>NC_049206.1:45766791-47031791 GCF_013347855.1 Anguilla anguilla | reverse complement strand
CGTTCCGGTGTCGTAACCGCGCCGAGCGGCGGCGACGCGGACAGCGGCCGGTAATGAATTGCGGGCCATTTCGCGGAGCGGTAAAGACGCGTTCGGCGCGGGAATCGCCCGTCAGAATACGCGGGCCGGCGTATCCGTCAGCCGCCAGCGACATCCGAACGTCGCGGCCGAAACGCGGAGGGGGGTGCGAACGAATTCCGGCCCGGCGTGAGCGGCCGCGGTCGAGGACGCGAAGCATTTTTCTCCTCTGCACCTCCGCTAACAGGAGACAGAGAGAGAGACAGAGGGAGAGAGACAAAGAGAGAAACAAGAGGGAGAGAGACAGAGAGAGACAGACCGAGATGGAGACAGACAGAGAGAGAGAGACACAGAAAGAGATGGAGAGACAGAGAGAGAGACAGACCGAGAGAGCGAGCGAGAGAGAGACAGAGAGAGGGAGAGAGAGAGACAGACCGAGAGTGAGAGAGATAGAGACAGAGCGAGAGAGAGAGAGAGACCAATCCCAATCTAATGCAAAGCCCCAGGAACAGGGCCATAAGGTACTGCTGCCTTTGAGTCTCTGTAGGTCACATGACCCAAAAGCATGTGGCCCTGTGGGCCTCGTCTACATCCATCAAACAGGAAGCTGAGTGTGGCAGGGGGGTTTCTGACGTCAGTGGGTACTGGGGTCCACCTAAAAAAGACTGCCCGTCATTGGCCCGCTTCACGGCCGTCCCTGAGCGGCTCCTTTTAAAAAGGGGAATTCCAGCCGCCATCGTCAGAGAGAGAGAGGTTAACGCACTTCACTCAAAGCCCATCGTCTTTCCCCTCTTTCGTCTGTCGCTGTCTGTCCCCCCCGCCGTCCCGTAATGAGGTAACGGGCGCGGCCCGTGAACCGGGGACCGGGCGGCGTGATTGACGGTCGAGACAGCGAATCAGACGGGCGGTGGTGAGCCTCTCTGCGGCGTTTCAGCCACAGCGCGGGAAGCGAAGGATTAGCGTCCGCCTTTAACGAAGACGAGCCGATTAGCCGTCGCAGACGCGGAAGGGATTCGGCTTCGGCGGGGATTTCGCCGTCTGTCGCTAACCCCCCCACCCCCCCCCCCTTCCCCGGCTGGTTAGAACTACCGTGTAAAAAAAAAAAAACAAAACGAAAAATGGACGTAATTACGGTTTTGTTTTATTCCGCGGCTTATTGGGGTTCGCCTAACCCCCCCCCCCCCCCGTTCCCGTTCCCGTCCTCGTTCGAGCGAGGGGAAGAAACACTGATTCGTCATGTAGAGTTTATCTGTTCTCGCAGGATTAGCCTGAAATAATTAACCGGGCGAAAGTCGGTTTTTTTTCCGTTCGTACCGGAGGCTTTTCGCGCGGAGCAGTAGCCGGCTTTCAGGTGAACTGCGGCTCTGGTACGGTGCGAATGTTCGTGCGTTCGCCAGATGCTGCTGTAATATGCTGAGGGGAGACACACCACCTCACGGTCTTTTTAAAATAACATGTACCAAAAAGGAATATTTTTGCCCGCTGGAATGATGTACTTTTGTACGCCGTTCCGTACCTACTGCGTCACTGTCGCCGCTATTTTGACAGTTTCACATTTTGTATCTTGAGAGGGTTTTTGTCTTTCTTTTTTCCAGTCAGGGGGAAAAAAAAAAAAAAAAACAGTTTTACAAAAACAATTCTTTCTCTACTCGTCATCCCCTCCCCCCCACCCCCCGTCCCAACGGAGGGGGGAAAAAATGTGAAGTAATACGTCGTGTCCGCGGACATATGTTGTCTAGACCTTCGATTACGCAAACGAACGAGGGTTTGCGTGCGCAAAAAAAATTTTTTTTTAAAAAAAGCTTCACCTGCCCGCCGCCAGTCTCTCTGACTGTGCCCGTCACCAAGACGGCAGACAAAAGCGCCACGTTGGCACCCCGCCATCTCGGCTGGCCGAGGGCGCGGAGATCAGGCAGCGGAGTCGCAGACGCTCCCCCCCCCCCTCCCCCACCCCACCCCGTCTCTCCTCCCTCCACTCCATCGATTAGTCAGGAGTGGGGTGCGGTGGGGTGGGGGGTAATTATATGGGCTTAATTATGTTTTTTAATAATCCACGTCAAAGATGATGAAAGACTTGGATGACTCCCAAAATTCTCCCGCGATTTCTTTTTTTTTTCCGTGCCCCCCCCCCCCCCCCCCCCCCCGCCCCCTCCAGACGAATACATTATTATATTACGGAGCATCTATATTCAGCCCTCTTACATGCCTCTTTGGGAGATATTTTATAATTCACTGCTGCTGTCTTTGGCTCCCATGAGCTTTGGAATCTAATATCAGTCAAAGGTACCTCTGGGTGTACACACACACACACACACACACAAACGCACACACATACAACACACAGGCACGCATTCATGCACACACACCCACACACGTGCACACTTGAGTATGCACATATCCACATGCACGCACACATACACACACAAGCACTTACCCACACTCACACATGCATGCATTCATACAATACAACACACACACACACACAAATGCTCACACTCACGCACGCACATACACACACACACACACACACACACACTCATGCGTACATGCACGCACGCACACGTATGGTCCTCCCAGGTTAGGGACTGGTCTGGGCGATCTGTAGTTTTGGCCATGTCGTAGCACACGACTACCATGTTGTATTTGCATGTCTCATTCTGTGTCTGCCTCTTTCCTGTTTTCTTCCAAATTCAGAGATTCAAAGAGAGTTCTGGTTGTGATTTGATACTTTAATGCAATTCAGGAATTTCAGGCTCTCTTGGTCTTCACTTAATTACAAAAGATTTGTGAATTCTGTGACAAAATAGATTTATTTCCATTACCGTATGTGGTCTTTAATACTCACTACTTACTGACCATGCAGACTGCGTATAATTTCATTACCTTTAAACCCCCCCGGCCAACACACACACACACACACACACACGCGCGCCCAGCCACATTGCTTTTTGGGCCACACACACGCTCTTCTTGTCCTGGTTAGTTCCAGTGGTCGGCGCTGCCTGGCTGCTGCCCAAGTGGAGAAGCTGGCCAGATTGAGCACCGATGCTCTGATGGGACATGCTGCTCACTTGCCCATTGTGCAGAAAACTCGCAGAGCGGATACCGTGTGCTGGCGTTAACAGCGCCTTTCTCTCTGCCTCTCCATTCCGTTCGTCAAAGGTTTTGTCCTTAACCTTCAGTTCGGCTGTACGTGCGTTCGGTTGTAATGTAAAGTCTGCTTCTTCAGTCATTATTGTACTCTGCATTATTGTACTTAGTAACTGCGCTGACATTTCTTTTGTGGTCAGGGCAGCTCTGTCTGGGTCTGGATATGACATGGAAAAAAAACCCACAATGCTTTGGCTGTTCAGTCCGTCCTTCAGTGGGAAGATTTTGCTATGGCATATATAATGTACGGATGTATAAACATTGCGTTCGTTGGGTTGAAAAATGCCCTTATTGGTCTTATACATTACTAAACACTTGCTCCCTTGGGATGGGGTTTTGAGGGGTGTGTGTCGGTGTAGCGCTCGTAGTCACAGAACTGGGCCCTGTGTATGTAATGGTCCTGAAATGTTCAGGCGGAGTTCCGTGGAGGGTCCTTCTTCAGGCCGGGAGCCTGTAGCGGTCTGCGGTGGCCTTTTGGCCCTCGTTAATGACACCCAGAAAGCCAGAAAAAGAAAAAAATAAACGTTTTTAACTTCCTTCTCCTGCCTTAACCTTTTTGACCGCGCAGCGCCTGACGTCCTCGTAACGGCTGTCCCCGCGTTCGCCGTTTCGACGGCCGCCTGTTCCGTTCCTCGCGTCGAAGCCGACGGACTGACCCTCCTGCGGGCCGGCGTTGCAGACGTCTTAGCGGTGCTCAGTGGAAATTGAGAGAGCAGCCAGGGGAGGGCCTCCTGCTACCCATAGTTACGGTTAATTAAAAAGCAGGAAATAAAAATCGGCCTTTGCTGTGCCGAATATCCTCAGACCGGTTTCAGGAGCGTCTGCAGCTTGTAGACATTAAACCGGCAAAGTAAAAAAAAAAAAAAAAAAAAGGAATGTTTAAAAAAGCGAAACGCATTCCAAAGTTCGCCTCCGAACTCATGAATAATGCTGTCTTCGGTGATCAGCCTTCGATCGTTATTCATTTGCATTTTGTTTACAGAGCTACCAGGTACGCAGAATAAAGACTTTTGACGCGAAGCGTTGCTCGCATTAGCGTTTCAGCGCGAGGGGTGCGGATGTGGAGCTTCGCCGCTGATGAGAGCGTACATTCTGCTTCCTCCAACAGGAGACAGTCCGAGCGCCCGGCTTAATCGAGCTGTCTGGTGAGATTATATTTGTCAAATCTAGCAGAACAGCTGCCCCACTGCTCTCAGCCTGCAGGTCCAAGGCTGACTGCCATCTGCTGGGCACTCTTTGTACTGCGCACGGCATGTAATGGCTCCTACCAGACTGGATTTTCTTTTCCTTTTTTAAAATCCTGGAGTAAAAAAAAATCAGGTCTGCCCATTTGTTACAGCAGTATCCTTCTGATGTTGAATTCCAAGTGAGAATTTATACATTACATAATTACACACCTTTTCCCTGTTTGCAGAGGAACTGGATGTCTGAAAGTTAAACTGTCGTGGCGCTGTGTTTCTGGTGTAAAGTGGTAAATAGGTCACGTTAATTTGCAGACAATGTTACACATTTGTTTCACAGAGAACTTCAGTCCTACGAAAAATAATTAGGAGCCTGATGACGATATCTAAATATTTTTAGTAGCGGAGGGAAAGGAACATCAACAACAACATCATTTTGTTTCTGCCCACTTATGATTTTGAGCGTGGTGTTAATTGAACCGAAGACTGCGGTACAATGCGCACACTGCGCGGTTGTAAATTACACATTAACATTTTACGCAGCAATTATTTTCTGATGTCTCAAAACTAAATAAACATATGGAACTATTCCAGCCTAGTTATTCCGCTGAGCGTCGTATTGTGATTCCCGTATTCCTTCAAGTGATACATTTAGTATTTTAGAGTTATAATGTGTATCGTATGGTATCTGGGGAAAAAAATGTTTCTCCAGAGCGGTAAAGAAATAGCGTGGGCACTGTTGTAATACCACACACACACACGCCCGTGAAATCTCATTGAGTCTTTTCTGTTCACGAGCTGCGGAAGCAGGCCAGTCTGACGGACTGTATTCAGTGTCTTCAGAAAGCATTCACTCCTCAACTTTTTTTTTTCCATTTTATTTATTTATTTATTCATTTATTTTCTTCCCTCCACCAATACGATAAATTCAACCCATTTATGGAAATATACAGAAGAGATTCAGTTGGTGGGGATAGCAGTGTTCATTACTCAAGCGACCTGTAGGCAGTTTGGATGTCAGTGGCTTGCCCTCTTCACGCGCGTATGATTGGGTCTCCTCTGACCAAACCGTGGCTAGCACTGCGGGTTTCAGAGTTGAACTGCGCGTCGTCTGCGCCCTCCTGAGCCGGCTGCGGGGACATAAACGAGCACGCTCGTACATATTTTGTGAGTTGGACATTCCAGTTTCGGTGGGATCTGAGGTGCCAAATTTTGAAAAGGGAAAGTAAAAATTTCTGAAGGCACTGTAGAGCACCAAAAACTAGGGTTGGGTATCGAGAACCGGTTCCAAAATTTCAGAAACCTGAACTGAAGAAGTCGCATATCGAATACTGAAAGAGTATTGTCAGTCACATTCTCAAAATGAGTGAAGTACGTTGAACACCAAAAAAGTCTGTTCAGTTGTTGAAGTCAACTCCGTGTGGTTAAGCTGAAGAGAGTAGGTGGAACAGAATGTAATCACTGGGGTAAATGAATTTTATGTAAGGGAGGAAGCACCTCCAGTGTGTCAGAACATTTACTGCAGCATGGTGTAAACCTCTTGTTTTCCCCAGTCGTAGCACCTCGTATTCAGCTAATGCTAGTAGCACCTCACACTCAAGTAACATACAAAAAGCACAACATTGTACATACAACTTTTATTTAGCAAGGTAGAGAATGATATTTACGATTTCACAGAGCAGTATGTCCCCTCCTCTGATTCATCCCCCGAGAACTTCTGATAGAGAAACTCGATTATTTCTCTATATTCTGCTCTATTTTTATTTATTTATTTTTTTTTTTTACCAAAAATGAAAGAAAAGACACCATATACCATACATTATTATTGGTAATTTACATTTTGTAGCTGCCAAAATCTGCTAATAAAGATAGTTTTGGCTTTTGAAACCTTTTGGTTTTATTTCTTACTCAGAAAATATGATAAGAATCACATCTGGGATTCAGTAAGAACCAGATTCGATAAGCAGAATCAGAACCAGGATCAGAATCAATAAAATCCTACAATACCCAACTTTACAGAAAACATGTGTGCATGGCTTCATAAATGTCTCTATTAACAAAGTATTGTGTGAATCTGTGCATTTCTTTTTAAAAAGCAGTGTTCCTCTCTTTTTCCTCTCTCACGTCCTAGCCGAGTTAACCTATGCCATTCTTGCGACTTCATTTCCTGTCTAGGAAGCACTCTGTAGGCCATTCTTTTGCAGTCAAGCTTTACTGTGGGGGGGAGAAGCAGGGGGCTTCGTATCTCCCAGAATGTCTGCTGCGGATTTCAGCCTCGGAGGCTGGTGCTCAGGAACTCTTCCTCCTCACGAACCTAGCAAGGCCTCACATCACGGTGGGCAGCGATTCAGGCGAGGCCCAGGCTTTCGGGCCTTCGGGACCTTCTGAAGTGTCCTCACGGTGTTGTTTAAAAGAATGCTAATCGGAGAGATAGATGGCACAGGGGAACGATTGGTGCAGGGAGGGGGTGGGGGAGGAGCTTCGCGCTTCCCCCATCAATATGCGCTCCGCGTCCCTGTCCTTGGGTAACCGCCCGCATCGGGTTCTTGAGTCAGCGGAATGGCGCATCGCTAATGAACGCGGCTCGAGGGTTCGGCTCAGACCTCTCCCTTTCTATCTCTCCCTCCCTCCCTCCCTCCCTCCCGGTCTGAGGAGCGGTCTGCTTCAGGCGGTCCTCGGCGAATTGCCGCGATAAAAGAGAGAGAGAGAGAGGGAGAGAGAGAGGGAGACGGAGAGAAAGAGAGCGAGGGCATCCGGTCACGGCGCTAAAAGCTGCAAAAATGGAAAGAAGGAGGGGAAAAAAAAAGCCTGAAATCAAAAGCAAAGCGGCTCCAATTAAGAGCATCTTTTGTTCGGTTCTCTTGGTCTCGTCGTCGACTGCGTCTGTCTCTCTATCTCTCTCCCTCTCTCGCCCCCTTCACCCTCTCTCTCAATTTTTAAAATGCATAATGCATATTATAAATTGATTAACAACCTGGAATAATTTAAATATAAGTAGGCAATAAATGAGGCAGGCTGTGCGGTCGGTGAGGGAGGAAATGTTGCATCTTGGTCATGCGCTCGAATAGAAATGCATAGTTTTCCCTTTAATTATGTGGGTTCAGTTGGTTGTTGGTTGGTTTTGCAGTTACTTTTTCTAAAATTCTGCTTTGATCTGTTTTAGACAGATCATGAAATCAAGAACTTTTAAAAAGTCAGCACTTTCCCTCCCTCCCTCCTTTTCTCTCGCTCCCTTTTTCTCTCCTTCCCTTCCCTTCCCAGAGATATCGCCAGCTGCTATTAGTTCAGCGTCTTCCTAGCTCGTGCCACAGCGCTGTTTGCCACGATGAACATCACGTGTCGCGTGATGCTAAAATCTTTTTAATCCAAGCTCGTCTTTTTGGATTAAAAAAAAAAAAAAAAGGTGCGCGCGGTGGTAATTAAACTGCTACACGTCTGTTTGCTTAAAGATTCTGTGTGCAGCCCCCTCTCCACCGTGTGGGTTTAAAAATAAATAAATAAAAGCCTGTTTAATGCAGCTGAAGCCCTTTCTCGTGCGTGCTGGACCCTGGAGGAGCAGCAGCTTGCTCTGCGGAAGCAGAACTCGTCGGATGTTGCCATATCCAGCGGGATGCGGAGGGAGGGATTTAGACCTTTAAACGACGGCGCTTCTGTTCTCTCCCGCTCATCTGCTCTGTGTTTGGGCTCGGATTAGTGTTGCAGTGCGGGGCGGGGCCCGGAGCGCGGGAACCCCCCGGTGGGGTTCGAGAGACCCAGCCGAACACGCTGGGGCGTCCCTCTTCACTCGGGGCGGGACGCGTAAAGGGCGGGAGAGGGTGTGAGAGAGGGATAGGGAGGGGCCTAGGAAGGAAGGAAGGAGGGAGGGAGGGAGGAGAGGAAGAAATGTTAGCAGGCCAGAGAGTGGGAAAGAGAGAGGAGGGAGGGAGGGAGGGAGTGATGCGGGGGGGGGGGGGGGGGGGATCGTGATCGTGGAGTCGGCGGGGCCGCGCGGTCGAACCGTTCTACGCCGGCGGTTACCATGGCTCTCTCCCGGTTCCGCTTTAATTATCCCTTCTCACCCGGGCGACCGGGGAGGAACCTGAGCATGAGCGCCCATCCGCTCCAGCGCCGCGGCGTAGGGTGTACAGCCATAATGATTTCTTTCTCATGACGAAAGGAGCGCGTTTATTTCATTAGCATCTCTGTTATTAGATACGGCGAGCGGCGTTGGGGGAATAGCCCCTTTGTTAAAGGAATTAGCCCTCCGTTAGGGGAACAGCCCTCCTCTTAAGTAGTCTCGTCGGTCCTCGTCGTTCCCCGGCGTCGTCGGGGGAATCGCCGGGAAACTCTACGCTAATCCCCCCCACCCCCCCACCCCCCTCGTTTGGCGGGAAGCGGCGCCAGATCGCTGCTTCGTTAGCCGCTTATGAAGATAAGCCTCCTAATTGACCGTCCGCAGGACTCCCGCACGCTTCCCCTTTCAGGGGGGGGGGGGGTCCGACCGCGGGCGCGTCCCGGTCTCCCGGGCGTCCTCGGGGCACGTGACGAGAAACGGTTCGAAGACGCCGACGCGCCCAGCGCTCGCCTTCCCGGTTTATCCGCACCGCTCCATTCGCCGAAAAAAAACCACGTTCAGACCTTCCTGGTCTTCAACCGGTTTGACTTTCATCTCTCTCTGGTTGAGAAGTGAGTCATTCCATTTCTCGCTCACCAGCCCTCCGCCCCCCCTCTCCCCCCCATTCCCAGTATGCTAGTCTTTGCTCATTAATTTCAGTCCCCCCCCCACACACACACACACACACACACACACACACACAAACACACAGCTCTACCTCCTCACAAACGAATGCATGGCGTGTTGCTAACGGCTAACGGGCCCAGCGTCCTCCCCGCCTCTTTAAGCTCATTGGGTGGAAGAGCTTCTCAGCCGCTCTCAGATTACTCGGATCTGGCCGAGCTCCAGGACACCGCGACCGCGTTCCCCGGGATACGGAGCTGCGCGGTGGTGAGGTTTCGGTTTCGCGCGCGCCAGGCCGGCTCAAGCCGTTAATTTCTCTCTGATGCAACAGAGAGGCGGAGGTGTGAAAGAGCCACCGAGCGGAGGTGAAGCAAGATGGCCGAGAGAGAAGGTCACGGGCCCCCGGGCTGGGGCGGGGCCGGTGCGGAACCCGCGTGGTACTCACAGAACGCGGAGAGGCCCTCCGCTCGGTTCGGCCGCGAGGAAGAAGCGCGCGCGTCGGGACCGCGAGGTCAAGCGGAGCACCGGGTCGGCGGTGTCCGAAGAAAAGCCGGACCGAAGGAACACCGGCCCCCCGAGCCTGGCTCGTCCCGGCAAGTGCCGGCAACTTGCTGCCGTCGTCCTTAAAATATTAGCTTCTCTCGTACTTTGAGACAGACGCCTCTCAGCGGATCGAGGCCCGGTATAATGTTATTCCACTGCCGTAATGTGAGCGCACCACAGACTTGAGCAATTATAAAACTCCACGAGCTGGACTCGCTGTGAGGAGAGAACGTGGGGAATTCGCGCTGAAATCCAAAAATTGAAAGCGTCAGCCGTAAGTCGCACCTTTTCTGTCCCGTCAGCAGTGCTCTCAGTCAGTCTGCCGTCGTATCTGTGACACGTTATTTACGTCTGCCCCAAACTTCATTCCCCTGGAGGGTGTATGATGAATCGCCCAACACGTTGAAATCATCCTTAATTGGATGCTGATACACTTTATTTACGCAGAGGGTCTTCTCATACCGTGTTCTGTTGTAGTTTTTGAATCCTCTTTAACCCTTTAAGGCGTGAGATCACAAATACGTGATTAGAATGTTCTCAACTGAACATTCGAATGCTGATGTAGCAATCACTACTGGTAAATGAAAGCAGCGGAGTTCTAGAACACTGACTTAGAATTTTTCAAAAAAACATTCCAAAAAATCTACTCTACAAAGGGTTAAAATCATTTCCCACCACTTCGAGTTTCCTTTCCAGACATTTCTGTGTGTCTCTATGCACCTCTTAAATATTAATGTCTCTATGCACCTGTCTCTGGAGGGATGGAGAGGGGGAGGCGGGGAGTGAGAGACCGAGAGTCTGTGAGCGCAAGGACGGGGCCCACCGGAAACGTCTGTGAAAACACCCCGCCGCGGCGCGGTCCGGCTCCCTGATGTCTTTTTAACGACGCGGTCGAACGCGCCGCCGTTTCTCCGTCTCGGGACGGGATGATGGACGGCCGTGCCGCCGGGCGGGCGAGGGCCGTCGTGTGCGTCGCCGCTTCTCGTGCCGCGGTTTCTCCAAAAAAAACAAAAAAAAACGCTAACGTCCAAAACGTACGCGCTCGCTCGGGGCGTCGTCCCTCTACGCCGTACCGGCCCGTCCCACCCGGTTACCGCGGCGGTCCGCGATGCGAACACCAAGCGTGTCACGCTTCCTGTGTCCGTCTGTCGGTCCACACGTCGTTAGCCCGCCGCCTTCGCCTCCGCCCCTCCCCCCCCCCGTTGAACACTGAGGTGACATTACGCGGGCCCGATCGCCCAATCGGACCGCAGTTCCACCGTCTCCACGGTCACCGTTCCGGAACGCGAGCGTAACAAGCGCCGTGCTGCTCTGTAGCAACATCGTTTTCCTGATATCGAGCCTAGGTGGCCGTGATCATCTCAATATTTATCTCATTATGACAATTACACGTCTCGGAGGTGAGCGAATGGCTGTGGGGGCGCCAGCTGGTTGTATTTGACAGCTATTTGGAGACTTAATGCCCGGAGTAATTTGTGGCGGAGAGAGAGAACGGGGAGCGATTTGGAGCCGGGCCACATTGGAAGGGGGACGCGCGTTGGCTCGTTAGCGACGCGGGCTGGTTTCGGGCGCGTGGGCACCGCGGAGTCCTCCAGGTGGACCGCTCGGCCCGGGTCTGCGCCTCTTCCCAAAATCGGCAGGAGCCGGGTCCTCTTCTGAGGGACCTGTTCTGGTCCTCCTGCCCCTACCCGGTCTCTCGGGGAGTGTTCGTCAAGCTCGTTCTTACGCCGGACACCTGGACAGCGTCGAAACTTTTCCTTCGTGAGATTCGTCTCGCCGTCGGCCACTCAGGCTTCGTCATTAAACCCATTTACCTGTTTAGCCAGGTAGGTCAGCCGAATCAATGAGATTTTCATTTAGAATGGTACCCTGAGGAATTGGAAGTAGAAATTAGGGATAGTGTAGCATACTGGATTTGAGGCACCAGCGTACATTTATTCAGTGTTTACTTGATGAGGCCTTAGAACCGTCAGTAGAACCGTCAAAGAAAAAAGAGACAGGACAAATGGTATCTATAATAAGAAAATTTGTTAAGAGAATTGGTCAGTGCCATTTTGTTAATGAACTGGTGAAATTACAGTAAAATGACATACAACCCCACACAAAATAGATGAATTTATAAAGTTATTTCTGATGACTCATTTGGGACTAAAAGGGGTAATGTTAAAGAAACCAAAACAAGCTAGCGGCTAACAAAATGACAAGTAGCTTTGGCTGCAGAGGAGCAGTAGATTATTGCCATAGCGTATGCAAACATAATGAGGTCATTATGTTGCTTGTACTGTGAATCACTCTGTCAGTATGCTCCCATTAACAGAAATGAAAGACAACACTTAAAACAGTTCAGCAAAACAAAACGTAATTCCAGTCACTAGACGAAACTTACAGTAACTCAAATTGATGTCCGCACCAAGGATTACGAATGGCTTTGTTTACTTGGTGGGCTCGGGGGGTTGGGCCAGTCCAGAGTTCCCGCAGTCCGCCTGCTCGTCCGCTGCTAGTCCTTCCATGGAATAATCTAGAAAAGAAGCCAGTTGAGCGGGTAGCTTGCTGAGGTGTTTTACGTGGGAGGGAATTTTTTTGATGTTGTAAAGGTCCAGGAGCGCTCTACGCGACACGGGCAGTAGAGCTGGGGCCTCGCTACGGCTGAGGCGCCGCGTCCGCCAAATGTTCCCGCCACGTCTTCGCAGGCGCGTACATCTCACGCCGGGGTGTTAGCGCGCCGCGGCTCTTTGTTGTTCTGCTGTGGAGCGTCTAGCCTGGCGTCAGTTTGTCTGAGGACACTTTGTCCCTGCTGCTGACTCACCATGTGTTACAGCAGCCAGTAAGATGTAAGGGACGAGATTGGGTGACCAGACGTAGAGTCAAAATTTGACCAGGATACATAGAACATCCTATTCTTTTGAAAAGTGAGCCGACCAAAAGGATGAAGTCTGGTGGCCAGGGAAGAATGTTTTGATTGTCAAAATGTTGTTGCAGAACAAATTTTGAAACAGTTCAACCCCAACCCCCCCCCCCCCACACTGAGGAACCGGAACACTTTCTTCTACCTAGCTGTTGATAATAGCCTTTGAGTATCTATCAAGCTGTTGAGTAAGCGTTTATTATGTGCTGCTGACAAGTGACTGGCATTATTTGTGAATATACTGCCTTGTTTCATTAGGCACCGTAAGAAGGGAAATGGCGAGTGCTTCTGTCCGCGGTCGAGCGAGCGCTCGTCCTTGTCGTGCAGCGGCGCGCGACCGTCGCTCGTTCCGCCGGTCTTTAAACGACCTGGGCGCAGATTGGGGTGGACGGGTCATTACCGCTCCTCCTCAAATACCCGCCGGTTTCTTCGTGGCCTTCGATGCGTCGTAGACGACGCAGACGCGTGCCGCCAACGCGCTCGCGGGAATC
The DNA here is from genome assembly GCF_013347855.1 of Anguilla anguilla. NCBI lineage: Eukaryota > Metazoa > Chordata > Actinopteri > Anguilliformes > Anguillidae > Anguilla > Anguilla anguilla. The sequence continues at coordinate 47,018,786 of NC_049206.1, read as the reverse complement.
GGGAGAAAACCCGGGCCCGAAATAGACCCCCGAGTGCCTGTCGGAACGACCTTCGACGGGCCGCCTGAGGTTGCTGCTGAAAAGCGATCAATATTTAACCTTGCGGCTGTGATTTAACGCGCGGCGCCCGAGCATTAAGCCGTCCTGAGAAGGCGTTTGAAAGTGTAATGATCGGCCGGCTGTTCCCTGAACATGCCCCCGACAGAGCTGATTGGTTGTAAGTGCTCGGAAATTACCTCGGTGCCCTTTGCATTGACAGAGAGAGCCCGGGCTTGCCTGTCTGGATGGAATGTTCCAGAAAGTGTTACGGCAAAAGTAGTGAGGGCTGCTGGGAGGTGTTGCCCGGGCAGGAATTGTGCTCACTGCGTAGTCCCGCCTCCTCCGCGTTGTCCCCCGCTTCGCCTGGCGTGTTTTGGGAGAATCCTGGAGGTGAATTCCCAGCATGCCTCAGTTTCTCAGGCGGTGGCTGTGGACTGGAGATCTACTGTCTCGTAGGTTTTCATTTCAACCCTAATTCGGCGCACCTGATTCTGCTAATTAGCAGCTCATTGATATCTCTAGCTGTTGAATGAGGTGTGCTTTGGTAGAGTTGGAGTGAAAACCTACACGACGGTAACATTAGATCTCCAGGAGCAGGGTTGGGGAGCCCTGCTGTGGACTGAGATCAGTTGATTGTTTTATTCAGTTAACCGTACGGTTGGCCGGGATGGTCGCTCGGGAGTTCCAGTGGTGGAAAATGGCTGTGGTCCTTCGTATTTTGTTCACAACCTGCATCAGAAACATGGAGGGATTATGGTCTGTAGAGGTGCTGAAGGATGACGGTGGATGAATCCTCCCACTCTGTGTTCCTTCTCAACTACTCACAAGCTTAGCGAGTCTCAGTCCACCCCTCCTCCAGTATTTATCCATCACCAGTATGCTTCTTTTGTTATGTGTCGTGTTAGGAGGCCTCGGTATACCTCCTGTCACACGATACAGCAAATTTCATTCCATTTCATGGAGCCCAATCATTTTTAAAAAATCACCAGGCCTAGTCAAATTATATACTGTATGTGCCTGCTAACTTGCTAGTAAGCTCAATAGGTTGCGATCAGACAATTGAATGGGTAGAGTATTCAGTATGTCTTCTATATATGGCCACAACTTTATCGTGAGTATAGAGTGTAACGTTAACAATGTAAGCAAGTAACGTATTTTAATACAGTAATAGTGAGAGAGCAGTATCCACGTTACCATGAGCTCGTATGACTTCAGACGTCCTCACGAAATCTCACTCTGTGTGTCTCTTCCCCTTCCAGGACCTGTCGGGCTCCATCGACGACCTGCCGACGGGGACGGAGGCGGGGCTGGGCTCGGCGGTCAGCGCCTCGGGCTCCACCAGCAGCCAGGGCGAGCAGAGCAACCCGGCGCAGTCGCCCTTCTCGCCCCACGCCTCGCCCCACCTCTCCGGCATGCGCGGCGGGCCCTCGCCCTCGCCCGTGGGCTCCCCCGTCGGCTCCAACCACTCCCGCTCCGGCCCCATCTCGCCCGCCAGCGTCCCAGGTGCGGCTCCGCCCCCTTCCTCTCAGACCTGTCAATCAAAAGAGAGAACTGTCTTTTTAAAAAATGCACTAATCATATATATATATTTTTTTTTTGGGGGGGGTTTTTCCTTTATTTGATAGAACAGTGTAGCGAGACAGGAAGAATTAGGAGGAGAGAGACAAAGCGTGCGACAAAGGTCGGCGGTCGGATCTGGCCTGGGCCTTTCTGTGTGGAGTTTGCATGTTCTCCCCTTGTCCGCGTGGGTTTCCTCCCACAGTAGAAAGTCATGCAGGTAGGCTAATTGGAGATTATAAATTGCCCATAGGTACGAGTGTGTGAGTGAATGGTGTGTGTGCCCTGCGATAGATTGGTGGCCTGTCCAGGGTGTATTCCTGCCTCTCACCCAATGCATGCTGGAATAGGCTTGAACACCCCACGCAGCCCTGCCCAGGATAAGCGGGTATAGATAATGGATGGATGGATATTTTAACAACGATGGAATTTCAATCACACGTGAGTTAACACATGAATTCATGTGCGGTTGAAGTTCCATCGTTGTTGAAATGTGATTAGTGCATTTTTTTTTTATTACCGTTCTCTCTTTTGACCCTTCTGACCTCCTATTGGTAAATTCTCTTGTCATGCTTTGATTTTATTGGCCGAGTAGAAGTGAGATACTATGGACAGTGAGCAGAACTGATGGGGAAAATAACCAAATATACCGGGCCATTGAACAGTAGGCTTAAAAAATGTCCACACAGTACTTTGTGTAAAATAAGCTTGGTTCCGTCTGCTGCTAGACCGAATTTTAGTATCGTAAAGTTGGCAGCCGGCCTGCCACCAGCAACCTGAATGCTGTTGCTGCAAAACATCTATGCTGGAAATTCTGGAAACGCCTAAAAAGAAGTTGTTTGTTTTGTTGGTTGCGTGTGTGGATATCGACGAACTTCATGCAACTGTACATGTGCAAGAAATCAGTAAGCAGTTGATCTATTAGCATTCGTTCTTTTTTATTTTATTTTTATTGACTATTTTTCTATATTGTGAACGCTTTTGTTTTACACACGCAGAGAACAGTCAGGAAAATGTGTTGCGAGACATCGTGTGTAAACGCACGATCGTATTTTTGGAGGAGCGTGTTTTTCGTATTCTCAGTTCCATACATCGGGTACAACGCAACGTCAGCAGCGTGAAGTCTAATTTAGCCGCATGACATTAATGAGGGTAAACACAAACTGAAAAGTGTGCGCCCTGCGCGAGTTTGTATTCTGTTTGTATTTCCTTCAGGAAACACACACGCAGGTCCCGACCGCAACTGCGTGCGCTTCGCTGAATTTGCTTTTCCCGTTAAAGTCAAATCTGCTCTGATTGCACATTTGCGGGTCCCGTGTTTACCGAGAGCGACGCGGAGCCTCCGCTCGCCGGTGGAAAGTGTGCGCTTTTTTCGACGCTCTCCCCCGCACTAACCATAACAAGCTTTTAAAAAATCCCTCCGGTTGCCTCGAAATCGTTTGTCTTTTCCGCACCAAACTTTTCTGAGCTTAATGACCGGGCGACCCAGCGCAAAGCTGCTGTAATGACTGCAGATGTGCATGGTGGCCTACGTTATTGTTTTGACGTATCGCCCTCAGGAGCGTAAGTGCCGTCGTTTGCCCCGCGCCGAAAAGTTTCACTTCAGCAAGAATTGTTTCCAACCACCGTAAAGCCTCCTGAATAAATAATCAACCGTCAGGCAATTGCCTTGAGTGCACAGTGGCCGCGTTTGTGGATGCGAGCGTCAGCATTGCCTCGGCGATGGCTTTCTGTACGGTAGCGGTATCTGCTTGCGTCGTGATCCCCCCCCCCCCCCCCCCCCCCCCCCCACATCAAGTCCGTCGCCGTCAACGCGCGGAGTCTCTCTGAACCTAATTTTAGGTACGATTTTGGGTCACGGTGCTCGGGGTTGTTTTTTTGTATTCATTTCGGGCTCTTTGGTTTCGGCTCGGCTGGTTTTTCCTGATTGATGTCGAGCTGCGGGAAGCCTCTGCTAGGGCTGTCAATCACTCTGAGGAGGCGGGGCAGATACACAAAAACAGAAAGAGAAGACTTGACATCAATAAAAGCGGAGACCGTCACACCTCCAAATCCGACTGCCAGAGCAGGGAAATGAGATTAAATATCACGCTATGCTCCACTTTGCTTCAGTGACATCACCCTGCTTAATTTGACTCATGTAAATGTAGAACCCTATATTTTCTATGCATTTATCAGTGCTTGGGCTTCACAGAATCACACCATAGTCCTGGACCTAACATTCTCTACTGTTGTGTAGATTTTAAGGGATAAAAGTACTGGGGGAATGCACGTCAAATACAGTTTCCATGGACAACCACCGTCTTAAATCTCAACCCTGTCCCGTGGGTCCCCGCTCAGTTGGAGTCACTGTGAAAGCGCGTGGCCTAGCAGGAGGGACCCGCCCCCTCTCTCGCCCCCGCCCCCGCCCCCGCCCCCTCCGACCCAACCCCCGCCGTGCGTTAGGGTTAATGGGGGCACCCGGACGAACAGCGTATCATGTCTGCCGGTCATTAAAAAAAAAAGGACCGGTTTTATGAGACCGGCCAAAGCGACTCCAAACGACCGGGCCCATTAGTTCTCCCCGGCGCGGCCCGGCCCGGATCGTCTTTGATAGCGCTGTTATCCGCTTTCAGTCGGAGCTGAAGCCGCAGTTCTTCCTCCCCGTCCTGCTCGGGGGCCCCAGTAATGAGGTCCACGGGAGACCAGTTAGGCCCCGCGGCCCTTTCAGCCTCCCCCCCCGCCCCACACCCCTCCCCGCCCCCCTGGCTGGGAACGCAGACTCGCGTCAGACCCTGGCTCGGTTAATCATTTGCGCGCGTTTTCCCGGCCATCTTGGGACCGTTTTTTTTCCGCCATGCGCGGTATTTACAGCGCCCCCCCCCCTCCCCCCCGAGACTCGGAAAAATGACGGGGGTGTGCTGGCTTCACGGGGTCTGCGACTCGTGGAATTCTGTGCTTTGAAAGTTAAAACGCCCCCATTTTTCACATCCGCGTTCTGGGCCCCCTACCCGTCCAAAAAAAAATGCTGCTCCGCCCACCGGCGTGGACTGGTCGGTGTGGCATGCGACCCAATGGGACGCCGACGCTAAGTTTCTCTGCATGCTCTTGGGCTAGTCTCGAGAAGTACTGCTCTCGCTTCCCTAAACCTCTCTGCATTTTCACTCATTCCTCAGTGTGTGAGCGTGATAGACTGGGCCTTTCCTCGGCAGTCCGTGTTCCCTTTTGGATACACGGAGGTCCCACAGTGTGACTTTTTTGCCTAGAGTTAGGCCCGAAGTTAGAACCGCAGAAATACGTTCCAGAGCGCCGTGCCATTCCTCATTTGCGTGACTAATACCCGCCATCTGCTTTCAAAAGCGGCCTTCGAAGATCCCCGTCCGTCTTTATTCCGCGCGAGGGGTATTCACTTTACGCTCGCTTTCGGTCGCGGCGCTTTCAGCTGCTGCTTCCTGAAATGATGTAGCCTTGCGCTGAGACGACAGCCGCGCAGAGCGCCTTATCGATCACCCGAAAGACTCCTCCTCCCTCCTCCTCCTCCTCCTCCTCCTCCTCCCTCGACGCCCGGCGCATTACGTGGAGGGAACTTCATCAGCCATTTAAAACAGATACGGCGAGAAAAGACGCGTCTCGCAATTAGATACGGGAACCGACGTCTGAATGCGCAGTTTACTGCTGATCCAAGACTCCGTTTCCCAGGAGCGGCGGGGGAGACGGCGTGTCACATGACATTAGGCACCGACGACTCCTTAAGTGCGGAGAAATGCCACGCGGTGAATTATTTAGCCGCTGTCTTTTAAAGATCTAAGCGTTTGTTCCGCGCGTGTGTTTAGCGCACTGGCGGTCGCACTGTAACGGCTCATTAAAAATGAAAGCGGAGGTAGAGCCGGGAGACGTATCGGGGGCTGGAGCGACCGGTCGCCGGCGGACCTGGGTTTATTGAGCTCTCTCTCTCTCTCTCGAGCCTTCCGATTGGCCGAACGGAGAAGCGCACGGGACGCGGTCAGGAACCGGGGCGGCGGCGGCAGCGGCCGTCCGCGAGCTCTAGCGTGACTGGCACAGCCGCTAAAACAGACCTGGACTCGCGTTTCAGCTTCGGACTCCGCCTTAAAACAAGTACATCATCTCACAAAAAAAGCTTTTTTTAAAAAAATACAGCCAGTAGGAGGGGAAAAAAATTGCCGTGTTCTAGAAAGAACTGAATAACAAAGCAGTGCGGGGTCCTGACATCCACATGTAATAAAACAATAGGAATGGCCTACCCCGGGGCAGTATAGGAGCTCAGGGTGGCCGCTTCGATGCCTGCGTGATTTTATTTTATTTTTTTTTTACATCGCTGCCTCCCCTTTAAATATATCACGAAAATATAACGTCGTAAAACAATAAGCCGCGCCTCAAAAAACCACCGACGTGCCGTATTTTACCCCGCCGAAGTTTGACGTCTGACGACGGCGGCTCCCGCCCCGCCCGCGGGCCTCGGCGGGGCCGATCGCTTCTGAAATCGCGTCGGGGCGCTAAGCTCGGAAACGAACGCGGTCTCGCCGCCCGGCGTGATTTAAAGGGCCGGATCGGCGCGGCCCGGGGCATTCTGATGGATCGCGGGTTTCGGTTGGTTGGCGGGCGGGCGGGCGGGCGGGTTAGCGCTCCTGTCTTTTCTTCCGTCAGTGCAGTGGCGTGCAGAGACGGGCGCTTGATCGAATGAGCCCGCTCTGTAGGGACGTTGCGTAGCTTAGCGGTTTGAAGACGGGCGGTGCCGTCACACGGGAGGCTGTAGCTGTCTGAGGCGGCCTTCCCCGGCGACTGAACCTTGGGCTCCGAGCGCCTTCGTTTTCTTTTGTCTATCAATGAATTTCTTGTATAATTGTGCAGTTCTGACCCAGAAAGCAGCATTACACTGGCCAATGGGGGTGGAAGGAAATATACTTATACCCCCGTGTGTCCAGAACGTGAGAGTGAAGAAGAATTGCCCTTGGCGAGATGTTTTTTTTGGTTTGAATGGCAGAACTCCTCCCACCTTCATTTACCGCATAAACTGTGTTTTTGTCGTCACTCCTGCTGTTGCGTTTTTGGATGTTTTATCTCCGTTTGTTTTTGTTTTTTTTTGGGGGAATTTAGCAGATGCTCTTATCCAGAGCGATTTGAGAAGTTTGCGCTTCCGCACGCGATCCATTTTATACAGCTGGAAGTTTTTGTGAAGCGATTCGGGTTAAGTTCCTTGCTCTAGGGCACGATGGCAGCGGCCCAGCTGGGAATCGAACCAGCAAACCTCTGAGTTTTACAGGCCCCGCTCCATAACCGCTACGCTTCGCTGCCGCCCGCGTGGTCCGGACGCATGCTAATCGCCCCTTTAGAGGAGACGACAATGAAAAAGGCACTAATTCTGTCCCGTTTTCTCTTTTGGTTTATAGCTCAAACATAATCTTAATGAGTTCTGAAGTTCTTAACGCCATCTGCTAATGCCGCGCATTTCAATGTCCTGCGTTCCGCATTTCATCCCCGAGCAAATTATAACTGTACATAAATTACAGTGCATGTCAGTTGTTTATGTGGTGCGAGGTCAAAGGTCAATTGTCTCCAATGTAGTTTTATTATACTGTACAGCTGGAAGGGTTGAAGAAAGCATCATCTTTTCTTCTTACGAGACCTTGCATTAAGCTGACATCATTTGAATGAAGCTTCACTAAATGATTTGCGATTTGTTGTCTGTGATTTTTCAATATGGTAACTTGACTTTTTTGTGAACATTGGGGGGGGGCGGGGAAAGAAGCAAATATGCAAATTGGGCCACGGTAGCCCAGCCTCTGAAAGATTTGACCCTGTGGTCAGGTTTTTGTATTGGAGGGCATTGAGACAGACTGTTGTGGTAGACGGACAGCGGTATGGGAAAGCGAGACTGTCCACCGCTCGGCGTCTCCCCCGCGTCTCATCCCGTCTCCCTCCCCCCCACGCAGGGACGCACATGGCCCCTCAGACCCCGGGGAACGTGTCCGACGTGGGGTCCCACTCCACGCTGAGCCAGTCCCCCATGTCCCAGGAGAGAGGTAAGCCGGCCTCGCCCGTCACACCACACTTCTTATCCCTCTTCCTTCCCCCAGCCTCCATTTTTACAAGTATGGCACTGGAATGAGGAGGGCTAGCACGGGGAGGATATTACATTTGTTTCCTCTCAGTTTGTAAGGCACCACTCGATTGTTGAACTGAATATTTACTATGGCACGGCACCCACGCAAACACACGCAGAGCCATGAGCGGAATATTTGATAGGCTGTGTGTTATTGTGACCTCACTGTGACATCATCGTTCCTTGCTCCCGTCGTGAATAATTTCTCTTTCTGGAGCTTTCCATGGCCAGTGGTCTGTCGGGCCTGGCTGTTCTGTCTGGGAGAGTGGAATGAGTAACGTTTCTTGGACTAATAACTTGTGAAGTGCAAACTGCTCCTCATAAAGCCTTACATATGAAAGATTTGTTGATCCTAGAGTTGACGCAATCGTTGGCAGTGACGCGTTCCTCAGTTATATAACTTTGCGCGCTGTCTAGCTGAGGCCATATTTCCAAAATTCTCTACAAATATCTACAGTATACCCTCTCAATATGCCTCACCTGCAAAGCTTGACTACACCATGCACGTCATCTCACTCTTGACTGGCAACACCTGGTCCACTTTTGAGACCTAGGCTGTTGAAAATGGACTGAAGAATGCTTCGCGGGTCTGGAAATGTGGCAATTTCCATTCAGTAACGGTCTACGAGTTTGAATCATTTAAAAGCTGAGGTGCCACAGGGTGGGTGGCCAGTTCTCCCAAGTACACCAAGTCATGATGGAGGCATAAAAGTCTTCCTGTTCTGCTCGGAGTACCGCTTTTACTGCACACGTGTTTGCCTGCACTCGGGTAGTAAAAATATCTTTATTGCCCTTCACAACGGGACTGTCAGAGAACTGCGAAACACAGAACAAAATGCATTTGGTCACATTGATACATTTAATGCAGTCACACCTTCAGTTTGTTTAAAAATGTCAAGGAAGGGAAGATTTTTTTGGTTGGAAAGTACGTGCTATTGTCTGAACGTCAAGAGAAAGAAGAGGGCAATTTCTAACATGAAGTTTTGGTGCAGTTTGTCCTGGTTTGGTTCTGCTCCAGCCATCTCTTCAGCTGTCTAAACCTGAATGTTGAGCATGTGTTGTGGCGTATGCTTTTTAGGTGTCCTCTACCCCTGAACAGTATAAAGCACCACTAATTACGCCCAATTCCATTAGCCGTTGAGCTACTTAAAACGGCTCCGAGACAGCCTCTCTCAGCTCGTAGCCAGAAAAATCTCTGGCATTCGGGAAAGGGTACGAAACGGGGAAAATGCTTCAGCATAGCCGAGTTAATTATGGCATGATATTTTGCCTTTAGAATTATATATATATATATATATATATATATATTTTGGATTGACATGATACTGTTTAAATTATATGATTAGATGAACTCATTCGAGTGCCTGTAGCCTCCAGGACCGCGCTCGTTTCCATTATTTTACCGCGCCGCTTTGTGTTTAAGAGTCCCGTCCATTCCGCCGGCCCTTGAAAACATTGAATGGGTTATTTGCTTTTAGTGGTGTCTGCACCAGCGATCCTCTACCCTATCCATTTTCCAGGCAATTTAAAATGCGGGATCACACACAGTTTTCTCAGATCCTTAGCGAGGGTAATGGAAGCAAAACATTACAATAATGTCGCCCTTTAAACCCGTGTTCACTTGCCGGCGAAGTGCTCTTTGTCAGTTTTTTTTATTTATTTAATTTTTTTTTTTTTGGTGCATTTTCTCGCAATATTGTTGCGAAGTAAATGCAAAACATTGCTATTTCGCAGCTAAAATAAGTGCGGATAGTTGGCCTTTACCGTTTCGTCTAACCCCGCGTTTAATAGAAAGGCAGGTTACGAAGCATTTCTGGATCCGCACGCTCGGCTGTCAGCTTTCAAACAGCCAACAACAGGCGTCAGAACGGTCCAGTAGAAACGCTCCAGTAAGGCTGTCGTCACAGTCACACGAAAATGAACTTGACGGGGGCTTAGCCTTGACACAATGACGTCTGATATTTCTGATCCTGCCGATGTGAAAATTGAGGTTTCTCGGTAGTCTAACGTGTGCGTTTGGGACCCGTGAATTGTATTTGCATTGAAAGGGTATGAGTCTGCATAAGTGAGGGGGAGGGAATTATTTGGTACGTGCGAAAGATTAATCATACGTACCGACGTGAGATTTCACAGATTCTGAGCGCGAAGAGATTCAGTGTCTGCTGTCTCATCCATAGGGGAAGATCTCGGCTTTGTCGTCGAAGCGCTGTCATTTCTCTCCAACAAGACGCAGGCTTTACAGCAGTGCGTGGGTGTGCATTATTTTTCCATAATTACTATTAGGTACAATGCACATAACCGCAAGTACGCTGTAGTGTAATGTTGCAAATTCACGGTGTCCGCCTTTGCAGTATGGTGCGCTTTTATGCTTTTAGTTGGAGTTGCATGATGACCAATCTACAAACCTGAGTGAAGGATTGAATTGTGTTTTTAATAATCAATCTTTTCTCCTGTGCTTGAGGGATAATTCACATATGGCAAAATTCACATTGCAGCAGGTTACAGGCATTTATTCCTGCTGGGCTGTTTGCTCTCAATTTTAAATATAAATACGTTTGTATTCAGTACAAATTGAAGCCTTCTGCTAGAATCAGCCAAATTGTCAATTTAGATATTAAAGGCAATTTTTTTTTTTGAGTGTGAAGTGTTCCCTTGGGGTGCATGGTGAGAGCTTACTGTGTCTGTACTTATGGACTTTCAGACGAAATGTACCACAGTGAGTTTTTATTTTCATTTAAACGTCTTTTACCTTATGTTCTGAAAGTTGCTCTGCAATTACACAGAAGTTAAAAGTTGACATCTTGATGTTGGGAGGACTGCACAGTAACTGACCTTTAAACTGATCAAAAGTGCGTCTCTTTTTGTTTGTTTCGGTTGTATACTGTACAACCATTAGGTCTCATAACTGTTTTGTCTACATCAGAGCGGATTTGGAGATTCAGCGTGCGATTGTCTTTGTCGAGTTCCTCCACCCTGTTTGAATAAGAATGAGGAGATGAAACCTGAGTGTGTGAGGCGTGTGTGTGCGCGTGCGTGTGCGTGTGAGTGTGCGTGTGTGTATGCATGCGTGTGTGTGTGTATGTGTGAGTGAGTGTGTGCGCGTGTGTGTGCGTGTGTGCGTGCGTGTGTGCGTGTGTGCGTGTGTGTGTGTGTGTGTGTTCATGCGTGTGTTGCCATCCACTGCTCTCTCAGAAGAGCGCGTCACTGGCCATCTGACCAATCGACTATTCCCGTGTATTTTCTGTCTCCAGGGTTCGTACCCAGCATGCAGCGGACCGCGACCGCGACCGCCCCCCAGCTCGGCCCGCAGCAGCCCGGCCCCTCCATGTCGCCCCACCCCTCCCCGGGGGGGCAAATGCACCACGGGGTCGGCCCCTACCCGCAAGGAGGGTCCAGTGGCTCCACCTATGGTCCCCAGGCCGGTCAATCTGGTCCCCAGGGCGGACAGCCTGGTCCCCAGGGTGGACAGTACGGTCCCCAGGGTGGTCAGTACGGTCCCCAGGGAGGACAGTACGGTCCCCAGGGTGGTCAGTACGGTCCCCAGGGGGGTCAGTCTGGACCCCAGGGCGGTCAGTACGGTCCCCAGGGTGGACAGTACGGTCCCCAGGGGGGTCAGTCTGGTCCCCAGGGTGGTCAGTACGGTCCCCAGGGTGGACAGTACGGTCCTCAGGGCGGTCAATATGGACCCCAAGGTAATGGCTCCCAATTTATTTAAATTTTTTGTTAATGAAGCAACACTGTAAAAATTGCAGCAAGAAGAAGCATACTAACCCAGCCCTCACCTGGCCAGCACTCACTGAACAATTTCCCTCTGAAGTACCATTCAGTTCTTAACAGGTGAAGAAAAGAGTGTCCCTGTTCTGTTGAATTGTTGACTATAAAATTATCTTATCGAAAAAGGATCTTATCTTGCAGGCCACTTTGGGGATGAATTGTGTGTGTCTGTGTGTGGGTGGTGTGATGAATACGGTGTGTGTGTGCCCAGTACAATTTTACATCCTTTCCATTTTCCCTTTGTGGAAGATGGTCCGCGCCATTTTGTTAACCTTACTGAAAACGGTGCTGGACAATAGAAACAGCAAAATCTGAACAGTTGGTATTTGAATAACAATAAAGTGATTAAAAAAAAGAATACGAGAAGCACTTCAGGTAATCCAAGGAACAATTGCAGGTGCTCATGGACTGGGGATGTCGTATATTAAAAAACATTTTTTGTGGATCTATAAAAAAAAATTGAACGCGATATGAAAATGAAATATGCAGGCACTCATGTGAGTATAATATGAAAACCTTTATTTAGACGTGTAAATGAGCATTAAATAATTATTGCAGCTTATGCCCTTGACACGTGTGTTGTTGGTTCACCTTAATTGTCTGCTTTTTCCCACGGTTGTCTACACCCTGACAAAAGCGTAAGCCACAACGCGTAGGTTGTTTTTTAACGCTCATTTACCTGTCTAAAGAAAGGCTTTTGTATTGTGCTCACACGAGTGCCTGGAGACTGGATTTCTATACCACGCTGCCTTGTTTGCGAATCTATAAAATTCTTTTTCTCGGTCTTTAACAATAAAGAGAATTGAGCTTCTTGAAAAGTTGATCGAACCTGATAGAGTTTGTTAGCTCATGAGATAAAGCCTATGTTCATCACTAAAGTGAGCACGTGTGTTCTGATGGGGTCGCAGAACTCCCTCTCTGCCCCACAGACCTCAGAAAGAAAATGGCTGCCAGGCCAGGCCGCTATTGGCCTGTTTGTGCTTTATGGCAGGACTACTGTTTTCTGCCTTCCGCCGATAGCGAACTACTAGCCTAGCAGAGCTGTGTGGAAATGCTCCTTTACTCCCAAGGTCCAGCAGTGTTTCCTGTGCCTGGAGTGCACGTGCAGATACTTGTGTGCAAAATATCTACCTAGACGTTGCACTGGGCTCCACCTGAGCAACTGACGGGAGGCCATTGCGCCTCCAGGCACTGAGCACTCTGGGTTGCGGTCGGCGAGGTCAGCAAGGCAGTCCCAAATTCAGGCGTGTTAGGGGTAATTAACACCAGGAACCTTTTGGGCAGTTTGGGCCTGAGGCAGCAGGGTGATACTAGGGTGTGAGGCACACGTGGTGATAAAACAGAGCTGAAGGGAAGAGATGGAAGAGAACAGAGAGGAAGAGATGGAAGAGAATGGAGAGGATGAGATGGAGGGAAGCCTCAATCACTGTTGGGGAACAGATTGATTTTGCCTTGCGCCTGACCAAACAAAACTGCTCGGTTGAGTTGCCTCTATAGTTCACCTTATCAGTGAATGAGGTTGGTGTAGTCTATGGCATTCATCTCTCCTGTCTTCTCTCTTTCTCTTTCTTTCTCTCTCTCTCTAGCTCCTACTCACTCTCTACTGACAGGGGGTTTCTGCCTAAGCCCAGGGTGATCTGTTACCCGGTTTTGTGTAGTCCTGCAGTTCTATAAATCCCTGCCCTCCTGATGGCAAATGCTTGGGCAAGGAGGACCGAGAATAGCTACAGAGCAGGGAAGAGCTATTTGGTTTTTGTCTGTAAAGCCCCTTTTTATCTGCCGTTCTTTGGGCTTACATAAGAGACGCCCGTAAGACCTCGTGACATCACAAGTGCTTCGTTTTTTTACTTGAAATCTGATGCTGAGAGACAAAGAAGAAACAAAAAAAAAAAAAACTAAAGATTCCTTTTTGGTGTAAAGAAACATGTGGCAACGGTCAGGGTTAAAGACTTCAACCTTTCAACAGCTAGAGGGGTAGGAAGGTCGAACACGAGAAACCGCACTAATTGCCCTTGAAGTGGTCCTTGGCGGGGCACCAGCTACTCTTAATGCTCCGAAACACCCTGGGTGGAAAAAAAAAAAAGAATGAAAGAGAAATTCACACTGAGAAACTAAATTTTTTAGAGGATTTTTCAAAGAACTACAGAACTTGATTTAAACCCAGGAGGGTCCTCTGAAGCACACGCTTCACAAAAAAAAGGCTCGTTTTCCCAGGCCCAACGACTCAGATTTATATTTACTCTTCAGCCTCAAATATTTCTGCTTTCAGAGTCGGTAAAAAAGTCAGCCTAAATATAATGTGAAGAGTGCAAGATGTAGATTTTAAAAATGTACTTCGGTGTGACACCACAGAGCATGCATCTTCAACATTTGGATCAGATAAGCCACGTTTGATTTTCTTACCATTTTTTGAAACAGCCAATAACATTATTGATTAAAAAATCTCCAAGAAGACTCTCGCCTTGTAGAATATTTTATGAAATCGACAAAGCGGCCAACATTGGCGTGAGGTCCTTTTGTACTGAATGCAGTGACCTCTGTGAGCTGGAAAGTAATTAATTGTTTTTTTTTTTAAGTTAGACTTTCAAGTGAGTTTGTTGGTAAAGGCACTTGGCCTAACCACAGGCTGGGACCTGTATCCTAGACATTGCTGGTTTGAGTGTTGGATATGTCGTTAAATGTTGTGAAGACCACTGTAGTTTTACATTTTCAGTTGCAGCATGGAAGATGGACTGTAAATGAGCTGTAAATTTGTTGTATATGTGATCAGGTAGTTTTCTCCTGTCACACACTAAGCTTGCAAGAGCTTGGTAATGATGGAAGAGTAGTTAGCTTAACATCTCTATTTCAATAAAAGAAAAGGTTTGAATAGGTTATTCATGAAATTAGCATTTTTTCAAATACTGTGTAATGATTAAAAGCCTACACCATGGGTTAGCTAGCTCACATTAGCGTATGTCCTTTAGGTTTTCTCAGTGTATCCCATGGAAATGCAGATATACCTAATCATGATTGCATCCAAAAATACTATAATTTTGGAAACAATATCAGAAGCTAAAGAATAATATATCTACTGAATGATTTTATTGAATTGTCTCAACTGATTAATTTGACTGTTATATAAATGTGAATATAGAGGGAACGTATTTTGGACTGTACTGCTACTGTAGTAAATTAACTAATTGAAATAGTTTTCAGGCACAATACACATTCACAGCCATACTTTTAGTGCCTTACATGAAAAGCTTTCAGATTAAGTGTAACAAATGTTTGAACTCTTCTAGCTGTTTGTTAGGTATTAGATGGCATATGTAAATTGAATTGCCAAGATTCCATTACAGAAGGACATTATCAAATTGCTCTTGAGCTCTAGCCCAAATTCCACTCACGATGTACCCTTATCTGAGCACAGCGCCTTATTAAAAACAGAAATATGTGTGATGTACTGTTGTAGTTTTTGTGTGACTCGATTGACTCCTGATGTCTTTAATCCCCTGATATGAAAATTGTACCACTTTTTTGAGAGCTTGGTTTTAATGCCACAGTCAGTGACTCAGATGTGCCCTCTCGTCTTTTGCCCCGGCAGGTAACTACCCCCGGCCACCAAACTACGGAGGGGCTCCGGGCGCCACCTACAGCGGTCCAGGGCCGGGCATGGGCAACAGCCTGGGCATGAACGCAAGCAGCCCCATGCACGGCCAGGGCCCCGGGCAGCCCGGAGGGCCCGCCCCGGCCGGGCGCGGCCCCGGGACAGGCGCTGGCGGCCGCCCGTACTCGGGCAGCGGGAGCACCATGGCCCCCAGCTCTCCCGGCATGCCCCAGCCCGCCGGCCCGGGGATGGGGCCCCCTCCGCCCAACACCACCCGCAAGGCGCAGGAGCCGGGGATGGGAGCGATGCAGGCCGCAGCCGGCTCCATGCAGGGCAGGTCAGTCTGGAGACGTTAAACTAAAGCAATGCCCAGATACGTTTCAGTTGGGTTTTCGCATCGTAGAACAGAGAAGAGCAACTAGACTAGTTCCAGGTCTTCTGAGAGATTTCTTATGAGGAGGGACATGATTGAAAGGAAATCACAAAAAAAAAACAGCAGAAACTGCAGACCTCCAGGACTGGAGTTTGATACCCCCTGCTATTTTTTTATGATTTCCTTTCAATCAGCTGCCAGTTTAGGCCTTGGAAACAAGGTGTGCAGACTCGTTAGCCAATCAGTGACTTAAATTTAGCACTGTGCAGGAACACTTTAAAAAACCAACCACCTCACACAGCGGCCCTCCAGGATTTCAATTTGGGACCCCTGCTGTAAGCAGTCAAATTTTAGAAGGTGGACCATGGAAGCAGTGATCTTGATTCTCAGCCAGGAAGAGTATGTTATTGTTACTGTTGCTGCTGTGTTATTGAATCAGAACCTTTTTATCGTACATACGCGCCTGGCCCTACCAGGTACATATGGAAGAGCACGCTTGACTAGCATTGTAGTATTTATTGACCGCAGAACATCCCTTTGAGAAATGTGTATTTTTGCACGGTCGGCATAAGAACTGCCGCATGTTTCTTACCTCATGCGCTGAATGAATTTCAGGGGGAGGCGCGGGGTACCCTTTTAATATTCACGGCCAATGCCAGTGAAGCAGTTTGGCCAGGAAATTATCAGCGAACCGTAGCGAGAGAACATGCTGAAAGAGGGATTTCAAACCACGCAGGCAGAATGTACGTTCCACATTTTTCCATTCGGGGGGTTAGCAGCTATGCGAAACCTGGAGGAATTCGGAGTGAGTTTAAAAAAAAAAGAAAAAAAAGGCGTTGTTTCTGGAAAATGTTCAGGCAAGCCGGTTCAGCGCTGAACACACTTTGCTGGGTCACGCTGATGGATGAGAGGCGTAGCACGTTCGTTTGGGCGTTGCAGGCTGCGCTTTTAGCTTTAAAAGCTCGTTGGGCGTTCTTCCTCTGGTCTGGGTGACAGAAGTAGTTCCTCAGTGAGACGTGTTCTGGTTGTATAATTGAAACGGCTAGATGTAGCTGTGCATCTGTAACACTAATCTTACTGGGAGGAATTCAAGAAAGGTCTTTTTTTTTTTGCTCGTGTAATAGTCTTGACGGTCTGCATCAGCAAAATCAGCTGTTTTGCTCTGGTCACCTTTTATTATTCAGAATTGAAAGTAAGTTATATATAAATGTTTTTTTTTTTTTTTGGTAACACCATTTCTTCCACGTCTCTCATGTTGTTTCACTGCCGTTGGTTAATCTCCTTTTTTAATGGGTGCGTCGTACCTATGATTTTTAAAATCTACAAAGCCAGAAGCCGTCAAAACATTGACAGATGGCTGTCATTAAACCTTTCGGTCAAATATTGTTTCGCCAAATTTGTTTATTAAAGTGAAAGTTGTCGTTTAAACCGCATAGTTCTCACTTCCTTTTTGCCCCCAGATTTTTATCATTAAACATACTTTTTATCTTCTGTGCAGTGCTGAGATGGGGCTAAATTCAGATTCCGCTCAGTAAGACACAAACTAGCTTAGCGCTCGAAGATTAGCCTGTATCAACAGCTTAGCGTGTATGGTTTTTATTTATGCATTAAAGGGATCGACGATATCTCTCAAAGAATGCAACCACTAGCCAATTTGAAAATGTCATCTGTTACAAGAACGGGGAAGAATTGGAGAAGCAGTGCGTTCCTAGCTTTGCATGATTATTCATATGGCTGAAGGTCTAAAAGCTAAAGACCATGAGAGAATTGTAGGAAGTTGTTTTTAGTACAGATAGCCTGCACACTGTAGTGAAGGGAGTGAGTGACATCTCATTTCAAATTTATGGTGCATTTACTGCTTTTTCAAAATTCAAAGTCAGTGTTTTAGAACTCCATTGCTTTCAATTACCAGTAGTGATTGCTACATCAGTATTAATAATGTTCAGTAAAAAAAAACATTCTAATCACATATTTGCGATCTCACACCTTAAAGGGTTAAACCAAAGAAGCTGTTCTCTTGCCCCTGCTCCAGGCCACTGTATGCACGATCCCCTGTCTACCCCAGCCAGGCTGGGTCAGGGACACGGC
The DNA here is from genome assembly GCF_013347855.1 of Anguilla anguilla. Taxonomy (NCBI): domain Eukaryota; kingdom Metazoa; phylum Chordata; class Actinopteri; order Anguilliformes; family Anguillidae; genus Anguilla; species Anguilla anguilla. Next base: position 47,001,266 of record NC_049206.1, on the reverse strand, counting down.
CCTTACCCACACCCCTTCCCCAAACTCAGCCTCAACAACTGAACTACAGCAACGCTCAGGCACCTCCCATGATGCACCAGCCTGAGCTGTACGGGTAGGTCACGGTGCTGCCGACCTCCGTTCTGCCGCCGTTTGCTTCCCAGGCTCAGCTGTCAGTCTTGAGCGAGCCGCTCTTTGGAAACTGCGTAACTAAGGCAGCCATGTTGGCTCTGGCACTAACCCTGCGGTGACGATGTGCATGGCACATAATAATCATGATTGCATGGTTTCTGGGCCAGGGGTGGGCGGAGCATGTTTGGATTCAGAGATATGTTGGGTGACGTGGTGAAGCAGTTTGGCTGACTCATAACGGTGCTTCTCTGTCTATTGGTCTATAGCTTATCATTTCACAGACATACACACATATTTCTATGAGGATAACATTGTTGGTTTTTTTTTTCCAATGGTAAATATGACCAACACCCACGATAAGTGAGGCCCTGTGCAATGAGATACACAGGTGGGATACACAGCACACTGGTTTCAATTTAAGGAAAACAAAAATGAAAAGGATACGGTGATTATGGTGAGACTCCTACCGCCATCCATCACCGCCAACACCGGTGACAGGATGGAAGCGGCAACCACCGGGGACCAGCTGTCGCAAAGTCCAATATTCGTTACGTCTCACTCGTCAAATCGGGGATTAAAAGTCGAGCGTGGCGGCTGATTCGTTGCACTGACGTCTGATGTTGGTGTTGTTTTTTTTATGTAATGTCCCTAAAAATCACACGGCAGAGAACGAAATCGATGGAAATATTTATAAACTGCGAGAGCACGAGCTGCCTGTGTCTATGGCAGCGTCCTCCACTGCACTCCGTTTGATGGCATTCGCTAATAAGTTGTTTTTGGCACTTTGAGATTAATGGCTTGTGTCTGCTTGTATAGCGGAGCATGTAAACGCCGGAGAACGATTAAGAGATGGATTCGCTGTCAATAAGAGCTGGCGTGACATTGTGCGCGCCGCTCCGTTGAATGAGGAGAGCTGTCAATCTTCCGCTGGGTTCTCCCCGACTTCCCGCCGAAGCCAGACGACGAGGAAAAGCAGTCGCTTCAAGCCACCGCCGTTCTCCTCCGTCTTCATCCTCGTGACGTTAAAAAAATACCGAACCTCTGTTCCCTCTTTGTGCGATCATTTTATATTTTATAAGTGGGTGACGTTCCACAGGGTGGAGACATAAAATGAAGTTTATTATACGTTGTTACGCAGTAACTCGTTTGGATTTTATATACTCTACGTCGGGTCTCATCCAGTCTTCTATTCTGTATAGTGCAGTTCACTTTGCTGCACTGTTCTTCCCAGCAGGATGTTCTGGAAGACATTTTCTAAGTAGGAAAGGACCACTGTGGGAAAAGCTGTCGATTTAAAAACGCTTTTCACCAAGCCAATGGAAAGTCAATGGGTGATGTCATAGTGACTTGGTCCATATTTTTTCTACAGTCTGTGCTCTGATCCCGTATCGACCGACCCTGTGAATCATTTTTAGGAATGATGAACGATTTTGAATGCTGTTTGCATGCGGCCCGTTCAGAGAGCAGATTGAGGAGGAAGGTCCTTAATGCTCTTAAAAGTTCTCCAGGGCTCCCGGAAAGGGTGGCGGCAAGGTCAGATTCACAAAATTAGCTAAACTTTGCCATTTTAGCCACAGACTTAAACACTGCATACAGCGAATGAGAATGTTTTGTTTTGTTGCGCTGTTTCTTGATACCTGTTATGTCTAATGTCTATTAACACCTTTTTGCTGCACAATTACATGACACTGTTGTGACAGCGATGACACGTTTGTTGTGATAGTTCAAGTAAACAGGTTTGGTCTTTGCTGATTGTTTGTCTTCATTTCTTGAAAATATCATCTGATTTTTTTTTTGTTAATACTCTGACAGGCAAGTTGATTTTTTTTTCCCTGTCATTGGTGGTACTTGTTATTCTGAGTTTACATTTTTTTTGTCCACTTTTTATAGTGTTTTTCTCTGCTGGCCACAGTCATTGGGTTTTTGTGTATTATGCAATTTTATCTGCCCTTTTAGTCTTCTCCACACAATATTGTTTCAGACCTTCAAGAATTTCAAGAAATGATCCCGTTAGATGTCATGATGTCCACTAGCTATGCTTACCAGGAAAGCGGATGTATTTTCTGAGGATTATGCTTTGTTTTGGAGTCGTGAAATTGGTTCCTGTTGAAGATGATGAGCATATGTTGAGATTATATTATGTTCAGTAACGTTGCTGTACAAATAACAAGCAGGTACCATACATCATTATAACACAAACTTATTAGTCATCTCATGTCAACTCATCAACTGCTGCCTTCATAAAAGATCCGCGACCATCTTTTTTCATTTAAGATAAACCTATAGTTTCACTATACTGGGGTTCATCAGTAACTTGGCGTTATGAGCTGTGCAGTTACTAGCCTTCTGTACCCAAGTCTTCCAATTTGATCTCCTTAAGTTGCTTTAATGGGTATGGATATTTTAACATAAATTTAAAAAATGCATTTAACTTAAGCTGAATGCATGTAAAGAATGGGGTTAAGTGTTATGTTTGGTGAAAAGTTTCGATAAAGGAAGTGTGGAATTTTGAGGGGGAAGGATTCATTTTGGTGTGGTAATTTTATTATTTTACTGTGTAGCGCAGTACTGCGTAGGGCAGCCAAATGTCCACCAGTATATAAATCCCCCTGTGTGGCTGAGGGTCTGATTTCCGGCACCGTGGTCCCATCTCTGTCTGGCACCCTCTCTGTTTCCCCCCCGTCTGAGAAAATATGAGGAAAAATATGCAAGAACGGTGGACTGTCAGCTCTCCTGTAAAAAAAAAAAATTAATAATTAAAAAACATTGACGCACTGTCATAAAAACTGCATTAATGAGGTGATAAAATATCACCGTTCCTTTGCAGCCTAAAATATCCATTTGAAGGCAAAGGCTCCATTTGAAATATAATCGTGCTGGTTTAAATTGATATGATATCTTAATATGCCTTTGATAAAATGAAGGACCCTTTCGAATATAGGCTAATTGGACTCATGGAAGTGATACATTGCCACAATCATGTATTTGTTTTTTTTTCGTATTTGAATGATTTAGAAGCGAAAATAGAGAGTAAGCTATCTGGTATTTGTTCGTCAACATACCGCCATGGATAAGATTGATCATTCAGTGTTGACACGTAGCGGAACTTGAGCGAAAACGAGTTTTGCTAATCTGATCGTTTGACGTTTTTGAATCATCAGTTAAGACATGTGACCAGATGGTTCATTCAGTAGACCACATCCCTCATGGATTCTTGCATATAGCAAACAACACGGTGTCAGCCCTCCCCGTACGCTACCGCATTCAATAGCAATATCTCAGTGCGTAGCGTTAGCGTTTATGTGTGTAGCTGGTATTGCTCTGTATTTGCAGCACACTGCTGGCGCTGCACGCTTAAGGCAGCCCTGGGCTTAATTAGCTCGGGGGATTTGGTCTCGTCGCGCTGGAGGACGCGGTTTTGCGCCGCGCCGGGGCGGACGGTTTCTTGTGCGCTGCCCGTGTCATTGAGCGCCGCCGCGAATGTCAGACGCTCGGAGGGCGCCGCCGCCGCCTCGGCCTCGCGGGAAGGACCGGTCGCCGCGGCGTTTCCCCGCCGACTCCTGGTGGCCGGGGGGCAGAGCGAGCGAGCGAGCGAGCGCGTCGGGCTCGCCCTCCCGGAGCCCCGCAGCGGGCCCTGCGGGCGGTGGGGCCGCGCAATCTGGGTCCTAAAATCCCCCCGCCTTGCTGATTAAAGATTTTGGGGCTCAGGAAAACAAAGCGAAGGGAAAAGCGCATCTCGCACATAATAATCCTCCGGCTCCCGCCTCCCTCCCTCATTACCATTTTTTTTTTTTTTCCTTTTTTTGTATTCTTTTTGAAGTGCTGCCGTGTCTTTCAGCTCGCTCTTAGATGTTGCTCATGTGAGGTTGGTGAGCTTAATTAAAGCTGCCTGACAGAGGCTTCTGATCACCCCCCACTCCCCCTCTCTCGTTCTAGAACCGCAAGCACGTTGCCATGGCGATACTCGCACAGCCTAGGTGTGGAGGTGAACAAACCTTTTTGCTTTTGTTTTTTTTTTGTTTTTTTTTTGTGGTTGGAGGATAATTTCATTTGTTTATGTTTCTCATTGGTCATTTTACCCATGTAGCGGAAAAAGGCTGATCTGGCGAGGGCCAATAGGGATGAGTTTGGGTCGGCGTGTTGGAACTCTCCCAGCTCGCTGTCACCCTCGGCTCGGTTTGTCCTCGTACATCGATTAATACGAGGCAGATTTTTAAATTTTGAGCTGGTTCTTTGGAACTCCTTCAAAAAATGGCATTATTCTGTGCGTGTGTGTGCGTGCATTTATATGTTTCTGTGTGTGTTTTACTGAGTAGCCACTTCTCTTGTGCCGGTGAATTCATTGATTGACCTGAGAGAGGGGAGTGTCACAGGGAGTGTGTACGCTGGCAGCAGTAGTATTGGTGGGGGGCGGGGGGGGGGTGTGGGGGGGTTTGTGACAGGCAGACGGGCGAGTTAACCTTGGCTACCGTTCTCTCTTAAGAACTGCGCCCGCCGAGCTACTTCAGGGCATGGCGGGGACTCGAAATTCTCCCGGAGAGAAATGGAAATGGAAGGAGCACTTAGCGTAAGCAAGCTAAAGAAATCGGAATGAAAGCAAAGTAAAAACAGGAGAGAGAGAGAGAGAGAGAGAATGAATGAGAGAGAGAGAGAGAGAGAGAAAAGCCTTTTGGGCAAATCCTCGCCAAATAATTCATTTTCAGCCCCCTCAGTAAGTACATTTGCTAAGTAAATAAGAAGCGCTTGAATGTCAAGAATCCGCGGCTGCCCCCAGCCTTGCTTAGCGGAGCCTTGGCAGGAAGGGTCTCTCTTAATAAATGAGGAGAATAAATGGCTTTTCTCCTCGTGAGCTGTTTGATGTCTGGCCTCTTTTTTTTCTTTTTTTTTTGTAGGATTTAATATGTTAAAAGCTGTTCTTTCATTCCGGGGGCTTTTATTTAGTTAGAATTGTTTTTGTTTTGGTTGAGTCAGACCCTTTTAGAGGCTGCGCCGCTTTTGAAAGCAGATTGATTCCCATATATAATTCATAACGTACCTTCCAATCCGTCAGGAACGCCCCCGCCCAACCCCCCCCTTCCCTCCCCAGCCCCACCCCTTTTGCCCGTTCCTGTGCCCCCCATCTCTGTCTCTCATCAGGGGGCGGGGCATAGAGCGGAGTGTCACCCTGACTGACATCCCTTCTGTGCTCTGCGCTTCTGTTATCATGGTACCATGGCGACCGGGGGGGGCAGCACGGCTGTCATAGACGGTTAGTCAGGACCACTGTGGAGATGCCGCCCCCCCCCCCCCCCTCGGTTCGGGGGTAGCGATACACTGTCTGATGTCCTGTAAACAACCCACCCATGTGAAAGGGGGATTTTCTTTAAAGTAGTCATTAGAAATAAATAGACACAGTTCTTCCAGACGGACACCTTCAGGATTCCAATTTTACTCTTTTCGGGAGGGGGTAGGGGGCAACCCCTTTTGTCACCCATTATGTTACTCAACACTGAGAGACATCTGTTTTATTGTATTTAGCGGAGCTGTTTTGGCACGCCTGTGAATAACAACACTAAACCGAGCTCTCGCCATGCCAAATCTTTCTAATCAACAAGCCCGTCGGCCTGCATGGCCCAATAACACTGCTTCAATAACATTATTCTCCCTTTAGCGGTGTGTTGTTTTGACTCCTCTCAGGTTTTATTGCTCTCCATTTTTCTGGCGCTCAGGACGTACTTGCTAAGCGACGGCCAGGTGGACAGAGAGAGGGACGAGGGAACCAAAGCAGAGCGGTTCTGATTGGTGTAAATCTCGGTGTTGGTTGCGTTTATAGTTTTGAAGGGAATGGGAAGTGATCTTAACAGTGAATGTCCCAGGAGGTTCCCAGCTAGTGCTTCCGAATGGTGATATGGCTAAAGGGGGGGGTCAGTGTTTCCGCCGTCCTGGAACCCTTGTTAAAGAGACATTGTCGCTCTCTCGGCAAACAGGCAGAGCGGCTACCCCAACGTGAACCAGATGAGCGGGATGGGGTCCAGCGCCCCCTACAGTCAGCCCACGGGGAACAGCTCTGGGAGGATGACGCCCCAAGGCCCGCCCTACAACGCCCCGCCCTCAGGTAAGCAGTGAAGGAGATTGGCCATAGGAGCTGATTGCGATTACAGATGCTAGATCTACCCACATCACATTTGCCCTTTTCAGTCAGAAACCAGATACAACCCGTGCAACCTAATCTCAAGTGAGTTTGACAGTGTGACTGTCGGCTAATGTTAGCGAATGTTCGCAGTTGTTTTCAAAGATTTTCGTTTTCATCTGAAACACTGGTTAATGCTAGCGCTAAGGTACTGTGCAGTGGACATTCTCGCACTGTGAGAGCAGGTGGCTAAGTTGACAATCATTTGGCTGCTGTAATTCATTTTAATAAATGTAATATTTGTTCCTAACTTTCGAAAACAATCAGCCGATTTTCCTGCGGTGAAAATTTCTCTCCTCCTCTTGCCGTGTCTGTCTTAATTAAATCAACGTCATTAGCGAACAGTCGATTTGAAATGGTTCAGCAGCAACTATTAGATGGGAGCACAGTTCCTTGCAGATGGTCCCCTTGTTGAAGGCATGTCAGTTACTTCCGGTATAAAAATAAATAAATAAATAAAATATCTCAAAGTCGATATGAAGGGATTGAAGTCAGGGCATCCTGGAGAATGCCAGGGGTCTGTATGCATTGTTCAGCAGCTGCAGATAGGTGTGACCTCATAGCACCTGTCATAGCTGCTGGCTCCTCCTTCACAGGGCCCATGGGGATGGCTGCTGACCCAAAGCAGAAGCCAGACAACAGCAAGGAGGAGGGGAGCGTTCCGACCCCAGAGCCTCCGAAGGCCAAGGTACGAGCACCTCCTCCTGGAACAGAATCTCTCTCTCTCTCTCTCTCTCTCTTTTCTCCTCTCCCTCTTCCTCTCTCTCCCACTACCCCTCTCCCTCTCACTCTCCACCTTTCTCTCTATCTCTCTCCCCCCTCCTTTGCTCTATTTTCGTCTCCCACTCCCCTCTCTCTTCACCTACCTTTCTACCCCCGCCTCTCTGCACCTCTCTCCCCCTCCTCTCTTCTCCTCTCCCTCTCTCACCGTACCTCTCTCTACCCCTCTCTCTCTCTCCTCCCGTTCCCCGCTCTCTTCTCCTCTCCCTCTCTCACTGTACCCCTCTCTACACCTATCTCTCTTCTCTACCCCCTCTCTCCCCCCTTCCTCGCTCTCTTCTCCTCTCCCTCTCGCTCTCTTGCTCTACCCCTCTCTGCACCTATCTCTCTTCTCCCCTCCCTCCGTCCCTTTCTACACCCCACCCCACTCTCTCTCTCTCTCTCTCTCTCTCTCTCTCTCTCTATCTCTCCCCCTTCCTTGCTCTCTTCTCCTCTCCCTCTCTTGCTCTACCCCTCTCTACACCTATCTCTCTACCACCCCGCTCTCTCCCCTCTCTCTCTCTCTCCCCCTCCCTCCCTCCCTCCCTCCGTCCTGTGCTAATGGGCTCCTCTCCTGTCCTAAAAGCATGTGGTTTTCTTTAATGGCTCTAACACTTTGCTGAATGCTTGGGAAAGCAAGACTCACTCACTGCAGCATCAGGGGTTTTCAGGGGGGGATAAAAAAATCGGTAAAGTCTGCTCCGGTGACCGTCTGTCAGAGAGAGAGTCGGGAAGACAGGAGCATCAGTGGGAGGGGCAAGGGGTGGGGGGGTGGGGGGGTGGGGGCCGGGGGGGTGTTCTCCCAACCATTCGCTGACAGCGGGTCGGACGGGCAGTCTGAGATCAAAAAACCCTCCGCTGGCTTCCTGACAGGAATTTTGGTCGGGCGGCAGGGTGAGGGGGGGGAGGGCCTGGTTTTCAGATAAACGTCCGGACGGTCTAAGATGAAAAGAATCACGAAGCTCTCCGGAATTTTCCGTGGCTCTCCAAGCCCGTCAGTTTGCCTCCTCTCTGAATGTAGACGTGTAGTCGTAGTCCATTTTCACACGTCTTCATTTCGATATGGTCACATTCTCAAGATCCGCTTATTAATATTTCTGGGACAGGTATTTGTTTACATTTTTTGTGGAGCAATTTATTACTCTGCTAATTGAAGATGGCTTGTTCACTGCGAGTTAGATTTTGTCATACCTTTGCTTTTGAACTGTTAATGCCATCTGGATTTTGGTTTGACATAAATATGTTCAGAAATACGTTCCTATTGTCCTCCTGATGTGTAGTTTTCATGCTTTTGCTTTTTTTATTTAATTTTAGTTTTTTTTTTTTTGCATGTTGCTCTTCCTTATATCTCATGGTTCTTTTACTCTTAAGCCTCCTAAATGTAAAGTTACTTGCTCTTATCGCATTGGAGTTTCTGTAATTAATAAACCTCTGCATACAACTGGCTTGTGTCCTGGATACAAACAACACATTTGTCTTGTTTGATTTGAAACATTTTTATTTTTATTTCATTTACTTTAATCATTTTGTTCTCATTCATTTACTCATCCTGTTTGGCCCTCAGTCTTGTGCTTCGTGTTGTCATGGCAACATTGCTAGCGGTAGCGAGGCCCTCGTGTTTGCGGCTTTGGCTTGAGTTTCAAAAGCAGGCCCTACGGCTTCTCGTAGGCCCCCTCTCCGGTCTGTAGTTACCCGCCATGGGCCCTACCACAGGCTCTGCATGCCGGCTTTCTCCCCTCTCAAGCGCAGAGATTGGTCCACTTTCCCGCCTCTGTTGCTCAGATTTCCGTTTATTTACCTGGTATTCTTTTTTTGAATCATGAAATCCCATTCCTTACCAGACCTGGGTCAAATACGTATTTGTTTTTGAATCAACTACTTATCTGTGCTCTATTGATCTTGCCTGGTGTAACTGAGCCTGCCGATATGACCAGAAGGCGGAGTTTGCACTTTTTGAGAGCATTCCATTGGTTCCGATACACCAGACAAGATGAGTAAAACATAGAAATGTATTGGAATCCAAAACAAATACGTATTTGACCCAGGTCTGTTGCTGACCATATCAGTTCATGTGTTGAGTTATACATTGAGACCTGGCTGAGAGACCACAGAAGAGCCGAATGGGCGTGTCTGCCGACGCCCTGCTAGAGAGAGAGGGACGCGGAGCGGCCCGTGACAGAACTGCACGCGTGCGGAACCCCCCGAGCCGCGGCTCCCAGAATTCCCTGCAAGGGGGGGGTCTCTCTCACGTGCTGTCCGGCCGCTGCGGGGGGAAAGTCTACGAAAAAACTGAGGAAAAAGTGACCGAGGACACTCTCTCTCTCTCTCTCTCTCTTTCTCTTTTGACTGCCAGCCAACACTCACCATGTGCCCCTGGTGTGTCTTGTCCCCTTATTCTCTGCCACAGGATAGCTTCAGCTCTCAGTGTGTTTCCCAGCCCCCCACCCCCTGCCCCCTCTCCCCCAGTCCTGCTAGTCTCTCCTCGTATCATGGAGATGAAAGCGATAGCATTAGCAGCCCCGCCTGGCCAAAGACTCCGTCCAGCCCTGTAAGTGGCAAGAGTTTCATTTTTTTTCTCTCTTTCCTGTGTTTTTAGTTTTTTGGGTTTTTTTTTTTGGTTTCTTTCTTTCTTTCTTTCTTTCTTTTGGCAGCATGCTCATGATGTGATGTCGTTTGTTGTAGTATGAGTGTTATTAAAAATGTAAAATGTGTGTGGTGTGCGGACAGTGTGTGAGAGACTTTCTCATTAAAGACTGTGCTGAGCGGAGGTGACTGACCTGGGCCTGTGGCTCCGCCCCCTGCCCCGCCCCCTTCATCCAGTATCTCTTCAGCAAAACAGTGTAATATTTTGAAAACGTTCCCCCGACTTTACCATTCCTTTGAGAACGTTTGATAAGAGCTCTCCCTTGCTCTCTGATCCGTGGTTGCGGCCAGCCTCCTCTGAGCATGCTCAGTGTGTTAATGAGAAAGTTCGTAGTGGTCGCTGGTACCCGTTGTTGTGCTGTGTCGTGAGTCGTCTCCACGGGTAACCATGGTTCTTGCGCTGTACCAAAGACTGGCTGAAATCAGTCTTTCGCTGGCGTGAAACTGTCCAGTACTTGTCATGTAACAGCGGTCCAGTAGGTTGTCATGAACGGACATGCACACGAGGCATGTTTGAAAATAACTTCATAATACCGTGGCAGTTTTTGCTGCTATTGCATTTTGGTGCTTGGCAAAGCTTTTGACTGCACTTGGGTTTAGGCCCCCTGGATTTGCACAAATCTTTGCCATTATGTCAGTTCTGTTCATACGATCATGCCCCAACTGGATAGAGTGTAATCTGAAATGTGGACCTGGACCAAATTTATGTTCCATTTGGCCTTGATCATGTATTGCTGTTGGCTATATAAACTGATCAAGTCAGAATTTCTGCTGCATTTGGAAACCTATAGATTCTGGAATGGAAATTTGCTGCAATTAATTTTGCCTTGCGTTGACCTACAGTTTCAGCTTATGAAACTTGAAGTAACAGGGTGGCCATTAAAACCTAGTGGGGTGTGTGTGTGTGCGTTCACATGTATGTGTCTGGGATAGATAAATTGTAAATTTTGTATTGCCTCTGTTCATCTGTGTCTCAGTTGACCTACATTGTTAAGTGAACGTTTGTCAAGACCGGGATCCGTGCGTGTGTGCACACGCAATGAAGGCCTTGAGGAAGAGTGCCTCGTCCATCGCGAGATGCGACTGAACTTTTCGTCCACTGGAACTCCGAGCGCAACTTCGAACGTGCATTGAACCGCAGCTTGCTTACTCTACGTACACGAGGCCTGGTCGCCCAAAATGCAACACTGTTTGTGATGGAAACGTCATTATAAAGCTATGGTGTAAACAGGAAAGCAACGGTGTGATCTTACAGGGTGCTCTGGTTCACTCTCCTTCTTTTTTTCCTCCCCTCACTCGTGATCCCGCCCTCCCCTTACACCCCGCCCCCCAGAAGCACAGCTCCTCCACCATGACGAATGAGAAGATCACAAGGCTGTACGACATGGGCGGGGAGCCCGAGAGGAGGATCTGGGTGGACCGCTACCTGTCTTTCATGGAGGAGCGCGGCACGCCCGTCCCCAACCTGCCGGCCGTGGGGAAGAAGCCTCTGGACCTCTGCAGGCTCTACATGTGCGTCAAGGAGATCGGTGGCCTGGCCATGGTGAGTACTGCCCAGGACACTGGCTCCTAACTGTGTGATGGAGGTGATAGCTTTCTGTGGTTATAGGTTCTTGATTGTGTGACGGAGATGATGCTCTCTATGGTTATAGGGTCTTAACTATGTGACAGGGCTGATGCTTTCTATGGATATAGGGTCTGAATTGTTTGACGGGGGTGATACTCTCTTTGGTTATCGGGTCTTACTTGTTTGATGCAGATGATGCTCTGTATGGTTATACGGTCTTAACTGTGTGATGGGGTGATGGTCTCTGGTTATAGGATCTTAACTGCGTGGCGGAGATGATATTCTGTATCGTTATAGGGTCTTACCCGTGTGATGGAGATGATGCTCTCTATGGTTATAGGGTCTTAAATGTGTGACTGGGATGATGGTCTCTATTGTTATAGGATCTTAACTGTGTGATGGAGATGATGCTGTCTATGGTTATAGGGTCTTCCCTGTGTGATGGAGATGATGCTATCTGTGGTTATAGGGTCTTAACTGTGTGATGGGGTGATGGTCTGTATGGCTATAGGGTCTTAACTGTGTGACAGAGGTGATGCTCTCTACGGTTATAGGGTCTTAACTGTGTGATGAGGTGATGGTCTGTATGGCTATAGGGTCTTAACTGTGTGACAGAGGTGATGCTCTCTACGGTTATAGGGTCTTAACTGTGTGATGAGGTGATGGTCTGTATGGCTATAGGGTCTTAACTGTGTGACAGAGGTGATGCTCTCTACGGTTATAGGGTCTTAACTGTGTGATGGGGGTGATGCTTTCTGTGGCTATAGGTTCTTGATTGTGTTACGGGCGTGACAATGACCTGTATTTTCGTACTGTTTTACCTGTGTGACAGGGGTTATATTGTCCTATATGTTTACAGTGCTTTTCCTTTGGTAACAGCAGTGACGCTCGCCTGAAAGCAGCTCTCACGCACGTCTCCTCACTCTCTCTCGACTTTCTCAGGTGAACAAGAACAAGAAGTGGAGGGAGCTGTCCACTCACCTGAACGTGGGCACGTCCAGCAGCTCGGCCAGCTCGCTCAAGAAGCAGTACATCCAGTACCTGTTCGCCTTCGAGTGCAAGGTGGAGCGCGGCGAGGAGCCCCCGCCCGAGGTCTTCGCCACGGCAGACAGCAAGAAGCAGCAGCAGCAGCAGCAGCAGGCCAAGGTCCAGCCGCCATCTCCTGGTGAGGACCGGTACTGCACCCCTGGCGTAGGAGCATCTCCTGCTGCTAGGACAGAGAAAATAGGTCACGGACGAGTTGCGTGTTTCTGAAGGGAAAAGCAGGAGTGTACAACACTTGTAAGGTTTGGACGATGTAAGGATGTGGAACAATTTAAGATGTGTAACGGGTAATGTGTGTATATCGAGAGAATGCTGACTTATTATTTCCAGCAGCAGTTTTAGTCCATTAATGGCAGATATTTGCAATGTGCTACATTGAGACGTGGAGCACAGCACAGGCTGTCATCTCAGCATTTGAATATAACCTACATCCGCATGTATCTTCAGTGCACTTCTTTACTTCGTATGGAGCCGTCTGCAGTGATTGGCACACGTTTTTTCAAATCAGGGTCTAGAAAAAGGTGTTTTATAGGAGGAGTAACATTCGGAGGTGTTTGATTTTGGATATAATCCCGATAATCAGCAGTGGCCCACTAAGTCTTTTGTCAAGTTTGAAATAACAGCCAAATGGAATTTGCCAATGCGTATACAGTCGGTAAAATTGTACGGTGGTAACAGTGGGTGTATTTTTTCAGTTCATTCGGTTAATTTTGGGGGGGGGGTGGCTGAATTAAATGAAATGACCAATTTTGCTCACTCGTTCACACCTGTGATTTATAAGGGTTTCCTGTTAAATCTGAGATCTGTTTGTTTGCTTTCTGCGACACAAGCTCTTCTCGATTTCTGTATGGTATTCCATTGAAAACGTTGAACCCCATGAAATAACTTAAGTGTGGCTCTGCCACTTTACCAGTTTGGCTCCTCCTCCTTTAATCAGACAAGGTCTCCCTCTGATTGGCCGGTAGCCCCAGACGAGCACGTTTAAGCTTTCGACACACGGTAGAGAAAGGCGATACCGTTGCGAAATGGTTGCAGACGCGTTGCGTGGCTGAAGAAGCACGGGCCCAGCTCCGGGTGAGCGCTGGAACATCATGACTCTTCCACTGCGGAGCGGGGCAAGCCCGGACCGGCAGGGCCTCCCCCCCCCCCCCCCAGGACCGATAAGCCCATCCGTATCCCACAATCCAGTACACATCTGCTCGCAGGTGGCTGCCCAGTGTGAGGCTATAAACAGCTGACTGATGATGACATCAGAGAGAGAGAGAGAGAGAGAGAGAGAGAGATGTCAGGCAGCCAGGCAGGGAATTCCCCCCGAGGAAGATTGATGGGGGAGGAGTCCGGAATATATAAACAGAAATGACCTCTGTCTGACCTCCATTCACTGCAGCAGATCGGTGAGGCAGCAGTTTTTTTTTTCCTCCCCCTCCCCCAGTCTCTCTCTTTCTCTCTCTGCCTCCCTCCCTCTCTCTCTCTCTCTCTCCCTCCCCCCCCCTCTGTCTCTCCTCTCCCTCTCTCTCCCCACCCCCTCCCTCTCCCTCTCCCCCCCCCCCCCCCCCCCCCTCCCTTGATGTAGAACAGAGGGCACTCGAGTTCACTGTGTGTGCGTGAGTGTGGTGGCGTCTGAGGTATGCAGACGCACTTAACCTCCCCTGACCCCTGCATTGTTTACCTCCGCCGCTCGAACGCGACGTGGCCGCCGGCTCCGCGTCGGGGGATTTCCTCGAAAGAGAATCCCACCAGCGCACGTCCCACTCCCGTGCTCTCTCGTTCTCTCTTTCGTTCCCCCTCTCTCTTTCTCTCTCTCTTTCTTTCTTGCTCTTCCCCCCCCTCCCTCTCCCTCTCCCTCTCTTGTCTGTTGGAGTCGCTCTCCTCCCTCTCCGCTGCTGTAAAATGGAGGCAGGGAATTCTCAATTCGCAATTCGTATTATTTTTTTTTTTCCCTGGTATTACCTCAGAGAAAGGAAGAGGCTGCTAATGATGTTCCGTACTGATAATTAGAATTATTAACCTCGCCCACCCCCACTTCTTAATACAGCTGTGGTCATTTGCTCAAAATAGTTCCTGCAAATTACGCTTTTGCTAGGGTCTGTTTTTCTTGCATCCTAGTCCTTTCTTGGACTTGTTTTAGGGGCGGTGGTTTGGTATCTGCTCCCAGAGAGAGGGAGGCTTTTATTTGATTTGTTTTTGTGTGTTTGTTCCTCTCGAAATTTCAAAAAGGATCGTTTCAGTGCTCTGTGGCATCGAGTGTGTATTCCTGTCTGTGTTCATCGGCGGGTCCTGACGCCTCTTGTCTGTACAAGTTTGGGGATGATCTGAAGACACGGGCAAACACCGCGCGGATCCACTTAGCTTTGTTGCGTTTGACGCGTGCATCTGCGATCGCCGCATCTTTTAGCAGAAAATAAACCTAGGGCGTGTTCGGTGGGATTAGCGTCGCTGCGGAAGCGAGCCGTTCTGTTTGCGTTTTCGGAGTGGTGGAAGTGCGTGAAAGCTGCTCTGCGCGTTACGCAGGCTGCATCTGAACCCTTTTCGTGTGCTGCTGCAGGTTAAAATAGCTTCTCTTGCTCTGGCATTGGATCAGAAAGCAGTCAGCACGTGGAAAAAGCTCCTTCAAGAACAATCTCTTATTATATTAAACAAACAGAATTAGCTAATAGCTATTCTAAATAGAAACGTCAAATAGAATTGTCATCTAATGTGGGTTAAATAATGATAGGAGTGCATTTCAAGTAAGATCCGATGTTCTACAGGTATGGGTGTCATAAGAACTACAGCTATTTTAAGCCACATTTAAAATATTGTAGATAAAAAAAAGCTATTGATGTCTTAAAGATATTTGACAAGTATTTTAAAAATAGCACAAAGAGGTAGTACTTTTATAAGTTAGTCCCCGAAAGTCTTATTGTTCGTAGACACATTTTGGCACAAAAGGCATCCAGTTGGGTCGGCATCAAAAATTCACGCTGGTGTTTGGTATTCTCCCCTAATGGTTTCAGTGCGCACTCAAATGCATTAATGATTCAGGCACACCGACCCAAGGCTCCGCACGCATTTAAGAAACTGCTCTCACCGCTGCTAGGGCAAGAAGGGTCTACTGGGCACACGTGTCTCTTCCAGAAGTTGAGTTCAGTTCCCTGCAGAGCTATGCAGCAGTGCGTCTTAACTTTCGTCAGGAATGTATTGCATTACATGGCATTCGTTTAGCAGACGTTGTTATGCAGAAGTGGACCTGGCTAACCTCAGCTAACAGCATTTGCAGACCAGCGAGTGTACATGAAACATGAAACAAGAAGTTTATGGCCATCCATGCAGTTGGACCTGTCATTGACTTAGTGCAGATTTGTAATCTAAGGTACAAGGAATCTGTGACCAACCCCCCACCTTACAGGAAATGGAGTCTATTTCTTACTGTACACAATATTATTGAAACTATGCAACTGGGGTGCTAATGCAAAGTTCCATTGCAGCGCTGCCGAATCCTCCAGTGGGAGAAGCGCTTAGCACGTTAGCACGTGCGTGTTCTGAACCACCTGCGGCCAACCGCCGCTCCTGCCTTTCACTTCGAGGCGTGGACCCGATCAACCGTAGCCACCGAGCCCGTCTCCCCCCCCCCCCCCCCCCCCCCCCGGGTGTCGCCCCGCAGGACGCCCAGCCGGGTCACGGGGCCCCGTCCCCGTAGGGCTTTTCCCTCAGCTGGACGAGCCACCCGTTAGCCCCCTGAGGCCCACTTGACTTCTGAGCGCTATCGAGCTCCCATATAAAAATGGGGTTTTTCAGCATAGCCGTAGCTCAGTCTGATAGTGGCTATTTCTCTGTAATAAAGTGATTTTTTTTTTTTCACTCCGAAGAGGGCATTGTGGGTCTGGCTCCACAGCCAATACTGGGGCCCTGGCTTGTGTGTGTGTGTGTGTGTGTGTGTGTGTGGGTTTCACAGTGAAGGTGCCTGAGCTCTGAGCCTGAGAGACCTTGGGTGGCAGTGTAGCATAATGGGTAAGGAATTGGTCTTGTAACCTAAAGGTCACAGGTTTGATTCCCGGGTAGGACACTGCCGTCGTACTGCCTTGAGCCATGTACTTAACCTTCAGTATACATCCAGGTGTATAAACGGATGCAATGTAAATGTTATGTCAAGAAAGTTGTGTAAGTTTCTCTGGATAAGAGCATCTGCTAAATGGCTGTACTGTAATGTAAGTGTAACCTACAGTCGTCTTCGACTCTGCGAGCAGCACTCTTTGCTCACTTGCGATACTTAACGGAATACGCCTTTTCTCCCTTTTGACGATAGCTAGCGCTTTCGTCGCTGCAGAAGCTCTACCTTTTGCACCAGCCTTCCCTTCCAGGAAGGAGAGAGACGCCTCATTTATCTCGTTTTTCACTCCTCTTCCCCGCTCCCCCTCTCTCTCTCTTTCTCTCCAGCTAATTCGGGGTCCCTCCAGGGTCCCCAGACCCCCCAGTCCACGGGCAGCAGCTCGATGACGGAGATGCCCGGCGACCTGAAGCCCCCCACCCCGGCCTCCACCCCCCTCAGCCAGGGGACCCCAATGCAAGGCAGCCGGTAAGGGAGGGCGGGGGATGGGGCATCTGTGCTCTTCTTCTGTGGTGGTTGTGTGAGGCTCCACACATTATGAAAAATACCCCAGGCAGCATTTAAACTAGCTCCTTCGATAAAAGGAAGAGAATAAAAGAGAGAATAAAAGCATTTTGCTGGAGTCGTACACAGTCCTTTGAGTGCAAGGTGCCATTTATTTGTTTGGAGTGACTCCAATTGCGTACCACCTGGAAGGGGAGAATCAGTAGGTGTACCGTGGCGTTAATTAACTCTTACAGTCATTAATGGGGTTACTGATGTGTTTAGGCTACGTCCATTAGCATCCGAGTGGAGCTGTTGACTATTTGAATTGAATGGGAACAGTAACGTGGTATACCTTGTTCATTTGTATGCATGAACAAACATGCATTTGTAACAATTATCCTCCTGCTAATAGGCAGTCACAATTACTTAGCGCATAAGTACTGTAGGAGTGTGGCATGTAACATGTTCAGTTTAAAGCTGAGAGTGCAAATAAAGTTTGCAGATCGTTGTGTTAATGCATTTTCAACCCACACACAGTTTACAGTGCTTTGAGAACATACTGTAAGTGTCCCTATTGCTAACTTCTTGTTTTTTTAGCACATTGTGAATCAGAAGGATATTATTATAAGTCATATAAATGAAAGGTGATGTGATATAGCAAATAACACATCAGTTGATGAATAGGTATTTACGTACCTTAGGTACTGTAATATTTATGCAACTTCAGATTACAGAAAATTTTCTATAATTCCGATTGCAGAAAATGGTCTCGGATGCAGATTAGAGAAAATGGTCTCTGATTCGGATTCAGCAGATGGTCTCTGATTCAGATTACGGAAGATGGTCTCTGATTCAGATTGCAGAAAATGGTCTCTGATTCAGATTACAGAACATGGTCTCTGATTCAGATTGCAGAAAATGTGTTTTATTCAGATTACAAGATAGTCTCTGATTCAGATTCAGAGCACAGAAAATGGTCTCTGATTCAGATTAAAAGAGATGATCTCTGATTCAGATTACAGGACATGATCTCTGATTCAGACTCCTGAAGCCCTCTTCCCTCCCTGTCTGTGTGTGTTGTAGGAGCAGCTCTATCAGTGTACAGGACCCCTTCTCAGAGGTCAGTGACCCTGCCTTCCAGAAGCGCAGCTCCCTCACCCCCGGCGCCCCCTACCAGCAGGGAGGGAACACGCCAGAGGCCCTGATGAGGATGCAGTACGAGGCCAGCGCCAGGAAGGGTGAGTGTGCTCGCGGGTTTACATGGGTGTTGTGTGTGGGTGCGTTTACATGGGGGTATGTGTGCGTGTGTGGGGTAGACTACCCATAAACTAAGCCTAGCAGTGTCTATGATTTACAGCCCCCTCCATTCTCTTCTCTCTACAAAGTAATGGCTCACTTCCTTTAAATGCCAGGACACCATAGCCCAGCCTGTCAGTGATGATAATCTGCATGACAATGCTGCCCCCTAGTGGAGAAACCGTGCATGACCACCCTAACAGTAGGCTTCTTCAGTATATGCTCACACACAGATCAGTAAATGGCCGTCCTCCTCTCGTTTCCGTTAGCAGGTGCAGGCGAGCCCTTCATGCCGGGGCACATGCCCAGCGGAGGAATGCAGGACGTGTACGGCAGGGGCCCCCCCTCGGGCCCCATGTCTGTCCTGGCGATGGGACAGCGCCCGCAGTACCCCTACGGTCCTGGGTACGACAGGAGGTAGGTGGCGCTGACGTCCATCAAAACTTAAACTCTGTGTCTGGCTCCAGTGTATATTTGGTCCTCAGTAGCCACCCGGCCTTGCGTCCTGCTGTGACATTCAGAAATACTGAGCTGTCGCGTATTTAACCCGAGCAGTTTCGTACCCACTGGTATAGGGTTCTCTGGTTACTGCCAGTCTGTTGCATCTGCGTTTGACGTAATGTTACCGAGGTGAACTTTGGGAAGCTTTCCAGAAAAGGTATCTGCTTTTCTAGCTTTTCTAGCTTTTCAGCAGAAACTTCTGAAAACACATGATTGATATGCTGCCACCAATTTTCATTGGCCCCAATACTGTCGCGATTAGAACTGTGAACGAAATAACCAAAGTCCTACTTCAGAAGAATATTTACGTAATCTTAAAGGCAATTTAACAATAAATTAATTTTTTGTTTGTCTTGTACTGGTTCCAAATATGTCATTCAATAGCATGTGTAGTCCTTGCAAAGTATAAAGATATTTGCCATTGCAGGCATTGCCTCAGCTAGATCCAGAAAACTGTGGACTGATTGTGTGTTGTGTCCTCCAGACCAGACCATGTGATGGGGCCAGAGGGAGGCATGGCTCCCCCCGGCGGTCAGAACAACATGGTACCGGCCAGCAGCGACCCAAGCATGTACTCCCCTAACAGATACCCCTCCCAGCAGAGGTAAGAATCCCTTACTCACTCAGGCACTCGATCCCTCACTCAAACATGCTTTGGGAATCAAGGTTGTTCTGAATTCTGAATGTTTGTCGTTTTGAAGGTCTCATTTTGATTGTATTCCCAGTTTTTTAACCATGGTTTGAGGCTGTTTAATACTGTATATTTTCACTACAGCAATGAGGAGGAGCTTGATAATGCTTAGCTGACTGTACTTCTTCAGGTTTCATAGGCAGTCAGTTGATGGGTCAGTCTAAGTCAGGCTGTAGTGAATGTGTCAGTACTTAAGACTGCCGCTCCTTTTCCAGACACGAGGGCTACGGACAGCAGTACCCGCACAGCATGCCGTATGGGGCCCACCAGCCCGGGATGTTCCCTCAGCAACAGGTGAGAGAGCAGGCGCTCATCAGTCGTACTTTTGGAATTATTATTATTACAAACAAAGCTACCTACAGACCACCTGTAGCCTTCAGTTCAACTTGGTTCAGCTCAGTTCAACAGAGTTTAGCTCAACTCAGTTAAAAACTCGTCCTCCAGGAGGGTGACGCGGCTCAGTTCACACCAGTTCAGTTCAGCTTGGTTCTGTTCAACTCAGTTCAACTCAGTTCAGCTCAGTTCATCTTTGCTCAGTTTAGCTCAGCTCTGCTCAGCTCTGCTCAATTTAGCTCAGCTCAGTTCAGCTCTGCTCAGTTTAGCTCAGCTCTGCTCAGCTCAGCTCAGCTCTGCTCAGTTTAGCTCAGCTCTGCTCAGTTTAGCTTAGCTCAGCTCAGCTTTGCTCAGCTCAGTTCAGCTCTGTTCAGCTCTGTTCAGCTCAGTTTAGCTCAGCTCTGCTCAGCTCAGTTTAGCTCAGCTCTGCTCAGTTTAGCTCAGCTCAGCTCAGCTCAGTTTAGCTCAGCTCTGCTCAGTTTAGCTCAGCTCAGCTCAGCTCAGTTTATCTCAGCTCAGCTTATCTCAGCTCAGCTCAGCTCTCCTCAGTTTAGCTCAGCTCAGCTCTGCTTAGCTCAGCCCTGCCCTCTGTCCCCGCAGGGCTACAAGCGGCCCATGGACGGGATGTACGGCCCCCCGGCCAAGCGGCACGAGGGCGAGGTCTACAACATGCAGTACGCCGGGCAGCAGCCGGACATGTACGGCCAGTACGGCGGCGGCTACCTGGGCCACGAGCGGCGGCCCATGCAGGGCTCCTTCCCCTACGGCTACGGGCGCGAGCGCATGCCGGGGGCGGGCCAGACCCCCCCGCAGCACGGCATGCCCCCGCTGCAGCCGCCCCCGCCCTCCTCCGGCTCCGGCGAGGGGCCCCAGCCCAACATGTGGCCCGGCAGGACAGACATGCCCTACCCTTACCCCAACAGGCAGGGCCAGGGGCCCCCCTACCCCGCCATGGGCCGGGGAGACGAGATGGAGGGCCGCCCCCCCGCCCAGGACGGCCCCTGGCCCCGCCACCCGGGCCAGCGCCAGTCCCCCTTCCTGCCCTCCTCCTCCTCCTCTTCCTCCTCCAGCCCCATGCCCACCATGACCACCCGGCCACCGCCCTCGTCCTACCAGACGCCCCCGGCCATACCCAACCACACCTCCCGCGCCTCCAGCCCCGCCTCCTTCCAGAGGTCCATGGAGGCCCACATGTCCCCCAACAAGGCCCACTTCATGGCCTCCATGAAGATGGGCAAGGGCGGGATGCCCATGCCCGGCCCCCAGGTGGGGGGCCCCCTCGGCCCGGCCCCACAGGCCGGCCAGCGCGAGGTCTGCTTCCCCCCCGGCTGCGTGGAGGCCACCCAGCCCCTGCTCAAGTCCCGCCGCAAGCTCACCTCCAAGGACACCGGTAGGCTCTGCTTTTCTCCCGGCTAATCCTGTTCCTTCCTCAGTCCACTCTGAATTGTGCTGGAAATCTGAATTGTTCTGAGTGGTGTGTGCTACAGTATTTGGTAAAACTGAGGCCCCATTAGAAACGGGTGTGATTTCAGTCTGCTCTGCTTCTTCTTCAGCTTACAGACTGAAAGCTGATGGCTAGGTCCTATGTGATTTACCTTTTAAGGTGTGAGATCACAAATATGTGATTAGAATGTTCTGAACATTCTGATTTTGATGTAACAATCGCTGCTGGTAATTGACGGAGTTCTAGAACACTGACTTAAAACTTTGAAAAGAATGTTCCAAAAAAGCTAGTCTTGAACCCTGCACAGCTGTGGCAGAGATATGTGTACAAGCCTTCACAATGTCATCAGTATCTCAGAACACTTGACTTCTTAACCCACCTTAACCAAAAAACATAAATGCTGATCATTTATGAACGTATTTACTGAATTCTACGCACCTCTTTTTCAACCCAAAAGACTGGAAATGAGTGCGGTCTGTTCCTGTCCAAAATGAACTCTGAATAACCCCTGACCTCTTTACAGGAACCCCAGAGGCTTGGCGTGTGATGATGTCACTCAAGTCCGGCCTGCTTGCGGAGAGCACCTGGGCGCTGGACACCATCAACATCCTGCTGTTTGACGACAACACCGTGAGCTCCTTCACCCTCTCCCAGGTGGGGCGCTATCTCAGAAACAAGTGTATTCATCCCACTGCTCCCAACAGAGCGCTGGGGTTAAGCATTAATATACTGCTATTACTGATGTAATTACCTTATAATTTGCATAATGTGTCGTTATTGGGCTTTAGCCGATCCTAGTCTCTGTTGATTGGTCTGGTCTGTGGATGCTAATTGGTTAAGACCTGTCGTCCATGGTCAGTGGACCTTCATCCACAGCTTTGGTCAATGGTAAAGGGAATTTTAACATTTCTCGTTGTTTTTTCATCCAGTTGCCTGGATTCCTGGAGCTGATTGTGGAATACTTCAGGAGGTGCCTGATTGAGATTTTCGGAATCCTGGAGGAGTACGAGGTGGGCACCATCGGCCAGAAGACCCTGCTGGGACCCGCCTACTGTCCCGAGGAGGAGGAGGAAGAGGAGGAGCCCGCCAGCCCGGAAGAGGACTGCGAATCGGAGCCGGAGGCGGCGACGGAGGAGGCGAAGCCGGAGGCGGGGCCGGAGGAGGCCCCTCCCAAAGCCGAGGAGGCGGAGCCAGAGGCCAGGAAGGAGGAGCGTCCGCTCGAGGCACCCGTAAAGGAGGAGGAGGTGGAGGAGGAGGTGGAGAAGGAGGGCGAGCAGCGCGCGGAGAGCCCGGAGACCCCCGCGGAGCAGCCGGCGAAAGCCCAGGAGCCGAGGCCCAAGCAGGCCAGCAAGTACGACCGGCTGCCCCTGAAGGTGCAGGAGGAGGAGGAGGAGGAGGAGGAGGGTGGGGGCGGGGCGCGGGGGAACCCCGCCGAGGACGACTCGGACCGGCTGGGCCTCGTGCAGGAGTTCACCAGCGGCCTGCTGCACTGGCAGGCCGGGGGCGGAGACTCCACCGCCCACATCCAGACCCACTTCGAGAGGAGGAGCCAGGCGCCCGCCACCGCCGCCAGGGGGGCACCGGGAGAGCAGGAGGGCACCAAGCCAGGAGGAGACGATGAGGAGAAGGAGGGTGGCGGGGAGGGGAGGCAGGCGGAGGGCGGCATCACGGCCACCATGGACGACGTGCTGTGCGCCCGCCCGCCGGCCCTGTCGGAGGAGGAGGAGGAGGAGGGGGAGGGGGAGGAGGAGGAGGAGGGGGGGGCCCCGGGGCCCGGGCGCGGGCGGGCCTTCCCCTTCCGCAGCCGCCTGGAGGAGAGCCGGCGCCGCGTCACCCTCCTGGAGGACGAGCCGCGCTCCTGGGACGAGGCGCCGCTCTCCACGGCCGCCGCCTGGCAGGACGCGCTGGCCAAGCGCTGCGTCTGCGTCTCCAACGTGGTGCGCGGCCTCTCCTTCGTGCCCGGCAACGACGCCGAGATGTCCCGCCACCCGGGCCTGGTGCTCATCCTGGGCAAGCTGGTCCTGCTGCACCACGAGCACCCGGAGAGGAAGAGGGCGCCGCAGACCTACCAGCGGGAGGAGGAGCGCGAGAGGGGCGTGGCCTGCAGCAAGGACGAGTGGTGGTGGGACTGCCTGTCCACGCTGCGCGAGAACACCATGGTGACCCTGGCCAACATGTCCGGCCAGCTGGACCTGTCGCTCTACCCGGAGAGCATCTGCCTGCCCATCCTGGACGGCCTGCTGCACTGGATGGTGTGCCCCTCGGCCGAGTCTCAGGACCCCTTCCCGGGGGCGGGGCCCAACTCCGCCCTCACCCCGCAGAGGCTGGTGCTGGAGTGCCTGTGCAAGCTGAGCGTCCTGGACAACAACGTGGACCTCCTGCTGGCCACGCCCCCCTTCACCCGCCAGGAGCGGCTCTACGCGGCGCTGGTGCGCCACGTGGGCGACCGGCGGAGCCAGGTGTGCCGGGAGATGGCGGTGGCGGTGCTCTCCAACATGGCGCTGGGCGACGGCCCCGCGGCGCGCGCCATCGCGCTGCAGAAGGGCAGCATCGGCAACCTGATCGGCTTCCTGGAGGACAGCGTGGCCATGTCGGTGGCCCAGTACCAGCAGGGCCAGCACCACGGCCTGCTCCACCCGGGCCACCACGGCGAGCCGCCCAGCGTCAACATGATGTGCCGGGCCGCCAAGGCGCTCCTGGCCATGGCCCGCGTGGAGGAGAACCGGCCCGAGTTCGTCCTCTACGAGGGCCGGCTGCTGGACATCGCCATCTCCTCCGTCCTGAACTCGGCCGTGGCCGCCGTCATGTGCGAGGTGCTCTTCAAGCTGGGCCGCTCGTGACAGGCGCTGCGGAGGAGGACCAGGGCTGGGGGGGAGGGGGAGGGGGAGCGGGAGGGGGGGGCTGGGGAGGGGGGGGAGCCCGGACAGAGCAAAAGCGAAGAGGCACGCATTATTAGTGGTATTATATTTTTATTTAAATAAAAAAACAAACAAAAAAAAAACATGCAATTTTTTTTAAATAAATGAATATATATATGTATAAATACAGATATAGCTCCTCTGCCCCATTCAGAATTTCGTTTTGGAATTTTTAAAAAATCATTTTAATACAAATATTTAATACTTGCCATTTTATGTTTTTAAGTATTTTCGTCCTCTTTTTTTTTTCATGTAACCAAAAATCAATGCCTAATTTTGAATAGGGTTCCTTTGGTTCTCTTTGTCTTGCCCTTTCTTTTAAATGTCTCGGAGTTTTTATAATTGTTCATACATATTTCTCTGTGGTTTTGTTTTTGGGAAGCAGATTTATTTAAATTGTGAGAAATATTGTAGATAGAACTTTTCTTGCCACATGTGGGGATAAAGAACACTGATTTTACTCTTGTATAAATGTGTCTGTCTCTGAAAAAAAATGAGTTGTGCAATAGGATTTTAGTGCAAGTTGGCCTTTTTTGGGGTGGGTAAGCGAGGAGGGGATATACTGACAGTTGTGAATTTTTTTTTCTTTTTTTTTTTTTTTACACCATGCAATACATGATTTTGACCCACCAGTGTTGTCAGCCTATCAGACGAAAGGAAAACAGTCTTCGGTTTGTTAAAGTGACATGCTTCCTCGTTAGCCCAACCACAGCTGCAGAAAGCTTCCACGGAGGAACCGTTTCTTTAAGAACCTGTATTAGAGTGCTATCATTTTCTACTTTGCCCATGGGCTGATATGTATATAGAAGTTGTGCATTGGACATGCCCTCACCATTTCTTTTTTTATTTTATTTTAAATTTACTTCATTCTTTTCTTTTTTTAAAAAAAAAAAAAAGGTGTTGTATAACTGCAAAGTGAGGCTAAAAAAAAACCCTCCTTTGTAACTGTTAATAATTTTATTACACAATTTTATTTTGGTCATATCTTCAAATGAGGGTAAAGATCCCTTGTATGTAAAAAGTTCCTGTGTGTTCTGTTCTGTAGTGGACAGCTCTGTTGACCAGATGTGGGAGTGAGTACTAGTTAATGTGGGGGGATTAGTTGAGGTTACAAAAGACACAAAAACGAATCAAAATATTTATTTTCTCCCTTCAGTGATGCAAATGGGCGTAACTGTATTCCAACATAATGTAGTAATGACAGAAAAACATGTAAAAACTGTAAAGTCTCTTTCCGCTGACTCAATGAACATCATTTATTCAGTATAAAATCTTTATACTATATGTTCCACATGTTAAGAATAAATGTACATTAAATCTTGTCACTGTGAAGGACGTTTTTGATTGCTTTCTTATTTGAGCCTTTTCACTGAAATGGTGAAAAGGACTGCTGGAGTAGAAAGTCCCTGTTTGGCCTTCAAAGACATAGTTCCATTATCTACAGCCAAACACCCAGGAACACACAGTACTAGATAGCATACTAAACTGTGCATATTGTTTCATTCCACTGATTTCACATCAGGATTTGGCAAATCGCTATAATCCAGCTTTCCATTCAGACCCTGTTCAGGGTGTTCTGTGTACCTAAAGCAACTGTGGGTTTAATTACACTGTTACTTCCAAGAACCAAAATGAATCGGGCTAAAAGATGAAACTGAAAGGTAGCTCTGCTACAGAGTGAACAGGTGCTGGATGGGAAGTGTAGTCCGGAGACAGGAAATAAAACCTCGGTAAATGGTCACTTTTTCCAGGTTTAGTGAATGTGCGGCATCACGTGCATTTCACAAATCAGTCCCAACAAAATACTGGGGAGAATGGGGACTGTACATTTTAATGACAGTCCAGTGCAGTGAATCAGCCAGGAGAAAAATCAAAACCTGATTGTAACTGAACTAAGGTGACAAGAATTTCAGTCCCTCACTTCCAGCACCCAGAAATACACCAGCTTCTTTGACTCGTAACACTCATCCTTTGAGTACATTCACTGTGGTGCCATTTACATCGTTGCACCTGTTCAGCACAGCCTTGACGTCACACATAAAACAAGAAGCCTCCATTACTCATTTAAATACACAAGCAAAACTGTACAGATTAAACATGGATACAGTATCAGTCTCAATGAAAGCCAACAACTGACTGTCTCCCACTACTAAGAGAAGGAGCAACGTCATTTCAACATTGCACCTAGTAGGCCCTCCCTAAACGTGACTGGCCCAAACTTCCAGCTTGTGAAAACGCTAACTTGTAGTCATTCTCGGTCAGGTTCAACCAAACGGCAGTTGACAGGACCAATAACCAACGGCAGGGTTTCACTGTGGCACAGGTACAGCTAGGGGGCGCTGTCCTCTCAGTATAGGGCTTCAACATCCAGACAGGCCATCTCATTCCATCAGCTGCAGTTACTGATGTTCATATCGTCTGTATGTGTGTGTGATATACACCAGCCCCCAGCCCTGGGATGAACGTCCCGTCTTCTCATTTGGACTGGAACAGCGACTCCCAGTCGACGGGCTCTGCGTTGGCTTGCCCTTCCTCCTTTTTTGGGATAGCCGGGAATATGGACTGCATCTTCTGTCGGAACTCCGTCAGCTGCGAAAGACGTCGACTTTGTGGTTAAGCTCGAATTTGTCAGCTGTTACATTGTGTTTGCATACCATTTACTCATGCATGCAGCTGTGCAGTCTTAAAAGCTCTGTGTTATAAACACGTTTCCACTACTGTGAAAAACGAGGGCTTTCACATGCAGGGTTGCCGGGTAAAATTCCAGGGCCTGGGACAAAGTTATATTATTCCTGTGCCTGGAACAAAAATATTTATCGCAAGTTCACAGACCATTGCCACCACCCCCTTCCTCCAGAGCCCGGTAATAGTGCCCGCCCCCCCCCACCCCCCTTCCCTTTAAGGCAGCCCTGTCCACATGCACCATGTTCTCAAAGTGATACATTTGGAAACCTCAGGATTTACATGTAGACCCTTGTCAGTGTAACAGTGTATTAGCTGCTTAAAAACGTTCTGCTTTTCTAAACAATCACTTCAGTCAAGAGCACGGGGATCTACTTTAGCGTAGCGCCATTACTCAGAGCCCTCACTGTGAACACGTGGGTGCAAACTGTCTGCTTACGCTGTGGACTCCCAGAGCCTTCCAAACGGTGAAACTGAGCAGGCCCACCCCACACCAGGCGTACAGTGACCCCCAGCCCAGAGCCCGCAATGCCAAGGATGCGCCACTCTGTGGCGCTGCTGCAGTGGCCGTCACACCCTACCAAAGAGGAAGAGGAGAGACTTCCGTGAGATTTACTGCAGCGCAAATACACTTTCAATTTTTTTTATACACATCCATTTTTGACACGTTATAATGTCTCTAAGTCCATATTTAAAGACTTCAGAAAAGATAGCTTTCACTTTTGGCAGGTTTTAGATTTTAGCTTTCCAAAACAATCAAAAACCTGGCTTTTTAAGCCAAACCAGTAGAACCATTATAAACTCATCCTTACAATTATGAGAATCAAACTCCTTTCAAAGGTTGTTTTATCACTATATATTAGGGTCGGGAAAATTGATTGGTGGGAGAAAATAATGATTCCATTGCCTCAATAACAGTGTAGTAATCATGACACACGACTATGAACACTTGGGACCACAGGCCATGAGACAAAGGTTCCACTCACTGAATCTAATTAGCATCATGCAGAAAATGGATCTTTTAAGATGTGCTAATTTATTTCAAATATCTGGGCCCCGAGCCATCAAAACTGACAAAAATAAGTAAATTACCTTCGATTTACAGTTATGTCCTTTCAAAAACAGTCCTAGTTCCCATGGAAAATGCACAGACATAACCTCTAACTTTATTACTTGTTTTAATGTCATTACCATGTTTTTTTTTTCTTGGAAGTTGAT
Source organism: Anguilla anguilla (assembly GCF_013347855.1). Classification (NCBI taxonomy): domain Eukaryota; kingdom Metazoa; phylum Chordata; class Actinopteri; order Anguilliformes; family Anguillidae; genus Anguilla; species Anguilla anguilla. Next base: position 46,973,317 of record NC_049206.1, on the reverse strand, counting down.
TAGATTGAGTATTTTTAGCATGATACTTGTGGCACTCAGGAATGAGACCGTATGTCTGGGCATTTTAAGAGCTTTGCTTTCATGCACAAATCAAAAAGTCAAAACATTGCCTTCTTTTACTGTACATGGTGTCATCTAATGTTCATACTGTAACCTTTTTAAAAAATATACATTTTACTTTTGTATAAAATGCTAAATTTAGGCAACACAGCAAATCCATAGTCAGGACACTAGACCTGAAGGGTATGAGTTTGAAGCCTGGTTAGGACTTGGGTTTTGAACCTATTAACAAGTTCAGATTTAATGGTTAAAGAAAAGGCTGTGGTTGTTCAAATGCAACAGTGTATGATGCAACTCTGTAAATTGTTAACTAGCCTAAATCTGTAAATTTCAAACTCAAGCATCTATCTGACCCAGGTATTTATTTCCCATCTACTGCTGCTAAATGTAGCTTCATGTACATTCATGTGCAAATGTATACCTAGCTATTTGTTTCTGTTATATGAAGATGTTGCCATCCAGTCTAGAAATGATCTACGAGGAACATCCTTCACAGAAGCACAGCGAAGAAGAGGCAGTTTTTGCAGTCTGATCAAAGATGATCAAGGAGATGTGAATATGACCAAAAATGAAGACATTGAAACAATTTGTGTTCTGACCAATGCTGAAACACTAACACTGTAGGGACATACCTCATTGAGTCATATCCCTACAGTGGCAGTGTTTCAGCACTGGTCTTAAATTTTTGGTCACAGACCTCTTGGACTCATCAGGCACTTCTTGTGTTGCTCTCATCTAATTTGTGATGGCCTCACAATCACATACCTCTCTGTACAAAATCCAATTTTGCGGCATTAAAGCCACTGGCTATTTGTCGCAACTGGATGTTTACCACGCTGGAACTGTGGTTTAAAAATAGACACTTAAAACACAAAGAGCGCACTGTGTATTCCCCCAGACTATGTCTTCGATGAAAATAACTCAACACAACATTTTTAAACCAAGTCTTGTGTTTGATTTCCAAAAAAAAGTATGACGCGCTATGCCCTTCATTTAATTAGGCTGCATGTGTATTTGTGCTTGTGTGTGGAGGGGGTACATAAGCTGATGTCAGCCTTTAAATCCAAAGTAACAGCTCATATAACTTTTATGAATGCCCCCAGGGATGGTAGCACTTTAATATTTTTAAATACAATTACAAGTATTTCAAATCCTTCAAATACAAATGTTTAGGCAAGTGCACGTCTAAATATGACACATAAAAATGGTGCTTTGAAATAAATATATTCTTATAGTTATGTATTACAAAATATAAGAATAGAAAAACTCAGTTCTTAACCATTTAACGTTGCCATTTGTCTGTCTTTAACATAATCGTGTAACAACCATTTAAAAACGATAGAGGTTCCGCTTATCGACACAGCGAGGCCTCGATACGCTTGATAGCCGTAAGATGGGGACAATTATTTCATTGGCTAGTAATGCCTGCAAGCAAACTGTAAGCTAAGATTGCCATATCTGAACGACTAGAAGGGATGCTTCCTGCCCCGACATCGAAAAAATAGATGGTCATTAAGATCTGTAAGATTTGGGTTCTGCTTAGTCGGGCTTATTGACAGCGTGATTTGAGGCAGAATCCAAATATATGATCAATGCGATTTTTTTTGACAACGTCGTTACTCCATGTGCTCCCTCTGCGCCGTGTTAAAATACAACTCCACCACAACCTTACCTTGCTAAACCATTCCGGGCTTTTCTTCTTTGCCATGGCCAAGGTCGTACCAAACCCTGCCACCATGCCAGCTACAGCCACAGTGGTCAGAAATGCGCCACCTAAAAAACAGAGTTGAGATAGACCACCGGTTATTTATTCTGGGGCGTCACTACAAATGTAGAATACCAAACTTGTTTTATTTTCCTGGTGGAGAGTAGACAGTACTCAAAGAGTTCACGTTCATCGCTGGCTTGGACAAGTACAATAGCTAGCTAGCTAGCTAATGAATAGACAGCTTGGACGACACAACTCAAAAAGGCAAATATTCGTTTTGTGAAGAAACATATCAACATGCAGAACTAACCTTTAATGAATAGCAGTTTGTTATCTTCGTCCCTTATAACATTAACTGCAGTACAGTCAGTGACTTTCGAAAACGTGCCCTCCTTTTCTGCTGTCATTTTGAACAAGTCCCTCAGTTAAAACCTTCCGAAGGCCATAAAGTAGGAACCTTGTAGCTAACGTATTTTGACTTACTACCTTTGTGGTGACAAATCGCGTCTATGTTAATGTATCGTTACTTACCTTAAAAAAATAAACATTTTATAATACGTGACGGTATGCAGTTTGTGGTCGCTTAAATATTCATCATGTAACGAGGTCCTTTTAAATGATTACGAGTCATCTCATTCAGCAAGCTAATAGTTAGTCTCTAGTAGCCTACCAAAAGATAGCGTGGTACTGAGAACTATTGTTTGGTTGAAAAAATTTAAATCGGAAATTAGCATTTTCAATTATTTACTTGCTTCATGTTGCTAGTTTTAAAACATATGCATAAATGATCATGTTTAATTCACTGTGAAAAGCAGCAATTTTTGTTGCGTTTGATTGGGATTTGTAGTTCAAAAATGATTATTTTTCAGCAGAATACTACAATTACCGTAATTCTATGCGTGACTTGTCGCTTGTTCTTTTATGTTAAATGTCTGGGAGGACGGGTGGCGGGCTGTCTACCTCCGTGGTAGAGCAAATGTGTTTTCTATTGGACGGGGACATTTCTATTTTGGGTGTATTCACTCACTTCAAATTTTGAAATTTCAGGAAGACGTGGAATATAATGAGCGACTGCCCCGATTGCGGGGATATGTGTGGTACTAACTCTAGAGAGAGCCCGTGAGCGGTATTTTTATTTTAAGCTGTATTGAGAGCGAGTGCTTTTCAGTACTGTTCTGAGGCTACAGTTTGAACTATTGTATTTCATTACGATATAGCTAGTTAAGTGGTGGGGATGTGACCATCAGTACATGAATGAGCAGGTTTCGTGCGTATACAGATTATTTTCCTAACTCTGGTGCGACGATGTGCTTAATTTTAATGGCTGCTCGCAACAAACCTGGATAAAATAATGCAATAACAAGGACAATCTCTGAAGGACGTGCTGTATTTGAACAGGAGAGCGAAGAGACAAGAAAGTATGGAGGGTTTCCGTGCTGTGCCTCTCACTCTGGATTTCAGTTTTCCATTTAACAAAAGAACACGAACGCAGACTTGGTGAAAGCATAGCTGTAGAACCGAGATCCTCAATAATTGTTGCTTTCTTGATGTCGATTTGAAATTTAGAAAGCAAACGTCGGATAGCTATTCGCCTCTGACGTTAGCAAGTTATTATGAAAATGTAGTCGACGACAGTTCAAGGGCTAGCCAGTTTATATTGTCAAATTCCGAACTTGGAGTAAGGAGCGGACGTGACAAACACCGTTTAGTTTTGCTTTCTAATTGGACTATGTCTAATGTTGGTATGGTTTGTGAGATCAGAAATAAAATGAAAGAATTACTTAAACAAATAAGGTGTCCAACAAAATCAATTGGTTTCAGTAACGTTACTTATTGGCTGTAAGTACAGATGTCTAGCTGCCTGGCTTTTATTGCAATACAAGTTCTGGTTCACGAGATGTGAAAACCAGCTAAGAAAGTCATTGCTTGAGTTACTGCTTGTAAACATTTTTTCAGCATTTAACACTGTCTATTAATGCAGTACTTTTCTAGCTAGCTGAGACGATGTAATAATTAGCGGTTGTTTTTGTGGTTCGTAATTAGCGTGTTTTCTAACTTCCAGTCTGAGTCGTGTAGTGGCAAGTTTATTCCAGAGACAATTTATAGGAAATGTATTTAAGACTTGCTATATTTTATGTAGTCCATATGTTTTACTGGTGTTGCAGTCTTTGCCCTGAATATATGTAAATGAACAATTTTGATATTTGTATCGATATCGATTAGATATTTGAACAATTGTATCGCTGGACTCGTCGAATCGTGGAAAGGAGAACACCTTTGTCGGTCGATGCACCTCAGGGTTGCTGAGCCCATGAGAGAGTGCGAGTACAGTCAGATTAGCACGCACAGCTCCTCGCCCATGGAGACCCCGCACAAGAAAAAGATCCCCACGAGGAAGTGGCAAGCCTTCCCCGGTCGGAATAAATTTTATTGCAATGGGAGGATCATGATGGCAAAGCAGACCGGTGTCTTCTACCTCACATTGGTCCTCATCGTGGTCACCAGCGGACTTTTCTTCGCTTTCGAGTAAGTGTTTATAGTGCAAGGAGATGTATATAAACACCAAGGGAAATCTCAGATAGGTTACGAATTTCTTCAAATTCTTCTACATTGTCCGCTTGGCCCCCGCCAGGCGACCTGGCTGTCGATTATTCATTGATTGGTCGTGGCTGTAGCTCAAAGTATAATGCACGTTTATTTTTGAACACCAGAACTTCGTAAAAATGCAACATTCTCTTCCTGTCTTTCTCGCTGGATGAAAGTGTCATTATGTAACTACAGATGACAATATGGTTATTTCTTCTTGGTCTGTGTCGTGCATAGACTTTTTATATATATACGTTACATTCCATGTTATCTATGTTGACTGTGAGTGAAGAGCCACTCATTTTTGCCCTGGAGGGCCACAGTGTCCAGAGGGCTGCTTTTAAAAGGTCTCGGCAGACTTTAGTCCCAGCAGGGCTGGTGAAGCCTGTTCCAGTACTGCCAGTCAAGGATTGCTCTCCCATAATTCTGGGGGGGGGGGGGGGGGGGGGGGGGAAACGCAAGTAGGACCTTTCTGAGTCGATGATAAATCAGTTTAGGTGTCTGTTGATTGAATGGGAAGCATGAAGATAAGATTATATGGGTCTGAAGGGTACACTGTGTGAGTGGACTTCTTGTGTTTTGAAACGAACACATGATCTATCTCTCTCCATTTATCCCTGGCATCTACTGAACCTTGCTTCACCATTCACGCGCGCACACAAACACACATACACTCATCTCCCAGACCTGTCGGTTGGGTGCACATCACATCATGAAGTGCTGCCCTTCACCAGCATGTCAGGTCACCAGTGTGTCCACTTTGGTCTGCTGAGCGCACTGCACCGTCAGCACCTGTGTGTGTGTGTGTGTGGGGGGGGGGGGGGGCGGGGGGGGGGGGGGATCAAGAAAGAGACAGGGTTATTGAACAACACAATGGGAATAAATGGTCTCTGTCATCTCCCTGTGTTGCTTTTCTGTTGAGCATGCGATCATTCAGAAATGTCCAGTGTGTGTTTGTGTGTGTGTGTCACACATACTAGCCACTCAGCCACTTTTCGCCAGCCAAAATATTTTGTCATAGAAAACACCTTGGATCGTTGTATGCATTTCATATTGATGTATTGCCTCATTTGAAGAAAAACTCTGGACTAGTTCTAGTTTACAAAGAAAAACTATCCCAACATTACTGCAATGATACATAAGCGAGCCTAGTGGCCTTTCTTGTTGACTGTTTGGAAGAGCCCAGCTATAGTTTGAACTATAAAGAGAATCAGATTTTCATTTGACAGAGTTTGGCCTGCTGTGTTCATTTGACAGAGGGGGGTTGGGTTTGGCTAATTGCACGTTTACAACAGGTACACGTGTGTGTGTGAGAGTGTGTGCAATGGGCTCCCATACCGCTGGGCTCTGTGGTCATGTGATCATAAGTCAATACCATGCGCTCATTAAACCTTCCTCACCCGCCACCTCTGTGCACCCTGGCGGAGCAGGAGGGCGTGTCCTTCATCTGTCAGGCGGGCCTGTCCTTCATCTGTCAGTTTGTGGTTTTCAGCCAGTAAACCTCCCTTCTGCCTTTCATCAAGGCAATCATTTGTTAAAATGGAGTATTTGAAATGCATGACAGATGTGGCAGTTAAAATTGAGATCACAGCGGACTGTGCGCTTGCTAGTTGTGATCGGTCGCATCAGCGCTTATAGCCTTGTTTCACAGTGCCAATCAGTGCACACCAGGGGCTGTCCCTGCAAGTCCGAGGGCATGCACTACTGCCACCAACCAGCCAGGTGAGAGCCCTGTTTACATTCTGCCTAATGTAAGTATAAACCAGAGGGGAGGTTTGTCCCAGTACTCACACAACTTTTCAGGTTGGTGGGGGTCAGTTTCAGTGCCCCCTTCAGTCACGCCCACCCCGTCATGGCTCATTACCGCCATGAATGACACCGCCATAGGGTTGAATGGTCCAGTGAACTGTGGCTCGCTTGATTCGAAGAGGTACAAATGGAAACCTTGATCTAGAAAATGTTGTTTGCCCACTTTTGGAGGAAATGTGTCTGGCAGCGTTATGTTACTATGTGAAGAACCTGGCATCCCACACTCATTTTATTTGATTTCACAGAGCTCAGTTTTGAAAGTCTAAAATGGGAAAGTAAGGGCCCTGTAGTGTAATTGTGGTTTCTTTGAAAACCGGGAGTGCATATTACACGGCTGCCGGGCAATGGTTTGAGGAACGCTTACATTTTATATTTTAATAGGTCCCTGGATTCAGGTCATGTGATAACATCTTAGCAGTAACTTGTTCATGTTTTTTAAAAGATTGATTTAATTGAATTTTTATTAGATTTGTTTTGATTTGAGAATTGACGTAAGTTTCTGAGAATTTGTTCCTGTTGCGTATAAGGAATATCCTTTTATATTCTGATATTATGGCGGTACTGATATGGCTAGTTTATTTGAATGAACAAACGGTCATAATACCATAGAAGAGGTGCTGGCAGTTGCTTGTTTATAACCATTTTTTGTTCTTGCCAAGTTTTGCTATATATAAAACTGGTAATAGTGATGATGTTGACAATCCCAGTCTGTGGGAATAGAGGTGACCTAAAAGGAGGATGGGGACACTGGAAGAAGCTTCATTGGGCATATCTTCTGATGTTTGTCTCCTGTTCTTGTATAACAGAGATCATTCCAGATATGTGGTTCATTCCAAGTAATAAGGTTAATTGAGGATAAACTCCCATTCTGTGTAATGCAAGTTTTTATGTAAGGGCTCAGATATCACATTGCTGTCTGTCGGAGGTGTATATTAAGGTCTCTGTAGGGGCTCAACATTAGAGGTGTTCGTTAGCTAAAGGCACGAAAGCTTCTTTTCCTGTGATGCGCTCTATCGCAGAATTGTATCATGAGGTCTTGGTTTTTTTGTTGTTGTTTGTTTCTTGTTTTTGCTAACTAATTCAGCGTGTTGAAATAGTCTTTACTTCCCAGCGTGTAGTTCGAGGCACGTGGAATGAGTTAGGCGCATTTGATTTCATACAGGCCGGTTAGAATTCTCTGCACAGTTGAATGAAATGGTTGTATTATGCTCTTCGTATGTTTAAATGAGTCCTGCATCAGTCAAACAGATAGGTTAGCCCTAAGGGATCCAAACAGGCTTGTGTAATCAATGACTTGTCAGTCTGGAGAATTAAATGGATGCTTTGTATTTTGGAAAAACGCTATGTAGGCTAGTGTAGGCTATAATTAACCTTTTGTGATCCACTAATTGTATTCCCAGGAAATGATCTCCCCCCTTAAAAAGTGTTGTGGCATATATGAAAGATCGACTCGATTGAAAAATAAGACAATGCAAATGCTTTTTCCTTTCCCCCTGGTAATCCCTACCTCTTCCACCGCCTAAACTCATGCTGCCGTGTACCAGTTTCCGTGTCAACCGCTCCTGCTCCGGCAATGCTGCGTGCGCTACCGGGCAGCTCGCGTCTCCATGGCGACGAGAGGAGACTTTAACAAATGCCCCAGTTTGAATTTCGAGCTCGTGGGTTTGTGACTCCCAGCAGGGGTTTTTAATGGAACCGCAATAACATCGACTGCAAGCCGTCGTACCCATGGGCTGATAACGCCCCGCAATTCACAGAACCGACTTTCTTCATTTCAGAACAATGCCAAGGAGTCCCGCTGTGCCGTGCGCACAGCAGTCTGGAGCGCTCCTCGGGAGAAATATGATCTAGCCGGAATGTGAGTTTCAGGGGAGACAAACAACGACACGAAATACCAAAGCCGAGCCGTTTAAAACGCTGTAACCGTGATAGGCCGTGTGGCTGTCCGTTGGGCGTGCAGCAGCATTGAAAGCGCGGTCGGTTTCATTTGTTGTGACAAACAGTGGGGGGGCGGAGACTGCTTATTTAATGTTGGTCACGGCATTCAGGGGAGGTCAGGTATTCCCACCCAAACAGTTTGCCAAATGAATGGCTGTTGCCTCCAACTAAAGAAATATGACTTTTGTGGTTGAGGAGAAACAATTGGAGGCAATAGCCAATCCTCTGACAAAGCTATTTTGGTGGGAACACCTGAGCTTCACTGAATGCCATGTCCATTTTGCCAATGCAATGCCAGGCTATTTTGCCTGCGATTACAACTTGAGAAAATATATTTTAAAAATATTCATGCAGGTTGAGGAGAAGAAATTGAAAATTATCTGGTCGGCATTGAAAAGATGAATGCATATATCCTTTTGTTTTTTTTTCTAGAATGTGCTCTTTCATCTCTCTGGCCTTTCTGTGATTGGCTGAGCATTGGCGTGTGGAGGTGCGTAGGTGTTACGCTCGATTCTGCATTTTTCCTAGATGACTTTGTGTCATTCAGGTTTTGGCCTTTATTTCTGTGTTGTTTATTCCTCAGCTTTCAAACCTGCTCGTTTCCTCTGCAGCCCCACCAGGGGGTCGATTGCCACCGGCGACGCAAGGGAGTTGTGCGCATGCATACAAAGGGCTTCAAATGACTCTTTCTGAAACTCTTTCTTAGACTGTGGCTAAGACAAGACATCAAATATCAATCGCCATGGTAAACAATAGACACAATGTTGTTTTTTTTATCCTTGTGAGTAACAAACAACAAATGGCCTTAGTCGATCTTCTCGTACGCACACTTATTACCCTCTTGCAGCACGACATCTATGTTTTAGCAATTAACACATCTGAGCAAAAGCAGTTCGCATTATCAATAAGGTTCTTTTAAATCAGTGACTGTAGATTTGCACTAATTCACCAATGTCTAGGCCTACATTATTAGTGCTGCTTGTTGCAGTCATTATAAATATTTATTTATTCTTCCAGATTTTCTTAATGCCATTTTATTATATAAAATCCCTGGTTCCGTCCCTATTTTCTGTATCTTGGAAACCATCGCGCCTCGTGTTTTGCCAGCTACTGCGTCTGTGCACGTTAACCAAGGCTGGAAATTAATTTTCAGCGGATTTGTTTACTGTCAATCATTCGCCGTTTTCAAATTTTAATAGAGCCATTTACAATGAGGAACGGTGCCGCACATCACTTCACAGTGAGTGTTTGCAGAAGGAAATGCATAAAGATAAAAGTGGTTTGCCGGTGCGGGAAATGACAAATCCCAGTTATGAATGTTCTGATCAGCAAAAGATGGGGAGTTTAAGATGAAGTCCCTGATTGGCCTACTTCCTGTAGAATCTTCCTGTGCAAATTAAGTTAATCACACCTTTTGTTGAACGCACCTGGGGGGATGTGTGTTAGGGTAGCTAAAAGAGGCAGTTGGTAAAAATCCTCTTTGCATCATCGTCTCAGACTCGTCGGTTCTGTTTCGCCTTCAGACTGATGCGAGAGGACATTTAAAGCTCCCGTTCCTGTCCTGATGAGACTTTCGGGCCAGCGTATGAAAGCGCTTTGAATTAAAGCGTAGCACGACGAAGACGGGAAACTGCAGACACCGTGACCCGAAATAAGAGACCGAGGACACTTAAGCGCCGCTCGAAATGGCTCAGTCCAGCCAAATAGTCCAGTAAAATCTCTGCGGACCTTGCTGTTTGATTAATTTATGCGACGCTTGCAGAAGCGCGCGTGGAAGGGAAAGAGGCTTCGCTCAGAGTGTGCAGGTTGGTTTAGCCTAATGGCACGCAGTTTCAGTTCTTACTATTCAGTATTCATAGTTTTTCTGCGGCCGTTAATTGGTCATGCTACGGATGCATCTGCCCGGTCTGATAACTCCAGGGGCCTGGGAATGGGTCGCTTGATGTTCCCGTCGAATGGAAGCGGTCCTCTGCCAACCGTTGCGACCGCTAAAGCATTGTCGCTATTGCTGGCTCTGGTCACAAATAAATGTGAGCCTTCAAAAGAGGGATTCTTGTAGCATTTGGACATCGATACGCTGGTGACTGTAACTGCATGTCACTTATTACATTACAGGCGGTTAGCTGATGCTAAACGTTAAGTACCTTGTGACCTTCGGTTACAAGACCCACACCTTACCCATTACACTACGGTGCCATGTATCCATATCCTGTGTAAATAGATCTTCATTTTTCTGAATTAACTGAGCCTTTGTGCTGTTATTTGTTTGTTTGCAATGTTGTTGTTTATCTATGAATAGAATCATGCAATGGTCTAAACCCCCAGACTTAGGGATCTATGACACTAGTCTGAATGTAAAATGCAAGGCTACACCATTTTCTTCTTGCTGCTCTATGGTGCAGATTATTTTAATCTCCATCATAGTCAGATACACCCTTTTCACAAGCTAAATCCTTACCGTGTGTGTGATAGAGCAGGGGAGGAGGGGAGAGGGGGAGTTGGTCTGTGTGTAGTCTGTGTACATATGCACACACTGACATCTGTGTGTGTGTGTGTGTGATAGGGTGGGGAGGGGAGAGAGGAGATTGTCTGTGTTTAGTTTGTGTACATATTCACACACTAGCATCTGTGAGTGTGTGTGTGTGAGTGTGTCTGCACGTGTGTGTCATCCATATGTCTAAATTTTAGGCTCAGAAAACAGAAAGAGAGGGAAATGATCGAGTGGCAGAAGGAAGTAGACTGAACATGGAGTGGATTGGAGAGGTGAAGCTATGGGGATGCAAGGAGAGCGAGGCTGGGGACTGCTGAAGCCCTGGCAGTTTTTAGGGTTATTAATAAAATCCAATAGGAAGGTGGATTTTATTAGCACCCAGCTGTCATTTTAACTCCACCCCCACCCCCAAACCCCCGTTTGGCACCAGCACACTGCAGTGCGCGTGGGTGGCTTTGGCCCAGGCTGTGCGCTCGGAGCCGGGCAGAACCCTGAACCCAGAATGCCAGGCGGATCGTCGGTGAGTAATGCTCACACTCGAGCCTCCTGGGTTCCCCCTGCGAACAGTGCTCAGCGGCCAATGGGACTAGGTGTGAGAGGAGAGGAGCCGGTCTGTTACCGAGTTAGGAGCAGTGCCGCTGACGAAGGCGCCATTGCGGCTCCTGAGCGATGCGCTGTGCTCTGAGGGCCCTTCACGCTGATGGGAATCCGCACTCGAAGGTTGGAGGTCTGAGCCAAAATGGCAGGGCTAAGTAGACCGGTGGGAGAGACGGAAATGGAATCGCTCCCACGGTGTTGCGGTATGTTTCGGCTGAAGCCTGTCAACTTTAATTTGAGGGGGCTGGGTCGGGGGGCGGTATTTTTGCAAAAATAATTTCTCCAAAGGTTTTTCCCTTTTTTGACTCGCTTGAGTTATGTTGACATAAATAGTTGGATGTGACTTTGTCAGATCCTGGTATGCGTGTGTGTTGATAACATGAGATATACAGTACATACTGTGCACTTGACCCTGCTGCCTTGAGTGACTGAATGACAAGGTCACTTTGAAGATAATGATGGATGTAGATCACGCCTCCAGCTCCACCCCTTTCCTGCTGCTCCCAGGACAGACAGATAGACAGGCAGACAGAAGTCTCCTTTCATAAGCACCTCACCAACTCGTAAGCCCTGTAGGAACCATCCTCAGAATTAAGGGATAGGTTTAGAAGGAGGAGTCTAGATGAAGGCGTGAGAGCAGAGCAGGGAGGGCTTGTGTGGCTGTGCCTGATGACCTATCAGGGTCCAAGGAGGAAGGGCTGCTAACTGTCTGTCACTGCAGGAGCAAGCAAAGCCCCCTCACAACTGGGAAGGGCGATAAAAAACTACCAGAATATTTGTACACAGCTGTGAAGCATAAACCTGTGCAGCTGTTCAATGAACATAATTTAGGCCTGTGTGTCAGCACTGCCCTCCCTAAAACTGTTCAGAGAACCTTCTAGAAGTTTAGAGAGCCATTAAGTCTTATTATGAAATGGCAATCCGTAGAATTACTGTGACATACGGACCCCATTACTGTCTGTATCTGCTACAACTGCTGTAAAATACGCTATACAAATAAAATTTGATTGATTGATACTCACTCTAGCTAAGGCAATTGTTGTCGGCTGAATGAAGAAAAGTAAGGAAGTAATGGACCAATCATCTCTTAGGCCGGTCCCCTCACTGACTTTATGTAATTTGATCAGTAATGATGTCTCCCTGCCAACACAAAATAAAGAGTTCATATAGTCAATTCATGGCAGGGGAACCAATGTTGCAGATTATGATGGGGGTTTTTTTTTGGGGGGGGGGGGGTTGCAATTGACATCTGAAATTACCCCCACAATCAGTATCTGCAGAAAGCGGTATGACAGTAGTACAGCGACACCTCCGGTGTCCATTATTGATTCAGTAAAGAATGATGCCAAATGGTTTTGAAGTTGGTAGATTCTCCTCCTCACCATTCTGTTCCAAAGTCCCCACCCCCACCCAAAATTGTTTTCCTCTTGGCCCATCCAGAACATTCTCAGGCCCGTTCTCTGTGGAAAAACTTGTGTGATTTTCAGAAGCAGTTTGTCATTCCTTGCTCCCCATGTCAGACTCGGGGAGGATGTGGCATTTTGCCCGGTGCGGAGTTGGAACGCCGCTCGGACACCGGTTACGGATTTTTCCTCACCGGGAGCGACGTTGCTCGTTACCTTCCGCCCCTTCATCGGCTTATGAAATTAAACTCTGTCAAGATGGCCGCTTTTCCACTGACGTAATGCGATTACCACCATCGGCACCTGCTCAAGATGAGAAGATAACTGGATTAAAAGGAATTTTCTCATTAGATCAGTTGTTAAATCATACTGGCAGGGTGGGGGGGGGGCTGGCGGATGGGGGGGGGATGTGTACTGCCATTGTGCTGACAGATTCATCCTGCCAAAATGCCATTGCTCAGAATAACATTCGGGTTTTTGCCTTCAGGCCTTCCTGTCCCGAACATGGGGGATCGCTCAGTGTGGGGAGCGTTCTGTTGCCTTAGCCGTAAATTACGGGCTCCAGCCTGGGAAGATAAACATGGCCGTGTTGTTTTCTCTGACTCTCTCCTCCGCAGCTGTCCCTTCCTGGCGTCCAACCTGACCCCGGCCATCCCCGCCGTGGGCGGGGTCCTGTTCGTCTTCGTGATGGGCATGCTGTTCAGGGCCAGCTTCAGCGACCCCGGCGTCCTGCCCCGAGCCACGCCCGACGAGGCCGCCGACCTGGAGAGGCAGATCGGTAAAAGCCCCGAATCGTCCCCGCCCCCCTCCCCTCCCCTCCGTCTGTCCGTCTCTGTCAGCGTCCCTTACTCTCTGCCATGTCAATCAATCAGCCAGTCGGCTCATCCCTGTTGTCCCCGGCGGCCAATCCGTACGGCAGCTGGTGTTGTTTGTGTGGCCGTAATTAAAGCCTGATGCTGTGCTGATTGCAGTTAGCCTGGTTCAGTCGTTTGGCGCCCGTCAAAAACCGTTCTGCCTCCGCTGTCTGGCCAGCGCGAGTGAGTTGGCACCGCGACCGGCTGAACGCTGCATCGGTACTGAACGCAGTGCAGTGTTGAGCAGAGGGCCAAAGGGCTCTGGGCCTGAAACCCCAAGTAAAGCTCTGTTGGATTAACTCGAATTAAATGTCCTGTAAGAATCTGATTGTGTGAATATTCAGTTAAGTACAGTGTGAGAAAGTATGGAAGCCTGACACACGAGTAGGATTAAAATCCTGTGCTGGCAAACGGTAAGTCACATGCAAAATCGCCATCAGAGCCTCAGATCTCGCCCTCCATTCAGCCCTCATACAGTGATGCCCTATGACGGACACCCCAGCTACCCAGCCATTGAAAAAAGATAATTATATCACAACAATAATTCAAAATGGAAAATAGATTTTAAATACCTTGTATGTATGCCATGGCCTATATTATTGCAACAGAAAATAGCTATTAGTCACATGTGATCTAAAACCGTAGTACGAGTATTGTCATCGATATCCATTTCCTGTGTGTAATGGGAGAAGTAATGGCTGTAGGTATGAAAGCACATTTATACAGCATCTGTTGCTTTGGAGTCTGGGTAATTTAAACACTGGCCTGAGGGGAGAGCCTGGAACGCCCATCCAGACAGAATGACTTATTTTTCACCTTGTTTTCGTATAGAAGTTAAGAGAGGCCTATCTACTGTAACTGTGCGTCTGTGATCTTGCCGCTTCACTATTTGGTCTTGTTCATCCTCAATTTTCAACTCTCCGAACCATGAAAATAAAAAAAAGTTTAAAATAGACCCAATAAAACACAAATATTTTCATAAACAAGGAAGGAAAACAGACCAGCATTACACGGTTTAATTGCCTTCGACGGCTCTGACAAAATTAGGCCACCGCATTCGTGTTTTGGCGCTGTGTGACGTTCACCAATAAAACTGAGAAAATGAACTCATTGTTCGCACTTCCCGGGAACGATATTCGTGTTTTGCTCATAGCTGTCCGAGACTGCGCTCAAATATTTTTAGCCTGCCGCGAATTCCTCTCATCTTTTGAGCTTGTCTGTCGTGGGGATGTTGGGTTGTCTTCTGAAGTCGCTGCTGAATTTTTTTTTTGGCTCCCTAGATATTTTACTGCAGAACTGAGTTGTCACACCGCGTTTCAAATACCTCCACAGCAGGATCTGTTTGTCACACGGTGAGACTGACAGAATTCTCTCTCTCTCCCTAAGAGAGGTGACTAAGCAAAAGCTGTCTGTAAACTTTAGCACATGCTTGTCTCGCACTGGATTCAGTCATGACCTGAGTAATAATCATAATCATCATCATCATCATCATCATAAGCTTTAATATTTGTACAGCTCTTAGGAACATGTGTATAAAATGCTTTACAGTGACAAACTGAAACATAGGGGCCAGGAAATATTGAGTTTCCCTTTGCCAAGACTACTCACAAGGGTGTCCCACTTCTCAGAAGTCTGTCGTTTCCTGCCCCGTATCCTGTTTCTGCTCTTCCCTTCCGTAACGGGGAATATTTTCACGTTACATAAGCAGCGTTTTTGCTTTCTTGCGCAGGCAGAGCGGGGCTGATTAAAGGAACCTCGTTTTGCGGGAGGCGAAGCTGGAACCCGTGATGCACTTTGAGTCTGAGGAAGGCCGGAAGCGCAGGTTTTTGAATAATGGCTACCAGCTGCGATTGCACGGCCGACAATGTAGACCTTCCGGAACATTCCTCGACTGTGAACCGTCCTTTTTTTTTTTTGTCCACCTCGAGCTCCAAGTCGGTTCCGAGGAGTTCCTAGGTGGTTTTGCTCCAGACTAAACAGATTCCCTCACCCTCCTTTTGAAGGAGACATTTTATGAGGCCTGTTGCAGCTACGGACGCAGATCTGTTTGGTTTAAACCTTTTATACATCCGTCATTCTGCAGCTGGAGACGTAACCGCCCTGTGCAGAGCCAGGTATGGGGATGGGCTCAGCTCCATGTGTTCAGGGCCTGTACGTCATTGAGATTGGCCGTTCACTTAATTTGCAAGTAAAACAAAGTTTTAGCCTAAATTCGAACTGAAACAGTGTTAGTGTTAGATGCAGTAGCGGAGCTTGAAATGAACGCAAACCCCAGGGTTAAATTCTGGTAGACTTCACTTTGCTGTGTCATTTCACCAGCCGTGCCAGCCACTTTGATGGGTTTTCTCCCATCCATCCCTTTGACATCATTTAACATTGGCTCTTTTTTTTCACACAGAGCTTCCAATTGGTGCTCAGAACCGATTGAGAGGGCACAAAAAATAAACAGCATAATTTCCCATCGAGCTAATTGCATCCCAGTCGTAGCTAATGTTTGTGCACAGATTGACTGCAGCCTTGACGATGAGATCCCATGAGCAGTACTTGAGGCTAAACGATCTAAAATCACTTTGCCTGTTGGACGTTTCAGCAAGCATTTCTGTGTCTGCTACCCAGTTCAACAGAGACGTGGAGACGCGTTGAAGGTGTAACAGTGGCTGAAAAACAGGAAAAGCAGCCAGGGGAAATGAAAAATAAAAGCCTGGACGAACGGACAGGACAGATGGGGCTGCTTTTGACATCGGGTGGAAGTGATGTAACGTTATTGTTCCGAATGCCATCTGTATGCCCGTGACAAGTCAACGAGTAATTAATCTGCGGTCAGGACAAGGACCTTTGCATTTGAAGCGGAAAAGGATTGTGGGAAGGGAAAGTGTGCGCATGGGTGTGCGTGTGCGCGTGGGGGTGTGTGTGCGCATGTGCGTGCGTGCGTGCGTGTGAATAAACAATAGCTAGGAGCAGTTCTCATCTCACTGCTTCAGGAAGCACATCAGTTATATCCCATTTATGACTAGTGGTGACTGCTGAGATCTCAGGGGGGTATTTCTCTCAGGACTCAGACCAAGGGAACGCACTCTTGCCCACAATGTGCATTTTTTGGAAGGCAAAAACAGATGTGTAAAGAGTTTAGCTTGAGTTTTTTTTTCTTCTTCTTCTTTCTGGGAATACGCTGCCCAGAAACGCAGACGGCAACAGACCGGTTAGCCCCAGACCGGCTGCTGGTGTGAGAATGACTAAATTTGGGCAGATGTTTTGATGGATTTCGGTCGCAGGACGAACATTTGGCAACTGTGGGGGGGGGGACCGAGCGTCTTCTATCAGACTGGCCGGCAGCCTGTACATCGAAAAGGAAGGAAAGCGTCATTGTTGAATACTACATTTTTATGTTTTTGACAGCCTCTGCCTTTGGCCTGTCTGTCATTTATAAAAGCACCAGGATATGTGACATCCTTACGTAACTTGTGTCAGTGAGAGAAAGTGAACTGATTTGCCAAGACTTTTTTAAATTTTTTTTTTTTAACTTTTGGCAGAGAACTTCGGAGGCTGTTTACGAATGGGAACGAAACTCAAGATATTAAAATATGCAAATCAGACCCGCAGTCTGTTCTTGTCATAACTTGCGATTAATCTCTTTCCAAAAGTGCACTAGAGTGATCTCATGCCTTCACGGATTATTTATGTGTACAGTACTATGGGTTATCGTTTCTGTCTGCGTTTGTGTCCTTGTGTTCTCGTATTCCAGGCTTGTTGGCACTCATACAGGCCTGGGTTGTGGAGGGGGGGGGTGTGTGTGTGTGTGGGGGGGGGGGGGGGGGGGGGGCATAGGGAAGTGGGTCTGTAAACAGCAGCCTGGTTGCCTGGGCTGGGAGTTCAAGGACAGCTAGGCCGTGTTGGCAAACGCCGGCCTGCCGCCCCCTTCCCATTGTCCGCAGCGTCTGTGAGGTTATCTGAATTCGTCCAGGCAGAGGCCATGCCCCCTACTATAGCAGGGTTGGGGCTGGAAGAGGAAATAAACTCCTCGTTTTCTTTTCCGTAAAACTCGATTTTCCCCTTTCATTTTTACCAAGCGGGGCTCCTGTCACAAGTGTCTCGCATGAATTATTAATGCTGTTTGTTTTTTACATTACGGGTGCTCCGTGTGTCCGGGTGGCCTCTGGTATCGATGGGTGGAGCTCTGGGAGTGTAGCCTGTGGGAAAGAGTGGCTTACCCCCCCCCCTCCCCCAACAGTCCTCCAGCTGCAGGGAACGGGGTAGAAGAACACGCGCATACGCTTTCCGTCGACCAGAGGTGTCCGAGAGGGGAGTTTCGCGGTCCCCTGCTGTGGCTTCCCAAAAACAGGAAGAGGAACCTGTCATGTGTTTCGCAGATGTGTCTGGGTGTGCCCCACAAGCCTTCGCCAGATATATCCCTTCGAGTGAAGGGGGAGGGTGTCACCAGGCCTGTGCACGCTGTCTAGAATCTCTGACATCATAAGTAACTCTCTAACGATCAGAACCTGTGGGATAAGCTAAAAGAACATTTTGAAAAATATTTTTATAAGCATCAGTTTAGGGGGGGGTAAAGGGGAGAGGGCAAACTGGCTGTATCCTTTGCCACCTAGCCAGCAACAGCTGACCAATGTGAATTGCCTTAGTCAAACAGGCCAGCTGTAATTTAATTCATCTAACATGGCCGTTATGCTTTTGTATAAGGTCTTTGTATAATCTGCATTTGGTGTATTTTGCATGTGCTTCATTACAGACTGACCGGTTGTAAGGGCAGTGCCTGTAAGGGCACGTCCTTTACGTGCATCATTGTGTTCTGATGGGCATGTGGTGTTGATTCCTTGTAGTGTTAGCTCCCACGCTAGTGTGAGCAATCACAGTTTGTCCTCTTCTCTTTTATGATCAGTCTCTCTCTCCTCTCCTCTCCTCTCCTCTCTTCTGCTCTTTGAGATTGTAAGGGCAACGCAGAATGGTTTGTGCAAATCCCTAGTGCAGGGTAATTGCAGTTATTTAAGCGGCACTATAGAATTTTCGTATGAAAAGATTTGCTCTCTAATGTTCAGGACAGAATGTTCTGGAATTCCACTTGTCCAGACCGTACAGAATAAGACCAGTACATGGCACAGGTTTTGTAGACAACTCATTTTTGTTGCTTTTTTGGCCACATCTCTCTCATCTCTGTCTAATGAAACACAGGAACGAAAAGGCTAGGATTGCTATCGCGTGGTTTATCTAAGCAGAGATCGAGTGGGCGTTCTCTTTCTCTGCCTGCCGGGAATGGGATTCATTCTTTGGCTTCTCTCTGCGCGCATCACCGCGTTCGAGCTCTCGACGCGCAAGCCTGGGCCGCTCCTGTACTGCAGCAACATATCGCCTCCACCCACGCCGCCACCTCCACCTCACCGGCCAGGCCTGTGTGTCTCTGCCCCCGGTCGCGAAGCGGACAAAATATGCAGCGATATCGCTGTCCTTGGGTAATCCTAACGTCGACGTGTGTTTCTAGAGCCGCTTTTCCGCCGCATGGTACCGGCTCGACTCGACTCTGCTCGACTGTACTCGCTTTTGATACCAGGTACTTAGTTTTCCGCTGCAGATAAGTACCCCCGTCAGTGTTAGCTGGTCGTCATTAGCGACGCCGCATGAAACTGATTCTCTCTGACCAATCAGCGGTCTGCGGTGTTTTCACATCGCCTTTTGGTATCGCCTCAGCTCGCTTGGAACCTCGACGGAGAGGCGATACCAAAAAAGAAGTACCAGGTACCAGGTAATATCCACAACTTCTGCCCGACGGAAAACCGAAAAAGTCAAGCAGAGTCGAGTCGAGTTGAGCCGGTACCACGCGGTGGAAAAGCGGCTTGATATACCGCGGTCGCAAATCCACGTTGCTATAGCCGCCCACCCACGATTCCCACTGCCTGCCATCGCTCAGACAGAGCTCCTCCAACTGTACGCAGGGTACGCTGCTACATTCGCTGGCCACGAGCAGACTAACCGCCCGGCTCGCTGCAAAAGCAGCCCTGGAACCGCACCACACCACACCGACGAGAGGCGCGTCGCCCTAGTTCCTCCATCGCAGTGTTTGACCGCGATCGCTCCGGCGTTGTCAGTGATTAGAACCGTCTGCTGGGTGACCTCGGTCTCACACGCGCCCTCCCGCGGGCCGCGAGCTCCGGCAGCACGTTCGCAGAGTTTTCGTAACCAGGTTACGGGGTGGGGAACCGTCGGGGGGAGACGCCGAACCGCAGCCCTCTGACGGGGCCTCTTTGGAGCGCGGGAGTTACGGTGAGATCGTCTCCCGGCTGAAGTCAAGCAGCACGTGAGCTGTCTGTGACCCAGCCGGATTTTCTGGCACAATCCATGCGAAGGACTTTCACTCAGGGTATAGAATGGTGGCGCCCCAACTGCACTAAAAGTATGAGGTCTCGAGTTGTGCTCTCCGGCTTCTTTGTCCTTTCACCCAGTTGCTTGATTTGGTGACAGTGAAACAGTCTTTTTGTCTTACTTGCTCCAATAATCTATTTGGTAGAGTGATTTTAAAAAATTGTTTTTTATAAAATGTTTTCTGATGAATTGCCTTAATTGTGTTATTGCATTTAATCATCATAAAAAGGAAGGTTTGCCATTTGGGTGGTGGGGTTGGTTTTCGAACCAAGGTCATTCCAGTAAAACACAAATGCAGGAATGAAATAGGTGTTCTAGTTCTGAATGTGTCCCACCTCGGGGTCCAGCCCACGTTGCTGTCGTAGCAGCGGTCCGCCTGGGCTGTGCTGCTACCGCGCGCATTCTCCGCCTCTCTAAGCCCTCTCCTCCCTCGCACTCTCCGTCCTGATTTACACGTAGCTGTCTGCCGTTACGCTAATTTCCCTGCTCCCCCGGTGCCTCTGCGAAGGAGAGGGGGGATGCTAATTAGCCTCGCCGTGGGCTGGCGGGGGGCAGGCCGTTTGAAGCGGGCCTCCGTCGGGAGTGGGAGTATCGACCGCGTTCGCGCGGGGCGGAAGGGACCCCGCGCGCTCCTTTTGAGCGTAATCTCCAGCCGTATTTCTCTCGCCCGCTCCACGCAAGCGCTTCCTCCTCCTCCTCCTCCTCCTCCTCCTCCTCCAGGAGAGCAGGTGCCGAATAACCTACCCGCCCACGCGCACTTCCTCCGCCGAGAATCGCAAAAAAAAAAAAGCCCGGCTATTACGCACGCCGCTCTTCAGCCCGCCACCGAGATGAAGTCACACGCTTAAAAAAAAAAAAAAACGAATTCACCGGATAATTCAAATTCTTTTTGGTCTTATGCAACGGCGCTTGTTGAGGTGCGCTTCGTTTTCCTGTCGAAGCTGCAGTGTCACCCTCACTGGCCCGCTGACGTCTAGTCAGCCCACGCAAAACTGTCTGTCTGTGTTTTTTTTTGTCAGCGTTCCTTTGTGTTATTACAGAATGTTGCATTTTTGTGCAAAAGTGTTGTGCACAACAAAGGCGATGCCTGATCAATGTTTTTTTTATTTCAAGAAGAATGGCACTATTCTCCGAATATGGGATGGTAAATGGACTGCATTTATATAGCGCTTTTATCCAAAGCGCTTTACAATTGATGCCTCTCATTCGCCAGAGCAGTTAGGGGTTAGGGGTTAGGTGTCTTGCTCAAGGACACTTCGACATGCCCAGGGCGGGGTTTGAACCGGCAACCCTCCGACTGCCAGACAAGCTCTCTTACCTCCTGAGCTATGTCGCCCCTATGGGACTTGAATGTGAGCCACCGTTTTCTCCTTTATTCAGAAAGCTAGAAAGCAGAGAGGGTAACAGAAGGGATCAGTGCTCGGCGCTATGATGGAGATCGAACCCCAACCCAGCCTCCCTACAGAATGCGCCACACATTTCACCTAAGAATAGACATGTCGAAATGCCCGAATGTAGAACTTGTCATTTTTTTGCAACAGTGTAATGCCAGTGTAGACGATCTGTCCCAGCCCAGCTTATTTCATTGCTCGTTCAGCCAATCTTCACTCTTCCCGAGGCTGGTTCAAAATCTAATGGGGTTTCAAAAAACGTTAAATGGTCCGGAAAATCAAAAGTCAGGGTGACCCTCTTCTTCCCCCGACGTCCTTCGCAGCGGCCATTTTAACGCACGGCCAGTTTGTTTAAAAAAACGCAGTTGTGCGAAACGAATGAATTTAAGCCGCGCTCAGCTGCGGAGAGCTGGGCGAGAGAAGGGGATCTTCATAGGGAGAGAGAGACTAGAACTTTTTCCACAAGTGGAAGCTCGTGTCAGCTTTTCATAGTAATGAGGCAGTGAGGAGATAGAAGCTCTTTCCAGTCTGGGCTGAATAACTGTTCATCTAGAACATTGAGTGGCTCCATATTCTATTTCCATTTGGATACATCGTATTCCCGGAACGAATGTTTAAAGTGCGGTTGTTCGAGCAGCGCACGTTTGAGGTGAACCTCGTTTGTCTCTCTCTCCCTGCGGCGTTCCCTCAGACGCGGATAACGGCCCCATCTCGGGGGGTTACCGCCCGCCCCCCCGGACCAAAGAGGTGGTCATCAACGGGCAGACGGTCAAGCTGAAGTACTGCTTCACCTGCAAGATCTTCAGGCCGCCGCGCGCTTCGCACTGCAGCCTGTGCGACAACTGTGTGGGTGAGTCTGTGTTTGACTGTGTGGGTGAGTCTGTGTTTGACTGCGTGGGAGAGGCTGTGTGGAGTAAGTCTGCGTGTTTCATTGTGCGGGTGTGTCTGTGTGTGTGTGTCTGTGCCCTTGTGTGAACAGCTCAGGTTTATCTGGTGTGGGTTCATCTGTGTGGGTATGTCTGTGTGTGTGTGTGTGTGTGTTAATGGCTCAGGTTTACCTGCTGTGGGTTTGACTGTGTGGGTGAGTCTGTGTGTGTGAATGGATCAGGTTTATCTGGTGTGGGTTTGACTGTGTGGGTAAGTCTGTGTGTGTGAATGGATCAGGTTTATCTGGTGTGGGTTTGACTGTGTGGGTAAGTCTGTGTGTGAATGGCGCAGGTTTATCTGGTGTGGGTTTGACTGTGTGGGTAAGTCTGTGTGTGAATGGCGCAGGTTTATCTGGTGTGGGTTTGACTGTGTGGGTGGAAATGTAACAGCCTGCGCTGTATAATGTTCATTGTGGTGAATCACACTGGGATTCTCTTTAGGGTAACACAGCTGAGGCAGAGCTGGAGGAGTTTTCGTGTTGCTTCAGAAAAACTGAGCGGTTACATTACTAGTGCCCACTCCCACTCACTCCCTCTCCCCTCTCTCTCTCTTTCTCTCTCTCTCTCTGCAGAGCGCTTTGACCACCACTGTCCCTGGGTAGGGAACTGCGTGGGGAAGAGGAACTACCGCTTCTTCTACCTCTTCATCCTCTCGCTGTCCTTCCTCACCATCTTCATCTTCACCTTCGTCATCACGCACGTCATCCTGAGTGAGTACCGCGAACCCGAGCGGCGGGGCTGGGCCGGCGACGCGCCGGCAAGTCGGCGAATCCGCCCACTTCCGCGCAAACGTCTTCTTATTTTTTATTTTTACGCAGCACCACTCTCCGCTGTGTGAGCACAGAAAACAAATGGAGCGGTGGAAACAAACGCTTCAATGACATTTCTTGGAAATGTCGAAACGCACTGTCATTAAGATTGGCTTGATAGGCTTAATCTTTAGAATTTAGCTTTCATCGTTCCGTTTAGAACTATTCCAAGTGCTTTTTTTCCCCATGCCTGAGCTCGGAATTCATCCGACAAAGCACATTGAGATGCTAAAATAATGAATTGTGTACCCTGACTGGATGCAGCAAACCACCTCTCCTTCGCAAATGCATTTCTGATAAATGTATTTCATGTATGTATTTGTACTTTATTTTCAGTTGTGAGGCCAACTTTAGCGTTGCCTTGACGCGTAAATAACTGCATTCCGGATGAGGAATAAATACGCGGTTCCGCTTTGAGGACACGGCTGTTTTTAGGGCGAGACAAACTGCCTGCCTGGTATGAGGGAAGCCGTTCCCCTAACCGGGCCTGTCTCTGTGATGGAAGAGGTGGGGCTAGCCTTCTGTGCGTGCTGCCGCACAACGCTCCGCCCCAAACCCCCCTACCTCCTCCAGCAGTCCCCCCTACCCGAGTGCTAATGACCGCATTCCCCAAACCTGGGGGGGGGGGGGGGGGGCGGCCCGGGACGTACGAAGGCCTAACGAGCATCGCTGCACGGGGGGTGCGGACGAACGCTTATTAATCAGTGCTTGGAAACCGACAGGCATCCGCCCCGTTTCATGGATTCATTTTTTACGTTTGTCAGTAGGCCTCATTACCCTGGCACCCGGAAAGACCTACAGCGCGTAATAAACGCACACGTGATGCGTCAGGCTATCTTGGCTTTTTTTTTTTTGTAAAGCGTTCGGTAATAGAAAAGATTACCGTTTTTCGGTGTTAGAGTCTCGTAAGTGCCTGGGCTCTTTGTGTTGTGTGCAGTCATACTGCAAGCCAGGAGATACTGAGCTCTGCTGCTGCTGCTGCTGCTCTGTCAGAGTTAATACGCTCTCTGCTACGCTAGCTGACAGCTAGCCTGTACCGCACACCTGTCTACTCCAATACATTCACCGCTCATCCCAGACGGCGCGTTCCGGAACTCCGGCAGGGCTCGGAACATTAAAGACGACGTTCTCCGTTCTGCCTTCTAACCCGGTGGCCGCTCGGCATCTGATTGGTTCGAAACGGTTAGGTGGCGGAGACGTGGGTATTGTGACGTCGCGGCGTCCTCGTTAAAGCTCTCTCCTCTGCCTGTGCCGCTCCTGCAGGGTCTCGCCGGACGGGCTTCCTCAGCGCGCTCAAAGACAGCCCCGCCAGATATCCTTTGTTGCCTGACTGCGCCGCACGCGTGCGCCTGCGTGCGGGTGCGTGTGCGGACCGCTTCCTCTGATGTTTTGAAATCCCTGCGCTTTGATGTTGCGGCGTGGATACGGTGTATGACAGAAACCTGACTTTTAAGGGACTAAACTTCGTCAGGCTCTGAAGATTGTCTTGCTGATGACACACCTGGAAAGCACTGACGGATGTAAAAAAAAAAGACAATGCGTCTCCTAATTGGCCGCCGTCCGTGTGCCTGTTACTGTGAAGTGCACGGCAGGTTTTTTTCTTTTGATTTTGTTTTTTTTTTGTGTTTGTAAAATCCTTGCTTAAGTAGGAAGGACATTTCAGAACCACGTGAGATGTACAGTAATGTCCTTGCCAGCGTGGTTTTAACACACAGCAGTGCAGTCTTCCCAGAGAAAGCAGACCAGCACACTAATTAAGAATACAGACCTGCAGATATACAAAGGCATAGAAAGCTGGAAATGCGCTTGTACATGTTCACATATTGTAATTGTGTGTGTGTGTGTGTGTGTGTGCGTTTGTGTATTTGTGGGTATTTGAGTGTGTTTGTGTGTGTTTGCGTGTGTGTGTGTCTGTGTATCTGTAATTGTTTGTCTATGTGTGTGTGTGTCTATATGTGGTTGTTCGTGTGTGTGTATTTTCGGTTGTTTGAGTGTGTGAGTGTGTCTGTGTATCTGTGGTTGTTTGTTTGTATGTGTATGTGTGTATTTGTGGTTGCTCGAGTGTGCATGTGTGTGTGCGTGCGTGCGTATGTATGTGGGCAGGCGCATACACACACACACCAATTTGAGATTGGGATCGACATTCCCTCAGCTTGACCTGCAATTACCAGGCAAGTGGGGAGAAAGCAGTAGAGGGAGGGGGGCAGCAGTCCTGAGAGGAAGACTGAGGAGAGGACAGCTGTCAGTAACTGTGCTTCCATCTGAGGGAGGTCACAAAACTGCTTGCACATCACATTAAAGCTGGTTTAATAAATCCTTAAGTGTCCCTTTGAAAGCAGCAGTGGAAGCTATGCGAGCCTCTTAATTCTGCCTGGTCAAGGTGCGGCCATATTGATTTTCGCTGCAGTGTTCTCTTCCTTGACTGTCCGCACTGTGCTGGAGGTGGTGGTGTGCTTCTTCTCCGTCTGGTCAATAGTGGGTCTCTCTGGGTTCCACACCTACTTAATCAGCTCAAACCAGACGACCAATGAAGATGTAAGTACCTGCCTTACGATTTCTTTTTTTTAATAGTTTAAATCACAGCTGCCCAACCTTCTTCCTGGAGATTTACCATCCTGTAGATTTTCACTCTGACTTTAATAAAGCACACTTTGTTCAACAGCAAGAGATGTCATTGAGCTGCTAATTAGTAGTGTCAGGTGTGTCAAATTAGGGTTGAAATGAAATTATCCAGGATGGTAGATCTCCAGGAACAGGGTTGGCCAGCCCTGGTTTAGTTTCTCAGATATCTCATTCTCACTGTATTGTAGTCTAGGGCATTCATAGCAGGCTGGAAAGTGAGTATTAATGCTGTTTGTACTGTGTGTGTCCTTCCCCCAGATTAAGGGAACGTGGTCGACAAAAAGAGGGAAGGACAACTACAACCCCTACAGCTACGGCAGCATCGTCACCAACTGCTGCTCCGCCCTGTGTGGGCCCGTCCCGCCCAGGTGAGTCCCGCAGGGTTTGTGTCCTCCCTCCATTCCCCCCCTCCCTCCTTCCCCCACTCGATCACTCGCTCCCTCCTTCCCCACACATAATCGTTCGCTCCCTTCCCCCTCTCTCTTCCTCCTCACACTTACTCACTCAGTCCCTTTCCCCCTCTCCCTCCCCACACTTGTTCCCTTTCTCTCGCTCTCTACACTTATTCCCTCACGCCCTTCCCCCCTCTCTTCCTCCCCACACTAATTTCCTCACTCCCTTCCCCCCTCCATCCCTCCCTCCCCCCTCATTCATTCACTCTCTTCCCATTTGTGCACGTGTCAGCACCCCCCCCCCACGTCTTTCTTTCTGAGAATCCGTCACCGTTCCAGAAAAACCTCCGCATCCGAAGGCCCCCCCTCCCCCCTCCCCACCCCCCCCACCCCCCCCCTCCCGCCGCAAACCGCGCCCGCGTCCGTCCGCCTCGTACCGCGGCGGCCCGGAAACAGATTAATCGCGCGTCTCGATGGAGAGGTGCGTTTGAGGAACGTCCCCCCCCCCCCCCCCCCCCCCCCCCCAGGCGACAGCGCTCCGAGCCGCGCACGCGGAACTTCCAGCCTTTCGACCGCTCGCTCGCTCGCTCGCTCGCGGTCGCCGACGAAACGCTGACGAAGGCCGGCGGCTGGAGCCTTTCTGTTCTCTAGCCCGCGCGCGCAGTTAGAAAATAAGAAGCAGAAAACGCGTTTTGGCGGCAGTATATATTTAGCACGCAGACCCTGTCTCCAAACGTCTCCCACACCCACGTTCCTGGGAGCTAGCGCTGGATGTTCCACCTGTTTGTACAGTTTGTACTGTTTTCCAGGACCATTTGCTCCTGAAAACTGATGCATGCTAACTGGAAAAAACGTTACAGGAGAACATCTACTAATTCGGATGCAGAAGTGCGCTCCTGTGCCCCGTGTACTCCTTGGAAAGAAAGCGTTAGCGTAGCGCCCCTGCGCGGCGTGTACGGGCTGAGCTCGTACGCGCTTTTCCCGCCCTCCTCTGTAGAGAGAGAGGCCGTCTGTGACATCACGCCAGCGAGCTCACCGTGGCAGAGGTCACCCCCGTCTGCGGTGCGCACGCGGGAAAAGCAGTGAATCACCGAGGAAACGCCTCCGGTCTCGAAAGGCCAGCGCGCGCTGTTCCGCAGCGAGCGTGGGCAGAGACTGATGGGCCGGGCCGCGGAGTTTACCGCTAAGGCCGGAGAATGTTTGGAGGGGACAGGTGGCATCCGTCTGCTGAGTGGCCCTGGGACAGGCCGAGGATCAGGTGTTCTGCAGCTGGAGTCACTCAGTCAGGGGCGCTCCGTCACCGAAACACACACGTGTACTCACCTATGCACACACACACGCACACACACACACACACACACACACAAGCACATACACGCACACACACACAAGCACATACACACACACACACACAAAACATGCGCACACACGCACATGGACACACACACACACACACACACACACACACACATGCGCACACACACACCTATACATGTGCCCGCATACTCACACATGCACACACACACACAAACACGCACACACACAGAAACATACATACATACATACAGTACATACACACGCACATACACACGCGCACACACAGAAACATACATACAGTACATACACACACGCACACACACACACACGCACATACACGTGTATGCGTTCTTATACACGGAGGCACTCTCTTTCTCCCTCTCTGACTCTCTCTGACACACACACAGACATCCAGATGAAAGCCTTTTTTTTCCTTTTTCCCTTATGCTTTCCTCACTCCCTTCCCTTCCCTTCCCGTTTATAGAAATAAAGCAAACATGATGTCATCGCCTCCTCGCTGATCTGCTCCCCGCTAGCTCCCTGTTATCTAACGGCCCGAGCTATGTCAGTGTTCATCCGTTTCTACGCTCTCCTCTCCGCAGTCTAATCGACAGGAGGGGCTTCGTCCAGCCCGACACGCCCCAGCCGGCCCCCCACACCAACGGGAGCACCGTGTACGGGACCACCCAGACGCAGAGCCACATGGTAAGGGCCCTCACCCAACCCACACTTCCTGAGCCAAGCGTAGATATAGAACGAGACTAGATTGTGATGTATGTTCCCTAAATGGAAACGCAAGTGGAACCCTCTTAAATAAAAGCCTGTCAAATATCTACGTTGTTAGGCAACACTGTGAGCTACAACCAGACCTTAAATCCGACATGCTTTTGATAGTCCAAAGTTATCTGCAGAGATCTGAGAGGATTTAGTGTCTCTCAAATCAGCGATTTGTTTCAAGGCCTGTTTGTGACCTTATCTAAATGGGGAGGGGTTCTAAGCTTGTAGTATGCTGTCTAGAACACTCAGTTGTTAAAGTACTTAACTTGCATTTGATTGGTGTCATGTGTATTTTCTGACCATATCTTTAAGTTCACCCCTGTCCTACTGCCCTATAGCCAATCTGCCAGGCATTTTAATTTTCCATATCATGGTTTGTCCTGTGTAGAGACTCTGTGGGGTTCTTTGCCTAGCACTACCCTTTATCTACTTGGTCTTGCTAATCATCATGCTGATTGGGGGTGAGGTGGAGTTAGGATGGTACCGAAGCAGCCAATCAGCCACAGGTTCTGAGAAAGACCGTCAGAGGGCAGCCCCGCCCCCCTCGTTAGCGCGGTCTGTGGCTCACGATGTCATTTCCTCGCTCTTCTTCCTCTGTGGTGCCTGTCTCCTGTGAACTTTCCCCGCCGCCCCGTGTCAGCTGCCTGTAACCAATCGCCAGAGCTGTTTCTGTGCCTGTAACCAATCAGCTGGGCTGTTTCTGTGCCTGTAACCAATCGGCTGGGCTGTTTCTTTGCCTGTAGCCAACCGCGAGGCCCGTCTCTGTGCTTCAGCCTTTGATGTCAAAATGACTAAATCAAAGTTGCGCCACCAGGCAGGTTGCCGAGTGCATAACTGAATGTGCGTTACGATAACGATCCCCCAGAGGCGGTTCTGTCTGAGAGGAATTTCCAAATACGAAACACATGCTGGAGCAGTTTAAGACGTTTCGGGGAAGGCACACGCACGCTGAAGTAATTCACAACACTTTAGAGCACGCCTCCGGATCACGATCGCTGGAGTAAAGACAGGGACGCGTCTTTAAACTGGAAAACAGCGCCCTCCTCTGGCCGTGGCAAACCCACCCACTGGAGCAGAACTATGCTCCGTGGAAACGGAACTGTGAGACGTCAGAACCCACCTAATGATGGAATAAACCGTGGGAGAGAAGAACAGTCAGTGTTGTCTGTTCCATTGCTAAGGGTGGGCGTTCAATGCCCACACATGGAGCATAACTGCAACATTAAAGAATGTGTCCCCTGGGGTTCTACACTGTACTAATGACAGGGGTGTAATCAGGGAAAGTCACTCATTTTGTCATTAAATTAAAATGTCTCAAGTGTCACGAATACAAGCCCAGTCCTTCAATTCCTTATTTTGAACGCGTTCGATTCTGCGGATAGTGAATGGTGAAATTGCCACCGGTTCCTTTTCTGATAGTACTGCCTTCATTCAGAAGCTCGAGTGATCCTCAAATCGCACCCTCCTGCTCTGATTGGCTCGGCTTTTAAACAGTAGGCCACTCCAGACTGTTTTCCACAACCAGCTGGCTTAACAGTCCAGGTTGAAGTTCGAGGCCTGTTGGCTCATCAGCGATGTTTAGCTACGTGCTTACAGGCCTTTGGATTGCTGGACGATGTGTTTAGATGCTAAAGCTCTAATGCATTAGGTAATGGTTGCATAATGCGAGTCTAAACTACTGCAGTGCCCCTCCCAATCTGGCCACATGGAAAAGATGTTCCACACCAGAGGACTTCTGGGAAAAATACTTTAACCAATGAAGCGGAAATATTGGTTTAAATAAAAACAATAGCGTAAAGATTCTGGGAATTCAAATAATGAGGTCTGGCTTCAAATATGGGACTGTCATCACCCTCAGAACTTAAACATTTTGGGATTCAGCAACATAATGGCTATAGCTCAAAGTACCAGCACTGTTTTCAGCAGCAAAGCCGCACTTGGGGAAAACATGAGAGGACCTCGGGTCTTTTTGATGCAGTGCGTAATGTGAGGTCGCAGCCATCTGCTTCAGTTCCGTCTCGAGCCTTCCCTGTTCCAGGGGTAAAAACAAGAAGGACAAAGCCTGTGCTCAGAGAAGTCGAGTGAATACGGTGAATGTTTAACGAACAGACTCGTTGTCGATTTGCCGTTTTCGTAGCTGATTCACTCCAGGTTCTATTTACGAAACGATCCCACGGATACACAGGTGCTCGTTGTGCAATTATCCCGGCGACCAAACGCGTGAATCTTCTGTGAAGGTGCGCCGTGAAGGCCTCGCACTTCTACCCTGACACGGGAGTTGTCACCTCCTACCCGAGGAAACAAAGATTTAACTGAAGCTCTTGAACATGACAGCCTGTCAGTCTCCGTTCCCATGGTAACAGCTGACAGGCTGGCGTGGCTAAAGTGGTTGGGGAGTAATTTCACTGCGAGCGGACTGATACCGGCGTAAATTAAACAAGCCATAGCAACGCTCCTCGCTGTTGTATTAATGTTTGTTCATCCTTTATTGTAATAAAGTGCTCTGCCAAGATGTCAAGTTAGCTGCATGCTAAATTGAATTAGAGAGGAGTAATGAACACTAACCATGAGGGTAAATGAGGCACCTGGAGGTCGTGTATTAGTTTGCTGCTCCATCTAATGATGGACTGGTTGCTCGTGATGGGCTGTGGAATTAATTAAATCTTTGCGTCTTGAGAATCGATACATGATTTGAAAATCCACCACTGTGTGGAGATTTGTGCCTATCGGATTGGAACATAGTGGATGGTGGATCGTATTGGCTGGGTGGGGGGTTTGAGATCGGCCTGGGGGAGCGGGGGGATTTGTAACGCATGAGAACACGTGCATACGCCTCTTCCCTCCCCTGGTTTGGCTCACCCACAGATGCGCTGGCGTATTAGGGACAGAGCTCCAACTCCACAGTGCTCCACCCACACCCTTCTTCACTTTCACCACCGTACAAACTCCCAGAGGGTGTTCAAGTGTACTGACAGACACATTCAGGGATATCTGATAGTCCCTGTAAATCCATTGTTAAAATCCAGTATGTGCGTTTCTTGATGGTAGATTTTGTTACCTGCATTATGAATGGGGGGAGGGGGGGGCGGGCTTGCATGATGTCACTAACCACTTTCTTCTTTTCTCTTCCTCCACCTCCACATACCCCTTCTCTTCATATTAACCCACGCCCCCCCCCCACACTTTGTATATTCCTCTACCCACCCCCCCCCTTCTCTAACCATGATGGATGGCGTCCTTCCTCGCGTTCCCTCTGCCCCCCCTGCCTCAGTGTGATCAGGACCAGTGCATTCAGAGCACCAAATTCGTTTTGCAGGCCGCGGCCACGCCCCTGCTCCACAGCGAGCCCGTCTCCGCCGGCGGGGAGCCCCCCCTGCCCGGCAGGACGTCCCTGGGGGGCCACTGCGCCGCCCTGGCCCCCGGCCACCCCTCCCTGCCCACCTCCACCACCAGCCTGTGCTGGGAAGGGGACCATCACCACCAGCACCACCCTCACCCCCACCCACACCCCCACCACCACCACCATCATCCCCACCCCCACCCTCACCCACACCCGCACCCGCACCCCCACCACCACATGCGGACCCCCGAGGAGGCGCCCTCGCCCCCCGGCGTGCTGCCCTGCGGCCAGGCCCCGCAGCTGTACGACCCGGCCAGCATGGACTCGCTGCACGAGGACTCGGTCCGGGGCCTGGTCAAGCTCAGCTCCGTCTGAGAGGACCCGCATACGCTGGGACCCGCCGAGCTGCTCGTCAGGACAGACTGCTCTTCCGCGAAATGTTAATACGTCCATACGAACAGCACATAACCGACTCGTACTTTTACTTTGTAGATTTTTTTTTTTGTATTTTTTTGTAACTCTTTCCCAAGACTTGCCTCCAGAGATGCTGTCGGTTGGCAATATTTTTAAGGTCTTGGGAACATCTCTTGGGAAATGATGAAGGCAAACGCACGCCCATGATGCATCTCTGCGGGGTTTGAGAAACACTGCCCTGCGTTATCCGTCCTTGTGCCAATCAACCATACACCCCCCCCCCCCCCACCCTCCTAATTCTGTAAGGGCTGGATACCAAAATCAGCAGGAAAACTCAGGGAAGCCCTGAGAGTTTACCCAACCCCCACCTTCCCCACCCTCCCCTCATATCCCAGTGCCATTCAGCCCTCTCTTCACAAAAACCTGCTAGATCTTCAACTTCAGCTGCCCCGCCTCCGAATCGCTGATACCTCCTGGGCGTGGCACCCCAGAAAGCTGGAGCCGGGGCCGGCTCCGGCTCAACTGTCCGTCACGGAACCTGACCCGCCCACTCCCCCCCGCCCACCAGCTCTCTGTCCCGCCCCCCAGCCCCCGTGCTGACGTTGTCGGCGATGGATCGGTGATGCGTTGGCGACGCCGTCACACTTGCCCACTCAGAACAGGAAGCCTTTTTATGCATTTCCAATTCCTGTACGAGCCATTACGTGCGCGCTGAAAACCGGGAGGGAGGAAGGGAAAAAAAAAGCCAGAAATGGTCAGCTTTGAAGTACTGGATGTTTCTAGGCAACCAGAAGGCAGCGTGACAGAGAAATGCTCAACATGTTTAGAAACCGATTTTTTTTCTCTCTCTCTCCCCCAACGCGTCACAAGCCTGCCTGTGCCGTTTTATTTTTAAAAAATGGAAAAACCGCCTCGTTGATCACCGACGGACTGCCTTTTCTATTTCTAAAACTCTTCATGCTGTGGGGAACGTGGTTGGCACGTACTTCACTGTATCGTGTTGCCTGTCGTTTGTACAGTAATGCTCATATCCAAAATTGTGGTGTGCCATACAAAGAACTTTTTTTTTTATTTCCTTCCAAATGCAATATTTCCTGTGAATATGAATGAATAAAATTACGACTTTTATGAAAAGATTTTTGATTTCTCTCCAGGACGTTTGCTTCATAAAATGCGTTACAGCATTGCCTGGACTTCTGTCACTATTGCCTGAAGAGTGGAACTAAAGATTTCTGGATTAAATGACAACACCACACACGGTAATGGATACTGGAATGTGCTGGAAGCTTAGTTCGTGCTCAAAAGAATATGTTCCCTGTGTGCCAGAAATGCTTCCATTTTCGCAAATAAATCTGACAATGTAAGCCTGAGGGAAAATACACTGGTTTTCTTATCTTGTTAAAAAAACAAAAAACACTGAAGATAGCTATCTGCTCTGTTATAATGTACATCAAAACCTTATGACTGGAAAAGCAAGCTTCTTTTCTCTGTGGCAAATGCTGAGAAATGCTCCTGGTTCAAGACTGCAAGCCTTTTCCCCCAGTGCTATTTATAAGTCCATTTCTATCCATGATGTCTAGCACCCTCTAGTGTGCACTAGTGAGAAGCTGTTGGATTTCGGTCACATGACCTTGATAGGAAGCTGGGGGGACAACAGCAACACTCTGCTAATATCACTTTACTGCAAATGGCAAAAACACTCAGGCCAGGTTTGATCCGTTCCAAATGGGTTCAATGTTTTGAATTAACCCAGTAAACTACTCAGTGGAATGGAGATAAGAGAATAAAATCATATTATATGGGAGAAATGATGCTGGAAAATTGCTTGCCTTAATCTTCATATATATATATAATGGTCTATTTCAGAAAATTTCATAGACCTTGATATGTCCTTGCTTGTGTCTGAATGGAAGATAAAATAATGTGGAGTGTGTATGTGTGTGTGTGTGTGTGAGAGAGAGAGAGAGAGAGAGAGAAATATACAGCATATACACAGGGTTTCAGGCTGGTGTAATGCACCACAAGGAGGCAGTATATGCAATGTTTTGCATCTAACATTTCCTCAGTATTAACCTATTTTCACAGCCACTGTTCCTCATACTGATTATAGCCTGCCTCAGAAACCTCTGTTCCAAGTTTTACGACAAGTACCCAAACGCAGACACTCATTTTCCATTTAATTAATCACCGCTACATCAAAACACTGTACCTCCACTAGCGTGAAGTAAAATATGCAAAAGTACACCTGAACTCGGCTCTGCTAACTGAAATGATACTGCTACCGCTACATTTTTTGTTTCAACGTTTTGGAAAAGGCTCACTTTCTCAACCTGGAGGGATGGAGAGTAAAAATATCACTGAACCATATGTACATACAATTTTAGAAAAACTAGTAGCAACTGGTAGTCCAGACTGGATAGGAATATTCTGCAATCAGGTGGAACCACTGCTGGTTGAGATGGAGAGATACTCTTTCGCTGTTCTGAATGGCATCTGTGGCAGAGCTATGGACTCAATATCAGTGACGATGCTCTCGGGTACCATCCAATTCTGCCTCAGGAATTATGGGTCCCATCACCTTCAATCCTTCTTCAGCCTTTCTGCTTCCTGTCAGCAAGGAAGGATCTTACACAGAATGACAAACCACTGCATTCTTCTCTCATGTCTCAATTATTCAACTATCTCATAACCTTCCACCCACCACCAAGTGCCTACCCAAGGCCAAGAGGTCACAATGACAATAAATATGAACCTTGATATAATCTCAACAAACCAAACCTCATGCTTAAACTCACTGTTAAACCAAGAGTAACACCTAAGCGATTAAACCCAAAGAAATACCATCTTTAAAAGCATAGCTATCAACACCAAAAAAAAGGCACGTAGCTGTTTTCTTTTCTTTTTTTGTTTATTGGGGTAACCAAAGAGACATGTACAGAAATGCTGCATGATAGAGTTTAATGAGTTTTTAAAAGTCCTGTTTAACGTGTAGTGAAGCCTGTTAGAATATTGCTGTATTACATAGTGTCGAGACAAGGTCGTCAGATGCCGACAAAGGTGAGACAAAAACACAAAAGGAGTTCACTGCGGCAGCTTAGGAGCGAGGTGAAGGAAGGGAAAGCTAAGTAAGTCGAACTGAGCTGCCCGATAGGGCGGGTGTGTCCAATGAGGAAATGCAGAGTAGAAACTTGCATAGACGTAGCCGAGCTTTCCCCAGCCGTTGATCACAGGCTTCCCAGGTTAGTCAGTCTCTGTCCGTATGGCTCTGGAGAGAAACGGGCATCTCCATTACACGAGAAATAAAGCCGCTATGGGTGGGCAATGGGACGTTTTTCTCTACCTCCCTTAGTTCAGTTTGATGGAGAACAATACTCTTTTAAATTTAATAAATAGCATTTTCAAATCGAATGAACACCTTCGTCGTTCTTCGGTCACTCTTAATGGCCGAAGCTTAGCATGGGCTACTGGGGTGGGGCGTCTTCTGCAAGGGTTCGACATCTGGAGCTGATCTATCGGAAAGATCTCCGATGTGGAACCCATATCGCTTCTTCATGTTGCTGCTCCACATACTTCAGCAATCCCTCTTGTATATATTCACAGAAGTCTGTTTATGCATAAAAGCTGTGCTTTTTTTTGTTTGCCAAATATCTTACAAAAAACTGAGCTGAGCTCCACGTTAAGGAGAGTGAGAAACTGTAGGGAGGGTGTCTGTAACTATACCCGTCGTTAATACTTAATGGTTCGATGACAGTAGAAACTTATGAAGTCAAATGTTACAAACATGCAAGGAGGCAAATTCGAATGACCGTCACCTGGACAAGTTCATTGAAATGGGCCTCCTACCACAGTCAAACCTACAAAAAAACTATGCAGTTCTATCTCTATGTCTATGTACAAAGACATACCAGTAAATGCGTATACATCTGCTGTATTTCAGCTGCCCTATTTATGTTAGCCAATCACCATTTAGAATATGTTATAGGCAATGTGCCTGTTCCTGTTATGGAGGACTGAACTGGGTGAGCCACATGGGGAGCTCATAGTTTGCCTGTTACATTCAGACAGTCTCCTGCTTCAAAAACATTTTTTTTAAGTTGAGAGAAGTGGTTGTGAAAATGTATGAATAGATACATAAAGGGTTAAATTGACGGAAAAACTGCACATCCCACACACGCCCTCGACCTAAGTCAATGCAAACAGATATATTTTTTTGTCATTTTCTGCCTTTCAATACAATGTACTACAGCTCCAAATTAGCCAAATGGCTGACTGACCTGGTTAATAGTTACTGGGAGGTAAATATGACATTCAATTTACAGCATGCTACCAGCAGGTATGTACCCTCCCAGTGTTTTCAGTCACTGAAGCTAACAATGCTAGCCTCTGATATGTGCAGGTTAATGAAGGCAGCAAATTTGCTCTTCTTTTCACTCTTCTTCAGATGCATAATACATTTCACATAAAGGCAAAAAATAATAATAATTCACGTCAATTTGGGGTGAAATACTACTCTACAGTGTGGAGATGTGTGTGTGTGTGTGTGGGGGGGGGGGGGGGGGGGACACGGAGGGTGAAGCCTGTGCTTGTTTAAGGGACATTTTTTCAGACAGGTTGGGGCGGGGTGGGGCACGAGAGAAGGTGGATCACCACAGCTTAACGTCCAGGAGCTGCAGGTCACCCAGGATCTCCAGCTGGTTGACCCGGGTCAGGTCCTGCACCCGATGCTTGTAGTCCAGCAGGTGGACCCCGTTCACGGCCACCTTGAACTTCTGCGCCTCGCAGTGAACGATCATCTGCGAGGACGGGGAACAGGGGAGAGGAAAGGAGGGAGGGAGGGAGACAGCGAGAGAGACGCGTAAGAACCTTCAGATTAAAGGACAAAACCGCATATTCCAAATATTCCAATGGTTAAGGGCATGATTACAACCCTTGTGCTCCATGCTGCACTGCAATTGATTAAACTCTGTGCCATTTTATAGACCATTTTTCATTCGGGTTGGACAAATAAGTCAAATCAGCCCATGAAATTGAAAAGACATCTTGCATTAAGTGCACAGAGATATGAGAATGATGATGGGCCAGTGGCTCCACCCCCTCAGCAAAAGGAGCGGGGGGGGGGGGGGGGGGAGGGCTCAAAGCGGGGGCCGCCGCCTGCCGTACCTCGAAGTACTCCCCCGG
This sequence comes from Anguilla anguilla, assembly GCF_013347855.1. NCBI lineage: Eukaryota > Metazoa > Chordata > Actinopteri > Anguilliformes > Anguillidae > Anguilla > Anguilla anguilla. Next base: position 46,936,339 of record NC_049206.1, on the reverse strand, counting down.
GGAGAAGGGGAAGCTGGGCAGCGCCACCTCCTCTGGCCCCCAGCGCTCGCCCAGGAAGGAGTTCCGGACGAAGACGCCGGCCTTGATGCGGGGGTTGAGGTGCAGGGCGATGTCTTCCGAGTCGCCCACCCGAAGGTTCACGGCGAAGCTGGGGGGGGGGGGGGGGGGGGCACGCGCAAAAAGCAAGGAGGGTTACGGAGGAGGCGGGGTCGGCTTTACCCCGCGACCCGACGTCTGGAGCGGGAGCAGCCTTACCGGAGCGCGCAAGCACACCGCTCTACACTCGTGATTAGCATCCGCGAACCCGCCATGCAGATTTGTTCGTCAGATACCCGAATGGATGCCATTCAGAGCAGAATTGAACAGAAAAACTCGATAACATTTCACTGATGAAGAGCTCTTCAAAAGTGACACAGCCCCACGCAATTCAACCGTTTGCCAAAACGAGGTTACTTAAAAAAAAAAAAAACTGAGGTCTTGTCTCACCTGTGAGGGTACACGCCAACCTTCCCCTTGACTGTTAAAGTGTTTCCTGGGCTGATCCCAGTCTCCAGTCTGCCCTTGTAGGGTACGCTCTACAATACAGGCACACCAGTTAACCTGACAGACCTACACAACACATGCAATTATTCTGGAATTCTGTTTAGCTTCAATTCTATTTGTGTTCTGAAACACCTGTTATTGTCAATCTACAATTCTGGAAGTATTACAGTAACATAGATCAGTAATTAACGGGCAATCAACTCACCAAGTCACCCGACTCTGAAAACAGAGCCTGAAAATGGGGAAAAAAACAGATGTGTTATGTTTTTACAGTGCTTTTTTTATAACCAAGGTGGGAAAAAAACTTGCTTTTACCGCCAGTGGAATAAACAGCAATGTTAGCACATGAGAGCATCAGTATATCAGAGTATGTGAAGTATATAATGTTTCGTACACTTACTACATTTAAATTAAACTATACTTAGCCCGTGTGACATCTACATGAAACTGCAGCACAATTGAAAGAGTGTGACAATATCAGAGATACTACGATCTTGATTTCTTCCTCATTAGGTTGAAGGAAGAAATCACTGGGGTAACAGAACATATAAGGCACTTAAGCGTATGGTAAAAGTATCAATATTTTCAGTGTATATGCATGTATGTGTGTGGCATCCTATTTGACATTAGTGAGGCTTATATCCTTACATTGGCTTTTGTGACTTTGCTCATCACAATAGATGGGGTAGGTGGGGCTGAGCTCTGCAAATGGAAATAAAACACTCCACACTATGACCAACAGCAAAACTACACACACATGAACTACACACACCTTACACCACCATGCAGCGGGGAAATGCAGTACATACGTGTGAATATATGTCATATGAAAAATATTCTTCACAATAGACAGCTTTTTAATTTGTGCAGAGTATACATCTAATATGGTACATACTCTGACTTCCATCAGTTGTTTTTACATTACGTTACTCAATCTGGAATACATTCATAAGACAAAGTGCCACAGAATGTATCACGAAGGGGCTGATGGGAAGTGGAGTTCTTGGACCCCCCATTACATTCACTGTGAAATGGTTCTGTATTACTGCAACGTTTTAATACAGCCCAGGTGTTCCATGTATTCACAGTCACTAACTCAAAGGTGAAGCCCCGCCGGGACTAGAAATTAAGTGTCTTGTAATGAGCAATGTAGCGAGTCTCACAATGGGCACAATGACGAAGAGTAAAATAAAACACTGCAGAGTCCCTGAATGATTACACACCACATTGGGGATGAAGCCGATGGCCTGGATTGTGACCTTTCCAGATATCAGTAGTGTGTCCACCTTTCCGAGATCCATTCTGTGTCTGTACTCCAGAACGTGAGAGCCATTCACTGCCACCTAGTGGAAGGAAAGGTTAATGACACTCAAAACCTCTCAGAATGAAACAGAAAGCAGCGCTTAGAAATTCACACTGTTTGAAATTTTTAGACTGATCAAGTAATATTAACCTATGAAATGTAGTTAGAGTCAATGATTAACGTACTGTTTGCCATGAAGGATTTACTGCTTTGAGGCCATAATTGTTGAAGCCAGGAAATTAGCAATTGGTAATGAGTCTCAAAAGTATATACACTTGGGGCATATCACTCTTTTTCCACGAAACACCACACCATTTGTTTACAATAACAACAAGAAATAATATTTATTTGTTGAAGCACTTTTCAGCGAACTCAAAGAAAAATGGCACCACGCCATTTAAAATGGTATATTTTATTGAGCACATAAAGTAGCAGCAAAGTTTAGGCCTTTCAACCTTCTCAAAGTTTGCTCAATAAAATATAATTTTTAAATAGAGTTGTGCCCTTTTTCTTTTATTTACGCTATGCTGAGAGTAAGGGAATTATCTCTTTAGGGCAGCACCTATAATTGAGTGGTGTGCAACAAGGGTCGACACATTTGAGCACATTTCAGGCCACAGATACAATAAGCTTTGGAATATCATAATATTATTTCAGCATATAGAGATGGCTGAATGAACTGTAGCAATCATTTGCAATAAGCCTTTGTAATAATACTGAAACTGCCCGGTGTCTTGGCACATTCATTGTTATTTACTCTTTCAATATTAATGAGAAAGACATAAAAAATGTATCCTCACAGATGGCAGGCTGACAGGGAGACACCAGCACTGAATGTTTTAATCACACAAATCCAGTGGAAGTCAATAATAATCTTCATTATCCCCAAAGCATACAGCAATACAACTGTTTACCTTTCCAAAAATTAATAATTATCTGAAAACCATATTTAGTCATATTTGGCCTATACATAATAGAAATAGTTGCATGACCAGGTGGTCATTTTAAACTGCAATATCATGTAAGACCTTTTAAGTACCACGTTATTTGCATGTCAATCAGTAAAAGTGTTTTAACTGGTGATATTGTGTTTAATGCAATTGAAAGAAGCAGCCAGAAAATTTTCAGGTATAACCTTTCAGGCACTGTGTGATAGCATCTACATTCGCACCAGGTTCTGCATAATTAAAAGTTTGAAATCTGTTATAGCACTTCAATTCAGAACACAAACAGCCTTTCCCAAAATAGTTGCAAACCAACTGCATGAACGAAAAACCGGCAGCCATACTCTACTTCCAATAGCACAACGAGTGTTTCTAGTACTACTTTAACAGTAGAGAGGAACCTTGGCAGGCTTAATTATTAGACATCATAAACTAAAGTAAGAAAAACAAGAACAAGCAAAGTCTAAACCAGTTTACAAAGCATAATAAACAGACAAGAGTCCCCTTTTGAGGATACACAACTAGCATTGTTGTTTTTGGAGGATAAAAATAGCCTTGCCACTTCAAGCAGTTCAGCTTCATTACAACAAATCACAAAACTCCAGAAGTGCAACCACACCCTATTGTAAACACACTCTCAGATGACCTTTTGTTTCACTAATCAGTGTGGCTTTGAAACAGCAGTATATACACTCAGGAATATTAAGTTGCTTGGTAACCCACTAACCAACACGTTGACCGCTCTCAGAGAAATGAAAGAGGTCCTTCACAGCCCTTAGGAAACAACCCTTATGAGAAAGCCAAGAGGGAAGTCATAACAGAAGCATATCACCACGCTTTGCTTTAAGAGTAGCCTTTTTCCTTCTCAACCAGTTCTGTGTCACTGCCTCTCTGCACTGAGAATGAACTGGCTCGAGCACCAAGGGCTTTGCCCAACGGAAGTCACTCCAGATGCCAAAGAGAGAAACAAGAGCCTCTATTTACATTTAGTGGGAAATGTAATATGTCTCACAGCAGACCTTTCACATTCCCAGTCGGTGCTCATTTATTTTGAGGACACTGCCGTCCAAGGAGACCCTGGATAGCTTGCATAGCTTAAGATTTGCGCATCACCCGTTTACACGGCTGGATATATATGCATAATGATGGGTCACATGAGCACTTTACCAAAGCTAAGGGTATTCCCACAATCCTGCTTGAGATTCAAACCTGCAGCTTTTCCTGTCTCAAGTTCAGTTATCAAAATGTCTCCTCCGCCCCCACCCCCATTGATAGCCAAGGTAACTTGAAAAGGAAATTTTGTATCAAACTCCTCAAGTGGGCTAACCCCTTTATACATATAAAACTTAATCTGAAAATTCAATGTCAGGGCTTCCCAACCCTGTTCCTGGAGAACTATCATCCTGTAGGTTTTTCACTCCAACCCTAACAAAGCACACCTCATTCAACGGCTAGAGAGCTCTTTGAGCAGCTAATTTGTAGAATCAGGTGTGCCAAATACGGGTTGTAATGAAAACCTATAGGACGGTAGCTCTCCAGGAACAGGGCTGGGCCGCCCCGCTCCATGTGTACTTAAGCTTGGGAGTGCTCTCACCTTGAATAAGTCTTTCTGTACCAGCATGATTATTTCAAAGGCTGCCCCTTGTCTGAAAGGCATCTGGTAATGGATCTCCTCCTTGCCCCAGTGCTCCTTCTGCAACGTGTTGCACACGATGCAGGGCGACCTCTTGAAGCGAGGGTTGAAGTGGAAAGCCACGTCTGCCCGTGGTTTGGTGCTGCTTCCGCATGTCAGATCCACCTGGAACCTGGACATAATGCAAGTTACACATCTGAACCAGAAGCTTGCTTTTCCTACATTTTCCAATCACCTATAGCCCATTCAAAAGCTTAAATTTCTTTAAAATAAGTTTCACTTATTAATTACAATAAAAATTTAATTCATTTTGATTTTGTCTTTTTTCCTTAATATTTTTACTGAAATAAGTTTTCCCGCTGTCCTACACATAATTATTTGAGAAGAAGGTTGAATAAATTTAATAAAGGAAGTTATTTGACTTGCAAATGTTTACCTGTCTGAATCACTGGGAACTGCACCCTGAATTAGAACCATCTCGCCCGGCTGCAACCCACCCAGAATCGTTCCTGCGAAAGGAATCGTCTACAGACAGAAGTAATCGCGTCAATGCATTAAAAAGTCGTTTTCATTTACGGTAAAAACGTTACTGAATAAATCCACCATTGACATTGGTAGCTGTAAACACCAGTTACGCAAGCTAGCTACATGGTGTACATGGTGTTTCTATACATGATCATAGCGCCATATAGTGCTGTACCATTGCATGCCATGGGGATCAGATCCCAATCACATTGCTAAAGTAGGCACACCCCAAGTCACCGAAGGGAGAAGCCTGCGACTCGAGGAAGCTTTCTCATGGCATGTCATGTGGCAAGTAGCACTTTCGCAGTCAAGCGCTTGTCCTTAGCTTCGCCAGATAGTATCTTCGGCGTACATACAAATTGTACGTATTTTATTTCAATTTACATATGAAGTGTTCGTACTAGGAAGCATTCGAATACTCTGCTAGCTAGCTAATGATAGCTAGCCACAACGCTGCCAATTTAATATTGGCGAGCACAATCCAGCTAATTTTAGACATGGCATTACTAGCTAGAATGGCAAGACTAGTTCTTGAAATTTCAAAGACAAGGCCAGGCCACAATGCATTCACGTTTTCTTATCTCTGATTACATACTATTTTGTACTGTTAGATCTATTAAGAAATACAATGTACTCCTACTGTGTAGACAGAAAACGGAATTATTAACCACTGAAATATGTGAACGTAGCCGTTAACCTCTCGTATTGATGAAAAAGTTGTAATAAAATACAGACCACACGTATCTCATGCAATAATTCCAAGTTAACTGTAGTGTCAGTTTCATAACAGTAACTGGATAGGCCGGTACGTTAGATAAATGGGTTAGATATCTTGTCAAAATACTGGTCCTATTTCAAAATTACAGGTAACTTTGCAAACGTTTTTTTCATCCGACGTCAAGCCAATCTCATACACTTTTAAGCATTCTGGTGAAGTACCCGGGAAAGGAAAATTACTCGGGTAGGAAAATAATTTGGAACGCAATGTTAACGTCATGTATCGTTGCTGATGCAGTGGCTAGCGTCGTTAACCATTAGGCCACCCCGCAGACATCACGAACTAACGTTACATATTTATCATGATACTTTCTTACCGGATTTGAAACAGTCTGTTTCGGGTTGGCAATGGACATTTTTCCTTCTTCAGTTTGCAAAGTACAGCAGGTCAGTCAGATTTGCCCACTTCAGTGTCCCGTGTTTTTCATTAGATGCCTCAATTCAGCATTTTCGCTTCGTAAACTTCCTTGTTTGACGTAAGGGGAGGAACTGAAAGATTTTCAGCCAATGGTACATCAAGATCCTGGCTCTGCGAATGAACATGCCTAAATCTGACCCCGGATCACAGTATTTCATAGAAAAGCGTTAGGGATTGAATTGGCGTTGTTGGCTATTGCGCGCTCCAACAATGCATTTTAGTTGAGTTTAACGAAAGCTTTTAATATTTATGCTAACATTTTACCGCTGCTGATGAAGTAGACATCTTAAACTTGATTCATATTTCGGTCTTTGAATAAAGTAGTCTTTTAATTTTGTGTATTCTAAAGCCATTTGCTTACAAGTTTTCCAAATAGTCTACAAACACATCTTCAGGACTAAAGAGAATCAGTCTTCCGTTTAGCATAATATTTCATCATTTAAAGCAGCAAATTAAGTGACCTTCCGTTACTGTTCATACTCAATCTACGGTTTCAAGTATTTTTCCCCATTACACAAAAACAAATACATGAGACAAACACGTTTTATTAACATTTAAGAAATTAAAAAATAATTTACATTCTAAGAGCATACACAAATGTCGAAATTTAGTCGTTTAAAAAAAAAGTTAAATACTGCATTTTGGATTTCCCATTTTCAGAATCCAATACGCCACAAAAACCATTTAACCAGTCAATAACAATATATACAAAGTAATGAGCTGCTGCAATAAAGAGTGTCGTGTGCAAATGGTTGCTCGAGTGAGCCACTCCTGCTATAACGTCAGCAAGCAGCTTCAGGTCTGAGAACAGACGGGGATGGTTGAGTGGAATATGGAAGTGGTGGATCGGGATGTTTATTCCATCCCAGCCTCTTCAAGTTTAATGCATGTTCAGTGTCCCAGTTCAGTGGGGAGGAGGGAGAAGGGAGGGGGGGGGGCTCAGAAGTCTGCGTCCAGCCGGAAAGAGTTGTCCACGCTGGCGGACATGACCCCCATCCGCTGGTACTCCCCCACCCGCTTCTCAAAGAAGTTAGTCTTTCCCTCCAGAGAGATGTTCTCCATGAAGTCGAAGGGATTCTCCGCCCGGTAGATCTGCAGAGGGAATTGCAACCATTTTAGGGTTTTTCCCCCAGGAGACCCCCCCCAGACAAAAATTAAATTTCCAGCTTTGCGCCCGGGCTCAGATTTAGGCGTCTGTTTCGTGTTGGTACCCAACCCCATCAGCCGGCCACATGCCCACTAACAGAAGGTGCCAACACTCAGCCCCCATTATTGGCTGAGGTACGTACCCCTGCGCCAATCATCATCGCCAACATGCAAGTGCATCGTTTCATACAAGTGTCCATTCGATATAACACTCCGTAGTACACATTTTGGACCAAACATGTTGGTGCATAATACTTTGTAAAGATGTGGGCATCATTTCTAGGTAACCATCAGTTTAAGACTCGAGCTACAACTCAGAAAAGCATGCTAATATTTTAATGTGGTGGGCACAGCATTTATTGTAAATTACAATAAAAATCAGGATTACCTTACTGAAACCCAACTCCAGCATTAGTCGGTCAGCCACAAACTCGATATATTGCTTCATCAGGTCACAATTCATGCCGATCAGTTTCACCGGAAGGGCTATTGTGAGGAACTCCTAGAAAACGAAGACATGAAAGATGAGACTTTAAATCCACACAGAACGGGACTGAAATGGCTGAATACGATAGGGCGCAAGTTAACATACCTGCTCGATCACAACAGCATCCATTATGATTTTCTTAACATGGTCTTCGGAGGGCTTGTTCACCAAGTGCTTGAACATGAGGCAGGCAAAGTCGCAATGAAGGCCCTAAAAAACAAAGTGTACATTTTAATTGAGAAGACTGGAGGGTGCACTACAATAGGTCTCCTTGCCTAATGCATTGTGGAAGTAAATGCAACTAAGAGGATTGTGCAAGGCATAGAATTTCAGAAGGACCTTTCACCCTCCCATATGGAGAATGCATGGGGAATTTGCAATATGAGGAAGTCACAATTCAGCAGACAAAATGGCGAATGCCTGCAATATGGCCACCATTTCATACAAGCAGGACTGTTTCTCCAAATGTACGTCAGAAAAATGTGTCCTGTTGGGTTGTTCAGCCTGGAAGCAATAGGCTGATAGCATATTGCAATAGCAATAGCAGCTGAATTCACACTACACAGGCAGTACTTCACCACCATTGCAGCTGCCTCCGTTGGAAACGGCTGCAGTCGCTTCAGAAGGGCGGAGTTACAGGGACCAGACTCACCTCATCTCTGCTGATCAGCTCGTTGGAGAACGTGAGACCAGGCATCAGACCCCTCTTCTTCAACCAGAAGATGGAAGCAAACGACCCAGAGAAGAAGATTCCTTCAACTGCAGCAAAGGCTACCACGCGCTCCCCTGAAAATGTCCACCACAGCTCCGATGAATAAACAGTTTAAAAACTGAATTTCGTCTTGCACTGTGCATATCAATGGTGACTCATACGTACCAAACTGTGCATTTTGGTTTCCAATCCAGTTCAGAGCCCAGTCAGCCTTCCTCTTCACACAAGGCAGGGTTTCAATGGCATTGAAAAGATACTCCCTGCATAATAAAAAAGAAAATCTCATACACATGACAAAGGCCAAAAGATGGCAAAACAAAACAATTATATCTAGAAGCAGAACAAGCCCTAATGAGAGATTATGTTGCTCAATTCCTGACATTGACCTATGAGCATCAGTTATATAGATACCACACAAAGTTAGGAAACTAGGGCAACTGACCCATTAATTGAGTGCACAACAGTTGCTAAAATTAGCATCTCTTGTGTTGGCACCCTCCATGTTGGCAGGCCACACGGCCTCCATTATTTGTCAGAGGTACGAAACCCTGTGCAATTCACCTCTGCTCAACAGTCACTTGGTATCCTTCCAACTAAGGAAGTAATGACATTTCAACAGTCACATTTTTGTAGGAGACCAAATGCTCTAGAAAGGACACACACTCTCAACTTAATGCTAGTGAAGCAACACATAAGGCTATCTGGGGAGCTGGGCTTTTGCACTGACCTCTCTTTGGGGTCTTTGATGTAGGTGTCAATGAGTAGGCTGTACATTTCGGAGTGGATATTCTCCATCGCGATTTGGAATCCGTAGAAACACCGTGCTTCTGTCACTTGGACCTCCTGACTGAATCGCTCCACCTACAGAGGGGGAAAGCACTTAATTATCACTGTAGCACACCGTAGGGCGAAAACATTCGGCTGCACTTAAAAGCCAAGAGATTTCCCTTTGTACAGAAAATGCATCCAGTTGCTGGCATCTGACATGGCTACATTCAGCAGAGTCTAGGTATCTGCATGTTATTCAATGGGAGTGGGCATCCTGACTCATTTAGGCCCAGTCACAAGACTGTTTTATCAGAATTAAGTTCAAAACTCAAAGAATTGAATGCTATTCAACACACATGCAAATTAAGTCTAAAAGCAGCAGTATATTCTGCTTAAGTGAGACAGGGTGTGATTACAGATTATATGGCCATGAGGTAAAGGTCTTTTATTGGTGCTGCATGATGGTCTCTAGGAGACAGAACAGCTTTTCCACAGCTACTCTGAAGCATCACCCATTCAGCTACTGCAGTTACATTAGTGATATAAGGGGAACAAGGGTACTTACTAAATTCTCATTGACAATGCCATCACTTGCAGCAAAGAAAGCCAGCACGTGAGAGATAAAATGTCTCTCATTGTCCTTCAAGGATTCCCAGTGTGCCAAGTCCTTAGAAAGGTCAACCTACAAAATAAACAGAACATTTTAACAAAAAAAATGTAGATCATAAAAATAAGGACCAAGACATGTTTCAGTGGCAATGGCTCAAAGCAAAGGTTTCCTGAACACCCGCATCATCTGTAAATACTACCGTGGACAATTTCCTTCGGCAAAAGCTTCATTTTACTCTTAAAATCGATGACTGCGAAGGATTTCATAGAATGAACTCTTAAATTCAATTGTATAGTGGCAATACAACTTAGTGGTGCAACTAAAGCAAATAAAAGCAGCAAACCTCTTCAGCAGTCCAGAAAGAAGCCTCAGCTTTTTTGTACATTTGCCAGATGTCATGGTATTTGATGGGAAAGATGACGAAACGGCGGGGATTGTCTCTTAACAGTGGCTCATCTTCCACGCTTGTCTTCTTAGAATCTTTCGGCGTAGTCTAAAAAATAAATAAAAATGCACTGTTTATAGAGCAACACAACTTGTGGCCAACTCGCCCAGTTTGTATTTATTACCTCGTCACTAAAACAAGTAGGAAATAAAGGGTCTTAGTATGTGACCAAGTCCCTTCTTTGTTTCTGTAGATTAAAGCCAAGTTAAAGTTAATGCTATTGATATGGCATTAACGAGACAGCTGTGTCTACGATCATGAAATGCACTTTTTTTTGTACGTCGCTTTGGATAAAAGCGTCTGCCAAATGAATGTAATGTAATGTAAACCGACTTAAACTTAACTAGCCAGCTGGCTAGCCTATTGATGGGCCACATCTTTGGCGCCAAATACCAAACCCAGTTTTCCCTCCATCCGTATGATGACACATACTGACTAACAAATACATTGCAAAATGTACACGTTGCAGCTTCCTAGCAGTTCCTTAACATTACAAAAAGTCTCACCTCAGAATCTTCAAAGATTTTCCGTGCAGTTTTGGACGCCAGAACTCGACTGCTATTCAAGCTAGGAGGCTGACAAGAGAGATGAAGAAAAGAAAGTTACGTTACCAATTTAACCAGCTTGAAAACGCAGAATACTTACCAGAGGTAGATATTAGATTTTACCAAAGTACATGTCAGCATCCGTAATTTGCGAGTTACGTTATGTTAACTTACTTTCCCACCCTGGGACAGTCATTACTCAACTCGTTAACAGTCGGTTTCAAAAGTTCCAAAACGTCTAAAAATTCAAGTCAATTTCAGCTAATCTTGACGGAAAATATGCAACTTACGGTGTTCTCTTTGTCTGTCAGTGAAATACGATTCAGTTTGGAAACAACGCCGTTTTCATTCTTCTCTGAGAGAGGAGAGCGAGTGGTCAGCATTTTAAAATTTAGTAGGTAGCACTAACAGAGTAGTTAACAATTTGATTTTAGCGATCGTACTGTGTATAGTACAGTGACTTAATTATTTCTAATGAAAAGAAAAAGAAAGCTAGATAAATATTAAGAGCTAAAATAAAGTGACTAGAGAGAACCTAACCAACCGTGATAAGTGACTGAATTCTGTGAGCTGCCTCTATTTATTCAAGTCTTGGCGCTCGAATGCACCATCCAATAGATTTGCAGTATATGCCGGCCTTTTAACTCGTAAGGACCAAGACCAATCAGATTGTCGATTGTAGAGTTGCGGGAAATTCAAGCGCTTGTTTTGTACCAGCTTTAGAAAAGGCGCGCTTTATAAAACAAAAACCCTTAAACATATCAATCTTTATATCTAACTGTTATTTTATTTGTTAATCCAAGAAAATAAAGAAATATATCAGACGTCTTACGGCTGTGTGAAGACGAGAACATTTCATTTGTAGGTGAAATTTAGGTTTCCTACGAAAAATAATCCTTTGTCAATGTTAATGTTATACTTATAGAGTGGTACGTCTGTGCTAGCTTATCAATCTTACGCGTTTTAAGATTGTTTAAACGTATTTTATATGCTCTGTTCTTTAAATGCCTATTTGGTGGGATGCTGCTCACGTTCTTATTGCTGTATGTTTTAAAACAAAGGGCGCGTATTCATTCGAAGCTTGTTGTTGCCGCCATAGTGCATAGACAGCTGCAACTTTTTACATTAGCTATTGACAAAGGTAGATGTCATCTTATCTGTTCAAGTTATAATATCTTACATGGCCATTAACGAGACAGCTGTGATGTTTGTAAATGTGTAGAAACGTTTTACTGGTAACAAGAAATCGGTACAGGGTGGCAGTGCGTATTTGCTATTCAGCTATTAGCAGGAAGTTATAGCTGCCGTTTATTAATTCGACAGTAGGCTACTAATGACTTATAGATTCGCTTCTCAGACAGAAAGCAAAACGGACGTTTGCATATATTATATTCGTTCCGGCATTCCATAGTTTAGTGTAGCTCACGTTCTCTGGTCACTTTGAGTCACACGCTGTATGATTTGAGACTACACATATAGCCATGAACAATTCAGGGGGAGCATGTCTGCGTTGTCAATAATCTATTAATTTCTACATGAAATATAACTGGCATGGTAAACAATACACTACCGTAACAATACCCAGTTGTGAGTGTGAATTTAACCTAATGTACATTCAGCAAAATCTTTGCTAAGATTCATGCAAACTATAGGTGAATGAGCCATGTGAATATCATATCAAATTAATAAAATCATGGAACAGGAGGGAGATACCAGCCATAGCAAGGTGGGGTCAGGACAATAACCTGGCCCTGAAAGTCAACAAAACAAAGGAGCTAATAGTTAACTTCAGAAAAAGCAAAGGGAGCCACTTCCCTATCACATTCGATGAGAAAGGAAATGAAGCGGAGAGAATGAAGAACTTCAGGTTCCCGGAAGCATAGCTCTTTGATGCATAGTTGTCAACTTTTTTCCAATGAACGGTATACATTTCAGTGACTTTTTCCCACGGAAAGCTAAACTCGCGCTCAAAAACTGGCTAGAAATCACAAGATCACGTCAATTTGCATATTTATTACGACATTACGTACTCTGTCTATTTATATGTGTTAGCCTACATGAAGGAGGATGGTTTTCTGAACGTTCACACCACCACAAGCCTTTGCACTCACCTACTGGACTGCTGGTGTTTTGAACTTATAGCCTACCACTCTTGCTACCTACTCTACTAGCCATTTTACTGGACTATGGTCAGCCTTAGTCATTTCACTGCACGACCCACTTAAGGCCATTATTTTTCTAATAATACTTACATTTTTTTAATTGTGCGATTAATACTTTTTCCTGATCTCCTGGACTTGCAGTCAGCTCCATAATGTTTAGGACAAATACTTATTTTTTTTGATTTGGCTCTGTACTCCACAATGTTAGATTTGTAATCTGACAATTAACATGTGATTGAAGTACACACTCTCAGCTTTTACTAAAAGGCATTTTATACATTTTAATCTCAGCATGTAGAAATGACAGGGTTTTTATGCATAATATACATAAAAGGTAAAGCAGCTTCTCCATGGATACCAATGCACTTTACCTTTTGGATTATGTAAGTTATTATTAAACCTTGTAAATGGTTATTTATTTGTTTGAGATAGGATGTGACTTTTTGCATGTTCAGTCAGCCAAATAAGTTGTCATGACTGGGTAACTTCCTAGCCCACTTCAGGCTGTTGAGCTAAATGTTACCAAGTTCTCCCTGGACACTGGCTGGTTGCACATTGCCACTTTATGGTGAAGATGTGCAACTGCATATTCCAACACTCAATCTATAGAAATGAGTTTGGTCAGCATATTTGTAGCCTATATTATTATCCTAGTCGTCTTTCTTGGTCAAGGTTCCAGCACAACTATGGAGATATATGGAGAATCTTTTTATCATTACTCATATACTCTTTCCACAGATGGTTTTGCATTTCAAATAAGGGGACAATAAGTGTTAAATTAAATATTGATTTTGTCATCCTATGCATCTCACACATGGGTTCACTTATATTGATACAGGCCTATATTCAGGTTTTAATTTGACACTGATGTCTATGCGCGATTCAAGTTCAAAGAGGCTGATAGTAATAAAGTATTTCCTGTGACAACAGGCTATATTGTCAGTGAACCAGAGATTTTGTAATTAAAGACCAAATGAGTACCAATTAAAAAATGTACTTAATTTTTATGAGATACATTAGAAATTAAAATAAAATGAAAAGCACCATTATACATTTTTAAATCCTAAAATAACAGCATGTAAATACCTCACACATAAGTAACTTGCGTTCTTTGCATCCAAAGGGAAGATTTGCTGATCTTAGCCTATAGCCTAAATATTGTGTATAGGCTATTGTAACAACTGGTACCTAAACTGTTCTCCTTCACCAGTTAAAAGGCTCAGAGACCAGAAAGATTTTTCTCTTTCTAGTCTCGTTCCGAGATGCCTTCTCTACGTAATCAGCCTGACTACTGTTTAATTTTTGTAGTTATTGTAGGCTATTGTAGCCTAGCCTACATATTTATAACAAAAGAAGCGAGCCACAACTTTTAAAGTGCAATAATCATTACAGCCAGTAGTCGGCAGCAGAACCACGAATGTTAGCTTGCTATCTACTTACGTAAACTGTTTTGGTAAAACTTAAATCTCAACAAAAAACGTTTTCAACCTAGAAAAAAGGCCAAGTTACATTCTATAAGGGATTAATTTATAGCAAAATCTAGGCCTGCCATTAAAAATAATGATATCAAAATGAAGCTAAATTACAACAAACAAGCCTAACTCAAAATTCAAACACGCTTTATTCCAGAGCAATACCAATACTGCCAAATCTTTCCTAAATTATTTAATGTAGCCTGGCCCTGTGTTTTTTTTTATCTTACCATCTGAAGTGAATCATCATTCTCATCAGGAGAAATCTTTTTTCTCTCTCTTTCTGAGTGACTGTATTTCTATAAAAAGAATGCAATTTGCAAATTTTATGTGTATACAATACAGTTCAATATCTGTATTGTTTATTTCATACAGGCCGCTTTTTACATCTTTAACAAGGGTGTGAATGATTTTGGAGTCCGCTGGATGAATAAATAAAATTTGTCCAGTAACTAAAAAAAAAATGTTCTCACCCATAACCTACACTTGAGTCCGTCTCAACAAATTGGCTACTGTATGCCTGTGAGCTAAAGAAATTAAATCCTAAATTAATCAACAAGAACCACAGAAAATAAACAATCGCTTGCGATTTGTCTGCATATTGACCGACACTCAATTTCCTACATAAAAAGGCAAATATTCCCACATGAAAAGGAATATCCCACTTCTAATTCAGTGGATTCATGAGGACTGCATTCCAGGACTGCTGTAAAATGTAAACATATATTCCGGTGATTCAAAGGATAAATTGTTAATTTAAAAGCTCATAAGAGTTCCTCTTTAGCCAAATCTATATAACGAGACAGCTCCACTCTACTGCTATTTTCAGAGCAATGTAGTATACACATAACACAGAACAATTTTAGACATAGCCCTTCCTTGGTTAGCAATCCTTAACAGAGGGTAGTATGTGACCCAAATTATATATCTCAATGAAAATAAATAGCACAATTCTCATCAAAAGTGTATCACAAATGCAATTGTGATACACTTAAAAATGAAAAAAATAAAATAAAATGATATCAATATCAGAAGCTTTTTATTTACACATGATACCATTTGTTAGTGACCTATTATGGCTTGATGTTTAGACTACATCTGTCATTCGTACAAGCTTTACAATCCCGTTTACATAAATCGACAAGAATAGGTTACTGCCAATTCCATGAATATCTGGTGCCCTTTTTTTGAAGACACTTATGCATCTCTAAAAATCATTTATCATGGGACTAAAAAAAAGCTTGGATTTATAGATTTTTCCTTCATCATAAATGGTCCTATAATTTTTTAAATAATGCCTTGCGATTTTATACATTTGTTCTCTCATTTGTGGGATGACCCCGAGAGGCATGCCTGTGCTTATATAACATTTAGGTCAATGCTGACGAAAGCAAGCTGACTTACTTATATAACGCCCGCATACAGCCCCCCGCCCCAGTTTACTTTTAGTTTAGTAGCCCTTTTACTTTGTCACCCGAAAGAAATGCTTTATTATTGTTGATGGTGGCTTAGTTTGTTTCCTGAAAGAAATGCTTTTTATTGTTGATGGTGGCTTGCATTCTATCGGTGGATGTCACTGGCTCAACGCTGGAACGAAAGCCCCCGGTATATTTGGTCGCACACAATACGCTACCATGCTGCGCTGCCGCGCCCTGAACCAAGGGGCTTATTGAAAGCATGCAGCTGCTTTTTTTCATCCCTCGAATGTCGGTCAGTAAGGCAAAGGGGGGCGGGAATGAGCTAACCAGTCAGAACCTCGTGGCCGCGTCTTCCAGCTCCACGTCGTCTCGGATTGGTCGCGCCCCCGACCGTGTTTCCTTCCTGTAATCTGATTCGAGTAATGTTGTTACTAGGTGTCGATGGTAAATTCAAAATACAAAGACGAGAATTTCGTCTGTGAGGTCATCCTGGACTGAATATAATCATACTGAATTATAATTTAAAACCATTTACGATAATATTTCCTATTTGTATTAGGTTTAAAACAGGGCTTGAGCATTACAGTTAACGCTCATAGAATGTGTTCCCAGGATATCTACAAACCCGTATTATTTTTGCAATAACGAGGATGTATACTAAAAAATGTACTCCTCATGTCTTTTTACGTGTTCTGCCCATTACAAATCGGTAGCACTAGGACTGTCAGTTGAAGTGGATCAGTGGTTAGTTCTGCCTGCAACATTTAAAGCAGCCTACTTGTCCGTGTAATTTCATTAACTACATTAACATCTTTCTATATCATTGTAAAAGAGTTAAGGCTTTTACTGCGAATGTATTCGTTGACGTATATACACCTTTGTTTTTTTTTTTTGTGTGTGTGTTTTTTTTAAACAGTGCTAAAGCATAAACAACATTACCTTATAGAAAACTCCACCCTGACTGCTGCGGCATAAAAGAGGGATTATAAAATGTCAGATCAATTGAACAAGACTCCACAAAGAAAAACATGACTGAAACAAGTCTGCACTTAGCAGGAAGCGTCGCTGTCTCTGCTGACTGCGAAAAATTGTAACACCAGACGCCTAGAAAACGAAGTATTTATGTTTTTATTGGACAATGTGAAGTCGCTCATTTTATTTTTTTAAAATACATACATACATACGTACATACATACAGTTTTGTATAGATAATACTTCTCATCAAATGTGATTACTTTTGGATTACCTTCAGTTCATAAGTCAGGTATATTTCTAGAATGAATGTGTTCAAAATACATTAGTCGTTGTGTGTGTGGATGTTTATGTTTTATGTTGAATTTATCAAAAATATAATCATGTAATATTTTTATTAAATGTGGCTAGTCTTTGACTTGTGCTAACAACTACACTAGCTGCAAAATAAGACATCATTGACATGAGCCCAAAATTTCTTACAAATGTTTATTAAATAATATGCAAAATGAGATAGTATGCATTAATCACAGTAGAGAATACTGATCACTTACGGACATTTTCATATTCTGTAAATAAATGCAGATTGAAACACACAATACATTCATATATAGATGTGTATATGTACAAATATACAATGACAGTCAAACAGTAAGACAATTTATACAAGGCTTTGGCAAATACTGAGCATACAGTCTGTAAAACACAATAAACAACAAAAAAAAAAATCATTTAAAATATGTACAAATGAGCAACAAAAAAAGAGAGAATTCCAGTGCAAGATCAGTCTTTTTTTTCCCATGAACTGGTAGCAGCCTTAATTTTGTTTTCGCAAAAGCGATTGGTGAGAGGTCAGTCCTGAGGCAGCTGATTGGTTGATGATGGGGATGAGCTAGTTTGAGGCGGGCGTAAACACGTTGAGGGGCAGCGCGGTTCCCGGGGCGACGGGCGGCTTGGCGGCGGAGGTCTTGTTGAGGTCGCGGACTTCGGCCTGCCACGAGGGAACTTTCTTGGCGGTCATGTGCCGGCGGGCGTGCTTGGTCAGGTGGTCGCTGCGCATGAAGCGCCTGTCGCACACGGGGCACGCAAACTTCTTCTCGCCCGTGTGCGTGCGGCGGTGGCGGGAGAGCTCGTCCGAGCGCGCGAACTTCTTGTCGCAGCCTTCCCAGTTGCAGGTGAACGGTTTCTCTCCTGAATTGGGACAGCAAGAGTCAAACAGTCATCAACTGGCATTGCGTGTGACCCCAACCTGAGGTCACCAACCTCCTTATCTCTGGAACAGTGATTTACATGTGTGCTCACTGAACTCTTATTCAACACTTTCATCAATGAAACTAACAACTTTATCAATGAAATGAAGATTTTTCAAAGCAATCCAAACGCATATTAGAAAATATTATCTTAGGATTGCCGCATTGGATAAAGACATACAAACATCCTGTATTCCTGTATCCTGACCCATTTGACAGCAGGAAATGTATATATCTACCTGTGTGAGTTCGCAGATGGGCCTTCAGATGGGAGCTCTTGAAGTACGTCTTCCTGCAGCCCGGAAAGTTGCAGACGTAGTTCCGTCGCCTGGACAGGTCGACCTGGGGGGCGCCGGCGCTCTGGCCCGACGGCATGTAGACGGGCGCGGGCGCCAGGGGCAGCAGTTTGGTGTTGCCCAGGGTGACCACCGCCTGCGGGCACTGGGAGACCTGGGACACGGGACACGGCTGGGGGAGCACGAACATGACGGCCCCCTGGGGCACCGCCTGGCCCACGAGGATGGGCTGGGCGAGGGACGGGGCCTGGCGGAGGAGGGCCTTGGCCCCGGGCTGCGGCTGGACCTGCGCCTGGATGAAGGCGGAGATCACGCCGGGCTGGCCGCTCACGGGGAACATCTGGCAGAACAGCGGAGGGCTGGCGACGGGGGGCGGGGACAGGGCGGGGCCAGTGGGAGGAAGGGGCGGAGCCATGCTCTCGGGCGACGGAGAGCGGCTTTCCTTCTTGACCCCAGCGCACGCGGGGCCGCCGGCGTTTTGGGAGGGGAGGGCGGAGGGCGGGGAGGCCCCGGCGAGGGGGCTCCGCGGCTGGGCCTCCCCTTCCCGCGGTCGCTGGGGAGGGGGAGCTGTCTTCGCCAGCCTGTGCTGTTCAGCGCCCCCTGCTGGAATGTGCTGGCTGGAAGACCTGTCGCCCGTGTGGCGGATGACGCTGGTCGCCATGGCTCTGCAGGGCGGCGCTGTGCCCGCCACGCCCTGCCGGAGGTGAGTGTTGGCGCGGCGAGGCACGCCGGGGCACAGCGCAGACGAGACGCTCCTCGGCCCCGCGATGGGCGCGGGGGAGGCGGCGGGGCTCTCTGAGAAGCTGGGACTGTGAGGTGGCGTCATACACTAAAAAACACAGTGAGCACACGATTCAGCTCCCTGTCCACTGAGCCACAACAGGCCACAGCATCATACATTATGCACCGTAAAAACCAATGCTACTTCACTGCCATAGGCTCCACCCATAAACAGTAATACACTGAGGAGAAGTGAAACAAGGTCACATACAGATATTGTGAATCTCATTTTTTATTGTCCCATTGATGCATTTCAATAAAAATATTGATAACTAATGTAAACTAGTTAGCTAATGGGACATCCACGTATTAGTTCAACAAAGCCAGAGAATATTAACACAAACAAATACAACCAAATTCAATGAAAATCTGTGCTAATTAACTATGTCAATAAAAATGTCCTACAAGTAAGTTACTCTACAGTTATAGTGAGGGAAGAAACTGAATGTTCTGTTCAATCGTTTCCACTTAAATATTCAGGAAAATTCCCATTATGCTACAAACATTCAGCAAGGGTACTGCTTGTACTTTAGAGGGCTCTGCTAGAACATTTTCAGTATGACACAGAAAAGCCATTCTAGGGTTTAACAGGAGGCACCTGTTTCTGTGTATTTAATGTAGGGGCAATTTATCTACTTCTCTGTGGCACTGGTAAAACTTGGAATGATGTCTGGACTAATACACTGAGCAATCATTTAAGCCATTGTCAATATGAACCTATTCAACGGCATCCATATCCACAACTTAAAATGTTGCTTTTGAGGACAGGATGAAAATACTACCAGTTTACTGAAGAATTTACACCTGTTGATCAGAATCATTTAAATAAGTCCTGAATTCGTAACTGAATATTTATTGAAGAAGAAGCACTGAACTGAAACTCTTTTTAAATACTCCAAGCAAAAAAAAAGAAAAAAAAAACAACAACGACCACAACAACAAAATGGGAGCCATTCCCACAACCACAATAGATGGAAAAACCACCACATATCAGGGAGGGACATACAATAAGAAGGCACCACCCATTTTCTCCATCTCTGCGCCGGTGCAGTTTTGCTTACCAGTGACGAGAGGGAGACAAAGTCCTTTGGGGTTTCCGCGGGGTCCGGGTGCTGCAGGAGGGAGTCGCAGGAGTCGGAGGTGGGGGTCAGTGGGCGGGGCTTGTGCGACCTCTGACCCCAGGAGCTCATGCACACCAGCGCCTCGGCCGCCTCCAGGTCATGGTACTCCAGCGCGCCGCAGGACGACTGCTCGCTGTTGTGCCTCTTCCTCTCCAGGATGGACTCGTAGATGTCCATCAGATCCGGCTGAGAGGGAGAGCAAGGGAACCACACGCTATTGCCAATGATAAGCACATCACAGCCTTTTCATGGCTGCAGTCACTCAAAACAAATGCATCTGAGGTTTTTCACACAGCATAATACCACAAATGATTACATCTTAAACAATGTCATCCTACAGTTGCCACAAAGACCACTATGCATAAGTGACTATATACATATATATATATATACATATATATATATACACATACATATATTACATTTTTTACATTTATTTTTCATTTAATTTTATTTTTTATTAATTTATTTATTTGCAGCAAACTGTATATGCACGGGGTGAAGCATTTCACAGTGATTTCAAGTAGCACTTATCAGTGAGGTGCCAGACAATGCAATGTCAGGACAAATGACAAAAGCTGGGCCTCCTAAATAGCTGTCGGATGAGTACCGCGGCTAAAGTAATGCATGGAGAGCTCGGACAAGGAGTGGCAAGCCTGCACATTCTTTCCCATCATCAGCTCAATGCCAAACTGCACGTAGTGCGAGGTGCTCCGAGGGGCCACGGCACAGTGCAGCGGTTTCGAGGCTACACCCAATGTCTCATATAGCGAACGACTGCGGAGCGAGGAACCTCCCATTGCCAAATATAGACCAGCGCGCCCCCAATGCTGGACGCCCGTGCAGAGACCGTTGCAAAGGCTGCGAATGTATAAACACCAGGAAGTCCTCAATTCGGCATCGATTGCCTGGCCGTGACCTAAACCACTCCCCACAACTACAACAGTTAGCTACACTGTAATCATTTTCAATTATTTTGCTGCCACTTTGATGTTGCAACAAAGAAACCATATAACGTCACTCAGTCGATCTCTTTAATAGCACAAGAAAATGCTGGCATTGGCTTGCAAAAAAAATTGAGGTTATCTCGTGTCACGCATCAGAAGGTTCAGTACGAAACGTGTAATGCATGAAAATTTCAATCAAAAAATGTGAAATTACTATCTGTCAATGATATATTTCATAGGTATAATATATTAGACTGTTGTCAGTTCATATTTAATCAGTAGTCGCCTCTAATCTGTATGAGCACAAGCTATTATTCTGTTAAATTGTGGCTATTTTATGATTACTTACCAGCTGACAATATACATATTTAAAAGCAAGCAAGCAAATTATCCCCTCTGTTTAAGAGGTGGTCAAATGACACAAAATGGCTGATTAGATATGACTGGCCAGCAAGAATAAAATCATGGCTATAATGGATATTGAACAAGCTACATAATGAATCAACGCTACATAATCCAGAAGCTTGGTAGGTGGCTAACATATAACATTACAATACCTACAACTTCCCCTTGAAAATATATACCTAGCAAGTTAAATTCACTGGCAAAACATGTTCTCATTCAACAAACCGCATATGAAACAATCTAACTAGTTCGTTAGAAAGCTAGAGCTACATAGTAAGTAGCCTAAGTGAGCAAATAAATTCCTAACTAAAACAAAGGTAGCAGGCTAAATAAACAGGTGTTAAGTCCTCAGAAAATATACGTTACATTACGATTATAACTTACCCCACTTGACTCCTCCATATCCGAACTGTGTCGCGACGTAAAAGTCAGCATTTTGAACAAATTTTCCAGTGACTGTCAATAACCAATGCAACTGAAGAGAGAGTCACCGTGAAAGCCCTGTAAACAGTGAACATAGAAGTGAAACTGCTTTCACCAGCACAGTCTAACCTCAGCTGTGTGTGAATCAGAGACGAGAGAGAAAAAAAAGAAAAACAAAATTCAGGGAACTCTGGCGGGTGGCAACATGCTTCCAATCAAAAACAAAGGTGTATCAGACGTTATCCAATAGAAACAAAGATAGCGCGTGATCAACGCATGATCGCTGGGCCATTGGAGGAAATAGGGTGCGTGGCTGTTGGAGGGCGTACCGGGGGAGTCAGCGGTGTCAGAATAAACCCGGTGAACTCGAAGCGAGAAAACTAGGGGAAAGGTCGTAGCGCCGAACGAGCGGAATCGTGAGATACTAGCACGCGTCTGGCTTGCCATACCAGGAAAGGCAGCCCTGCGCATTCTGCAAGCACAACAAAGAACTCACAATTATCCGCAGTTGTATGGCAGCCTTGGGAAATTGTTTCGCGTTTTGAAAGTGATATATAAATAGACAGTGTTTCGAAAAATATTTTATACTTCGCATGTGATAACAGTGTTGTGATGATGATAAATATAACAACAACAACATCATCACCAACAACAACAATAATAAAGCACCGTAAAATGCATGTGTAGTTAATTTGTTTTTTAACTGATTTTTCTGTAAGATGACGGTGCACACGAATCACCAAACCAAAGCCTACCCATTGCACAGATGTCCATAAACACAACTGAAATATACAGAATAAACAGTAAACTAATTTGTCAGTTAAGACAGATTTGTGTAGAGTCATTGACAGAATAACAGTTTTCATTCCCTTAGCTCAAAATGTTATTTAATAAATAAAAACAAGTAAGCATATAAAACATCTATGCCTGAAAACATGTCCCAAGTTGCTCTCCTATTGGAGCTGATAGGCAACCTCCCACCCTTCACCCCAACCAGCATTCCCATTGATGGTATTGAACCCAATGACTCCACTGCAGGGAGGTTGTAAACAACCATCCTTCAAGGAATTTAAGGGTGGGGTCTTCTGACAGAAGGGAGCTGGTCTTTGCCTCTTTGTAGTAGTTGTCCATTAACCCTTTAACAGGACTTTGTATTTTATTTACTACCAAAACACTCTTTAGAACCCTTTTTTTTGTGGCGGTGTGTTATCAAGAGCATTCTGCCGTGCACAAACAATGAAAGATGCTTATGTAGATATATAATGCACGGACCATGGGAAATTATTTAATCTAAATCTGAAGTCTGAAGTGGCAGGGACCTGGGAGAGAACAGAGTCGTTCACACCCTGCGCGGGCGCATTAAATTCAGCCTTGCGGAAAAACAAGTTCACATCGACCAAGAATTTCAAAACGCTTCCTGCGATGTATGAGGTGGTGAAACAAAGTGTTGTTCATTTCAAATTCTTTTGCTTGTGCTCTTACAGAAGCCAGAAGAATCTCAGAATTTGTGATCATTTTTCGTGGCTGAGCAGAGGTAGTAGTATAATCTGAAGGATCGAGATACTGCACTGAATTTCTTCAGTGAAGCTGTAAAAATGGATAGAACATCTGCTAAATGCTTAAATGTAAACTGACATTACTGTTGAACCACTCATGCTCTTAATAAAATCTCCACTGAATTGAAGTACAAGGGAGACAAAGGGTGAACTAATATTAATGCAGGATGTCCCATTATTCCTATTAAACCAATCAATGCCATGTGTTCTAGTAATAAACCAAAACGCCACCAATATGTTATGGAAACTATTGCACAATCCCTCTCGCTCAGTGCCTTCACCAAGGCCAAGTAATTCATGGTCATGACATTTTGAAATATGTGTTACCGTGGTCTGTCTTTCCTCGGTACGAAATGAGCCCAATCAAGGGGCTGTAGCAATCCTCTTCCTCTTTTCTATGTAAAAAATCTGTTTTGGGAGTGCTCAGAGAAAGCACTGAGAGGGTGCCTTGTGGTGCACCTGCCAGCGCCGCGCTGAGCGGTGACGTTGCCCTGGTGTGGCAGGGGAGGGGCGCTGTCCTCACAGCTAGCGCGTTAGCTCAGTGTTTGACCTCAAGTGAGGTGCAGCTCTCGTCTGTGTAGTGCACAAGAGCGCCAGGAGGAAGGCTGGAGAGGCAAGTGGGAGGGAAAGGGGGAGCGAGAGGGGGGCTGTCTGTGTGTTAAATAAGTGGAGCAAATAACTCAGCTGGAACTGGAGGAAAGGTTACGCATACACACCCCCTCCTCACTTTAGTGCTGTGTGGGAATGGGCTAGCAGCAAACTTATGACTATTCTATGAACAACAAAAAAAAAATCTCACATATCAACATATCTAACTGGTATTGGATTACCCACTCATGCATAAGGACATACTTTTGTGTCATTTGGGAAAGGAGACAAACGTTTTTCTTATAGTCTCTTTGGCCCAGTCACTTAAGGATAGTGTCTAGCCCTGAATTTCTTCTTCATGGTTTTAAAAATTATTTATGAATACTGCCAGTCTTTACCCCAGACAACCTCTCATTTATATATCAGGAAATTAGAGTTTGAGATTGGCTCCCTGTAATCTGATTGTTTCTAGCAGGTTTTATCCAGTGTTTTTCTACAAGTTAACGGTTAAACTGGCTGGAATCACTCCAATTTGAATTCCACCTACACAAGATGATTTATTTGCCTGGAAGTAGCTGACCATTGGTTTATTAGAAAGCCTATCATGAGTACCTTAGCAGGCTTATCGCATATCTCTGTGAACTGAGTAAAGTTCATAGTACTGTAAGGTTAGGCGTTTGACAAGCATGAAGGCTGCCAGGTTAACTCTGTTGCCATGTAAATACACAATTTGTAATATTGTGGAGAAAACCAAAGCTTAGTCATAAAACAACAACAACAGGCCAAAGCACACATGTAAATATGATAATTTTAATGTTTCAACTAATTGATTAATTTTTTTAGACAGTTAAATTGTTGCCATGGCCTCTTGTTGATTTGGACAGGCATTGACTAGCATGTGTTTCCACTTATTTTTCACTTTGCAGGCTGCCAGCTAGGCCAGCTAAACTGCTCCAGAGGATTGCACTGCTGGTGTGATGTCACAAATATTTGACCAGAGGAATTGTTTGTGGGTGATGAAATGGGAGTTATCCTGTCAACAGAAACCCGTACGGCCTCCTTTAAGGAGTACCTCTATCAAATTCATACTATATCCTCTGATCGTTAAACTTTGCTCGTAGCTTGAGCTTGCCGGTATAGCTAGTTCTCTTGGTTGGATTCTTTCCTTTTTCAATGCAAATTTGCTATCCTTTTCACACTGTCCACCTTTCAGGTATTCAGAACATCCCCTTGGGAAGGTCACTGGAAATAGAAATTGACAGTATGAATTGAGTCATCAATATACAGTATATGGCTAAAACATGCATTTTTTGTTTTAACACACGGAGTGACCTTTTTTACCTTGTAAGTTACATTCTTTTCATATTTGTACATCATGTTTGGGTCATGTAAAAAGGGAGGGAAAAGGACTTATCCGAATGAGCAGTGATGTGCAAAAGCAAATGAAATGCTAGGATCAATCTGTTGCCCTGACATACCTTCATTTGTTGCTAATTGGCTGGCTGTTGTCTTGGAAACCATAACACATGTATCACGGTTTGGCCGTGGATTTTCTGGGCCTCCTTGGGGAGGAAGATTTGATGCTAGCATTCTCTGGAAATAGGTGTCCTTGAGTAAAGAAAAGAGAGGAGTTTGGATGACGAGGGATCCTTTGTACGCTGCAGCGTTCAGAGTTGGGAGGAAGGTCTGTAACATGTTTTTTGAAGGCATTCCACCCCTGAAAAGGCACTTCTGCCTCACAGAATCAGCAGAGCTAGCCCCTCCTCGTCTCTCTTTTTGTAGGGCACTGTGACCCAGAGACTATCAAGCAGTGCATCTGTGATGGCACGCTCCTTTTTCTCACTATTTCATTGTGAAATGAAACACCCTGCGCTGTCCTCTTAATTATTTATTTCTTCTTTTTTTTTGTTTCTTACTTTTTTCTTTATTAGGACATAGAGTGGAAAATGATATACATTTTTGGCACATATTTGGGTATCCAGTATTGTGAAGCTGCAAAGGATTTTGCAGAAAGCGGGTGTGCGGTCAAATTCTAACTAAGGCATCCAGTGAAAAAAGGACCTCAGACAGTTGTCACAAGCTAGGCGATCTTATTCTCTTCAGCTCATGCTGCTCTATCTGTTCACCCATGGTGTTCTCCAAGCCTGTTGGTAGCATTTGCATATATGCTGTGCTGAGGGGCTGCGTGTGAATGCCTGAGGTGCAGCGGCAGATGCTGTAGGGAATGGCCTTTTGTTCTGGAAGTGCACAACACCCTGAGGTCAGTCTCCCTGACCTCAATTATGTGACCTTTGTTGCCTTTTCCCTTCTCCCACCCCCTTCTCCAAGCGCTCAGGTTCTCTGGAATTTGGGGTGCATGCCTGGCTCAAGGGTGCGAAGGGGCAGAGCAGGGAGTTCTGGGACATGGGCGGAAATCCCCTCTGAAAGTACGCAGACAGCACCAGGATTCCTGGAGAACCGCTTCGGCGTGTTTTACAGAAACGTGTAGCTGGGCAGGATGTTGATATGGATCACGGTCAAAGAATGTTATTTTGGAATCGCAAAAAAACTGTCAAGTGGGCTCCTAAGGGGAAAGGATAACTCATGCAGTGCAAAAGTTATTTTCTGCAGCAGCTTTGGTTATACTAGGAGAAAAATAGACCTAGGGCAAACCTTGGTGTGGACAGCCTTGAAAGGCCATTGAAAGGCCATGTGTGTGCTGGCTTTCTTTAGCTGAAATATATTAGAAAACAAGTGGTTTTTTAACGCACCCCCGAAAAAGTAATAAATAATTTCAGTTCCAATGTTTTATCAATCTTAAATCATAACTGGTTGTGAAATTACTTAGAATTTTATAGAACTGCCGTAACTATTCTTTCAATGGCAAAGAAACAAAAGTGGCATAAATATCAATATTTATAGGAGTACCAAGGCCCTTTAAGGTTGATTTCCATGTTGCTTCCTAGTGCACTACTCTTCCAAACACTGATCTTCGAGCAATGCAAAGGGAGACGAATCTGCTGCTCCCTGCATTCATCTGCCAATCAGTCAGAGATTAGTGTTGAGGTACAGCATCAGGGAGCAAGGGAGTGCTTTTTAATGCATTCAGAAGTGCTACTCTGACAAATATTAAACTGACAAACTCAGTATAGTAAACAGGCTGGGTATGTAGGGAAATATTCACACATCTGTGCTTTGTTTCATTGCCTATATGAGGTTCACCTGTTGTTTGGGTATTTCTTTGGCTTTATGTGCGTTGCGTTCTGGTCCATGTGGTTTCCACAGCTGGCGTCTGTGCTCAGTCTGAGAAACTATGTGACTGGTGTGTGAGGGCGGGACTGGGACTGGATATGAGGAAGTTTTTAATGCGAGCGAAGAAAAGACCTTCGTTAAAGACAACACATCCATTTAATGCCATTTATCCAAATCTAATTTCAAATCCCAGAGTACAGGACAAGAAAAAGGACTGCTCAGCTTTACCTGAACTGCTACATTCCCCCCACTGACAGGTGTGGCCCACTGAGATACCATTACCTGAGATTCCCGTTGGTTGATGTGAAATTCAGATTCATATATAAGGAGCCTGTATGAAACACAGAGATGTGATGAGTCTTATTAGCATGTGAAAGGCCACAACCGTGAAACTTCTCATCCAGTTTAAGGCTTACTTCTTCTGTTTTTACCTTAGCAAATTCTGGTGACACTCACCAGTGCTGCATTTTCAGCATTACATAACCCATGTGCATGGCTGAACTGAGACATCAAGGTAAAGTGTCACGCCTGACCGTACGATAGGGTGCGCTCCCGAACTTTACACCCGCCTACAATCCCGCGCTTTAAGCATTCCCCATTGCAATAAGCCCACTGTCGTCAGAGCCCTGCCTATATGTGAATGGCCTACGTGCCATTCTCTGAGAGTAGATTTTGGGACCGCAGCCAAGTGCATATCGGGAGAGTCAAACGGGGCCACGTTGCACCAGCGCTCTCCAGGGCTTGAGCAGGCGAGGCGAGGCAAGACCAGGTGGCTCAGCGCTCCAGGCCTGAGCTGCCCTGTTAAAATGCAGCCCCGCTCTCCTCAGCTCCACCAGCCCCATGAACCGAAGCAGCCAAGGCCACACCACTGGCATGGGCATGGGTGGGCCAGGGTGGACCATGGCCACCTAAATAATATCCTGGCCCACCCATTTATCTTGGCTGAACCAGCACACCCCGATGTCAATGCCCACCTATGTAGTTCTGGCCCACCTAGTTCTGTGGAGGCCCGACTATATGAATGTTTCTGGCAACACTGCTGGGCCACACAGCCCTCTTGTTTCTCCGGACTCAGCTGTATATACAGAACACTCACCGCTTTAAAGGTGTGCTCCGCCCAGTCATATCAGCATTGCAGCGCCCCATCTCATCGTACATCTGTCCTTGACACGCTCTGTGGTAAGCAGCTAACCTTTTAAAAATCACTGATAATACACAAGTGATAGAGAGCACGTAGGCAAACTGCTAATACAGGAAAGGGCTATACAGGAAACAAGATCGTTTCAATCCCACCTGAATTTCAAGTGTCCAACTTGCAAACTGCGTACAAGCGTCCTCATATATGCCCCCTGCTGCTGACTCAGGAGAGTGAAGATGACTTGTGGTTCTCCTCCAAAACATGTGGTGCCGGCCAACTACTTCTTTTCACACCGCAGCCACAAGCTGCGCACGGGGGCGGAGGAGACCCAATCATACATATGTGCAGAGAACAAGCCACGGGCACCCGGTCAGCCAACAGGGGGCGCTCGAGCAATGAACACTACTATCCCCACCAATGAAATCCCTACCATACAGTATATCCCTTTGGTGACGTGAAGCCAATTGTGCGCCGTCTCTGCAAGGCTGCCAGCCACAGTTCACACTGGCACGGGCCGGATACGATCCGAGGCCATAGTGCTCACTCAGGTGGCACAAGCTGTGCTTTTACCGAGTGAGCTACCCAGAAGCAAATAACGTCACTTTTAAAAGGCATAATTTTCAGCACACACCATTCCCTTGCTGCTTTAAATTCTGTACTGAAGAGCCACGGAGTTGCATTGTGAACATTAGTGGTGGGTGAGATAAACTTCCTGTTTTGACTCTCAATTGTACATGCAGCACACATTCATTTATATATCCTAAATGGAACATTACCCCATCTCCCATCAGTACAGCAGATTGGTGATTCATTCTCCCTGTTCATTCACTTACTTGGAATTCTACTTCTCAGGAATATTGTATTGTGTTCACTGCATAAACTTGTATGCTGTGAGCTTACGCAGCCCCAGCAGGTTTCCATGGAAGGGTGTAGCAGTGTCTTATAGTGTACGGCCGGCTCCTGGTAGCATGATTAGAATTCATGCCCAGACTGATGGGTGTTTGGAGTCATGATATCCACCTGCTATTTGACACACGTTCTGCGTGAATACCTGGCCGCCATTTCATGTTGTTGTCTGTACATAATCACAAGAGAAGATGGTGCAAATTCCAAATCTAGGTTTTATTTGATACAATTCTCTTTTGCATATGGCACTTGTTAAATGTATAAAATTTGACAAAAAAGCACTCAAACCTGGTCTTGAAAAAGTCCCTCATTAAGAAAATCCATACAATTTCAGATACATTTTGAAAGCATAACAATAAGCATGTTTGTTAATAACATTTATATCGTTAGAAATCCCATACCCTGACCAGTTAAATTAAGATTTTGATTTTAATGTGGAATTTAATACTTTGACACAAATATCTTTGTAACCAGTCACCAGCTTTTTCATGTACAGGTCAAACATTAAAAACAACATGTTTAACACAATTGTAAATATATGACTCTATTTTTAAATATAACTCGTTTCCCTCTGATCCTTACAAAACTTTGAGTAAACTATTAATATATCTATATTCATTAATATACTATAAATATGTGCATGATCCACTTCTTATAAATATTGAAGGGTAGGTAATTTTGCTGATAATCTAAAAGTGAATATGCTTATACCTAACAGCACAGTATGATAGCATACAGTTTAGTTGCTATGCAGTACAGTAAGCTAGTTACCTTAGAGCTTGATAGGTATACATTGGAAAGTAAGGCACTAGTTTCACAGCGGAGAAGCCTCAGCTTCTTTCCTTGTTATATCATGCTCTAATGACAGCATGTGAAATTCTTTGCCCGTGGGAATTTCTGCTCCCTGCAACAAAGCTTTTTTTTTGTTCGGAGTATGAGCCTTCAAAGGAAGTATGATACACGTGCCATTCCTGGATCATTTAAGCAATCTCTTTTATGACAACATTGATATTTATTAAAATATTAGTAGTGACTGAGTGCAGTCCTTCTTACTTAAATTATCTGACAGTGTGGCTATCTGTATACAGTGTGCTGTAGCATGCATTCAAACTTTATCCAGTGAGGCAAACAGATGATCAGGCCCATAATTTAGCCAAATATGTGTGTCTATACATGGTCCACAAAGCTTTTGTGATAAATGAGTAGCAATCTTCATTTGAAGAGAGGCTGAGAAATGGATTCTGGGCTTGGTATGAGCATTAGATGTTCTTAGCCTGAATGAAAATAAGAAATCATGAAAGTATTGCAAATTAACTTGTGTTTAAACAATGAAAAATCTTTCCATATATTTACATACAGCTATAAAGGTAAAGAACATATAGCATTTTACCCTGTAAATGGCCAAGCACTGATCTATTCTAACACCTGTTATCTGAGCATCCTCAGGCAGGTTTCACAGTTATCACATAAATTATCCCTTTATTTAAAAAAATAGGCACTAATGCCTACTGTCACTCACTCTCTTGTACATGAAAAGACAATACAAAGAAAAAACATAAGCCAACCAAAGGGCAGGTATCTACATACTAAATACTTCAGGGTAGCGAATTTCAAAACAGCATTTCAGGGACATTCGTGTCATTCCTTACACCAGTTTATCTATGGCAGGTTTCTCACTTGTAATTCAGTCATCCCTCACCTAGAGGCCGACAGAGCCTTCTTAACAGTCAATTATCAAATGGCCCCTCCTCAGCAATCGGTTTTATCCAGTCACTCAAAGAATATTTCTATGGACATTCTATTCGTGTCATATTCCTTCCTGTCACATCAACCATCAAATTCAAAGGGTCACAATTGATCTCTAATTGCATAATTAGCCAGGTGACTGGTACAATCCAAGACCTACAGTGACCCCAAGGGGATTTAGATGGTAATGCAGGTGAAATGAATGAAAGCATTTTGGAGCACATGCTCTAGATAAACTGGTGCTCCTAGTTATATCACAAATAACAATATAATGTACTTACACTTTTGGCCATTGAATTCAGTGCTAGGGACCTCTATGTTTGGGGAAACATGAGGAGAGGGACAGAAATCTGACAGAAACATTGCTCAAACCCTAAAGCATTAAGCTTCTAATCCACAGTTATAATGAACTTCTCCCTCACAGTTCATAGGTTGGTACATTTAGTATGCTACATTTGAAGTAAAACCAACCTGAGTGTACTTAACTGCAGCATATGCACCATGAGACATACAGTAGTAACCTGCAGATATAATGCTTTCATATCGCAGGAACAGGCCTTTCACGCACAAGGACATGCACACGCATACATCCAAAAAAAAAATGAGTTCATAGAATGCCTAGCTCCCATCTTGTAGGTGGCGTCACTGCGCACCAGAAAAAGCCAGAGACGCACTTCGGTCCTCACCGCCATTCTTCCAACGTGCATCTACTGTCCCCAGGCCGCCCCCCCCGCGGGACTCCGTTCAGATCTCTGTGAGGGTCAGCTTGTAAACTCCGTCCTGCTCTTCCATGTGTATCTGGAAGGTGTCCTCATTCGAGTAGTGCTGTATGATGTTGTCATCCATGTTAACGAGAATCCTGACAGAGGAAGAGAAAGTTTAGAAAGTTTCCTTTCACAATACAAGAATAGACTTCATTGACTACTTCTGTGAAAATTTGAGGACTTATGTTGAAGACATAAACAACAATACATACGTCAGGACAGTACATCATACAAAAATACACTACGGCTGTGGTAACCAACTCTGTTTCCTGGAGATCTACCGTCCTGTAGGTTTTCATTTCAACCCTAATGGACATATCCGATTCTACTAATTAGCAGCTCAATGAGATCTCTAGATGCAGAATGAGGTGTGCTTTGTCCTGCCTGCCTGATATCTCAACATGGAAGACCAGGTATCACCTAAAGCTCAACCTCAACAAGACCAAGCTGCTGTTCATCCCTCACAAAACCTCCCTACTACAGGGACTCTCCATCACTGTCGATGCCACCACAGTGACTGCCTCCCACTCTGCAAATAGCCTGGGAGTGGTCCTGGATGAACAGCTGGACCTCAAGGAGCACATCACGGCAACATCACAGTCACACAGATTCCTCCTGTACAACCTCAGGAGGATTCGATCATACCTGATCACGTACTCCGCCCAGCCTACTCTGTAGCCAACAGAATAGACCCCGCCTACCTACAGGACCCAACACGCCAACTTGATCACTCTGCTCTTGCACTCCCTGCCATCCGGGTGAATGGTTCTCACTTGTCCCAACCACAAAGCTTCTCCACCCTACGAACATTGGAAAATCAACTATACCTGCCACCCAGATAGTTTAAACTTTTAATTTAATAAGAACAATGGAGGTTATAACGATGACCCATTGCCACTGATTGCCATAGTACACAACTGTAGAACAGCAACTAGGAGTGGATGATCAAGAACTATTCCAAACAAGGAGACTTGATTAACGCTACAATAGACTGTTTCCTGGCTTGGCCTCTAACATCAGACCCCCTACTGATTGGTAGACTGATTTATATAGGGAGGCCAGACACTGGCTACATAATTTTGGATATACTGTACATTTATGTTTCCTGCCTCAGGAAATACCTAGGAAAGGGTATTTAAAGTCATTCAATTCTGATAACGAGATTCATATTAACTCTGCAGACAACTGCTGGTCGTGATAATAAGCATCATTTTCATTGAGTTCAAGAGGCATTCAACCGCCTTCACTCTTTTTTGTGGTGTATAAGTTTTGGGAGACTACACCACATTGATGCCACAACAAGACTTGTGCACTGACAAGCGTGGTATAAGACCGCTGCTACACACTCCCTCTCCACCACCACCGAAACAGCCAAGACAACCCCAAAAACAAACAAAACAAAAAAAACCAAAATGTTATGGTCCCAAGGAAATAGTGGTTGCTGATTAACACCTTTCATGTATGACCACTTACACAGAGATACAGACAACATCTGTTTCACTGAACCACTGACAGACGAAGCCAAACATACCCTTTTTTGGACCTCTTGTAGACTTTCCCAAATTTCTCAGGTGGCACCTTGTATTTGTCAGATACCTAGGAAAAAAAGGAAAACATATAAAACAGAAGTTATACTATTTTTCCACATAGTCCAGGGTGAAAGTATGCAAGTTATAGTACACTAATGTAATCCTCAGGAATGGAATGTCTAATGAGTTTTGATGCTGCTGGGCAAAATGTGTATCATGTGAGTTGCCGTTGGCTCCTTAAC
This sequence comes from Anguilla anguilla, assembly GCF_013347855.1. NCBI lineage: Eukaryota > Metazoa > Chordata > Actinopteri > Anguilliformes > Anguillidae > Anguilla > Anguilla anguilla. The sequence continues at coordinate 46,902,537 of NC_049206.1, read as the reverse complement.
GATAACAACACAGACTCCAGGCTCTTGTCTTACTTTAGAAATATGGACGGATTCTTTTAAAATACAATCGACTCTTGTTTCTGAAATATCTATCATCATCAAATGTGTGGTGCTCCAGGGACATTTTTTTGAAGATAATGTACAGCTTGTTTTCAGGCACTGGCACAGCCATTAATTATTGTGATAATATTATTTCTCAGTGCGAAGCTTAAATTTTCGTCCAGCTGGCTCAGCTTGGGCTAACACTAGGGCTGCAGTGCCCTTTACTTTGCTGACTCTACTATGCAGCAACCTGGCTGCCTGTTAAAATGCAACGGTTCCTGCGACAGAACGCAATGATTCTGAACAGAGGTGCCTGGGCATTGCACCAACCCAGGCACGTCTTTACCCTGGCTGCCATCACAGGGCGGCTTGGGGGGGGGGGGGTGTCATGCGGACCGAGGGGGGCACCACCAACTATCATGGACACAACACATCTAATGTTATTGTTCTTTTTTCTTCTTAATTTGGGGCACCACCCCCACACTCCATCATTTTTTCTTATTCTGTGAAATGTCTGTCTTTCAGTAACCCAGGATACTGATGTTGGGGCAGAAATATTTGGAGACAGACTGATATTCGTGTTTGGGTCAGAGGTATCGGGGTTATCCATAGTTACTCACAAAAGACATTATATAAGTAACTATGGTTAAGAGCTAAATGCCTATATGTAGATGGTATGCCATTAGTGTTTGGGTCAGAGACATGTGGGGCAGGCAGGTACTGGTATTTGGATCGGAGGTGAAAGATCGGAGGGTCAGTGGATACTCACCGCCTCAATCAGGCCAGCCAGCGTGGGGGTGTTCAACATCAGCGCATCAAACACTTCATCTGTCTCCTTCCGCACGTACAGCAGAACTGCGGGGAGTGAACGACCGTGAAACTCTCACAGGCACATGCGCAAACAGACAGACAGACGTGCACACACACACACATACCACTCACACGTGCACACACACACCACAAACACACACAGACACACACATACCACTCACACGTGCACACACACACACAGACACACATCACTCACATGCGCCCACGCGCGCACACACACACACACACACAAAGACACACAGACACACATCACACACATGCGCCTGCGCGCGCGTGCACACACACACACACACACAAAGACACACACCACTCACATGCACACACACACATACATACACACACACACATACCACTCACACGTGCACACACACACCACAAACACACACAGACACACATCACTCACATGAGCCCGTGCGCACACACACACACACACACACACACGCACACAAAGACACACACCACTCACATGCACACACATGCACACACACACACACTCACCCACACACACATACATACACACACACAAACACACGCTAGGCATCTTTCCTGAGAGAGAACCACCTCTCCCATCTGTTGTACTATATGTAAAACTATACTTTTTCATGAAAAATGTGTCTTCTGGACCAGCAGTCAGAGGTGTTTTACAGCAAACCAGGGACCAGAGTTCCTGGTGAGTGTACAGGATGCCGTAATGATTTAATGTAGGGAGAGATTTCATCTTTCCGTCATCTTTCACACAAAGCTTCACTGGCAATAACATTTACTCCTGTTTTACTACATAATGGCTCTTGAAAAAAGGCACACGTTCATCTTCTTAATCACTACATTAAATCTCTTTCTCCCCAGCGATTATCTTTATGGGAGTATAGGCATGTGACGCCATGAGGACATGGGTTCTGTGCCAGCTTGTGAATTGCTGACAACAGCAGCGGTACTAAATCACGTGTCCCCAGAAACGCATAAGGAACATATCTCGCTCTGCTAATAATGATGAACTGATGAGACCAGACAGCATCTCTCACAATCAGTCAGGCCAGATGAAATTAAATGGTGATCCATGGCACCGATCTATAACCTAAATGTACCCTGCACTGCAGATCTGTAGCATGTGCACTCACGCAGAATGTGTCAGTGAACCCTGGTTTCAAAAATCGGCCTGTGTGTGGACTCATTTTACGAGCTTCCCTCTGTTTTAAACTTTCATCCGGGTCCTTGGCTACGAGCCTAATCAAATACAGAGCAGTCTGTGAAGTTGCCCAAAACCACAAATATCTCAAAACAACAAGCGTGTCCACAACCCTTGCATGTGACAGTGAGAAAAATTCCCAGAGTGCATGCTGGGAAATGGCCATGTTCCTACAGAGAAATGCTCTCAGCCATTGCCTGATCCTGATCCCATTCAGGACTGATAACAGTGGCTTAACTTAAATCAGACTGAATTCTTATTCAGAGAAGTGAGCAGTACAGAGAGAAATATTCTGAACAGCTGCCATTCGATATAAGATACGACTGGGGTGGTGGATGGACTTAATGAGGCAGTGCAGCTGCATGCAGTGTGTGTATGTGTGTGTGTGTGTGTGCGCGTGTCAGCCTGCAGAGGGGGCAAGGCTGGAATACCAGGAAGCACGTGGATGTGTTTACATGTGCCAGGACAACAACAACCTCAGTCAATCTCAGCAGAGCACCTCAATCAGTCTGTCTCTCCATCTGTCTTAACTGCATTCATTTCAAATGAATTCTTATGGAATTATCTTTCTCTCTTTTTCTGCCCTTTCTCTCTTTCTCCTTTAATTTCAATTCTCAGTTTCAATCTGTTTTATCGGCTGGACCATACATTTGTATTGCCAAAGCATGTACATAAAACAGAAATTCACTAAATGATACTACACAATAGAGGAATAAGAGAAAACAAAAGAAAAAAAAACTGTAGCTCACAATTTACCAAACCAAATTCATTCATGAAATCAAACAAAATCTTAGAAAAAAAACAAAATGAAGGTGAATAAAATAATATGCAGACTATAACATTCAGTGGAAGTTTCTGAGTAATATGACATCACGGGTCTGGAAATGTACCTTTCCTGGGCTTGTCTGCCCGGGGCACTTTGCTAGGAGGGGACCCAAACTCGTCTTCAGCAGCGAAGAGCAGTCTCTTCATGTCCGAGCTGCGGCAGAAGATTCACATACGTTCACGTCATTTCATAACGTCACAGAGGAAGAAAGGCCAAACTGCTTAAAATGCAAATACAGGAATATTCCCAAACACGATGACATCGTACTCTTCTATCTGAAGCCTCACTGAAACTGAAAGCAGGGTAATACCAAGGCTGGTGCAGTGGTTTGGGCAATGCAATCGAAAGATAAAGGCTGTTTGTTCGAGTCTCAGCTGGGACTTAACATAACTGAACATCACAGGATATGCTGAACATATATGTTGTACATATGTACAATATGTTGTACATGTCAAGTCAAGTAAGAAGCCATTATATTTGCTCTACTAACTTGATGAAAGTGGAGGCATTAACACTAAAGAAAACCATGAAAAAACTCTCCACACCGCATGATTTCAGTGTTTCTTGTGCCATCGGGTTAATCTACTAAACATCCTGCCACCAAAACTGTAACCATTTACAAGCTTGCAATACGATCTTTTTAGAAACATCTGTTCTATTCATCATAGACTAACACATCTGCTCCCATGGTAGTGGACTATCAGACTAACAATATTTTGAACTGACGTGTCACATTTCATTTAGGTAAGATTAAAAAAAGAATTGGCACCAAACGTGGGGCTGAATATATCCAATTTCCACGCTAATTTGGAATGACCAACTGTCTGCGACCGCATTGGCGAACCCCACTCCTGAGCGTATACGACCGTGGTTCTCCTCTGAAACACGTGGTGTCACCAGTCCGCTTCTTTTTACACCAGGGACTACGGCTAAGCTCGCATAGAGCAGTGCTGGAAGAAGAGCTTTCATACGGGGCTTTAACGCGTAGTCCACAGGTATTGACTGACAAGTGGCTACGAAATGACCCTAACTGACTGAACCCTCCCAATTGTGCGTTTCCCTATGGAGCTTTCCCTATGGAGCTACCAGCCACAGTTGCCACTGAATTCGGTCCAAAACCATGGACCAGCACCACAGCGTGGCGCTTTAACCGAATGAGCCACCCAGCAGCCCCTAGGTAAGATATTTAAAAATAACAAGGAAGTTATTCTCACCCATCATCGCCGTCCTGTGCCAAGTATGGCTGCAGTAGGGAAGAAAGCATAAAAGACAATAAGAACTTTACAACGTTTATCATATGTAAAAAGGGCTCTTATAAACCGCGCAGCCAAAATTAACAGCAAGATGAAAGGCTATCAAAACAATTACACCCCTCCCTCCATGCAAGATATCTGATTGAGGGTTAACAATTGACATGCTTATTGTATAACAGGAAAACTCATTTTATCCAAAATAATAAACAATAGTACAACAAGGAATGAATAAACACATACCAGTTTATTGGTCTGTTTAGTGTATTATGTCGACTCTATTGTGTTAAGCTGACTCTGTTATACTATACAGTAGCGTCATACTCACTGTCCGAACAGTGAACTCCCCCTTTTATTTTACTTCTATTTTGGGTGGTCATAAAAGTTTTGTTACTTTAGTGTTCTCTGAATGCTTATTTGTACATGTAACTCAAAACTGCTTGCCAGATATATATTCTATGGAGCTTCTTGTGATATAAATTTAAATGGTGATATAAAACATGGATTATCTTATTATTTCTCTATCTGGGTTGTACATTCAGCGATACTACAATAATTCCAATTTTCCCCTGTATGTGACCTCACACAGATGCACCATTAACAAAGGGTAAATGGTTTCTTTTTGAATTTTTTCTTTTCTCTGTCTTTGGGCTTCCAGACAATGTAGATGTTCTTCTTTTATTTGGGCTCTGGGGCACGCAGCAATGCAGCATTGTCAAAATATCAGATGGTCTTTTATCCCTTTGGCTGAACACCCACAGGAAAGGGCCATCGCTGGGCTGAGCAGACCTACACAGGGTTAAGGTTCCACTCCGCATAAGCAGCAGCAGCCACAGCAGCGGCAGCCATTATGTTGCCAGCGTGCGAGTTGACGCGAGGACACTGAACGCGCGCCGGTAATGTAATTCCTATGCACTGAACCCGGTGTTTCCGCGAACATATGGCGCTCTCTCCTTACTTGACTCCGGTGTAATATACACTGGCCGAGGCAGCGTCTGTGAAGCGGTGCACAGCGGTGGTATTGAGCAATAACGCTAAAGCACGGCGCTCCCTGTTTTCTGTGTTCTGAAAGAGTTTTTTTTGTTGGTGGGTATTCAAAATGGTAATACCTAATCGCATGTGAACACACTACAGTGCTCATGCAGTTACCCTGAGAGACACATACATGTAATACAGACTATTAATCATTCAATAGCTGATTATGCTGAAGTCCAGTGTGTGTGTGTGTGTGACTTGTTTGTACTTTGAAAGACACTTGCGTTTAAGAAATGCTTCAACAAACTGCTCACATAAGCAATGATGTTTAACAGCAAGATGAAGATTAATGCTATTCTGCCAGTGCTGATTATGGATTATGGTGAGTATGTGGACAGGGAGCAAGCTCGCTGCCAACAATCCAATGATGCCAAGTGTCAATGTATTACCACTGAAATCAGGCGGATTAGCATTGTGTTATGGGATGCTGGGTCTGTACCCTTTCCCCTATGATGACAAAAAGAACCACTATCTCATCCTTAAATGTTTAGATTATCATGGGAAACGCTCACATGATGGTGGATGCCAGAGATGTAGTCCGGAACAAAAAGGACAGGCTGAGAGTCAAAGTCGCTCAATTCTTTGAAGGTCGTGACATCAACGGTCTTGTGCAGCATCTGCCCCCTCCCATCTGGAACTACAGGCAGAAAAACAGAGACTCTCTGTGTTGCTGCGTGTAATAACTCAGTAGCAAAGCTAGAGAGTACTATGTGCAGGGATATGATTCAGTGAGTTGGAGCAGCACTCTGAGATGTGTTATTTCAGGTCTGTGGTGTAGGTGCAGGTGTGTCTGATATGTTAGCATAGGCGCATGCGGTGTGTTAGTGTAGGTGTATGTAGTGGTGGTTTGGGTGTTATATGGTATAAGTGTAGGTGTGTGCAGCGCTGGTGTGGGTGTAATTTGGTACAGGTGAACACAGTGTTAGTGTAGGTGTTATTTAGTGCGCTGGTGTGGGTGTATGCAGCGCTGGTGTGTGTGGTGTTTGGTACAGGTGTATGCGGCGTAGATGTTGCTCAGTGCGTCAGGGTACTCACAGGTCCCCAGGTTGATGGACGTGCCCACGCACTTCCCCTTCCTGCGGGTCTGCTTCCTCTCCTCGTCGCGGACCTTGCGCTCGGCACCCTTGTCACAGAAGACCTTGATCTGGCAGCAGGCGCGATGGACGGGCTGGCTGCTGCCGCTGCTGTAGCTGTACGTGTCAATCTGCAGGCTCAGGGGCAGCCCCTTCACACCCTTCTGAGAGGAGAAGTCCGTGCTCAGGCAGTTCACCGAGACGTAGATCTGAGAGAGAGAGAGGGAGAGAGAGAGAGACAGAGGGAGAGAGAGAGAGGTCGAAAGAGAGATAGAGAGAGAGAGAGAGAGACAGAGTGGGAGGGAGAGACAGAGAGAGAGGGAGACAGAGACAGAGAGAGAGGGAGACAGAGGGAGAGAGAGAGAGAGAGATCGAAAGAGAGACAGCGAGAGAGAGAGAGAGAGAGAGAGAGAGAGAGAATGCTTTTGGTGAAGTGGCTTATTCCAGCCCAGTATGTCCCTGCTATAGTCTAAATCCTTTACGACTATATGATTTATTCTTCCTATTCTGTTATTTTGTCCAAATTATGTTTATCCAGAGGGTGTGTGTGTGAAGTTTACTGTTAAATCATTTGTGGGTAGTGCAGTATGGCACTTTGAAAACAGGACTGAATCGTGTCCTTACACACCCTGCGTTTCAGGGTCTTGCTGTGCTTTGGAGGGGAAGGACAAATAGGCGGTCGGCAATACTGGAGTGTAAGTGTGTGTGTGTATGTGTGTGTGCATGTGTGGGGGTTAAATTGGGCCTGGGTGAGAGGATTTATAGTGCTGCAGGAGATGACGTTCTTCCAACTTGTTTTTTGTGTGCACGTCGCCCTCTTTTGGCACTTCCATGTAACTACCCCTGTTTGCTGATAATCTGCATCCGCCTTCATCTGGATAAACTGGATGCTCAGCCATACTAAAGACAATTACTGTAAACACAGCAACATCTGTTTTCTTCCTCTTTTTTCATTGCTTTTTTGCTTTTGTGAAGGAAGTGGGAATGCCAAATACAGACGCGCCATTCAGCGAAGACAATCACAACCACGCCAAGCTGGTGAATCCGAAAACAGGATCCAGAAACCAATCATGGGGTGGAAAAGCTTGTTTGTATACATCACCACATCACAGCAAACACAGAGACAAAACTCAACCTAGTAAACTACACCTGGATCTCGGGTCTCATTATCACCTGATGGAATATCAAGAATATACCCCCTATGTGACTTTTGCAGGAATACAAGTATTAGATCCACCACCAGAGCCACAGTTAGAATGAGACTCTGCATCAGTCCCACTAGTGCAGTCCGGCCTGTGAAAGATCACACAGGTTCCTCTTACCCGCGGCTCCTCGTTGGTGTCCCAAGTGAAGGATATTGCGTTGTAGGCGATCTCCTCCATGTTGGTGATGGTGTCAAAGCTACCTTTGTAGTCAGCTGTGAAAGAGACACACATTACAGCCTGGGCTGTTCCTGTCTCTCCAGAGGGATGACTGAGTAGGTGGCGGCTAGCAGTAAGAAGCAGTGTGTGTGATTCCATCAGTTCAGTTATGTACTGTGAATGTGTGTGTGCTTGCGCGAGTGTACATGGACACTGTGTTTCTATGTGTGTGTTGATGAGTGGGCATGAACACTGTATGTTTGCATATATGCATGTGAGAGTGAGTGCACACTGTTTGCGTATGTGTGTGTGTATGCGAGTGTCTATGTGCATGTGTGCATGCGTGTGTGTGTGTCTGTGTGTGTGTGCTTGTGCGTGCGTGCATGTGTGTATGTGTGTGTGTGTCTGTGTGCTTGTGCGTGCGTGTGTGTATGTGTGTCTGTGTGTGTGTGCATGTGTGGTGGGTGTGTGTGCGTGTGTGTGGTGGGTGTGTGTGTGCGCGTGTGTGGTGGGTGGGTGTGTGTGTGTGCGTGTGTGTGGTGGGTGTGTGTGTCTGTGTGTGTGCGTGTGTGTGTGTCTGTGTGTGTGTGCGTGTGTGTGGTGGGTGTGTCTGTGTGCGTGTGTGGTGGGTGGGTGTGTGAGTGTGTGTCCGTGTGTGGTGTGTGTGCGTGTGTGCATGTGTGTGGTGGGTGTGTCTGTGTGTGTGTGTGGTGGGTGAGTGTATGTGTGTATGTGTGTGTGCGGTGGGTGTTCATGCTCACCGATGTCGATACAGCGCTGCTTGGCCGTGTGCTGCCTGGAATGCCAGTACTTCCAGTGTTTGAGCTGCTCGTCTCTGCTCTTCTCCTCACCAAACACCAGCATCACCACGCTCTGCAACACAACCATGAACTACAGTCAGCCTTTCATCACCACGCTCTGCAACACAACCATGAACTACAGTCAGCCTTTCATCACCCCACTCTAAAACACAACCATGAACTACAGTCAGCCTTTCATCACCACACTCTAAAACACAACCATGAACTACAGTCAGCCTTTCATCACTACACTCTAAAACACAACCATGAACTACAGTCAGCCTTTCATCACCACACTCTAAAACACAACCATGAACTACAGTCAGCCTTTCATCACCACATTCTAAAACACAACCATGAACTACAGTCAGCCTTTCATCACCACAGTCTAAAACACAACCATGAACTACAGTCAGCCTTTCATCACTACACTCTAAAACACAACCATGAACTACAGTTAGCCTTTCATCACCACACTCTAAAACACAACCACAAACTAGGGTCAGCCTTTCTATCACCACGCTTTGAAACACAACCACAAACTAGGGTCAGTCTTTCATCACCCCACTCAGAAACACAACCACCAACAAGGAACAGCTTTGCCATTATAAAAATAACTGCACATAGGGTTAAGCGTTCCCATCACCAGACTTTAAAACATAACCATGAACAAAGAGGTTTCCCACTAGAACCCTGAAAAATAACTGTGAAACAGAGACAGTTTTCTCATGACTCAACACTAGAGTCTTAACCACATCCGCACACTCTAACAGACATGCTGTGAGTTCAACAGCCAAACTCTAGATAAAGCCTCACATAAGTGCTGATGGTCACCATTAACCAATGCAAGTAGAGAAGCACAACAAACCTGAAAATTATGAAGTTTAACCCACTAAACTCAGCACAGATATCTTTTTTTAAAAACGGAACTACATTTTTAACAGGAATTTGTGCAGTTTTAAAAAGAGCCAATCCTCCATATACAGTACATTCATATCCACTGGTATTACAGAGAGAAGGTCCTGCTCCTTACCCGTGCTTTACTGATGGAGTTGGGGAGAGTTTTTCCATTGCTGAGTTCCTTGAGATTGATGGGGTAGAACTGGCCCTTATTGAGGTATGTCAGTGGGTCCCCCGCAGACTTCTGCCGCAGTGACTTGAGAGCCTCCAGCGTGTATTCAAAATTATGACTGACGACAACAGAAAGACATTTTATATTTTTTTGAGACAATCCTGCTACATTCATTGAGATGTTGCAAGCTGGGAGAAATTGTGGGATTCAACTCAAACTGGAGTTAAAAGTACATTCATGTCAACATATCAGTTAGAACACAGAGTTAATGCGAAAAGGTCCTGCTCCTTCTGAGGTGAAACACCCTGAATGGAACGTGTAGGGTTTCAGAGCCCAAAAAAAAAAACACAAGAAGGCAACAGTGATATGAACAGATTGAGTGAAATTTGGCTTAGGTGGCCAGCGGGCTGACCGCAAAAACCATTGGGCTGTTTTGAGGGGGCCTACTGGCAGGCTGTCATTACCATGAGACCGTGTGGAACGGCGAGTTGCCATTTGCACTGACGGCAGATCCCACGTGTAACTGGAGATCGCCTGGGAAAGGGAGCACCTGCGAAACAAATGAAGGCAAGAGGTGCATCTTTACAAAAGGTGAGGACAAGACGGTACACTTAGAGGGTAATACCATGCTCTTACAGCACCAAGTGTACGGTCTCTTGCAAGACCGTACACTCAGGGAGAAAGACCGTACTCTGAGAGAGCAAGACCGTACACTCAGAGAGCATTACTGTACTCCTAGAGGACAAAGCGCCTTCCCAGGTCCCACCCCACCCTTACACAGACAAAGCTCACGTATTGGTTTTTGTTAAGTAATCTCGCCTACAGAAAGCAGTACAGTGCTTCATTGTATTCAGTGTACAATGGCATAATAATATGCTAGCTGCCATTGTGGGTCCTCTGGCTGTCAGGCCTGGGGTGAGATAATCGCTGTGCGGAGGTGCAGTGCTTCACCTCCTGGGAGCCGTCTTTGAAGGGCTCGGGGAAGGTGGAGTCCGGGGCGTGGGACTGCGCGCCGGGGCTGAAGTGCCTGTGCTTGAGCTGCCCGTCGACGGGCAGGCCGTGGACGTCGGCCCGGGAGCAGTGGGCCCCGGGGAAGCCGTGCGGGGCCGCCTCCGTCTTGGTCGGGTAGGCGGGCGCGGTGGCGGCGGCGGCGACGGAGACGGTGACGGTGGTGTCCGGCAGCGGGAACGGGTCCCGCTTGTCCCGGCACTGCTGGTCTCCGGGGACGACCATGCTGAAGGGGACGGTCCTGAGGACCTGCAGCCTGCTGTCTGTCATCGCCATGGCGACCTCCTGAAATGGAACCATGTGGTTCCTATATACACACGCAAACACACACAAACATATACACATGGAGAAAGGTCACTTTACTTTTCCTGGTTTCATATGAAACAGATGGCAGAAATATATATTTTACATCATCTCTGAAAGTTGGTTTTTACTCAAGTTGATTCATATACTTAAAATTAAATCTCCTTTACAAAACAAATGTACATCACTAAACGGAAATGACAAGAAGACAGCATACAGACATGATGAAATGACAGCAGGACATATGTCCTAATCATAGATAATATAATTCAAATATCAATTTTAGATACTCTAAAAACAGTTAAAGTATATTTGCTTTCAGTTATCTTTCTGTAGGTTGATTTTAATGCTTAATATTACACACATTTTATCCACACAGAAGAAGGGAATGTCCTATCATTTGCTGCAACATCAGAAAGGGGCGTTACCGTTTGTTTGCAGTGGCATCGCCGCCCAGAGAATCATTTTTGGTCATAGGTGGCCTCTTTTCCCGCGGAACCTACCGACGAGCACACAAACGCACCATCAATGCCTTGTTGACAATGCTGACCTCATCCTTACTCAACCAATCAGGTGGGAGCACAAGGACCCCCCTCTGAAACCCGTCCCTGGGGCGCCGGTACCTTGTAGTAGTCGTAGAGCAGGCTGAGGGCGGCGGCGCTGTCGTCGTCCCCGTTGACGCTCATCATGGCCTTGGTGGCGGCCGTCAGGGGGTTCTCCAGGAAGGACCTCCAGGCCTCGTCCTCGTCGGTGTAGGCCCGCCGCTGGCCATAGCCCAGGTCGTTCTGCATCACCAGCACCGCCCTTCTGCTATGCGACCAATCGGAGAGGGGAGAGACAAGAACAAGCCAATCGAAGGTGACCATCGTTACGGATGACAATCAGTCATGGCTAACCGCAGGTATGCGCGGGTCACATGACCGGCCAATCGGAGGGGAGACGGGAACAAGCCAATCGAAGGTGACCATTGTTACATATGACAGTCATGGCTAACCGGTACTTCTCTCTAGGGGTTTCGTCATACTTGTTCCTGGTTATGGTTATACACTTTGTTGTACGTCGCTCTGGATAAGAGCGTCTGCCAAATGCCTGTAATGTAATGTAATGTAATGTAACTGCAGGTATGCGTGGGTCACATGATCGGCCAATCGGAGGGTAGACGGGAACAAGCCAATCGGAGGTGAGGTCATCGTTAAGTATGACAATCAGTCATGGCTAACTGCAGGTATGCTTGTGTCACATGACACTGGGGGAAGGGAGCTTGTTTGTGATGGATAATTAAAAGTAAACTCATGCCAAAGAAAATACCTTTGACCAGTAAATGAAAGCCTGCGCTTCGCCATGGAACTGTGCAGGGTGTGTGGCGCAGATTTGACAAAGCCAAGCTGTCTCAAAAGAAGAGGCCCTTTCACTGAGTGTTTACATTTTACATTCGAGCCACAATTAAGGTCAATGGAAAAAACACAGAAGTGCTTCACCAGAGATATAAACCTACAGACATGTGGAGTGCAAAATTTGTACCCTAACACACATTCGGCACTGCTCAGAAAAAAGGACAACAAAAAGTCAGCTTAAAAGAAGCTCAGTCACAGTCTAAATTGTGCTTGAGTTAAGCTGTTTTTGTTTTGGCTGAACAGGGATAATACCGGTACTATGCATTATTTCTTCCATGAAATTTGCCCTCCAAATAAATAAGCAAATGAACTAGATATGCTATGGCTGGTTATTTTCTGGGAACCGTTTGCATAGCCATGCCTATTAGGAATGCTTTTCAGCAGACTGTGTCATTTGCCTGTAAAAAGCAGGGGTTTACTGTTGAGGGCACTGCAAAGGTTTGAATAAAGCTGTTAGGCTTACATTCACTTGAAAACCACATAATCATATTTTTCTCATGAAGGATGTTATTAGTAGCCTACATGGTTTACTTCAAACAGAAACTCTTTACAATACGCATACTGACCCATATGACGACTGTCAGCAATACAAACTAATACCGCTTTTCAGAAATTCTAAACGTTTTTTGTAAAATACACATGAAACTGGATATATACATTGGGTTAAATGTCATTCTCGTGATCTAGACTGAATGTACTTTCTCCCCAAAGATAATTAAACTGATGTTGGCTAATGGCTGAAGGATGTATCTTCACTGTAATCAGTGTTAAATTTGGGGGAAAGCACTGCTACCAGAAACAAGCTGACTCTGTGGGAAAATTACACGTTCAGTGTGAATAGTCTCATTGATTATGACTCTACATCAATAATATGTAATACAATTGATATAACATGTTGAAAAACCTCAAAGTCTAAAAATTATGGCTAAGATCACTTCTAGAGATAATGAAAAGTAGGGTTTCTGCAATGTTCTCATTGACAGTTCATGTAAATTTGGTCATTTTCATTTGAGTGTGGAGGGGGAAAACATCTGTTGAGAGAAACTGGCCAGAAGTTTGTCACACTGGAAAAATTGTGGCTTGAACAAAAGCTTATCCACGTTTAATTCTTAAACCAAGCAACACGAAGAATAATAACAATCACCATTTTTGACACAATATTCTTATATTGGATATAATTATATTTTAAAGTTCACATTTAAACCGACACTTTTCCAGGCATATTTAGACCATACTAGCATAGCCTACTTTGTTAAGTACGGACGTGTGGCGCAGTGGGTAAGGAACTGCGCTCGTAACCGAAAGGTCGCAGGTTCGATTCCCGGGTAAGGACACTGCCGTTGTACGCTTGAGCAAGGTACTTAACCTGCATTGCTTCAGTATATATCCAGCTGTATAAATGGATACAATGTAAAGTGCTATGTAAAAAGTTGTGTAAGTCGCTCTGGATAAGAGCGTCTGCTAAATGCCTGTAATGTAATGTAAAGTACTTGTGAAGAATGAACTCCTCGGTTTCTACAGATTATGTATGTTCACTTGTATTTGACACTTGCAGTGCTGCTTGAGCAGTGTTTTGAACACTTTGTAATGACTACATGTTTTGACATTTCGTTGCTAGCCAAGAGGAAGACTGAATGCCTGTCGTCAAGGTAGTGGTCATAGACGATGTTTGCAATTCAATACATCATTGTGCCATTCACTATGGTCTTTAAAAACGCTTCGGATTTGCAACCCGATAGATCCGTAATCTGGAGGCAATATGCTAAAACAGGCGGACAAGCAAATCGGCTATTAAACCGGAGGCGGTCAGTCATGCGTGGCCACATGGTAGTAGGCTACTGGCAAATCACAATTGACTCGAGATAATGCGGTGTTCCCTTGTGTTCATTTAAATAGAAAATGACAAATAATTAAAGAGCTCCTTTCTAATGCGGATAAAGATTAACGCCTATGAATAAGTGCCGAAAACAAACAGGCTATTTTGAAACACACGAAGGATATAAAATAAAATAAAAATTGTCCGTAAACCCGAAATGTACATCTTTGTGATTGGATAGAAAATAGCCAAGGCTACACTTACCAAAGGCTATAAACACGAGACTTTCGGTTGTTTGTTTTTTCCGTTAATGACGACCGTTTGTAGACAAGTTGTTGCAGGTGGGTTCCCATGATTTCCCAAACATAAAATGTTTAAAAGGCAACATTGTATAAAGCGTAATTGGGGAAAGAAGCCAACTTTTGTATGCAATTAAATTCTATCAAATAAATAAATAAATAAATAAATAAATAAATATTATTTTGAAACAATAATAAAGAAATAATCATTTAGGAAGCAATTTAAAAAGTCACATTTTTAACTTCCCAGAAACTAAAGCATTTACAATGCTAAGCTAACTAGAATTTCAAAGCTGTGCTTTGACACGCCTAACAGGTGCAAATACACCTGCAAGTTGAAATATGACAGTTGAAGCTACTGATCTGTCCTGAACATTCAAACACTCAAAAGGGATAAAGCACGACCGAAACCATTGTTTTACATTTAAGAGAGAGAAAAAAAGAGGCTATTATTACACGTTAGAACAAAGATCTGGATCAAGATCCAGAAATCCTACCACGAGCGTAGCTACAACTCCAAGCAACAACTGAATGTAGTCTATAGGTTATAAGCACAGTAGCCTAAGTATAGCCTACTTACTTGCTCTGCTCCTGTGTCATCTCGGTCTGTTTAACTGGACTTTCTAGTTGGTACAGTAAATCCGATCTGTCCACTTTATATGGAAGAACAAATATAAGCGGCTGAATTAGCGGGCGATGTCAGTGGTTTCCCAGTAAGAACGGGTTTAGTTGGATTTTCTCGCTTTTTGAGGTGATGTAGAATCAGTAGTCCGTTTTACCTGAGACTAGGTGAGGGCATGGATTGGATCGATAGAGAGGCGGGGACCTACTCACTTGGAACAGGCTACAATGTATTTCATTGGGTCAATCGTGGGCTTGGTTCACGCCCCTAGACGAAAGACGTTTGCATCTGCATTAGGCTACATTAAATTACATTACATTAGGTTACAGTGAAATTACTGAACACAGATTTTATTCAGAGCAAATTATTGGACTGGACATACTTTGTAAGTTTCAGGAATGCAAACGTGCGATATCACCAATAAGGCACAAAAAGCTCATTTATAGCCTATTCAATAAAGGCAACATTAACCAAACAAACCGACCATTTGTATTAGAAAAGTAGTAGGCCTACGTGTTAGAAAAGCATTTACGAAACTTTTAAAAACGCAGTGTCAGATAAGTCTGTTTTTATTTATTTATTTATTTATTTATTTATTTATTTATTTATTTATTTATTTATATGTTTGTTTGGCTTATGTTTATATAGCAATAGACCCCCCTCCACACACGCACACCATATGCAAGCCATAAGGCTATTATAACTTAATAAACTGAGCAACGTTAAATCTTTTTCACCACCAAAATAATCTTTATGGCACTATATTACTGTTTAATTTATTTCTTAATTTCTTTGAACTTCAGTACAAAATTAAATCGATGTTTGATATTCGTTTTACACGTCTTTTCCACGGTTTCCTATCGTAGGTTACTGGCGAAACAAAAAAATTCTGAACGTTTAAAACTTTCCTCGCAGGCTTGCATTATAATTTTAAAACCATAATGTTTATTTTAATACAACCTTTAACGGAGTCAAGCCCATTGCGTTAAACCTGAACGATGTAGGCCTATGCCTATACATCGTGATCATGTGTGAATGGCTTTTGTTTTCTGGGCAATCATTGTATATTGCATGTAGTCGGATCTCTACTTATCGTATTTGATTTCTTTCCATACAAGGCGTAAATGGGCCCAAATATGGAAACAAAGGAGGAACCCTCTGGCTAATAGTTAAAACCGAAGAGTTGGACACACAGCCCGGGGCATGTGTGGAGTAACCGTCTTTGCAGTTACAAATGGTATCTTGTATTTGTAAAATAAAGTTTATTACTATTTTAAGGCTTTGTGGGGTCATGGATATATTTCACTACAGCTCAAAGTCTTAATCACTTAATTTATTTATTTTAGAAAGAGAATCCCTCACAATAATGACTGGCATTTCAGCCACTTTAATATTTCAAGCCCACTCCACTTCAGTGTGTTGGATGTGATTGATTTTAAATCAGAACATTAAAACAGGTTTGAAATGACAACATTGTCATCAGTAGTTCTGATGTAATCTGACTCCTACCTTGGAATCCACTGTGTGCTATCCAGGAACAGGAAGCAAATATTCCATCTCTGTGTTACCTTTTAGAAAAAGTAGCGACAAAGAAACTCTTAGGAGTGGTGGAAAAAAATAATATCTTTGAACATTTTAAAACAGGTAGACAGCATCACAGCAATGAAACTGCCCTTCTTACAGTCACAAAACATGAATGATGAATTCTGATTCTGGAGACTGCTCAGTGTTGATGCTGTTCGATCAGCAGTGATACTCATTCATACCAAATGATAAGATTTGGGTTGGAATCTCTGGGACAACACTGGAGTGTTTCTCATATAATCCGTCTAATAGAAAAAATTTGGCTTCTACTGATGATTTTACATCCTCTACAGTGATTACTTCTTGAGGTTGTGAGGACTCCATGCTTGGTCTGAGCTTGTTTTGTATTTACATGTTACTGTTGGGCCTTATCGTTCATCAGCATAATCTATTATCTTTACCATTACTGATAATCAGTTGTACTTGTCAGTTAAACTTAAAGATTTAATTGTCAGTTGTGCCTGATTGTTTAGTTGGATGGTTCACAACTTCCTTCAGCTGAAATCAGATAAGCATGACTAACAAAACCACCCCTTTCTGGGGTCAGAAGTTTCCAACATTAAGCCCTTTAATAGAAACAACGGTGTGTTTTTTCGTAACTTTGAGCGACATACTAAAAATCTTGTTCAAGAATGCCAGCTCTGAAACCTCGCTGAAAATAGATAACTTCCGTCTTAACTCTTTTACGTTACACAATTAAACTACTCTGATGTCATGTTTTCTGTGCTAAATTGTCAAGCTTAGCCTTGGATTCAAGCTCTAAAAAATTCTAGCTGCAAGACAGCTGCTCAGGACAAATATGAGATTGAATATCACTCCAGTTTCAGCATCTCTACATTACTTGCCAATAGTCGAGAAAGTATTGTAAAATTTTCTCAGCTACCAAAGGCATTACATAATCTGGCATCCAAGCACATATTAGTGAGCTTGTAATACCTCAGAGCTCAGGTCTCCTGAGAAAACGTTATTGGCTACTTCAGAGTCAATGTCGAAAAGAAAAGGCACCTGGCTTTCTCAGTTAAGGCTCCTACACAACCTTCCTCTAAGGATTAGAACTACTGCATTAGCACTGCCTGGAAGCCTCTTTACTAAACATACTGTGGAAAATTTCCTTTCAGATGCAAATCAGGGTCTTGTACTAATAATAACTATTTATAAAGCATCTGTAAATGCAATACAGCACAAAGTGCTTTACAGGCAATTAAAGAGGGAAAAACATGAATGTAGATGGAAAAGGTTAAAAGGATCGGGTAGTGGTTATGAGTAGGCGATTTGAACAAATGTTTATGCATGCATGTGAAATGGCTACAATCAAATGTGAATCAAGGTTACATAAAAATAAAGCTTTATTGATATCATTACACATCAAAAAATAATAAATACAGATCTGCAGAAGATGAATACTGTCATCCTTTTTCAGTGAGTTCCCTAAGAGCAGGGGTGTCAAACTAAATTCCCAGGCAGCCACAGTGTCAGCGGGCTTTTGTGGTTTCCTTCCAATCAGCTGCCAATTAAGGCCTTGAGAACAAGGTGTGGGGATTCTTTAGCCAATCGAAGACTTGAATGAACCACTGGTGCCAAGAACACCCCAAAAGCCCAGCAGACGCTTTGGCCCTCCAGGACCGGAGTTTGACACCAGTGCCTGAGAGTCTGTACAAGCAGTGGGCAACAGAAACGCGAGCGAGCACGTCCAGAGATCTCGAATGTCGTCCAGGCAGGAGCGGTCTTCGCCGAGGAACCCCCGTCTACTCGTCCGGCCGAGCCGTTCTCCTTCTCCTCCCTCCCGGTCCGGCTGGCGGCCTGCTTTTAATGAGCCGTCTCTCCACGCCGCAGACCTCCCTGTGCACACGGCCCTCCTTCACCCCGAGCAGGAAGGAGAAGAAGCCCAGCACCCACACGTAGGACCTGGGCAGGGTGGGCTCCACCTCCGGGAAATGGTCACTGCAACGGCTGGAAAACGACAAGCACCAGTTACGCTCACTTTTCATGATCTCAAAGCTTGCCTCAGCCACCAATCACGTGTCACCTTCACATAGCCCCTCCCCCCTCAAAAAATAAAAGAAAAATCTGTCTATAAAACCGACACCACTGGACACAGGGTCCTCTGGGAATCTTGGTGATTCTACAGGCCGCACTGCAGTGACCAGAGAGTTCAGGGCCTGAGGTAATTAAACTGTATTTCTTCAGCTGACACCTTTGCTATGCAGTGAGAGTCACAGACTCTACGAGAGGTTCAACTGCAAGTATCAGCTGCCAGCCTGCATTAATTTAGGAGGTGCACTGGCTCTCGCGCTGACACCCGAGAAGCCCAAACGTTTACCAATCCGTTACACGGGGAGGCCGTGTTACTCACTTACGGAAGGAAGGAGAAGGAAAAAAGGAAGGATGCGAGAACAACCGCAACCAGAACGGACTCCCGTCGCACTCACGCAGCGGTTCCTTGCGACAGCGATCGAAAGAGGAAGAGAAAGGCGTGACGCCTTCCGACGGAACGCCGAACAAAACGAACTTCAGAAATGCAAATTTGCCGCGAAGCTATTGGCGGACCCTTTTTCGCGGTTACCTTACAGCAAAACAGCCGCGCGAAAGGAAAACGCCCGGAGCGTCGTCCTCGCCTCAGCGCAGGCTGACACACGCTAGCACGCGCTAGCACACGCTAGTGACTCAGCGCACAGCCGCATGGAACGTCTGAAGCCCACGGACGGGCTATACCGGGCTACACTGCTAAGGTGATTGCTTGGGCTGAGCACTTAAGCTTCATCAAGACTGTAACATCTACATGTCTGAGTAATGACAGTAAGTTTATACGCCGACAATGTAACCCTAGGTGCAATCTAACCGCAACTCACTATATCCATTCTATTCTTTCTTAGATTTTCTTACGACGCATTTCGTCATAATTCACCCGGCCTACACCCTATAATATGTAAAAGCTGTCAGCCGTGTTCTGGGTCAGGACCCAAATGAACAGACCCAAATGAACAGTCCAGAGAACACACTTCACATGAGACCCCCCCCCCCTCACATACCGAACACAGAGGCCTGCATAACCTCTGAACCCCATTTAGATGGTTTTTTAAATTAAAAAAAAAATTATTATTCCTATTACCCAATAAGACATACATCGCAATAACTTTATTCTTTGCTCTACAGGTTCAACTTAGGCAAAAAAAAAAAAAAAAACTTCAAATGTATAACAATTTAAACAGAAAATTTGTTTCAGTTTGTATTATTTTTCGAAAGAAGTAATTTTTCAGACCTGACTGCACTTAAGGAGGTCAAATACTAAAAGCTTGGTCTTTAAAATAAGGTTCCGTCTTAATGGAAAATTGTACGAGGAGATAAAAAATGCATTCTTTTTTTAAAGCTGACACCTGCAAAGTGTGAAAAAAGTAATGTTTCATCTTAATTTCAAGAATAAAGAGCACAGTTTTACTTAAGTGACCATGAGCGTCTGCTTAATTTCAGTAAAGAAATGTAAAATACACACGCTAAGGGGGAAATAACGTTAACTGACCCGGGGTAACATTTTCGTAGTGCAGTGTGCCAGTACTGGGGATTGGACAGGTGTGAGGCCCCGCCCCTCTCCTGTGTCACATGGTCCAATGTCTGATGGCGGAAGCTGGGCCCGTCTGTGCCCTCCTCACCCCAGCGGAAGAGGAAGCTGGTGGGGGAGCGGGGCTGGGCGCCAGGGCCAGAGCCAGACAGCTTCTGGAAGTTAGCCTGCAGCTCTTCCACCACACCTGGGGAGGGAGGCAGGGAGAAAGAAACGTGGGGGGGGGGGGGGGGGGGGGGGGGGAGAAAGAAGGAGTGAGGAAGAGATTGAGAGAGGAGTGAGAGCAGGGTGAGGATGAATATGGATGAGAGTCCAAGACAGACAGACAGAGACAGACCGACGTCACCCACGCTGCTACTAAACCTGGCTTTTCTATACCCTACCACTGTCTCTCATTCTCCACCAAAGTCACCCACACCATGTTCCAATGCCCCAAACACAGCACAAGCACACTGTATTAGACCTTTCTCTCAACCTCAGTGGTGCTTCTAACAAACTGACAAACTGCACATAAACACACTTTTGGCTACATGTCTACCGGCTGATCAATTGGCTCATTCCATCATCGGTAAATGTCAGTTGGAGGCGAAAGACATGCCAACAAGTTCACCAGGTGAGTTTTGTCAGTCTCATGGAGAATGACATTCAGGCAGCAATAACTCAGATTTGCAGTTGAGTGCACGTTCAAAAGAGTGGTGGAAAGATTTGTGGTTTTCAGTAGTGACGATACTTTACATTTCTATTTCCTTCTGTTCCTGGTTGAGCAGGTCTGCTCTCTGCTAGAATGAAGCGTGCCAGGACATGTTTATCACCATTTAATGTTGCAGGAGAGTCGGGCTCTGAAAAACCGCCCTGCCAGACTCAGCAAAATGACTGCCACTGGGGTGACTTCTAATCACACAAAACACCCAAGTGTAAGAAACGTTAAGGCTCAGTACAGAATGATCAAGAATCACAGGAGTAACCAAAATATAAATGAACTTTCCTCCTGACGTAAATGATGAGATGTAGAGCATATCCCAGAGCAAGGAGAACTTGTGTCAGCTGGTAGGGTATGAATTCAGCCCTGAACCCACAGAATGATATTTCACAAGCCATGATCTAATGAGAGGGCCCAGCTTGAGAGGAATATATATTGAAATAAAAATGACACGTACGTCTTCGCTTGAGGATGACAGACTTGAATTTCTTGGAGGGATACAAAGGTTTGCGTGGTTTCCATGTCCGTCTGGAGAAAGAGAACACGGGAGGGACATTAAGTTAAAAAGCTATCTTTAAGGGGTGTCGGGTGGCTCACCTTGTTAAGGCACTGTTTCAAAGCATAGACAGACACCATAGTCATTGCTCAAATCCAGACAAGTCCTGACTGTGACCATTAGCCTGACGCATAATTGGCAGGAGAATTGGTCAGGGTTAGGAAGGGCTCAGTTGATGGGATCTGTGTTTTATCGCTCGCTAGCAAGTTTCTGGTTGATCAGGCACATTAAGTGTCTTCCTCTGACTTTGGACTGTGGTGTGAAAAGAAGCATCTGGCAACATCACATGCTTTGAAGGAGACTTTTTGTGTATGAAAATGTGAGCAAGAAATGAGTCTACGTTATTGTATGTGTGAGATTTGCAATATATAAAACAGATAACATACAAGGAGCAACATAATGTAAAACACAACAAGTAACGCACATGTCTTTTCCTGTCTAACATTTAATTATATCATCAAATAATTTTTATGCAGCATGTAACAGCAACACTACTTGGAAGTGGATCATGAGGAAATTCACTCTGAATAAAGGCCACATATTCCTTCATCATTCGCACACATACACATGACCATTTCATAGCCACTGTCACATTACTATAAGCATGCAATTACTCACGTACTTCGACAACAACAAAACAATATCACACAGTCTACAAATGAACACGAAGACCAGGTCCACATCACACTGAAAAGTGCAGCATGAAAATGAATTGTCACAAATTGATCTAAAATCTAAAATGACTGCATAAACGGTGAGACAGATGGACAGAAAGAGGCGGACAGACAGGTAGACGGGTAGACAGACGCCGCCTCTCACTTGGCCATTTCTTCCTCCTCCCTCTGTCGGGCCAACTCCAAGGCATGATGGACCGTCTCGTACCACGTTTGCAAGCTGAAGCAGGTGTTCCCTGTCACAGGGACAAACGCTCTGTTTAATTACACCATTACACCTAAACCATCTCAATTCTCACAATGCTGCTTAACACATATATAAAATGAACTATATTTACATTCATAATGTGTCAGCTTATTATATTATATTTCGGATGTTTAATGTGGATCCCAGTCCCTTCTGCAGAAAATATTAAGATGACACTTCACGATACCAAGCAGTGGATAAAAAAAACGATTTGGATTGAAGACATTTTGAAGCTAAAACAGCAAGGACTCGGTAGTGTGTAATATGTTGCAAATTCTATCTTTATATCCAATTCAAATCTCAGGACAAATATACAACAAATTTACTCTCTATACTGTCAACATGGTCCTCTCAGAAATATACAGGGAGTCTCCTCATTAACCCTCAGCTTGCTGCTAAGTTCTAACCCTGTCCAATTCACTTGCATTTATCTCATTTCCTCTTTCAGACGTTGGATATTCACAGGTGGACGACAGGCCCTCGAGGAGCTCAGGAATCCAAGCCAACTGAACACGCAACATTCCAGTCAGATAAAATCAATGAGGAAATCTTTTTAATATGTTATGGGCTGAATGCTAAGCAGGCTACACAAGGCCTTTTCTCCACTGCCAAGTGAACCTGAATGGGGGCACAGTGCACGTATGCAATAATATTCACAACTTCCCAGACTGGGCCAAATTCTGGATTTACAAAAACATTTCATGTGCCACAGTGTCAGTCCATGGCTGCACAGGAGGAGCGACCATTTTACCTCAGGGTAAATTTGGCCTCTTCAGTCGCTCTCTGGTGCTTTGACCGTTTATTCAGAAAAGAAGGAGAGGCCATGCCACAAATTCCACCCCTCAGCCCCCTTTTGTGCAAATGAGCCCCGTTTTGCCTAAATTGCTCATTGTTTTTCGTCATTTCAGCATTGCTCCGAGCAGAATTCAAATGTGCTTTTCTCCGAAGAGGCTAGCAATGAAATTCTGCCTCTCAAATTCACCAAACACTTGTGATGGCTGAACAACTGAGAGCAGGAACTTAAGATTACAACAATGTAAACAGTCATGGTTACTGGGTTTCCTTGGATACATCTGAGGACACTTATTATACTGAATGTGTGGATTGGTTTGTGCATATATCATTCATTTTCATTCATATATCTTAACTTAAAAGGTGAAATGATCTGTCACACATTTGGACAATAGAGGCTTTTTACATTATTATTTTTTAAGTCTACGGTTTTAATATGGCCACTCCTTTAGAGAATGATTATGAAACGGCTTTCTCTAGACACAGAGACCCAAAATTAATCATGTACAACTTAAGCAACAGACAGGGATGTGGTTTTGATTCTCGGTGGGGCAATTTACCTCATTAGCTATAGTGAGAACTATATAGGGATTTACACTACTAACAGTAACATTTCCTGCTATTTATTCAATACCTTGGTTTTCCTTGCTTTTGTCACCTGCTTTCTTGGATAACATCCTGGAATTAGCAGAAAACAAGAACGAGATAAAGCACACATCTAAAAAAATCTTAAATATGAACATTTTCCACCCTTTTAAAAAAACACCCCCACGTGGTTCGGCGGTACTTATTCTGCAGAAAAACACTTTGTGACGAAGGAGGCAGCCACCGCTCAAAAGGCATGCAAATCCGTTCCACAACAGTTACGTCCCAGCTCAGTTCAAACGGTGACAACAGCAGGCCGAGGGCACATTCAAATCTCTACTCAAAACAGACTGGAGACGGGCTGGAGAAGCACAGGCTTCAGTAGGACAAAAGTCACAAAAAATACTATTTTTTTTCCTTCAGGGAATATTCATTCCAAGAACCCTACAAAAGCACGTTTGCTCTTCATTGGCTTTTTGGCCGGACCGCAACAGCGGGGGCAGCCCTATAAACGTGAATGTCTGTGACTGAGTCACTGAGTGAGTGGTAAAGTTACACCGCGCACGTCTGTGACTGAGTGACTGACTGATGAAGTTACACCATCGGTCGGCCGGTTCGGTCCAGCCACATACTAGGTTTTGACCTGGACCTGGTCTTGTTACCTCTTCACATCCACCATCATACTTCCCTGCAGAATTAGCATAATGAAGCCCGTGCTTTTCCCTGCCTTTGTACTTCAGTTATGGCGCAACGTTTATTTAGCGTTTCTGTAACTGTGCCGTCACAGTAACGGTGTACACAGTGGGCGGCAGTGTGCTATAATGGGTAAGGAGTTGGTCTTGTAACCTAAAGGTGACAGGTTCGATTCCCTGGTAGGACACTGCCGTTGTACCATTGAGCAAGGTACTTAACCTGCATTACCTCAGTATATATCCAGCAGTACAATTGGATACGAGTTGTGTAAGTCACTCTGAATAAGTCTGCATTTTTTTGAAGATGCAGTCTGGAAAAAATGCCTGTAATGTCACATCACGACAATGTTCGGGAGGCGCTGAGAATGTTATCAGCAGGTGAGGGGGTTCCTTGCTGAAATGAAGGTCATCGAAGGCGGTCTGGGGGACACTCACCACTCCACCTTGTCGTCCAGCTTAAACAGCAGCTTCATCGCGACTATGATGAGGGCGGCGGCCAGGACGTCGTGGCAGCGGAGCTGGCGTCTCCG
Source organism: Anguilla anguilla (assembly GCF_013347855.1). Taxonomy (NCBI): domain Eukaryota; kingdom Metazoa; phylum Chordata; class Actinopteri; order Anguilliformes; family Anguillidae; genus Anguilla; species Anguilla anguilla. Next base: position 46,877,703 of record NC_049206.1, on the reverse strand, counting down.
CTCCTTGGGGTCATAGGTCAGCAAAGCCTCTGCTCCAAACCCAGTCTTCTCTATCACCCTGCTCACCCAATCATGCAGCTCGTCTGAGAAGCAAAAGAGAGAAGGAAAATACCGGAATGTCCTTTAGCGGAGACAATGCTGCCAGCCATCTCGATCTCCAGAGGAAACAAAAACAGCACTTCTGTTTCCGTTTCAGGGCTTAAGAGAGAAAAAAAATCAACACCCCCTACACTAACGACCATACCTAAATCTTAAGAAGGAACCAAAATAACACTCCTGCTTGAATCGATCTTTAAGTTGGAACAGTGGGAGCAAAATTCTAGACAGCTGGTATCCTTAGCAGTTCCGGAAGCTGAATAATGGATATAAAACTAGACTCATTAGACCTTGTGGTCAACAATAACGGAAAACGTTTGTGGTTATCGGCTCATGAAACTTGTTTTCTTTCATTGCGACTTTCTTGGGGCTTTCAATGGTCACCGCTTTGACTAGAACAGACATTTTACACGTGCTACTCTCTGCATACGTTTGTATGCTACGCTATTTACGCATGCTATGCTATTAAGCATGCCCAGTTCTCCTGCAGGCTGAGGGCCTCCACGGTACAGAATGACCCACCTGGGAGGTTGGCCTCCATCAGGTACCGGAGGCAGAGCGTGGAAGGGTGGAGCAGGCAGTCCGGGGTTATGGGAGGGAAGCGGGGGAGGCCCAGGAACACGGCCAGCCTGTGGGCCTCCTTCTGGACCAGATTATGGGCGGGAATAGACTGCAAGAACACAAACGCATCAGCAGCTACCACGGCGCTAACTGTCACAGACACAGAAAGTGAACAAGACATACGCTCAATATGACCCCTTGCCTACTCCTTCTTGAAAAGTAATTATTTGAAAATATTCATTATTTCCTCCGCCATTTTCTTATTAGTTATCTAGAAATGTCCCTTTCTCACTTCTAAACTCTCACTGGAAGTCGCACTACTCTTATTTTCATCACTTAACGAGGAACTGAAAAACAGCACTCTTTAGTTCTGGATGCTTCTGTTGCCGGCTGTTTTGTCATGTGAGGAATCCTTCCTCATCACGGAGTTTTCACATCCACACGCCGTCAATCCAGCCACTGACTTCTGCCGCTCAACCAGAACGGATGTTACAACAAAAGGGCATCGGGTCCGATTCTCTCCGAGAGAGGGAAAATGCTGAGAGCGTACAAAACGAGGGAACTCATTTTATTTCGCTGTTCAGCGTCAAAGGAGAACCGCGGCGCGTCGAGGTGTTTGCTGCGAGTCCGCTTCTGCGCAATCCCTGAAATTTGAGGAGTGGCGGTTCTCGCTGTCTTTTTAAGAAATGGTTTCCAGTAAAGGCCGCCTCCTGTCGGAGGCCTTCCCCGACCCCTCACCAGCGCTCTGAACACGCCGATGTCTCTCCCGTACGGCTTCATCTCCTCCGGAAAGCCCTGGTAGGCATTGACGTACGGGACGTGACCCCCTGCCACGAACCTGCCAAACGCAGCATGTAAGTAAGAGCCAACAGCAACCACTGGCCCCAGGCCCCAGAGCACACCGGCCCCAGGCCCCAGAGCACACTGGCCCCAGGCCCCAGAGCACACTGGCCCCAGGCCCCAGAGCACACTGGCCCCAGGCCTCCTGATATTCAAATGTCTCAGTTCACACTCAATTCAATTCCATTCACACGCATGATACAGCCGACTAATTCATGTTTTTGCGGCCCACACTATTAGCAAAATAACTATTAGTACACCAATAATCCATGAACGGCTTTTAACCTTGTACATTTAAAAAAGGTGGCATGAATAGTTTCATAACTAAGCGTCAATTACAGTCACTCTTATAGAAAAGTGCTCAGAGTATGGACCTGGGCCCCAATGTGGACTCCAGAACCTTTGTTTGGGGGTTCTAAAGAAACAGGGCACTTCATTTAGATATATTAAAATCTGATATTTAAATATAAATACAGAGGAAAGACTTTTTTTTGTTTTTGAGGATAATTTTCCAAACATTACTGTCTGACATCATATACTGCATGTTATTTGCGTGAATTAGTGCCAACAGGAAACAGCAGGCCCACTCCTGTTTATACTATAATTATTCAGTATTTGCTCGTTTTTAATTAGTTCTGCAGATTCCTTCAATACCACGTGCAAGGCACAAAATATATAATGTCTGCAAGCTGCCATTTTATATATGAAAGTTACTCCCCTAGCCCCCCACCAAGCACAATTAAAGGCTTTAGTTTGCATGCTAAATTAAAGGCGACAGTCCACACAGAATCAGAGTTCATATACGGTGCGCTGAACAGGTCGGACCAGTCTGTCTGGGCCTGACATGGATGAGAGCCACAGCACAGAGCCTCAGGCTTCAGGCTGACTGTTGATCTCAGGAGATACTGTACCCTGCCCCCCCCACCCCCCACGACCTCCCCCCCCTGCCCCCCCCGCCCATGCATTCATAACCCGACGGGACCCACAGACGCCACCCCCCACCACACGCCCTCACCGGAGCAGGTCGGCCAGGGTAAGAGCCTCTCGCACCCACAGCAGCGCGAGGTGGCAGAGGGCCAGGGTCATGGGCATGGTCATCTGGAACAGGGCCCTCCTGGAGTGGGCGGAGCCGTAGAACCCGGCGTCCAGAGAGCCCGAGCACACCGAGGCGGCCCCCTCGCTGGACCAGCCTGAGGAGCCGCGCACACGGGCACACGGGTGAACACACACACACGCACACGGGTACACGTGTGAACACACAAACACGCACGCACACATACGTACACACACACACACACACGCACACATGCACACACACACACGCACGCACGCACGCACGCACATACATATACACACACACACACACACACACACACATACGCTCACACACACACACACACACGCACGCTCACACACACGCTCACACACACACACACACACACACACACGCACGCAGGTACAAATGAGAACGCACAAGCATGCAAATACACACACCCGCACACGTGTGAATACACAAACACGCACGTGCGCGTGCACATGCACGCACGTACACGTGCGAACACACACACACACGTACACAAACATGTACACGTGCAAACACACACATACACACACGTACACATGTAAGCACACACACACACATTACACATATGTACAAACACAAGCATACACATGTAAATGCACATGTACACACATACATACAGATACATAAATATGCATACAAATACACCCAAACATGCGCGCACACACACACACACACACACACACACACCTGTTCCTTGTGACAAATGGCATGGGCCATTTCATACCAACAAAGTGTCAGTGGTGTTGCTTAGCTGCTCTGAAAGGCCACAATTAAAGCAATTAAAGTTCCTGCATTTCTGTGCCTAGTCTTGAGTAATTTGGTCACGTGATGGGACTCCAAGACAATGACAGTCCACTCCTGACAGACAGGTACTGACCCTTCCTGAGGAACAAAGGATAAGAACTGGCCTGACAGCTAAACCTGGCCGGGGGGGCTCTGTACCTGAGATGGAACCGGGCCTGCTGGACCTCTCCTCCTCTGTGTCCCCCCCAGACTGCAAGGCGGAGTCACTCAGGAAGCCCGGCGACTCCGGGGCACTGTCTGAGTCATAGGCCTGGTAATCAATAGGAAGGGAGGGCGGGAGATAGAGAGAGAAAGGAAGAGGGAGGGACAGCGAGGAAGGGAGGGAGGGAGAGAGAGAGGGAGGGATGGAGGGAGAGATAGAGAGAGAGAGGGAGGGAAACAGAGAGAAAGAGAGAGACAGTAAGGTTAGAGGGGCTGCAATTATGCCTCTATGCCCCAGCACTGTGCTCTTAGACTACACTACTTCCCCCCCCCCGCCGCCCCCGCTAAAGAAAACACATAGTGTTTTATGTACAAGGAGGGTTTGGAATAGGATCTCATTTTCTCGATGTGCACCGTCCCAGTTTCCACAGCCCCTGTCTCTCTCTCCCTTCCTCTCTCTCTCCTTCCCTGTATAAATAATGCAGTCTCTCTCTCTCTCTCTCTCTTTCTCTCTCTCTCTCTCAGAATGGAGTGCAGCTCTGCATCACACGCTGAGTACTCTCAGGATGGGGAGGGATGTGTGACCTTGACCAAGGTGAGCGGTTTCACTCTGCTGCAGGGTCCCTGTTTCCATCCTGCCCGTCTCCTCCTCCGCCTCCTCCTCCGTCACATGACATGACCACAGAGTGCGAAGACTTACACTGCTATGTTACTGACCATAGATGGGTAAAAAGCCTAGACAGGTCAGTGACTGCAAAAGAGGATGAAACAACTGATAACAGACTGGCATTTAAACTGCAAAGACAGAGACTAGCAGTGCTACCTACCATAGACTGGAAGACCTAGAAGAAATAATATGCTGACCAGAGATGGATAAGGCATACGCTGCATAACAGAACCTTAATCTACTACTACACATCAGGCCGTATGAGAACGGAAATAAAGTGACCAAAGCAGGTCATAACAAAGACCCCAGCAGGAAATATATTGTGCATTCTCCTACAGGCTAGCAGCGAATACAAATACAATAGAATAGGCTGTGGATGTGGATGTCTTGAGAAACCCTTGTAGGCCACCAACACCATCTGACACTCCCTTTAGGATGTGCCTCCTATTGAGCTGCCCATGTCCGATCACCGAAATGCTCACGTGAATGATTTGGCTGAACCTGAATAAGACTGAATCAGTCCAACGGAAAAGCAGAAGAGCGCCCTCTAATGACTATTTGAGTGACGGCAATGCATCCCTCGTGCACTTAAGGTTATGTACCATCGACTGCAATTCACGTTCAGTTCATTTAACGAAAGCACGTTTAAAAGATGCCCGACATAAAGTTGTAGGCAATAACGCACTCTGACCTATGCGCAGCCGCAATACACAGCTCAGTGAATGGAGGATTAGAGCTTTAGCCCGCCCAGATGATATGCAAATGAGCTCATTGTCTTCCAGCACACAATCGTCATTCTCACCCATTCGTTTTTTCAACATTTGTCTTCATACATAGGCTTTTCCATTTCAAAAAAAAAAAATCTATAATAAAAAAATGAAAAAGCATGTGTGTGAATTGGTGGTATTATTAATACAAACATTGAGTGTGCATTTGGCCTATTACATTATATGTCATCTTGACACTGGACCAAAATGTGGAAGTTGCATTAAATTTGTCGTACACTGCAATGACCGGAGTAAATATAAACCTTTTTTGGAAACATTTTGGTACACAGCTAAATATAAAGAATAACCATGAAAAAAAGGCTACTGTCACTATGCACAATCAGCACCAGAACTGCTTAGTCACCGTTACAATTTTAAAGGAAGCATAAGGGACAACAGAATGTGGAGCAACCAGCTTGCCTGCTATAGAAACAGTGCAATCATCAACCACTAGGTGGCGACATAACACCACACATTAGCCAGCGGAGAACCCAGCCCTATTCTTTCAGCAATACATCATAAGGAAACACTATCCCTTGGGCTGACAGTGATATGATGACTTACTTATCTGGCCAAAGAGAGCACACTCAAACTCGTTACATTAATGCATATCAGCGTATATACTCACGTATAAATTGAATCTGACAGCTTGGGCAGTAAAAACCACTTCCTTGTCTGGAAGGTTTAGAGGGCTGGAGCTAACCCAGCTGTAGAGAGGCTGGAAATGCACTGCTGAACAGATGCTTTTCACCAGTCTCACTTACAGACTGGATACTACACTTCTGCAGCAACATTTTTATAGAGAGTGATATTTACAAAAGAAGCTCAGGTTAAGGACCTTGTTCTAGGATAAAACTGCAGTATCCAAACCTTTTTATCCAGAAACCTCCAGATGAAAAACCTGCTACTGCTAAAGCTACCTCAATATTTTCACTCTATGGCCTGGAGGTCAAACCAATACAAGAACTACTATGCTAGTACCTCTGTTTACATCTTATATAAGTTATTTTGACTAACCCAAGAACTGTATCTTCTTAAAGTTTACTGAGATTTACACCAGAAGGCGATTAGACACATTTTCATTGGCAGTCACATCTTAAAAAATAATACATGACATATCAGCAAAAAAAAGACATGACAACAATTTAAGTCTTGCAGACGCAGTAAACCGAAAAATGTAAAAGCAGGCGCATTGTTTCAGTCACCTACACACAAAGTGCTGACAGACAGGACGCACCCCAGTGCTAGGTCACTCACTCACCAATTGGAATTTCCCAGCATGCACTGGTCTCTTAGCGTAGGCCTGTCGACTCTTCTGCAGATAACGTCTCCACATGTTGCACAACACCTCGTCCTTTGAAAGGCAGATCATATCGCAGGCTCATCTCTAACATTCCAGCATTGTTGGACAAAATATCATGCCAAAGCTCCCGTCTTAATTCGTTTCTACTGGTATTTCCTGATTCGTCAACAAGCAGCCAAGATGCCTCTCTGTGAAAGACCAGGAACATGCTGATTGGGTAACACAGCAATAGCAGACAGTGCATTGGACAATAAAGCACCAGTGATGGAATCCAGGCCCAGCCCCCTGCCCCACCCTCATGTTGAGCCTCACCTTGAACTGCGGACAGACTCCCAAGGCAAGGAGGGCCTCTGCCTGGTGTTTGAGGATGAACTGAAAGCCCTCACAGACCAGCCACTCGTGACCATGCTCTGTAACAAAACAATACCATAGAACAAACACGCGGAAGCACACGCAGTCAGAAACACTCTGCCTAATCAACAATAGGGACGGCATCTTTTTTGTAGTCAAAGCATTTGCAGTAACGGTTAATAACTCATGAGCGGAGCAACAACTCAAACGGAACTTAAGATCATCCGACGCTAACGTGCTCAGTGTGCCCAAAGTTAAACTGAAGAAGAGGGGTGAGGCACGCTTATCGTTTTATGCACCGTCTTTGAAACATGCTGCCTCAAGATATCAGAGTGGTACCTTCAGTACATCATTTTAAGAGAAAGATACAAACACATGTGTTGCATTATTTATTATTGTTATTATTATTATTATTATTCCTTTTTATATTCATCTTCTGCAGGACCTGTTCACATGCTTCCTGATGTCTCTAAAATCTGCTACACAAGCTGAGTATGACATCACATTAATACTGAAGTTAAATGATTAAGAATGATGCCTTGGTAGGGAAACGGAAAAGAACCTATGGACTGTGGCATGTTGTATAGAGTGTGGGCCTTTATAAAGGATCTTCCAACAGACCCATGTGGTAGGTAGTTGGACTGACCTAATTTTGTCTCTTTTTTGGTACCCTTGGCGATGGTAGAGGACTGACTGTTGGCAAAGAAACTTGAATCCACAAATTCTTGGGTTCTCTGTCAAATCAAAAATACATACACTCAGCGATCCACAAATGACAATTTCAGCAACTGGAAATAAACTGCATGCACAAAGTGTCCATTATGTCTCTGGGTTTGATTTCTGCTGAAACCACAAAGCATTATCCATGGCATGTTGCAAATGAAAACATCACAATAGTTCATTTTTTGTTGAATGCACTGTATTTAATACAATTACATTTAGACATCACCTCAGCTGATCAATTTGGATGTAGGCCTATAACTTACTTATAAAACATGGCACCAGATTCTCCACTTCAGATAAATCTGATAGGTATGCCCACAATTCAAATCAGAATTAAGCCTTGTACACTGAGAAAAATAATATAGTTCACTTACACTGTACCCGAGGGCATATAAACCTTCTTGGGGTTATGATTACACACATAAGGTACTGTTTTTCAACATTACTGTAATTCAGTCCCAAATTGAACACCTGTCCTTTTGCCTCTGTAGCATACTGCATGTACGATGGCCTTACAAGACATACTGGATAGATATAACATCCCAATATCAGAGACTCACCTCAATCACGTTATGACAGGATCTGCAGTAGAATTGGCCCTCCTCTGTGATGCCCCAGTCCACTTCAGAACACTGTACACAGGGTTCCCTGTAGTCATTCTGCAACAGCAACATTTCTACATTTAGCGCTCTATCTAACCTATATCAAACGAGTGCTACATCTCCATCATCAACGAACCAGCAAGCTATCCTCCGGCCACATATAGCTTGCTGGATGCATAAATCGAAGGTTAGATACAGAAATAAATGATAAATTATAGACTTTCTCGCTGTGCCATTAGCAGTAGTCTACCCAGCGTTACGATCTAATTACTGTAGAGTATGCTGTGAGAAACTAGATAGAGAACAAAAACTTACAGTATGTTCTTCGTCCATTTTTTCATGCTCAAGTGCTCGTTTTGTCAGGCGCACGTGTGGGCATATCTTTACAGTATGCAAGACAGAAGTAAACACAACATGATTTCCGGTGTGCGACGATGAATACCGTCCGTCTTACAACCAAATCCACCCACTGCTTTAGCCACTGCAACCGACAGCAACTCGATGGTTGCGAATGACATTTAAAATACCATCATACGATGATTCGTTTGTTTTTCACACACGTGACTGCACATTTCCTCCATAACAGATCTAGAGTATGTAACAATACTCTTTCTACATTAGAATTTAACTGACATTTCAATCAAATCGGATTAGATCGATTAACACAAAAACCAGAGGATTATGGTTGAAAATCAAGCGAGGGAGTAATACACACGCACAGTTGCATATGGTAAAAAATGTGGCAGTTGTCTTTCATGGACAATTCGCAGTAATTTGCTGAAATGGCGTGCAGATAATTCTGCGAGCACAACAGTTTTAACAATTTTGCCGTTGCTGTTGCATGTGGACTCCAAGTGGAGGCAGCACTTGAGCTCAGCTTCTCTGATACATTAACGCAAAGAAGAAAATGTGGGATAGATCCTGTTTAACCTAGTCATGAGCGAATATTTTTTAGCATGGATTAGGTTATACGACTGTTAATTAATCAATGTTGTCTGTTTAGTTGTTGTTCATTTGGGTGCATCACTGCACCATCGTGTCTCTTACAGCATGTGTAAAATATCTTTTCACCTGCAATTACAAATTACTATATGCTTTGAATAAATAATGGGCATATAGATAAGATAATACAAATTCATTATACAATACTGCATATGGGGTGTCAGGTTATCCTGACTATGTATTTGAACTAGGCTAGTAACTCAAACAGTGTTGGTTTAATTCCCAGCAGGGAGGATGATGTTGTCCCCTTGGGCAATGTAGGCCTACTTAACCTCAATTGCTTTATCCAGCTGCACAAATGGATTGCATGTTTAAAATTAAATAAATAAAATGAATATATTCCCTATCAGTTGCTTGAGATAAGAGCATCTGGTAAATGCTTTCATGTAATACCCAAAAATACAGATCCTGAGTTATGTGTTTTAGATAAAGGAATTCATTATTACAAATATATGTGACTGTATTTCAATACAGTCACATATATCAATTTCATCTGTAATCAGTAGATTCACTAGATGGCAAATATAACACTTATTGGTGCACGTCATCATTAAAATATACATCATAAATCGTAATATTTAAAGGACATGGAATATGAGCAGAGGAATTTCCTTGGTTCATAGGAAGACCATATTAAGTCCTGAGTCACACTGAAGGCACATTATTCGCAAACATGTTTGTTGTTCTGTTAAGCAATAATTCAAAACTTCCACCATGCAAATGATCATTTCCTTTCTGGTATTCTTTAGCTAATTCTTGCGTAGTATTTCAGGGACACACAAGCTGGATTCTTTTCCCGTCTGTTTCACAGAATCTTGACAACCGTATAATTTGCTCTTCAAGATATTTATAGGGAGAAAGTGTAATGCACTGAACTACAAGATATTTGTTAAAATAGCAAAGTCAAGATTACACATTGTGAAGACAAATAAATGTTAAATAATATAGATGAATGAATATATTTTTTGAAATCTAATTAAATGTCTTTTTAAAACTTCCGGTCTGGTGAAGACATGTAGGATATACAACCGATGGAAGATCAGAAGATCAGTATTCCTAAGGGTGGCCACCAATCCTGTTGTTGGCTACTTTTGTCCACAGAAGGAGGACAGTTTTGGAGGACATTACAGGGACTCACTACTCTTAGTTGTATGCAGCACAGGCCTCAGGTCTCTGAGCTATTTAAGCACCCCCGCGGTATAGATAGACTGGTTTAACCTTTCACACAAAATGAATGGGATTAAGATTAGGGTTGGGCTGATCCTGGGTATGTGGTTTGGTGTAACTGTTGACCCACAGCTGCTGCTGCTGCACTCGCAGATGCCAGAAGTACCTTAGGCTCTGATTATCTGCGACAAGACAGTGTGAGTTCAGCAGAAAGAGGATTTCAAACGGGATCCTAAACACTGGATTAACATATTAACCTTGAATACATAGGGCATGGAGGGCACTGAGGTTTCCCTTGCGCGTACTGTTTCAAGACCATTCATTTCCTTGTATCCACTGCTTGTATTCAGTATCAGTTCAAGAGTGGGTTTAGATCATATAGTGCCAAGCTCTATTTAGTATCCTTTGAAAAGTGTATTCAAAATTGCTTTGTGGTTTTGTGCTTATTTATAGGAATGACTTATTTTTGTTCAGCCATGCCTCAGTCTTTCTTCGTGTCAGCCTTCCTAAGTCTCCTCCTTATTAAGACCAGTCAGCATATTGGCCGCCCTTCTTCTGTCATTGTGTGCAGTGTGCGCATATGTGTGTGTGTGTGTGTGTGTGCGTGTGTGTGTGTGCGTGTGTGTTTGTGCATATGTGTGGTGTGTGTGTGTGTGTGTGTGTGTGTATGTGTGTGTGTGTGTGTGTGTGTGCATATGTGTGGGGTGTGTGTGTGTGTGTGTGTGTGTGTGTGCGTGTGTTTGTGCATATGTGTGGTGTGTGTGTGTGTGTGTGTATATGTGTGTGTGTGTGTGTGTGTGTTTGTGCATATGTGTGGTGTGTGTGTGTGTGTGTGTGGCTGAATGTGTGTGGTGAGTGCTTTCATCCCCCTTGCTTTGTCCTCTAAATGAATTTGCTCCCGATCCTCCTGATTCTGATGTGATTTAACCTAGTCTTTCAACAAGACCAAGTGGCAGCTGTGCATTAATTTAATTTCAAAGAGCTGTTCTGCATTGAAGCGCAGCCATAAGAACTACAAAGCAGACTAGGAAAGGTGCATGCAAGGTCGCACAATTTCAGGCTTGCTTCCGTCTAATCAACAGTAATCATCCGTACCCTTATTTTGTCTAAAGGCTGTCTGGTCCCATCAGGATTGGACCAACTGTTGTTCTTATTTTCAGCTGGATTCAATAAAGTGTAAGTACGACATTAAGAACGAGGCGGTGTCACACCTCGGGAGTGTGGCTCGACCCTGCGGAGGGAGAAAACACATGTTTATCCGAACCTCAGTGGCAACTCAATCCATTTCATCAAGTCTCAGTTTTACGCATGATATTCCCCTGATGAAGATGGAGCATTGCAGCAGAGTTGCAGTATCTTCGCTGTGTCAGAAAACAACGCGAAACACCGCAAACAGCCCTGTTTGCGATAACCTCTCCCAGCTCTCCCCATCCGCCCTCTCCCTTTATCTTCATTTGGCTCGCGAGGCTCCAGATTCGCAGGCTGAATTGTTATGCTTTTGCTAACCCCAGGCCGACTCCAACATTTCCAATGCAAAGCGCGGTATTGTCTATGGAAATCAGTAACGGTCGCTAATGGTCGATCCGTCCTCCTACTGGGGCAGGTGGTGGCGCTGTGGATTTCATTCTGTTTGTGTCTGCCAGGTGACATTTTAAACACAACCTGGTTCAGCCATCACACTTGCGAATACCGGTCGCAATTCCCTTCCCTCTCCATTACCACTGTTTTCCTGCATGAACCTGGTTGAAATTCCAGCTGGGTTGCAGCCCGGTTTCAAGCTGATCCAGCTGGTTTGAAGCTGGTCCTGCTGGTTTGAAGCCGGTTCGGAGATGGTTAAGCTGGCAACAAGATGGGTGACATAGCAACCATCCTGGCAATACCATGTCCAGCTGGTGAGCCAGCTTGGTACAGGCAACAGAACATCACCAAATTCCAGAGGGTATTCAGCAGTAGCAGAACCTGTTTGCAGCTAGATTCTATCTTCGGCTAATAGCTGGAATTTTCACTCTGGAATGACAACCTAGCTATTGCTGACAGTATATGGGCCACTTGCTGAGGCTCTCAGAGGCTGAAATGGCTATTGGCTGAGACACGCTAATGCAAAGAGGGAGATTTGCTGGGGCTCACAGAGGTTTGGAGGCCCACTGACAGAGGCTTGTTTTTTCCTCCATTCGTTTTGCTGTCTTTTGTTTACGCATAGTCTTGATTACACACTGGACCTTTGGCACACTGGGCATTTGAACAAAATGAAATCTCACCTGTAATCAAAAGGGTAATATCAGGAGGGTGGGGAACAGTTTTTCCATTCGAAAACTCGTACCTGCCTGTTGTAAAAATGTTGCAAAACGTCTGGCTAATTTCTCCTGGTGTCTCTCGCCCACAAACAGTTTACTGCAAGTGGGCTCCCGGTTTTAATTGTCTTCTCGTCATTGGTTCTGCTTTTTGTCATTTCGTTTTGCCCCGCCCCTCCCAGGAGAGAAGAACAGACCTCAGAGGAACGCTGCAGCCACCAGGCTGCGGTTCGGGCTTTGGGCGTGGTCGGTCTGTGTCTCCTGGCCAGGGCGAGGTCTGGCAGCCAGGCACAGTTCGTGGGTAAATGGTAAATGGTAAAATGGACTGCATTTATATAGTGCTTTTATCCAAAGCGCTTTACAATTGATGCCTCTCATTCACCAGAGCAGTTAGGGGTTAGTTGTCTTGCTCAGGGACACTTCGACACGCCCAGGGGGGGGATCGAACCGGCAACCCTCCGACTGCCAGACAACCGCTCTTACCTCCTGAGCTATGTCGCCCCACAGCTATGTCGTGGGCATGCCTCTGCCTGCTTTCACTGGCGCAGAACCCACACATCCAGCTGGAACCCAGCCAGGAGAACCCGGGCAGATCTCTGTCCTACTGCAGTGAGATGAGAAAGACAGAGAGTGCAGTCTCTATGTTACGCTCCCATCTCTTTGAGCCTCTACGATGCACCATCCACGACAAGTATAAGTTTTCAGCAAATGCATGTATATTGCACAGGGTATACGAAGAATGGAAAAACAAGGTACTTTCTTGAATATACAGTATTATAGTAATTTATTTATTTAACAGACAGCTCCAACAATTAGAGTTACACAGAATCAATCTGTTAATTACTTTGACAAAAGTACAACTGCCACAAAAGGCATTGTCTGATCACCACACTACATGCTACGGAGTGGCAAACTGTGTTTCCTTTCTCAAGAGAATGACTTGTGATGGTAATGTGTAGACTATAGTCCATATCGACAGCTACCACTCTCAGGCTAGCTGGGCGGTACTGGTGTCATTTCTTAGTTTGACCTTTCAAAGCTATTTTTACCTACAAGCTATTAGATGTTAGAATACATTCACTGCCCCTCAATTTTTTTTTTTAAAGAGACATTGTGAAGGTTGTCTAATGTGTTACTTGCACAAAGTAAAGTGAGAGTCTTTCTTTTCTCAGACAACAGGAAGGGCACAATCCCCAGAGAGTCTGTTCTTTCTGAAAGAGGAGAGCTGCTGAAAATAACAGGCAGGAAACAAGTGTTGATAACTAGCCTTCGTTAAACACCAGCCACCCGCCCCCCCTACTCTCCCGCCCTGCTGGCCGGCCCGATCGCCGCTGTGGTCCGACGTCCCTGACTGTCACGATGCGTTCGGACGTGACCTCTCACGACTTCGCAGCGAGGCACGAGTCCATCTGACGACAGGGGGGGTAACAAGGGGGGCGTTCCGCGATTTCGGCTCCCCTCTCGAGTCTCCCTCGCTAAACGCCTCGGTCGGCGCTGTCCGCCCACTTTCCCGAGGCGGCGTGCTGGTCGCCATGGCAACCACCGAGCTCATCAGAACCCGCAGCGCCGAGAGGAGAGAAAAAAAAAATCAGGAGGCATACGCCGTGGAAAATCCGCGCCATCAGGCGTTTAATGAAAATGAAAACGCTGTGAAATTTTTCACCGTTGCCACTGAAGGGAAAAAGCTGTTTTAACGATTCAGCTTGTGCTTGTGCACTGGGATAAAAAAAAATCACTGTCCCCTCTTCAGTATGTTCACAATGGTAATGCATCAGGCTAAACTAGTTCTATTGATGGAGAGCAGTAATTATTGTAATTTGAGTCTGATTTTTATGATCTGTAGGGTGTTCTAGGTCTAATTCACAGATGGCAGGTTTCTGTGAGTTCAGGTGGGTGACAGTAAAATGAAAAAATAACCATTAGGAACATGGCAATTACACCGCAGCTCAATTAAGGGTAATTTGTATGGAGGAACTCAATCCAAAGTCAGATATAAAATGTCTCTGACTGCTCTCCGGGCTGCCGCTATTCACGGAACATGGACGCCTAGCATAAATATTTATGACAAACGTGATCTGCTGTTACAGACCATGCCCTTCTGCTCAACAGCTTCCAGCGATTCTCGGTGATACCTGTTTCCATCCATAGAGCGAGCTGTTCTGCTGCTCTCCGTTCTCCCATTTCTCTGTTCCTCTCTCACTCCGTGCTGTCTGTCTCCTCCCTCCCTCCCTCCCTCCCCCCCCCCCCCCCCCCCCCTTTTCCACTAACTCTCCCCGCCACCCTTCAAAGCCAGAGTTCCGGAACATTCCCGAGGTCAGGCCTGGACAAGATTCCAGCCCTCACAGTAGCGGCGGCGCCACCCTCTCCGTCCCCTCCTCCGCCCCCCGCTCGTCACGCCCCGCTCGCGCTCCCACAATCCCGCTGGCTGCCTGGGCCGGCTGCGGAACCCGCGCGGAGGCATTGCGCGCGAATGCGCGTGCGCACCCCTTCTAACGCAGAGGAAGAACATCCAGTTGCTATAGCAGTGCGCACACACCCTCCCTCCCGCACTCCTCTCTTCTGAAGAGAAGCACCAGCCCACTCCGCATTATTCAGAGCCCCCTGCTCCCGAACGGAATGGGTGGGCGTGGAGCTCTCAGTCACAGGCACGCTTCTAACTGCTGTGGTTCCATGCTGGATATTGGAGTTGGGGGGGGGCGCTCCTTGGTGCCCCCCTCCCCCCTCCGCAGCTGTTTCCCTGGCTGTGCTCTGCCGGATACAGCTGTATTCCCACACTCAGCCTTGTTCCAGACATCTATGTGTTCAGAGCAATGGCTGCGGCTGGCCTGGCAAAGACTGCCGTGTGTGTGTGTGTGTGTGTGTGCATGTATGTGCATGTATGTGTTTGTGTATTTGTATGTATCTGTTGTGTGTGTTATTTTGGGGGGATGGTGCTGGTCATTGTGGGTGGGAATACGCTCCTTTTGTTACTTGCGTATCTGAGCCTCGTCTCTTACCCCACCCCCTTGTGTTATTTTTGCTCCTCCCCTGAGATAACCCGAGAGGGCCATCCATCTGTGGGCGAGCCCCAGGCCCTGCGCTGGCTGGTCAGTGAGCACACCCACAGCCCCGCCCCTCCCCGCCATGTCACTCCGGAACAGATGACCTCATCGAAGTTATTAGTCACTCAGGCAGCTCTTCAGCAGGCTCCGCCGCTGAAGCAGACCTTTATTGCCACGGCGATGAAAGCCACACATAATTCCTAGTGAGATTAAAGGTCCTAGTGAACAACCCCGAGAGTTAACAGAAAGACACTTTGAACCAATGGGGTTTCAATGGGCGCACACACAATGGGCGTACATACACACACACGCACATACATACACACACACACATGCATACCCAAACACACACACACATACATATATACTTACGCACGGTTTGTACACACATACACTCACAAATATACTCACACAAATACGCGCAAGTTCAATGGAGTGAATGCATTATAAAAATGCATTATTGAACACATACCACTTTTAAAAAGTGCATTTCACTTGCTCTGTAAGTTGAAATCTTAAGAGACATGCATAAGAAATTTTTTCCAAAAGAGCAATATTTTTGACAGAGGAAGTACTGTACCGTGTATTATATATTTATATATAATGGATCAAGAGCAGCACCAGCCAAGAGCACTTTTATAAGCTGCATATACTGTACATGCAAAAAGAAATATCCGCTCATCCACAGTACATCCTGCAATGTTATTTCTGGGGGGGTTGGGGCCTGTCAGGGCAATGTGTCAAGCACCATAAATCTGAATAACAATTTTCATTGGACTCTGCCTACATATTTCCTCTATCTTTTCCTCATATTTAGGACAGCAAAAGCAAAGCTGACAGGTCTTATATTTCACCACCTCTAACCTAGGAGTGTATAGGGGATGATTCCTTTTGTGTTTGGCATGTAATTACTGTGGAAACCCTGTGGGATTAAGTCAGTGTCAGTGCACCATAAATACAACAAACACGGACCATAGAATAGATGGAATATGAACTTAATAAAGGAAACTACATACAGGGCTTCTGGGTGGGGCATTCGGATAAAGCAGAGGTTCTTCATACACTGCCAAATCCTGACTGTCAGTTGTTACTGTGGCTGGGGATCCCATGGGGGAATGCATTTGGTGTTGCACCAGGGAGTGTGGGTTTATGGCAGAGTTACCCCCACCTCATGATGTGGCTGACTGGTGGCCTGCAGTCTGTGAGCCCCCAAAATCTTTGAGCCAATGGGTGTGGAGCCCAGCTGAAAGAGTGTGGTACAGCGAGAAGAAATGGCGGCTAGCTTTGAGTGTTTCAGAGGATGTCTTGCTAGTCTGCGCTCTCACAAATAGATTGATCTGTAGCCTTAAGATTGCATTCCACTTAGGGGGACTGTGTTCCAGGTTGGGTAAAAGGTGAACAATAATGGAATAATATGCGCTATTGTCTGGCACAACTTGGTTTTATTATTGGGTTTTCCAAAGTTTAACAAAATAAGGAATTCTGTTCTTTCTATGAGTGAGAGAAGAGGAAATGTTGAAGTAGTGAAGAAGTGAACACTCCTCCCCCTTCCTTCTCTGACACCATTGGAGAAAATGAAATGTGGTGTCACAATGACATCACAAACAATTATGGTTGAAGTGAAAACATTGCCTTAACCTTGGTCTAATGTTATGAGAGTGCGGGCACCACTTTAGAGTGCTTTTGAAGGTTGATGGATTGGAGTCAAAGTGGGACAAGGCCATTCCTGGCCACTGCAGTGATGATGAGTCTGCTGGCAGTGGGATATGCTTTGCATACTCTGCAGTATTTCCAACTGTGCCTTCTAGTGAAATTAGCAGAAAGTAAAATCCATTATCTCCACTCTGGACAATGGATCCAGTCACCTCACCACCCTGGAACAAACAGTTCCTGGCTCCTGCTGTTCTCCATCTGTCGCTGTTTCTCTGTTCTCTCTGGAGAGAGAAGAACAGTGGCTCTGACAGAGCTACTGACTTCACTTACAGAGATATAACAGAGATAATGAGGGTCGAAGAAGAGAAAGAAAAGTCAATCTGTACCTGCCTGTGTGTGTGTTTGTGTGTGCCTGTGTGTGTGTTTGTATGTGCCTGTGCTCCTGTGTGTTTGTGTGTGCCTGTGCTCCTGTGTGTGTTTCTGTGTGCTTGTGCTTCTGTGTGTGTTTGTGTGTGTCTGTTTTCCTGTGTGTGTTTGTGCATGCCGGTGCTCCTGTGTGTGTTTGTGCGCCTGTGTTTCTGTGTGCGTTCGTGTGTGCCTGCTTTTCTGTGTGTGTTTGTGTGTGCCTGTGCTTCTGTGTGCGTTTGTGTGTGCCTGTGCTCCTGTGTGTGTTTGTGTGTGCCTGTGCTCCTGTGTGTGTTTGTGTGTGCATACATAGGTGGTGATTATTTGGCTAATTTTTAATTAGCGCACTTCTTTGTTGAAGTTAATTTTGCTTATTGTTTGTGTAAAACATTACCATGGCAAACATTTAAAGTGCACAGTAGCAAAAAGAGGACACACAATGGAAATAAACCTCTAGGGGCTTTTAAATCCCCACCTTTGTCAGATTTTAAATGTAGCATGCGTACAGCAAGACCGGTAATAAACGTCATCAACGTGGTTCCTTGTGAGAATGATTAGAATTGTGCGGGTTGGTTTCGTCACTTTGCGCATAGTGATAGGGTGAATGCGAGCTGTTCACAGCAGGCAGCCTGAAGCTTGGGGAAGCCATGTTGTGATGCGTTCAATGGGGAGCAGTATGATGTAATCTGTACTTGTGATCCAGTTATCTAGGTTTCATCACCGTGCTTGCTATGGCCACGCCACTGCTTCCTCTCGCTGGTTGGACTCTGAGACACCGACTTCACAGCCAAGAGAAAGAGGCATACAGTCCAAGTAGTGCATCGGTCATCTTATCAAATTTTTCTCACTTGCATAACAGCGTACTTTGTCCGATAGGCAGCATTCCCCCACGAAGGCGGGGAACGCGTTGTTTAAGACCTCTTTTTCCATTGCGCTGGCTGTCATTTTACAGGTACTGCATGTTTATCACACCGTGTAAGATGTGTACATAACACAGACATTTTCCCTCTAAATGTAAGGAAGTCAGAAGAAATCCCCTTTCCTTTGAAAAAGGAAACCTAAACGCACCGGGTGAATATCAGTGATCTGCTGTTACCTCAGCTCAGCGCGGAACGGCGGCAGATCCATCATCTGATCAGTCATCCGCCCCGGCCAGCCTCCGGTAGCACGACAAAAAGGGATGCGTGGGCCCTCCGGTGCCGTTGCCACGGCAACCCGCTCTTACAGTACCCGCGTGCGCTGCCGCCGTGCCAAGCGGGCAGAGGAAGAAGGGGCGGCTCCAGAGGCGTGAGTGCCAGGGAGCTAGCAGTTCTTCAGCGCAGCGCAGCGCATCGCAGCGGGGACCGTCCTCTGGGATCGCCCCCCCCCAACCCCCCTATCCCCCCCCATGCGTCCTTCACAGCCGCTTGCCTCAGATATGCGGGGCAGGGGCGTGGAAACAGGAAGTGATGCGGAAGGGGCGCGAAGGGGCAGGGGTGCGTGCGGGGGGGAGGAGAGGGAAGTGAGTGCGCGCGTGAGAGATGGAAAAGGGGTTGGGCGAGAGAATGCGGGGATTTGGGGAACATTGGGGAAATGGGGCGAGAAAAAGCGAGCGTGGGGATAGCAGGGTTGTGGACCCACGGTGGGCACTTTGTGCATCCAGAGATCACCGCGTCCTGCACAGCCAGAAGAATAGCTGAAGAGTTCACTCACATTTGAAGGCAGACTGAAGAGACATGCACACGTACGTGCCCGCACACGCAAATTCGCACACACACACACACACACACACACACACACACACACACACAGTTCCCACCATCTACGTAAATCACACCCTGTCAGGCAGAAAAAGAGCTGAGTTTTCTTTGGTAAAATAGCAGTGTATTGTTGAGACAAGACATTGTGAGAGCTCCAGCAGCTAGGGAATGCCCAGACTCAACAAAAACAAACTGACTACGTCTTTAACCAGCGACTAGACATGACAGAGGAGCCTGCCCCGATCTTCAGACCCACAGTGACAGCAGGCAGATTCCCTTCTTCCTATCTTGTCGTAAATTGGCAGTCAAAACATCCTGAGATTCGATCGGTCAGGGATCATCACAAAAAGTCAAAAATCTAGGAAAGCGTAAAAGCAAGCGCTGGTACAGATCAACATGTGCAGATCGTGCTATCTATTCGACAGAGGCTGGATGAGCAGATATACTGTATATGGTGAGAGTAGACCCTGAGCAATCGGTGAGTGTTGTCTTTGTGTGTGGTCAGCTGGTCAGTCAGAGTGTGTGGGGTCCCTGTGATGGGAACTGTGATTGTCTGAGGTGGCCCAAGCAGCTTAGTCACTGGCTGGCTGTGTGTGGGGGGATGAAGCAGGGAGGTGGATGACATGATAAATCTCTGAAGGTAAGCTCTCTGTGATATCAGTCTCTAATGCCACAAACCCCCCCTTCTGCAACTATAAAGTGAATTCCATTGAAACATTGTTTTGCCAAAGTAAGATTGAGTGAAGCTCACCCACTTAATAGTCACTTTGACCCCCCCCCCCCCCTCACTTTTACCGTAGAGGACATCATTCACTCTGAATGCATCACTCGAAGCTTGTCAGCAGAATGCAAATTTCATTTACAAACACCCACTCAAGGGCACACACATACAAACATGCACACATCCTCACAGGCACTTGTGTACATATGACACGCACGTGCACACGCACACGTTAACAATCACAGCTCACGTGAGCACAGCCACGTTCAGACCCACAAAAGCGCGTGTTCGCACACATAGGAGATGATGAAAAACGCAGCAATAGCAGGCAGACATGCTGAGGCGCGCTGCAGTGACATTGTGGGCATGCGGCTGTGACTCTTCACCATGGTAATCTGAATTACTGATCAACCCATCCATGAAATGAGCTCCTCCCCCCTGCTCACGGCCATTCGATTAGTCATAAATAGCTACCCCTCCGAGTCAGGGTCATGACCACTGACCTAGCCACGATGTCGCCGTGACCCATAACGTTGCCGTAACGTTCTGACGACATCTGCGCAACGTTAAAGCTCGAAAGACACAATCCGTGTAGGACAATACAGGTCTGACATCAGGGACCCCTCGCCCCCGCAGCCCTCAGATGAAGCCGTCCCTGTTTCTATATTCATCCTGAGCTGAGGAGATGTGAACGTTGGTACATTCATCTGGCTAATGACATACGGTAGAATAATGACTGACTAATGGTTGCATGGTAACCTGCAAATGCGATTTGCATTTTGAAATGACGCACATTTTTATATATGCATAGTGACAAGAGAGTGTGATGGGGCCCCACGATCCTTTTCATTTCATTTTAATTAATTACTCAAAGCATGGCTAATGCTGTTATATTATACAGTACATCT
The DNA here is from genome assembly GCF_013347855.1 of Anguilla anguilla. Lineage (NCBI taxonomy): Eukaryota > Metazoa > Chordata > Actinopteri > Anguilliformes > Anguillidae > Anguilla > Anguilla anguilla. The sequence goes on along the minus strand of NC_049206.1, from coordinate 46,856,837 downwards.
AATAGGAGCCAGACACTGATGATGCAATAGCCTTGGCTTGATTCATCACGGAACCTGTAACATCAATGCATAGAGAATCATAAAATCGATGATAAAAAGTGTCAATTCAATCTGCCTCTGAGCCTCTTCTGTAGCAAATGACAGTTCATTGCCCTGATGCGTCCGTTACACTTGTTACATTCTTAAATTATTGCTTTAAACAGATGTCTTAAATTATCACCCCCAGGCCTTCAACATTTTTCTTGTGTGAGAGATGAATGGCATTAAGACAGATTTCTCTCATGACAGACTGCAGTCTGTCTCGTTGTCTGGACTTCTGTTACAACTACTAAGCCGCTGGAAAGCAGTTTTTAGTACAAGAATTACTAACATTCTCTAGGATACTGCGGAACAGTTCACATACTTGGTAATCGTTTGGTTCGGTGGCCATGATGTTTATTGTCATCAACATTGTGCTGTATGTTGAAGTAATTGTTCAGATATTTAATTGGCTTGACATTTTACACGCATTGTCAACAAATGACCCCAAATTAGAACATTTAATGAGACAGACAGAGAGGGAGAGCAAGAGAGAGTGAAAGAGAGAGAAAGAGAGAGAGAGAGAGAGAGAGCGCTTCAGCCTCCACAGCAGAATAATGCAAACTAACCCCATTCCCTTCGTGGGAGGTCGCCCACCTGCTGCATAATATAGTGCTTTCTCCTCCCCCACACAGGGCCAGAGCTCAGTGTGGGAGTCACAGTTTGAGGGCTTTTCAATTCCCCAATGTTTCTGTCCTGAACACTAGCATTTTCCTCGTTCTTCTTCTGACAGAGCTGCCATTACACTTGTTCTTCTTTCTTCCCTCTCTGTTCCCCTCATTTTTACACATCTACTCCTTTTCTGATGTATTTTGGTTGCGATGAAGCCAATATTCACGTCCCACATAGAATAATACCAAACTATATAAGTCCGAACTAATTATTTTCATATGTTATGGATGGTTAGACAGTATATAAATAGTATTCCAGTGCATTCAACAAATACATTTGATTTTAGTACACTGATGTGTTACGATGCCATAAGAATATGGACATGTCACATGCATATATGATTCTTTTTTTTTTTTTAGCAAATTTGAAACATTGACTTATTTAGTATTTAGTAATGGGGTGAAATGAGTCCTTGGGGAGGACAGTGGCAGAGTTTGGTTGTGCATGTTTCACACCCAAAGGCTCTGGTGCCAAACTCCAGTCCTGGAGGGCCACAATGTCTGCTGGTTTTTAGGTGTTCACTGCACCAGTGGTTCATTTAAGTCATTGACTGGCTAAAGAATCAACACACCTGGTTCTCAAAGCCTTAGTTGGCAGCGTGGTGAAAGGAAACCACAAAAACCCACAGGCACTGCGGCCACCTGGGTATTTAGTTTGACACCCCTGCCCTAAAGGGTGGGGATTAGAGACTGTGGAGCAGCTGCTGTGTGTGATTATGGGCCGGTGGAGGATGTGACGTCATGCTGCCCAGAGAGGCATTCATTGGCTGCTTCAGTGGGAACTCTCTGTGATCGTGTGCAGGTGTTTGTACATCATGCATCTGCTGATACAGAAACTGTGACACAGGCCTTGCCACCTCTCCTTGCCCCCCCTCCCCCACCCTTCATTGAAATACTCAATTTAAAAGACTTGTGGGTGACGGCTCTGCTCGGGGGGGGGGGGGGGGGGGGGGGGGGGGGATGAGGTGACTTGGTGTCTGGGCTATCCACCTTTACAACTCTGCCATTGACATCCTCTCTGGGTACTTTCTGCTAACAACTAACCCAGAATGATCATGCTCGCATGCTTAGCTTTGTCAGTGAGTGAGAAAGAATCCATGAGACTGATCCAGGGTCAGCACAGGGAGATCCTAGGATCAACAGGAGCCGAGCCGGCTCGACCCAATTAGTGACATAAGTGGCCCCCCACAGGGGCCCCTAATTATTCTAAATTACACATAATATTTATAATGTTGGGTTTCAGGGGACCCTACTTAGGGCCACTCAAAGGCTGGGGCCACTTCCAAAGAGGAAGACAATGTTTTCGAGACAAAAGAACGTCTGTTGCAAGCAGAACGGAACACACAGAACCTGCAATGTACCCGAGTTTGTCCTGGAGCCAGTCCCTTTTTATCTCGTGCAGGGACAAAGAAAGAGGACTTTCGTTCCCTGAGGAAACTTTACTGCTGTGACTCATTCCACTTTGGAACGTAGAATTATGCAATCACTGCCTCACCACCGGCCGCCTGACTCTCTGTACCTATAATCTGTGCCACTGTTCTCTTCAGCAGATCCTTAAATGTCCTTCAGGATACCGCAGTTATTTTTCTACCCATACGATTCATGTTTATTTCACCTTCTTCAGAATGAACTAAATCGCTATGTTGAGAATATGAACTCCGGAAGCTGTTAGTTCCTGTGCAAGCAATGACGATCAAATGAAAATGTATATGGACATCAGAGGAGGGGTGATGTCATTCAGCCTAACAACAGGAAATGTGTTCTATAAATCATACAGGCTTAAGTGGATATCCAGAAATATCTTGCAGTCGGAACCTAATGACCTTTACTTAGATTTAGACATAGAAAAGCAAATACCAGTGTATGTGAAACTGTTCCCTGGGAATTTTGGAATCACTGAGGTAATCAATGAATTTGAGCCTGAGATCTTTTCAGGAAGTGTCATTGGTTTTTGCTGTTCTTGATGACACTGCCATAGTGGGAGTAGCCTGATTGCAGGCATTAGGCTGAGGTCAGCTAATGTAACCAATCATGCTCTTATTCTCGGCTCCCATTTCCCGGTGTCGCCTCCCTATGCTGACATTCACAGGCTCGGTCATGCTTCTGAACTTCACAGAGATAGAAACCGCGGCTCAGAGGAATATTTATGCACATGCCCAGCTAATGGAGTAGACTAAGAAAGGGATATTGAGGAGAACTGCGAAGGAAGTCAATGTCAATTAAATCCAGCGCCATGCTCTATAATAACATCCCTGAGCATGCTTCCCTTAGTGCTCTGTTCACTTTGTAATTAGATTGTTAGGCTAATCGCGCAGACCTGCTTTGAATAGAAATGTTGATCTCTGCCACAGTTGTTTAACAAATTCTGTGAAGAAGTTAGTATGCTGTAATTACAGCTGAATGGGCAACAACCACACGGCTTGGAAGCCAATCCAATGGGGACAATCTGCAGCTCAGCAACCAGTAATGTGTGGTCTGCACCTCAGTGACCAATAACATTGATTGTGAACCTACCTGCTGTAACATAAGAGCATGGTCTCAGGGATGTATTAATTCACACTTCCTACAGGTAGAATGCTTAATAACAAGCACACAACCTTGGTGTAATGTACAGTTTGTGAGCTGTGAGTATTAAATCAGCATGGCCTCTGTAGACTCTAAGAACTATTGATGAAAGAAGAACCGCATTATGTTCTATGCAAGGTAAGAACATTGCTGCTTTAAAGTTGAACTGATTGCTATTTCAGTGATTGGACAGTCCATCGTAGCTTCTAGCTCATGATTGGTTTTGAAAACCCAACGGGAACATGAGGTGGGCATGAGACCGGAGCATTTCACTACGACTGGCCACAGGAAATTTGACTCATTGATTGCCAGGAGAAGAGGAAATTTGGCTCATTGGACATCGAAGGAGACGAACCAGGCGTTTGTCAGTATTGGATGGGACGCGTCCACCGCCGAAGGTGCCCTGTTGCGCCTGTGTAAGCAAAAGGGCAAAGAGGAGAAGAGAGGACGGTGGAGAGCGAGTGGGCGGCTCACTCGTCTCTGAGACCTCGCTAATGACTGTACTTCAGTGACTGCGGGCTGATTTTCAGCTCACTTCATGTTGCTCCAGCAGCCCCCACATCCACTGCAGCGCGCTGCACACTCTCTAAACACTTGCCTGCTTCTCTTCTACCCCCCCCCCCGCTTACTCCTCTGTCTCTTCCTCTCTTTTCACTCTATCTCTCTTTTGTCTTCTTCACCTCCTGTTCTCGCTCACCCTCTCCCTTTTTCTCTTTCACGCTCCCTTCTCACCCTCTCGGTTTTTCTTGCTATATACTCCGCTCCTTTCTTTTCCTTTCCTCCTCCCTTTTGCTCACTCGCTCCCTCATTTGCCTCCTGTTTTTCACACACTCGCCCCACAAGCCACCCTCCCCCCCCTCACCCCCCCCCCCCCCCCCCCCCCCCACCCCTTTCTCTTACGCTGCCAGCCGAACCTTCCCAGCTCGCTTGGAGCAGATTGATAGCGGAGGAGCTACAGTTCCGGAGCTGTGGGCTACTGCAGACAGCTCAGGGGCTGCAGGAGAGTCAGCATCCGCAGTGGTGTGGAATACAATCTGGCAGCAAGAGCAAGGGACAGACAGGAAGAAAAGGGAGAGTGTGTATGCGTGTGTGCGTGTGTGTGTGTGTGTATGTGTGTGTGCGTGTCGTATGTGTGTGTGTGTATGTGTCTGTGTGCGTGTGTGTGCGTGCATGTGTATGTGTGTGTGTGTATGCATGTGTATGCATGTGTGTGCATGTGTGTGTGTGAGTGTGTGTATATGTATGTGTGTGTGTGTATGTGTGTGCGTGTCGTGTGTGTATGTGTGTGTGCATGTCGTGTGTGTATGTGTGTGTGCGTGAGCATGTATGTGTGTGTGCGTGTCGTGTGTGTATGTGTGTGTGTGTGTGTGTATGTGTGTGTGTGTATGTGCGTGTGTGTATGATGTGTGTGCATGTGTGTGTATGTATGTGTGTGTGTGCGTGCATGTGTATGTGCGTGTGTGTATGTGTGTGCGTGTCGTGTGCATGTGTGTGTGTGTGTGAGCGTGCATGTGTGTGTGTATGTGTGTATGCATGTCATGTGCATGTGTGTGTGTATGTGTGTGCATGCATGTGTGAGAGAATGCACCATCATGCGTGCTGAGGGGGAGGGGCGCCGGAGCGTACGCGAGCATCCTGCGCGCGGGAGTCGGCTCACGTGCGCTCACGCGCGCGGCGGGGACGACGGGGTCACGAGCGCGCCTGCCCGCGCGCGCCCGACGGCGTGGGTGCGTGGCTCTGTGTCAGCGTTCATGTCAGCCCGTGGGCGTATGTGTGCAAGCAACTGTGCATGTGCGTGAGTCAGTGACCGGGTAGGAAGGAGAGAGAGAGGAGAGAGAGGAGAGAGAGATGACAGGAGAGAGGAGGAGTGGGGGAGAGAAGCAGTGCCTCTGCCCGCACTGTCACAGGAGAGGATAAAAACGGGCCCACCTCCGCTGGCAGCAGCACAGTTACTCTCAAATACACGTTAGATTTGTATTTTTTGCTCTGGAGCGAAATAAAAATGCTCGTCCCTCTCCTGTGGCCCTGGAGGACAGCTAGGTGCATTTACAGCCACTGCTAGTCTTTTGTGCCATGTTGCTGTTGTTTTTATATTTATATGTGTTTCTTATATTTCTATCAATGTCCAGTTGCACGCTTTGAAGCATGTGACCTCGAAGCCTCACCTTGATTGCTCTAATGACCATAAGTCCACGCCCCCCCCGCTCAACATTTTTATATTCTTATGCGTTTCTTATGCTTCTATCCATGTCCAGTTGCACGCTCTGAAACATGTGACCAAAGCTTCGCGTTGACCACCCTCGTGACCACGCGCCCGTTCCACCCCCATGCCCCCCTCCCCCCACCCCCAGCCCCCAAGGGAAACTACCAACAGCAGTGTACGGCCTGGGTGAGTTTTACAAGCCTGGGCCAGATGCTACGCGCTCTTGAGCTCAGTGGAGCCTTACAAGTTTTAACAGGTTTCCTTCAAACTTCGCTTCTTCAGGAAGCCTGGAATCGCGTAGCCTGCAGCCACACAATTAATCCTTTTATCTGAACCTGGCCGAGGCTCAGCACAGACACCATCTGCAGGAACAGCCGGGCAGAGAGATGGAGAACAAGCAAGCGCAAAGAAATACAGGGAGATAAATCTATTATATGAACACGCTTATATGGCCCACTTTGATGCACTAGTCTCTGTGGACGAGAGCTTCTGCTAAATGGAAGTAATATGATTTAATGTAATGTACTGTAATGTCATTTACAGAGGTACAAGGGCATTCACACAAAGTGGCAGAGGACAAGTGGGTTAAAAAATGATGAAAACAAAATGAAAAACGTCAGTGGTGATTTGGAGATTACAGTCCATTCATTATGATGTGCTGGCCTTGCCCAGTGGATACCTGGACAAGCTTCTGATTCATTTCTCTTTGCTTTCCTTGGTGCTGTTCAGACCAGCAGTGCTGAATATCATTGATGGTACACTGACCTGAATTTAGCTGTCAGTGGAAGGTTGCGTTGACAATAAAGTGCAGCCCAACTGACAACATGCCAATCGGCAAGAAGAGTGAGGTTTGACTCTCTGGAAGATTAAATAACACTACCGAGGGTTGGAAATAATGCTTCGCTTGCCAAAATCACCCAAACGAGAAAGCCAATGGACTGACAACAGCAAAATAAATGCTTGAGGCAATCGATGCATTCTACAGCCAATCAGGGACTAGGGTCGGCTACTCTTTTACAAACGTTCCCTTGTCTCAGTGTCGTGTCTTCTCTTCTCTTCTCTTCTCTTCTCTTCTCTTCTCTTCTCTTCTCTCCTCTTCTCTTTCAAAAATGACAGTCTGAATAAATTGTCTGTGCTTCAGTTAACTGTCACGTTAATTGTCAATTATACATAGAACACACAACATGTCTGTAGTTCAGGCCTCTGTAACGTTATCTGCATCGTAGTCTGCTGGAAGAGGAGAGTCGGTCGGTGCTCATAAACTCCTGTGAAAATGCTTCATGCCTGACTCCAAAAAGGCATTTACTGCGGACAAAATGGCCGTTTCTCATCACTGGAAAGGGAGGGCTTATGTTTTGTTTGTTCTTACGTGAACTCATTTGTCCCCTTGGGCAAGTGTTGGGATGGAGAGAGCAAGGTGAGGCAGTGCATGAGAAAGGGAACGAGGAGGAGGTGGAGGAGGAGGAGGAGGCGGAGGAGGAGACAGGCAGGATGGAAACAGGGACCCCTGCAGCAGAGTGAAACAGCTCACCTTGGTCAAGGTCACACATCCCTCCCCAACCTGAGAGGACTCAGCGTGTGATGCAGAGCTGCACTCCAGTCTGAGAGAGAGAGAGAAAGAGAGAGAGAGAGAGAGAGAGAGAGAGAGAGAGAGAGGGAGAGAGGGAGAGAGGGAGAGAGGGAGAAGGAGAGAGAGAGGAGACTGCATTATTCATACAGGCCAGAGAGACAGAGGAAGGGAGAGAGAGACAGGGGCTGAGGAAAGAGGGACTGTGCACACAGAGAAAAAGAGATCCTATTCCAAACCTTGTACATGCAAATTGTTAATTCTGTCACCGTTATGTATTTTCTTTAGCAGGGGGGAGAATCGAGAGTTTTAATTGGCTGTAATTAGAGTAGTGTAAGAGCACAGAGCTGGAGCATAGAGGCATAATTGCAGCGCCTCTTCCCTGACTCCTACTCTCTCTCTCCCACCTCCTTCTCTCCCTCCCACCTCTTTTTTCTCTGCCTTTCTCTCTCTTCCCTCTCTCTCTCTTTCAAACACATACACGCACAAGCCCACCCACATAACCACTCATCACACACAGACACACAGACACACACACACACACACACACACACACACTCTGTCTCTCTCTCTCACACACACACATTCACATGCACACTCACACACACATGTGCACACATACACACACACACTCTCTCTCTCTCTCTCTCTCTCTCACACACACACACATTCACACGCACACACTCACACACACATGTGCACAAACATACACACACACACACGCTCGCTGGCTCTGACTGCGCAGGGCCAGGCAGACTGCAGTGGGGGTGGGTGGGTGGGTGGGTGGATGGAAGGTGGGGGCGGTTCCCCCGCTCCAGCACCGTTTCGCCTGCCTTCTCAGCCGCAACTCTCGGGAGACAGAGCGCCACAGCACCCCGTACGAAGCCCGTTAGCCGCCCGGGCGCCTATGAGAGGAGGATCTGAGCTCTGCTAGCTAACAGCTTTCTGAAATCACACCGCACGGTACTGCAAACGTGTGATCTACGTGCATGCGCATGGGCAAGTGTGCTTGAGCCATTCCCACCATGCCTGTGGGTCTCTAATCTCAGCAGTACCTCTGCACTCATGCTGAAACACTGCAATCCACTCAAAAGTCCAATGCATATTTCTCAAGGAGGGGTGACTACTTGCAGACTCGGAGAAAAAGATGCACTGGCTATGATTGGTCCGTAATGATGTTGCACTGGCTATGATTGGTCTACAACGTTGTTGCACTGGCTGTGTGATTGGTCGGCAGTGATGTTCTCATGCTGACAGCAGGTTGATGGGAAAGGAGACAGGTGTGCGGACGTCCCCTTTCTGGTGAAAAGGAAGTGGGGAAGGGGGTTGCATCGATGGATTTTCCAGATGCTGAATGCAGCCCCTGCACTGGGAGCGATGTAATGGCATGCATTATTGATAGCATCCTTTCAAGGGCTTTCTGCAGCATCTCTGTCAGCCAGCAAATCTGCATAATCAATGACTCCCTCTTTCCTGCTGGACGTCCTCCCTGCAGACAGTGACACGCACACACACACATGCACACACAAACAAAAACACAAACACTTGTGTACAGGCACACACACACACACACACACACACAATTGAATGCATGCATACAGTACATGCTCAGACTCATATACACAAGCATGCACACGCACAAACATTTCTGTGACTTAATGGAATTTCACAGATCGTTAGCTGGACAATTTTTCCTGAAATTCTGGGAGACCAAGGCTTTTTCTACCTTCCTTTACCGAGACACAGCTTGTTCTGTGCATCGCAAAGACAAACTCACAGATCCCCAAAGATCCAACCAGCAAAAGCAAAAGGATATGTATGCTGGCTTGATGCCACAGGCATAATGGAATAATTCACACACCATGTACAAACACCGTCCCTTTTAATTTGCATCACCAAGCATCACAGAGCATTTCCTCTTATTATTCCTTTTACTATCTTCCTCAATAAATTATACATTTTTTGTGTCGAGAAGGGGTCAGTCGACCAGTGTGACGACTTCCTGCGGAGAAACTATTTCCTGCTCTTCGCCGTTTCGAGATGTGGAAAGCCATTCCGTGTCTATTTTTGCTCCGTTCCGCTTCGAAAATTAAAAAAAGGAAATTAATTTTCGCACTCCATCCGGCGTGTGTCACGCGTTCCCTGTGTGAATTCGCGGTGAGAGATTTACAGGCAGGAAAAACCGACGGTTTTATTGCGCTTCCCAGTATGGAAACTCCCGCCTCTCATCTGCACTCAAGATAAGCGGGGCTTGAGTCAACAGAATCAATAAGGCTGTAATATGAACATGGCCGCCGTGCCCGAGCCTACTCGAATCACAACGAGGCGGAGGGCCGCGCCTCGACCGAACGCCGCAGCGGAAGTCTGTCGCGCAGACAGAGCTGGTTTTGTTCGCCGTGTACCGAACGGCTGAAATCCCATAGGAATCCCCCCTCTCGCTCCGCAGCCTGTGACCCCCCCCTCCTTTCCTACCTGTTTTAACAGGTGACGTGATGCAGCAGCGGAGCCGCCTCGAACCCGCAGGCGTGGCGGTGACTCACACGGGGAGGGATAAAGGGCCAGCCTGTTTGTCCACACGGGTGGGGCCACACCTGGCTTTCAGTCTTCCTCTCTTGTGGTTTTTCTTAAGATAAGAAGGAAATGATACAGCCAGGTTCTTCTAAAAAGCACTGACACCAGGTCAGTTACAGATTTTAGCGGGTGATAGTTAGGTTTGGGGTAAGGGCTGGGTAGACTGACCCAGAACCGTTTGTACTGGCATTCAAAAAAAAAATGCAAAAGGTGTTTCATAAAAGGGGAAAAGTTTGAAAATACAGTCCAATAAGGAAATATGAAAATCTGATATTCAGTAGTATAGCTCAATTTCGAAGTATACATGGCCCCTGAGTTCTGATGATCAATAGATAGATGTCTGTGTGTACACACACACACACACACACACACACACACACAAACACACCCCCCCACACACACACATACATACACTATTCAATAGCCACTATGCTGAACCTTTATAAAGCAGAACTATTCAGCCTGGGTGGCGGCAGACTCTGGTTCTGGCCAGACACTTGACCCTCTGATTCAACTAATGATAATCATCCTCATTTCCTTTTAAAATCTGAGAGTAGCAATGGCCTATAGGCAACCCCTTCAACCAGCAGGACCGCACACATTATCATACACATTTGTGGGTACAATCAGGGTTCCTCTGACTACATGGCTCTGTTTCACACATTTCCGAGAACCCACATCAGCCCACTCCAGCCCAGTGGGTTTGCAGAATGGGTGGGAGGACATTTTCCCATTAAAAGGAGCAGAGTAAAAGCACAATAGACAGGGACGGTAAACGTCAAAAGATGAGATAAAAGATGGCAGCCTCATCCCGATGAAACTACAGTAGAGAGTTTTAAACCATAAATATATCGAGGACAGCATGTTTGTTTTCATTGTGTCCTCATTGTGACTTCCTTTGATCCATTAAATGAGAACAGGGCCACCAAAGCAGGGGGGTGGCTGGGACACATTGTCCCAGGCTTGGGCCCAAGGGGGGGTCGACGCTATGGGGTGCAACTATTTTTAATTTGTTGCAAGATATATAGGTGAGGGCCCTCCCAATATATTTTGTCCTGGGTCTGAGAATTTGAAGCTTTGGCCCTGAATGAGAATGTACAGACCTGTCATTGCCTTTGTGTTCACCACCTACCACTGTTGCTATGGAGCAGAGGTCCCCAAACTATGGGCTGGGGGAATATCTGACCCATGTACATTTTCTGACCAGTCCAGCACAAGGACTGTAAAACAATTCAACAACACCAGTAATGTAAAAATGTGGTTTCTTATGTTGGTTGTCACATCGTCGACGTTTGTGAGCTAGCAAGTAAAGTAGTTATATGTCCATTGGTAGAGTAGCTAGCAAAGTAGCTATATGGCTTTCTGGCTGATGAAACTGCTGTTTGGCTAATCCTCAAGTCGTAAATCTTATCATTATCATCACCCCTCATTGTCATTTCTGTGTCCAATTTGGCACACCACCGTGGTCAGTTAGCTGGTGAAAAGAAAGCCTATAAACCACAGGGTGGTTTCCAGCAATTAATGTTATCCTCTAGCTCGAGAACACAACTGACTGTTTGGTGAAAGAATTATAGGACCCCTGCGATGCAATAAATGTTGTGTGGAGCGGTCTCATTAGCTGCCACAATGAATCCTTCACTTGCTGCACTTCATAATGAAGAGACGCACAACAGACAGAGATTAATGTGGAGAGGAAATGTAATGTGTGCCCAATGCAGCCGAATATAAACTGAAGTGGCACTACCTGTGCTGTGAGGGAAGTTAGAGGTGACCTGCACACACTTGCACACAGATCGCACAGCTGTACAGCTTGTCTGCTCTGAGCAGCGACGTCCTCTGTGTTTCCTTGACTCGTTGAGTATTGTTGAAACTTCTGGTTCTTCATGACAGGTTTGATAGGAAGCAGAGAGAACCAGAGGTGATGTCCCACTCTACATGTAACACTAGAAATTTGACTGTTGTCACTTTAAGAAAACTGATGAACATTCTGATATAATTTGAATACCAATATTGCATAAGGAAATAAAGTTATAAACACTTACTTACTTAAATGAGCATGAACGATCAAACTGACTGTCATTTATCTTGCCTGCATGCTTGATCATTTTTATCACAAATTAGGTCCCCGGAAAGATTATGCATCCGTAAAAGCAACAGTTTACTTCCTCCCCCCCTCTCACTCACATTTCTGATGTTGATATCTCATCAATATATCAACAAATTAGAAACAGTTACACCCCACAGCATCGGCCTGGGACAACATGTCCCAGTTGTCCCCCTGTATCTGCGGTCCCCTTCTCATTTAATGGATGAAAGGAAGCCATGAGGACACAATGAAAACAAACATGCTGTCCTTGATATTTTTTGGACATTTTAACATATAGTTATTTCAGTCATTCAAAATATTATAAAGACTCTGTGTAGAGGGTTTGAGTGGTTAAGAGAGACAGTGGCCACCATGACGGCTCTGTTACAATGCTGCCTGTCCAAAACTAAGGAAATGATATTTTAAGATAGGGAATTGTTTTCATGAGGTACCAAACAATATTTTGGGAGGTGCCTCGGATTTTTCCCTGTGAAATTTATCCTTGAGAGGTGGATCTCTTGAGTCATCTCTCATGGACTTCATCTATCCCAGAGGAAATGATGTCAGTGCTATATTCGTGCCTGTTGTAAATTGTGGCTTGAGAAAAAATGTTGTCACCACTAAAAAACAGAAGGGAGTTGTCAGGAATCAAGTGGGAAATAGGGACATCGCAGAACCAATTTATCATTATTTTCAGTGCAATTTGTACATTTGCATTCAAATGACCATGATAGTGCAAATGTGTTCATTTCTATCATTGGCTGTAAACGCAGTTGATTGTGTAAAGAATAACTCTGTACATGCACATCCGCTATGTATTATAGTTAGCCTTGTAACTTCAGCATTCAAAAGCATTTTTGACATGCAGTAGTCTTCGTAAAGGTGCAATCATCCATGGTTATTGTACTGTAGATCCTTTTGAGTCTCTGAACTTCGTAGCTACTATTTTCATCGACATCAACAATGAGCAACCGAACGAAAATATCACCGTATGTTTCTCTGGGCCTTGTTTTCCAAGCATCCTTCACAGTGCTGGATGAGGGACCATTGTTCCATCTGAATCATCCTGTAAAGATGTATTGTTGAGTGTTTCTGGCTTGATCCTAGGAAAAATGCCTAACTAACTCATGTAAAATGATTGAAATGAGGCATTTTGGCAGGTTTATACTCAAGTTACAAAGAGACCTAAATTCTACGCTCAAAGCATGTAGGAAAAGAATAGAAGTTTCTATTAAGAATAGAAATAGAAGAATAGGAAACATGGCGGTATAATGTGTGTGTGTGTGTGTGTGTGTGTGTGTTTGTGAGAGGATGTGCGTATGTATGTATGTAAGGGCTATGTATTAAATGGCAGTAGAGAAATGAAGCTTTCAGTATACATATGCATATCAATGAAGACGAGACTATGTAGACTGTGAACTACTACTCGTGACATCAGAACAGGATGGACAAAAGGGTAGAAGATGTTATCACAATTGAGAAAAGGACTTTCCTCGCAGTGTCTATACTTAGGTCTTCGAATTTTTTTGACATTTACAGAACCCATTTTTATCCCGATTCTAAATTGCATTTGTAGAGCCCCTGTTGCTGCCTCAGTGTCCTCCAGTTTATTTGGAAGAGTGCCGATAAGCGGGTTTTATCCAAAATACGACCTCCAGCTGCCAGGTGTTTGCTTTTTTGCAGTACCCCAGTTGAACTGCTCAATCCTGGCATTACACATGCGCAGACGGGGCACCTAGACTGCAGGACAGCCCAAACAGCCCAAGGAGCTGCTGCAGCCCCTCTCTCGCTGGGTGCTGGGTGACACGAGGGCCAACTATGCACCACTTTACAGGGCTCCTGGCCACAGTTGCCACTTGGATGTTCAGGAAGTGACATCAGATTGTGGGGCATATCACACGCTGAATCCCAATGCTTTAAGCAGATGAGCCGCCTGGCAGCCCCATCAGAGAAGCGTTTATGAACACTGTTCATAAACGATGAGGTGAAATCACTCGGTTGCTGTTACTGCTTGCAGGGCTAGCCTTGGTTAGCCTTGGTTGGCCTCTGCTAATAAGCATGCGAGTGGTAACACAGGATGTGGCACTAGGAAGTGAACCAAAAAAAAAAAAAAAAAACCCCACTTCCTCTGTCTGTGGACAGGTGAGTCACCACAATGCCCAAGAATACAATCGACATAGGGCGGAGCAGAGAAGACCAAAGTCTGATATAAAAGAAGGAGGAAATCGAGCTACAGGATTCAGCAAATGATGCAAACAACGAATTTACAAATCCTTCCCAGAATGAAAAATCTTCACAACTGAATTCCAGGCTGGAGGAAATTCTGCAAGAGTACCAATGCATGGTAAACAGCTGGCTAGTTGGTCTTGGTCCACTGTGTTTTACGCATAATTAAGAAACCACTACAAAATAAAGAGGGTGAACACTGCAGACCTGCAAGTATGGGAGAACATCTGATGTGTATGTGTTTGTGTGCATCTTTACATGTACATGCTTGCGAATGCTCAGGTATTTGTACCACTCACCGCTCATGTTTGTTTGTGTCGGCCAGTGCATGCGTGTATGTGTTTGCACTTTGTCTGTGCACGTATGTGCAGTTGTGTTTGTGCAGGGTGCGTGTTCATTTCCTTCACACTGGTCCTATATGAGTGGCAGAGTAGCCTGCTACCTTCTTGATTGACAGGAACTCAATGCCTACCGGCGCTGAACCTGAAAGCTGCTGACCAATTAAAATGAATAATTCAGGAGTGTGGGCGAGACTGGCAGGATGCGCTCCGGATAAGAATCTCGGGTGTCAGTTTCAGTCTGCGTGTCAGTCATTGGGCGTGTGTAGTGTGAGCATGCGGAGAAATCAACCCACGCCTTCGCTGTCAGAGCACGCTGATTTTGGGCGCCAATTTGCTGACACTTCAGCACGTGAAATGGACATTTGAAGGTTTTTTTCCCTCTGCTTTATAAGAAAGAGATTTTCTGTCCATGTTGTCTTTGAATCTCCATGCAATGGATTTAACATCTGTATTTGTGGAATGTTTAGGCAAAAAGCATTTCCTTTTAAAAATGAAGTTAAAAATGAAGAAAATATGCTGTCCAGCAAATACACACGTTTAATACCAATGGATATACATAGCATGGTTCCAGAGCAATATGTAACATTATATTACATATTAAGCAGACACTGGAGAAGAGATTTCAACCACTAGATCAAGCCACAAGAACGAGCAAAATGTCATGAATACTGTTACACAGTGGTTCTGTCTCTGCAGTACTGCTGAAAAATATTCTGGCTTCAAAAATCTCGGTAGAGGAAACCCTCATATAAAAAGCCATCGCACTCCTGAAGGCTTGTTTCACAGAGAAAGTGTGATAAGAGAGCGCTACTGAAAATGTGGCACTGTCATTCCCTCGCTGCTACTGTCTTCTGTCTCATATGTCAGTTTGTTTGACTGATAGGTCCTTAGCTGATTCTTCCCCCAGGAAAGGGCTCAGTTCGCTGTGAGCTGTGCAATATCTGTCGCTGATTAAAATAAGGATGACACAAATACAGGCAATTATCTTTATCATCATTATTATCTTAGCAGCAGCTAGCATTCTCACCGCAGGGCTGCAATCATTGCTTAGGAAGCAGAGGGACTCCGGCATGGTTTGCATAAAATGTCTCTTACAAAGTCATGTCATTGGCTAAAAAAAAAGCATGTTCAAATGGGTTTGCCCCTCTAACGTTCGAGTCAGATAAAACCTCCTGAGATTCTGGCTGAACAGTGCTTCATTTTCCATACTGCAGCCCTTTAAAACACAGGCTGTAAAGCACAACTCGTTTTAAAACACCACCCGAACTGCAGCCCTACAGGACGGCTTCCACATGACGTCAAAGGCACAGAGCTGAAAATAAACCCTGGAACAGAGCACAAAAAACTACAAAAATCTTTTTTTTTTTAAACTGCAAGTCCGTGGCATTTCATCAATTCTTCTCAGCTGCAGTAGAGGGCTGCTATTTACGGGTCTGACAGCTGATTAGAATTTGCTTGTGGCTGCTGTTTTTTCCCCGGTGCTAACCACACAACAGCATGTGATTTAATTAAAGCTACCTCAGGCATTCAGAACAAGATGGAAGAAAACAGGAGGGGGAACACAAAAGCAAAAAAAGGAAAAGAGAAAAGAGAAAAGGAAGGATGAAGTGTTTCCTTCAGTCCGCAGAGCAGACACTTTCTGATAACCCAAATCCTCGTCTGATGCTGGCCTGCACCTAAATTCCTGACCTTTTTGGATATTTCTAGAGTTTTCTACACTGTTATTGCTAGGCCCTACACCTGTTCTGAGACTACAGTGGCTAAACATGAACATGTGCATGTAGGGACAAGCCACAGTCTCTCTCTCTCTCTCTCTCTCTCTCCTCTGAAGAGGCTGCTGGGCTGAGGCCAAGGCAGATGCAAGTGAGCTGAGACAGGCTTGCGGGGTGTAGGACACACTCATAGGACTAAATGAGATTAGCGCAAGAAAAAAAGGAAAGTTAACGGTTTTCAGCTCATTAGCAGCGGGGAATAAATTGAATTGAATAGCGCACTGTTGCTGGAGGCCTCCCAAAGCTAATCTGCAGATGAAATATATGATAACCCACTGTTGTTTATGATGTGTGTTATGCAAGAGAGCGATATGAGATGTTTCCTGAGGTCAGGCTTTGGACCACTTTCACTGTAATATCGCATACTGCCTCATAGGAGAAGAGTTGCAAATGAGCAGTGAATCATTCATATCTGACGATGCACCCCCTTTCCCACGAGGCCACAAAATGGCTGATATAAAATTGTATCTCACACTCCAATAAATGTTTTAAGAATTTTAGCTATATTTGAGTGAACCCAGATGCAAAGCTGCTGCAAACAGGGATCATGTGAGAGAGTAATGGAGATGGTGAAACTGAACAATGCATTGTCTTCAGGTATTCTGGGGACTGCCCATCTCTAAATATTTTACCTTTCAGGCAAGGGTCGCCCATCCTGGTCCTGGAAAGAAATAGAATGAGCAAATATTTGTCATGACTCAGCTCTAAACAAATCAATGAAAGCAACCAATTACACAGTTACTGACCTCAGCAGATTTCTTATAAATTTGCTGTGGATTTTCAGGTCAAAGCAAAACCAGTGGACCCTGTGGCTCTCCAGGACTATGTTTGATCAAGTGTGCTGTAGGGCCTTCTCCAGAGGCCCAACTGGACCATGAGTCTCAAATGGTCTCCCCAAATTAATATATTTTGTGCAGTGGGACTTTCTAAGATCAAAACTGGTGGCGTCCTCAGCTTTATGCCACAGCTGAGTTTCTGAGTTCAGCTAAAAACACGGAACACTTCAGAATCTCCCAAAACCACAGGATTTTCATTACAACGTAGATTCCACCTATCAGCCATAAGAAATAAAATGTGCATGGTGATTGCTACACAAGTCTAGTTTCTTCTACTTCTATACAGTAATGTGATCTTGTTGCCCAGTGCAGTAAACACCACAGTGAAACAGCAGATTTTCTGAGGCTCTGGAGAAATCTTGGGGAGACGTGAGGAGGTGTTATACTGTAAACCCTAAGGAGGATCGGGCCTTCTGCCAAGTACAAGATGTGTGGAGTTCCACTGTGGGAAGAACCACAGGGAATTCAACCAAACTGCCACCAGTTTCTACTGCAGTAAACATTTGTAGTGGCTCTGCATAATGATGAACAAACAAGACCCAGCAAATGGAGCAAATCAGCAGTGAGTAGAAAGTTATACTGCAGGACCAAGGCTGCTGCAGTAATTGCTTTAAGTGCTTGCCAAAATGCCTTCAGATTATTGATGGGGCCCTCCTTCCTTCTCTACCTACTGCCTCTGATTTCATTTCATATTTTGTGTGTGTTCTCTTTATTTTTGTGGCCTCATGCATTCTCATATCGACACTTTTAGTCCCTCAGCTCAGATTTTCATCTGGCCGATGTTGGAGGCGTAATTCCCCATCCTACACAAGCACCGATCATAACTCTCCCTGAAAGCCTCCCTGCAGATGTGCTCTAGATCCCATGAGAACCCCTCCCTTCACACAAACACACACACATGCATGCGCGTGCATGCACACACACACCACACACGGACATGCATGCGACACACACACACACATGCATGCGCGCACACACACACACACACACAAATACATACTCTAGCCAGTGAAGGCCCCAGGTGTGTTTGTGCTGAGCATCCTCCAGAGACCACACAGGCTACTGTCCCACCAGTAATGTAAGAACACCTGGGAAAAAGCACACCTGTGAGATACCACGCAAAGGCTTTTCACTGCTGCCTCATATTATGCACTGAGCCCTTCGCTTCTGTAATGCATATGCTTCCTGCTTTTTACTGCCAGCCCACATTTCTCGATGCTGGGACTTGTAGCCTTGAGAACAAACCAACAAACAAACATGCTGACAAAGCAGTCAGTCAAATTTAACTTTGCAAAAAAAAAAAAAAACAAAAAAAAAAAACTATTTTATTTTTGATACCTGTCTTCCAAGGACTTCAGTGGTTATGTAACAGATCACACCTCCCATAAATAAACATATAACTGTGCAAAATATTAGCCTACAAAATTTCAAATGTGTCTTCGAGTTCCAGTTGTGCTCCCTTTGAGGTTCAGAAAAAGAGAAGTACATTTCACCTGCAGGGTTTCCTGTAAAACAATTAACTCAAGACACAATACTCCAGTGCTTGCTCAAGGACAAGAGACACACCCATTCTGAGTGATTGACATAAAACAGGTCTGTCACTAAGAAATGGCACGAGAAGGATTCATCTTCAGCGCTCTCATTTAAATCATCAGTGCAGTCCCTGGAATTCAGTCAACATTCATATGAAGATCTTTCAGGCATGATGCATTTAGCATTCCTGGTTACCTTTTTCCAACAGTACGAATTATGCCTCAATATGATAAGTATGTGTCAGTGCCATCATCGATAAATTACGTGCCATGTTTTAATGAGTTTAATGGAGGACTTATAAAGGCAACATCTTTTTCTCTGGACAGAAAGTGAAATGTTCCACTACAGGGAGAGTTCACAGCAGATATTACCGACTGGAATATATTACCATATTTTAAAAACTGACTGCTCCATTTTTGGGTTGTCGTAGAAAGCAGTAATCAAGTGGACATATAATATATACTTTCATACAGGAAGGCTTTTGAATCTACTCTCTGCCTGAGCCCCCCCCCCCCCCCCCCCCCCCCACACACACACACACACATACACACACACACACACACACACACACATCCTCCCAGCCCCCTTCAGTCTTTACTCATGGTTCCTCTCGTCACAAACAAAATTTCCTTCCTGTCATTTTATCGTCGCTCTCCTTATTACCCCGGCTGCAGTCATATTTTGATTAGTTTGATAAGAGCTAATCAGCGCTCTCTCTGCTTTGTTCTCCTCCTCGGCGAATTGCGTCGTGATTTAACGTTCTTCCACTTAACGGCGCAGCCCCAACCCACACTGAACAGCTGCCCTGCATCTTTGTCAGTGTGATTCCCCCCTGATGTTTCATTATACCACAAAATGAAGACACTCTCTGCTCAGACGTACTCACACGAGCAAAATGAAGAAATAAATAAACTAGTCAAAATCATTGAAGTGTACCATGTAATTTTCATTCGTAGGAGTGCTGTTTATAATTTTGCCAGGTGGAAAGAGTACATGTTTGAATGCAATCATCGCATTCTATTGTTATACTACATGTAACCAGGAATTAGTTCTACTTTGAGCCTCCAGTTAATCACTGCTTACTAATCAACACCCTAACAACTTAAGCCGTAGCATGCTTGCAAGGTGCTTCTGTCATATAATTACTTTGAAGCTAAAAAAATGTATGTAACTGAACCTCTGATTGTTCTGTTGTATACAATAAGCATGCCATTTGACTGGTGTAACACAATACATACTCCAACCCACCACTGTTAAATAATAATCTTCTCTTAGGTACGCCGCTCTGGATAAGAGCGTCTGCCAAATGCCTGTAATGTAATGTAATGTAGGTGTCTCTGTTGTGAAGCCTTAAGTGTGTTCAAGGTAAGATTTGCTTAATAAAAATTAATTAAGAATTATTCAATACCAAGCCGCACTATGTAGGAAGGCCATAGCACTACTCAAAGAGCCAAAGCTGGTTTGTGCAGTAATAGTCCTCCCAGCTGTTGCTAGTCTTTAGGGATGGGTCTCAAAACACAGTCTCCACAAGGAGTTTGTATTGTTTGTATTCGCACCTCCGCCCTGGAAGACAAATTAAGGTCATTGCTTTTACCCAGCTCCCATTGGATCAGACGAAATACAAACAGTGATATCAAATAGCCGTCACACAAACCAAATGCCACGGGCAATTAATGTAACCCATAGTGACGATGAAGCGCAAATATACAATAATCGTATTTATATTTTTATATGTTTCATATAAAATATGCACATATAATGCAAACGTATTGTACTTAGTCAGTCATAAAACATATTGAACTTTATGAAAGTTTTAATAAAAACTGAAAGCATTAAAGAAAAATAAATAATATTTTTAATGAAATAGCCTACCATACATTTTTTTATTGGATATTTTGGGATAAATTGAAATATGCACATTTTATTTGACGAAACTGTTGGAGATGTTCACCAGACTCATTTAAAAATATATTTCTCATTTTATAGATGTATTTAAAATTAAAGACAAGAAGAAAAGTATTTAAAATGATAAAACTCATTTTCATGTTTCAGGACCACACATTAGTGTCATGCCATATCCACGGGGGGTGACAGACGTTGACACAAAATGGACAGAGTGAGGTCATGGGGGATTCCTCTGACCGGAGTGTGCGCTGACCTCATACAGGCGGTGCTGTCTATCCACACACACTTTGCTCATATACTTTATGTGACGCTGAACTCATGTCAACACTCTCTCGTTCCCTGTCAACACCCTCTTTAAATGATTACCTCAGCTGCTGAAACCTGCCATTAAAGTATACATGCCTGTTGGCAACTAAGCTTCAGCACTTGATATCAAATTAGCCACCATTTTATTAAAAGTCCAGTTTGTGTTTGCCTTGGGGAGAGGTTACAGCAGAAGCAATTACAATGAGTGCCCTGAAACATATGTTACAATCTGCTTTGTTTTTCCCTTTTTCATTCCCTTACTATTTTTATTCATGTCAGCTTTGCCCGTGCTCTGATAGAAATGCTTCGTGCAACATTTGTCTTTCTCTAAATTCAAATGTAATTCTTTCTTCATGGAGAGTTCATTTTGATGATCACTGGATATTGCCCAGCAGAAGAAAAAAAAATTACATTTGTATTGAATAACATAAAATAGCATTCAGACCCCAGCACAAAAGAAAATAACAGATACAGTGAGTTGGCAGTTAGTTCAACTACTTCGTACTAATAAAGTTGAAATTGAATTGCATACTAATCTGATTAAATACTTAACAATGAAATAATAAAGTATATTGAAGATAATTTCATAAACGCACATGGACGCACTCCACTGTGTGCACAAAGTTTACGTAATTAATGGACCCTAATTGAATCAAATGGATTTATAATTTTATAATACGCAGAAATTACTGTTTCTCCCATTGATTTTTATCTTGTTTCTGCCCCGTTTTTTAATTACTCCCCTGATACCGCAGTTTATTTAAACCAGTCGTGCAAACAGACACAAAACTATAAAACCGGACAATCATTACATTTCATGGCTCCAGTCTTTTTTTTAAATATCTAAAGCAGAATCCAAGTCCAGCCCTTAAAATGATGTGGCGCTATACTAGCCAGTTACTCTAGGGTTGGACAAAATGGTTAGCCCAATGCTTTAAGGGAGCGGTCTGTCTTGTGGGTACGTTTTAATGAATACCCTCTTTCTGATTCCATTAAACTGATTTTATGACAGAGGACGTCACATAGGAAAACTCATCATCTGGGGATAACAGAGGACAATGTTTCCAGGGTAAAGTGTCTAAAACTTTTATATTTTATATCATTTTTCTGAGATTTATGCCTGTAAAAAGAAAAAGCTTTCTTTCCTAGGCTCCCCCTCTCTTTCCGAACACATCCCTGGCCTTAGACGGCACCCCCGCCCCCCCCCCACTCATCCTACCACACACTGCCTCCCCGGCCTCACACACCCCCTCCTCTCCATCCCTGCCTCACACACTGCAGGGCAGAGCTGGTGGCGTGTGGGGAGGTGTGGGGGTGTGTGCGGGGCTCTGACCGAGCAGTAGGCTCTGTTGCCAGGCAGGTTTCGGGAGACGAGACAACACCCCAAGGCCTTCTTTTCTCTTTTTTTAATGCCCTGGATGAGTGTGTTACATAATCCCACTCACCCGCCAGTTCAGAAACTGTTACACAGCGGCCTGTGTGATCTAGTTCACAGGCAGCGATGGGAGGGGATTTTTTTTTTCTTCTTCCTGTTGGGAGGGGACGGTGGGGGGAAGGGAGGGAGAGGCTGCACGGTCTTGCGAGGAGAGGGCCGCTTCCTCCCCGCCTCGCGTTGCGCGCGGCGGCGCCTCTGACAAAGCAGCTTTTGTGCTCCTGTCCGAGGCCCTTCACACGCCCACGCAAACACCGCCTCGCTAACAGGCCGTCGCTCTTATCTGCGGCTGGGACTCGCCCCTCCCTCTCTCTCTCTCTCTCTCTCTCCCTAACCGGGGCCCCCTCGATGCCAACCGCAAGCATTCTCGCAAGGCCTGCCCACCGCGCATGCGCTGAGGGCTCCCGCTAAACTTTAGACCTCTCTGAGACGAATGCTGCGGTTACCCTGGGTCACAAGCAAAGAGTATCTCACACACCTAGTTTTGCTACCAGGCCTTCAAAACAAAAACAGATGAGGAAGAGAGGAGAGCGGATCGTCACGAGGCAAATATTTCCAGGTAGATGTCTACTGCCTCTTAGAAAGACACGTCGGTGAAGCGCAGGAAAGAGGAGAAGGAAATGAAAATAAAGAAGCTGACACTCCAACACAATAGCGGGAGAAGCCATTTATGTCATCGCAAACCCACCCCGCGCTAACGCGGTTTCGCATTACAGGACCTCAGGTGAACATTCCGAAGCTGTAACTGATCCACCAGCTAATCTGCTACGCAGAGGCACCCCGAGGTGCATGACCCATTGTTTCTTCCCCAACGGAGCCGAGGAAATGCACAGACACCCACATTCACATTTCAGCGGTGCTACCGGAGCCAAATGTGAAGAGAGGAAAAATGGCCCAGGTGGTGCTTAAAGGCTTTTTTCCCCCCGTCAGCCACTCTCATGTGATGGTGCCATCCCTCCTCCCTGCGGCATTCTTCTCTTTCCCGCCTCTTTCTTTTTCTCTTCCTGTAGCATAGCATCGGAGCCTTCACAATTGTTCCGTCATTACATGCCTTCCGCTGAGGTGAGCGCAACGTTTTCATCACCTAACGAACACGGTTAAGCTAGCGTCGCTTTGACTGTGAAAATCCACCGGGGAGGATGCGGGTAAAACTTCAAACAATTTAAACCGTCTTCTTGACTTTCTGCTGAGAGTTGCCTGAGCGCTCCGAAACAGTGACTGAAAAGTAGATAAGAAAGTTGAGGAAGCAGTGGAGAAGATCTGCACGTGACCAAAATAACATCTTGATAAGGACAGAGCGAGAGAGCTCTGCTGTTTTGACTACGCTAACGTCTGCAGTCACAATCTTCTAACTCTGTGTACTGTTTTATGGCACTGTTTGGCAGAGAGGACAAAACAAGACAGTTAAAAAAATGACATATTTGTACCTCGCCTTCTGAATTTGGCTAAGATGCTGCATTATAACAATAGAGCCTTGCCCCTCCACATAAGCCATTTCTGCACTGTCTGCTGACCTGCCCCCTTCCTGCCTAAATCATGGGCATTAACCTGCAGAAGTTGGAGGAAAGGTGTGTTGCACCTTGGGAAATGTGGTAACAGGGATCTTTCCGTTCCCCAGCTACAGTATAATGATAACATTTCCTCAATAGTCATGTAACATTAACTGTGCCAACACTGGCACATCATCACCACAATGTCAGAAGCCTGTTAATTAAAAGAAGGGTGCCACACTACTCCACCATGGGTCAAAGACAGACGGGCATCTCTGTTTGGATGTAGACAAGCAAACCACTGACACACTTCACACCATCATATTAAGTTCACTGAGCAAAGAATTGAACAATTACACAAGGGAAAATATATAGACAGGCTATGCAGGAGATTTTAAACGAAGAACAAGAGGGTATTAATGCGTACAATGCTTCATAGAGGGGTTATCTGGTCTGTGGAGTACACTTTATCCCTTTAAGCCATTAGCAAGGGAGAGAATTTAGCTCCGGGATAATCACACTATATTTTGCTTTGGGGCAAGAAGCACAGAAAATGATAATTGGATCAGAGTGACAGCAATTACTTCTGTATATACAATAAGTGATTAAATTAGTCAGACCATAGCTCTGCAGTAGTATAGAATACTACCTAGAGAAAAGAAAGCCATTTTAACTGATTCCAGGCATGGGAAAAATGTTCCTGGCAGAGAAAAACAAAAAATATATATAATGCTTGACAAATGGAATTTGGTTTCCTGGAACAGGTCTTGTCTCATGCTTACCTTTCTCAGATATTGATTTGAAATTGATCATCGGTGTACTCTCAGCTGTGGCTGTCTGGAAACAGGTTCTATATAGAGCTGAGGGAATTGAACAGGAACTGCAGAATCTGGTAAATCGCAGCCAGAGATAATTTATTGGGAGAGATGTATTACCATGGCAAGTTTTCTGAGGGCTCTTGCATAAAGCCAGTTTCAAAAGTCATTAATATGCAGTTAACTTCTGTAAATGTTACAAGAAAAACAAGCCCCATTTACTCCCTATGATACAAAAAAACATAAAGGACCCCAAACCAACCCCCACCTCCCCCTACCCCCCACTACCACACATGTGCAAAGTGTGCCATCTTGTTTTTGTTTTTTTTTATGGAGTTGCTGCATGGCAGTCCTTCCTGTATCCTATTCTTGCTTCCTGTTGTCATGTGACACTCTTCCTCTGGAAGACAAATAACCATTCTTCCCTCTCTCCCTGCATGACTGTCTCTGCTGATGGGGGAATGTTGACAACTGGGTTCACGGGCTGCCAGCCAGAATGACTGCATCCTAGCCACAGGGCAGTGTTCATCAAATTATTTTCCCCTCCCTCGAAGAAATTCATGGTCAGCCCTAATAATGAGAAAGAGATAAACGCATGCGTGATATAAATCAACAAAATAGAAATAGACTGCTCTCATATAACAGCCATTGCAGTGCTGTTTCATAACCAAAGCCAACAGCAGAAATATCGTCATGTCTTTATTTTATTTTACTGGCAGACATATGTGTATAGCGTGCAGCTTCTGGGTTCAAAACTCTCCCCGTCTCTCAGTTGTGAAACATGCATGTATAACTACCACACAGATCTTGACCCATATACACACGTGTACATACGCACACGCACACACACACACACATACACATATGCACATGCACATACACACACACACACATACACATATGCACATGCACAT
The DNA here is from genome assembly GCF_013347855.1 of Anguilla anguilla. NCBI lineage: Eukaryota > Metazoa > Chordata > Actinopteri > Anguilliformes > Anguillidae > Anguilla > Anguilla anguilla. The sequence continues at coordinate 46,831,526 of NC_049206.1, read as the reverse complement.
ACACACACACATCAGAGTTGTGCTTAGAGAAGCAGATCCTGAACGAGCTGAGATCACAGTCTTCGTCAGATTGACTGTGGATTCTATGGCCTCCATCCAGCCTTCCTGCCATGGGCTAACCCAACCTGCACGGCAGAGCAAAAACCATCAGCAGAGCTTTGGGTTTTGTAGAGAAAACCAAGGAATTAGCATTGCAGCTACATCGTTTGCTAGTGTGAACCTACCACAAATGAACCAACCATGAGCATATTAGAGAGAAAATGTAAATGACAACTTCTAAAGGCCATTTTACTAATCTCATCAGCTAATTGTGGCAATAGTGTCATCAATAAGCTAGGTTCCACTTAATCTACAACATTGATTGCTGTTCAGTGTGAGTGCACAGTTGGTGATGACGCCAAACACTCTCTTGAGGAATAATGATTAGATCCAGTCTTAATGAGGACACTGGGGGGGGAATCTGCTTTCACCTGTTAACAGAACCTTTAACCCCCCTCTCCCCAACTGTGCACTGCATCTATGCAGGGTAAATACCCAGGTTTCTGTGTGTGTGTGTGTGTGTGTGTGGTGGTGGAGGGGGATGGGGAACCACTGACTTCCTGCACTGTGAAATGTAGCTTTTGGCTTTTGAACCTTATAAAGGGAGAGTCGTGACTTGCCTGGGGCGGGATAGAAAGAAGAGGGTGAGGGGGCCTGTTGGCACTTCTCTCATAATGCAGAGTCACACTGGGGTTTCTTTTAAAACGGATGGGCCTAACCAATTAGAATGATATATTAATCCTTTAAGGATTAATATATCATTCTACATATTTACATATTTAAGCTCTATGAACATTATCATACACTGCATAGCCATAAGTATGTGGACACCCGAACACCACACCCATATGTGCTTGTTGAACATCGCATCCCAAAACCATGGGCAGTAATATGGAGTTGGTCACCCCTTTCTGCTATAACAGCCTCCACTCTTCTGAGAAGATTTTACTCTAGATTTTGGAACATGGTTGCGGGGATTTTCTTCCACTCAGCCACAAGAGCAGTCGACGTTCCAATTCATGTCAAAAGTGTTCGATGGGGTTGAGGTCAAGGCTCTTATGCATGCCAGTCAAGTTCTTCCACACCAAACTCAGCAAACCATTTTGCAGCTGAGCTGTTGTTGTTCGTAGATGTTTCCAGTTCACAATAACAGCACTTACAGTTGACTGGGGCAGCTCTAGCAGGGCAGAAATTTGACAAACTGACTTGTTGGAAAGTTGGCCTCCCATGACAGTGCCATGTTGAAAGTCATTGAGCTCTTCAGTATGACCCATAATACTGCAAATGTTTGTCTATAGAGATTGCGAGGATGTATGCTTGATTGTATGCACCTTTTAGCAATGGGTGAGGCTGAAGCCAAGCCCACTAATTAGAAGGGGTGTCCACATACTTTTGGCCATGTGGCATATGTTAAGTGTTGAATATAAATATGTTGAATTAAATTGGACAAATGTAGAATTGGAGTAGATGATTCTGGTTGATCAGGTCCAAGTCTGGAAACTGAGAGGGTCATTGCAATGTTAATTCTGTTATGCAATGGATACGAGCCGTAGGTGCAAAACAACCCATAACATCAAAAGGCCCAACAACATATTCTGTGTATGAATGATGCTCTTTTTAACATGAGCATTCTTCTTCCAATGCCAAACCCATTGCTGGTGTGCATGACCAAAAAGCTCAATACTGCGTAATTCCAATCAAAGTGGCAATGATGAACTTGATTGGAACTGGGTTATATAATAGAGAATATCATTTTCTCAATTATGTGAGCATACAATATAACTCATTACCGCTATTCTTTATTTTAGCCAGCCTTCTTTGCTCATCTTTATCAAAGGTGTGAATAATTTTGGAGGGCACGGTATGGATAATAAAAACAGTAGATAAAGGGCCCTGTGATTAGTCTTCTCTCACACCCGTTCTGAGGTGAAAGGCAGTGACGCCATAGTCAGCCATTCAAACCTGGCTACAGCGAGCTTCTGATAAAGCTCTATCCCTCTCACATGTTTCATATGGACATTAGGATTTCTTTCATTCAGGAGCACCTCATCTGCTTTCCAATGCTTCAATACCTTTTATTTTTCATGTTACCCCAGCGTAGCTTTTGGATCTGGAGGGGAACCTGAAAATAGACCCTCTCCATCACATCAGGATCCCAAGGGACTTCACCCATGGAGGCCAGTTGGAAGCAATCTGTCACGAGCAGCAGCCTCGGAAGTGTCTGTCCTGTGCATGATCCAATACCAGGATTTACACTGCTGCAGAAGGGCTTTCAGTTGTGTGGGATTTCAGCCCACTTCTAATGATCATGTATCCATAGCCTGGGTGGCTCGTAACTCAATATATTTGTCCAGATGATGTACGTGGGATTGGTGTTCTCACAATCTTATCTTATTTTGCTGTGTGGAACTGGAATTCAGGGCCAAGACTGAACAGATCTGTATGATGCAAATCACTGCTATCCAGTGGGTGTGCCATTTTTGTTACTCACAATCTGTGAGTGTAAAGAACATGGACTACAGATTCAGCGCTGAGTCATGAGATCTCGAGAGATTTCAAACAGATGTGATGTGATGAGAAACTGCATGTGTGATGATAAATGTTCTGAGACATTGGTCTGAATGCAAAAAAAATATTCATGACATGAGTCATTTCCAATATTTCAAGTAAGACGTCTTTCGTTAATATAGCTGGTGTTGAACCTTGCTTGTACTAGGTATGCTCAGGCTGTGTTATATTAGTAAAAGTATGATTTGAGCAGAACCAATAAAAGACATGCCTGCATGGCAGCAGTCGAAATACACAAGCGCCTGACTATCTTTTCTTTTGCAGTGCAGTATATCACCATGGACGCCTGGCCAACAAGATGGCCTTTTTGAGTGTGCTTATGGTGAGAGGCACCAAACAGAGTTTTATATTTTATAAATGCAAAGTAACCTCCTGGAAACATCTCAATTTACTGCAACAGAAAAAGCAAAGACCACGGCAGACATACGATTTATGAGACACTGCTTTTATTGGCCTTATGAAATCAATCATGTGATTAACAGATCAGGTAAAGAGAAAACCAACACTATTCAACTCCAATTCCACGAAGATGAGATTGGATTTGACAGGCACATAAATGAATTTTCATGCACTCAGTCGTGGTCCATGACCAAGAAACATAAAATTCATTTTAAAATCACAGTTTTGCTGACAATCTGTTTTTAATCCTGAAACTGTCTCAGGCTTGCCTATTCAAGTTTAGCTTTCATATCAGCAACTGGTTCCTTTTTACACATAACCGTGTATCATTAGGGTATAAGACAAGGTATTTTGCCATACGAGAGGGAGAGGTGTTCATAACTTTCCCAGCAGATTTACAGGTTGCTGCCAAGATCTTGTATTTGACTCTTGGTTAAAACCCACCAGGTGAACGTATCAACGCAGCTCATCATCACAGTGGAGGTAGCAGGAACTTAACTGAGAAAAGGTGATGTGTCAGGAACATCTCCTCATGTTCCCAACAACACTGAGGAGTATTTCATGGAATTACTCTTTTTTGTCTTTACACCTCTTCCACTGTTCCTTGGGAAAGTTCAGATGCTTGGAAATCTGTGAGACATAGACATTTGAGACTCACTAATAGGCCTGCTACACTTCAGAGAATCCTTCAAAAAAATGTACGTACTTTTAGCAATGCAACTGCAATAATTGTTACATTTACTACAGAACATTCTAATACCTAGCAATTTTTTGAAAATGCGGTAAATGTTTTGGCCTGGAGGAATAATAAGCTTTAGAGAATGCTTTTTCGAATGACAAACTTCCACATCCCTTAAACTTGGTACTACACTTGCACATTCCAAACACAATAGACATAAAAGGGCAATATATCAAGGTCAAACTGGCATTACTGGAGAAGCATTTAAGTTAGTTTGAGGGGAGCCATACCATATTCAAGGAGATGTCAGTCTGCTTCACACTATTCAATCTCTCCGTGCCACGCCCGCCTCGGGCCCCGCTGATGCTGTTCGTAGTCGGTGTGTGGTGAAAGAAAGGGGGCCAGGATAACCATGGCAATGGTGACGTATCCCCCTTGCTCTAATTGGAGGAAACCCCGTGGCCTCAGCCGCAGCCTACAGGCCTGTCGAACATGCCCCGTAAAGCCCGCCTTCTTCCCCCGCGCTTAACTCCCACTGGTCAATAATTTGAACGAGAAGCGTTGACCGGTTGAAAAAAACACGGTTTCATTGGGGTTCACCTAAGTCTAACAACGCCCTGTTCCTCAGGTTCGGTTGAGTGGGATGTAATTTTTTTCCTCTTCAACCTCAAAGCGGATCAATTTGGAGGAGCTGAACGGAGTGCTTGAAGGTTGGAAAGTATTTTGTTTTTGGTCGCTTTTGATTTTATAAATTTAATATAATATTAAATATAACCCCATACTTAGACTATCATTATTAGGGGTTTTGTACGAAATGATCAAATTCGCTAAATTACTACTTACTTGTGAGCGCGAGCTACGAAACCGATGCATCGCGGCTCGGTTTTGCCGCATCCATTTTGACATATTTCTAGCTGGCTCTTTTCGGCTAAGTCATTTAAAATATTTGTTCTGTGGAGGAGTATGTATGGCTAATTTTTTATACAAGTTAATTATTACTGTCGTTTCGCCATTGACGCATATTTCATTTTGCTAGTTGGGAACATGGTACCGGTCTAAAAAACGTCACTGTCCTTTTTTCAGCCATTTGACAATGGACCAACGTTAGTGCTGGCTATCTTGCTCGAGAAGCTTCAATATTTAGTACCAGGCAGTGTGGTGTCTAGCTAGTCGGTAAACGATACTTATTTATTAAAATAAATAACCGATGCTGCCAGATTAATTAGCTAGCTGGCTAACGTTAGCTCGTGTTCCCACATTTTTCATTTGGACATGGGTTTAGGCAGATTAAAGTTAGCTAGCTAGCGATCAAGCTAACTGTCTAGATAGCCCTTGGCTTTGAAGACGATTAACGTTATTTAGCTAGCTGGCTAGTTTGTTCCGAGTCCCGTAGTAACTTAACGTTAGTTAATTTTAGCAATTTAATGTCAAGTTATCGGACGTTAGATTGTCTAGAAAGCTGACTGTGACTATTGATACGTATCAGGCTTCCAGCTAACGTTAGCTGACCACACTTGTCTAGTAGTACTGTATTTTAAAATAGCAGGTAGCTAGCTACCCATTTAGCTAGGCTGAGCCTATTGCTAGCGTACCGCGATGTAGCTAGACCTATATTAGGCTAGCTCGAACGCGATTTTGAACATGTTATCTAGGCTGCATATTAATTCTCAGATTTGTGAAATCATTGATGCTTGACTCGTTAAGTCTTGCTTTTCTGGCGTTGGTCGAAGATTGCCGTTAAACGTTAGCTAGATTAGCTATCTTCCGTTACGTCAAAGTTATCGGTTTCCCCGAGCGATACTGCTACTTGGTCATGTTAACTAGTCTAATCTACCTGTTTGTTACCTAGCTATGTACTAAATTAATGGTTGAGTAGCCTAACGTTCGTCATTAGAGCAATAGTGATTTGTTTCATAAACTATAGGTTTGCTAACGATTATGGCTAGTTTGGCAATACCAACTTGGCTATCTTTTGGTGTTACCGGGCAAGTCTACGTTATTTGACGATTATTGGCGCTGTCTGAAACACCGTTAGTCTAGCGTCAACCGATTGAGGGTTTGCTTTCTGGCCAGATGTTAGCTTTCTAGCGTCAGCTGATCCAGATGTGTGCTGTACCAACGGTTACGAGGTTAACGACGGTTAGCTAACGTTAACTAATTATTGCTCTTTTTTGTCTTTCTAGGTCTTCGAAAGGATTCGATTCCCTATTCACTCCACCATTTTGCTAGTTAGCTTGTTACGTCTGCCTGCGTTTTCCCTCCCCACAAGTTCTCTCCCCCGTTCCCTCACTGGACTCTTTAGAAAATTGCTTTAGTAAAAGCTATAAACACGGTTTTGAATCATTAAACATGGATAAAACGACGGAGCTTATTCAGAAGGCTAAACTGGCCGAGCAGGCCGAACGCTACGACGACATGGCCACTTGCATGAAGGAGGTAACGGAGCAGGGTGCTGAGCTGTCCAACGAAGAGCGGAACCTGCTGTCAGTCGCCTACAAGAACGTGGTCGGAGCCCGGAGGTCCGCCTGGAGAGTCATCTCCAGCATCGAGCAGAAGACCGAAGGCAGCGACAAGAAGCTTCAGATGGTCAAGGAGTACCGGGAGAAGGTGGAATCCGAATTGCGAGACATCTGCAACGACGTGCTGGTACGTTCGAAAGTACTCAGTGAGACTTTGCTAAACGAAGGCTGCTTTTTGTTTTGCATCTTAGGAAAACGCGTATATGGAACTGTGATTTTCACTCATTTGTTTGACCACGGGGCTACACTGACGCTCCCCTTACAAAAGAGGTCATGTTACAGTGTTCATAGCAATGTGACCCAACCGCAGGTTTCTAAACTGCATCATTATTTGTTCTCCTTTAATTACATTGCATTCATTTAGCAGAAGCTTTTACCCTCAGTGGCTTTGAGTCAAAGGGAAAAATTATGTGGAGGAAACGAAAAGTGATCAAAATGTGTATATTAGTATATAAACCAGAAATACAGAAATAGGCGGACGAGGAGCATGGCAAGAATGTTTCTAATTGTCCTTATCGTTGGTAGAGGTAATCGGTTCTATAGGCTGTCAATTCTGCTCCCAGTAGAACTCATTTGGACGAGCGCACCTAGGTAATAAGAAGTACGGCCGACATGCTCCGTTTGTGGACTTTGACATTTCAGTTCTGTCGGGCTGATGTTTATCTGTAACCACGAGGAAGCACTGCGCCGATCCACGCAGCAGTGCTGCAGCGGGGTACCCTCTCAGGGACCAACGGATGTTGCAACAGTTCTACTGCGCACATATTTTTCTTTATCGCGGAAGTTACGTCTGCGATCTGTGCTAGAGTTTAGTGCATAAATTCATCCTTTAAAGCTAAAGTGCGGCTAGAAAATATCCAAAGAAGCCGAGCTATTACACAGCTGCACTATAGTATGCACTGTGACCCAAATGACCCGTTCTTACTTGCAAAGACTTAAAACAGTTGACTGGAACATGTACACTGGCTAATATGCAAAAAAGGTGATTTTATTGCTAGTTTATCATTAACAAAATTACATTTCAGGACTGTGAAGCAGTAGAAAATTAGCCCAACCTGAAAATGTAATTTGACAACTACGTACTGTCGTCTCGCATCAAATCGGTGTCCAAATTAAGTCCGTAGTCTTGTAAGGTGTCATTTTATATCGCATATGAACTTCTTTATCATAATGGCAACCAAAGGGACATATTTGGATTAGCCCAGTTGCTAAGCAGTATGATTTCTGATGCTGGAACTTGGTTGGCTGATTATGTTTATGATGATGTAACAGGCTAAATGAAGCCCAGTGCTAGGCATTTGTAGAAACGTGGTGGGAAGAAGGAATGGCCAATCAAATTTCTGAATGAATGCTGATCAAATTTACCAACTGTTACAGCAAGGCCTCCCTTTCAGGGAGTCGGCCTGACTTTTTTTTTGTTTTGTTTTTGTTGTTGACAGTTGTAACTCGCAAACATTTCACCGTGACAAGGAAACTGGGGTCAAAGGGCAAGTTTTATGCTTCCTGTAAACGGATCAAATTTTCGTGCCCCTCCCCCCCAACAGCCGTAACGACTGAAACATTGTGCTCTCGTACAGTTTTTTTTTATGTCGGGAACAATGGCCGCGTCACGTGACTGGGCAGCGGCCTCGCCAGATTAGCTAAGGTGTGCTTGAGTGGGAGGGGCAACCGCCTCTCAGTCTCCAGGGTGTTTCCCCATGTGCCTCTCGAGTGTCCTTGTTTAAACGAAACTCCATTTTAAATATATTGGTGACATGGACGTGTGTGCATGTTTTTTGGTATGATGCGCAAGGCAGGTATTCCAGCGTGAGTATTCGCCACACACCCATCTTGCGTTTGGCAGGCGTGCTTTAAAAATGAGCACCGCGCACTGGAACGTTTCCGCCCCCCCCCCCCCCCAGCGAGCGTCGCCACGGAAGCAGTCCGCGCGGCGGGGTTGGGGCGAAGCCTCCTTCACGCACAGCGCTCGCGGCGGGATTAGCGGGGGCTGATTTTTTTTTTTTTTTTTTTGCGCGAGGCTCAGCCCTGCTGCACGAAATAATCCCTCTGAACCCAGTGCCCTTCTTGACACGGGGAAGCTCGGCGGGCGTGTGCGCGGGGGGGGGGAGCGGACACGTTGGATACGCGCTGCCGATCCAAGCGTGCGTGGGCGCAGATGGAGGGAGGCTGATAATTGTGGAGAAAGCCACACCGCCGGAAGCCCCTTTTCGCGGGGCTGGAGGGAGCTGGCGTTCACCCTTGCGTCTCCAGTGCGCGTGGAGGCTCGGGCACTGAGCTGCAGTATACGGGGCTGCGGTCGTGGTGCCGGGACCAGTGGGTCCAGAAACAAGTTGAGTGGAGATATTTGCTGAACCTACCTTTTGAGCTGCTTGCTCATTTTGGCGCATACCTCTCTGGTCTAGTGACTTTCTCCTGACACGCTGGCTTGGAGATTTAAGCAACTTTTGAGCACAAACCCCGAACCTTCTGGATACCACTTACATAATTTAGGTGCATTTTGTCCATGTCTGTTTTTTCTGCCTGTGATAATATACTCTGAATCCCAGGGGGATACTGGTTGAAATGCATTTTACGTCATGGGGGTGGAAAAAAAGGGCAGAGGCACTGGTTTTTGCATGCTTTTAATGTGTGGCCTTTGGGATGGTGCGTGCGTCGGCACGAGTGCCAGGTGCGGGGGGGGGGCGCGCTCTGTGCTGACATGTCTGTTCCGGTCCGCCGCTCCGCTTCCTGATCTCGGCCGAGGGCGTGGCCGCCTGCAACCGCCCATCGATCCGGGACGCCGCGGCTCCGGTTCCATCGAGCGGCGGCCGGGATCTCGCGCCGCCGTTCCGATTCCCGTTCGCCAGGGCGGTCGCTGGTCTTCAGACCTCCGCTGCGCTCCGCCCTGCCGCCGGTTACAGGACCTGTCGTCAAAGCGGCGGTCCCACACGTCTCCCGTGGCAGCGACAACGCCTCCTCAGATGTCCCCTGGGCTGGCTGAGCGACACTTAACCCTTTGAAGAGTAGATTTTTTTTTTTCTAACTCTGTGTTCTAGAACACCGTTGCTTTCAGTGACCGGTATTGTTACATCACCATTAGAATGTTCAGTTAAGAACATTCCGGTCACGCATCTGTGATCTCACACCTTAAGGGGTTGATCCAGGAAGCCTTGTTGTCCGTTGCCCTGGCTGTGTGCGAAGGGCGGTCAAATGATCCGTGCCCGCCCCTGCGGCGTTACCGCGAGGCCGCGGCGCTGTCGTCAGGTTGCTAAGGACGTTTGAAGCAGCGCCTGTGCGTGTGCGCGCTCTGTTAGCCGGACCCCCGGGGCTTCTGGGAAGCGCTGACGCGGCTCTGATCCGGAGGCAGCGGCGCGGCGGCAGTTAGCCGCGGCGCGCTTCCTGCCCGACGGGCCCGTGAGCCGTTTCCTCGCTCCGCAGTCCGCTGAGGCCGTTTGACGGCGGGGGGGGGGTAAAAACGGCGGCCGCCAATAAGACGTTTCCATGACAGCGGACTGCGACAAGACGGGGCAGGCTCTGACGGGGGGGGCGGGGGGGGGGGGCAGGGGCAGGAAGCCGCTGCGCGTCAGTAAAACCGTCGTACGCTGCCCTTTGGTCTTAAAGGGACGCACATTTTTCTTTAACCCCCCCGTCCCCCTTTTGCAGTGAAAATGAAGCTTTACAGAGAAACGGTCTGACGTGCGGAGTTTGCAGAACGGTGACTCGATGAGCGAGACCACGCGTGCCGTCCGATTCGTGGGCTTTCAGGCTTGCTGTCGAATGGGTGGGTGGGTGGGTGGGGGGGCGGAGTCACTTGCGCGCGGCTAAGCTAAAGGAAGCGGGCCCGCCGCCGAACGGCCACGTGGGGCGCGTCGTCAGGGCCCCCAGCTGCGCAGGTCACCCCGAGCCCCTCCTCAGGAACGAGCCCCTGCTGCTCCTGCTGGGCTCTGGCGCACAGCGGCCCTCCTTCATCGAACGCCGTCTCTGTGCGCAGGCCTTGCCCGTCGGTCCAGGCGTTACGAAATCCGGTTTCCACCGCTGCTGTAATACGACTTCCAGAGCTAAGCGCTAACGAACCGTTCACACCGTATTTGGAAGATTTTCTTTTTGGGAAATATTCTTGCATATTTGGGTATCTTATCAAGTGGAATGGAATTAATATGTTATTATTTCTTATGATGGCAGAATTGTTCTAATAATTGCTATAATAATTCCGGTGCAGTTGTCCATATCTGATATTTAAGCACCATTTTGTGGAGTTTCATCGATGAGGACGTTTACATTTCAGGCGTTTGGCAGACGCTGTTATCCAGCCCGCCTTGCACGGATGAAATTTTTTGCAGAAAAGTCCGCTCGCAGCTGGATGTCCAGGTTTGAGCGCCTCGCTGCGCTCAGAAGGCAGCACCCCGAGCTACGCTTAACGCTGACAGGGCTGCGTTTTTTTTGTTTCGAGCACCTCGCCCAGGAAAGGGAGCGGCTGCCTCTTCCTTTCTGCGGCAGAGTGCGGTGCAGAAGCGGGGTGCGTTCACACGTCCAGGAGATCCGGGGGGGGAGGCCCGTTTGCACACGCTCCCTTAGCAGGCCCCTCGCACAGTCGCCTCTGCCTGTGAGAATCTGTCGTGCGAGGGGGTGGGTGTGTGTGTGTGTGTGTATGTATGTGTTTTAGTGTGTGTGTGGGGGTTGCAGTTTCATGGTTGTGTCTCGGTGGTGTGTGTGTGTGTGTGTGTGTGTGTGTGTGTGGGGGTTGCAGTTTCATGGTTGTGTCTCGGTGGTGTGTGTGTGTGTGTGTGTGTGCGGGTTGCAGTTTCATGGTTGTGTCTCGGTGGTGTGTGTGTGTGTGTGTGTGTGTGTGTGTGGGGGTTGCAGTTTCATGGTTGTGTGTGTGTGTGTGTGTGGGTTGCAGTTTCATGGTTGTGTCTCGGTGGTGTGTGTGTGTGTGTGTGTGTGTGGGTTGCAGTTTCATGGTTGTGTCTCGGTGGTGTGTGTGTGTGTGTGTGTGTGTGTGTGTGTGTGGGTTGCAGTTTCATGGTTGTGTCTCGGTGGTGTGTGTGTGTGTGGGTTGCAGTTTCATGGTTGTGTCTCTGTGTGTGTGTGTGTGTGTGTGTGTGTGTGTGTGTGTGTCTTAGATGACTCAGTAAGCTGTTGTCAATGTGCATCCCCCTTTGTTTCACTCAGGGTAGCAGGGTGAGAGTACCTCTCACACTGTACAGATTGGCAGTTCTTTCTGCAGGGTCTTAGGGGTCTTAGGAATCGCGCGGGGGGGGGGGGGGGGGGGGGGGGGGTCAGACCGCTGCAGTTTTCAGATTCGATTCATGGCGTCGCGAGCTCAGGATGCTGCCAGACTCCGCCAAATCGAGCCATTCCTCTGCGCGTGGAATGAGACTTGGTTGATCAGACTTTAAATAAAAAGAAGCTCCAGTCGCTGCTAAAACCGCACCGCGCGCTCTGGGCTTTCGTCTCCTTGGCCCAGAAAAGTGAGGCGACCGCACCGCCCCCGGCCCGCTCGCGTCTAGACGGCCCGCTCCCGCGCAGACGGCCAGCCGAACCCCGTTCTCCGTCTCGCGTCCTCGCCGAGCTCCGCCCTCTCGTATCCCAACGGAGGAGGATTGTGTCGGGGCGCGCAGCGAGCGCGTAGAACCTCGCAGAACTGATGTTCTGCACCGAGGCGACGTGCTCTGCGCGCGTAGCGCGTGACTGCGATTTTTGCGAATGCGTCTGAGTAAAGCACCGCCGCCTTTCATCAAGATGGCGCTCAGAAACCGTGTTGTCATCGTAGCTGGGGAGGGGTGACTGCAAGGTCACTTAAATGAGAGGGTGCGTCCTTGATGAGTGCTATTTAGGTGATATCAGTGATCCCTGCAGCTTGCTGCTTGCTCATAATTTCCAATATGTGCACTCTCTCTCTCTGTCTCTCTGTCTCTCTGCTCACTTTCAAAGAGGTGTCTTTTAGTGTTTTTTTTTTTTTTTTTGCTGTTTTGCAGTCTGCAACACCTTCTATGTCGAAGAGTTTTTTTCTTAATCTAATTTTGCTGGAAAAATCTTTATGCTGGAAGGAGACCAGAAGTTTGTTTGCGCAATTGAAAACAAATTTCCTTTCCACTCCTCTCTCCCTAGGAGCTGCTAAACAAATATTTGATCGCCAACTCCACAAACCCCGAGAGCAAAGTCTTCTACCTAAAGATGAAGGGAGACTACTACAGATACCTGGCGGAAGTGGCCACAGGAGAGAAGCAGGGTGAGAGCCTCCACACGTCTGATGGGGCCCCCTCCGCCCCTGTCCCCGGCCCCTCCACACAACCGCCGTTTTGATGGGCCCCCTACCCTGTCCCCGGCCCCTCCACACAACCGCCATTTTGATTGGCCCCCTCCCCTGTCTCCAGCCCCTCCGCACAGCCGTCATTCTGACAGACCCCCTCCCCCCTCCTCTGTCCCCGCCCTGTCCACGCAGACGCTGTTCTGACACTCCCTCCCCCCTCCTCTGTCCCCGCCCTGTCCACACAGACACTGTTCTGACACCCCCTCCCCCCTCCTCTGTCCCCGCCCTGTCCACACAGACACTGTTCTGACAGACCCCCTCCTCCCTCCTCTGTCCCCGGCCTGTCCACGCAGACACTGTTCTGATGGACACCCTCCCCTGTCCCCGGCCTGTCCACTCAGCTGCTGTTCTGACTCCCCTGTCCCCTGTCCTGTCCACTCAGCTGCTGTTCTGACTCCCCTGTCCCCGGCCTGTCCACTCAGCTGCTGTTCTGACTCCCCTGTCCCCGGCCTGTCCACTCAGCTGCGGTTCTGACTCCCCTGTCCCCGGCCTGTCCACTCAGCTGCTGTTCTGACTCCCCTGTCCCCGGCCTGTCCACTCAGCTGCTGTTCTGACTCCCCTGTCCCCGGCCTGTCCACTCAGCTGCTGTTCTGACTCCCCTGTCCTGTCCACTCAGCTGCGGTTCTGACTCCCCTGTCCTGTCCACTCAGCTGCTGTTCTGACTCCCCTGTCCCCGGCCTGTACACTCAGCTGCTGTTCTGACTCCCCTGTCCTGTCCACTCAGCTGCTGTTCTGACTCCCCTGTCCCCGGCCTGTCCACTCAGCTGCTGTTCTGACTCCCCTGTCCTGTCCACTCAGCTGCTGTTCTGACTCCCCTGTCCCCGGCCTGTACACTCAGCTGCTGTTCTGACTCCCCTGTCCTGTCCACTCATCTGCTGTTCTGACTCCCCTGTCCCCGGCCTGTACACTCAGCTGCTGTTCTGACTCCCCTGTCCTGTCCACTCAGCTGCTGTTCTGACTCCCCTGTCCCCGGCCTGTCCACTCAGCTGCGGTTCTGACTCCCTCCTCAGTCCCCGGCGCTGGACCACCTGGGCGAGGCACGGCGTGATCTCTTAGCGGTGGCCATGAATATCAATGAGAATTTGAATGCAACAACTTCACATTACAGTTTTTACAAAGGGGACCTTGTGTCAGGGGCTGACTGACTGACTGACTGATTGTCTGACGTGTGTGTGTGTGCGTGTGTCTGTGTTTCTCAGGGTGTCTGTCTGTCTGTCTGTCTGTAGAGGGGTGCGGGGTCTTATTCACAGAAGCAAAGGTGTGCAATGCACTGCTGTCTATCAGGGCCTTCGAAGCTGTTCGCTTGTTGTCCACTCCGTTGAGGCCTTTAGTCACGTGTCACATTTTTCAGGGATATGCGAGGCATTTCGTTGTGTTCAACTAGACGTGACATCAGAGGCATTGGGTAGATTGGCTTAGTGGTCTTGGCTATCAGTGCACACAGATTGGTATGATGCGGATAAAACGCTGATACCATCTAAGGGTGCCTGGACTGGCAAAAGCACGCATGACTGGAGGACAATACCATATCTGCATGGAGTACATGCACTAAAAATCTTCCTGCAAAGTGTTTTTCCAAATTTGGTCATAGCAGGACACTCATGTTTCACCTGAATACAGGATTGTGCATGTTTCAGCCTGTAAAATGGCTGTTTTCTTGTTGGTTTTTTTGTTCTTAATGATGCTGCATGCACTTGGTAAGTCGGTGAACTGTGCATTAACACTTGATTTGCAATGTGAAATCTGGGCCAAACCGAGTTTGATGCTGCTTTAGAGAGGAGTGTGTCTTATTGCGGTTATGGTTATAGCTCCTCTGCACAAAGCAAGAATTTGATCTGGGAGGAGGGAGGGGAAAAAAAAAAGCTTAAAACGGCTAAGCCAGTGAACCTTTCCCATCCTGGACCTTTTTCGCCAATCTGGTTCTTCTGGATGAACTCATGTTCCCAGTTCATTCTGACTGGCACCCGGAAGTAGGCCGGAGTTGTTTTCTTTGTTCCGTCTCGTAGTGAAACCTGATCTCGGGTTTTTGTACGGTTCGTGCTGGACTCTGCGCCTGTGTGCATGCGCGTACATGTCCGCCGTGTGCGTGCCTGTGTGCCATGCGGGCGTTTGCGTACGTGTGCTCTTCCGTGCGTTTTTTTTGCTCCGGGGGGGGGGGAGAGCAGGCTTGTTGATTCGATTACCGCGGAGCGCTTTTTTTCGATTGGCCCGCGCAGTCGGTCCCTCTCCACGTCTCGTGAGCCGCCCCGCGGGGCCCCTCTGCCCCTCTCTCTCCCTTTCTCTCTCTCTCTCGGTGACTCATACCCCGCCCCCTGCCCCTTCCCCATGTCAGCCCGGCCTCCATTCCGGCCCTGCCAGTTACCGCCGCTTCCTTGTCCCCAGGCTAGCCTCAAGCTCCAGCCACTGCGCAGTCATTAATTACAGGGTTTCGCTGCCAAAGGGAGGAGAGATTCCACACGTTCGGCAAAGGGCAACCGGTTTATGCGGGCAGCTTGTTTGAGACTGCATGCGCCTGAAATGAAAATGGAAGTCTGCGCTTGTTTGGCGTAAGGGAAGCGCGATTCAGAACAGAGTCTGTTTTGTGTTATGTGGTCTTTGCGCATTACGATTGGTCATTTTCAACCTGAGAGGAATATAAAGACTTAATGGGGGGTTCACATGGGGGGGGGGGATTTCTGAGTCCCGCAGGATGGTTATGCTATAGCTTGAACCAAGGCAGAACTGCTTGTGTGCTTGGGTTCGCCTTTTCACCCGGTCAAAGCAGGCTGGCCTCTTGAGTCTGTTTCCCAGTTGTGTCCGTTAACGAGCTCTCCTCTCTCGCAGACACGATAGCCTCCTCTCAGACCGCCTACCAGGAGGCGTTCGACATCAGCAAGAAGGAGATGCAGCCCACGCACCCCATCCGCCTGGGCCTGGCCCTCAACTTCTCCGTCTTCTTCTACGAGATCCTCAACTCCCCGGACCAGGCCTGCGCCCTGGCCAAACAGGTGGGCCTGCGTGCGGGCGAACGAGGGCGAAGTTCCGGAACGCGCCGGAATGTTCACGCTGCCTGCGGGGGGTGCGATGGCAGTCAGTGTTCCGTGATTGGCCCCTGTGAGGTCACATGGTTCGCCGCACTTGTGTCCAGTGCCCATCACGCAGGGGAGCAGCTTGAAGCTAAGGAAATGCGAGCGGGCCTTCTGTGGTGCAGAAGTGGGGCATGAACAGTGCGACGTTTCCAAATCGTTTGATCGATAAACTGCTATTAACTATGTGCATGGCACTGCGTTGAAGAGACATATTTTCTTCAATTGCACACGTTGCTTTTTATATCAAATTTGTTGTTGTGTCCCAAGTCACCATGGGCACTGTAAGTTGTGTGGCGTTCACCCCACCAACGCGCAAGCCTTTGAGTCAGGGAATATTTTACACGCTACGAGCCACACAGTGCTGCCAAGGAGACACTCAATTCGCGTGCCTTTGTCAGAGCTGCTAGGACAGAGTGAAGTCTGTTTTGGGGGAGGAGGGTGTCGATGCTGAATTTGGATGACGGGCGGACTGCGCACTTACCTGTGCACCGTTTGTGCCCGCAGGCCTTCGATGAAGCCATCGCCGAGCTCGATACACTGAACGAAGACTCGTACAAAGACAGCACCCTCATCATGCAGCTGCTAAGAGACAACCTCACAGTGAGTGTCCCGTACACACCAAGAACACGTCACGGGCGCGTTTCACTCCTCTTACAGGTAGAGGCAACCTGACCAAATGCTGTCAGGTTCTGTTAACGTTTATGTCATTCAATGGGAAAGAATTTCATTATTTACTGGACCTCTTGATGGGAAACTAATATGTACCCATTTTAGGGATGCACAATTTGAAGTCCTTCAATCAATGATTACTTTTAACAAATTAATAATCGATAGTTGTTGAGGTAAATTCTGTTAACTATATAGCTATATAGCTTGCTATTAAAAATGCAAGTGACGCAAGAGGCGGTACTTTTCCAGGAACTCCAGGTTTTGTAAACCCTCATTCAAAATAGGTTGGACCAAAATATCCCAAAATAGCACGTCTACAATGTGAAAGAACATAACGATAGAATGCAAAGCAATAGAACACTTTATTCATTGCATTAAAGTACAGGTAAGCTATACCGTAGGTTTATGGTATAGCTACCAACTGTTTGTCAGTGTCTTTGTTGGAGATGTGCAATTTTGACATGCACAGTGCAACAGACGAACAATGTGTTTATTCTTGGGGAGAGTCATATTGACCGGTCTTCTCTCTTTCCAGTTATGGACATCGGACAACGCAGCAGACGAAGGCGAGGCCGGGGAAGGAGGCGAGAACTAAAACCGCACAAGGGGTCATCTCCAAAAAGAAAAAAACTAAAACTTTGAAAAAATAAAAAAAAAAAAAAAAAAACCTTTTTACACATCTTCATTCCTTATTGTTCCACTTAAAATTCTAGCATTGAAAGCCCATCATTACTGAAGGAGCCGTGTGGAAACTCAAATCATTTTCTGTTTTCACACTGCTGCTTTTGGAAAGAAAAAAAAAAAAAAGAATTTAAAATATCTCCATTCCTTGGTTTGTGTTTGTCCTGGCCTTCCTGATGTGCAGTCTCTGCTGTAGAAAAGTATTAATAGCTTCACTTTATATTGACATTTACTTCCAATTTCAGATGAGAAAATTGCATTACAGGACTTGCGTGTATCTCCAGAAAATCTGTCCAGTGAATTTCAAACGCAAGCGATTAGAGAACGGTGGTGTGGAGGGCGGCTTAATTCGTAAATGTTGAAGTGCTCCTCGTCACGTCCACTGTCCCCCCCCCCCCCCGCCCCACCCCGACCCCCCCATCCTGGTTTCTCTCCATCAGGTTGTCTGGTAGAGTTACAGCAGCTGAATGATTTAGAAGGCCGAATGACCCTGCATATGCTGGCTATAAGACTAAGGCAACCTGCCCTCAATGCTGTCATGGCGGCCGGTGCCTCCATTGACAGGCAAGGCAGCAAGCTGTTCACAGCAAAGCAAGTGCTTTTTCATCGATAACTTTGAGGTCTTTCCTTTTCGGAGGTCACAAAACACTCCTTCCTAGTTATATTCACTTCAATGTGTTACTTTGTAGCATGTCTGACTAAAAACAGTGGCGCTTAACAACGACCGAAAAGATGAATAAAATGACAAAAAAAAAAAGAATAAAAAATAAAAAAGTACATGCATGTCCTTTTAAAAGTACACTGGAATGAGAACCAATGCTGTATACACCAAGTCCCAGTGTTTGGTTTAGTACTTTTCATCGCAGGTTTGTGCACATGTGAGAGGGTGTTTGGTTTGTCCAGTGATTGTCATTTAGAGATTTGGACCACTATTGTGTTTTGCTAATCATTGATTGTAGTCCCCAAAAGCCTTGTGAAAATGTTTAATGCCCTATGTAACAGCTATGTAACATGAATAAAAATGACATTTTATAAACCAGAAATATGCATCCTGTGTCGATCTGTCCGTCCACATTGAGGTCCCAGGTACAGCTTCCAAAGAGATGTGCTGAATATTTTAAAAGTTCAGTTTTAAGTGTGAATTTGCATTACGGTATCCCTTTGGCTAAGGTCCTCAGACCTTAATGAGAAAGGCATTGCACACTTCATCCAGTTCAGTTTATTTCTTAAATTATGACCTCATCCAAAACGCTCTCATGGCTGAAAATCATTCACTGCATTGCCATCAGTTTTTAAATTGAGTACCTTAGCCAAAGAAATGTCTGGCTTTGTTCTGAATTTGACCTCATCCTCTTCTAGATCAAGCTCACCTTAATGCATGCTTGTATAGTAATGGGGGGGTGGGGGGTTACTAGCTATTTGCCAACTTTTTGGGTATATCTATGATGTTTTGAACTAATAATGAAGTTATATAGTTTAATGAGATGAATTCTGTGAGTCTTATGCAATATCTGATAGCCTGGAGTCAGGTCTTGCATCCCTGGTTCTGAAGAGCTGTGCTTTCGAACAGTAAATATCCAGTTTAACTTGTGCCTGTATAACAAAACAATCATGAAGATTTATCACATTTACACATTATCATATTGCTATTTCTAAATTGATTATTTAAATTTTGGGAATATGCCTCCATTGCACAGTAAGAAAGTTCTTAGAATTTCTTGAATGTGCAGCTAAGCACAGGGAAATTAGGTCACGTTAGGACGTTATGATTTTAGAGATGTAAGCAGAAGAGAAGAAACTAGGATAAATCGTGTACTGTACTACTAGCTTCAAATTGTGCTTCTCAGGTCCAGTTAAATGTTCACTAATGAAAACAGTTTCTGATTTAAGCAACTGTGATTTCTTGTTTTGTTTTCCTGATTTGTTGACATAAAGCATGTGAGTATATGAATTTACACAATTTCAACACACCCTTCCTGATCCCATTCCCTCTCATTCTCTTCCTGGGCATGAATCCATGGACATGACACCACCACCTACACAGCTCTATACACAAGCAGTGTACAATCCAGTGTAATCCATCCAATTTTTCAGTGTCACATTTAGGCCTTTCGAGTACAAAATACTTCCGAGGTTCAAAACAGACGCATACAGATATAGCTTTTAAAGTATCATTAATGCTTTGATTTATTCTTCCTCTCATTTAGTCTGAATTACCCATTTTACCCCTTTTTCCCCAAACAGTGAAACGCACCCTGTGCAGCTGTTCAGAATTGTGTATGTGCTAGTGTGATGGGGAGTTTGAACAGGGGCTACGGTCCTATAAAGTCGTGCTCAAAATTCTATTGACCTGGCTGTTTTCTTCTTATTGGCGGGGAACAGAATCTGGGTCAAATGTTGTGTTGGCTAGACAAATACTATATTTCTTTCCATTGTGGTCTCAAAAACAACTAGGCTACAAACGTACATATGATGTGTATATGTTTTTTTCCCTTCTATTTTGGGATATCCAGCTATAGCACTGAAAATTAAGGCGTATGCATGCACTTGAGTAATTTTATTTATTCTGTTTTATCTCACTTGGCATGCTCTTTTAGGCTTGTTTTATTATTAGGTTACATTCTCCTGTTTCGCCGGGTAGTTGGCTTCGCCTTCTCTTATAAGCGAACAAGTTTCCTGTTTTGTCCTCTTTTTGAAATAAAGGCAACATGGCTTGAGATAAGAAATCGGATCTGACATCAGGGTAACTAGTTATAGCTATCTTGGCATTTACGACAACAAGTGAGACATGATATTTGTTTCTGAACACATAGCTACAGACTCACTACTACATCATCGATGTTCTTCATTATTAATGGGATGTCAACTAGCTTCTGTGTTTTCTGAATAGCGACAAAACTGCTTCCGGGTGTGAGGGCGGTTGCGTTTTCAATATTGTGGTTTCGCTAGCGAGCTAACAGTTTCATATTGTCATAATCGTATTTCGAGTATGACTTTTTTAAAAGAATAGACTGCAGTTTATACACATTGTATGTTGTAAAGTTGTACTGTATAGGCCACGATCTGTTGATCTTGCTTACTCATTTCGCTGCGGTAACTTATTCAAAGTCAGCCTTCATGTTGACAAAGTAGAAATAAAGGGGAAGCTAGCTTATTGCTAGCAAGGTAGCCGATAGAGCTAGTTAAATATTTTGGGTCACTTTAACCATGAGGCCTCTTCAGACTCTCTTTTGGGTCTTAGGTTTCATTTGTTTTGTAGATGGTGGTAGGAAACCTGTTGAAGAATTGGAAGGACTGAAAAATGACGATGAGTATGGTGAGTGGATGTTGGTTGAATCCCATTCCCATAACACGTTCGCTTCTTCAAATAGCGTGGCCCATGCCATATCTGTAGTGTGTTGTTTTGGATGTTGTATATTTTTATCCATATCACCATTATCATCAGTTTCACCCATTTTGACAATGTACCCTAGCAAACTATTTAGAATAATAGCGTAAATGAAAACGTTATCTTACGGTATCTGGCTAGTTTCATTCTAACAACACCAATCATGGGAACAGATCGGTGCACACCCTCGTTAAAATGCTTTTACTGTTTCATCCACAAACGATGTAAAAAATTTAGTCAGACACCAGTGATCGAATCACGCAGAGAAAACTGTGAGGTTTTCTTGGGTTCTGTCAAATGGTTAAGTTGTCTGACAAACTCGGGGTCCAACAATTCCTGATGTCATGTACCCAATAACTTACCGAGAAAACGATGACAGAAACTGAGAAAGTATGGTTCATAGTTCAGCATTTCGGAGCAGGTTTTCCAATGGTGCTTGACTTAGGGAGAAGTTACTGGTAACCGCGTGAAAATATGTATGCTGAGAAAACTCTAAACGCTTCCTCACAATCTTAATAAATTAATTAACCTCTTCAATCTCTGTTTCAGTGATTATTAATCTGTAACTGATTCGTTAAGATGAGGACTTTGCAAAGGCTACTAGTATGGAACCGCAAGGCTTTTGTGCCGTTCCAATTAACGGCCATTATTGCAGTTTAAAGGTGCATGATCATTTTTTACTTTTACTGGGGTCCCCGAATTCCTAATAAGTTTTTGCACACTAACTTTTACATGCAACTTTGATTAAAAAAAAAGAATCCAGAATTTTTATAAATGTTTATTTTAAAACATTTTGTTTATTTAATTAGGGTAACTTATACATTTATTGGTACAAACACAATTTGGTCATGGGGCTTTGTGTTGTAAACTGTATCGCTGTACTCTTCTCTGCCCAGTATGACCGCAGTGTGAATCTCTACCCTTTCACAGACACCCTCAACTCCATGCTGTCAGATTTTGAGGTGCTGTCGATCTCCAACCTCCATCAGCACTCGGTCAGGAAGAGGGAGGTCCAGGCGGAGTCTCACGTGGAGCGCCTGCTCAGTTTCACTGCCCTCAGGAGGTACGGTCACATCTCGGTCTCAGCTCTTGAACCCGGTTAAAGATGGAGGTTTGAATTGAAGGGAGCAGAGTCAAGGATCTGAAGGATCTTGAAATATTCTATATGGTGGAATGGTCAAAGATCCCCCCAAAATGTTCACCAATCTTGTAAACGAATATGGAAAATGACATGACAAAATGACATGTAGTGTTATCCCTGCAAAGGGAAGCTATACAAACTACTGAAAACAGGGGTGTGAATAATTTTTACACATTTTTGTTGCAAAAAATATTGTTAAACAAAATCTTTTCCTCAGAGCAATTGTATTAGTGTAAAATTATTGCATTTTTTTTAAGCATAAAATATAGCTCATTACCTGTACTGTTTATTCTGTTTTCCTTTATCAAGGGTATGAATAATTTTGGAGACCACTGTAATTTCATGTCCTGAACCATTTTTATTGCCCCTTTTTGCACTTATGTATGTAGCAGCCTTTATGCATGTGACTCATAGTGTAGTGCACCGAGCTCGGAACAGTAATATTAATATGGGCTAATCAAGACATCATACAATAGGAAAACAACCTCCTCTCATTTATGCTCAGTATGTTTAGCTAATATCCCAGCATCCTCTTGGTCTTTAAAAAATATTTTTACTGCTACAGTGTTATGTCTAGAGCCTGATTGTTGTGTAAATTACCACTTTCCTGGTATTGTTCCTTTAAAACAAAAAACCTCCTTTGTTTCTAGGCATTTCAAGCTCTACCTGACAACCAACACAGAGCTGTTCACCCAGGACTTTTCGGCTGTGTTTGTGGATGGGAATGGCAGCGAGGACAGCTATGAGGTCCAGAGGCAGAACTTCTTCACCGGCCATGTTGTGGGTGAGAGACTGCGCAATGGCATGGAGTGACAGTAGGGCCTTGTCTGGACGTTTGCCCGTTAACCTACTTTAGTCGGTCTGTTGCTATCTTGTTGGCTGGCTATGCGTATTTGTTGTGGAATTTATGTAATGCTGGAATGGGGAGGCTGGAGGAACTGACCCAGGGAGTGTTTCCAAGCAGTCGTGTTTTCTTTGGCTTTTCTGAACCCTGGTCATGGAATGCCTTGTTCTTACAGGGGAGGAGCACTCACGAGTGAAGGCACACATTGATGCCAACGACTTCTCTGCCCACATTCTGACTGAAGAGGCAGAGTACAACATCGAGGTACGTCAAAGCCTTTGATAAGGAGGGAACTTCACAATAATCTTCCCGTGCTTTTCTTGCACAGGATGTAGTAGCCACTTTCATTGGGAGTTAACTTCCAGATTTCCTTGGTTTGAAGTTTGAAATGTTATCAGGATGTCCAGGTAGGTTGATGAGATACGCACGGGGCTGTTTGAAGTCTCTGGTTTTTGTACTTCTTTAGCCCCTGTGGAGGTTCACAGACTCGCCCCCCGACGGTCGCCTGCTCGCCTACCGCTCGGAGGACATCCGGAACATCAGCCGACTGGCCTCGTCCAAGGTGTGCAACTACATCGACGCGGAGGCCGAGGACTTGCTGCCTGAGGGGGTGTGGATGCTAAGAGGAGAGGGGGAGCAGGGTGAGTGAGCGGGGAGAAGACTGAAGGAACGGAGGCTGGTCCGTGTGCTGGGTGGGTGGGTGGGTGGTGGCGGTCAAGAGCCAAACAGAATTGAGGAAAATCTGATTTGAAATGCCGATTTATAATGACTAATTTTGGTGTTGCTCATCTTAGCGTTGCTTATTGGCTAGATGAACATATTCCCATTTTTGACTTTCTGACTGATTTATTTATTTTTTTAAAGAAAATGTTTCAGAAAGACAGTTCTGTGTCAAGATGGTTAGGGTGGCTTATAAGGCTCAGTGTTTCGCTCTTGATTGAACATTCACCATATCCAATTAATAAAGTTGAAATATAAAAATGAACTGGTATTATTTAAAAAAAAAAGCTCTTTGCCCTAAGAGGTCCTCATTCTCTGGCAAGGACGAACAACAGGTTTCCCTTTTTCCAAAGCAGAGCTTGGAATGAGGCCAATTTATTCTGCTTATTTAAAGGACAGATTGAACTAAAGACCGCTTGGGCTGCTTTCAGTCCAAGGTCTGTCCCTTTCCTGTTCATTAGTTTAATTTGTCATTATCTCATTGAAATCATGAATTATTCATGAAGGGTTAATTATGAGCCGGCCATAGCCGAGTGGGGTAGCTAATGCCTGACTGCAGGGGCCGTTTATACAGCGAGGGCGATTGGAGAGTGAATATTGATTTCTGTCTCATTAAAGAGGAATTATGGGAAGGAAACCACAACAGCAGCAACAAAAACGAGAGCAAAGCAAACAGGAGCACCTGCTGTCCTTGAAGAAGGAGGTGATCGAAAGGGCGTAGTGTATCGGGGCGGAAAAGGGGATGAGCTTGTCAGTTCCTCAGTAATTCCAATCCTGAGAATTTTCCGGGCTGTTAAATTAGTATGAAGTTGAACTTTGATGTACGTTGGTGCCACACTGGCAGTAAACCGGCCCTGTAAACGTGCGGAGCTACTTGGGTTGCGGTTCGACACCAGTGCTTCGGATGCGTCGCAGTCCAAAGTAATCCGGTTTTGTTCGCCCCGATCCAGCCGACCCTGCTGAGCTTGTTTCGGGTTGTCTGTCGCAGAGAGCCTCCACAGAAATAGGCGCCAGGCCCACGACCACAAGAGGAACACGTGCCCCCTGCTGCTGGTCGCCGACTACCGCTTCTTTGAGCACATGGGCCGCAGCGAGGAGAGCATCACCCTCAACTACCTGGTGAGGCCCGCTGTTCACCAATGAGGTGATAGGGGGCGCCGAGCGCCAGACAGGATGTAGATTTCAGTCTGGATATAATGGGTGCTGCACTGAGATGCAAAGTACTCTTGGAATATGATGGGTAATTTCCCTTGGCTATAACAGAGTGGGCATTCCTTTATTTATTTATTTCTTTTATTTAACCTTTATTTACCCAGGGTAGGTTCACTGAGCACGGATGCTCTTTTGCAGGAACGCCCTGCTTCACACTCATACGCATTCACACCTGGGAGCTGCCCAGTACAACCACAATCCTTTATTGTTGGCCACTGAGCAGCTCCACTGGAGGGAGAGGACATTTTTTAGCCAATTAAAGTTTTTGTGAGAACCAGATCTGGGATTTTAGCCAGGACACCGGGGAACCCCCTACTCTTTGCGAATAGTGTCACGGGATCTTTAATGACCACAGTGAGTCAGGACCTCGGTTTAACGTCTCATCCGAAAGACGGCATCTCCTACAGCACAGTGTCCCCGTCCATGCACTGGGGCAGTGGGGTTTATTTGACCAGAGGGAAGATTTCCCCCTGCTGGCCCACCAACACCACTTCCAGCAGCAACTCAGTATTCCCTGGTGGTCTCCCATCCAAGTACTAACCAAGCCCACACCTCCTTAGCTTCAGCCAGTCGGCAGGAGCAGAGTGTGTGGTGGTATGGCTGCTGGGAGCATGTCCTCTGGAGGCCTGTGTGCTCTATATCAGTCGGTGAATTGTTTGTGTTATACGCAGTGTAATGCTACCAATGGCTTGTTTCTAAGAGGCTGTAACTTTAACAAAGAGCGATGTCACCCTAAATCATAAACTCTTACATGTTTTACATTTATGCAGATGTCTTCAACAGTGTCCTCGTATGACGTTGCTTTTGTGTGAGTGTAGTGAGTGAAAATTGGTACACGGTCATTCCAGACAGTTCAGTTTTCAAATTACATTACGTCATCAGTCGTGAAATACTGTTAGTTAAAATGTTATTTTTCAAATTTTCTGATTGATTGGCAGGGCAAGACTGAGGCTAGGGTGGGCAATGCCCAACCCTGCACTCCTCTGTCTCCGCCCCTGATCTAGTGACTTCTTCCTGTCAGTTTGTGAAGTGAAGCTGGTTTTTGTCTCTCTGCCTGTGTTTCCAGATTGAGCTGATCGATCGCGTGGATGACATCTACAGGAACACCTCCTGGGACGATGATTTTAAGGGTTACGGCGTGCAGATCCAGCAGGTGAGCAGGCAGAGCCGCCCCTGTTTATGAGAGAGCAGGTGGCCGACCCATTTTAACCCCTTAAGTTGTGACTGGGTATATTTGCATTCATTCAAATATTTTTTTATGGTGACATTCTCAGTCAGTATGGTCACACAATATACCGTGTGAAAGTGTTAAAACTCATGGTCCTATCTCTATTCAGGTTTTTTAGGTGAGAAATAAACTTCCACTGTGTTGGAGCTTCTGTTACTTTTTTCAAAAACATTTAGTGTGCACTGACTTATGGAAAACAAACTTCCAAGGGTTACCTTTCAGAAGAGACCAGGATTATGCCTGTAGTCAAAAGCAGTCAAGAATAGTAACCATTTTATTTTGGGTTTGTCAATTTCAGGCGTGTGTTTAACAAAGGAGTGATGCAGAAGGGGTTAAAGTACATGGAATTACTGTTATATCATTTTAATACAAAACCTGATTTAGCTATATGGATGTGCATTTTTTAATCTGTGATTTTAAAAATAATATTTTTTTCATACTCGGGTGACACAACGGTCAGGTCCTGACCACTTGAGTGCTATTTCTGGTTGTGAGTCAAGCGAGAGGAAGCATAATTGGTCATTCTGTACCCCAGGGTGGAAAGCTTCAGTTGGAAGGATAATGCCTGCCGAATCACCCAATAGCGATCTTTGATTTTCCTGCACTGCTTTTCATCCTCTGCTCCAGTTCCTCAGTCCAGTCCAGTAACTGTAGCTCAGCAGATGCATTGTAGTGGAAAAAGTGTGGAGAATATGTACTAATGTGCCTCCTCCTGGATCAGTGGAGGGCATTACATCACATTGCATGTGCCTAAGATGACCATTTGACATTCAGAATAGGTTGAGGTGAAGATGTTAAAAAGAAAACATTTTAAATCTGATTGTCTTGCACTTAAAATACTTGAATAAGTCATTTTGTGCATGTGTGTGTTTAGGTATGTGGACAGATTTTAATATTGGTTAATTAACAGCTAGAGGTTGGGAAGATTGATAAATTCATACTCTCTTTTGTGTGTGGAAATTTTCTTCACTTTTAAACTGTTGTTTTTAGAAAACCCCACAGCAGTCACATGCCTGTTCTTCAGTGGGAGTGAGGCCTAGTTTGAATGACATGGCCAACAGAGGCCAATCTGTTGCTGTGCAACCAATGGTGAGGGAGAGCAGAACGAAGGCAGGAGAAATGGAATTTTTCAAAAGGAATTTCTGTATAGGCAGTGAAGGTAGTCTGTTGTGTAAACGGTTGTCTGATTTGCGTTTGCTCCCTCACACAGAAGCATAGGCTCAGTGTGTGTGTACAGTCCCGGTTGGGTGCTAATCCCAGAATTTTAGAACTTTTGTTTTCACTGGTTTATGTTATTCCGGCGGACTGCTCTTTGCGGATTAACAAAATCCCCGCAACGTTTTCAGATCATCATTAAGAAGGAGCCCACCCACGTCGGTCCAAATGGCATCCATTTCAACATGAAGAACAGTCCGATCCCGAACAAGGAAGTCTGGGATGTGAAGAAGCTGTTGGAGGTGTGAGAGAACGCTATGCTAGCAAGACTGCAACAGCAGTTGTGTTTTCATAGCTCGGTTTGACCTTTTTGTTGTACTTTTCAAGGGTACATCTGATTGACTCAGTCTTGTTACTGTAAATGTCAGTCCAGTGTTATATTGGATCTTGTTTGGATGTATGTATGTATGCATGCATGCATGTATGTATGCATGTTTGTGTACATGTATATATTGCACTTTATTCTTTCTGTAAAGCACTCTGAGCTGCATTTTTTGTATGGGAGGTGCTATATAAATAATATTATAAATAAAATTATTATTATTATTATTATTATTATTATTATTAGTTTTTCAGATTATTTGCAAGTTTGAGCTGTAGTTTTTACCGTGGGGCACTTCTGCAAGTCGGCAAATCTTGTGAAAGCGTAAAACCCATAGACCTTTAAGGAACCCTGTAAATGATTTTTAAATGGTCGCCAGCGACGGATGACGGATTGACTGGCTCCCTGTCCGTTTGCAGCAATTCAGCTCCGACATGGCGGGCAACGCGTCCAAGGTGTGCCTGGCCCACCTCTTCACGTACCAGGACTTCGACGAGGGCACGCTCGGCCTGGCCTACGTGGCCCCCTCCAGACCGGGAGCCCTCGGGGGCCTCTGCGCAAAACGTAACTGTTGCCGTTGGGTCGTATTCAACAAAATCTGACATTACCGTTTCTGTGACTACCGTATAAAATGGACAGGAAGATGCCTCAAAGCCTCGTCTCCTTGAAGTTATTCTCATGTGTCTTTTTTGTGTCTTTTAAAGCCTACTATCCTTCAGCATCCTCGAGGAAGCCCAGTTACCTGAACACTGGCTTAACCAGCACTAAGAATTATGGGAAGACCATTTTAACCAAGGTCAGCCTTTGAATCTCTGTGGAACATTCATAGACTAGCACAATGTGTAATAGTTTTTTCGCTTTCTGACGTGCGCCAGAATTTGGACGGCATCTTCCGGAGTCAAATGCACTCGAAAGCGTTCACGTCGTCTTTCACACCTTCAGGAGGCGGACCTGGTGACCACTCATGAGCTGGGCCACAACTTTGGAGCCGAGCACGACCCGGACAACGTTCGCGACTGCGCCCCCAGCGACGACCAAGGCGGGAAGTTCGTCATGTACCCCATCGCCGTAAGCGGAGACCACCAAAACAACAAGGTACTGCCCCCTGCTGTCCGTACGCAAAATTGCAGGGACACCCGAAATGAATGGCGAGCCGTGCGTTTTTTGGATAGGAGCGCGAGTTAGATGTGTTCTCACTGCCGTCACGCTCAATTCAGTTTGTGGAGCGCTGACTGCCGGACATAATGGGCCTCGTTCATGAAACGTGCGTACGATCAGAGTCGATCACAAACTTTGCTTGTTGATGTTTTCACAAACATTTCGGCATTCGTCGTTTTTATAAAAAATCTGAATTTGTTCTTTCGTACGAGCAAAATCTGCGTGTGTTTGGCAAGACCCGTAAAGGCAGATTTACAGATTTCAAAATAGCTGTATCCTTAGCATATGGCTACAAGGCTATATGGCACACCGGATAGTGGATAGTTTTTATTTCTTTGGTGCTTTTATAAATGACCGAAGATCTCATTTTAGTGAAGCATTTTTTGATGTTTTGTCTGTCTGTCTGCCTGCCTGCCTGTCTGTCCGTCCGTCTGTCCGTTCCACTTCAGCATTTCTCGGACTGCAGCAAGAGGTCCGTGGCCAAGACGCTGCGGAGCAAGGCGCCCATGTGCTTCAAGGAGAGGAACAGCAAGGTGTGCGGGAACTCCCGGGTGGAGGAGGGAGAGGACTGCGACCCCGGGCTGCTCCACATCAACGACGACCCCTGCTGCACCTCCGACTGCAAGTTCAAGCGCCGCTCGAAGTGCAGGTGAGGCCCACCCGCCCCGCCACACCCGACTCAAACGACCGCGTGAAATACTCAAACCTTTTTAAGCGTCAGTGGAACGCCGGTGCAAATAAATGAGTAGTTGGATTTGCTTAAAATTACGGGCAGCGGTTGCTCGTATTAGGCAATTATCGGTGTCTCGTTTTGTAAAGCGTTTTACCACTTGGTGTTTGGTGCGCTGTGCGCTGAGTGTGTTTCGCTCCCCGGTTACCACAGCGACAGGAACAGTGCCTGCTGCAAGGACTGCGGGTTTGAGGCGAAAGGCAAGAAGTGTCAGGAGTCCATCAACGCCACCTGCATGGGGATGTCTTACTGCACAGGTGAGCGCGTGCATGCGCGTTGGGTGCGCGCTGGCGGCCGCGGCAGTCGGAACGCTGTGAGCCCGGGCCTCCTTGTCCCGCCCCTCACAGTTTCTCTAAACCCCGCCCCCCCCCCCCCCCCCCCCCCCCCCACAGGTGACAGCAGCGATTGCCCGGCTCCGTTCAGCGCTCCCAATGACACGGTGTGCGTGGACCTGGGCCGGTGCCAGAACGGACAGTGCGTCCCCTTCTGCGAGACCGTCGGCCTCAAGTCCTGCGCCTGCAACGGTGAGGGGCGTACGCACGCACGGGGGGGGGGCGGGGGCGGGGCGGGCGGGGCGTACGGGGCGGGCGAAAGCGCCAGACGGACCGGCTGTCGAATGGTCAGGTCCAGGTCGTGGGGAACCTCCCTTTCTCACTCTGACCTCCTCTCTCCCTCTCTCTCTCTCTCCCTCGGCCTTGCGCGCCCAGAGACGGACGACTCGTGCAAGGTGTGCTGCCGGAACAAGGACGGGACCTGCAGCCCGTACAAGGACAACGGGGCGCCCCTCTTCCTGCGCAAGGGCAAGCCCTGCACCGTGGGCTTCTGCGACGAGGGGGTGAGTGGCCACGCCCCCGAGGGGGCGGGGCGTTTAGAGACGAGGCAGCCGAAAGGGGTCACGCCCATTTCAGTGTCCCTCCCCATTTTTCTCACCAATCAGTTTTGAATCCCTTGATGCAACTATAGGAACTGCTCCATTCCTGAAACACCATTGAAAGTGCGTAGAGGCTTGAAGCTCATGACCGTGTATGAGTGTTAATGTGGAGGAGTCTGAGTTCAGTATGTTTGTTCATCCGTAGGGGAAATGCATGAAACAAGTGCAGGATGTCGTGGAGAGACTGTGGGATTTCATTGACAAGCTGGATATCAACACATTTGGTGGGTAACGTTCCATGGGAAAAGACTCTTCGTCTTTCGTCTTCGTTTTGTATAGGCGCTTCGAATCCGTGAATTAGAACTGTTCTCTGTACTTTTTCTGACATTTTTTACATTGTGTTGGATCATGTTGTTGGAGGATATTGAGAATATTGACCCCGCCTGCTGTTTCTACAGGGAAGTTCTTGGCTGACAACATCGTGGGCTCTGTGGTGGTCTTCTCCTTGTTATTCTGGATTCCCCTCAGCATCCTGGTCCATTGTGTGGTGAGTCCAAACTCTTTCCCATTAGTCTGTCCAAGCTATTTGCAAACATAAGTGAATGTGGTGAAGTAGCCATCTACTCCAGATATCCAAAGTGTACAAAACAATCATGCTGACCCCTTTTGAATCTCCCTGGAATTGACCGTTCGATTTGGTCGAGCATATTCTCGACTTTGGTTATGTCTCCATATCGAATTGAATCAAAACCGCCTCAAAAGCAAGCCAAAGGGCGAGGAAAACATCCAAGGTTCCCCGGTTTGGGTATACCAAACTGGATTAAAAAAAAAGGGGGGGGGGGCATTAAACTGCATCATGTTGATATTCTGCAGGGGGGGGTCATCTGATTTGGGAGGGAGGTGAAAGAGCAGGTCCTTCTGCAGGTCATCGTGATTTAATTTCTCTACGGCTCAAACCTCTGTTCCTTCTCTCTGTTGTTAATTAGGACAAAAGGCTGGACCAGCAGTATGAAGAGACCACCAAATCTCTGTTTTACCCCAGTGTAAGTACGCCTCACCCCACACAAGCTCTGTGCTTGTAGATACACAAAATACATGGGAGATTCAGTATACTCCAGCATTAAGAACACTTGGTAAGTTGTACGTGAAGTAGTGTTTCCCCTAGGGTGGATTGCCTTCGCTTTTCCAAGTTGGCTTTCGCTTTCGTTACCTTGTTGATGTCATGGATTTCTGCTGTCGTTCATCTGTCATGATCCCGTGTCTCCAAACACACCTCGTAAATGAATCCCATCATGAACCTTTTTAACGTGGTGGTCGTACTGATATTGTGGCGGTTTACGTCGGGGAAACCCTGTGAAAGGAGGAGAAACTTTCACCTTTGGCCTGTAATTGAGTTCCTGATGGTTTGATAAGGCTGGATGTCCTTGACCTAGATATATATCGTGGATCTCAAAAACTGTTGAGGTTTTACCAGATGGGAGATGGTGTGAGATCTTATTAGGACCTTGGGTGGGATCTTTTTTTTTGTTTACCTGGAGCTCATCTGTTCGTCCGCGTCCGCAGAACGTGGAGATGCTGAGCAGCCTGGAGTCTGCGTCCATGCGCATCGTCAAGGCCCCGCCTCCCTCCTCCATGGCGATGGCCCCCCGCCCGCAGCCGCAGCACCCCCAGGCAGAGCCGAGCGCAGCCGCCGCCGCCGCCGCCCCCTCCTCGGCCTCCGCCGGCCCCCTGGCCACCATCCAGGAGGACCCCAGCTCCGACCACCTGGATGAGGAGGTGCTGGAGGAGGACTTCTCCCCCGGGGGCCACGCCGCCAAGTCCTTCGAGGACCTGACGGAACAGCCGGCTCACCACCAGCGCAGCGACAAGGCCCTGGCCTTCAGGCTGCAGAGACAGGCGCGCATCAACAGCAAGGAGACCGAGTGCTGAGCCCGCATACACACACACACACACACTCTCTCTCTCACACACACACACACACACACACACACACACTCTCTCTCTCACACACACACACACACACACACACACACACACTCTCTCTCACACACACACACACACACTCTCTCTCACACACACACACACACACTCTCTCTCACACACACACACACACACACTCTCTCTCACACACACACACACACACACTCTCTCTCACACACACACACACACTCACACTCACACATACGCGCGGATCAACAGCAAGGAGACCGAGTGCTGAGAGCCCATATACACACACTCACATACTTTCTCTCACACACACACACACACTCACACATTCTCTCTCTCACACACACACACTCTCTCTGACACACACACACACACACTCACACATACACGCACATCAACAGCACGGAGACCAAGTGCTGAGCCCACATACACACATGTACGCACACACACACACACACACACACACACTCTTTCTCTCACTCACACGCACGCACACATATTCTCATACGCACACCTGCACTTCCAGACAAAAACATATATACAGACATGTATTATATCCATGTATATACACGCATTCATACATAGACACAGTCATGCCCACACACATACACACACACGTGCACATGCACACAAAAACATACGTATACAGACCTATTACTTCCTTGTATATACACATACTCAAACATAAACAAAGTCACACACACACACACACACACTCACATCTATTAGGTCCTCATATATACACACGCATGCATAAATACACAGTCTCCACACACTCATACAGACACACAAAGGATCAGAGAGAGGGCTGACAGCACTGAGGTAAAGTCCACACAATAGAAAGGGCCGGACTTCCGCTGGAGTACGGCACACGGGCTGCTGGTTTTAATGTACCTGCAGATGTTTATGTACAGGAGTAGAGAGATTTTAGAAACTCACGATATCAGATAACAGATGCCAAATTAAACGAATCATGGTGCTTGATTTGCAATGTTACGCGGGCGACTGCAGCTACGAGATGTGTCATGTCAGTAGATTTAGTGTATCGCATTTTAGCGGGTGCCCGGCAGCATTCGGTGTCCTCATTGGAGCTCACTCTGTAGTCATGGCAACAGGCAGTTGCCAACGTTCCACAGGCTCGCAGTACTGTCCTCTAGCAATAGCAGCTCACCTGGGAAGAAGCAATTGACTGATTGGCTGCTGAGGACACATCCGTATGTCTTCTCTTAAAGTGGAGATGGCGCTCTGTTTTATATTGCCGGAAGCTCTCGTGTCCTTGCTCATTTTTTTCTAAGCTACTGCTCAGATGGAATTATTTATGGGTCAGATTTTTGTTGTCAGTTATTGTTTATATATACCAGCAACTGCAATACTGCCCCCCTTTTAAAAAGAAGCCAAAACCACTTAAGTTCATTGGGTTCTTGTCCATATTTTGAAGTGGAGTATGTCTTCTTGGAAATGAGGAGCAAAATGAGGAGCTTTGCATGTCTTCTGTCTCGAAAAATTGTCTTTGGTATTGTATTTCCCAATTTCGCTGCCATTTTACCAAGAAGAGCCTTCAGAAGAATCAGCAGAACTGTATCGATGTACAGTTCCCCGTGTGAAGCCTTCACCAGCATAGGGGCACTTAACTTGCTTTTTTAACCTCTGTTTTTACCTTTACTCCCAATTTTGAATGCCCGGTTGTATTTTGTAAGCCCATCCCTTTCGGTGCAACGTCTTCCAGGGGGATTATGGGACTTCACGCATGTCCGCTGAGCCAGCCACCGCTCATAAAATGTGACGCAGGCACCTCCGTTTTGGAGCTGGGGAACATTCGGACCATCCGACTTCAGTTTGTGGAAGTATTGGCCCCAGTTGGCACCAGCGCAGTCAATTCATGACCACGGAGCGCATCTCGAAGTTAAATCGCTCTCAAAGACGGCGGTTTACCTGGATGGGCCACCTGGGAGACGCTTTTTACGGCGCCTGCACATGGTCTTTTTACGCCATTTTCCTGCCTGCTCCTCAAAGCGGTCTCCCCATCTCTTGTGCCTTCAGGCACACGCTACTTTATACAGAGCTGTTGCTATGTCTGTGCATTTATATCCCGTAGGTTTTTTGTAATGCATCAGCTTTTTTTCAGAGAAGTTAAACCGACCGGTGTTGTAATTATGAAGTTGTCATCAATAGGCTGGAGCAAAACTGACTGAATGACCCTTTTTAGACTGTGACCTAATCATTGATTTCCTGGAGGTGGTCATCTGAGGGGTTCTGCCTGGAATCTCATTGCTACAGTGAAAACACATTATGTTCTTCAGTGCCACTGAGGCACTTGTCTGTACCCTCAGTTAAAATGCAGGTTTTAAAAATATTTTTATGAAATGATTTTATTAATAGATGCCATTGTACTTGCCGTTGATAAGGATACAGGCTTAGAAAGTAAAGAAGCTTTATAAAAATCTCCTGAACATTTAGTCTTGAAGCCAACAGGCCTTCTGTCCTTTTTTTACGTTTAAAATGAGCCATTGATCTTGTACTTCTGTGAAGCCTTTTTATAACAGCCTAGTCATGAATCACAACTGCTGTCAGCTGAACTAGATTTTTATGCTTTGTTAGCAAAGAACATGTACTGTATGCAGAAAAACAAGTTCCACTCCCCAGTGAATTTCATGAGCTGTGAGGCTGCTGAAGGGCTGTCTTTAGCCTATAAGATAATGTCACCAGATGTTGCCTTTTGGGGGGAAAAAAACAAAACAGCTGCCTGTTTCTCCATGTTGTATCTTGTTGTGTTGCTGTTTGTCAATGTGTACAGTAATGATGTAGATACCATATCTAAGGCACGCTGTATACACACACACACACACACACCACTGCTGTTGGGTGTATGCTAGCATATGTCCTCTTTTACTCACCTTTAAAAAAAAATTTTTTTACTCAAGAAATACATTAGGTGTAAACAGCCCTGGTCTTGCTGGACTAAGCTGTCTTGTAGTTGTTGAGGATCAATTGAAATGTGCCTCCTAGCTCTTGGGGATTGGATGAAATGTGTCTTCTTGTTTTTGAGAAACCAACAGAGCCAGATGGTGCTAGAGCTGTGCCCTTATAGATCTGGGCTCATAAACTGAAAATGCCGTCCAGCACAAATGTATATCTCCTCTTACACTGACTCGTTATTAATGCTCTTCTGCCTTGCACTTGGGAGTGCTCTCAGTCACATGACACTTGGGCGCTACAAAGCTTCACGATAGCGACTAACACCTTTTGCCATCACCGTTGACCCCGCAAAAATTACTGTCCATTTCAGACGTGTGTAGTTATGTGGTTGTGCAATTGAATGGTGGTAATGTCCACCATTTTGTTGTTGACTGTGGGCACTTTAAGGGAGGTATAATACAGAGTTCTTTGAGCAAACATCATACATTTTGGTAAAATGTGATAAAACTGGTTGCGATGTTACAAAGGGATATTCACCAGGTTCGTTCGAGTGTAAGTTTGAGGAGTCTGAAGGTGAATAGGCTTCTGGACTTTGTTTCGAGTGTTTTGTGATGGTGCGCCATAGTGTTGGAACGTCCTCAGGTTCTGATCAGAGAGCTTTCAGAAACCTGTTGTCAATGTGAGGTCAAAAACCAAGTTATCAAAACCACTCTCAGATGACCTGTTACCTCTTATGTGTCATCTATGTTTATAATTGTTTATGACTTGTATTAACTCAAAATGTCTCTCTGTTATTAAATTTTTTATATACCCTCAGTGTTGCTTCTGTGCTTTTATTTCCTAAAATTTTATCTATAGAAACTCAAGGCCTCAGGGTTCAGCCACATCTACATATAAAACATTTTATTTTAATTAGATGGGTCCTATACAATTTTAAAATGCCTACAATGTACAAATTACCAATCTCTGAACAACAAAATGTATGAGTATGTAAGACCATATTTTTGGGGGTTTTGACCATGAAAGTTTTTTCTCATCCTACTGGAAAAAACAAATGTTCGGCTAATGAAAACATAGCTATCTGAACAATAAAAATATATATTTCAAAAAGTTAATGTAAATTACATTACTTGAAACTGCTTGGAAAAATCTGTTCAAAATGCCACAAAAGAGTCAAACTAAATCACTAAAATCACAATTACAGTTAATGGGCAAGTAAAGAATAAATGTAACCTCAAAAGTACTTAAGACTTTATGAATGCTCATTTATTACATTCACATACTTGAAATACAATGTCAAAATTTACACAAATACCGTACAAAAGCAAACTTCTCCTTGATCACTTCACACTCCACACCCCTTCACAACATGAGAATGTTCCAGAACATTCATTTCCAGCTCCGGAATTATTGTTTACTTACATCAGACAGATAGCAAAGGACAATTTCAATTCATTGCATTTGAAAAGACTATTGAGCAGGTTCTAGTAGAAAAAAAAAATTGCAATACAAAATTAACTTCTTTGTGGACTTTCAACATCAGAAAGAGCCACTGACTAGGGTAAATGTTGACACTGCCTCCTTTCCTGTGCAGCTCTGTCTAACCTGCACTTCACATGGCTGGGGGGCGGTGCCATTGGGGGTCAGGAGCTAGGTACTCTGGGACATGTAGTTCCTCAGAGTGTAGGGTTGAGGGCGTCATAGAGCCGCTGGACGGCCAGCTCCACCATCTCCTTCAGAGACTCGTCGTCAGCGCTGCCCTCCTCGTAGTCCACGTTCTGTGACGGAGTAATGGTGCTCATCAGTGGAGATGCTCACAGTGGCATAAGCTCACACACACACACACACACACACACAGTGAACCTCTGAAACTCAGGACTGAAAGCTGTGCTATGTGGACCACAGCTGGAATCTTAAGCACTTTAGTAGTTAAAATACAGTTATAGAAGTGAATAATAAATAATGTGTTTTAGGATAGCTCAGATGAATCCTAGTGCTAAGCAACTGAACAGTGTCAGTTATCAATATTATGTGACAAATTTGTTACTTTGAACACAACCTTGTTTTATACTGCTTTGATATACGACCATCTCCCTCCACCTCATCTGATGAGTGCAGAGCATTCTGGTGCAAAATGGCTGCCGTGCATCACCCAGATGGGTGCTATACATTAGAGGTAACTCCCCCTTCACTATAATTGCAACTGTTGCCTAAAAAACACCACATAAGTCAAAACATCTTTGCTTTGTACTGCACAGAGCGCAAGTCGGTTCAGAACCAATTGTTAATAGGCTGTCTTGTTTGGAGGGGTACTCGTGAATTCTGTTATGTCTAAAGCCATACAATAATAAACGGATGGCATCTTTGGTACATGAAGAACAGAGTCATGGGTAAAGATGGAGAGGGGAGGCCAGGTGTGTCGGGACTGGCAGCTCACCCGAGTTTCCAGGCAGATGTAGGCAGTCTTCCCGTCCACCGTCACTGAAATGTTCTTCTCATCTTTGAAATCCACGCAGTCTTCTCCAAACATGTCCCTGGGGTGAAATGAGATTGTTAATAAAATTATGCACTTCCTAGAGGTGGAAAGTACACCTTCACTTAAAGAGTTATCTCCTCTGATATTTCAGAGATGGAACCAGCACTCCCAATGCTTAGCAGTTTTAGCCATTCCAAGCATTACTGGAAGCAAAAACTGTGGCATTCACCAATGGGGTTAACTTAGTACAGAGTCCTACTTCTAGAAAAATCTGGAGTATCACCATGTTCTATCAATTGAGATTGAAAATCCTATCACTATATGTGATTAATTAAGGTGGTACAGTTAAAAGCACCAAAGCAGGTCTGATCCATATATCCAGTCCATTTATCCTTTGGCAGCCTTTATCGCCATATCCACACACATATGTTGATCAATCAATATTTAGGCTAATAAAAAAAAAAACACTTGCACGGGGAGTTGTACTTACTGCAGCATAAGTTCTAGCCTCTTCCGGTAAACATCCATGTCCATCGCCTCTTCACTGGAGCTCATGACTGTAGGAAGGGAAGAAACAGCTTAGCCTAGACCATGCGAGCGCTAGGAATACTCTCTGAACCAACACTGCACCTGTATATATTTTTGTAAGGCTGCATTTAGATGCTCTCTGAAAAACGAATTGATAAACTAACCATGAAATGATTCTCAAAATAGATTTGCCTCCCTAACCTTCTCTAGAAAAAACAGGAGTGGACAATTATGGGTACTACAAAAGTTCCCTGCTGTCCTGTAACTGCAGGACAGTAGCTAATGCCAGTGGCATCCAAACATTAGCAGGATCCCGAGCTTCAAGTTACAGAAGAAATTTCTTTATGCCTGGTAGTCCCCTTTATTATCAGAGTGCTCCAATTTCATTTTTGGGTGAATGGCCTTTAAAAGTTTTCATCTGTATAATTTTTAAGGTGAAACATTGCTATACGGTCATCTTTGTATTCTGTACCAACTTATATAGGCTACTGTATTTGATAGTTTAAAATGGATCGCAGTCCTGACCTTTCTGGGCTTTTGGGTTGGACTGGACTTCCAGGACCACAGTGGTGACAGCGTCAGCATACATGTCGTTTAGAGGGTTGGCGATCCACTGCAAGAAGAAACAAATAAATGAATCAAT
Organism: Anguilla anguilla; assembly: GCF_013347855.1. Classification (NCBI taxonomy): domain Eukaryota; kingdom Metazoa; phylum Chordata; class Actinopteri; order Anguilliformes; family Anguillidae; genus Anguilla; species Anguilla anguilla. Next base: position 46,793,273 of record NC_049206.1, on the reverse strand, counting down.
ACGCCTTTTCATCGCTAGGCAGTTTAAACTACTGCCACATTTGGGGCTACCCAAAATGCTTAGGCAAACACCTTGACCATAAAAAATGGCATGTACATTGCCTACATCTTAAGCCTTTGAAGAGTGTTTTTTTAGAATGTTTTTCAAAAATCAGTTTTCTAGAACTTTCAATTACCAGTAGTGACTGCAGTGATTGTTACATCAGCATTGGAATGTTCAGTTATGATCATTCTAATTGAATGTGATCTCAACTTAAAGGTTTAAACAGGTGAGAGACAGACAGACAGAAAGAAACGTACAAACACATAAACCACAGACTGCTCTCACCTCCAGCATGACCATCCCCACTTCATGAACCAGTGTGATGTTCTTGAAGATCTTCAGGGTGGTCTTGTCCGTATTTTCCAACTCCTCCACGTCTCCTGTGGAAGAGCATGCAGAAATGTCATGCTAAAGCGCACAGCAAGCAGGGCCGCTTATCTCCATCTAGACCGGGGATGTCAAACTGAATGCCAAGGGGGATGCAGTCTCTGTTAAACATCACAAACTCACTCTGGCATGCAAGTGACATGCACATTGATAGTATCTCCATGTTAACATGGTGATACTGTTGTTAGTGACGCTATATTAACATGGTGATACTGTTGATAATGACTCTATATTAACATTGTGATATTGTTGTTAGTGACTCCATATTAACATAGTGATACTGTTGATACTGACTCCATATTAACATGGCAATACTGTTGTTAATGACTCCATATTAACATGGTGATACTGTTGTTAGTGACTCCACATTAACATGGTGACACTGTTGATAGTGACTCCATATTAACATGGTGATACTGTTGACAGTGACTCTATATTAACATGGTGATACTGTTGATAATGACTCTATATTAACATGGTGATACTGTTGATAGTGACTCCATATTAACATGGTGATACTGTGATAGTGACTCCATATTAACATGGTGATACTGTTGATAATGACTCTATATTAACATGGTGATACTGTTGATAGTGACTCCATATTAACATGGCGACACTGTTGTTAGTGACGCTATATTAACATGGTGATACTGTTGATAGTGACTCCATATTAACATGGTGATACTGTTGATAATGACTCTATATTAACATGGCAATACTGTTGTTAATGACTCCATATTAACATGGTGATACTGTTGTTAGTGACTCCACATTAACATGGTGATATTGTGATAGTGACTCCATATTAACATGGTGACACTGTTGATAGTGACTCCATATTAACATGGTGATACTGTTGACAGTGACTCTATATTAACATGGTGATACTGTTGATAATGACTCTATATTAACATGGTGATACTGTTGATAGTGACTCCATATTAACATGATATTGTTGTTAGTGACTCCATATTAACATGGTGATGCTGTTGTTAGTGACGCTATATTAACATGGTGAAACTGTGATAGTGACTCCATATTATATTAACATGGTGATACTGTTGATAATGACTCTATATTAACATGGTGATATTGTTGTTAGTGACTCCATATTAACATGGTGATGCTGTTGAAATTGACTCCATATTAACATGGTAATACTGTTGTTAATGACTCTGTATTAACATGGTGATACTGTTGATAGTGACTCTATATTAACATGGTGATACTGTTGATAGTGACTCTATATTAACATGGTGATACAGTTGATAGTGACTCTATATTAACATGTTGATATAGTTGATAGTGACTCTATATTAACATGGTGATACTGTTGATAATGACTCTATATTAACATGGTGATACTGTGATAGTGACTCTATATTAACATGGTGATACTGTTGATAGTGTCTCCACATTAACATTTTGTGATACAGTTCTTGTGGCGCTCACCCACCAGCCAGACTGCGCAGCTGGTTGACCAGCAGGGAGAAGGGGCCGGTGAAGGGGATGGCCTGGGTCTGCTTGACGGTGCTCATGGCCAGGTCTGTGTAATCTGAGAGACAGGGAGGGAGGGGGAGAGGCGAGAGGTCAGGGCTCATTTCAGTGAGGGCCGAAATCCACACGACGTCAGCGAAGACCCGGGTCTCGTGAACAGGGGCTTACTGGACAGATCGGAGGGGGTGAGGATGTGGTAGCTGAAGTTCCGCTTCACCAGAATGCCGGACACTCTCTGGCCCTGCGCGCACTTCTTATCGGCCAGGGAGCCCATCACCTACAGAGGAAACCAGGAGACACAGCAAGCACACACACGCACACACACACACACATATGCAGCCACACACGCACACACACACACAATTAAGAACATACAGACACAACTGCACGGGCTGATATCCAATCTGCATTCACGTGTCTCACATCATATCAGAAATGTAGTAACACTGCAAATATAGCATAATAATCCTCATTTAAAGCACCTCATTTGCATATCAAAAAAAATAATCACTCGGTCTACTGGCTCTTTCGTTGGCGTAACAATTCAAACACCTTCATTTTTAAAATAGCCTTTCATCTGTCATTGAAAACAAAGGCCAAGTACAGACAACCACCTCATGTTCTCAGTGGAGGCAGACGCAGGTTCTATGAAATGTCAAACAAACCATTCCTGCTCCAATTCTACCACGACCCAAATCCTGGATCAGTTCTAGCCGAGGGCGTACCGCTCTCCCCTGATCCTGGATACTGATCCTGGATCAGCTCACACGCGTTTCCAAGGCAGCGACGCCAGCGCGGGGCGCTCACCTTGGCCAGCTTCTCCCCTCTGAAGTTGAGGGTGACGGCCTCCGTGTTGCGGGGGTTGTGCACCTCGATGTGCACCTCGTCGTTGTCCTCGTACTCCCGGATCAGCGCCGCCTTCAGGCGGGCCATCTCGTTCTGCTCCCCGTGCACCAGGATCTGCCCAAAATAAGGGCGTCAGGAACAACGCGAAACACCCGCGCGCTACTTACACCGTCTATCGGAACAAGTTTATCGTTTATCGAACAAAGGACGTTTAAAAAAAAATATGCCCAAGGTCACAGACTGTGGGATGGGTTCTGTCCAGACTTAAAACCAACTAGCCGTAAATGTGCGAGAATTGCTTTTCTTATTTCAGGGGAAGAGAGGCCCACAGGGGGGCAGTTACCACGTGCGGCGGCTTGAGCGCGCGGATGAACTCGCTGGTCTGCTGGTAGTCCGTGTGGGCTGAGAAGGAGATGTAGTCCACGGACATCTTCAGCTGCAGCTTCTGGCCCGACATGGTGGTGATCTCCTCCGGCTCGGACATGATGTGCTGCGCGGAACACACAAGCCAACCCAACGGCATCGTCGCGCACGGTCACATGATGCTGTCACAACCAATGTGAAGACCCACACGCAACTGAAATGTGTCAGACGTACTGGAAGACGGGGTGGGGGTACTGGGGTGGAGTAGAACAGCCATAGACATTTTTCAGCCATTGCAGACTGTCGTAAAGTCTTTAGTAGGATTACCATGAATGAATTACATGGTGAAAATTGATTGCCTTGTTAAGTCGGCATAGCCTGAAGCACCTATGGAGGAAATTATTACAAAATATCCAATCAAAAACCAGGAGGGCGTGGCCTGTCCATAGGCATGAGTGGCAACATCCGCTGGCAACTTCACTCTCCATTCAACAATAGTGCACAAAACCCAAATGACACACTGTTCTCACCTCTTGCGTAACTCAGTTTCATGGGTTACCGCAGGTGTGACCTCAGACCCAGTTATGTAATTAACTAATGTATTATCTATGCAATGTACTCCAAAAGTGCCCTAGATCAGTATTGTTGTCCTGCTAACCTGCAGAGGCATGCTCTAGCTCACCTTGGCGAGGGTCCCCTCCACGCAGTACCCGGCAATGATGACGCCGTTCCTCTTATCGGTGCACCAGCTCTCAAAGAGCTCCCGGGACAGGCCGCTCTGCATCATCCCCGGGGACGCCATCACCACGCTGGGGCCGATGTCGTCGAAGTGGTCCATGCTCTGGGCAGGGCAAGACGCAGATACAGAGTCACCAGATCTGCCGCTACGCGGTAAAACGTCCAGTGCTAATTCAACTCTACCTGTGTTAACTCTGGAATGTGGGACCAAATGTTATCTGTTAAGAGCTGAATTAACACTGTTAAGAATTGAATTAACGCTATTAAGATTTAAATTAACACTGTAAAGAGTTGAATTAACAATATTAGAGTTAAATTAACAATGTTAGAGTTCAATTAACAATGTTACAGTTGAATGAACACTGTTAAGAACTGAATTAACCTGTTACGAGTTGAATTAACCCTGGACATTTTTCTGAGTACCTTCTCTGAGACACGCGTATGAAGGAAGGACATGGTTGCTCGCGGCGGTTTTCTCCCACCTTGAGGTTGCTGATGTGCTTGAAGACGAAGGGGTTGTTGATGTTGATGGCCTTGCGGATTTTGTCGTTCATGGCGTTGACGTAGGTCTGGTACACCGCCATGCACTTCTTCGCCAGGGAGGAGGCGTAGTAGATGGGAATGTCGTGGAGCTCGGGGTGGTTCTGCCAGTACTCGTCTGTGACAGGAACAAACATGGGGATTCCAACCTGACTCCAGTTCTATATAATATACGGTAAAACATCTCACCCAGGCATTTGAACTCATGCATTTGCAACCAAGGATGATTAAAACAAATGCCAGAGTCAGAAAAAAAGTCCTTTATAATCCATCTCAGACATTGATTGTGCAAAATAAGCAACAAAAATGATTATTTCCTCAAAATGCATTTTGCATCTTTGCTCCCAAAATAAATGAGCCATACTTTAGCTGATATTACCCCTTATGACCATTTTCACTTAATCCCCTCTGCTAAGTGTCAGGATAGTTTCAAAGCTACTTTATGAATGTTGGTTCAAAAATTGGATCAGACTGGCTGAGACACAGGGAGGCGGTGTGGATTTCTTTACCCAGAATGAGCAGCAGCTCCTGGGCTCTCCCCAAGGCGAACACAGGGATCAGGCAGCGGCCTTCCCGGTTCACTATGTCGTGCACCGTGTTGCAGAAGCGAGCCTCCCTCTCCTCTCTCTTCTCGTGGATGTGTGTGCCGTATGTAGACTCCTGGGAAAAGAGGACACACGACCAGGCTTAATGCTAACCTCTGCATACCAATAAGAATGATAACCCCTCAAACCATAGATAAACAAGACCATTTCATCTGCCCACTGCAAATCTTGACATGGTATTACTATAAGACGGACATGACAACCAATTTGACAACCATACCTAAATGCAGAACCCAACAAGACAGCAGTTTCCTATGACAAAGTTTAAAACTTTCTTAAAATTTCCAAGCAATATGCCTGTGACATATTTAAAATTTATCGCATCTACAAGGTTGTACACGCTGAGCTTGCACAAATGCCAACAGCAAGGACAACAACACATCGCTCCTCTATCTCAACCCCGCATTGTGCTTTTGTATGCAGGACTCTTTCCCTCCAAAACGATCCGCGTCTGGCAGTACTGTTGAGATGCATCAGAGCCGCACATCACTCACAATGATGAGGATGTCAGGTTTGACACTGGGGATCTCGGCTGCCATCAAGTGCCTGTCCTCCTGGCGGGAGAAGTCCCCAGTGTAGAGCAGCTGTGGGGCAGGAGATAAACAGGAAGAAGGAAGGGGAAACAGACAAGGAGAACACAGAGATCATGCTTATTCCAACGCACTAGATTCCTGTATGAATAATTGATTTTTCCAACCCTACCTATGACATAATGTCTTGGGTTCACTGTAAAATACAGCTGCATGCCACTAGGCTGCTTGTGCAAAAGCTGGCCTAATTCTTCGATTAGAAAGAACAGCAACCACTTGTTAGAAAATTTCGAAGGAGAATTTTATTTATTGAAGTGGTTTTCTTATCAGCGACACACAACAACACAGAATATAAACAGTGTTATCAACGTTCTTCCTACCAAGAGCCTGGAGAACATGCAGCACCATAGATATTGACCAGCAAAACTCAAGCGGAAGCGCACCCGCGCATTAATCAAACTGGACGCTCGTAGAGCAGTGCATGGGTTAAGCAGGGAATTCTGCGCACTCACTTTCACTCCGGCGATCTCGATCATGAACATGGCGGCCCCCAGCACATGACCGGCGTGGTAACACCAGAACTTGATGCCGGCCACCTCCTTCACCTCGTGGAAGTTGATGGTCTCGATCTTGTCCATGCTTTCCTCCAGATCGGTCTCGGTGTAGAGCATGTCATCTGCTGAAATGTTACTGCAAACGGAGAGGACAAACATCAGGGTCAGCATAAACAGTGAAACCATGACAATGAAAATTACTGAATGCTAATTACACAATATAGCCCCTGTTTTGATAGTATGTAACAATTAATGTGTACTTAATGTCCAATTAATAAATTAACAATCTTTACATTCATAAAAATCCAATTAAAACCGAACTTACAATTGAAACACATGTGCATGAAAAATTATGTAGTTCAAACAATCTGCCAATCGAATGCACCCTCCTATGCCATTTTTTTCATTTGGCATATTGGCATATCTGGTTCAGTGCTTAGATTATACATTTTTCATAAGGCTACACATTTCTATGTTGCCATTTAAATAAGCACCTGAAAGAAGTAGAATATGTTTCAATATCAACATACTACAAAAAAAAGCATGCACCCACCTGACTTTGACATAATCTGATAACAGCCAACGATAGATAGCTTTGGTAGCATGTGTCATAAAGGTTCTTCCTTTGAAGCTTGTCTTCTGAAGAAACCAAGGTAGAGCACCACAATGATCCAAATGGAAACTGCAAAAGAACCGATAAGGTCACTCCTTGTGTCCATGGTTTTGGTGCATGTTCACAATCCATGCTTCAAAAACATATGACAGGTAACGGATGACGACAAGCGCAAAGGACACTCACTGGCTGATTAGAAGCAGATCGATCTCGGCTGGATCGATCAAGTCTATGTAGGGAAGAGCATCCATGCCCTCCAGACCCGGGTGGATGCCACAGTCCAGCTGCAGAGATTAACGAAAGGGGCTTTCACAAAACTGAAAATACAAAGACAGTGCGTGTGGGCGAGAATAATTATTAGAGCACAGTGCCTACCATTATTTTCCGTCCCTTGAATTCCAAGATGATGCATGACCTTCCCACCTCCTGTCCGGCTCCACTGTCAGTAAACGAAGCACAGAATAGCGCCACCCAATTTTAGTAATGACCAGCGCTAGAAATGTTCACAGTAAATATAACTAACTGACGTACAAACTGCCCTGTCATCTCTAATGGCATGTACTAACAACGTTAACAAAAGTGCGCATTAATTCCCATGGCAATCGAAACTTCATAAACTCAGAGGAGCTCACTGGCTAATGTCACCTAGCTTTCAGAAAAAAAGCCAGCCTAAGCCAGCCTCCCATACAGTGAAGTAGTTAGCTAGTACAGACGCTCAGTTCAACTTTTAAAATCCACTCAAATGAATCATTCTCCACAAGCCAGTCATCAATTGCAACATACGTAGCTAGCTGTGTTAGCTACCGTTACACTAGTCATTCACTTATTCATCTTCTCTTCAACGGGAACACGGAGGGAAGACTTACAGAGGTCTGATAAGTAATTGGTCACTTTCCTCTGCAGGGACTGATATATCCGCTTTACGCTTTGCAGCCATAATGGATAGCTATAACAAATGTATTTTATAACTTAACGGTGCACAAAATCACACATTGCTTAACTCAAAACTAAACTCCATTGAGCGAAGTTCAAAGGACGAACTTCCGGTCCCTCAAAATACATACGGCCGACGAGGAAACAAAACACAGAGCTGCAGTAAGTAGTTCTGAGATGATACGATCTTATTTATTTATTTATTTGACATGTTTTATTTTACTGTATTTAAAAAAAAAAACATAATACTTTAAGAAATATGTTCACATATTATGTATATATTCTGTCTTTATGTATTATGGTAGCCTGCATGTGTCGATATCGTCCTAAGAAAAAAAATAAAAGGTTTGCACAATATTATTAATAATAATATAATAATAATTTATTTCATTTTTATTAAATGTCCCCTGTAGTGCTGGTTTCAGCATAGCAGAATACGCGAGATTAATTAGCCTACCAGAGACTCATGTCCCCTACAGGAGACAAATATGCCTGGCTTTAGGATGATATTATAGGCTTATATGATATATTATTGTCAGCACACGTTATTTGAACAACTTGTAATACATTTAGAACAACTTCAAGTAACTTCTGGTTTGGCTACGTCTCCTTTAAACTGTTGAGGTGGAGCTGCAAAGGAAGTGAAGTGCCTGAAATCGAGTCTCGCCAAAACAGAAAGAACCGGATACTGTCGCTTGGCAGAAGTTACACCTCAGTTACAGCCATTAAACTGACACAAAGCGAAAACATAAAGAGGTATGCCCCGTAAAGATGCGAGTGAGATTGTCAAACTGTCCCTGTGTAGCTGCCATTTTATGAAGTGAAGCGTCCGGAATGCGGATTATTTTTATGTCAATGAATCAAGGGGATGTGTGGATTTTTTTTAAGGAATGAAACTAGGAGTGGGTGGGGTGCAATGTTTAGCCTAGCAACGGGTTTCCGTTACTCGCGCTTCGGATGTTTAGCTAATTAACAAGTTCGCGACAATGGGGATCAGTGAACACACGAGTCTCAGTACGGGACCCTTTGTGGCAAGCGCAAGTCATTGTGCGTGCTACGGTTGGAAGTGCTAGTATGCTTTGTGGGTATTTCGAAAGCTACGTAAACTTGTGACACTACAGCAAGCTTGCTATATGTTTAGACATCTTCAAGTTAAAGGAACTGTTAAACCTTACGTATGCATGAGTCTCGTGTTTAAAATATATATATTTGCTTGCCAGTTACTTTCTGACAAAAGGCAGTGGAGTCCAAAACTGAAAGTGGGGGTGGCTGGGCACGTAGAATAGCTGACTCCTCATTACAGTCAGGGACCACCAACATAATCACCTGCACTGCCGTTTGTTTTGCATGTTTTTGCGCAGATGAAGATCCTGGATAGAAGTGTCATGATTAAAGAGATCCAAGGATTCTTGTTCTTATGTAAATGCATACATATGTAATCATAGACTTTTTGAAAATAAGCTTTGAACTACACTGAAACAAGGTGAACAGACTTTGAAATACATGCTCTGTAGCTACCAGAGCAGTCACTAGATTACCCTATATATTTTTTTTTTTGGCAAGTTATCAGAACTTTTTGCACATTTGGTGACACATGTATCATACTGCATTGTAACCATTTGGTTGAGAATATAAACTTTACATTTTAATATCACTTGGCATCTAAATACCTCTAGATTTGGTACCACTGGAACTGGTGGTGTGTGAGAGCGATCACAGGATGTGTCATTATTATCAGGCAACTTGAGATGCCTATTCATAACAGACAGGTTATCATGTCTCTTGTGGGAGGGCTAGAATATTTCCAAGGAGGGCCTTGTGGGTAGAACGGTTGAGAACCACTGTAATAGAGCAATTTCCTGTTTATACTTTCAAAACCTGCTCCCTACCTGCACTTGTACTAGTTCAGAGATTAATGTTTCTAACTCCTGCTTGGGATGACATTTAATGTTTCTTGACTGTCTGCAAGATTCTTTTCCTTACTGGAGAGCTGAAGTGTCCGTCGTCATGGTGAAGAATGTTCCGGAAGGTGAAGAAGCGTCACAGCAGCAGCAGCTCACAGAGCAGTGAGATCAGCACCAAGAGCAAGGTGGGAGCTTTCAGAGTGACCTTTACCCGAAGGGTTTTAAGCCACAGCAGTTAACACATTTAGACTGGTTTCAGATATATCAGACTTTACAGTCCACCAGGCCAAAGGATTCAGGACACAGGCACAAAAACTTTCCCAACATTTTATATAATTGATTACAGTGTAGATTGATATAGGCTAAATAAATCCAAAATTGGTCACTGTCCATGTCATAAATATAAAAGCACAAGGAATCAGGTTCCTGGCTGTGTGTAACTCATGGTTTGTCTCACCGCTGTTTTAGTCTGTAGACTCCAGTTTGGGTGGCCTGTCCAGGTCCAGCACGGTTGCCAGTCTTGACACAGACTCAACGAAGAGCTCAGGTCAGTACTGTAGGCCCAAGGACTGCAAATCACAGTGAGGCTCAGTTCTGCTTGTTCGTTCAAAGTGTGTTAACGTAGTTTATGGTCTTGGTTCCCAATAATTTTACAGTAGTTGTATTTTCATGACCTATAAAAGAGTAAAATTATGGGATGTGATGGTGACAAGTCAGGTTGTCTCTGTGAAGTAGAACTTCTGTGGTGAAGAATTTAGTCGGTCAAGTAATAACCACTTGTTGCTTCTCACCTTAACCACAGGCAACAGCACCTTGGACACATGTGCCGAGTTCAAGGTGAAGTATTTGGGGTCCATAGAGAAGCTGCCGTTCGAGATGTGCAAGTCACTGCTGGAGCCCCCAGACTTGATTAGCTATATAGACACTGCACAGGTGAGCGCCAAGACTTACATTACATTGCATTACGTTTATTTGGCAGATGCTTTTATCCTAAGCAATCGACAACACAACTTTCAACAGGTCTGTTTTCCATCGAATATGAAAGGCAAAGTTGTCCAAATTATAGTGCTTAACACAAGCAAAGCAGCTTAATTTGAATTCATGCTTCATAATTAAAATTTTGATGATGCAAAAATTTGACTGTTTATTCTGTAATAAATCGAGACATTAGAATTGAGTGCTTTTCTGTGATGACACTGAGACAAGTAATGGGGGAAAATGCCACTGAGTTAATTGAAGTAACAGTAATTGTCATTGACAGTGAGCTGCTAATAATGATTGTTTATTCATTTAGTAAAGGGCTGTATAACTCTAGTCATGGAGGGCTTCTGTATATGTTGGTTTTTGCTCTAACCAGTTACCCTGGATTAGTTTTATAAACAGCTGAAGGCTATATGGCAGTACTGATTCAATGTTAACAGAAACGTTTACTTAAAAAATGTACAAGATACAGTTGACCTAACTAAATGGTTAAGAGCCAAGTTGGCACATAATCCTGAAATGATTATGCCATCAATGTGCACCCTTGATTTTGTAGATTTTCATAGCCCATAACTTAAATGAGAAAGTATACCGTTTTGAAGCAACATTTAATAATTGACTAATCTGTGCACTGTTAGTTTTCACTTTACACAAATGCATATTCTGTTGCATATTCCATGTTTTTTGTGTAATTCTGTGATTGTGTAATTGTCAGTGTTGCCTCCCATTGAATTATTTTTTTGAAATTTCTGCTCCTCCTCAAAGCAAGAAGGAAAGCTGCCGTTCGTGGCTGCAGATCAGGAGCTGGTCCTCGCGGTGTCCAAGTATGGAATCAGAGTGGCTTCCTCCGACCAGTGTGTGAGTCCCTCCACCTACACCATCGCCACAGCTTCATAGAGAGAGGGCCAACTCTCTCTATGAAGGTTCTTCTGAATGTGGCTTAACCTTGAAGGCACAGAGCTACAGTCTTTTCACGGTCACATGCTGGTCTTATATAGAGGAAAATTAAGATCGGTATTCTCATTTTTAAATAACTGAAGATATAATAGAAATAACTGAGTGTATAAATAATAGCAGTCCTTTTTAAGGAGAAGACATGATCTCTGGCCATAGCTGGGTGGCGCAGATAGCGGATTGCAGAGTGGGAAAGAAGTTTCCAGCTGACGTCACACACGGTTTTGCACGCTAGTCCTCGTCCTCTCAAATTCACAGAGGACATTGCAGTGATGGCCACGGCTCCTGCTTTGGGTATTCCAGATTAGGGGTAAAAATGGAGAAAGAACGACAGACATCACCACGTTGCTAATTTCTTTCGGCCCGCAGGAGGTGCTGCATAGGCACCCTCTCTACCTAGTGGTCCGCATGCTGTGCTATGAAGACGGGCTGGGAGCCGGCAGGAACCTGCTGGCGTTGAAGACCACCAACCCCGAGCAGCAGGACTGCAGTATCTGGGTGTACCAGTGCAGCAACTCCGTGAGTGTGTCACAACACAGTAGCAAACCGACACACACACACACACACACACACACACACACACACAGACTTTGTAAATGGAAGGTGCCTGGCACACAGGAATCCAGGCTAATGCGTGTGTTTCTGTCTCAGGAGCAAGCACAAGCCATCTGCAAGGTGCTGTCTGCAGCCTTCGACTCTGTGCTGGCGACAGACGCCAAGTCCTGAGGCCAGCTTGGCGGAGATTCTGCTGTGAGCCAGGCCGGTACCCAGCATGCAATGCACCACTGCCATCAGCTGAGCCATGTGGGGGGGGGGGGGGGGGGGGAGGAGGGGGGATCACCATCACCACGTACAAGGACTTTTGTACTGTTTTTAATCTAATTGCATCTAATTTAATGTTCTGTTTGTGAACAGTGCATGGTTTGTGTATGTATGTATGAGTGCTACCTGGTATTTGTAAGGTTTCTGGAGGAACAGTTGGCTGCTTATTGGCTGCCTTGGACCTGCAGCAGACTCCCATTAACTCTCAATGGAAGGACAAAACAGTGGTACACCACAGAGCACAAAGATGCTGTCAAAGAGGAGCAGTCGCTCAACCACATGACCCAACTTCAGAGTTCAGACGGGAAGCAATCAGTCTTCATGTGTGTCATCGTCCCTCTTGCCAATCACAACAGATGGAAACAGGAGGATCGCAATAAGCATTGTTAAACATTAACTTCAGTGTTAACGTTGGGTCATGTGATGACAAGACTGTTTCTGAGGGGTTCTTAAACACTCATGCTGGAACCCCCTTTCCTATTTCATACTCAGTGCATTATGGGAAACAGAAATACTTTGACAGCCCAGTGCCCTATTACCTCTTTTCTTACATGCCCAACTCATTGGTCCAGATGGGATGGACCACATATGCGGTACAATAAAGTACGGTGTTTAATTTAAATGGCAGTTGTAGTTCTTGTTTTTCTGTAGGGAGTGGGTCTTTTGTGCTATTTGTGCTTTACATTGCTATGTTTCATTTTATTTTTCCTGAATCCTCCCCGTTTTACTGTGACCTCTGCAATTGCATCACATAAAGTGAATCTTCATTGTTCTGTTTATCTGTGACATGCCATTTATAATGAAGCAGATTTAATGGAGACTGAAACAAAGACAGCGGGGGCTGGAATCAGACAGGAGTCCAGTACATTCATAGTTGCGGCTCTCTGAACAAGTGCACTGCGACGAAACCCTGAACACCTTATTCCCAGAATGGCACAAAACATTAGCCTAGCGGTTCTTTGACCTCTTGGTCTTGCGGTCAGTTTATCTGACCTGTTGCTAACCTTTGCTCTCCAGTGCTGTCCTCTGGTCTCAGTGGTGAGTACGAAGCTGCACCCAGCTCATAAAATTCCGCAGGGTAATGGCTAGAATTGGGAACAGTGATGCTGCACAGAATCCCATGTGCAGGGTAAATTATTCACCACTGTGTTCACTTACCACTTACCCCTTACTTATACTACACTTTCAGGATGGTATGTTTGTGGAGTTCCCTTTTTGTCAGATCTGCATAATGAACCCTTCTACAGACTAGGAATGCTGCTGCCCAAATGCCACAGTCTATCAGATATGGGAGAGTGTCCCCAACAGCACACAAATTCTTAGGTTATCAGGACCATAGTAAAATCTTACTCGATTCCAGTGGGGTGTCCAATGGTGACTTTCTGTATTTTAAAGATGTCCTATAAGCAAACCACGTCGAGAACGTCAGTAGTAAAATTCTGTATTTGCGTACAAAAAAATCCCAAAAGTACACACATTCTTTCTGTTCCCATGTCGTTCCCTGCACGGTGGTTACTGATCAATCCTCCAGTTCACATCTGCTTGAACGGAGTGGTGTTCGTTAAACTTTGACGAAACATTCAGTTCCTTTTTCTTTTCAGTTTTAAGACCAACAAAAACGAAAACATATGTAAAAGTGCATATCCTGCAGAAAGACATTGTCCATGATGTTTTAAAAATATATACAGTTCACGAGTAAAAATGTTCCTGCGAGCCCTGACTCCAGCGGTCGAATGTCCTGTTGCTGATGGAGGAGTAACTGTGGGTATGGAAGATCATCCAGGGGTGGTGGAGCTGGTACAAGCAGGCCTCCCTCAGCACACGGGTGGAGAACTCTCCTCCGTCAGTCTGTGATGAAGTGCACAAACGTCACAGGGAAAACGCCCCTCCTCACCGGATCGCCCTCCACGTGGCCGTACTGCAATACAACACGGCGCAGGGCATCAGGGTAGGGCAGCACAGCTGGCATCAGAGAGAAGAGCTTCACAGAGCAGTGCTTCAGTGAATGAGGTTCAGAGGACAGGGCATCAAGAGAGAAGAGCTTCACAGAGCAGTGCTTCAGAGAATGAGGTTAAGAGGACAGGGTATCAGAGAGAAGAGCTTCACAGAGCAGTGCTTCAGTGAATGAGGTTCAGAGGACAGGGCATCAGAGAGAAGAGCTTCACAGAGCAGGGTATCAGAGAGAAGAACTTTACAGGACAGGGTATCAGAGAGAAGAGCTTCACAGAGCAATGTTTCAGTGAATGAGCTTCAGAGGACATGGTATCAGAGCTTCACAAGACGGCATCAGTGAGAAGAGCTTCATGCAGAAGGGCTGCATGGAGAAGTATCTCACTGTCATTGAAATTCATATGTACATCCATGTGTGTGACCCTCAGGCAAAGGACTTCCTCCAAAAATGTCTGTATATTATATTGATTTATATCACACATAGTTACTGTGGATACTCACTGGAAGTGATGTCAGTCACTGTAGGCAAATACACAAATCAGCACTGACAGTGTGATTATTAAACTGACACGGGCACCCATACAGGGAGGTTAGTTACTGACACTCATGTACTCACCCACCACTCATGGTCCTCTTCCCCATCCACCACAATCACCTCTCCCTCTTTGAATGTGAGCTCATCAGGGTTATCAGCATCACAGTTATAGATGGCTTTCACCCTCTGAACCTTCTGTTTCTGAAACACAAAAAACAAACCAAGCAAATATTTCATTCTATGCCAGATGAAAGTTTACCACAGTAGACCTGCGCAAAGGAGGGAGGAGCTGAAAGTCTTGTGAACTCCAGGAACAGGGGCGGGGTCTCACCTGCTGGGTGGTCCGAGGCATCGTTGCAGGAGGTTGAGTCCTGCCCGACGAGCTCTTAGAGGATCCAGGGGCTTCCTTTCCTGCCCACAAAAACAGGATATGACATCACAGTGAAAAAAAAATCTTTATCTGTTCTGGTGAAAAAATGAGTGCCAATTTCTCACTACATTAAAAACGTGTGCTTGATTTAAGTTGAAAGAAAGTGCAAGTAGGACCACACAAGAAGAGGAGGAGGAGAGATATGCTAGAATGAAGACTTTCTCTGACTAATGTAATCTCAGGTGCTTTCACATTGCACACTTCCACAGACAGGATTTATCCGATCCACACCGGTGGATATGACAGTTTGTATTCACCTGGTCTGTCGGCTGGTCTGGACATGAAAGGAGCTCCCATATTGACGGATTTCTCTCTTCTGAAACCAACACAAAGGCCCATTACACTTAGCAGGAACCCTCTGTGTCTTTTAATGTTTTACAGTCAGGCGAAACCGTAGTCGTGATGCAGTGTGTGGTGCAGTGTAGGGTTCAGTGTGTGCTACACCGTATTATATAGTGGTTGGTGCAGAGTGTGGGGGCAGTGTATGGTGCAGTGTGTGGTGCAGTGTGTGGATACAGTGGGTGGGCGGGAGGGGCTCACCTGCTGGGAGATTTGGGAATATTTGGTGGTCTGCTGGGGGGTGGGCCTGGCAGTGGGGGTGGAGGCGGGCCAGCCAGGGGGGGTGGAGGTGGGCCAGGCAGCGGGGGCGGGGGTGGGATGAACTTGACCGTGGGCACAGGGGGCAGAGTAGTCATGGGGGGCATTGGGGGTGCTGGTGGCACCGGCCTGCTCATTGATTTTGGTAATGGAGGTGGTGGTGGAACTGGTGGGAGAACTGTACAGGAAAGGCAGACACATAATATTACTAAAACAACACTGAAGATGCAGAAACAAATGCATTATGGGAGTGCAGAGATGGAGGCACTGGAACCTACCATATGTAGCCGTGGGGGATTCCTGGGGGTAGAGATTTTGTGGGTCTGAGGAGGATCTCTGTCGGCCCACAACCTCCACGGTGTCGTTCTTCCACGACGCCAAGCCAGATTGAATTCCATGGCTCGGTACTGGGGGCGGTCCTAAAGGAACAAAGAAAAATCTCCAGAGATTAAGATCCTCAACGATCTACAACCTCAAACACACATGTACATGCATAAGTCAATGTGTACATGCCATTAATTCATAAACTCCCAGGCATGCGAAGGAGCTATTAAAGGGGTCATACTTGATGGCCATTCTTGCATGCCTAAATTGATGAGACTTTAAACTACCAGTTTCTTCTGTGAACTACCAGTTTTATTACATTTTACAAGTGTCTGTGCCTTTTAAAGAGTCTGACACCCCAACTGTGGACTAAGCCAGACTAATAAACCCCATGAGTTCCAGCACAGACCACTTCAAGTTTACTGTCTGAAATGGTCCCCACACATTAGCGTTGTGAATTTCCATTTAAAAGCAGATTCTTGTTAAAGACATGCTGAACCCTGCAGAGCATTGCCAGCTGCTCCCTGGCTCACCTTTGCTCACGGTCCGGGGCGGCAGCTGGGGGCCTGGGATGCCGGGCAGTCCGGGGGGGGAGAGGTTCAGGAAGGTTCCGTAGGTCTCGTTGCTGATCATGCTGGGGATGAAGCTCCTCTGTCGGTCTCTGGCTAAGTTTGCCGCGTCCCGCGCCAGGGAGGTCATGTTCGGCTGCAGGGGGTGCGTGCCCGGCACGAAGCAGCTGACCGGACGCTCTTCGCGACGGTTGGGGATAGGCTAAGCACAGACATCATCATCTTCATTATCATCATTGTCATCATCATCATGATGTTGCAATGAATTTGACTGGAAGGTCATTTACTGAAATTATTTTGATAATCAACCAACCCTACGGACCTAATATACACTCATTACTATTTTTTATCATGCAAATACATTTTTGCAGTCAAAAACCAGAGTAGATGATTTATTGTCTATGTTCCTAACTGGAATTAGGAGAATTCTCAACAGGCAGGCAATGAGGCAGCCCACCTTGTCCTCCATGTCATCGTCACTCTCATCCAGGTCCTCGTGATGCAGTCGCCACTCGTACTCCACGTGCACGCGGGCATTGAACTTCCCCCCCAGAGCTTGGGTCAGCTGTCAATCACAACAGCGGCAAAACAAAGACCAATGTTGAGTAAATCAACTTTTATGTGGGTCATCGAGTCTTTCCAGAACATTCTTAAATGTGTTCCTTAAATTATCCTAGCTTCTGAGCTCGCTGTATGAGTGGGAAGCAGACGCACTCACCAGCTCCTCACACTGTGTGTGTCTCAGTCGCTTGGCGAGGTCCAGCGCGGTCTCCCCGGCCTCGTTAACTGCGCACGCAAATCAAATAGTGTTACCCTGGTGGATAGGCGAACATGCAGGGGTGACACTGAGCTGTCACTCAGCTGAGGCCCCAACCTGCTTAAGCACAGCTGCTGGTCCTGCTCTGCTAGATGGATAAATATTATGACAGTGAGCTCTTTGAGACAAAGACTTTCTTTTTTTAAATCGTGGTTTGGCTGTGCACAATTTTAGATTTGTCACTGAATGAGGCAGATGTCAATAAAGTGCACATTCTCAGCTTTGCGATTACTGAACTCACCGGTGCTCTCTTTCTTCTTAGCGATCTTCCGAACAGCTGATTTTGTTAAGCATAAGGTTTGGGCTATGTTTTCCCTTATTTCTTATGGCTTCCTTGACTTTCATGTGCGCAACCTTGGTTTTCATGTTGACAACCGGCAATTTGAAGACAACATGTTGACTTCAAAGGCAATGAAAAGCCTAGAAAAGTCTACATCCTGTAAACTCGTATAATTGCACTAAGGAAGCAACTGCACACACCTGACTAATCAGAAACACCTGTGAAGCCATTTGTCCCAAACATTATGGTGCCCTGAAAAAGGGGGACTGTGTATAAAAACTGCTGTCATTTCTAAATGAAACCAAAATGTATAAAAATACCCTTTAAGTAAAGCAGGGAATCTGAACTTTAACCACTGGTGTATTGTTTAATTGCAAATGTAAAATTAATCTAAAAGAGTACAGAGCCAAATCAATAAAAATGTCTTTGTCCCAAACATTTTGGAGCCCACTGTATACTCTCCCCTTTGATTTTAAGTGGTTTCATACATGGTTGTGTTATGTTCTCCATTCCCCCTGCAGCTTGGACAAGCCCAATCTGTTCTTATTGTGTTTGAAGATGTTACAGAACACAAGAAAAGATGCTGCTGAATGCTCCTCCTCTCTCTCTCCCCCCCCTCCCCCCCCCCCCCCCCCCCCACCATGCAGACACTTACCAATGTCTATGGATGCTTTGCCTCGCAGCAGCAGTTTCAGGCACTCGCTGTTGTCCGTCAGGCAGCAGTAGTGCAAGGCGGTGCTGCCTTTGGCTGTCTGCTTATTCAGGTTCCCACTGGGAGACACAGGTGAGATAGAGGTGAGATTGAGACAGGCAGAACAGTAGAGAGAAACACACTGGCATCCAGTCAAATGCCTTGATCACACAGGCTTTGCCCTACCCCCCACCCCTCATTGGTCTGTTCTGCAGCCTACTCGCCTGTTCTGGGTCAGGAAGTCCACGATGTGGAGCGAGGTCCGGTCCACTAGCCGCACAGCCAGATGAAGCGCTGTCTCCCCTGGCTCCTGAACAAGAGAGGAGAAGAGACACAGATGAGATCTGTGGAACACTGAGGAAGCAGAGGTGAAGCTCACGTGAAGCTCTGTTCAGCTTTAAAGACGCAGGAATAAACGTATGGTTAAAAGTCAATCAGGGTAAATCTGCAACACAAGGCTTGCTTCATGTGAACTGCTGACATGTTATGAATGATGACATATGATATGTAATACATTACTGATCATCATAATCAATAAATGAGATCCAGGTCATTGGGCTTTAAGTATCTCTTCATAAGAAGCTTCAAAGAAGGAGGGAAGCCCTTCTCCGCCCCTCGTCCATACTCACGTGCTCATTGGCCATCGGAATGGGCTCCATCAGGTCCACCCCTTCGGTGTACACCTGGATCAGGGCGAAGATGTCCCGGCTCTTCACCGCATCGCGCAGGGCGCGCAGTTTGGACGAGTTGTCGGCACACTTCCTCTGGGCGAAGCGCTTCTCCGTGTACTTGGCCATGATGTAGTCCTTACGCACCTGCCTGTAGCGGACAGGAGGAGGAGGAGGAGTCAGACGGAGGCTTCAACACTGCAGAAAACCATACCATGCAGCAATGCTAATAGGTGCTCTCTTTCTTAAAATAAACAGCATTTAGGAACAATGTCAGTTTGAAAATCAGTGCTGACAAGGAAAAACACAGTAAAAATGTATTCAAAGGGGCAATAAAGATTCTGTAACACAAGTGAGGGTTAATGTACACCAACACAGAACAGTGCAGTGACAGAGAAGCCAATGTATAGCTATGCCTCTATATGCACAACCAAAGCATGCAGCATGCTTCCATGTCTACTGAGGGAGGACCCAGCCACTTTCATTCTGTACTGCCTGAATATGAACCCATTGCATGCATTGTGTGCAGGTATAGCCAAAGCTATCTGTCACTCTGCCACTGTGTGGAGGTTTTCTCTGTTTGGCCTAAACCTAGCGAGCACCTGTAGGCTAATTGTAATAATTAGCCATTTGTTCGGCATTCAGGATTTTAGAATGTGTTGAGCGTTGATATATTCATGCACAGAGGAGCATGCGGGGGCGGAGTCTGTCATCCTGACTCACATGTCACTGGTAGGTTCAGGTTTGGCCACTCCTTCTTCTGACAGACGCGCCTCCATGATCTCGTTAAAGCCTGCATTCCCCACGTTCTTGGCCAGCTGCACACGTGTGGATAAAGAAGCATGACTAACCAAGGAAACCCTCTCTAATTATGATACTTTGAACAGCCCAGCTACCAGAATCAGGGAGGGCCTGTGTATTTTTAACCAGCACTAAGTTTCATTTCTCTTCCCATATCATTCATTTCTTTTTCCAAATGTATTTACTGTGGCAGTATTAAGTGCTGACTACTAAACCAAAACACATACCACCCCCCCCCACCCCCGTAATAGCAATTAAGTATAAAAAATATCCAATCAAATGTGGTTCTTGATATCAATCACATGGAGATAAGAATGTAAACAATATGAGGGAAAGCCTGCATTATATGTTGTGTTTTCTAATGGAATCCAAAACAATTGCTGATTGGACATGTGACCGGGCATTCCAGACTGGGGAGGAAGTGGGGTAAAAACAGAGTACGTTTCCTCAGCACTGCGTGAGGTTAATTCACATCCCAATATTTACCAAGAGTTCAGACGTTCCGAGATCATCCAGCGTCAGAGATTGTATCCGAGAGTAGTGAACGCCCATTTCCCGATGAATCCCAGAACATTCGATGCATATCAGGATTCCCAGGTTAGTGGAGAGCCAGGTAGGATCTGGTTGCGGATCAGAGACACTTAATGAAATGATTTACAGTGCTTTCTCCAATTAAGAGCAACATGAATCATGCATATGCAAACATATGCAAGAGCCGGACAACCACCAACGTACATACTGTATATCTGAACCAGTATTTGTTTCGATCAGAATTTGCCAGCACTGGTCCTGGAGAGTCAAAGGGTCAGCTGGTTTTGCTTTTTGCCATAAAAAATAACCTAAATGAACTACTTTAATTGATCAATTAAGGGCTGCAGAATCTGCGGTTCTCCAGGACCAGCACTGGCTGCTGCTTTTGAATCGATCCGAAAGGGTTGAGAATTAAACTCAGCAGAAACCCACAATGCTTTGCTCTTTGCACGTCCCAGCAGCCTCCTCTGTTACTCACTCGGCGCTCCGCAGTCGCCGCACACGTCGTTCCCTGACATCCTCTTCACCTCCCCCAGGATGGCCTTGGTCAGCTCCTGCACGATGTTGTTCTCCCCCTCATTCTGATCGCCCTTGAAGGCGTCGCTCAGGGCTTCCTCCTTGCTGTTCTGCAGCACAGATATCCATCTGAAAGGACAGGGCAGCCACAGGGTTAACGCGGGGTCAGGGCAGGGTTGCCGGGACAACGGCATCTGCAGAAGGCCCGGTAATGAATGCGGAGGGTGTGTGGGAACAGGCAAAGAGTGATCACTAGAGGGCAGTCTCACACACACGTTGCAACAACAGGCGCATGCCATTCATGGGTGCGCGAACACGCGCTCGCACACGCAAACACAACACGCCAGTGAGCACACGCACTCTACATCCGTATAAAAGACCAGACGGATCTCACATCTGACATTCCCGCTCGTCCTCCGTCTGGAAGTGATACGTCCGGTCATCTGCAGGAGAGGGAAAGGTGATCAGAAGTAGGCAGAGAGGTGTGAATCGCACATCAGGCACACAGGAGGCGGGGCAGTGGAAGTGGGAGGCGGAGACAAAGAAATGAGGCAGGACTTACGGAACATCACCTGCAGCCCCAGTAAAACTTTCAATCATTACATAATAAACTGCAGCCATTTTGAAGCAGTTAAAAAGTCTCAGCTGTGCTGACTTCTCAGCTCTATAACTGATAGCACTGACATCATTATTTACTACTAAATCCTGAGGAATTTGTTTCTGCTTCTGAAAAGTTGACAATGCTAACAAACACATGATGGCTATCATTTCTTTAATTACCTAGAAATACATGTGAGCCTACATGATATTGTCAGTGTTTACCATGTAATATCATTATATTATTTTATCTCAATGCTTCTGTAGAAAACCTGAGGTGCATGAAGGGTGTAAAATGTAGTCTTGGCATTTAGGGGGGGGACAGAGCGTGGTGAATGTTGAGTCCACCTACGTGATATAAGATCGAAGCTTTTCTTCTCATCTGGGTTGCATTTCACTTGGCAGGTTAAAAGGTTCAGCTTAGCGGGAGGTCTGGTCCCCTAGCCAAAAAAAAAACCCAAGAAAACTCAGGAAACGGAAGCAAACAAGGCACTCTCGTTTTCCATGTTATTTTCGATTCGGGGGGATGGGGGTGGTATATCCGCATCTCCGATATTTCCATCCCAGCAATTTATTAAAAAAGCTCCACTCTTTCTGTTTAGGTGCATTGACGGGGAAACAGTAACAGGTGTGGCAGAAATAAGAACAATAATTGAGGAAAATTAGTTTGTTAAACCACAAATGTAATTTTCAATTATAGTTTACTGTTTAGTCATTTGAAAAATGCTTTTTGTAAAAGCGACATCTGTAATAATGGCAGAACATACAGGATTAAATGGTCCACTAATGACACTAACTAGAGTCAATTGATTGACTCAAACCAAATAAAACCAAACAAAATTGACAGTCAAACCATGCCTAACCCACCCCTGTTCTCCTCAGCTTTTGATTGGTTCTTTGTGGAAAGCTGATTCGTTGCTTAAGATTCACTGATTCATTGAGATTCTCCAGATAAGATTCATGCAACATTGAGTCCCAAGCAAAGTAGATGGCGATGCGTCTCACCGTTCCATGGCAGATGCTCAGGTACCCGTTCCTCACAGAACACCTTCTCTTCTGCCACACTTTCCTGAGCCTGGAGGAGGAAGGCAGTCAGGGAGTCAACAGTCACATTCCCACAATTAACTGTGCCTGTGCTCACAGCAATGCTCACAATATAATGCAATCTCACAATATGAATATCATGCACACATAATAAATCAAAACGTTCTTATTACAATACTGAATGGATACTTATTCATGCATTTATCATAACATTAAGCACAATGCTGGTTCATCTCTAATGAAAATATGATTATATGATTGATATATTTTCCCCCGCACACTGAACATTTATCTTTTGTGTGGACTCTCCTTTGGTTTTGTGCATGCACATATGGAATATATCACCTTACAGGCCATTACCACAGTTATCGTAGCCTCGGTGCATCAGAAATGTATCCTCAGTTCTACAAATTTGCATGAAGCTGAGGTTTTACGGCCATGGTGCATTATGGGTAAGCAGTCATAGCGAGACACTGGGGAGGCTCTGCTCGCTTACCCGTCACTCTTCTTGAACAGGAAGCCGTTGCGCTCTGTGCCATGTTCCTTGTTTCCCTGGAGTTGGTGCAAACTGTAAGAGGCGTTCTGCCGTGCCTGGGAGTCCTTACACAGCAGTAAAAAAAACACACATTAGTAATGAAATCAGAAGACAACTTTGTTTATACATTTACAGTGATTGAGATACAAAAAAAAACATACAGTACGTAAGCTGCTTCGATGTCCTCCCTCCATCACATAGCCCACATCAAACACCTTGTGATAGTGATACCAAAAGCAAGCAGACAAAAGCAATAGAGACACATACAGTCATTCACACTCACATAGGCTCAGACACACACATGCACGCCACAGACAGACAGACAGACACACACATATACAAACACTTACACACAGACAGACAGACAAACGCATGCAGACATACACACACACACAGACAGACACGCATACACACACACACAGACACACTCACTCACTCACTCACTCACACACACACACACACACACACACAGGCCCAGGGCATTACCTTTCCCTGTTTCTTCAGGTGAAGCAGGACTCACCTCTTTTGGCTCCGCCTGCAAGGAGGCCTTCAGAAGGTCCCGTAGCTGGGCGAGCTGCTTCCGCTCTCCATCCTGAGTCTGTTTGATCTGATAATACGGGTGGAGGTGGGAGACAAGCACCTAATTCAGCATCAGGGAGTGACTGTATTGCGCAAGTGCTTTGTTGTTCGCCATAGAGCACCGGGCATTTAAAGTAATGGATTTCTGAACTGGCAGCAAAACACACCTGTGAGAACCAATGGGAAGTGTTTAACAATGACAGAAAAAACCAGTCTTACCGCTACCAAGTCTGTGGCCAGTTTCTCAATTGAGGGTTTGAGGTTTTCCACTGCCTTCAGCCCATCTTGGAAGAAGCTGAGGACAGACAGGAAAGAAGAACATGTGGTCTTTCACAGAGGTGAGGTGAGCAGAACATGTGGCGTTTCACAAAGATAAGGAAAGCAGAACGTGTGGTCTTCACAGAGGTGAGGTAAGCAGAACATGGGGTGTTTCACAAAGATGAGGTAAGCAGAACATGTGGTGTTTCACAAAGATGAGGTAAGCAGAACATGTGATGTTTCACAGAAGGGAAGAAATGCATGGATCTTCTGACACAGGACATTCCGGTAATTATGCAAACACACTAAGTAAGAAATGTGAGAAATGTATGACATACTTGCACTGCGCATGAAAATATTTGATGAGGTTCTGGAGTAAGTCGACGCCCTTCTTGACTTTAATTTCGTTCACTTTGAGGAGATACTGCAAAAAGAAATATTTCAAAAAAGGGAACAAAAAAGGAACAACTAACCAATCATTCATATTCTGGGAAAAAAAGGAAAATTTGTGACTCCAACAAAGCCCGGACTGCGCCCCCTAAAGGCAGGAGGTTAGAGTTCACACATCAATGACCACGAACACACGCACCTCGCACATCTGCAGCTGGAAGAGACGCCTCTCTTTCTCCATCTCCTCGGCGATCTCGCCACCGCTGATTTCGGTGCGGATCATCCCGTGCTGCTTCGCGTGCTCCTTCTTCTCCTTCTCGATCTTCGTGCTGCAGGGACGAGGTCGCCGTTAGCAACGTCACGCCAACAAATGCAACAGCTGGCTACTTCAATGCACTCACAAATATGCAAGTAAGGGATGCAAATGTGAACAATCTTCACAGGGAAGAACTCAGCTTGCTCCCTTAATATACATCTTCATTTTATTTATATATTTTCAATGAATCTACAACTCACCATCCAACTTCGAAACATAGCGATAGGTGAATGCAATCCAGTATTTTATTGTACAAGGATAAATATGTTTACCAATGGTAATGACAGAATATATGTGGCAGATTAATAGGTTGTCTTCATATACACATCTAAAACAGAATTTCATTGAAGGATTCAATAGAATTGCTCAACTTTCATCAGGGGTAGAAGTATTAGATTTTTTTTAGGTCAACACAAACTCAAACAACACAAACAACAAGAAACCATGTTTAAGTTCGACAGGATTCAATATTGAGACGTTGTCCATTAAGTGTGGCTAGCAACTTTTCTAATGTTTTAGTAAATGTTATATTGATGTTGTAGTAAGGAATGGGATTGTAGATACAGCAATATATACTTGTGCCTTCATCTTACAAATGTAATTTAGCACGATCACCATCACCTCTTAATCATGATGCAGAATCTTCACAGTTTTAGTGCTCTCTCAGCCAAATTGCTATTAACAGAAGTTAACATGGCTCATTTTGTTCTGCATAGAGATGAGCACAAAGTGTGCTTTCAAGACTGTGAACCAAAAGCTTCAGCATCAGTGTAATATGTGACAGTGAGCACTTCCCTACTTCCCTTGTATTTATCAGTACTTCATGATATATTTAAAAAATTGCTTTTAGATGTTGATGCATTTACATTTTTATTTCTGTATTGTATTTCCTCCACAGTAAGCTGTTACATTAAAAGATTGAATTTGAGGCCTTTTGACCCATAACATTTAGAAAAATGCTTCTTTAGAAAGTTTCTCTCAAAATCTTGCATTTTGGACTCAAAGGCAGATGGGCATGTATACACACACTCACTACAAGATTGCGCACATACTGAACACACCCCCACTCAAAAACACGCATATGCACACACACACATACACACACACACAACCACTCAGAAAACTTGTGGTTCACCTTTCCAATGGCACAGTGTAGAAATGAAAGAATGACAGAAATATAAATTGGATCTTACACTTTTGTTTCATAGTCTTTCCAGGCCTTATCAAAAGGCTTTTTCAGATCCTGTAGGGACAGAACAGATTGTGAAGATTACTGCAAAGAACATTGGAATGAAGACTGCAAACTTAGTAAAAGAGAGTAAGTAAGAGAGATAGAAAGAAAACAGCTGTTAAAATGAAGCAGGAACACATCTAGGTATGGCATGGTGCAGCATTGCTATTTGTCTGCAAAAAGAGACAGTTATTTCCCAAGAAAGCACCATGAAAATAACAAAATGTGTTTGTCTGTGCCCTGGTATCATGCTGTGAGGCCATAGTACTGCTCAGAGAACGCAGGGAATGGAGAGACAAGTCACCTCTTGTAAACCGCAGCTGATTTGATGCACACCCTGTCTCTCTGCCACCTGATTGGTTTACGGGAAAGTGAGGTCATTCAATATTCTGAGAGAATCAGTCTGGAACCCACTCGGGCTTTGACACAATGGGATTATCCTTTCATTTGTTTAAATGGCTGCTTGTGTTTTCAGGGGCAGAGGGTTTTCTCCATGGTGACGTGATGTC
Source organism: Anguilla anguilla (assembly GCF_013347855.1). Taxonomy (NCBI): domain Eukaryota; kingdom Metazoa; phylum Chordata; class Actinopteri; order Anguilliformes; family Anguillidae; genus Anguilla; species Anguilla anguilla. The sequence goes on along the minus strand of NC_049206.1, from coordinate 46,766,793 downwards.
ACAGCGGGGGCTGATGCCGCTGCCGCTGCCTCTGTTTCACTTGATCGTTAAGCTTTACGAACAGGCCTGGACTCATTCCTCCTCTCCACGGGTGCTCTGCCTCCGGGCTCAAACAACAGGAACAGGGAGGGAGAGAGAGGGAGGGAGGGAGGGAGGGATAGAGCAAGGGGGAAAGAATAGAATGGGTGGGGTGAGGAGGACTATGGGAGAGAGAAGTGCAGGAAGGTAGGACAGGAGCAGGGAGAGAGAGATGAGGAGGAAGAAAGAGAGTATGGGCGATAGACTGAAAGGGATGGGAGGGACAAAAAGAGAAGGGAAGGGGGTACTGATGTGTATACTATCCCAGTTACGAGATTGAGCATTTCGATATTGCAGTGTACCCCACCGCATAAGTTGTACCCCACAGACCATCCGCCTGAACTCATCTCTGCTAACCCACACCCTATTTCATACTTATGTGGGACTGTAAGAGGAGAGCTCTTGGAGCCTCATACCTAATGTACAGGGAACAATTTTGACGTACACAGTGCTTCCCCACGCCCACAGATATAACTAAAACTTTTTTTTTGCACCATCTGTGAAGAAAATGAGCCGTGAGGGTGTGTGGGATTCTGCCATTTCCACTTTTACCTCATCGCTTGAGTGACAACATCCCTACATAAAGCCCTACCGAAACCAGTAGCATAACAACAGACATTAACAAAACATTTAACGAGTGGGAGGAGGGGGAAGTCCTCAGCCTCAGATTAGAGCTTGTGTTGCGCAGAGCTAATGTAGTCCATAGTTTTTGGCAGGTCTGGAGTCAGTAGGCGGGTAGCGGGGTCCAGTAGCCGGTATTAAAATGCTCTGCCAGCCTTCTAACACTTACAGGCCCCAACAGGAGGCCAATCTAATAGCCAAGCCAGGCAAGCTAGGGCCAGGCTGTGTACCCAGGCCTGACTTCTTACACCGCTCTAAAAACACCACGACTGGGCCAGCAGGACGCTAGGCCCTGCACCCGGCCAGAATACGGTTGTGGTCACGTTCTGGTCACATTGTGTGCAGTTTGGTCGGTAGAAAGTGTAAACTTACCCCTTTCACACCTTTCAGATCACCTTTCAGCAGACTGTCCAGCGGAAAAGTGATAATGTTGTTCATGTTTTGACACTAGAAGGAGGGAAGGAGCGAGGGACATGATGTCAGATTCTTTTTGTTTTTATCGTTGTTTATGATGTTTTGGGAATATGCATGGAAAGGAGAAAGGAAGAGAGATAGTTCATGAGAAACTGAGAAAGTGTGAGAGAATTTTCAAAACTGAAATCCCCTTTAAAATCCTGCTTTAAAAACCAAACCTATATGTCCAAACACTACGATTCAACCATGCATAAATGTAGTACCCACTCACCCATACATACACAAGTTATGAGTAAAAGGTAAACTGAAAATGAAATAAAACACCATTAAGCATAAATTGACAATTGCAGAATAGAAAATAAGCAAGGAAATAAATAAAAAATCGTTGCAGAAAACATCATCTATTCACGCACTCTTCCAGCTCCCCCTCTCCACTTGCTGAACCTAAACTACATCCCAAATCCTATGCCCCAAATCTCCAAAATCCCTTATACCTTTTCACCAATTTGTATTAGTACAGCTCAGTGAACAGTCTCCCTTTTAAAAAAATAAAGAGAGAAAAGAGGATTTTTCGGTAATCAGGATATTGCATTTCCCCTGATAAATGACAGTGCTGAACATCCTTGTAAAAAATAAAGCAAACATTCTATGGGATCACTTCTCTATATTTTCTAACTGAACAGACGGTAAGATTGCAGGAGAAAAAGATCGAGGGAGAGAAAGGTGTGATTACTGAGCTAGAGAGACATTTCCAGAAGACAGGGTGACAGTGTGTATCTACGCCATCTCCGTAGGTTCTAACCAGGTTCTTGAACAGAGCAGTGAGCTCTTTGGTGAACACGGAAAATTTGAGGAAGCCTGATCCCAGGGCTGGATCATCCCTGCAGACACAGTTGTCCCCAAACTTCTCCAGGGCCTGGATATACTGCTCCTCGTTCTCCACATGGGCTGAAATGACAAAGCAGCTGGGTTATGCATCAATCATCCAACCAATAAGAGATGCCACAGTTCGCACACAGCCAATGACACGGGCAGAGGGGCAGTATCAGGAATATGGCGTCACTCACACAGGGACAGGCACCGCCCCTAACATCTTCCTAGTACCTCGATGAATGATGATGATGAGGTTAATGGATGGAAATCCAGGATGGTCACTTGCTAGTATGCTATAAGTAATCACATAGTAATTACTTTGTGTCAATAAATGTCGAGATGGCCAAAATGCAAAAATGCAAGCTATATGAATAAGCACCACACCAGCTCAGAAAAGTTACAAAAAGATATAGTGCAGCACCAGGTTTACACATCAGTCACATACCAACCATATTCATATGGAGAGACAATCACTTGCAAACAGGTGGGGATGATCTACATTCACAAATTATAACAATAGGAGTAGGAATAAAACTGATAGTAAGAGCCAACATATCAAACATCTAATATTTATTTAAAGTAAAAGCATAAACCCCAAATGAACTGGACCATAACTCAGCTTCAGTTGATATGACAGTTAGATAAGTGTAGTTTTAACACAGTGAGCCAAACTCCCACAATTCCAGGAAGTACGCTATCATAACTGATCAAAGTAGATTGTAAGATTTAGAGTGTACCTAGGTGAAGGAGTTCTGTCACTACCAATAAGCAACACACCATTTAGCTCAATGAGAACACCAGGGGGACACTGCCATAAAGACAGAAAGAACACAACAGTATTTCATCTCTGGGGTTTACTTCAGAAAATCTAGAACAAAGGAGTTGTTTCCACTCTATATTATACACACTATACAAACTATAAAAAGCTGATCATTTTTTATTATCTTACATCTTTGCACTTAGTAGTCTTTCTGGCAACTGTACAATTTCCACAGTCAAAACAATAACAATAATAAAAAGATCAAGACATGAACTGCCTTTGTTTCACAGTACAGCACATTGTGTGGAGCTTATTTCTTTTTGGGGATGACTGCAATAAACTGCGATGTCAGACCTGGGTCAAATACATATTTGTTTTGGATTCAAATACTTTTCAGTGCTCTATTGATCTTGCCTGGTGTAATTGAGCCTGCCAATATGACCAGAAGGCAGGGTTTGCACTTTTTGAGAGTATTTCATTGGTTCCACTACACCAGACAAGATCAGTAAACCATAGAAAATTATTTGAATCCAAAACAAATATGTATTTGACCCAGGTCTGTGCGACATGCTTGCACTGCAGTAGTTTGTCATGTCACCTTGTACTTCCAGGGTCAAAAGTCAATCCTGGCTCTGCCTGTTTGGAGTTTGAATGCTCTCCACATGTCCGTGTGTGTTTCCCCAAGTTCTCTGGCTTCCTTTCACTGTCCAGGGATATGCTTTCTAGGTTGCTTTGTGTCTTGGGAATGTTCCGACACACCCAATCACAGGTATCTATGCATGCATGCATCAGCTGCACTTGATCACATGACACATGCAGGTATTCACAATCCTGAACCGATAGGAGAATATTGCAGCAAAGAAACAGCCCTGATGATTAATTACATGCATTACATTCAGACTATCTACTGAATATAATGTCCGGGAGTCTGACTCAATGTTTCTGTTCTGTATCATTGCCTAATAATGCCATTAATGCATTAACAAAGCACTTTGATGAGGGCCAGGAATGCAAAGAACACACAAAAAAGTAGTTAAGCAATATCAACCAAGATTGATTGGTGTAATAAGTCCAAAAAGTAGCTCACAGTACAAAGCTGGACGTATTATGGTTTTTAGAGGTCATGGCAGTACATAGTCATGGCGGTACACAGTTACTCTAAGAAACTGCTGCAGAACTAACCTGTAAAATTTAAACTGAGTGAAGCCTTCTTTTTGTTTAATAAAACCCCATTCCTACTGTATGGCCTTTTCCATTGAGAACTGACACAAACAAGCCCTCTCGTCGTACATTACTGGTCAGGAAACAATATGGCGGCACTATATGAAAAGCAGGAAACTGGGCTGCATTCTGATGCAGTGCCAGTAACCTTGTTAGAACAGTGGATGCAGAAGCAGGGTGTGTATACAATCCCCTCCCCTCTCCCTCCCTCCATTGCCTTTTTTTCCTCACACCCATTCCCTCCCCCTTCTCGTTTATTCTCCCTCCATTTTTTTTCTCAGCCACTGAAACAGACAGAGCCCTAAAGCCCCTCCCCCCTTCTCATTAACGCAGTAGATGCGACATCGGGTGTCCTACTTTGGGCAGCTCGCACCTTCGGGGGACAGGACACAGCGCACGGCCAGCTGCATTGCAGTACGCACGGAAGCCGGTGATGTCAGCGGCTCTATGACGTGGGCGAACTGCCAGTGAGAACCGAGCACTCGCTGTGACCAAAAAAAAAACTAAGGGCGTGTGACTTTTCATAGCAACTTTACAGTGGGTGCTATGAATGTGCCGCCCCGGAATTTATGGTGTTTTTTAAAGGGCAGGTGGATAAAACCATAATTGCATGTCTTCGATCTTAACTTAGAACACCCCTTGAATATGAGCAAGCCAAAGGAATTCATGTCTGCGGTTTTGTGGTTACAGGGAAAATTCCAGAAATGCGCGAGACCGGACACAGGGCAAAATTCACCCGTGTGAAAGCGCTGCCGAAATCCGCAGCTTGCACCTCCTACAGCTCGACAACTTGTCCTACAACTCTTCATACTCAGGGACGAAAATGGATTTCAGAGCATGGTCTGCATCTGAAACAGACATTTCTTTTAAACTAATTTAAGAGCAGGGGTCGGGTGATCCAGAGGAAGATGGGCTCCCCTCTGTAGGGCTCCTCTCAAGATTTCTGCCCCTCGGGGAACTTTTCCTTGCCACCATTTGAGTGTTTTTCTTCACACTGGTGTGCTATTTGTATCTCATTTGCTCAATTTTTGAGTGTTCAGGCCTGGTTTTTTGCACAGATTTCTTTTGTATTCCCATAGTAAACTGACGTTGAATGTGTCACTGTGAAAGGCACTGTGCAAATAAACTTGAACTGGATAAAATCGCGCAGAGCTCTCATCGCTGGTTCACAAAGATTAGGAAATTAAGAAACCCGAAGTTCTACTGTGGCATTATATCAATGTAAAAACAACACCAAAAAAAGGGAAAGACTGAAAACCTTGCATTTGTTCCTTTAATATAGTATAACTTTTGTGCTGATGGTAAAAACTACAAGCCAAAAAAAGAAGAAGAAAAAAACAGAAATGGTGATACAAGTAACATCTTCGGTCCACAGATTCTCATCAAGGCAGCAGAAAAGGCAGAAGCTGAAGTTTATAAATATTCTAATAAAGTAAGCACTTTTGAAATATAAGGTTTCCCTTTCTTGATTTTTTCCTTGCTGTTTAAGCACTCTTTCACTGCGGTGATGTGAGTTTTATTTAATTTACACATCTGTGATCGAAGAACAGTCAGCTAGCAAGGCTGCCGTTCACATTTCAAGCGGTCCTCTTTGTTTCCCCTTGAAGCATAAAAACAAGGAATCTGCAATTACTAGTAATTTCTGATGAAAGGTAATTGACTCAACTGAAGATTACTGAATAACTGAAGATGACAAAAATGAGTCAGCGACACATCCTGTATGCCAATAAAACTACATCAGGTGTGATGAGGTTTCTTTTGCTGGCACTAATTACAATGACTTATTCTAAAACTAATCATATGTTGATGACAGTAGACAGAGCTTTCGCCATCTCTCCTGCTAAAGAGACAAATGAAAATGGATGAAGGGAAAAGCTGACGGTTCAATGCAAACATTTCATATGGATGTGCCGCTACCGCTGCTTCAACTTTTTTGTAGTCATAACATGACCCGATAGTCATTGTAGTTTTACACTCATTCATAAAAAAGCACTCAAATCAAATTTTTTATGCACTTGCACACTAACGGAAGCCTTAAAATGGCAAGTATTTGCATGACGATCAGACCTAAGAAGCAAAAAAAGGCCCACTGCACATTAACATGTGTTAATATGTTCTGGCACAAAATGGCTACCACAGAGGTGAGTGCGATAGTCAAGTTAGTTAAGGTAACCTCCCCTCCCCCCTTCACTGTAAAATGTTTTGAGATAATTGCAGACACTTTATTAAAGTTTTATTATTATTATTATTATTATTTACATATACCAATCAATATACCTTGATTAAAAGATGTGTGACTGCGCAAAATCTATATGCAGCATTTATCAGAAAAAGAGCCATGAATCTCCAGCCCCATCTCCTGTGATCAGCAGGCCTGCTGGGACAGATACCTCTACAGGAGCGAGGAATGGCAGGAATGCTGCAGGTAAGCCCCTCCCCTCCGTGTGCTCATGCTACCTTCCCCCGCACTCTGATCCTCCCCCTTCGCCGCTCTTTATCACATGACCCAGTGTAACCAGGTAACGGTCCTGAGAGCAGTGCATATTTAAATTAACCTTGAGCTCAGGGTCAGGCAAAATATACTGCCATTCAAATCAAATATCTGTACCCTGTAAGGCCCCAGGTAGTCTAAAAATGTCATACCTACGGCCCTGCTCAGAGGAGAAATGTCCCCGCGTGGCACAGAAAACAAAAAGGAAACAACCCGGAGTTAGCCTGCCAGACGGCTGCCTAGTCTGGATTGGATTCAGCTTGGGTCCCTCCAGTTCAGAGAAGCCAGCAATGCATCCCAGGAAACAAACAGCTGAATCTGCACAATGAGCTCACAAGTTATTTAAAATTTAGACTATCTACACCTACCTACTCTAGCACAGCACAAATAGGGACACAGACACCAACACACACACGGACACGCACACCTGCACACGCACACGCACACACACATACACGCCCACACACACACACGCACACGCACACACATACACACACACTCAGTGGTGGGCGTCTCACTCACCAAGACCAGAGCTATTGATGGCCTTGACTGACTTCTTCATTTTCTGCAGCACACTGCGGTCACCATCCAGAGCCTGCAGAAAAGAGAGAGGCATGGGGGTCAATAATCACCATGGAATCTGTGATTAGGGATGTCAATTAAACATTACTTTCACTCACATATATGTCAATGAAATTAACATATATTAAGACTCTTATAAAACAAACTCTAACGCTTTGTCTTGTGAATTTTGCGAGTAGGTATTTAACTGGAATTTTAACAGACTATTACTCTTTCCCTCTTGACGTTTCAGTGAGTGTCGAGGGTTAATTCTGTGACCTCATTCTCACCACCAGATTCCAGTCACCAAGGTGACAGATGTGACCTTCCTCCTTTTCTTTTTCAAAGTTTCATTAAAAAAAAAAAAAACTCTGCCTCCAGCCACAATGAATAAATGTCACAAGCCATTCTAGAATACCAATAGAACTTGAAATGTTTTTGCTTTTTTACCAAACACACACACACACATACACGATTGCGCACATACTGGCACACACACACACACACACACAGTCAGAATGATATATGTGTCACACGACACATTAAAGCTGTGAAAAAGCATGTCTTTTATATAGTATCTTTCCATAGGCCATGCACAAGCCACAAGAGGCTTAGCCACACAGAGAGGACTACAGACACTAAACCACGTTGGTCACTAACCCCCATGCCGGTTAATAAACTTCTAGCTTGGCAGACATTCATGCCCTTAGTTGCTGCATGGGGAACAGATAGTTGGGTAAGATTTAGCCTGAAAGTAACTTAAAATACTGCCAAATCACAGCTTTTGCAGCGTTTGCAAAGGTTCATCTCAGGACTACAGCATAGGAAATGAGCGTCATGTTACTTTACGCTGTGTTTGGAGGGAAAAGAAATCCATTCATCATCATCATGGCTACCGCATTTAAATGGCCTTTGCTTCTCCTTTGCTTAAAAAAATACATCGCTTATCTTCACTATAACACCGTGGAGGTTTGATGAAATCCTTGCTTGGCTCTGCCCACGCACCGTAACTGCCTGGCACTGCGGAGTGGAGCCGTGACGCTGCCCCACCTTGCCGTTTACACAATCACATACCAGACAGCACGCGGCCAGCTGCACTCACCGTCACAGCCACAGGGCTGTCGTTCCTCAGGTACACAGGGACAGGCGAGACGGCCAGGAAACCAAACACGCCGACACTGATACTGGGTATTTTAAATGCAGTTTAAAACCTTTCAGAGACCAAGATTCCGTGGCACTAGGTAAAACACCATAGAACTTCGCTGAAACCCAGAGCGGAGTCATATTATCGAGCTTCAAAATGGAGAGCTTTCCACAAAACCACTCCCATAGCTGCAGTGGTGCCACACGAGAGAGGATTTACGAGGAAAAGCAGCTCAACGCAGACTTCTTTCCTCACTTTCAGCCCACAATTAAATCCTACTGTGGCTGGGAGAAAAAGAACGTTGTGAAAGACAAAAAGCACAGACTACACAAAGCACAGATCTGTGTGAATGAGTTTCAGTTTGTCGACCTTCTTGTCACACTGCTTACAGTATAACAGCCATTATATGTGGTTTCCTGAGGCTAACCTTGGCTCAAACCATCAGTTGTTTGCATACTGGGTCACGCTTCCTCATTGGCTGGGGGCCAGCTGGAGGAACCAGGTGGTTTTAATGAAGGCGCGACTATAGCTGAGCAACCCTGGCCTTAACATGACCAACAAGTACAACTGTTGGTTCTGCAATCGGATTTCCACTTGACCATATTTTGAAAGCCATTACTTGAGGCAAAAAAAAACTCAACTATAAATGTTTAGTCGAGATTTTCCAACGGCAAGCATTACCACTTCACTAAAAAACACCAGTCAAGAAGTATAGTTTGTGCAAGTGTGCGTTCGCCCGGGCCAATTAAGAAACAGCTTAAAGCATGAAAACCGAAATAGAAAAGCGAAAGTTCCCAGACCGCAGACCAAATGTTTGGTTTGCCCACAGTCTCACTTCCGCAGGCTATAATGACTCCAAAGACCCCTCCATGTGTTCAGCCATCGTCATGGCAACAGGTAACCAGAAGCTTCCTGCACGCTGTATCTATGCCTCCTGAGCACCAGCTGATTGAGGACTATATGTCTGGCCCCTTAAAGCAAGTAAAAATGAACAATTCCACAAAGGGGTCCGGGTGTGCGTGTGGGTGGGGACATTACGCTCAGGTACAGTTGTTTTGATGCCCAGCAAATTTGTCTCTAGGTGTTTGGAGAGCATAATATCTCAGTTAAACTCAAATAAACTCCTAACATGCTTTAAGGTAAGTCTGCCATCACAGCACTGCCACTTTTCAATGCAGCATGCGAGAGTCTCTGAGTGTAGTTGGGGTATTTATGTTTAAAATGGATCAAATAAAGTGAGTTGAAGCGCCTGAAAGTCATAAAGGACGTAGAAGACAGAAGGCAGTGTTCAGGTTTAACAGAAGAATATACACGCATGTGAAAAACATGCATATGCACATGCATGCGCACACACACACAGGCACATACACAGCTCAGAGAGATATACAGGCAGTGAGGTGAATGATGATACAGGTAAGAAAGCAGGCAGACAGAGACACAGACACGCTGAGACAGGAGCAGTGTACCCACAGCCCAGAGCCTGGGGATATTCCCAGTGTACAGAACTCCACTCCTTTCGCCTCCCCTCCCCTGCCTTCCTCTCCTCTCCCCTGCCCTCCTCTCTTCCCTTCTCCCTACCTCCCCTCCCCACCTCTCCTCTCCTCTGCTTAGGGAAGGAAGGTGTGATCTGGGGCTCCTTGGCTTTATGGGAGTACTTCAGTACTCCACAGGAAGAGGGAAAACCTGTAGGAGTCATTTTTCATAGAACTTGGTAAAATCTATGTATTAAGACAAAAAGATCCAACAATAACAACTATACATTTTTAAATTTCCCTCTATGGAACCCTGTTACCTACTTACACAATGCAAAAAGCTTTTATGTACTTTTTTCCTATTACTAATATCCCTAATGCTGTATGCATTTATGCACCGTTCCTAATATAATCCCCAGTACTGCAGGTATGTATGTATTCACTGTTATTTACTTGATCCACAGGGCTATATGAATTGCACGTGTTCCCTGTTACTCATCTAACTACTACAGGGAGGATCAACTCTAGCCCTAGGGTCAGAGTCCAGGTAGCTATAGTGTTACGTTTCTGTTAGCTACAAATTTACACCGGGAACACCAGGTGAGGGGACTTCCTACAGCCCTCCAGGATTACCCTGAATGAGAGAAGTCTGTGTGATTGCTCAATGTTATTTCTCTGACTAGTGTCCGTGTGTACATTTACTCACTAGAACTAATGTGTATGTGTGACCTCACTGGTACTGCTCAGTCTATAGAAACTCAGTGTGTATGTGCATCTTTAGGTTTAGTCACTCTGACAAGTGCCTTTGTGTGCAGACTAAGCTGTTCTGAAAGGCCCGGGGAAGATTTATAAGCATGCCACAAACAGGAAGTATTAGTAATAAAGAAGGAGGAAGTAAGGAAAAACTTTTAAGCGCTCTGTGATTGGCTGAGCCAACTGCTGTTTACACACCATGCAGTACAACTGCATCAAATCTACAAATATAGCACAACTGCTAGCTTGACACTCAGGGAAAACCTGATGGTAAGGGGTTATAATTACTGCATTAATGGGTGGAAACCTCGAGTCTGTACAGTTGCAAATCACATGACCCCCTGATAATTTGAAGGGAGATGTGGGAGCAGGGTTGCACAAAGATCTTGTTTGTCCACATTTTTATTGATGCCCAGAATGATACCTACCTGTTCAGTCACATAACTCCTCGTTCGATGGCTGGACCGCTGCCCACCGCCAGCACACAGAAAAAGATAGTCGCTGCCACCCCATCCTCAGATTCCTCCAGAGATTATACAACATACCAGCCCAATCAAAGAAGAGCTCATACTATTTGCTCCTCTGATACATTCCCTTACCTTGAAAGAACCACAGAGTCATAGCTGTATACATCCATCCAGCCATCCATTATCTATATCCGTTTATCCTGAGCAGGGTTTCTGGGGGTGCTGGAGCCTATCCCCGCGTGCATTGGGCGAGAGGCAGGAATAAACCCTGGACAGGCTGCCAATCTATCGCAGGGCACACACACCATCCAATTTAGGGTCTCCAATCGGCCTACCTGCATGTCTTTGGACTGTGGGAGGAAATCGGTGTACCCAGAAAAACCCATGCGGACACGGGAAGCTGTATACATACTGTACTTGATTATACATATACATACATTAATACTGCTCCTCACATGGCCATTCCAGTACAATTCTGTCTTAATTGGCACTGTAAACAATAAGTGTTTCTCCTTGTGCTTCCTCTTTTCGTTCCTCTAGTGTATTAAAAAGTTAATAGTGCTGCCAAATGCATGTATTGCATCCCTGAGGACAGCTACTGTTACAGATTCATTAAGGCATTACTTGGAGCTTGGGATCTGTTTCTTAAAGTGATTGAAAAGGCAAATCCGTGAATAGCTTCAGACTATATTGTATGGGGTTATTATGGTATGCATTAAGCATTATCAACAGTATGAGAAATCAACTGCATTGCAATATTAACTTAGATCAGTATAAACATTTATATTCCAATGTGGAGATTAAACGAGTGGAGTTCAATTTATTACCGGGCTCTGAGCCATTACGTCCAGGTCCTTCATGACATCATGAAGGATGTGATGTAATAGCCAATAAATGTTTTAGTCTCGTTGCATTTCTCCTCCCATGGTTAGAAGCAAATAAAAGCATTCTGTCCCACTAAAACAGCATCTTCGATTCAGAGTAAAGCACTACTTTGCCATAGAGAATCACTGCCTGTGTTTTAAATAGAGATTTGTAATAGTTAGCTGTAGTTATTTAGCTATTTTATCGCTCTTAATCACTCTACTGACCTGAGCCCTCTCCCTGTCTCCCTCCTTCTCTAACCCGCTTTCTCAACTCTTCTCCATCCCTTTGTGGTGGTGCTACCAAGCTGGATGGTTAGCTAGGCTAGTTGTATTACCCCTAGAGCTAGAGCTATGGTTTTCATTTCATTATTGGTATTTCATTTCGTTATCAAGCCTGTTTGCATTGCAAGCAACCTGAATTTACCCCATGTATCCACTCTCCCTGGATGCATTAACACAGAGGATATGCTCAAGGGGAATGTTCAGGTGTCATTTTTTCAGTTTCCTAAGAATTTTGAAATTCCAAAGAAATGGGTAGCGTTTTCGAAGCTATGGCTACACTGGCATGATCAGTGCAAACACCTGCTTGTGCAGTGACCATTTCACAAAACTGGACAGCCTTCAAAATTATAACCTGAGACCTCTTGGCTTGGTCATATTCCCCAAACTAGTTGCTGGGGCTGTTCCCGGGTGAGGTTCCTCTTCTGGCTCATACATATACTGTCATATTTGCTTGATTGCACTCACATTCGCAAAGCCCTCTGCCATTCTCGATAGTCAGGTGTAGCCATGCTAGCCACGTGTGTTTGTTTACATGTGGGTGGTATGTTTTGGGAAGAGTTGAGGCAGGAGGTGAAGCGACAGGGCAGTACTGACCACGCCCATTCAATCCTCAGGTCTTTTCAATGCAGGTTTCATGACTGACTTGAAACGTTTGTTATTATAATTATTGGCACTACTTTGAATATATATTGGGTGGAAGTGTAGTGGACACATCCCTCTGTGATAATTTGTCTATTTGAACTATTTTCAGCCCCTGTACAGTCACCTCCAATATTGTTGTGATCTGTGGCCAGTGTCACAGGTTAATCTGCTTTCTCTTATGATCCAGAGGAGGAGGAACAAACATTCCTAACAAATGGATACATGTATGCACACACGCAGAGACATACAAAGGTACACACAAACGCATAGGTAATGTCTGGTGCTGCGTGACAAACAGTTAAGTGATTCACACAGTCTGTGAATGTACAGCCACTTGATTTGTCTGAAGGCGCTTCTTTCTCATTAACTCAAGAGCAGAGTGCCCTGAAGGCAAAAGACCTTTTTCTCAAGAAGCCAAGTAGGTTCTTCCAAGAGTCCTCAACATGTTACAGAAATGCCAGCACAAGGGAATTTGTACACACTCAGATCGAAGCTCAGGGTCAATCAAAATATACTACCATTCAAAGCAAATATTTGGACCTTGTGTGGGCCTTGGCAAATCTAAAAATATTGTACCTACAATACAACTCAAAATGAGAAACATCCCTATGGCATAGAAAGCAAAAATGAACAACCCTGAGATAACCTGTCAAACGGCCGTGTAGATGTGGATTCGGTTCGGGTCCCTCCAGTTGAGGGAAACCAGGAATGTGTCCCATGAAAAAAAATAGCTGAGTGCACAATGAGCTCATAAGTGACATAAAATTCAGAGATCTACACCTGCCTACTTTGGCACAGCACAAATAGACACACACACACACACACACACACACACACACAAATCACCCAGCATGGCAATTGAGCCATCACTGGCAGTAACTGGCTAGAACCATGTTGTATGCCTAGCAGAAGAAAGGGAACTAAATTAAAATATAACCTGACGCACTCACACTGATTACTGTAGTATTTGCTAAATCACACACTGTGCCACAGAACAATGAAATTTTGTCGCATGCCTGTCATTAACAATATAAAAAAAATCCTACACTTACTGGTCAGATTACCATTCGCATGAATTATGAAATTATTGCAAGGGGCCTGTTCAAACGCGCACATAATGGTACTGGGAGATTTATTCAGACACAGTGACAAAGAAGATTTCTTCTCCATTGCACAACATGTACTGAAATACATCATTGACTTCATAAGCAGTTCATAAGACATTCTGAACCAGTAAGTGCTCCATGAATGTTCATTAATTTGGTCAAAAACTGTACTCAGGAAGATTTAGTATACCTGGAAACACATGTCTTCACTGCCAAATCAAGCAAAGCACTTCTCTCGTTTAAGAAAATATATGAGAAATATTTTAAAGGGCTTCTGCTTGGCATCGCACAGTTGATATTTGTTAACATCATTGCGTTTACTCGTTGGAACAACACAAGAACGGGCTTGCCCAAGTCACTCGCGCGCCCTTGTGGGAGCACGATAATGCAATATCATAGTAACTAATGCTTCATAGCTGCTCCGTGTTTCAATGTCGAGTAATGGAGCATTCATCTCAGTTAAACATAGGATTCAATTTTTAAAAATCTAGGCTACGCTTAGTTGAAACCTGGCAATTTAATACTTTTCGTATTATCGTTTACCATAGACTGGCTCTAGGTACTGCGAACTCGAATGCGCGCAGTGCACAGAAGACATTAGGCCTACTTATAATACACTCAGAGTGCAACTTTATAGAATTAGACATGACGGAACAGGCAAAACTATTAGTATAGATATAGTAGGCCTACTCCAACACATAACAATGAGTAAAGTAAAAATGTTCTTATATCAAATATTGTTATTAATAATAACGACCCTCATCCCTAATCTGCATATGGAGAGTGAGCGAGCGGTGGGAAGTTACTTGAAATACATTTTATTTAAAAAGAAACTGCTAACCGGAAACTGGTAAGAAACTTAACATTGTATGAATGAAATGAAATACTTGCACGGTTAACTTAAACTCAAAATCTACAGAGGAAGGCAATTTGTCTAGAAGGGAGCGGTTAAACCCGCAAAACATTACTGAGACCAAGCCTATTACACTTCACAACCCCGGAAGCACACTTCTTCTTTCATGTTTTTGTAATTTAGAAATTTGCATAAATCCTAAATAAACTTTCTCGATGCTTTTATAAGGTGATTAGCTTTTCGAAGCCACTTTTTGAACACGCTAGGAAACAGTTTAACTTGCGAATGTTGAAATTATCTATCCATGCGAAATGCGCATTTTATTTTATTAAAAAAATCGATTTGTTGGATTGTAGCCGATAAAATTACCAACCAATCGAGGCATGTATGCCTATGCGAGTTTACAGCAGTTGCACCGATCGTTTGCTTTACATTCGTCAAATCACAAACAACTCGATTTAAAGTAACTTTTGACTTCTTGTGGTACAAGAGTAAACGGCCCCTCATTCATTAACATACACGAAAATGATCTCAATTTTACATTATATTCAATTCCTTGTTTACTTCGAGTATTCAAGTGATCACATCAGTGCACTGAATATGTGCAGCATCTTCGCTGAACTTAAGTGACAGAACAAGAAACGTTTTTGGTGACAACAAATGACTTTCTTTCGCACAGTGGGGAATAATTGGAGCTGAACACGGGAAATAATAATAAAAATATAAAAGCAGTTAACACGCGTGCTATAAGCCACACATAAAGTTGCCGTGAAGTTGCAGTAAATTGCAACAAGCCCAGTTCAGTGATCATAGGCCTACTTTAATAATAAAAACAATAATAGCGGGCTACAGTATGTTTTTTTTATTGAACAGCACTCACCTCTTCCAGTGCTGCCACGGCATTCCTACAATGAGACATTCGAGTGGTGAAGTTGGAGGTCGTGGGAGCTTTATAATCTTCGGTTGTCTCGGCCATGAATTCCAACACTGAGATTAGGTCCGGCATTTTTAATCCCTTTAATATCGTTGGACTATTCCCAAAGAATTGTTAATAATATAGTTTTTGATTCTTTTCCCCGCTGTAACAACCAAGTTGGAAAAAGTCGGGTTAAACTATAGCCAGTCAGTCATTGCCGTCTACGCATAGTTCCCACTGGGATGTCCAAATCAAAATTACAGGTTAGCCTACTGTTCATATGAATCGCTACTAAAGCAGTTGTTTTTCAATAATGTGTCCTTCTGTTTTAATTCGGGGATCCCACGCACCCACCTAATCGAAATGCGCAAACTAATAAAGACTTGCTTTGCTTCCAAACTTTCTCCCCGCACTGTCGAGTCTCTTCCTTGTTCATGCACGCCCCAGCAATCAGTAGACTACAGGCTGGAAATTTCACAGCAGAGAAGCAAGGAATTTCACCAGCAATAAAGCGCAGAAATTGACAGAGTCAATGTAGGAGAGGGCAACCAATCAAGATCATCAGTGGTTAGAATCGGTCCAATCACGGTTAAGAAAAGGCGTAGTCACCTTTCAGATTACGGTGGCAGGTTGACAGGGTTGACGGGGAGCGAGATAGCAGTAATCTCAGGTGTAGAACCAACCGGTTGCGCACGTCTCTGTGGTGCACTTCTCGTTCTGCAAAAGTGGAGAACTAAGTAGGCTATGGCGCGTTTCTGTTCTTAACGTAAGATTATAGCCTCAGGAAATTAAATGTTTTTATTTGCACATCATAAACACAACATGTTAGTGGAACCTATTTTCAAAACAATATATACTGGATAAAACAACAAGTCCAGTAAGCAGTCTCTCCGCGGGACATAAACATCTAATTAATTTCATACATTCATTCATACACAACACTGACGAGGCATATCACCGACGTCCAAGTGCTAACCAGGTGGTTAGTGAACTGTATTCGAGAAAGCCACACTTTTCTGGCGATTAATAAAAAAAAATTAAAAAACTACAATGCAAGACTTTGTTCTTTCTGATGTGAAAATGACTTTTGCAATAACTGATTGACAACTGTTAGTACCTATTATTGACACATTAAATTGTATGGATTTCAATGTGAAAACAGAGCTCCCAAGGCCCACCACAGAAAGGAGGATGTGAACTAACACTGATAAAAACTAAAGTTGATCTGCTGACTTGAGAAGTAAACCAGTTCCCTCTCACCCTCTACAGAAAGAAATGTTGCTTTTAAATTGCATCTCTGTACTGTGTTACATTATATTATTTTTTGAATGTGGATTACAAGTCTTTGTCTCATTTCAGTGCAGAATATGCTCAATTAATTTTTTTTGATTTTTTTTGGTTTTATTTGATTATATCTTTGGATTCTTTACTCAAAAATAAGTTTTCCCTTTAGTTTGTCTATCAGTAAACCATTTACAATAGATGTCAGCTCAAAGTAAAAAGGGGGATTACTAAGGCAGTTACACAGGGGGATATCAGTATTATATTCAGTGAGTAGGGTTGGAAATT
Organism: Anguilla anguilla; assembly: GCF_013347855.1. Classification (NCBI taxonomy): domain Eukaryota; kingdom Metazoa; phylum Chordata; class Actinopteri; order Anguilliformes; family Anguillidae; genus Anguilla; species Anguilla anguilla. Next base: position 46,749,704 of record NC_049206.1, on the reverse strand, counting down.
TAACCAGAACACTGGGAGAACATCCTACCCTTTGTAATAATTAATGTGATCTTTAATTCCTGCAGTGAGTCAGGAGTGTGTTTTTAATGTCTCATCTGAAAGGAAGCGTTGGGGCATTGCTTTTTCTGGTGGGTTCAGAGTGAAGAGCGCCACCTACTGGCTCTCCAACAACACGTCAGCAGCAATGTAGTTTCACTGGTCTCCAGCACTGCAGAGCGTCAGCTATCAGGCAGGAGAAAGCCACAGTACAATATGGCTGCTGGCCAACGAAACTGGAAGTTGGGCAACTAATATATTAGGCTAATCCCAAACTAGAGGATTAATGAATCATACTTCACTAACCAGCACTTAAATTGCTACAAAAGTGGGCAAGAATAGAACAGTTGGAAAATTAATACTAAGTAATAATATGCCTTGTCATTTAGCTAGTTGCTGTCCTGTTAGCAACAAACGCTTTTTTCTGATTTTGAGCCGGTCTGTCATTTCTGCCTGCTCACCCACAGCACCAGTCAGGTCTTCTCATCACCATGGTAACCAGAAAGTTCCTCACAAGGACTTTGGGCACCCTTAGTCACACTACCCTCAATGTTGATTTTTACATCAATAGGAATACATTTCTTGGTACAGAGTATTCAGTTCTTGCACGTCAAATTGGCTTGCTGTAAATTTCTGCCTGAGTTTGTGTCATATGACAGTGCCTGAAAGAAACTGTTAACGTGTGAGCAGTGCCTCTGTCGGTTAACATGGGAGGCGGGAGACACTGAACGCGCTGGTGGAGTCAGACACAGGTGTAACACACAGGTAACAGGGGAACTAACATAGCCCCAAACTACCAATGAGATATTTAGATATGTTTTAAATATATTTTTAAGGATGTTCGCCATCTTTTAAAAAAAGAGAAGCAAACTCCTGTCATCTGAACCTACAGGGGAGGGAAACTGCCCTGCCCCATATCCAAACATACACATCACACACTTAGAAACAAAAGTAAGAGCTGTTAGCCTTCAGAGTTCTCGGAAGTAGGGTCCTCATTTTGAGAGGAACAGCATTCAGGAAACTTTCATCAGTTTTGCTTTTTTCTCCAGTGGGCGAATATGTGGTGCGGTGTCGGTCTCATGCGGACCGAGGTCTGTGCGTCTCTCTCCTGTCTGGCACCGGGTGAAACTTGGAATGTCACAACAACCCACAGATGGAATCCAATTGGCAGCCGGAGAGGTTACCATGGAGACAAGGGCAACAGCTGACCGGACCCATGCTAAGCCATCAAGATTTAATTGGTCTCTGTTAGATTTAAATACCTAATACCCAGCAGCCGTGACACAGATGTTTATTAATGCAGTGAGATTAATGTGCTACGAAAACCCATATTTGAGAAGACTGCAAATGTCTGACAAATGTCTATTTTTACAAAAAAAATTTCTCTGAATTTTAACTCAATACGTATCCTTTCATGGCACTTATGCCATTTACAGTATTGCTCTAAATGAGAAACTACATCTTAAAACCCAGCAGGAGTACTACTTTTACTAAATGTGAAACATTCGCAATGCTTCTGTAAAATATCACCTTAAAAAATGATGTGCTAGTAAATCTACACTAAGAGAAGTTTCAACATTGATTTTCTGAATCAAATCACTGTGTATAGATTGGTTGCTGTCCTTCTGAGAAAGGTACAGCAAATTTCTAGCTGTAAAATATAAGCTTTGTTAAAGACATCTTCAAAAACAATGAGCATAATGAACATTAGCTTAATGCAGCAAGCGCAAAGAACACCAACTGATTGAAGTGCCTTGATTTACAACAGTAGCAGGGTTAATAGACAAGAGGCTTTTAGTATCATTAATTCAAGAGCATTACCTTTACTTAATCCACATCACAGGGCATAAGAGAGGTTATATATAATCTCCTTAAATGTTGCAGAACCTAGAGACAGGCTTACAGGGAGCAGAGCCGGCCAAAATTATGCCAACTCTTTGGGACATCCAGTTAGTCACCCAGTACACATGTGGCAGCGGGGAAACAACTCAGTAGAAGAACACCAGTCAAAGCTTTGGCTTACCTAATAACTACAAGCCCAAAAACTATATTGCTCTAGATGACATTATTTAAATCTGCAATTCCAGAGAAACAAAGACAGGCTGAGTTGCAAATTGAATTGTAACAGAAAAAGGTACTAGCTGGATTAATTTAGCAGAACGCCACAGAATTATTAACACAAAAGGTTATGGTGATTTGGAACACCGAGGGATATTACCCAAATGACCAAACCAGTATCACGATGTTACAAAAAAAAAAAAACTTTTATAGGTATACATTTGTTTAATATTCACATTGTCTAGGCACACATTTCAGGAGTACATAATTTGCAGCCTTACATTATTTTCTTTGCAGCAAAATTAAAATGCCTACATGTTTACACTGCAGTGCAATAGAGACAGGATAAATCAACACTTTAATCTGCATGTCATTCGCTCAGTCACCAAGGGACTCATGACACATGATCATTTTTCTTTCGTGTTCTCATCTTAAAATTATATGTATAAAAATAAATCTACTATCATAATCATTTTGATACAATTTGAGCTCCATGCACTTCTCCTTACATGAAAGGCCCTGTTTGTCTCTTGTACAAAAAAATAAAATAAAACCTACTCCTCAAAATATCAGCTAAGAAATACAAATTAACTTAGTGTCCCAGAAAAAAACTCAGCCAGAGCAAATGGCTCATTGTACTGCAATTTGTAATGTCTATGATGAAAGTCTCTCGCAGGGCAAAGAGTAGTGTTGAGTAAAGTGGTGAGCAGAGGTAAATTCGGTCTTTAAGGGGTCTTCACAGAGGGAGGAAGAGTTGATTTGTCTGAAAAAACAAAATAAAAATACAGAAGTCATTTTGGTTCACACCTGCACCAAATGCAATTCAGCCTTCACAAACGTTCTGCATATTAAGCCATACATATAAAAACCCAAAAGATATGAGTAGAGCTTACGACATAGCATATTGAACACATGAACGCATAATCATTAGCATCCCAAAAAACCCTGATGTTAATGGATGTCAAACAATGGGGTCATTAAGGGAAAGATCATGCTGTGAACCACAACTGCCCACCTCACCATATTCTCTTATCCTGAAAACAATGAGTGAGACTTGATGCTGCACATCTCTGTTGGATAAGAGCATCTGCTAAATACCAAATTTTAGTTGCAACTTGACTGTGTTTTTGATAAGAAAAAAAGGTGAACAGTGCCACCTGTTGTCCATTCATTTTTGGGCCATTCTGCTCAGAATCACTTTTGAGATTGACGCCATCCAGGTTACCAGGCTCCGACAGGAACAACCTGATCCAGGCAAACCTGGATTCCTGCGGTTCCCCCTGGTACTCAGTAAACGCCACAGGGTGGGAGGCCGGCCTTACCCTTAAGCAGAGGTGTAGTGTGTATCCTGCTCTCCTCCAGTGTTGAGAAGGAGCCCCCCGCCGCCCTCTCCGAATCCTGCCCCCCCGTCTCACACATCAGCACACTGATGGGGCCTCTGGAGCCCTTCAGGTGGATCTGGATACCATCCTGAGAATCAAAAGGTAAGGAAACCGGCTCACGCCCATAAATTCAACCGTGCTATCGGACGCTATCGTGCCATTTTCTCTTTCCTGAAGATACACAGAAGGGAATGTACAGACACTAAACTTTGGTTAGCCCTCAAGTACAGACAGGTCCAAAGCATTCAGTCCAAGATGGCTGAACACAGAAAATGTACTTTCTGTGACCAAATACCTAACTAAGCTAATTTCAATAATGCTGTTGGCCAGAAGCAAGCTTTACATTGCACTTGCGGTAAGTCAATGTCCAGTTGCCACTATTTAGTAGCTTGTGCTCCAAGTTCAGTGTCCTAACAGTGCCCGACTCTGGAGTCTGGAGCCCACCTCCTTGGGCGTGGGGACTTCCAGCCTGGTCTCCTCAGGAGCCTTGATGGCAATGACCACCTGCTCCCGGAAGGCCTCGATCCTGCAGATGTCCTCATGAGTCACATAGGCCGAGGTGCGAAAGGGTTAAAGAGGAATATACACACAAGAAAAACCTGAAATAAGCCTGGCTTTTAAAGGTCAGAAATACACAGATTTTTGTCATGCATCCAAAACCTGTTTTAACCAGAAAAAATTAAAGCAATTTTGATCCATGTAATTGAGTGGCTTCTTAGTGGTCTTCATGGTTATCTAATGATTAATATTAAACATTACAAATTATGATAAATAATCACCTATTTGACAAACATAATAAAGATCAGTGATGGTTATCCTGATGGAGTCGGGCATTTACAATTTGTTCTGCTGAATCTTAACGTTGGCAAAGTGAAATCGCTACAACCTCAGTCTTCATTGGAGGGAAACTAATCTATTGTGCAATCCTCATATGCACACATTTGTGTAGGTTTTCATCCAAAATTGCCGCCTTATTATTTTTCTTGGGAAGGCGCTGGATAGACTCAGCGAGGCGGAGGCGATCGGGAAGGATATTCGGCGTTCTCCTTGTGGTCGGTAAGGAAGAAGAGCTGCTGGGCGCAGTCTCTGATGAGCTCGTCCAGGGCCTCCTCCATGGCCGACAGGTCCAGCAGCTCCTCCCGAAGCTTGTCCTTCCACTGCACGCCCAGCTCGCCGGCCGGAATCGAACCCCTGTGGAAAAAAAACCCAGAGGGGATCGCGAGAGCGGTCAGAGCCTCACTCGCGTTTCCAAAAAACCCCAGCTCTGACTATGTGCTACTCCACAAAGAGGCAGTACAGTTAATCTGCTTCAGAAAGCATTTGCATCAAGTTATGAGAGTGATGAAAAGATGTTCAACCCAAACCACTTGATTCCAACAGAACTGACGTTGCCCTGGCTAAGTTTCATTACGTTTATTTCACTCGAACTCAACTTAAAATGGTCAAAACTGTAGTACTTTCAGGTGACAGCTGGAGACTGCCGAATGAAACCGCTGATGGAGCACTGGGAGACTATGCTTTGCTTTCACAGCCAGCTCAAGAGATTTTAAAAACACAGGAAACATGTAGAATTTCTGGCTCTTGTTCCAGGTTTTCTGGCCTTCCTTGCATAAGGTGCATCCGATAGGAGAGGAAGGCCAATGCAACTTACAGTACCCCCACTGGATCTAGCTGAATGTGGAGGAAAGTCCACTGGATCTGGCTGAACGCGAGGGGAAATCCACTCTAACTTACACCCACTGGATCTGGCTGGTGCTGCGCTTCTTGATGAGCTGGATGCCGTCCAGCACGTTGGTGACGTCGTAGACGCGCCTCTTGCGGGTCCCCAGGACGCGGGCCGCCTCGTTGAGGTCCACGATGCCGTTGGGGGCCGTGCTCAGCAGCTCCATGAAGCGCTTGGTGAGCCGGCCCAACGACACGTCGCAGCGGTACCGCGGCAAGGAGAAATCGTTTTCAACTGGGTAGAGAGACGGTCCGTTTGTCAGGGGCAAACCCCACTTACGAACAGTCTGTCTGTAAGGCTTAGGTTATGGCCAATGAAACAGAACCAAAAACACTGTGTCGGGCGGCAGCGTAGTATAATGGGTAAGGAGTGGGTCTTGTAACCTAAGGGTCGCAGGTTCAATTCTAGGACTAGGACACTGTCGTACCCTTAACCTGCATAGCTTCAGTATATATCCAGCTGTATAATTGGATACAATGGAAATGCTATATAATACCATGTATGTAAAAAATTGTGTAAGTCGCTCTGGATAAGAGTAAAATGTAATGTATACATCGACACAAGTCTCAGGTCCAAATGAAGTCAGGGATCAGGAAAAGCTCCTGCTCAGACGCGTTTGTCCAAGATCTGCTCATTAAGGTAACTGTCTCATAGATAACAATGAGTTATGTTTGCAACTATAAAAATATCACAAACATAATTGCTCATCAACTTATCAAGAATAGATTACTTTATCAAAAGCAGGACAGCAAAAATATTGCAGATTATGGGCTTGCCAGAAGACTGAAAAGCTTAACAGAAAAAGATGCTTTTGAGCTTTGGTGAATTAGAGATGTATTAATGGATATGTAGGAAAACAAAGTAAAATATTGGGGGCCCAAAGTTCATGACAAATAAACTTCATACCTTTGCACTTATGGGGACCGTATGTCATAGCCGATGCCTGTGCAGTGAAGGTGCTACAAATGAAAAACAAAACTGTTCGTCAGCACTGTTCCATCTTACCTGACCTCGTCCCCAACGCAGAAAAACCTTTAATTTCTCAGTACAGGTCAGCATCTAAGCTATGATGCACACTTACTCCGTTTCATCCACGGAGTCCGGTCTTTCAGGGGCCTCTGCCTCCCACGACTGACCCTCCCCACCTTCATCCTGAAACAAACAATGGAGGAGTTGATGGTATGCTGATGACATGCTTCAGAATTTACTTTGACAAACTTGCATCCCTAAGGCATAATACACCCACACCATCGGCAAATTACAATTAACAGTCGTGTGTGGAATGGAGTGCGCCTAATTAAAAGCAAACGGAATCCCCCGATATTAAATTCCAATGAATGTGCTTTGATCATCCAAAGCCTGTACTTAATTGCCTACCACCAATTCCCGCCACCAAGTTGTCCCGCGAAAACCGACCAAGACCTTCGCCATGCTGATACGCCCCCAAAACAAAACTGTGATGCCCCTAAGCGTATTGCAAAACTCCCACAGACGAGTAAATTGAACCGTTCACGAGCGAAAAGTCAAAAAATGCTGCGGGTCCATAACAAGCCAGTTTACGCGGCTGATCACTGCCTGCTCTGAATGCAACAATTGAACAGATACAAGCTCGTAACAGTAACTTTTAACAGCTGAAAATGTAGCCAAGTTGAAAAGCAGGCTAGTTTGCAGACAAGTTGTCAAACTTTCCAAACCTGCAAATCGGCAGCATCTGAGAGGTCGTCTTGTTCATCAGAGGCGGTTCCAGCACTCATGGCTAGCGGTCCATCCAAATACGGTGGCATAATAGGTATCGCATCTTCACTTATTCCGCGTTGCGTTATGTGGTCTTTCAGAAAGTGGTCTTCACATATTCGATGCTCATCTGAAGGCACTTTGTCGGTCTCTCTCAGTGCGGCTAGCCAAACTTTAACTCTGGCTGGGTCTTTAGGAAAACTGAAAAACCTTTTGCGAGGTCGATTTGTGGGCTCAGTCTTTGCGTAACTTCTGTTAGGGCAGCCTTGGACCACGCATTTAACCATGGTCAAAGCTGCTTTCAGAAGCCCTTAAGGCTGCACGGTTTATCGTCTTCTGCAGCAACGCTTCGCTCCCGGAACGGATATGACGCCATGCAACCGGATATTTATTTCGACATGTCTTCTTCTTTGGTTGTTCTTCGCATGTTATCACCATCTAATGTGTTGGAGTGTGCATTCGGCATATGTTTCAGCAATGCAGCTTTTTTTTTTTTTTTTTTAATTCTTAAGACTTTTGTCACTATTTTTACCCATAATAGAAATGTAATAAAAGCGCCTGCCAATAAGTAAAACGCAAAGTGGGTTTCTAGCCGTTGCCATGTTAATGCACTCTCAGAAATAAAGGTACAGTGGAGATACATTTTTGTTCCTTAAGGAACAAATTCCCCAAATGTACCCTGAAGTTTGAATAATGTCCTATTTGGGTACTAATAAGTACCTTTTACATGCAAAAGGTGCAAATGAATTATGTACTGCTGGCTAGGGGAATATTTTATGTACCTTTAGAGTACTACCTCAGTGACCAGCATTTTTACCTTTTCATGCACTTTTTTGTGTCTTTTCTGCCCATCTCATTTGACCATCATTAGTTAAATAATCCCTTCATACAACCATAAAGGAGTCAAATTCAACTCAACAAAATTACAAACTCAAATGACGATCAATCATCAATTTACAATAGATGATTTTTCCAAAACCTATGCAACCCACATGAAAAATAAAAAAAGGATATTAGTTCATGTGCATTAAATAAATTACATTAAAAGCAACAGAGGTCTGTTATGGTCTTTTAAAAATCCTTTTAATTTTTTCACACTGAGAGATTGTAACTGATCTTGTACAGATGTTCCAGTGTTCTCAGAGTAAAGGTAACATAAGTTTGACCATGTAGCACGATCCAGTTTGCCCCCCTCAACCTCATTTGTAATAATAATAATAATGATGATGATAATAATAATGATGATGATGATGATGATGATAATAATAATAATAATAATAATAATAAGGGCTTTTATATTGTACCTTTCATCTCAGGATCTTAAAGGGCTAAATAGAGCCTGTGGAGCCATTGTGATTGGTGAAGTCTGAAGAGGCGAGTCTTAAGTTTGCGTCAGAAGACGGGCACTGTTTCAACTGTTCTGACCACAGTGAAAGCTCATTCCACCACCGGGGGGGCCGAAAGGGCAGGAGACGTTGGCAGGAAGTGCAAGAATGCTGGGGGGAACGTCGAGGCGCCCAGTTTGCTGAGTGAAGAGGTCTGGCTGGTGTGTCAGGTCTGCTAATATTTTGAAGATATAATAGAGTGGTCCCTTTAGCTGCCCAGTGGAATAGCACCAGGGTTTTTAATTTGATGCAAACTGATATTGGTAGCCAGTGGAGGGAAATGAGAAGGGGTGGGAAATGGCTGTGCCTTTGGAGGTTGTACATCAGGCAAGCAGCAGCATTCTGGAAATGCTATAGAGATCTGATTGTGGAGAGAGGGCGAAGAGGGAGTTGCAGTAGCCAAGATGGGAAATGACTAGGCCCTGGACTAAGAGCTTTGTTGTGTAGGTGGTAAGGAAAGGGCACGTTCTCAGCATGTCGTACAGCAAGTACCCGCATGCCAAACATACCACCATGGTGTTATCAGAGAGGACAATATGTTCTTCAGTAACACTCTTGAGTTTCCAAGCAGATGAAGAGATCCACAGTGTAGTATATTCCATGATGAGTGAAAGGTCAAACAGGAGGGAGGACTTGCTTGGAAAGTATAACATCTCAGTTATAGCCATGGTGAGCTTCAGGTGACAGCTTGCCATCAGCTCAAATTTCTTGTAGGCAAGCTGAGATGTGTTCTGAGACCGGAATATTGGAAGGACAGAATTCATAAAGATATGAGTGTCATCAAGACCAAGAGACTGAATATATAGAGAGCAGAAAACTAAGCATCGAACTCTGGGGGACACCTGTAGTGAGGTTATCAAGTCTGAAAACTCTACCTCCCCATGAAACTGGGAAGGAACAACTGTTGAGTGGTGTCAAGTGCTGCAGGGAGGTCAAAGAGGCCCAGAGCAGAGGAAAGGGAAACTGTCTTTGCAGATAGAAGCTGTGCAGTGAGAGACTGCTGAGTTCCGTTGTGATAACAGTTTAGTAGTAGGTTGGATAGACACATGAATCCTTTATTGTCCTTGAAGGGAAATTGCTTGGCACAAGTGGCTCACACAAAGCAGATAAAGCCCAATTACAGTTGATACACAGTCAAAAACAATACTGTACTTCCAAAGATTGTGCTACATTGTGCCATTGTTGGTTGTTAAGGAGCTGAATACATTTGGGGAAGGTTTGTTTTGAGGTCTGGGCTTTGGGTAACAGCAACCATAAGGTAGATATAAAGACATGATGTATAGAGGGTGTGAGGGATCAATAGTAGGACATGCTGATGGAAAGTCTGGTGAAAAAACACCTAACATTGTAAAGCCTATGTTGTTTGTTTTGACCAGTGTGTCTTTGTTTTGAACAGCAGACCATTCAGTTTTTCAGTTTAGCCTTTATTCATGAAAGCAAACTGTTTATTTTTTTAAAGTACAGTATAAAATATTTTGAACAATGGAAATAAACCACACTGAATCAACCACCGAGTGTGTGTATGTCTGAAGAAGACTTGCATTTATTCACCATGAATAAGAATAGTATAGAAGCCAGCTTTTTTATTTTTATTTTTTGAAAACGTAACAATGTCAGTAGAATACTAATCTGTTTATCAATGCATTTGGCTATTCACGTTTCAATGCAGTGTGTTGGGAAGTCAAATAAAAAACACTAGTTTATTCTTCAGGTCTCATGTGATTTTTATATATAGGACCTCACATATTCATTAAAATTACACCAGTTTCAACCTACTCCTTTTTGGTAAACAGCTGCTCTGGGATGTAAGCACCTAAACAAGTGCAATTGTTTTAATTAGATTTTTCAGTTTCAGGAGGTTGTGTGTCAGTGGAATATTTTAAGAAATGAATGGTGGTGACGCGATTAATGGGTGGAAAGAGGGTTCCGCAGTGATTTGCCCCAGAATCTGTAGATCAACATTGAAGTGGCAACGTCACGTTTGTGATTGGGTGAACTTGTCATATTTCCATGTTTGATTGGCTGATGGGAGAATTGGTGTCCGTTTCTCACCGCCTACTCCTGATTCGTTGTTTTAAGGGCTGTGTGTCTCTCGGCGGTGCTGTAGCGCTGCTTATAGACGTAAGCGGTACAGTGTAGCAGTAGCCGTAGCAGCTGCGGCAGCAACACCAGCAGTTACAGTTGCAGCTGCAGAAACGACTCGGGGTGTATCGGGATTTCACGGTCTCAGGGTGAGAGGAGCAAGAATTCAATTAGCACTGACTGAATCATGGCTACTGAAACAATATCCTCGTGCACAGGCTCCAGTTTACTGCAGCCGATAAGCGAAATCGTCAATCTCCCATTGGATCAGGTAATGTTTGATCTTCATTAAAATCGAGCATTTTCTATGAATTGTCTTTCTGAACTGTTGCATAGGGCTGATTGCATAGGCTACCAGACGCTTTTAATGGAAAACAATGAATTCCGTACTACAGAGTAGCACGCAATGTAAGTATTGATGCTGTTGGTCACACGAAAGATTTTCACTGTGCTGGTTTTAAGTATGGTTCATCCGATTGTTAACCTATTGTTACCACATCACAAGCTGCTTATTCCCTTTATTTTCATTCATTAAGTGGGAACGAACGACCATAGCGACCAAATGAAATTCCAGACATGTTGCAACGTTCCGAATTTTCTATCATATTCTATACATTTTTTCTTGGAAAATGGACAGGAAAGATGAACATCGCGAGGCTTTGAAATTTCCCCCCTCCTAAAAAAAATGCGAATTTCCCAGCTGCTTTTGTGCAGATGGAGACGAGGACGTGAATTGTTCCCCTCCCGCCTGTCTGCATTTTTCAGTCCAAAACTTGGGTCATTCTGAAATTGTTCGTGTCGTATTGTTTCGAGATTTATATGGAGGCTTATGGCTTCCAACTGTTTACAAAAACTGAAGTTGGATCCTGTGTAATTGTCTCTCCGGGCGTTATTTTCGGGGCGTATACGCCTTCCTCTCATTTCTGTTCCTGTCTGGGACACTGACGTTTTTTATGCACTTCGTTACGCTATGTAGTTTGAGACGTTGAGCAACGTGTAAATTTTTTTCCGTCAAATCTTCGAGTTTACCATTCTTGTTACAGTATTAATTATAATCATATTGGCATGACTTTTGTGCAGGCTTATGCTTGTTAAAGCAACCATGCTCAGTTGAAAGATAAAGCCAATGTGCATAGGCTATAGTTCGCAGCTAGAATGTAATCACTGATATTTTTACATAAATATTTTTCTGTGGTTTCTGTGGTCTGAATTTTCCTTTTTTCAGAAAATTCAGAGGAAATGGAGCAACTCACCTTTTGCTTGTGGTTACTGTGTAACACTTAAAAAAACAAAAACAAGGATATACAGTTAATATGTAAACAAGCTAACCTTACATCATGTATCATGAATTTAAACCAGCACATTTAACAGACAGTTGGATAACTGGTACAACCCCACTTGATAACGTGTGTTGAATATGATTTTGTAGTTGTAGGAATATCCATTCTATGGAAGATATAAGAGTGTGTCATTAAATATACTGGTACTGTACTCTTTATTACTACACTGAGTTCTCTCCATCACAGCCATTGTGTGGCTCATCATTATATAGCATTAGATGCCTTAGCATTAATGTTTTAATGTACTAATTGACAAATGATTATTTTGTTCCAGCACAAATTCACTTTACATTGTAGAAATTAAAATTTATGTATAAGGAGCATCGAACCTAGGTGAGAATTGCTTCTTTGTAAATCTTTTAGCATTCAGCATGCATTGATGATGAACATTTGAACCTCTTCCCAAAAGCTGGATGAGCTGCATGCCCTTCTTTATATTACACTAGTGGTCCACATTTTTCCCTTCGCAAAACCTTTCCTTTCCATAATATTGAGCAAATATGATCTTGTGTTGACAAAATGTTTTAGCAATGTGCAGATGAATAGCTTGACATTTTTGATTGTAACAGTTGACTGCAGCAGTAACATGCACAGCCTCCAATAGACAGGAGTTATTGTTCATAACCCCTGTTTTCTCAATGAAGATTGGTTACCATGGGAACTACTGGTTAATTCTGTACTCTCTTGGTGGTAAGCCAGCTGAGAGAAATGCTCATTTGCACTGGAAAGTCTTTGGCTTAATTTATTTAAGCATCCACTATTATTAGCTACATTGGTGGTCAATATGCAGTCTTTTGGCTCTTTCCTAATAGTCAGCAGAAAAATATTTGCATAAACTTTTGTTTTTTTTATGATAAAAAGAGGATCTGAAAGTTGCTATTTTTTGTACTGTTGTAGTTTGTTTTAAATTGCCACCAGTAATCTCATATGTGGAAATTGTTGTACTATCATTGTTAGTTATGTCTTTTTTGTTATTGTTGCAAAAAGACAGAAAGAGATGATTCAAATAAGCCTTCTACAGTGCCTCCATTCCATCTTTTTTCTTAAACAAGGATTGATCTTGATATTTGCTGTCCAGCACCTCTTTTTAATGTCTGAAACTATTTAATGTCACCCCGTTGTTTTTAACCTGATAACCCTTAGGTGAGCATAGCCCATTCTGGACCATTTTAAGAGAGGTGACGTGCCTTATGTGCAGTCAGAGTAGATGGTCCTGGACATAGAAGCGTACTGGTCTTAGTTTGTGCGCTGCCCCTCCACCCCCTCCACTCCCAGCAGAGAGGCCTTTAGGACACGTGGATGTCGGAGCCCAAATTGATTATCCACCCAAAAACCAAGCCACCTTGAAAACTTATATTTGGCTTTTCATCGATTTATTTTTTTGCCTTCTTGCATTCACACCACAATGTTCTGAAGACGCATGGTTGTAGGGAACCAACCTCCCCCCCCCCCCCCCAACCTTGAAGTATTAACAGTAATTGGACCATGAAGTGTCATGTTCCTGTTCAAGATGCATATTTCCTCTGTTGACTTTTTTCACCCCATCATAGATTTGGAATCCACACTTTTTTGCCTCTTAAAGACATATGCATGCTTTTTTATTTGAAAATATAATAAAATGACTATGCTAAGGCATATCTATGCTGCACTGGAAATCTCAGTCTTTACACTATTTCACCAAATTCATGCACATTTACCTGTATTTGTTATTCTAAAATGTGTTCAGGATGTTTCTGGGTGTGGCACTTTTTTGTGTGGGAAGGGGTGTGTGTGGCTACAGAGCCTGTGGTTTGGGAGAGCAAAGTTTTTGTTGCTAGTTAGCTGCTGCAATGGTAGATGATGCTAAGAAGTCTAGATACAGTAAAACAGAAAGACCAGCCAACAGGGCTCATTCAGAAACTGAAACTGTTGAAACCGTTTCAACCTTGAAATTACTTGGTTTTGGTGGTGTCAGCTGGAATTCGCCAAGGAGATGAAAAGCAATGCGGCATTGGCCTGTTTGGGTAGCATTTGTTTCAAAGTCTGTTCTTCCATCAAGATGCCCCCCCCGTGGGAAATGCTGGTACTGTTGATAGTTGCAATGTAGCTAGCTTGGTAATTCACCTGCATTTATTTCAATCAGGGGAACTTAATAACAAAGCTAACAAAGTTGCTAACTTTGGACTAAAAGGCAATGGATAACTTTTTCACTTTACAAGTATATTAGCTATTATAGACATATGGCCTGCTAATGCTATTTATTCCGCACGCGATTCCATGTTTACATCCCAATTCTAACTAAATGTCCAGGAGGTTATTCCATGAAGCAGGATTGGTGATTTAGCTGGATAACTGCGCGGTGTAAAACAGAGCAGCTTGTTTTACTTCAATCCATGCTCCATTTGGGTGGGTTTTGAGTTTTACTCAGTGCAGTTGTCCAGCTAACTCAGTAATCCTGCTTCGTGAAACAGGGCCCAGAATAGCTAAATGCCAAATGAGGAAAAACACAAAGTAGCTGCAGCAGCACTATACGGAGTAGCTACCGTAAGATGTTCCCACACACTAAGGGTTACTAAATTACTTACTAAATTACTTTTATTGTCTATATAGAATCATTCATGTTGCGAAAATGCCATTTTCAACTCTGACCACCTCACCTCTTCGCTTGATATTTTGCTTGTAGTGCTCGAAAGTGTGTCCTCAACGGAGGTGTGGGTGGGGTTGAGGACGAAGGAGCAGATTTTTTGTTCAAACACAGAGTCTACAAGGGCTGCAAAATCCTACATGGTCTATCTTTAAAAGGCATTATTATTATATGTTTGATCCATTGGGCCTATTTCTTCGGTTGCTCATGAGTTTGTATTTAATATTGAATTGGGCTATTGTATTTCTTAGTAATCATTTATTATTTATTCACAAGCAGCAACAATGATTTACATTTTGCCATTCATGTTGATGTAATACATGTCTCTTCCTGTGTAACGTATGAAGTATGTATGTCTCTTCCAGTGAGTGATGGCAAATCCTAGCACACACTGGATTCATTATGACTCTAATGGGAGTATTTTCATATTATGGAGGGGGGGTTCTGTGTTCTGTGACCCATAGACATCACCAGCTGCCGGGCTTGTTCCCTGGTGATGCTCTGCCAGGCCTGTAATGCAGTATGTTCAGTTCCTGTTTGTTTTAGGGGATTTTGCCATTAGTCTTTTTTTCAGCAAGGCAAACACATCTTCAGTTGGATTTAGGTTGGGTGATTGACGTAGCCAGTCAAGGAAAATGACCCTGAAATGAACCTTTTTGACCCTGAAAAACTACTTGGTTTAGCAATATGTTTGGGCTCATTGCCCTGCTGCAAGGTGAAGTGCTGTCCATTGAGTTTTGAGGCATTTGGTTGGATTTGGGCTGATATTTAGATACACTTCAGAATTTATCCTGCTGCTGCCATCAGCAGTCACATCATCAGTAAAGACAAGTGAACCAGTTCCTGGGGGTGCTTTGGATCATGACCAGTTCCTTTTTTTCTCCACACTGTTCTCTTTCCATCACTTTGGCACAGGTTAATACTCATCTGTCCATAAGAATTTGTTACAAAAATCTAGTTTTTTAATGTACTTTTTTTTAAGCAAACTCTAACCTGGCTATTTTGTTCTTGAGGCTTTCCAGTGGTTATGCCAGTGTATATGTCACACCTTGAATCAACTGTAGCCCTTTTATTAGATTTCTTGTGCATGAAATAACGATGCAACAACTCGCAGTTTGCCAAGAAACAGCTGAGCAAAACTCCAATTTCTTTTGGTCCCCTAGAATGGGTAGACTGCGTATAAAAAGGGATGTTATTCCTACACTGTTCACATGGTACAGATGTAAATGTCCTCAAATTAAAGCTGACAGTCTGCACTTTAACCTGATGTGCATTGTTTAATTTCAAATCCAGTACAGAGCAAAAAGTACTTGTACCTGAGTACAAGTTTATTTGTCTTAATGATAAACTGAGTATAAACTCAGTCTGTTCCCTTTAATTTTATACCCATTTCTGTTTCCCCACCACCTCCTCCCATTTGGTGATTTATTGTCAATGATGAGCTGCAGTATATGCACGTCAATAACTATATCATATCCTAATTATGAACTAACTATATGCAGCATAAAACTACACACAGGGCTTCCTACAACAATCTATAATCAAGGCAGCCCATCTTAACTAAACAATGGTATCACCTTGATTATCCTTTTGGCGGCGCGGGTGGGTGGGGGGGTGCGTACATTTTCTGCATTAAAATGGTGTGTGACCGATTAAAAGCTGGATACAACAGTAGGATGTATTTTCAGCAATGTGGCACAGGGAAACATGGCTGCTTGAAGCCCCTTAAGTGAGGTGCTATCATCGTACCCCTGAGCAAAGCAACCTTAACTTCTCTGCAGCGATGGTGCCAGAGACAAGTGGACACGTTCACCTACGTTGCTTGTCAGCTGCAATAAGTGCACCTGTTAAGCAAATAAATAATGAATGACATTAGCACCAATTCTTTTGACTGAACCCTGTGGACTTGAATGCTCTCTTAGCACCTTCTACAGTATTTATGAAACAAGAAAAAAAGCAACATCACCTGTTTCATGAGCTTGCGTTCGGTTTTAATCCCTTCCTGCTTTGGCCTCGGAATCCATTGCCCCCCCCCAGTTTCTTGTTTTCTTCCATGCAGATGGGGGCAGTGGATCCCGAGTGCATCATAGTGTCTGTGTCGCCATTTGCATATTGTGTACTCCCTTGGGTGCTTCCCTCAGCAGGCCGGCTCTTTTTGTTTACCTCGCGCATTTAATTTGCCATTGGGCTTTAATGAGCTGGCGAAGCGCTAGGGGCTCAAAATAAGTTGCACTTTTGCGATCCTGGAGGGCTGCAATGCATAGAAACCACAGAGGAGGGAAATAATGCAGCTCATTTGTTAGTCAGATTTTCTTGGCCGGCTTGAATGGTGCAGTTGAGGTTCCCCGGGTGCTGTGGATGGCACTGCAGAGCGGCGATCTCCGCGTTCGAAGATGAAATATCGTGACGTGATGACGGAGCGCCAGGTGTTCGGCGCGGCCAGGGTGTCGTAAAAGGTCGACGACGGGTAGGGAGCTGTGAGATAAGCTTGTGTTGTTCTTTGTTTTGTGTGCCGCTGTCACTCCTGTGTGCAAACTCCAATTTAAAAAAATGAATGGTTAGAAGGTAGACGATGTTGACCATTCAGTCGCTTAAAAATATGCATGTTTTACTGGTGACGCCTCATGGCCCAGAATTCAGTGCAAACAAAGAGGGCAGTGTCTGCCGCACAGTCCTGTGAGAGCTCCTTGTGTTTGACATTCCTTTTTTTATTTTCTCGTCTGCCCTTTTAACTTCTCTTGTTCGCTCTCCGTCTCTGGTTGGGACCTGCGGTTTTGTGGAGGGGGCATGCTCTTTTTCCACTACCCCCCCCCCCCCCCCCCCCCCCCATTCTCTCTAGGGGGCCCGGGGCCCTAACACTGGGCCCCCAGGCCTACAGGCTTGGCTGCTATTTGCCATGACTCAGCACTTACTTGATCAATGAAACCGGTGGATTACGCACTTGACTTCCCTCACCTGGTTTCCTTCGCCTGAATTTCACTCTGAAGAGTCACTCTGTGTCATCGGCTTTGTCTCCGTAGGATAGCTTGGTTTTTATGATCTGTGCTTCAGGGTGCATGAGCAAGCCTCGTTTTGTATTTTTTTTTTCCTGTCTTAGTTCCAAATATTCCTTGTGATCTTAGATTAATTGTTATTCTATCCTAAGATGGACATTTTTGGTATGCTTTTTTGTTTTGTTACACTGTTATTTCAAAAATTTGCTACACATTTGTCATTCAAGGTTGACTTTTGTTCGATATTGTCTTCATGAGGTCACTCTGTGAAACCATTCAGTGGTGAACACTGAACAAAATTTCAGTTACTGCAGCTTGGTAATATTTTTATATTTTGTGACTTTTTTTGTGGAGTGTTTTGTGGTCTCTTTTCAGCTGAGTGTGAATGGAGGAGTCCTGCTGTGGTGTGACTCAGCTGGAGGGTAATGGGAGATTAGATCGCTTATAGCATCATGTAGGAAGCCTGGTATGGAATCTGACAGCTCCAAGAATAACTTGCACATAGCAGCTTCAAATGGTCCTAATTACTCTTGCTCCCCGACTTGTGAATGATGCATCAGTCTAACACCCTGCATTGTAATGCATAATGCATTCTGCGGTTCATAACTGACTCTCTATCTTGTTTGTTCGTTATGTTTCTAAGAAATCGCAGGGCATTGCAAATTTGTTTCTGAAGCCGATAAGTCAAATTCTTCATAAGGTCAGCATCCCAAAAATCTGCCAAAAATTCTGTTCTCTGGCATATACTGTATGTTGTGTAAATTGATTGCCTGGGCCAAGGTCTGCGTGTGAATTGCACTGATTGGCCATCTCTAGGAACGTGAAACTTTTATGGGTGTGTCTGTCTCTTATGCACCCCAGTGTAAAAGAGCTAGTGTAAGAGCTTGTCACAGTGATGTCACTATTGATCAGCACTGCTGAGATTTATTTAATAAAAATAAAGTGGATTGGAGTGGGGTTTTGCTTAGCTCCTCCCCCTTCCCTGTAACCACGCCCATAAAACTCGGAATTTGCATCAGGTGGTTTTCTCTCAGGCAGCTGCAGTTTTACTTGAGGCCCATTTCAATGTAAAACAACCCAGAAAGAGCTGGCATTTGTTCAGCCAGAAACAGAGGACTGTATGCTTTTATTTAGAGGACAAAATCTTGATAATATTGTTCCAGGTTTTGTTATTTATAGGTTAGGGTCTGTTTCTTGGGGAATCCTTTTTTGTTTTTCATTGTGCAAAAGGACATTAGGGACTTTAAGTTCTGTCGCTCAGAAAGGGGTACAGGCTAACTGGCCTAAATTCAGTAGGCTACTGTTCACCTGAGACGACTTCATACAGAAAGGACTGATGTATAGGCTTTTCTTTCTGGGCCTCAATGGCTTGTGCACTGTTTGTCTTTGTTTCATTCACAAGCCTCTGTGAAATCATTGGGCTCTTATACCAGTGTAGACTTGAAGTGAAGGCTTTCAACACAAACACCTGGAATACCTGCCACTGTTCAAAAATGTGAGCCAGACTCGCTGTAGAATTTGGAGATGTCAACCAGTACTGCTCAGTACTGCGAGAAGACACTAAGCCAGATTTATAACTTTTTTTGGTTATATGTCCGTGTCTCTTCGCTCACTTATTTGGTGTGTTATTACCAAAACTGAGCCGAGCTTTTTTTTTTTGTTCCCCTCTTTGTGACATAATTGACTGGAGGACCATTTTCACCTGGATGTCATTGCACACGCTTCCATTACAGAACTGAGCTAGAAATACAGCTGTGGTTTAATGCTGAGCAAGGCCAGTGTCAGCCTACTGTTCATTTATTAAAGTGTTGATGTATACCAGTAATAAAAGCACTTTATTTGGTCAAATTAGTGGATTTACACATTTTTAAACACCTTTAAAAATAAATGTGTTTTTGAACTCCATACTAATTCCATCCAGTTTAGCTGCTTTGGAAGAATGAATTAAAATCTCAATCTGGCAGCTGTAATTATTGTTTTTATTTTTATTTTACAAACTTATTTTACAGGCTCAATGCACATTACAACATCATTGTAAATGTGCCAGTATTATCCAGTTGGCTAGCTTTCAACTGCAGTCCCTGGGCATATCAATGTCTATGAAACCCCTTTCGGAAGAGCACACAAAATGATACTTCAGTTTCCTTTTCTTTCCTAGATTATAAACTGGCTTCCACACAGACATTGCTAATGTTAAATGTACATTGGCCTTCAGTGTTTAGCCGTACAGTTAGCTTATGAACATGGATTGAGGGCCAGTTGACCTTCGACAGCGCTAGATTGAATCAGTCGTTAGGTAGAGGCTAATTGTGGCAATTAATACTCTCAAAGCAGTCGTCTCAATGTGGTAAGGGCCAGGTTAGCTCTCTGTGCAAACACAACAGCTGCTCAGTGAGGAGGAGGAGGAATCTACTGCTTTATGGCTGGAGCCGCACGAGCCACTTGTTCCAAGGTGACCTTGAACATGTGACCGTTTTCTTGCCATTTTTATTTACCACGCCAGTGTGATTAGCACACGCATGTGTCAGCAGTTTGTAACCTTAATGTTGTTAACTGAAGAGGCTGGAGGATGGGGCATATTTCTCTTACTGAGAGGACATTAATTATGAAGTATTACTGGATACGAACAGCCTTATCCAGGTCCGCTTATGTAGGTTATCTGAACTGTTATCCAGCTAGAACATGACTGCACTAGTCCTCTTGTTAAAATACATGGATTTGACTAGCATGGGGGAAATGTGTTCAGATATTTCTGCACTAATGACACCTTTAATAATTTAGAAAGCAGGTAAAGGTATAAAGTTCATTCTTTTCTTGAAAAATGCACAATTTTAGTCCTACCTTTGTCTATGATGATCTGTTCAGTGTGCTTCACAGTACAGCCTGGGAAGGAGTGCGCTGTTGGTGTTTTCCTTGGTGGCAGTTTTAGTGTCAATACTGTTATTGCTTTTATTTAAATTTGATGGTCACAATTGCCTTAGCAATACATCGTCAGAAGTGCGATCATGCCAATAAAGCATATTTGAATTATAATTTGACTGTCTCCCCCCCCACCATGAGCTCTGTGTCTGTTTCCATTACACTGACTGAATATGAAGGTATTCAAATGCATACACATTCAGCACAACAACTCTCTGAATAATCTCTGCAAGCTGAGGCTCTCTGAATGCAAATCACACCCGTTTTTCCCTTGAGGTTGTTGCCCTGTTTTTCCACACTGCCTGAGAGTCGAGCGAAGAGCTTGTAATGGAAACCTTGCCAGTGGCCGTTGTCCAGCCAAGAACACTTAATCGGGTTTGATTGACTTGTTAATTGAATAGTTAAATATCTCAACATTTAATTTGCTGTGCGTTCTTTTGAGAGCTGTTGGAGGTTTCTGCGCTAATCTTCAACTCAAGATGTTGACTCGACATATTTTTGTTCGTCTTCCCTTGAATGAATTTGGAATGGCTTCAATTAAGCTTCATTCATTGTTCGATGAACTGTTCAAGGCACCATTGAATAGCTAGGTAGCCTGAATAGCTGAAGTGAAATCCATACCTTTATTAACTAATGTGGTTAAAAGGCTCATGTAATTATACTTGCTAACAGCCAAACTGTTGTCTGTATCTCTAACATCCATTACTTGCCAAAAGAATGGGCAACTGATGTACTTAAATAATAGAAAATCCGGATATTCAAGTAGTCAGTTAACAGCTCAATTAACCCCATTTACTTCAGAACTCAGCTACAACCAAACCTACGTACATACTGGGTTTCCTGAGCCATGATTGGGAAGCATTGCTCTTGAGGAGAATTCATGTTTGTTTTTTAAGCTAGTCCATTCATTGGCTAGAAAGGACTAAATGGATTCTATCCTCCAGATACAAACATCGTGGTCCGAGAAAGCCAGGCCAAACTCATAGCCTTCATCTCTGTATTATGTGACTGTCCCATTTGCCTGCCCTGCTGTAGAGGCAAAGTTGGAATATGGCTGGGAGAATTATTGCAGTCAGAATATAAGAGTACAGAGATGCATGCAATCAAAGTAAGCTTAAAGGAGCAGTTCACCCAAAAATAAAATAAAGCTACTGTATATTTCCACTTCCCTTTAGTGCTGTCTATCCATCCAGAGTTTTGCTGAGATTTGACGAGTTTTCTAGGTGTCCGCTGCAGCTCTGATACAGTGGACCTCAACGGAGTCGACTTTTGTGGTGCTCAAAGTGCAAAAAACTTGACATTTTAAGAAGTCAACAGCAACATCTCTTTCCAAATATAATGCCACAGTTACTCATGAAAATCCACTAAGGTTAATTTTTCATTGTTTCATCGAGAACTACTTTCTCTTCTGAATTACGTCAACTGCGTATATCTGTGCAAATATCAACCAAAGCACACCAGCAGAGTCAATGCCGTTTTGAAGCATTGTTTTAACCCTGTTTCAACAGTGCTGACAATGCATCCCAAAAGACTGGCGTGCTTCAGTTGAGACTTTGCGTGGATATACACAGTTGGCATACTTTGGCAGAGAGTAGTTTTCGATTAAACCGTGTCATTATGTTTGGAAGGTGGCTTTGCTGTTGATTTTTATTTATTTATTTTTTTGTAAATTGAGCCCCGTTGAAGTCTGCTGTGTCGGCATGAGCTTCAGTGGACATCCAGAAAACTAGTCAAATCTCAGCAAAGCCTGGATGGATAGATACTAGCACTCTGGGTAAGTAGAAATATAGCTTTTGCTTATTTTTGGGTGAACTGCCCCTTTAATTCCGCCTGCTAATTTTGTAGACTCCTTTGTTTTGGTTCTCATCGCACTTTCTCAGAAGTCCAGGCTTAAGCATGGTTATTGAAATTTGAAAGTATACAGCAGACTCCTGCTGTGCACCATTGTTGACCTTTTAACATTGTTGGCTCAATATTTACTGTGGGGCTTTTCTCTCACTTCAGAGCTTGGTTTTCCTCTGTGATCTTCAGGGATTGTGAAGTAGCCAGCCGTGTTTGTTCAGAGCAAGTGAGCAACCACACAGTAATGGATTTATTGAAAGCATACAGTTGATGCTGGGGTGAAGTGACCCATAAGGACAGATTGTAATACACAAAGTGGAGACAAGACTATGTCTTTTACAGAAGGTCCCCCCAAATGTCCCAGTGTTGTTCTCTGTGTCTTTCGTCACCACAACAACCCCCCCCCCCCCCCCCCCCCGTATCACAGTTACTATCACTTGGCTTTGGTTTTGGAAGTCCACACACTAAACTAATTTCTGTCCATCTATTGGTCTGGGGGTTCTGACCAAGTGCATAATAATAATGTGTTGATTTCATTTAAGAAGACTTGGTGACCTTTTAAGACTATTTTGTGATCAATTATGTGCTGTAAGTTCTACATAGTGAAACTAAAAATACTCTTTAATAGAAGCCGAGAAACTGCACCTTCACCACATGTGAATTGTTCGATTACAAATATAAAATTGTGGAGTGCAGAGCTGAATCAAGAAAAAAATGTCTTCGTACCAAACGTTATGGAGCTCACTGTATATGGAACTGACATTTAAACTAAGCTTTGTTTTCAGGGAAAGAAAAAGCTTTTTTTTAAACAACAGAGCAGCAGAGTAATTTGAAAGGTCTGTCAGGATTTGGAATACCTCTAATGCAGAATATATTCCAGAGACTCTCGCTGACCTCGCTGACCCCGTTACTCGACCTTCTCCATCAAGCATCGGCGAAATGGTCTCAGAGCTCTTCTGTCCCTGTGGCTTCATGTTTTCATGGCACCTGCCAGACAGGACATCTCTGCCCTTTGCATGTTGTGGTGTTGCACTAAGTATGCGCTCTTTTACATAATCAAAATTTCATAACTCATGTCATTTCACTGCTGCTGTCTCAGTAATTCAAATTAATATTCAAAATAGTTTTCCTGCCCTTTAAATATTGCGTCAAATAGAAGTTTGTCTTCTTAAAATACGGCTCAGTGTAAAAATCCATAGCACTGTAAACCTAGCCACCGTAGTCTGTCATCCAATAAAGCCATTACTGAGTATCTCAGCAACTCCTGCTTTGTCACCAAGAACATGTTCATGTCCTGTTTGTTCAAAATTGCATCTGTCACTTGCATGCACGCCTGCGCTCACACGTGCACGCTCTCTCTCACACAGCCCTTCTCATATCCCTTCCTCATATCCTTGCAAGTCTTGCTCAACTGCAGGAAAGGAAGTTTTTATTAAATCATGGCTGCTATTGCATTATATCTTAAGTGCTGGGTCTCCTTGCGTTAAAATGCAACCTGCAAATCTGCATCCAGGATGCAGCCTATTGAATCACCCCCTAAATAACAGTTTTCTATTGAGTTTGATAGGGTGGTTTAATTCTAGGTCAGTGCAAATTAGGCACATCTGAAGATCTATTAAAAATGCCAAGCATTCACAGAAAAAAGAGCTGGTCCAGTTGGAAGGCTAACAGCTTTTTTCCCTTGTGTGTCTTGCATTCAGTATGCCTTCGATTTGTATTCATGGCATGCGATGCTGTGTCCAGTGGGAATAGGATCATCATTCACTGCATGAGTGGCCATGGAGATGGGGTCAAGGGTTAGGGATGGGATCTTCAGAGAAGCACTGGGCCGTTGCGAGTCGCTGAAATGAAGCATTATCGGGCGTCGCCATCCTTTAAGGGACTTACAGTGAAAGACTGCTGTTGCCAGATTAGTAGGGGCTGAAAACCTTAGATTTTTGTTGTAACCTTCGATTTGTGGACCCATTGCTTTCTTTTAAAAATGTAACCTTTTTAAAATGGCTTTTAATATCTGCTTATTTTGTCTGCGCGTATTATATTTTATCTTCATATTTTTGTGAAGTGTCTTTGAGTTCCATGAAAAGCGCTATATAAATAAAATTAATTATTATTATTTCCTGCTCCGGGGCTATCTGGCTTTCTGATGCCAGTTTATCTTTGGCATGCAGAGGGTGCCTGTGACTGGTTTGCCACCCGTGACTGGTTTGCTCAATGTTTCTGGCAGTGATCAAGCCTGGGAAGCTGAAGCTGCTTGGTGGCTGATCTCCATTTGAAATTGGTTCTTTGATTTCAGATGAACAAGGGATGAATGAAGAGAGATACGTAAAAAAATTTAGATCAAATTTTCTCAGTTTAAAGATGGTATTTATATTGTTGTCAGTTTACTTAATTGTTAATGTTTGATGGACCATTATAAACTGCACTGCACCTGTGTCCTTTCTGCGAGTCCAGGATTTAGTGTGATATATACACATCCTTTGTCAATATGCTGTAGGTTGTTATCTCTCTCAGCTTATTTATTTACTGATTATACTTAGCTTTACAGTGTTGCACATGCTAATGTAAAATCTGTTTTAATCATTAAAGAATTATGGTGGTGTTTACCAGTAATAAGTATCCAAGAATGATGGTTGTGTTTACCGTTAATAAATCATTGAAGTAAGTACTTTGGTAAGCAAGTGATATTTAGCCATTACTCTGTATTAAATGTGTAATGGTTGTTTTCTATGCCATTGACTTGGCTTGTGATGGACATGCAAGTTCTAGAGGTGCCTAACAGCGTCTAACATAGCTAGTGTTTAAAGAGAAGGCCATGTAATCAGGAAGTGTTTAGTCATCTGAGAGTAGCCATTCCACACAAAATACCAACCATTTCATTCCCTGATTGCATTAAAGTGTTAATGTGATGATTGAACCCTTGTTGTTAATGACCGTGTTGCCACAGGCAGCTGTTGTTAAACATCCATACATTCATTAACGTTCCTCATGCAGAGGACATCTCTTTTGAGGGAATGTGGAACATGGACTTTTTGAGAACAGCACTTGAGAAATTGAATAATAATAATATAAATGTATTAATTAGCCTGCCATTCAGTAGCTACGTGTTCATTGACCGACGGCCAGGCTGTGTGGTAGCCTAGCTCTGCGGCCACATGGCTTAAACCACGCGGGGCTTGGCACGGTCAATATTTGGACGGGAGACCTGAGAAAACCAGGCTGCTGTTGGAAATGGTGTCGGCGGGCCATTAATTAGTACCCCTTCCCTGGGGAAGGGGTGCAGCCCAGCGATTTGCCACTGCACTCAAAGAAATGCTGCTTAGGCTGAGACTGCAAATACAAACCGGCAGCCTAAAACTGAAAGTCTTAGCGTGGCTGATTTAGCTTCACAGAACTCTACAGCAGCGCCGTAGCCATCTTTGTTGTCATTGCCTTGTCCCTGTGGGGTGTTACTGTTGCTTACTCTACAATGCCGCTCCTGGAGCAGCGCTGCTGTTCCATGTTCAAATGCTAGCAATCCACTGTGCGCAGCGCGTTTGAAATTTGATTTATTACCGGCGACACTGGTCACATTTTTGTCAAGGCGGCATGGAAACATGATCACGGCGGCCATATTTGAATTCTCTACGCAGGCAAAAACCCCTGAGTACTCGTTAAATGTCCAACGGCACCTATTGAAAGAGCTGGGATGTTAACCCCGATGTCCTGGTCAGATTCCCAAACTATCTCTCTCCATCTGGCCACCTAATTATCTCACCTGCAGTTTATTGGCTACACAGTCCATTGCATTTTCTATGGCCGTATTGTTTCCCCAGGTTGCCCCTGTTAATGACGGATTCATTCTCAGATGACCTTCCTGGTTAAAGGAAAGGGCAATGTATAAATGCTAATGAGTGTGATGGATTGAGATATTTGGGGGTTTGGGTGTGCCATGAAGATAATCTGCTCGTCAGCATTGACGCAGGTTGATTCAAAACAAAAGCTGATGTAAGTGATCATTCTATCCAGGCTGATGTGCAAGCTGTGCTATTCTCGGAGGTGATTGGTTCACCTTGCGTCCACACTTGTGGCACAACTAAAATTTATATGGCTTTATCTCTCTGATGATGTTCCAATGTACTTTTCAGGGAAGAAGTCCTTATAATAAAGTCTGAACAGCTATCCTGAGCTGCATGACCAATGTGATAATACATCTAAATGGGGCCATTCATAGATTAGCTGACTGAAATGGAGGTGCGTTGCGTGGCTAGGTTTTCTTTTCCTCTCCCAGCATTCAGATTAATTGTTGCTACTAAGTAGGTTGCTGTGCTGTTTTTTGCACGGTGGGGGCTTTTCCGCTTTTAGAAACCCGGGAGCAAGTGCCACGAGCTTGCCAGAAAGAAAGGAACAGCTACTGTTCTTGTTTCAGTCGCTTTAGCCTTTCACAAGCCCTCTCCTGGCTGTTCTCCCCCCACTTCTGGCCTATTAGAGTGGGATTAAGAGCTATCAAATTTCTTTAAGAGAACGGTGAACAGTCTGCCAGCACAGAAAGTAGAAATGTGGATGTTTATTCTTTTACAATTCTCTTTATTTTCAAACTCTGTGAACTATTCACCATTGATCTGTCTTGGTTTCAGGGTGCATTATATTCAATTATTATTATATTTATTTTTATGTATGCAATTTCAGGTCACCTAGTTCTACAATCCATGACCAGCCAAATGGTTCCAGTTTTGACTACATAAAAGCCCTAATAAAGCTTATTTGGCTGCACCCTGTATCTATAAAATACACTGGCAAGCTGTGCCAGAATCTGTGGATTACAAGAGCTCTTGCTTGCCTTGCTGCTGAAGTGTAATTATAAGATATTTCAGAGGTGTGCACTAAAATGCTGATCTGAACAATGCACATGAAAAGTAAATTTCAAGTATGAATCCGGGGAAATGCATTTAAATGAAATTGATGGGGCCCTTGAACGACCCATAATGAAAATGCATTAGAGGAACTATATAAGAAATGCTGACTATTCAGACGGCTTAATATTTGGTAAAATGTTTACAGCTTTGTTCGCGGTGTTTGTTTGGCTCAAGATTTATATATTCATTTTGGCACAGTCACTGTAGAAATTGCGTGGACTGATGTCGGCAGGAGTAGATAACAGAAAGATGGCCTGTAACTGTTGTGGTAGCAATGCTGTGAACTGTGATTGAACAGCATTCAATCCCTATTCCCAGCCCTATAAAAACCATGCATCTGATTCAGAATTTCTATATCGCCACAAACCCTGGCACCTTATATGAACCTCTCTTCAGAACGAGGTCTTGGGATGCTACGGCACATTGCATGTAAAATATTATGTTTGTATCTCACTGTCTCTCTCCCTAATGCACACACACATAACCCATAATGGTTCCTATCATCCATTCAAGACATTTGTTCCTCATACATTCTGTTAGCACTGAAGTGTGTTTCAGGTACTCAGTGTCTGTGATTCAAAGGCGGCCCCTACAGCCCTCTGTCTCTGTCTGTGTCTGTGTTTGTGTGCACAGTAGAGAGGGCCGTAATGAAAACTGGTCTGCTACTCTTCTGTACCTCAACCCTTAGTTTGCTGTAGGCTGAGGTCTCCTAGCAACAAGCTTCTTCAGGATGCCTTGTGGCACGGAGGCGGATTAGACCCATCAGCTGGCTGCTTTGTAGAGAGAGCGCATTTCCCCGTTCGACATCCTTTTTTTAAATTTCTGACCACTTTGAGACGGAAAATCAAAGGGTTCCATGTATCACAGCTGCGCATAAATAGCGCAGCTGCTAGCAATCAAAGCATTATTTTAATATATGCAGATGGTTTTTTTTTTTTGCGTTTTCCTGCCACGCGCGCCATCAATTTGGGAGGGCGCGGAATAGCATGCCTGTCTTCTGAAGTGCCTGCAGCTTACGGCCGTTCATTCCTTTCCTCTCTAATCTGCCGGTTCAGCTGCATAGTCATTGTGCTGGAGAACTGCACTGGCTCTGCAGCCACCGCGGTCACGCTGGTGGCACTTGATAACAGCAGTTGCTTGTGTGTGAAGAGGAGGGGCAGAACGGCTTCAATCATGTTGATGGATAGATAGATAGATAGATAGATGTTCGGCCACGAGGTGAATCGCTGCTCGCAGTACTAATGCATTTAACTATGCACACCACAGAATATTCTCAATCGTATCTGAAGTGTTTAATGATATTCAATTAAGATATTTTTCACATAAGGCTACGCTTTTATTATAAAAACACTTTTGTATGCAGAGTTATTTTTTCCTTGAAGGTTTTATCACTAGAATAGTCTCGGTCATAAACGGTTCACTTCAGATTTTTTTCTGACCTACATATCTGTATTCTACATGACTGTATTCTCTGTTTTTAGTCGCTGGCTGGCTGGCTGATGTGTGCTTTGCTTTAATCTTTTTCTTTTTTTCAAAGGGTGATGCTTCTCAAGAATATCGTGGGTTATGCGTGGACTGTACATACATTGACTGATTTCCCTTGTGGTCAAATGGGCAACATTGTCAGTGCAGCAAGCTTGCTTTACGCTGTTGGTAGTATTGTTGCTTTATAGGTGCATCTGTAAGAGTAATATAGATATATATTAAGTATATAGAATACATTGTCTCCATCTGAAAATTGGTGTGCATTGCATATCCAATGAATTTATCAGTGATAAGAATGCGAAACTTTAATTTATAAAACGTGTTAGACATATAACACGATTTAGATATTAAGTTTTAGTGTAAATATTTTGTAAATGCCTTTACTCCTTGGAGAAAACAGTTATTGCTACGCTGCATTTTTAAAGAGAAAACTAGTTATCACATTTAATTGTTAGTCAAAGGTAAGGAAAATTGACTGAATCTGGGCAAATGTGTGAGACTGGGCCCCTTTGTTAATAAACCTTTTTTTAGTTTTGGAGGTTTACTGAGGAACTGCTAGTTCTCACAGGAAGCCACAGACGAGCACTGGCTTGGTCTTTATGAAAGCAGACAGCCAGTGGGAATCCTGATTAAAGGTCTAAAACTACCCATTTACAGCTTACTTGGGCAATGGACAAATGTGACAGGAATAATGAGGGCAACGTTTGCTGCAAATGTTCAGGTCCAAAAAGAAAAAATCCATTATGCATGATTATAATCCTTTTCCATGGCAGTTAGAATGTTTCAAGCCTTTTCTTTAGGATGCCAGCTCAGTTTTAGAGCGAAAATTTTATTCTTTGTGAAGTGCCAGAACAAATCCCATTCTGGCTGAATGACATATAATTGGAGCACTAATTATTGTTATTATTATTATTATTTTAGCCAACCCATCCCTTTCTATTTCTCCCCATAAAACATGTTCAATTTTACAGACTGACCTTTTCATCATGCTTTCTTTATATGCTTAAACTCCTCTCTTAGTATAAAGACTTGTTGTTGTTGCAGTAGCACGGTTCTGTGATTTAGGCAGTTAAACTGAACAAGTTGACTGCAATCCTGCCTGTTCAAGTCTACTTAATGCTGAAGACCATTGCATTAGGATAAACAGAGGTTTGATGTACTTTGTATATCATTTTAATTGTATTGGAATATGTCCAGAACAGAGTAGGTTTTATGATTGCATTATTTATGTTCACCTTCTTATTAATTATTGCAGCCGGCAAGTATATTTTTCTTCGTTTCAAATAATAAGGGGGATTTTCCACCATCAGCACATTCTTTGTGTGAACTTATTAAAATGATCAGCGTTCAGGAGGACCTTATCCTGTAAGGCCTACCTCATAGCTGACCCCAGTATTAGGAACATCAAGGTTGTTCTGTCTGCATTATGTAGCATAAGCTCACTGTTGGTCCTCAAGGCTTTGATATAGCTTCCTCCTTCCATCACCTTCACAATCGCCTGCAGCTATTAATATCAGTGCAATTGATTTGTGAATGACATTCATTTCACTTAAACATATTTAAGTGAAATGAATGTTTTTTAAAAGTCTAATCTATTTTCATGAATAATGTTTTCCAGGTTTAGCATACACTTATGTTTCTTTTGAGTGGCTTTGTGCGGACCGTTTTAAGGCCTTGTGAACATTTATCAGGCATTTTTAGTTCAGTAGCCTATGTCTTTAGAAGATGCCCTGATTCTTTGCCCGAGGGTATACAAGCCAGTTTATCCTTGCCACTTGTGACGCTTTCCAAGATGTAGCGCGTTTGTTTCTGGCCTTAATTTGACCTTCCCAAGAACATCCAAACCTCCCTCGAGGTATGGCTTTCAAAAGATGAAAGTTCACTTCACGTGATACCGGGTGGCCAGGCAGTCTAGACGGTAACTAGAAACGTCAGCGGGCATGAATTAAAGAACAGACAGTGTGCGTTCGGGACGTAAGTGTGTGCTGCGCACGTGCGTGTGTCGGAGCCCGAGGTGTCAGACATGGCCTGATCGATAGCCCGTCGAACAGTACCGTGAAAGGTTCTCATCTGAAAAGCCGAGTAGCAAACGGTGAAAGCGAAAGCGACCTCACCGGAATGCGCGCAAGTGCGCGTAATTAAAATTCAAAATACACCGTTGACATAGTCTGCAGATGTACATCTTGGTTGTGGGCGCGTGTTTTCAGGGGAAGTTGCGCTCTGTGACTAGACAGTAAAAATCTGTTTGCGTCAGCTGTTTATGCAGTTAAAAACTAGTGGTTCGTTCTGCGCAACGCTGGTCTCTAGCCCATAAAAGTAATAGGCAGATTGTGCAGCTACAGTAACATGCGCAGACACATGCCCAGTGTAACATCAACCCTTGCAGAGTCCATGGAGTCCTTGTTTGATTTGTATTCTGTTAGACTTGAATTAACACTACATTTTACTGTTCTCTTGTTTGTTCAGTGCTCTGTTGCTTTGCATATCTGTTGTAAGCAATTATGTATCTCTCTTTCTCGCTCCCTCTTTCTCATTCTTGCCCTTCCACACTTGTATATATTGTTTCCTTGGTAAGGAATGCTGCTTAACAGCTGTATAGCTAATGCACGTATTTCTGTGCTGCTTTATTTGCTTGTGTAAGAATGATTTATTGGCCACGACATCATCTCAGCTTGCTTGCAGCGTTAATGTGCCCGAATGTGATGTGTGACTGTCTTTTGTTCTTTGTGGGTGGAGTGCTCCCTTGAATGAAAATGCTCTATCAGCTACGATAACTGTAGCCCCCAATCAGCTCTCAGTTAAATTTTTACTGGCTATGTATTTGCAGTGGGAATTCAAAGTTTTTCTTTGGGTGTTGGCTGTGCATATTACGGGAACTTCTGCAAGTTTCATCACAGCTTACGATTTGACATTCTGACTTCATACAGATGCTCGTTACTCATCTCTTTAGATCGTCTGTGTCACTGGCTTTTATTTGTTTAGACTCTTCTTTCAAGTGATTCACATTGCAAAAAAAAAAAAAAAAAATGCAGCAGTTGACGAAATTACTTTGACGTAAAAAAACATATCTGTCATTGCAATATCAAAAGTAAGAGCTGATGATGTACAGTCTGAATATAACTTTCATATATCCCATTCAGGCCACAAAAAAAACATCTACATTTGTGATGGTGTTTCTTATAACATAACAGACAGTCAGGGAGGATTGTGTACCCTGGTATAAATAATGCAAGGGAAATGTAAGAACAGAATAAACGGAATGTAAAAACCCGCGCGCGCTAGCCGTTTATGGCTCCGTAATGTGAGGAGCGATGCTATCTGGCGGCAGAGTGTGAGCAGATTCCAGAGTAAACTCATCCTTAATTTATGAGCTCTTCTTCCCCCCGTCGCAAAACGAGGTGGCGGGCACAGTTCGTTACACCGAGCCGAGCGGGACGGGCTCAGCGGAGGAAGGGGCTCCATTTTGGAAGGGGACCAGAGAACATTGCGCCCCATGTTCTCAGCCTCCCTCGCTGTCACAGCCTCTGGAAACCTCCAGAACAAATGAAGAACCGTAGCCTAATGTGAGGAATAATGACGCAGTATCCACATAGGTGCCAGAAACTGCTGTTTTTAATATTTTTCTCTCCACATCCTCTCCTTACTACTTTGAATTTTTGAACTTTGAACTTTGACCTCTCCTAGTTACAATAAAGTATCAAGAGATATAATATATCCTTCGTTACTGTTAAGAGTAAGGGTTATGGAACTGCGCAAAGAAAGTTGCCATTGCTTATTTTTCATTGGTTTAAATGTTAAATTATGTATTTGTTTTAAGCTCTCTCATCTCTCACCCGACCTTATAACGTAAATATTTGTACATTTGCCATGATGTTGTGAACATATTTGCACTGACAGCAACCAGGCACAAACGTGGCAATCAGTAGCGTGTAAGGGGAGCTAGCAGTTTTACAGGGCATATGACATTGTGACAGAATGACTGAATAAAGCTGGTTACCGTGGAGATCTGACATTAGAAAACTGTGCCACTGTTCACATGGTAATGTTGCTGTCTGTGGGATTTTTCCTTGAGCATTATAATGTTAAAGTGCTCACAGCAATCTTTATCAGCCTAATTTGGATAATTTAGCTACCTGGCTTTAAAAAGCATTAAAAGCAAATTTGGAATCGGATTTGAAATCAGAAGTGAACTTTTTGTCCTTAGGTTTTGTCGTGGAACTTCCTGTAAACTAGGCTGAAATGTTAATGTTTATGTTCAACGAAATTGCAGTCTATCGTGTGTGAATACTGTACTGATTTGACAATAGGCACACTTAAGTGCAGTTTAAAAAAAAAAACTCAGAATCCTAATTTTCTGATTTCTCATTTCACCAACCCCATTTTACTTCTGGTATTTGTAGTTTAAGGGTTGTTCAGTGTTCGGGCACTGTGAGTGTTGAGTGATTTGGGTTGAGCAGATCTGCTGTAGGCAGAACTTTGGGAACATGCCGACCCTCACACCAACACCCGTTGAGCAAGATGTGCCAAGAACAAAACCAGCTGACACCCTGCCCTCTTGCAGGAACCCGTGTCTGAGAGTGAAAATGGCAGGGTGATGTTGGTAGCCATTTTTCTTTGTCCAAAATGGCAAAATGGAGTAGCATTTTTGATGAAAACAATTTAGTGTGGCTCTTGTGTCTCCTCTGTCCTCTGATCTCTAAAGCCAGTGTTTGATCCTGTGCTGCATTTTTTTTGATGTTGTTCACATTTCTTTGTTTAATTGCCTGCACTCCTGGATAATTTCCAATTCTGTTGATATGCTACAGTTTTGTCTATCAGTGTTTGGAGCACATCGGATTGGGGGGCTCGGTCCAAGTTTTTTGCACGACAATGTCACCTTTCAATTCTCACTTATGCATGATGTTCTGCGTGAGCAACCCTTCTTCCAACGGAATGGGTTTCCATTATTTTCTAGCGCCAATTTCTCTCTGCTGGTGAGCAATGATGGCAGTTCAATAAATGAATTCCCGAACCCCCCTTTTTCCACTGGGGGGGCGGGGGGGGGGGGGGGGGGGGGGGGGGGGGCGGTTAGGCCTTGCTGGCTTTCTCTTCCATTTTATTATACCCAGGGTCAGAAACTAGCTCCCCATGTCAGTGTCTATTAAACGGGACCAATTTACCAGGCGTACTGTCGTGTAGAAATCAAAAGTTGCTGAAAGTTCCTGAAACATGCATGGAATTTCGTGCGTTTACAGCAGTCACAAGCATTAGCTTCAGAATGCGAGACTTCAACTCCCACAAATCCCTGTTTTTCCATGGGCTACTTTGATAAAGAAAAGTCAATATAACACTCCTGAGTGACGTACATCGTTTTATTAGAGATGTAGCTCTAACTTTGGTAGCCTTGCCTTTGTTAAAGAAAAAGACTAAATATTGTAATTACTATTGTTTGTTCATTCAGTCACATTGTGAAATATATTTTAAAAATTCACAGGGCCAGGAAAGCACTTTCCCCATTCCAAATTTTCACATGGGTGATATGGATGTTTGACTTTTTTCATTAAATAAATGATATAATAATTTAAAAAGTGTGTTTTGTGCTTGCTCAGGTTAACTTTGTGTAATATTACATTTTGTCTAAAGATCTGAAACCATTCAATATGACAAATATGCAATAATAGAGGAAATCAGGAACAGGAGGATACTTTTTCACAGCACTGTAAAGAAATGTTTCACAAAGCATGATCATGCGGTTCTGCGATTTTCATTTTCGTATAGTTTCGGGGGTAAAAAATAGTGTCTGGTAAATTCTTTCATCCACCAGAGACAGTGGCTGGTTCAGCAAAAAGTCAGTTTCAGACCCTGCATACCCAGCCCCCAAGGAAAAGAGGAGTCTAATGACTCTGCAGGCATTGTTTACCTGGTTACGGAGGGGTTACCATGCCGATCGAATGGCGCATTAATGATGCACATTCAAATCTGAATTCACCGGCTTTGCCCTGTGGTACGGCTTTAAAAAAACATTTGTGTGAACTCAAAATACCTGCGGTTCCCCCTCTGCTCCCCTCTTCTCGTGTAATTATTTCTCTTGTGAAGCTGGTGAAGAGCGGACCGTACAGTTGACAGAATAATTTATGGACCCTCAGCACGTGCAGTGCGAACGCCGGCTCTTGTTTTGGGTTTCCGCGCCTGAGATTACAGTGGAAAGCAATACAATGCTGTTTGCCCCAGTCTGTTTTTTCAAGGTTGCGGTGTAATCGCCGTCATTATCGTGTTGTTCGAGGCAGTTCTAAAGTGGCAGATGGGCGGCCGCGTAAAACACCTCGGGCGTCGGGTGGCTTCAGTACATAACATGTTCTGCACACAGTGCTCTCATTATATGCCCTGTTTGTGTTTGTGTTAGTCTAACGGCCTGGAAGCTCTGGAAAGTTCTCCCCACCCCACCCCCCCCCAGTCTCCTGCAGTCAGCAGCAGCTGCAGCCCTCTGCCCGTTGTGACGTAACGGGGCGCTGGAATGCTGCGAGAGCATTTGACCAGAGTGACAGTTGCGCAGTGCAAAAATCGCCTCGCCTAGGCGTTCTCTTCAGAATTCGAAGAACACCTTAGAGTATTAGCTCTTTTCCGGCTGAGGGAGGTTTTGGGTTATGCGGGTGTTGTGGACTCTGCTTGGCTCTCCGTTACCTGTGGTGCTCAAACAGTGGAGGGTGACAAGGCACTGATGACACCCTACCCACTGCCCCAGTGGCACCTAATCCTAAGTAGAGCTCCTTCGCCACCTCCATCCTCATCAATAAAAGAAGTGAAACATGAAGAAAATGCACTACTGGTCAGAAAGTTTTAGTACACGTGCAATTTTCAAGCAATCAGAGATAAAGAAGTGAACATTTTATTTTACAGCAAAAACAATATCTAAGTCTTAGATACATCAGAATAGAACCCATTTGCAGTAATAACTACTGAGCATATTCATGGATTTTTTTCTACAAGGGCAGTCATATGGTTCTGAAAGTTCATACCAGCATGGTTCACACAGATGTGCTGCACTTGTGGGTTGC
Source organism: Anguilla anguilla (assembly GCF_013347855.1). Taxonomy (NCBI): domain Eukaryota; kingdom Metazoa; phylum Chordata; class Actinopteri; order Anguilliformes; family Anguillidae; genus Anguilla; species Anguilla anguilla. The sequence goes on along the minus strand of NC_049206.1, from coordinate 46,714,176 downwards.
TTCTCCTTGGCTTTCCTGTCCAGGCTGTATCCAGTTTTTATACAGCCTTTATGGTCATACTTACCAAGGGGACCAGTAGTTCTGAAACTGACTGTACCCCCCTTACCTGGGAAAATAAAGATTATCTTGAATTGGAAATATGAAGACAAAGACTTGGTACGGTCATGAATGTAGCATTGCTGACCTCAGTGAAGTATAACATTGAAAATCAATGTCTATTGTTTTGGGAGTGCATGACCAATTAAAGAAATTAATTGGGCTCCCTCTGCCAACCTGGGATTTTGGCTCGGTTGCTTCCTGAAATCACAAACTCCTCTTTTATCTCAAATTGATTCTCTCTCTCAGGAACTGGCTTGCGTTCCCTCTGCCAAAGGGCTCGGGTCCACTTTAGGCTTTTTTTGTTTTTGGTTTTAAAGGTGCTGGGAAAATACTGGGCCCCAACATGCTAATGCCTTTGCTGAATTGTATAATTACAACACTTGTTTATTACATGATTCACACATTACAAATCAATTCAGAACCAGAACCACTATCAAATCTGGGAATAAAATATTCATAAAATCAGGCTTGGCAAACATCTACTGCAAAATGCTGACTGTAACTGATCACTTACTATTGAAGATCACTTTAGTGACATGGTTTTTCCATGTAGGTCTGTATCATGTTACAAGCCACTTAATGAATCATGTCAGCGAAGCAATCGAAATCTTGTAAGGTGGTGATCCGTTTAATCCGTTTTGGTTCAAAAAAAAAGTGAACCACCTGACAGGCAAGCCCTATTTCATTTGGACATGTAGTATAGTGGTGTGGGAAGTGGGCTTGTAATGCAAGGCATTGTGGGTTCAGTTCCTAGCCAGGCTGCTCCCATTGTACCCTTGGGCGAAGTACTTAACCTGAATTGCTTCAATAAATATCACAGAGTCCCTCTGGATAAGAGTGTCTCCATGATATTTGTTGAAGCAATTCAGGTTGCATACAAAAATGTATGTTTAACATGCAGTGTCCTGGTTTCCACTCAGATGCCCTATTTGGACTGGGAAAAGGTTTTTTTTTTCTCACTTTGGCTTTCCCTGGTAGCATAGCATGTGAAGTGGAACCTTTCTCCTCAGTGTCAAACACTGAATTAATTGCATTTGGAGCATGGTGAACATGGGGTTTGTGAAATTATGAATGGTGTGTGTGGGTGTTTGGGTTATGTGTGAAATCGTGGATGGAGCCTGATGGTATTGGGGTCTGTGTGAAATGCTCTGTTGGGTGTCAGAAAAGGATTATAGGATCAGTGTGTAGAGCCATGGGTGAAAGGGAGATCAGAACCTTGTGTGGAACAGCACAAGCTCTGAGGCTGGAATATATTAAAGTTGCAGATACACATTTTACAGAACTGACAACATGTACAAAATGTATTACTGGCACAAAAATTTCCAGTATTCACAAAGCAGTTTTCTCAAAGTATCTCCAGAGTAGAGTGAACTAGGGTCAGCTTTGCCTGTAGGCTCATAGTGGATAGGTTAAGATACGGACAGGGGAAACCTGATCCCAGATCAGTGCTCCTGCTCTGACTCACTTTAATAATATAGGCCCTTCGCTTCCCGGTTTTCACCAGGCTTTTCTTACTGTCATCAGAACTCATCCTCTCTGCAAAGATCTCCTCTGTGCGCTGCCTCTGTTTAATAGGGTGCAATTACCACATGTGCAGCGCCACTGAAGCTCAGTGATGCATGAGCCTGATTGGACGGTTAAGTTTGAGTCTCAGGGTACATGCTAAACCAGGAATACACAGGGAATCTTTTAACTTAGTTTTGCATCATCAAAAGAAACAGGAATCCTGTTTTGCATGAGTGCTATTTTTGGGAGAGCTTAACCCCTTCACTGCCACCAGCCCGTATTCTGGCTGGATTGGGTTTATTTGTATTCATTGTTTTTTTTTTTATGGTGAAATTTTTTATCACCATATATCATTTAGTATGCCATGTCGCACAACATACCATTTGAAGATGTTAAACTCCCAGTTCTATCTCTATAAACTGTTTGACCAATGTTATAATGTCAGTGGTTCCTTAAGTTGTTACATGTGGACACAAAACCTTGCTTGCGGGTCCTCACCTTCCATGTGTTTTGGAAATCCACAGATGACACGAATCAAGGTAAAGACAGGGTCCTTATCATGCCAAGGATCCAGCGAACAAAACTCACTAAAAGTTTTTAGTCCCAAAAACGTGCTAACTTGGAGAAACAAAGACAACATGCTACAATGCTTCTTGGAAAACAAACTCCCAACGTTCACCTTTCAGAAGAGATCAGTATTATGCCTGTAGTGGAAAGGGTTCAGTAGTCATTTTATTTTGGGTATGTCATTTTCAGGCTTGTGTTAAAAAGAGGGCAGAAGAAAGTAATAATAAATATGCTTTTTATTATCCCAATGATAAAAAATAATAAAAGTAACGATAATGTATTGTATTTATGTAGCGCTTTTATAGATAGTCAAAACACTGGCAAGAAAGCAAATGGCATTGTGCTCTTCAGAAGGCTGGTCCAAAGAAAGCCGCAGTCTGCTCGGCTCAAGCTTTAACGCCGCCCTGCTTCCTCCTCCTCTTGATTAGCAGGTCGTCTGGCCTGTGCGTTCATTCAAGGTGACTTTCGCTGGGGCGGAACATCTGTCAAGACGCGGGCAGCTGAGCAGACACTGTGGCACGTGCGGCCGTCTCGTGTAGGAATTGCATTAGGGGCTGCATCGGCTCCATTATGAATGCGCCGGGGCGGTTGTGCGAGCAGGCGCCTGATTGGCTGTCGTCCCCCTTCTGAACCTCGTTTAAGAACCACAGGGAAGGGATGCACCACGGCTACTAAATGCTTCGAGCCAGACCAGGCTTTCAGTTGGTCTCTGTCTCACTGTCTTTCTCTTCCTTTCCGTGCCCTCCCCCTTTCTCTCTTTTTTTTCTCTCTTGTCTTGTCTGTCTCTTTCTCTTGCTCTCTTGTTTGTAGCCATTAATCCTGCCTATCATTGTTACCTTTTAGTATCTTTAGGGCTTACCCACAGAGACAAATTAACTGCATCCAAATCTCATGTGTTATCACTGTCCGCTTTTTATCTGTCCAGAATGCCGAGTGGAAGGGTGGCGCTTCTGGAAACAGGCAGGTTTGATATTGGGAGAGGAACGGAATGAGGAAGTCACCATTAGCTGTCAAACCGTTAATGGATGATTGCATATACTACAGTCCGTCAAAAAGTCCAGCTCCTTTCATCTTGTGGCATGCGCAAAGTGTACGTAAATGTGTGGACGCAATTATGGTTTGCCCTTTGCTCTCTCCGTCTTCTGTCAGTGTAGGAGTTCCATAGAAAGTGCTTGAGCTCTGTCCATTTTTGAGGGATGCAGAATCTGTGTGTGGCTACCCCTTTGACCTCAATCCAACGCAATAATATATTTCTGAGTAAGTTGGGTTAACAGCCATTAGGGTTGTAAGTACATAACAATAGAAAGTGAATGCTCCACCATTCCAGCATTTGACCCATTAGCAGTAGGCTCTCTCTGTGTGGATGTGTTCTCAGACTAGCAATCAATAATTCTGTATCAGTGTCACCCAGTGAGTGACAGGTTTCAAAATGTGGTTTCAGGAGGGGCTGGAGAGACTCTCCAGAGAGTGTGTTCATCTTTTTGTCTTCTGATGCGTTGTGTGATGTTTGCTTCTTTGCTGCATGCTTGTGAGGACTATTCCACCCCAGATATAAAGGGCAGTGGGTACCAATCCAGTATTTTGAATCGATTTGAATAGCCACATTAAGTAGTGGTGACGAAATATGATCCTCCATCTGAACTGGCTGGTTGGCGTGCTAGGCTTTCAGAGCTAACCTGCTGCTTTTAAAATGGCTAATTTTAGGCTTTAGCCAGTCTGGATGTTACTCCATCTTGTGCCGAGGAAAAAAAAAAAAAAGGATGCAGTTCAAGGTCAGCTGGAGTACAGTGTGTGTCATTGCGGGTGATGTAACCAAAAGGGTGATGTAACAAAAGGCACCTTTGGAATGCTGAACACGTTGCTGCTTTGGAATGCAGCCTTGCAAGTGACTTTAGCTGTTGTCAGTATCTGTTAATAGCCTATGGATCTCATTCGGAAATTAAAAGTCACATTTTAGGGACTCTGTCCCAATCCAAACTGAATGCATTTTTCGTATGAAGCCGTTCCTCCTGGCCTTGTGCCCTAGGTGTGGGACGACACGCCCCTGCTCTTATAATGTTTGGGCTCCTGGGAGGAACCTTGTTAAGGTGGTTGTTGGCAGGTGGGAAGATGTTTTGGGATGCGCGCGGGGTGCCGCGTGCGTGGCAGGCAGATTTTGTCTGGGCTCTGGCTCGCTGATCCACAGTGCTGGATGTTGACTTATCTCTCCGAACAGAACACCGGCTGACGCGTTTTAACAGCGCTGAGAGACGGCTGCACGCCGAGCTCCGACCGGTCAGCCCTCCGTCGCTAATCGCAGGTTTCATCACACAAAAAAAGGGAAACCGGCTGGGTTTCGGATGCGCTCGGTTGTCTGAGAGCACGGTCCGCTCACCCTGCAAGGTGTCATTGAAAACTGACACCCTCCGCTCACGCTTGAATGAATTATACGCAGAAGAATGATAGGTTCTCGTGTCCTGCACTATGTCAGGGCTGAGGAACAGGGAAATGGAGGCTAAAACCTCCTTTATCTATGCTGTGAGAGAGATTCTGAAGCCTGTACTGTGTTGTACAGGAAGTTGTGAGCAGTGAGTGTTGTCAACTTCCTAGAAAGGAACGCTTAGCATTGCTGGAGGGTGCGGTGTGCCCTAACTGAATTTCTCTGCTATATTTCTCCTCTGTAATTGGATTGTCCTGGTCGACTCTCCCTTATGGTCCTCTTGCCTTGAATTTTCCCCTCAAACGGCCTGCGCTAGGGCTACACCACTGGCAAGGCCTGCGCTAGGGCTACACCACTGGCAAGGCCTGCGCTAGGGCTACACCACTGGCAAGGCCTGCGCTAGGGCTACACCACTGGCAAGGCCTGCGCTAGGGCTACACCACTGGCAACGGGGGATGCCAACGGCCATTGTCGGTCTCCCAGAATGCTTTGTTTCTATAAGCACTGAAGAGGGGGCGGAAGGTAGACGACGGCGGACCTGAGATTTCATCTCAGAATGTGCTTCAGCACAGCGCATTCGGCGATCGCGTGAGCATGTGATCTGAGAGGATAACGATCGGCGCGATCAAAGACGGGCGTCCCGTCACCTCGGTGCCATTGTCATTCAGCCCGCAGAGTCCGGGAGCTTCAGGACGGACCTGTCACTCCGCGCTGCCTGTGACAATAGCCCCCAGCGAAGATTTAAAGCTGTATATTACACGTCAATGGTGGCAGCTTATTCATTGTGTGCGAGGTGCTCTGTGATTTATCTAGAGGGCACTGCTGCCCCTCCTGATTTGGCTTAGTCTAGTGAGTCTATATTGAAGTTGTTTAGGAGTTTATGAATGTTAAAGAGCACCTGCTGGTACTTTGCAATGCTAGGGATAGAATATTCAATGTTTAACATCAGGGTGGGACTTAAGCCTCTTTCTTTCTTTCTCTCTCTCTCTCTTTCTCTCTCTCTCTCTCTTTCTCTCTCTCTCTCATTCTAATGTTTTCTATGTAGATTTATAAAAAGTGCTTTCGCTTTTCTTCAGTTTATATTCAATCTTATACTTATTCTAATTTACAACCTTCCCTATCCCGTATCACATCATATCCTGTTTCTGGAGCACGTGCTTCTGTTGCTCACCGTTTCATTTTGTCCCACAGTCCACCAGTTGGGCTCGTACAGTCATTGCGTCTGAGGGGAACACTTAATGTGCAGCTTGTACAGGCGGACTGCAGGTGCCTGACTGACCACAGGGGGTCGCTGATGCACAGACAGTCATCTAAATGAATCCCAGCCTCCCTCCCTGGCCAATGCTACAGCACTTTACGGTTTGCTGATGGCCATTGTCAGCACTGGCTCAGTTTGGATTTCATACCATAGCATGGGGTCCAGTCACACACTAGGAAAGGACGAGGACGGTGGATTTTTGTTAACCTGAGAAAGGGCATACTTTGGAACTGTGGGAAATGTAAAGGACAGCTGTTTTAAAAAATGTTTTTATGGCTAGTTTGTTGATGGTCACTACCTCCAAGAACTGGTTAATATTATGTCAGTACTGCAGTATACTACTACTGAGAAGCAGTAATTACAATACTCAGTCTGTGTTTCTAATGTGACCTTCCAACCACGCTTAGCAGTGCTCAAAGACTTGGCGTACATTTTGACTGTGCACTGAAGTGTCCCTCTGTCTTTGTGTGTCCGTCTGTCTGTCTCTGTCTGTTTGTCTGTCTGTCTGTCTGTCCGTCTGCCCCCCCAGGTGAACTTCGTGGTCTGCCAGCTGTTCGCTCTGCTCACGGCGTTCTGGTTCCGCCTGTACCTCCACCCCAGTAAAACCAGCCCCTTCGTCCGGCACATGGTGGCCACGCTGCTGGGGTTCCACTTTGCGCTGTTCTGTTTCGGCTGGTGAGTGCCCGCGGCGTCTCGGGTTCCCCCTCCCTGGCCCCCCCCCCGCCCCCCCCCCCCCCCCCCCCCCCCCCCCCCCCCCCCCGCGGCCCCGCCCCCGTTCCGAGGGGCAAGCGGGTCGATCCGGCGGGGTAACCGATATCCTGTCGGCGAGCCGTGGTGTTGTCCTTAAACACGCTGCTGTGATTGTCAGATCGGTTCGCCTCAGTGTAATTGAGACACTTTTGTGTGCGTTTGCAACCCTGCATATGAATGGGTGAGAGAGAGAGCGCGCAGGACCGAGGCTTGGTCTGTAACTTTATTCGATGCTGCGAGGTGTGTTGTTTACTGTTGACCCTCTTTATTATAGAGAAAGGGATATCATTACAGGTCCTCCCCCCCAGCTGAATTCACTGAATCTAAATCCCCCCCGGGCCATAATTTATGTGCCTTATCAATATGAAAAATTATGTGAATTCTGTACTACCAGATTCTGAAAAGACTATGATGAAATTATGTTGAAATGCAGTACAGTGAGAGACCTTTTAGCTGGACAGTAATTCTCATTTTGGACCTGATCAGAAGGGACACAGTCCTGCGTTTTCTCTTCCAGAGCTATCTCTTTTCATTGTTTTGATGCAATCATATAGCAGAAGGCCAACATGGGTTATATTCCATTTTTTAATTTCTATTTTTTATTGTGAGAGCCATTTGCATATGTGTCTGCTGAGATCCGTATCATGTTCCATCAGCATCTGTTATAATATGTATCATGTGTCAAATGTATCATCTGTAGCTGTTTATTTAGTGACATCAGAGAAGTGACTGAATACTACAGTACATTTTTGATTCATTGAATTGCTGGAAATGTTTCTGGATTTATGTGTGTGCTGACAGGTTATTGCAATATTTATGTTCAGAAGTCTCAGAGCTCAGTCCTTTATTTTGGGCTTTATCAATATGCTGCAACTCAATATTAAATTACTTCAACAAAAAATATTTGCATATTAACTGCTGTTGTTTCAATAAGCCGAACAAAAGAAGAATTATACTGCTTTAAAAATAAACTGCTCATGTACTTATTTCATTCTATTGAAATGGATGAGACCCGAGATTTGCATAAACATGTTTATGTGCGTCCTGCTCTACTGAACCATACTTGCACACCTGTTTGAGCTGCATGTGAGCACCCTTTAATTACTGGCATGCTCTGTGCTGTTTGTCTACAGTGCTCAGTCGGCCCAGGACCTAGTCGTGTATCATACACATGCTAAACGGTGCTTTTTTTTCCGTTAAGTGGCTGTGGGACAAGGGAACTGGCCAACTGCGAGCCTTCATGCGAAGAGTAAAACTTTTGTGTGCCGTAAAATTTGAAGACCTGGAGTCAACAGTAGTATTAAACAATTGATTTTTGTCATGCCACGGGCTTAAGTTAGTCGGTTTCTCAGGTTACTCGTATGTACATGCCCTCTGGCCACTCGGCAGCTGGTAACCTGCAGGTGCACGCTATCAACGACAGATACACCTCCCCTCCAGTGAGCACTCACTCAGTGTGCTGTGGCTTATGGAAGAAAATGGCCTCTGGGTCGTGGGCAACTGCGGTGGAGGAGTGCACACTTCTGAACTGCAGTGCTGCATGCTCACATGTTTCAGAAAATGACTGGAATTTTCTGAACCATAGGTGAATGTAATCACGCCTGTCCATGGAGGTATAAATAGCCTGCTGAACAGAATTTCCACAAGCCCCTCTAGACAGACGCACACAGATACAAGACACGCCCACACAGAAATGATGCACTATCACTCATGTGGACACACTGAGGCGTATATACACAGACACACACACACAGACAGACACATACACATGAACATACACGATGCACACTCTCTCTCTTATGGGTGAGATGTAAACTGAAGCACATGCACAAACACAGATGCACACACAGCTCCTTTCCTTTTGAATCCTCTCTTCCCTATCAAAAACTTCTGTGGAATACATTGCCATTTCCAGAACTTGAATGGGTTTTTGATCATCCAGGACCTTTCTGATCTTGTTTTGTCTGCTGGCTCAGTCAGTGTGTGATCAGGAGAAACTTCCGTTCCTCAGAGAGTTTCTTTGATCCCTCGCTCCTCTGGTGTTTAATAACCAGCTTTAAGTATTTCGGAGTGCACGCTCTGTACTGTAGTGCAGACGCTCAGCTCAGCTCTCTCATTGGTTACTTGCATTTCCTGGACAGGATGCGGTGCTGTAAAGTACGAGTTGTCCAGTAATCTGAATGAGATCTGACAGGTCTTAGCCTTGGGGGGGGGGGGGGGGTTGGAATAGGGAATCGTACTCTACCCAGAGCCCCGGCACACCACCCCCCCTGCTCACTTCCTGCTATTTCTGTTTGTACTGGAAACATGAGGTGGCATTTTTGCTCCTGATGCACGCTGGGTAATCTGACTTGACTCAAAGGTCACGGTCTGTGGGCTGTTTGTGGAGAGCGGCGCCTGACCGCCTCCCCTCCGCGACTCCGGTCACCGGTACGGGAGGCCTGGCACTGCGGCGATACGAGCCCTACTCTGCGGTGAAGGAATGCACATTGCATTCGGGCCGAGTGGGTTTTGTCACAAGTCCAGATGACTGGCCCATTTTCTGTGGTGTACGCTACATGTCGACTTCTCTCTCAGGGTTACAGGACCTGATGTTTTTCAGGAAATTAGTAGGATCAGTTATCTTAGTCACTGTTATTATCTTTACTCGTTATGACAGAAGAAGGCAATTACCTATTACCTTCTGAGTAATATTTAGTATTATAATTCTAGAGATATTAACAGTTAAGATATAACTGTTAGTTGACTCTTACCTTATGGTATCCCCTGTGAGAGAACCCCCTTGATATTTGCTGAGGGATTACACTCCCAGTCTTATTTTGTGTGAGGTGACCCCACTGTGATGTTCCTTGAAACAGATGGCCCGCTGTGATGGGTACTATAAATGAGGTGTTCGTTGTGACTCACCAGCCAGTGTTGTTGTCTTTGAGCGGTGAACCCCCCCCATCTGTTTGTGATACTGACCCGTGTCTCTGTGCCTTTGTTGCAGGTATGCCTTACACTTCCTGGTTCAGAGTGGGATCACCTACAGCATCATGATTCTGGCGGGAGTGGAGCACATGCACAAGTGAGTCCAGCTTCAGGGGTTTCCTTCACTCGGCTGTGGCAAGGATACTGTTGGTGGGGCTTTTACAGATGGGGGTGGAGTTTAGGAGTAGTTGGTCAACATGTATCTGCTGACTGCTCAAAGAAAAGGCGTTGGTGACATATTCATGTCTGGCTGGAAAAATGGGGGTTGATTTATGGAAGAGTGCCTTTATGGCTGCCACATTGTCACAAATGAGGCGTATTTATCAGTAATAATTACGTTTATGGCACTACCCACAGGCATCCCATTTAAACGCCCCTCACCGCAAATCTCCCAATCACCAATGCGTTTTGTATAAGGAGATGAAAGAAGATTTGCATAAAACAGCCGGTTTTAAGAGGAGACAGCGTGCATGTAAATGAACAGGGCAAAGCACAACTGGCACTAGCATCACCCAGACCTCCACAGCCTTCCGTCCATCGAGTGCATATCGTACATTAAGAGTTTTAATCTGCATGTATGGCTTTTCAGGGAGCCAACACATTTTCAGCATCCTTTCACATGTCCTCAGAATTAAGAAAAAAGTTATTTTTTTGCTCTGTTTTGTAATGAAAGGGTTAACAGCGAGCGGCAACAATTAAGTAAACTCTACCAGCGGCACATAGGGAAACCTCTGAGGGGCGTGGCAGGGTTTGGCAGCATTTCCGTTGCCATGGCCTACAGCCAATGCTAATGCGGACGTGGAAGGGATTGCCGCTGTCCCGAAGAGCCCCCGCAGCTCTGGCAACCCTGCTGAGGGTCACAAACTGCAGAGCAGTGCTGAAGAGAGGAATCGAACTCCGCGTGGGGGTAGGGTTTGGGAGAGAAGGAGCAGTTCTCTTTAACTTCTCTTAGTGCCCCTTATGTAATAGAAAACATGCCTTTGGCTGTTGGCTCATTTGGTTAAGGCGCCACGCTGTGGTGCATGGACGATCCCCACGGCCTCGGGTCGAATCCGGACCGGGCCAAATCCGGACTGTCGACTGTGCCGTCTGTGGCTGGTATCACCACAGAACGATGTGCATTTGCCGATTACGCCACCCAGGGTATGGTAGGGTTCAGTCTGTTAGGGGTTCGCGATCCTGCACCTTCTGGAAACCTCCACTGGTTGATTGGGCGCCATTGGACTGCTTGCCAAAGCTGCGTATGAAATGTTTTCCTCTGACTCGCGTCTGTGTGAGCTTGGCTGGGGGCTGTGGTGTGAAAAGAAGCAGGCTGGTGACACCTCATGTTTCGGGGGGAGAACCGCGATATCTTCACTCTCCCGAATTAGCAGAGGCGATTGCACATGAACGCAGCGACATAGTTAATCGGACATTCCAAATTAGGGTGGGAATTGTACATATTCAGCACCACATTGCACCCATTGTTTTTTCTTCATTTTTCTTTTTAATTCTGTGGTTGTAAGTTTTTTGTTTTTAGGAAGTGGAGATAAAACAAATTCCCGTATTAACGAATGATAAAGTACAATCTAATCTTACCTTATGTTACATTGGGCGGCACATTTTGGGGGAAAAAAAAATATATATAAGGATATTTTTACTTTTCTGTTCCATCTAAGTGCACATTGTGACTTGCGTGCATTCTGCCTTTAATTAAAGGAAAAAATCCCTTCCATTCATATTATGGTCTGTCTGTCAGCGTTGCTCGGTACGCTTCCTCCCAGCTGCCGTGATGGCGGCCATTTGAGCGCGACGGAGCTTGCGCCTCCCCGGGTCTCTGAATTTCCGAACTCACAAGACCGTTTCGGTGACACTCCCGGCTGTAATTGCCTTCTTTGATCTATCTGCTGTGGCGTTTCCACTTCCACGGCAGTCATTTACATAAAAGCCCTTCCCGGGGTTTTGCATCAGTGGGTAGTAATTTCCAAGATTGCGTACACATGACTTCAAAATGTCTGCCGCAGAGCCTCCACGCAGTCCAGAGAAAACGCCCGTTTCTCTCGCCCCGGTATGCGGCCGCAAAAAGATCACACGCGCACTTGAGGAGAAGCCGCCCCCCCCCCGCGGGGCGAACGTGGGCCTCCGCTGAGCTGTGACCTCTTGCTGCGGGGGCCTGCCGGTTCTGGATTGGGCCTGCCCTGGTTCCTACATTACTGTCCGTCCTACTGCAAAATGGCCCGCAATTACACTAGTGATGTCAGAGGTATGCACTCCATGCTGGCAGACTGAACGAGCTTGATGAAAACACTCGCTGTGTGATGCTACAGCCTGTTATACAGTAAAGCCCTCAGAAATGCATGCAGTTAATTCAAGAAATAATTTGGCCCAATTTAATAGACTGATTAAAACACACCCACACACACACACTTTAAATTCTGAGAAATGCCAGCACATTACAACCTCATACTTTACAATAGATCAAAAATGCCAAAAATATTTGGTACATTTATGAAATTATGAAGAGTTATGAAAGGTTTTATCCCTGCTACATTGCTTCTTAAAGGTGAATGTTTGTGTAGTCACGGTTAGTAATATTGTCTAATTTCGTTGGTAAAGTCTAAACGATTTTTGAAACATTTTGAATTTATGACCATTAAACTGTAAATGATTAACATCTTGGGTCGTAGTTGGGTAAGCTTGAAGGCACTGTCACAGCACACACGTGACGAACGGAGCACGGTATCCAGTGACCCAACGCGGTAGTGAGTCCCGTCACTGGGAGATCGCCGCGCTGCTCCAGGCAGCGAGAGAGGCGGTGTCCTTTTGAGCGGCCGAAGATCACAGGCACGCTTCGAGTGCCCGCTTCGGTGTGGCGAGGGGACCCGATAGCCCTGCGTCAGGCTCTCGGGGGAGCGGCCATCGCGCCCAGAAGCGGCCGATCGAGGAAGCGATCGCCGTGGCTTTCTTTCGGTGTCTCGCGTCCTCTTCGTATTTCACCGCTGCCCTTTACTGCCCTTTCCCTCCCTTCTCCCCTTGCAGCCCCCCCCCCCCCCCCCCCCCCCCGCCTCCACTCTCTGTTTATTTGCCTAACTTTGTCCGGCCTGCTAAACATAGGACTTTAATGGAAGCTCCTGTCCACCGTTGCGTGTGGCTAATGGACCCCAGAGGCTAATGCTACGGACATTTAAAGGCCCCAGGCGAAGATAAACTGTGAATCTCCACAGAAATGAAACCGAGCACAACGGATTCATGTAACATTTATACATCGGTCTACGCAAATACTTGGGTTCATCTTCAACAGTGCAGTCAGGTTCTTGCGTCGTATTGGTTTACATGGTGGATTACACAGCAAATTTGTAATGTGCAGGATGTTGTGATAAGGAGCGTTTCTGTGGTGCGCATATAAGATTGTGTGCTGTTTTGAGCAAACATTCAATACGATCCTGCCCACAACTACTCCGCTCTCACACGGCAAAGCGACCATCGAACGTGTGTTTTCAGTTAATTCCTTTTCATATTTATGCAATTGGACCATTAGTACAACTTGCCTCCGGTCTTCTCCTGTTGTAATAAAATAATAGAAGCCGCGAAAGAGGTGGGGAAAATAAAAATGAATCCCGAATCCACTCTTCACTTTTCAAGGGCTCGGTCTGACGCTAAGGGCAGCTTGTCGCCATCGTTATTTGTCATGGTTTCCTTTCCCGCGGCCTCCTGAATACTAAGCGGAGCGATTTCGCCGCGAGCTCGTTTCGCAAATGAAATGATGAGGTGCGCTCGGCCCAGGAGAGCCACTCCAGCGACGTGGCGGCGACGGACAGAAACTCGACCCTTAGCAACGACGGCGCGGAGAGGATCAATCAGTTCCGCGGCCAGCCTGGTGGCCGTTCGTCTCCCTTCTCTTGATTACTGTGGTAGTCTAATGTTCCAATTATGACTAAATTGCCCTTTGTCCCTTTTGCCTGTACTTGAGCAAAATTGATGTTTGTGCTCTTCCGCAGTGCTCTGCGTTCCTTGTATTAAGACATTTTTTATGTCCTCAATCATTTTTCCGCTCGAGCGGGTGTAACCGCCAACTCCGAAAGGAATGGACCGAACTTCAATTTTTTCCCCCCCACCGTTTTTAGCAAAATTTGTAAGGGGCTAACTTAACAGGGACGGTACTTAGACAAATTAATTTCTGTTCAATCCAAAGGCTCCGGAGCCTGAAATAGCCGTGTCTTTTTTGAAAATCATCTTCATTATCAAAATAATTTACAGCTACACTCCTGCGCTTTGGCAAACCGTGCGACGGCCGGGTAATTGAAAAGGACGGGAGGAAAGCCTGCCGCAAAATGTGCTGTAAATGAAGATCACCTGTCAGTGGAGATTCACAGCCACGGGGGGAAGCTGGCACCTTGAAAACTCCTTCAGCCGCTTTGTCTCCCGTTTCCCGACTGCTGCGTACCCAGCGTGCCTTGCGGCGCGGTTCGCGCGTGCGTCATCGCCGGCGGGGATCGGGGATCACGGCGGGAGAGGCGAAATCCTGCTCTGCGAGGCTCGCGTCGTCCCGCTTTCGTCTGCTGGGGGAGATTCTCGCCTGTGTTATTGCGGCTTGTGTGCTCACACCGGGGTGGGCTCTGGCTAATGGTGGCCAGTGCTTGGTAGAGGTGGCCGTTTCTGAGGGGGGAGGTTTTGGGCGTTCTGGGACTGCCCGGGACGCTACGCTGTAAATGAAGAGCGAGGACGCGCCTGTCCCGCCAGTCAACAGCCTTCAGATTAATGAAACGCCTGCGTAAAACTGACTGCGTCTCCAGCTGTAGCTGCTGTGTGTGTGTGTGTGTGTGTGTGTGTGTGCATGTACACACACACACACACACAAACACTCTCTCACTCACACAGCTCCTTTCCTTTGAATCCTTGCCTGTCAAAAATGTGTAATAAAAACATTGCTATTTCCAGAACTTGAATGGTTTAATTAGGCAGTTATGCTGAAGTTAATTTGGAAGCATTTGGTGAAACAAAACTTTGCTTTTCTCTTTGAGTCTGAGTTCTGATACAGCATGCAGTACTGAATCTTCTTTTACATTCTGTAGAACTGCATTCCCTTGCGGGTGCGCTGTTGTGTAAGTACTGATGTTTTTAGTGACATAGTATCAGGGGTCACTAGTGTTACCCTTGTGTACAGATGCTGTTTGTACCATATTTAATATTTCAGTCGCTCTGCGTAGTATAGAGCAGACTCATCCAACGATCTTCCCATAAAGCAGTTATTTATGAGACAAATAAAAGGGAAAAGCCTGTAATTGGTTATTTGCAGCTTTGTGCAGATACTCTGTTGTCTGTGACAGAAATACTATCTGCTTGCTAATTGTTTGTCTCTTTGACAGCAGTTTTTCTCTCTGTCTTCGTCCTCCCTTTCCACACTACAGTGATTTATTATTGCAGTCTCACCTCAAATTATTTTGACCATGTTCTTCTGCTGTTTTATTAATCATATTTTACATTGAGATTGCAAGTGAAGTCAGTCATTAATAAACATGGCAATGAGTTTCGCATCACTCACCATTGTGTACAACATGAAAATACCTATATTTAAAAAAAATTGCTGTATGTTATGCTTCTGTGCTAACTCCTAATCTAAAATACACTTTAAAATGACTATTCCTCGTCTTTGAATTCACTGGCACAATGGGACATCAGACCATGGCACAGCGTGAAGGAGCCTGACTCATATCGTATGATTCAAAATTTCGTTCATTTATTCTTAGTGGGTTGAATTTCTTCCCTTGAATTGTATGCACAAAGTTCAAGTCTTGTACTTGGATGGAGTGAGATGCACTCAAAGAAAAGATCAAAGTTTTGAGTATGTGCTGCTCAGGTCCACTTGTCTTCGGTGTTTGAATTAATTAAGCCAGTTACCAGCCAGTAATTTAGGCTGTCGGTGGCTATTTTCCCCACCGCACACCACAAATTCTGCTAAAGTAGCACTAGCATTCAGTCGAGTAATGGAAAATCTCAATCATTTGGCGAAAGTTTCCGGAAAGCCTCTTTCAACAAGGAAAATGGGGGAGGAGAAACGTATCTCTGATTGCTTGTGGCAAAATGAAACCATGTGACCTTACTTTTTGTCTTTGTCGTCCCTCCAGGTACTGTTTTGTGGTGGCTCTGGGGTACCTCAGCTTTTGCCAGATCACCCGGGTGTACGTCTTCGACTACGGGATGTACTCCGCAGACTTCACCGGGTGAGGCTGGGATTTCCTCAATTTTTCATTTCCAGTGACCTGCGCACCTCTGCTACGACTTGTAGCAGAGCCAACGCCAACGCGTAATCTGAAGTCAGCACAATCTTCACAATCTGCGAGCCCTCATTACAGGGCCGGGACATTGGATTTATTTGACCGAGGGGAGAAGAGCACCCCCACGCTGGCCCTACGCCACCACCTCCAGCAGCAACACATTTTCCCGTTGTGTTTCACCGTTAGTGACCCATTGGACCCAGCCCTGCTGCTGTTTCTATACGAGCGCTCGTATGGACAGAGTGAGGCTGTAGTGCAATACGTGGATGCGTAGATGTGGTGCACATGCCTGAAAGCTCTGTTCTCCCCTGGGGGGCTACTGTGGTGTCTGAGATGCTCGGTCTGACACACAGCTTGACTGAGTGTCGTGGTTTATGAAGTGAGAGGTGTGACCACATACCAGGAGACTTGTGAGACAGGAAAGCTTATGAGACAGAAACAAGATGCTTATGAAATTGCAGAAAAATTAACAGCGATAGCTTTACATCGATCGGTTGACATTCCTGGTTCTCAGTCTAGGATGTCTGATGTTGTCTAAGAGTACAGTTTAATTGACACACTCTTTGCTTTCTGTTTAAAAAAACTCATTCTGAATCTTTGTTTGCTACTTGTTTTTCTACCAACTCACCAATTACCAAATTTGATAGTTTTCATAGTCCAACATATCTGGCACAGTGGTTTGCATACCTTTTGAAGGAAATTGGATCCATCCAGGTGTCTTCATGTGGTGTAGTTGTTTCCTGAAGGAAAAACATCAAAGAAACAGAACTTACTGTAAAACACAGATCATCTTGAGATACATTAACTCCCAGCTCTAAGGCTGCCCAGTGAGGTGATTCTAGTCTTGTTTGTACGAGGATTTGCACTCCAGTAAGTCTGCAATTGCATTAGCGTACACTTTAGTGGTACAGCGTGGGTAAATGAATAATGCAAGCTGGAAGTTTTGTAGGTGACAGTGGCATCGCAGTTCTGTTGGGAGGAGGGATGAGGACATGGTGGTGGAGTTGGAGAGATACCTGTACTAGGGGTCAGAAGGTCTCCCAAGGTTAGCCTCTGTTTTAGTTGTCCACTCATTAATTAAAAGCTCATTTCTGGCTACAGAACATTGTTATTGTTGTTGCTGATATTGGTTGTTTGTTTATTGATTGATCGTTTAGAATGTGTTCCTTGCTAGACTTCAGTACAGAAGAGGATGAAGCAATTCAGAAGTAATTTTTCTCATGGGAACACTTTCTCAAATTTGCTTCTTGTTTTCAGCTGACCTGGTGGTGCTCTGAAGGTAACGATCTGATTCATGCTGGACGTAAATATAAAGCAGGGTTAGAAGAGGTTTGGTCGACAGTTTGTCCAGTGTCAGGAATCACCCAGAGTTAAATCCGCTAGATGTTTCCTGTAGCCACTGTTTCTTTATCACTGGATGCACACCTGAAAGTCTGTTTGCCACTGATAAAATATGGTTGTATTTCTGTATTAATGTGAAACTAATTAGCAGAACTATTCAGATTTGTAAAAATAAATATATATAAATCAATTAGAGCCATAACTGTGGCTCTTAAGACATTTGAAAGTTAGTTGCAGCTTTGAACTGACTGAAAGGTGAGTGAGATGAGAATGTGAGAAGGCAATGGTTAATTCCTGTGTGTTCTAAAGAGGTTTATAAAAGAGTCTTATAAGTAGTTCACAGAATTAGAGATTACGTCTGATATAATGTAATAAACCGTCTTACTTTGTAGGAAATGTCTGGAGAATGAATTAGTTCAACAAAGGCTAAAGGGTTAATATAAAAGAGCCTGAAGGTGGATGTACCATGAATCATTTTATCAGTAGGCCCTAAAACATTGCTTTTATTACTGTATCATGACGTATACATTACTGAATTCAGCCTCATCCTTAGGGACAAATTGTTCATAGAGACTAGCTCAGTTCACACTAGTTTGCTGTAAATTGATACGACTGTGTAATTGTGTAGAGACAGATTCTTTATTTACTGAACATTGCTTGCCCGAACTGCTTCAGGGAGTGTCACACAAAGTGTGAGTGTTATGGAAAAGTACTTGTTGACCAACTTGTAGAGTAATTGTCAGCAGTTTAGTTGAGGCTGTAATCATTAACTTAAGTAGCCTGCACTAAATGGGGCCACATCATCCCTGCAGAACATAGGTAGTGCCTGTGCTGGAATGTTCCTTTGGGGAAAACTGAACCTACACTGGGCACTGAGGCTTGGGCTGTGGCACTGGGTGTCGAAAACACCTAGCCCTTGATTGGTCACTGATATGTCATGTGTTCTCTTGCAGGCCCATGATGGTAATCACTCAGAAGATCACCAGCCTAGCATTTGAAATCCATGACGGTAAGCAGGACTCAGTTAACAGTTAAAGCTTATTGGAACAGTTAAAGCTTGTTTTTGAAGCAGAGAAGTCCCTGCCAGACAGCGCCTTATTTGTCTTGGATTAGCAAACAAGCTAGATGTTCTCAGAAATCATAAATAGATATCAGGAAGGGGCCAAATATTTTTTCACTGTATATTAAGACTGTGTCATTGCCATTATTGTGAAGGTGCGTCATATAGGTGCTGCTTGTGATAAATTAATCCTTTTCCGGCAGAAACACTTTCCTTGACACACTCATGGTGTTGATCCCAAAAGGAATGGCTTTTGCCACTTGGGTAAATGAGCAAATTATCTGTGAAAATTCTTTTAAAAACTTGAGCTTTAGTGTTTTGAAGTGTTTGTGTGGCTCTGCAGTTTTTAGTGTCCCATCTCAATTGGGATTAGCAGGAGTGTTGATCAGCTCATTCTGCCCATGCACAGAGGTGAGAATCCCAGTTCTCCATCCTTTCATAATCCAGATCAGACAATAACACTCTTCCAGTTCCACAGTTGGCCTTCTGCTTTAATTCTAACAACGGGATGTACTAACAAGAGTACTAACAAGTAGGACTGCTACACCTTTCCTTCTGCTGTGGCAGTTATTTATGTTTCAGGTTCTATTTGACTCGGACAAACAAGATATGGAAGTCTATACCACAAACTTTCGATTTACATTTATATTTCCCTGAGTGTGGACAGATTCAACAGCTTGCAGGCTACTGTTTCACTTCTGTTTGTAAAGCACACGTCCTCTTGCATGCAGTGTAATAAAGAAAGTGCAGTGTGCAGAGATTTTCTGAAGGGGGAATTACTGGACCACACTCAGTTATCTGAACTGCCCTTCCACTCATCTACAGTTTGATTTAAGATCTGTGTGCTTGCACCCATTCAACTTCCAAAATTATAGTATACAATTTACTATTAATATGTTTTCAGCATTTAAATAAATTCATATGGATAGTTTTTCATTGCTGTGGCTATATATGTAATTTTTACATTACATTACATTAGCAGATGCTCTTATCCAGACTGACTTACACAGCTATTTTTTTTACATAGCATTTACATTGCATCCATTTATACAGCTTGATATATACTGAAGCAGGTTAAGTACCTTGCTCAAGGGTACAACAGTAGTAGTGGGAATTGAACCTCTGACCTTTCCATTCACAGGTAGGACACTGCCTACACTATTATATATGTTATGTCTTGGTTGGTAACACCAGATTTCTCCTTTGTAGCTAAAATACAAATACAAAAAAGAAAATAAGGTAATTATGTATTGCAAATATCGGGTATAAAACCTCTAATACCATACCAGCATTACCTATAGGACAGTTATTGTGTGTATTATCTTGTGTAGTTGTGCAGTATAGATTTAGTTGTTGAGCACAGACCATACTAAGGAAAAGAAAAAATTAAATAGAATGTTCTGACTTATAAATTCTGATTTATGATTTGGGGGCAGCTTATTTATTACTGTTATTGCTGTAGATAATTGGGGTGTTTAGGCTGATTACTGACTAGCTACTAATCATTTTAGACCTGTGCTATCGCAGTCTGGGCATTGCTATGTGGTACAGCAAAAATCCAAGAAGGGTTTATGTAAATGAATACGCCGTAACAGATTTATCAAAGGAGGCAATTATCGTGATTAATCTGTTATCTTGAAACCGGTGAGGCACAAGTTCTGTCATGGCCAAACGGCTGCTTTGTGGAGATATCATGGGCAGTGGTTGCATACGACAAAGAATACAAATGTAACCGTCCATTCTCAATTCCAGGAACAAAAATAATAAATAACTGAGTATATGCATAAGGAATATTATTTAAAAAATGGGTCTGCAGTAACGTGTCTTTCCCACAATGGAAATATTAAATTCAGGAGTTGCCTTGTGATGGCCACAAGGAGAATAAGTGTCTCTGTGTTATGGAGGATGCTCTTGAAGCTGTACTGCTTCGGTGTCTAATGCTAGTAAACCCCGCCTATTCCAGCCACTGTGGCCGGGGAGAGGCCTTCGGTGGGCCTGACGAAGCTTCGTGGCGGGAGAGCACTTCACTGAGCACCATTTACCATCGGGCATTAACCGTAATGCGAGCCGATTGTGAGGCTAATCCCGTTATCAGAATAATGGCCGCAGTAAACAACGAGGAGTTATACGCACCAGTTCCTCCGCTAACCCCGCCTCGCCCGGTTGCGCGCCGGACGATCCACGGCCGCAGGAAGTGACCCGTCGGTTGACCGGGCACGGACTTGTGGAAATCCAGTTACTTCCACTTAATCACCCCAATTCATCAGCATGGACCCTCGGAGAGCCTTTTGTCTTGATTCATTAATCAAAAGCCCAGGAGCTCTTCCCAAACCATCTGCATTTCCTGAGTAGGGTAGGGTACTGTAACCCGGTACCACTATGGAACTGGTTCCTATACGACCGGTACCTGCCAGCCTGATTCGTAGTGCTGATTTCAGTGCCTCATTTTGGTGCCACGCCTTCATTAGCTAATGTTACACATGCTCTATTGATTCAGTCAGTGACAGTACGTACTGTTGGCAAGCTAGCTAATGTTAAACTCAGTCAAAATGCGAAGTAGATATAATATACTTTAAACAATTAAATCTTTCAGTGTCTTTGTCTCTGCAATGAAAAGACGTTCTTGAATGTCGTCATTTGAGCTTTATTTTAAAGAAGGTATTGGGTCAGGCACCCCTTAGGCACCGGCGCCGTTTTAAAAGTATTGTCTTAACACTAGTGTCAACAAAATCAAAACAATCCCCATTCCTACTCCCGAGACTCCCCATGGGGAGGCACTGCAGTGGGTGAGGTTACCGCTGTGGCTCCTGCGTGTTGGGCCCGAACACTAACCCCCTCAATAAAGATACAATGGTACGTTTGTTTTGTTTTTTTTGTGTTTGTACAGTAGGTGTGACTAAAAACATACATTGCAGAAAGTATTCAAATTCTGTTTATTGTTTCTCACCTACTGTAAGAATGATATATCTGTTGGCCTTGTTGAGAGGTGGGTTTATTGGATTGCGCAAAACCTTGAAGATTGAGGGCGAGTGCTTCTTGAGTTTATTTAATTCAAGGAGAGCTACATATTGCCATTATAACTTTATGATCTTGTGTGAGTATTGATAATCTAGCACTAGCAACCCAGCCAAGTTGAGGGTACTTTATGTGGCACCTGGCCTTAAGTGAGAATAATGGGTAGTGACCCTTCCGTAGGTTTTCCTTAAGCACATGCTACAGTTCATCCAGATCTGGCCAGGGCTTTACTACAATAAGATGTGACTGGGATACTCTGTTCAGTTTCACAAAGGCAGCGCGATGTAAGTGTGATGCAGGTTCCACTGCGCTCTGAAACGCTGATTATCCGAAACCCATAAAGTGAAGCGCATCAGTTCACCGCCAACTGATCTAATAAGACCCGCTCTTCCTGCAGTGACCCTTTCACGTTCCATTAAAGTGGAACCTTCCTCCCCCCTTCAAACCTCTCCCAGTTCACGGTCCACTTTGCCGCTGGTGGGGAAGGGGAAAAACCATATAGGAACATGCGGCGTGCCAGAATGCTGTCAGGGTGTTAAAATATATCCCCATTCCAGAAAGGCAAGGGTCCTTGCCAAAAGAGATTTGGCCGGGGTTAAGTGAAGTGCACGTCTTCATATGTCAGCTTGTGCAGGGGCATTTGCCCCCGCCCCCCCCCCCCCTCGTGCGGTTGAATTGTAGCGGGTGTGGACTTTTCACCGACCCGCTGATCTACAGGGAAGAAAATGGCTGTGGAGCCTTAGCACCCTTAGCTGGCTCCTGACTCCGAAACTGAAGTGCACCTGCAAATGCCCAATACAAAACCATGTACATTTATTATCCATTGAGGAGGAAATTCAGCTCAACACTTCAAGACGAACACATTACATCCAGATTAAAATATCGCCTAAGACGCAGTATAAAAATGATTGAACCAGCCACCTAGCAGGGCGAATATAAGCAAAGTATCCAAGGGGAGACTGCATTTGTGTTTGGATGTAGTTGAGCTGTGAGAGAAGATGCTGTATAAGATCCAGGGGAACCGGAGCGATGTACAGTTTGATCAATGGCATTTGAACATTTCTTTGGATCGTAAACAAGGGTTGTTTCCTCTGTGTTGGATTATTGTAAAATGCAAAATGTATGTTTATATATTCCAGAGCCTGAGATTCTATTAAATGTTGACACTCCTTTTGAATAAATTGGAGATTATATAAGGTTTTGAGCTTTATTTTACGTGTGCCATAAAAATGTGCTCCCATCTTAAGTCTGTACTATATATCCCTGCTGTTAATAAGATTGAATGGTGAATGAAAACAGATAAAATAATCTTATTGAAGTAGGGCACAAAAGCTTTAAAATACAGTCCTGTCAACAAAATAGTGTATAGCTCTTGGGCTTTCATACATTACTTTTTCAGTGAGATGTGAGATTCTTTTTCAGTGAGATTCATGTGGGAATTCAGAGTTTACATTTGGTCAGTTGATAGCAATCTTACTTGTCTCGATGACCTTGCTCTCTCATCCCAGAAACCAGTCTAGGTTTTTCTGACTCCACCCTGAATCCATTGTGAAAACTTGACCCAGGATCAGTGTTTAATGGGGATCTGTCAACTCTTAAGTATTCCCATTAGGATTATGAAAAATAATATGCTGCATATTTTTAATATGGACAGTCCATTTGAGTGAATTTATGAGAAGCACTGCTGCAATGCAGATTGTCATGATCATGATCTGACCACTCTTTATCATTCTCTCTGTATCTCATTTCATGGTTTTATCTTTTCAGTCTGTGATTGAATGTTAAAATAAAACTGATTATAATGCGCAAGTAGAGAATGTCAAAAGTCAGTCTACCTCCCTCTCTCTACCACTCCCTGCTTTGTCTGTTTCCCATCCCCCTATTTTATAACTCTTCTTTCCCTCTCTCTCTCCCTCCCTCCCTCCCTCCCTCCCTCCCCCCAGGAATGGCTCGTAAGGATGAGCAGCTGACTGCCAGTCAGAGATATCTAGCTGTAAGGTATGTTTTAAAGGTATGCTTTATTATGCTAGTGTGGATGGAGAGCTAGCCATGGCTACGTTAGCCTCACGTGTGTGTTTGTATGTACATGCGTACATTGGTTTATGCGGTTTATGGATGTGCGTGCGTACGTGCGTGTGTATGTGGCAGATTCATCCTATGGAAATCCCTTCCGAGGTGTCAACACCTAACTCCCCCATGCTCTGCTTGCATTTTCTGTCTGTGATGACATGAATGCCGTGACCTCGAACAGGACCAGTACCTCATGGCTCGGAGTCCCTTTGCCATACGTTTCTTCTAAATTCATGAATGTTACAGTAGCACGGGTCCACAGCCCTGGTCCCAGAGAACCGCAGGGTCTGCTGGTTTTTCATTGGTTACTCGGCGCTTAACCGATCAGTTCAAGCAGTTGATTGCACGGTTAACTCGCCTCGCCTGGTTTCCTGAGTCCTAAAATGGTTTTTGACCCGCTGATTTTTAACCTCACAAACAAAGGCAACAAATCCTGTGGCTGCCCAGGAAAAGAGCAGGCAGCTCCTGCTGTACAGCACTTTTAAAGACCTGCTGTGATGTCTTTTCAGTATGATCTTACCCCCAGGGCTTGGTTTAAAAATTGCTTGTATGCTTCTTATTTGAGGGAGGTGCCGTTGAATTCTACTGTAATATTTGACTCAAAAACCAGAACAGGGTCCGCATGCTGACAGGAGAATGAGATTTTCCCACAGTGACTGTTCAGGGAGTTTGATCAAAAAGAGCCACAATAGAATTCTCATCATCAAAGCGCGCTATCTGGTTGCCAAAGCAACCGCACGTTCACCCGGTGTCGTGTGACTTTTGTGAAGGAAGTTTTTCAAGGGAGGGCAGATATTTACAAGAGATTAGTTGAAAGATCAGTTGCAATGAGAGGGATGTCAGTGAAAGTGGACCTAACTGTGGCATGAATTTTGACACAAACGATGGCAGTCTTGTTAAAGGACATGCATATTTATCTGTTGTAAATACTCATGAAAACTGTATTTAATAAAGTAAAAATAATGGAATTCACAAAGGCTGCAGACTGTTTCAGCTGTTCAGGACGCTCCATTTTATTGCTGTTAACTTTCACTGGATTTTATTGTTTATGGTTTATCGTTGAAATGCACTGTGACCGTTTAATTTTCATGGTAAATTGTAAAAAATAATTAATGAAGAACCCACTCGCTCTGAAATGCCAGCAGGCAGCAATACCTTTCACCCCAGAGGACCCGGTTCTTATAAAAATGGCAGGTGACTGCCAAAGGTTTTGCTGCATCACAATATGATGAACCGAGACTGACAGCGGAATTTCTCCCCCAATGCCAATAAACGGGTTATTGCTACTTCAGGTGCGATTGATGCAACCGAGCCAGTGAAATTCTTTTGTTGGCACACGCAACGCTGTCCTCTCTTCTACGTGGTAATGCATTTTAAATTAAGAATACTGAAAGTTATGAGCCTGAACCAACCTATCTTGGCTATCTACTCAGACATATTTTTCACATTGCAGTTTAGTTCTATACATATTTTTTATACTGGAAGGAAAGTGGAAAAATGTGGAATTGTGAAGGTTCACAAGGAACTTTTGTATTCCACATCTATGCAATTGTCCGGGTGCTGTTGACCTTGTGTGTAATGGTGGCCCCTCTTTGTCTGGCTTTGCTTTAGGAGGATGCCTAGTTTGCTGGAGTATCTGAGCTACAACTGTAACTTCATGGGAATCCTGGCAGGGCCCACATGCTCGTACAAGGACTATATCACCTTCATCGAAGGCACAGCCTACTGCCAGAAGCACCTGGAGCCCAACGGGAAGGTCAACGGGAAGCTCAAGCAGAGCGATCCCTCGCCCAGGGTAAGCCCCTCCGCATCGCAGACTGAAAATAGACCCCCCGTGTAAATGCACAGCTCTCCATTTATTTCCTGTTCTGCTGAGATCCCTTATATCCAGTAACAGTCGGGTGATTGACAGGCATAGAAAACCAATGACAGGAAACTGCGTGCAGTCAGGGGAGGGGTTTTCGTGCCCAGGTTTGTGGCGCTTCAAAGGACAATTGATAGATATGAATGCCTTGGAGGCAAGATTTTACTGTGTTTCACAGAGAAGCTGATGGGAGATGCAACTGCCATGTTTAACAAAATGTCCACTTGGCACACATTCTACGTGTGATAGTTACTGTAGGTGGGATGCTATTACCTGTCATCGGCTGTGCCTGGAATGCATTCAAAGGGCTAAATATTGGAGCGGTATTGATGGGAAATGTAGCCCTTGACACCTTAGTTAAAAGTTGTGTGGTGCATTTACGAAAACTTTGGACTTCACTTCTCATAGCACGGGGTTGAAGCAAGTTGATGTTTGGCTTAACACTTGCACTGTCAGTTGCAAATATGTGACAGATATTTGTCATATGTATTTTTGTACTAAAATGTGTTTCAGCCACAAGCTGTAGATGGTTAAATACAGAGGCCGGTCCTGGTAGGAGTCGTTGCCAAAGCTCTCTCCGTTTCATGATGGAGGATTTTAAGCAGGCCAGGCACCTGGGTTTCTCTGGTGTCAGCTAATGCTTTTCCTCCCTGTCCTCATATCCTAATCTTCAGCTAGCCAACCCGCGCCGGAGAACTCTCTGTTTTTTTCCCCATTAATCATATTGTCGTCTTATGAAGAATTACCTTTCCTCTCCTGCGCATTTCTCCTCCTGTATTGCAGGGGTTTCGAAGCAGGGAGTAGCTATCTGTGTCCCAATGTCTGCCAGGTTTTCATTTGCAGTCAATCTCACGGTCAGCTAACCAAAACCCTTACCTGGGGAACCGCTAGCTGTTTTTTCGTCTTTGCTCCATTTAAGCGTTTGCGGCGAAAGTGCGTTTTCTGGCGAGCGACTCCGAAAACCCAGCTGCAGCGTGGCAATTTTATGCGCAGGGGCTACTTCAGGACAAAGTGCCGGGAATCCGTTGTGTTGCTCAGGACAAATCTGCTTGAGCGCGTTCGCTCCTTTGGCTGTCGAACAACAGGCGCAGGGCTCTGCGCCGGGGCGGCCCGCAGCATACAGAGAGGTTCCCTTCACAGAACCCCGATCGACTGATCCGCCCGTGGCAGCCGAATAAAGTCGAGCTGCGGCGCTGGGCGCAATTCAAATGAACCCCATTGTCAGATGTGTCGGGAACCGTGCGCATTTTTCCTCGAGAAAAAACAAAAAGGAGCACAGCCAAGCAAATCTTGGCTCCGTTCTTTATGCAGGAGAATGAATCATGGCTCAATAGGGTCTGCTGAGGTCAGTTGAATGGATTTTTTTATTTTTTTTAAAGT
The DNA here is from genome assembly GCF_013347855.1 of Anguilla anguilla. Classification (NCBI taxonomy): domain Eukaryota; kingdom Metazoa; phylum Chordata; class Actinopteri; order Anguilliformes; family Anguillidae; genus Anguilla; species Anguilla anguilla. Next base: position 46,687,623 of record NC_049206.1, on the reverse strand, counting down.
TCCGTCAGCTAGTAAGTCAGCGAACTCGTTTGGTCTGTGAACATGGACGTTTTTCAGTACTGCATGCCGTGCCTGCTAAATATCGTGCGTTGTAGCGCGCTGACAAACCGGGCTGTCTCCCTTGACTCTCTCCCTCCTCAGGTGGACGTCATCCACAAGCTGTTCACCTGTGCCGTGTCGCTCCTCGTCTTCCTGTCCGTCTGCAAAGTGTTCCCCGTGGAGCGCAACATTGACGACGACTTCATAGCCACCACGCCGTTCTACGGCCAGGTGGTGTACCTGTACCTGTCCATGCTCACCACGCGGCCCAAGTACTACTTTGTGTGGACCCTCGGTGAGTTTTGTGTTCGCTCGCTGGATTTTCTGGTTAGGCCTACACCTGGCTTTATTCTTAGTGACAGGCATGGCTGTGGTTTCAGGCCACGAAGGAAAAAGGCACCTGCTCTTTCTCTCAGTGGCATTCAGAATATCTTTTTTTCTTCTGGAGAACATCCTTGCACACTGTGCACTTAGTTGGACCCTACTTGATGCTCTCTTCTTGCTTGATTTGTATCAGGTCGGATGTATACTTCACCTTTTGCTCTGTACTAAGTGTACATGCATGTTCTGTAGTCTACGCCTTATTTTCAATGTATTTCGTGATATTCATGGCACTTAGAGGTTAATCATTGACCCTGCCAGCGTTGAATGTTCACTCCTGATACAGTACTACTATGTAAGTCTAGATAAGAGTGTCTGCTAAATAACAAATTGTAATTGTAAGAATACAGGGTAAGAAACAATTAAAAGACAGCCATGGATAAACAAGCAGAAGGCTGTGACACTCGGCACAGTACACTGCAATGCAGTGCGCAAAGCAGGTCAGTCAGAGTGTGCCAATCATATTCATGGTCACACACAGATTCTACATTGGTAGTCAACTTGAGAATTGTAGTCGATTCTAGTCTCTAACTGAAGCTCACTGGAATGGAACGGAAATAGAACACGGGTAATGGCTTTGAAGTGGCTTCCGCTGATACAGCCATGGCATGTTCCATTTAAAAGTGCTGTTGACATGCATGGGAACTTAAATGACCTGCAGAATTAATGTCCAGGGCAGAGCCTGTTGTTCCTGGTCCTGGATCCCTGGATATGAATCTGTTTGTTTGTTCATTGCAAGCAATTAGCCTGTGTTGTTTGTTCAGTTATTGGGCTAAATTGATGCAGGTTATGGTTCCCTCTACCAGCAGCCATTTTAAGAGGAAGTTGGATGTGTTTCTCAGGAAAGTAGCTTTCAGAAATTGTATACCTACCTTTCATTTGCAGACACATATACACTCTAGGTTACCCCCTTTTATAAAACTTGTACTGGACATTTGTTCTGAACAGTATTTTCAGCTTTTCAAATAAGAAAATGGAAGTACATTTGAGAGAAGAGAGTAGGTTTAATGGGTTCAGTGCACAGGACAGGTACATTTTAGCTATATAAGGAGAGATGCCCTGATGTGTTTGTGATTTCAGTGCGAGCGTCTCTTGTTTGGACACAGAGATGCTGTGTTCCTTTCATGAAAATGAACACTCGCTGTAAACTTCAAGGTCTGTGGCAATGCTTTAATGGTCCATTTTTGGTCGGGCAGCTTTGAGCCGCCTAATGCTATAAAACCACAAACACATGAAGGACCGTATTTTAACCAGAAATGTTGGCGAGCCAGAGTTTCTCATTTACAGTGATGGCTAAGGGGAAGGGAGAAGGGGAGGGAATTACACAGCTCATGAACTTCAGGGGACGATTAAGTGGGCAGGATGGCAGTGAGAGAGAGAGATGGGGCGGGCGGGTGGGAGAATTTTGGCTGGGGCGCCGGGTTCCTGCTCCCGTTACTGTGCGAGCAGCGCCATGGGAGCAGAGTGAGTCCTGAGACCGGGCCCTCCTCTTAATCTCCCATGCAGAAATCGAATTCATTCAGTCGAACGCACGGGCATTATTAATAAGCACTTAGACGGAGTTAGGAGCCCCGCTTGGCTCTCCCCGCGCGGCTCTCCGCCGTGTTAAGTGCCCTGAGACTCGGAGGCCCGACCTCGCAACCGGCGGTCGTTTTACGGTCCGCCGTCGCCCGGCGCGGTACAGCAGCTGCGGCATTACCGAACCAGCCGCGCTCCTGCAGCAGTGCGTCTCTGGGGCTTTGTGCTCGTGACGCGCTCGCTCAGGTAAAGGTGCAGCTGGCGGGGAAGGTCGTCGTCTGCTCGATGCTGCCCCCGTCAGGCGGAACGGGGAATTTCGCCTGAAAATGTTATCTCCGAGTCAACATCGATGATCGTGCATAAGAATTGAGAGAGCTTGTGGGTTTAAACAAGGTTCAGTCGAATGATAATAATTTATTGAAGCATTGATTTTGTTTTTGTTTGCAATGTTTTTATATACAATTTTGGAATGCGGCCATATAACATGGGTGGGAATCATCAGCCTAAATTGACCGATGATCGGTCTTCTTTCACTCCATAGCTATCAGACTATGTTGGTATTTGGCACTAAAAGAAAAGTGAACTTCTCTAGATGTGAACAACAAGAACAACATATTAGTTTAAGGTGCCTGCAGTGGCGTGGTGATTGATGCAATAGTTTATCTGAAGAAATGTAAGGGCGAATGTGTAGCTGCAGAAATGTTATTAGTTTGAAAACCGAGTAATTATTGACTGCGACTGTGGACTCGGTGATAAGCTCTTCCCGAGAACTCATTCCGCTAATCCTTAACCTGCTCAAAAGCGCTGAATTGCTGAGTGCTCTAATAAGTCGTCTTTTTTCTTACTTGGTGAGCTCCTTTGAGTTTTTCCTCTTTGCTGGGAGATTTTTTGAGCACCCTCATCTTCCGTATTAACATTCTGCCAGAGGAAACGTGCTTGATTACCAACGAAGAGAGACAATAATTTAAGCATTTCTGACTGTGGAGTAGGAGAGCACTTAAAATACTATACCTGAGGGATGTTGGTTTTGGTAGAACTACTTCTTCCTCCCCCTGCTAGGCACTATTCTTCTGTGTATTTTTCTAAAAAGGGTGTAATTATGTGACAAGTTGAAATGCTGTGTAAATGATTAAATTTAGTGTTTTGGAAGTCAGCCTGGATGAGATTGCATGTAGCGAAGATTAATAAAGTTCAGTGTAGCCAGAGCTGCCTCTCTGACGTCTGTATCCCTGCCAGCCGACGCCATCAACAACGCAGCGGGATTCGGCTTCAACGGCTACGGCGCGGACGGCTTGCCCCGGTGGGACCTGATATCAAACCTGAGGATACTGGATATAGAGGTTGGACACAGAACTGCCTTATCCTTCACACTTCTTCATTTCACTTTGATAACACAAGGCTGGTAGCGTACGCGCTAGCTCAGTCAGGAAAGGCGCTCGCCACGAGCGCAGGCTGGGCCCTATAGCCTATAGAGGGGCTCCAGTCAAGGTTATGTCATTAGCTGAAAATGAGCAGGAGTTTGCAGCATCAGGGGGACAGTTGCCCTCATTCAGCTGGGGGTAGGGTGGGTGTAAGTCAGTGACTGCTAATGATGAGCGCCCACTATTTACTGGTCATCAGTGAGCGATATACATGTGTTAGCTCTCCTGTAGTACCTTGTGGAGGTGGAAAATTGTCACTGGCTCAAGGGGTAAGCATGTTGGAGGAGCGTGTGTGCTTTAGCCGCAGTGCTCCTTTTGTGAAGTGGGGGTGGCACAGCATTGAGAGAGCTGCACTTTGCATTTCCAAATTAGGACGAACAAATTTTAAAAACCTGCATTTTTATGTTCTCTTTCAGTTTGCTACCAGCTTTAAGATGTTCCTTGATAATTGGAATATTCAAACAGCACTTTGGCTCAAAAGGTAAGGAATGATATCTGATTGCTGCATGCATCAAATGATTTTGAAGAATGCAAAAACAAACATTTTTTAAAATAACATCCGTGAATTTGATAACATTGATAACATTTCTTTGTTTAAATCTAGATTTAGAAGAACTTTAGACAATAATATAACACAGTCAATTGTTATGGGGAAATATCATACAATACAACTCCATTTTGGATTCAAACCAGTTGAAGGAGCAACTACACTGCACTGCATATAAAGTCATAACGCTTCTGTTCTGCAATAGCTTTTGTATAGTGTCCAAAGTATTATGTATTTACAGGGCTGTGCAGGTAGACCAAACTGTGTGTACTGTAACTACACATCGCTGTGCCCAGATAGACTGTGTATAGTATGGTTACGCTGCGCTGTGTGCAGACTTGGTTGTGCTGTTTGGCTCTGTGCAGAGTGTGCTATGAGCGCTGTCCCTACAACCCCACGGCTGCCACCTTCCTGCTGTCGGCCATGTGGCACGGTGCTTACCCCGGGTACTACCTCACCTTCTTCACCGGCATCCTGATGACGTTAGCGGCGCGAGCGGTGAGCGACACACCTCCCCGTCTCTCTCTAGCGGTCTCAAAGCCTGAGCCCTCTGCTTCTCTCTCTCTCTCTCTGTCTCTCTCTTTCCCTCGTTCTCTCTCTCTCTCTCTCTCTCTCTCTCTCTCACTCTCCATCATTCTCTCTCTCTCCTTCTCTCTCTCTCTCTCTTTCCCTCATTCTCTCTCTCTCTCTCTCTCTCTCTTTCCCTCATTCTCTCCCTCCGTCTCTGTCTCTGCTTTCTCGGGTACAGTGTATAAACCGCGCAGTGTTGTACTGACACTTTTCACACTATTTAACAGATGGTAGATGGAATGAACTTCAACTGTCTCTAAAAAGACCTCTAGTCTGCTCCCTGAGATTCCCTGAAATGGCTAGAGCGCATAATAAATCTGCATGTATTCCATAACCCTGGTCGCTGCCATTTATTTGGTGTTTGTGCGAAAGGCGCACTCTGTCAGAGTGACAGATCTGAACCCTGAGAAAACTGTGCTGAGTGGGAGGGAATGTATTCCAGTGACAACTCATCCATCACCATTCAGTGAGCTGCTATGTCTTTTCGAGCCTTCAGCGTACTGACTGTTTATATGTATATCTATAAAACCCTACACCACCAGGGTCCTGAAGCGGTTTTATTTGTGTGTACCTAGCATGAGATCAACCGCAGTTAATCCTTTGAACTGATGAAAGGGACTTGAGAGAGGACTGAAGGCCTGTGTGAAGTAGAAGTTATTTATAAACTCAGAGGGGCGGTGAGCATGCCCAGTCATGTCACCCAGGAGCATGAGGGATTCTGGGTAATGAAGTGCTACATTGTCTTGGTTTAAACTCCAATGCTGGTGCACATGTTGTGAGACAGAGAGAGAGAGACAGACAGAAGAGGTGTTATTTGAGCAATGGGGAAATGTGGCTGTCTTGTCCACTGTGTAGATTTGTGGAATTTGTGGATTTATTGCCAGTTTTCTTCAAAAGCAATGCTTGGTGACAGTGCACCTTGTTCATCAAATTGAAAAGGGGATAGATAATTAATTATCCTGTTATCTCAGTGCAAGTTCTTCAAGCTAAAACTGCCCTCTTGTGGATACATTTAAAAGAAGGATGTAATGACGTGTTTTTTTTTGTTGTTGTTGTTTTTTTTTGGCTGTGCTTTATGCCTGACACAAAGTGGGTTAGTGAGAGAGCCTGATTTTTAAAATTGTGAACCTCTAAGCATCTCTACTTAGCAGCATCTCCCACACCTTATCTTTGGCCTGCTTTACAGTTCCTTAGTGTAGTGTGGCCCGTCTCTTGGAGGTTTTGCCATGATTACAAGGAGATGGGGGATTTCATCCTCACATTTTATCACATTCATTGTTTTCTTTCACTACCTTGACATAAATGTTTTGGTCATCCAGTGACGGAAAGCAAATTCTAACTCCTGATTGGTTGTATGAAAGTAAAACCACTGAACGTGGGGCACATTTTACACATTGTCTTTATGTGTGTGCATCATGGATTTTAATATAAACTAGGACCCTTTACAAATCCTATTGTACTTTACAGTACTGTGCAAAAGTCAGAGCCCATCCTTTCTTCTATTTACTTTCAAGGGAAAATTCCCATTAAGTGCAAGTTATTCATTTTTCAGTGACTGGAAATTGAACAATTGTGGTCTCTGAGTTACACAGTACTGTATGTTGTGTTTTTATATTATATTATTGTTTCTTTGTATGGACATCTACCAGTCAAATCACTGTTGTTGATAATGCTGTGTGGGGAATGGTCTGCAACACAATTGAATTTTTGCCTGTCTCCATTTCAGATAAGACACAATGTGAGGCCATATTTCCTGGGTTCAGCAACACACAAGCAGTTCTATGACATCATCACGTGGGCGGGGACTCAGATTGCCATATGCTACACAGTGGTACCCTTTGTGCTACTGTCAGTGGGTCCATCTATGAAGTTCTACAGGTAACTGATGCACAGTATATACACGCTCACACACTGGTGTGTAGATGCATACACACACTTTATAACTGTACACATTATATTCCCTATGCTCATACACATACTCCTGTTTATCAAGAGTCATCGACATGACAGCTTCATGCCAGAAAACTGTAATAGAACTAATGAGGCTATGATTGAGAGAGATGGATCTTTCAGCACTAAATACCAATGCATGTCAGTGCTGGTCATGGCTCTTTTTGACTACATAAACGATACAAATATATTACCAGGATCTAAGTAGAATATTTATTTGCTATTTATATTCATTTGTTACATACTTTACCTTACTGTTTGCTCTTTGGCATTTTGGTCTCTTTGACTCTTTATTCCTGTCTTTGCCAGTGTGGCTCAAGTCTAAATGTCCAGTAATGACCACGCTGTCGCCCCCTCTTCCTCTCCCTCCTCTTCCTCCAGGTCATGGTATTTCTGCATCCACGTCGGCTGCGTGCTGCTGGTGGCGGCCCTGCCGGTGAAGACCAGACACCTGCGGGCCAAGGAGCACCAGTACAGCCTGCCACAAAGCCTCCCCCAGGACGGCCTGTCCGTCACAGACAGCAACAGCAACCAGAGGGGGAAGGCCACATGAGGGACGGCGTGGTGGGGCGGAGCAGGGGCGGGGCAGGGGGGGAGGGCGGGGTCAGGGGGGAAGCACGTGCAGAGACGGGCTAACGAGAACTGCCCAGCACTGAGACCACTGCACAGATCGTGTTTTACGCAGAGACGGACGAACACACATAAGTCCTCTTGGCCACATTACGGAGAGGGAATTTGTGTTTCAGCTGGAGGCAGAACGGACTGCTGCTGCAGGACGAGTTTTCCAGTTTTAATGAGGACTCTTAACGACGAAGGCCAATCGGAGGATCAGCTGACGTGGTCAAATTGAAAATGGAATTATGCAGAAAGGCTTTTAAAAACCCTCTATTTACTCAGCAGGTTCGCAGACTTTGGTGAGTGTTGGTTTGAAGGCCTAGAGGACTGACCCCCAGGGTGTCACACTTGCACACGTCAGCAGTGGTCTTCAGGCACCAGTGTCGGCCAGTAGGGGGTGCTTCTTCTTATGGCTGGTTGTGGTATTTAGAGGGTTTTAGTCTATGTGAAAACGTATCCCCCCTCCTTTTGGAAAAATAAATCTTGAAGAAAAACAACATGTTAAAGAAAAACAAAGTTGTAACACCACATGTATGTTGGATGCCAACCTCTTCAGAGGAGCTTCTGAGTCCTCTGAGGAATTGTTCTCTTACTCGCTGACCTTGTGGACCTGTTGTATGATGCTTTCCTCAGGCAAAGTACATCTGTCCAGGGCCTGAGGCAGTTGCTGAAGGGATGCGTGTTGATCTCTGTGATATGGTTTGAATTTTAAGTGTCTTTGTTGCCATCGTTTAAGTCTGTGGTCCCTCCAGCTCTCTCTCTACAAGTCACACCCCGCAGGCCTCCTCAGCCAATAGCCGTGCTGTTCCTTATTAATCAGTGTCAGTGTTCAATGTCATTAACCTCAAAACTGGCATTCGGCAAATCATGAGAATTCACAGTTGACAAGTTTGAAGGAATGTGTTGGAGGACCTTTTCTTGCTTTTATTTTTTTTTCATGTCTCACATTTTAACATGTTTTCCAGGAAAGGAGAATTGCCTCATTCACATTTCTAGAAGTAATGTCAGTGTGTCAGAATTGCCAGATCCGTCAGTAATCCAGTCTGTCAGGTCTCATCATTCACCCGTAATCATCTTCATTCGCCAACACTGTCCACTGTGAAGGTAAACAATAGTCACTGATTTTGAGAAAGGTATTTTCCAATAATTTGTATTTATGTTATTCCAGTTGTTGAGTGTGAATTAGAACGTATTGGAGGCCAGTCCAAATCAAGAGTCGATTGAAGACGAGACGGGATTTCTTTTAAAATGTATTTTCCTTTCTGTTCCAAGTGACATTGGACTGGAGGAGTGCGATAGAGCTGGGTGCTGGGGTAAAGATTGTAACAGGATTAAGGGAAGGGCATTTTGTCAGGTTTTTACAGTGAAAGATATTATGCCACGATGACTGGAAAATCTCTTGTATGTCACTTTTTTTTTGTGTTTGCATTTTTTTTCTTCCTTTTGTGAAATATGTGATTAAAAAGATGGATGAATTTGAACTGGGGGCCCTGGAGATCTGGTTTATCGCACTCACCCTGCCCCTCACGTGGGGATTGAATCACAAGAGAAAGGGACAGTGCTGCCGTGTGCTTCCAGGATATGACGCGCACACGTTATCAAAAGCAATCTTCCTCCCTGGATCTCGGTGCTCCTCACTCTGAAAGCGGCTCACTCGCTTTGTGCAGCATCAGTGTTGCCTTTGCTCGAGATGTGTGGCAGCCATTTTGTGTCGATTCATCACCATCAGCTAAAATACAGAACACAGCAGGGTATGGAAAATTTTAACGGGCTGAAATTTTACAAGGAGAATATGGTATATTTGCATAATATGTATGGTGGGATGGAGAGAAAGGTTACTGGCATTAGCACCTGAAGGCTTCAAAGCATGTATTGGAAATTATGGTGTTGAGTTTTAATGTTTAGTGGTTCTCAATTATTCCCGGTTGGGTAAAATCATCGGAAATGCTTGTACATGACCTACATGATTTTATTTCCAACACTTCTGATCAATTGCGAGATATTCCTAGCCAGTAAGCACACGGCATATAATCTCATCAATTAAATGCAAATAGAAACTGCTGAGGTAAACATTTCTAGCAGGAGATGAAAAGCACTTTTGCTTAACAGAAGAGAAAGACTGAAGCTTGCATATTTTCATCGAACCTCTGGCCATTATTGTGGTTTACTGATGTACGTATGTATGTGTACAAGGTTACATGTGAACAAAAGTGTGGCTGTTGTCTGACAGTTCAAAGAGTGCAGTGTTGCTGTGAGGCTTTTTTTAAACATGACTGGACGATGTTACAGCAAAATAAATCAACAGATCAATGCAAACAACTTCACAGCACGGAGTGCTAATCTATGGGATGGAGTTTATCGGCCCCCCCTGGTGGAACGGAGAGGATTACTGTGTCGGGGCCTTGTGGGATGTAATGTAAATTTGTCCTTGGAAATTGTTGAATTATTTATTCAAACACATAATAAAAGTTCTTTTAAGAAGAGATTTGACAAGAGATTTGAATAACTGAACTATTTTCTTTACACTGGTAGCAAGAGCTTTCTGAAATCTTGAACCACACAGGGAATGATAATTCACCAACAATTCTGCTTAACCTTCATCATTTAGGTTTCTTTAATCTGCTGAAGATGAATATAATGGGACTACAATAGAATTCTAACTGCTTGGCTATCCATGATACTGGTAAAAAAAATAAATAAAAATAAACTAGGAAGAAAATATGTTTCTTTGTGATCTTCATGAACTGTGAATTTCATGAAGCATTTTACAGAATGCCAGGGCTAATAATTGGTCTCAAACTTAAAGGCCATACAATATGAATGAGATTCACATGCATTTTTGTCTGCATTCAAAATGATCGGGTACGTCACAGCCTTGAAAAGGACAATGTAATACAATTAATAAAATGTGCCGTGGTCGATCGATGGGCTGTGGTGTGCATTCTGGACAGGAATCACAAGCATAGAGAAATAAGGATGTATTCAATGTGCTGTTTTGCAGCCTACAGACTCAAGTTCATCAGTATTTTTTTGGCTGGACTGCAACAGCGGGGCCAGCCCTACAAACGCGAATGACTGACTGAGTGATGAACACAATGATTACACCATTGGTCACGTGTGTTAGGTCCAGCCATATTCTAGGTTTTAACCTGGTCTTGTTTCCATGGGCTATTGATGTGGTGACTCACTTTGTTTGTGCTTTTCTATGAAGTGATTTGTGACCTACAACAATCTTAAGACTAATTCTTTGTCAATGTGCTCCCATCTGGTATAAACCTGTGTTTCTTTTTCTTTTTTTAAGTTCCCTCTCTTATCATAGTCTGTGAACTCTGGTCTCTTGATTGCTTGGCTGTTTAATCCATAAATGTCAGTGTTGTGTAATAGAAGAAAACATACCATATGAACCCTGTTCTCGCATGGGTTCTCCATTCTAGACAAATATTTTTTTATGTTCAGTGGAGTGACCTTTTGAGGAAAAGAAAGGTTTTGTGTGTGTGTCTGTCTGTCTGTCTGTCGGTCTGTCTGTCAGCAATGCGGTGTCAATTTAATATTTGCAGTGGCTCAGCAAGTTGCAATCCACATTTAACAGTTCCAGCTTCAGCTTTGACATATACTGTTTATTACATTAATACACAAGTATCTTAAAACATATTTTTGGAAAGTACCTACAGATTTGACTTTTCGAAAATGCAAAACACATATAGGCTATGTCTACTATTTTTGTGCTGGATACCGTCCAAGTTGTTTATGGGCTCAAGCGCCGGATAAAGTGCCCTTTTAAAACACAAGGTTATTTCTGGCACTCGGTTATGCTGGGGGCTCACCAACCTCTAATCTGACTCGCTGCTTCACGTTTGTTGCTGCACGTGCTCTAGACTCTGGAATTTCATTTATTAGCAGCACGTGTGCTTTCAGCATGCCATCAGTCCATAGCAATGCCTCAACAAGTTTGCCCTTTACACTGTATGCTGTTCTTTGGACCGTCATGCAAGCTATGTGCATGAATCGCGAAAACGTATTTACGGCTCCTTATTCATTAAACCGGTTTCATATAATGATTAAATGTCAGTTCACCTGCACCCTATATATGATGGCATTTGCGATGTATCAGTATTAATAAATACATAAATAAATAAATCCAACAAAAAACCCACAAACTGCTAGCATCAATGTACAAAAACAACGGGAGTTTATAGCAGTTAGCCTGTTCGAAATTGCGAAATTACTTTGGAATGAGTTCTAAGCAATTCGCTCAGTCTGAAAAGCGGACTACTTTCAAATGAAGTCACATTATTGCACCTATATTCTTATGACCATTTGGAAAGTAGGCTATGTGCTTCTGGCAGCAGCAACATATGTTAATGCAACGCGTTTAACTTCCAAATATTACATTGTGTGAAAAAAATGTAGGCCTACTGTGTACAATTATAAGTTAATTTTCCGAAATATGCTAGCCTACAATAAAACAATCACCCATGAGGGTGCGTCAGTAGGCTACCTCCCGCATCGTTCGTGGATGCTCTGACGACTACGTCATACTTTGGTAGGCGGAGAGGACAGTGTTGTCCTGTAGGCCATTGTTATCTGTTGCCACTGTAAAATGGCTGTCGTTCAGATTACAGTTGTAAAATTAACCAAGTAAGAACGGAGAAGAATTCACCCCGGTAGGACGCCGGTAAAGCGACGCAGTGGTATTGTTTCTCATATAAATACAAGGTAAGGTGCTCACTAACGTTTCTTTGTGGGCTGAACTGGGATCCACGAGCAGTGTCGTTTGAGTCGAGTCCCCGACTCATCTTGCCGGTGTCGTGACAGCTAGCTATGCTAGCAAGATCGCTAGCCAATTGATCTAATATGATAACGTTAGCTGGCTAACTTCAGTCAAGCAAAGCCTATCATACGAGAGCTATCTGACTGTAGACTGTTTCTTCTTGATGGTCACTTTGCTGTCTGTTGGTTTTGTATATTTTGTATATCGCTATTGGAAAAATCATACGGCTTGCTGACGGTGGATATTATGTCATCTAGACATCATTAGTCTAGCTGGCAAGCTAACTAATACGATATCAAATTAACTTAAAAGAATAGGCTTGGTTACTCAATGTTAACTACCGAACGTTATCGTATAACCACTAGACCTAAATAAAGGAGCTACTGCATGTAACGTCAGTTATCGTACTTTAACGATAGCTAGATAGTTGGTAATCGATGCTTCATGAAAATATTGGAAGATCACAAGTGATAAACTGACAAAGACGATAATATAACGATATCTAATGTTAGACTAGTATCATTGCAGCCGTTTAACGTTATGAGCATTCTCGGGATATTTTGTGTGGTGATATCTAGACTAGACCTAGCCAATCAACGTACGAAACGTTATTAGACTATTTGTGTAACATTTCATACAATTATTATAATGTATGATAGCTGGATTTTTCTGTCAATTATATGACTGAAGCAATGCCCCTGTCTACTTCAAGTTTATATTTCATAACCTTGTTCGTGACTGTCACACGAGTCGTTCGTTATCTTGCTAGCTAATCGGCTGACCCATTTTTAAGATTGGACATTTGTTATATGCAAAATCATATTCACATTTCTTTACTTTCAGCTAGCAGCAGTGCTGCTGTAGCCTATACACACAAACGCCAGCACAAGCCACAACATCCAGGAAATATGATATCAAGAATGTGTTTATCTTGTTCAGAAGATCAAAAGTTACATTGGTCTTGAATGAATGTTGGTACAACATCTCAGAAGGTTAGCTGCTGGCTTTCCATAGTGAACCAAGTTCAGGTTTGTAGGACACAAATCTCCACATTGAAAATAGCAATTTGGTTTAACGGGATAGATTACCATTACTACATCTGGTTTATGTATCACACAGTCAAATCAGTCATACTGCTCTATTGTTTTCATGGGTCTGTATTAAAACCTCCCTAATTGTATGCAACGCTAGCTTATTCCAAATGTTTCATATTTAACTTAGGTCTACCTGCTGTTTATTTTAAAAGTATTGCAGGCCAGTGCAGAATTTCAACAAAATGTTTTTGTAGCACAATACTAGAATAATACTAGATATTTTATAAGCATTGAGCTTTTAGTGGAACGGATGAACGGTCAAGTAAACAAAGAAAAATGCTGCAGTCTGAAAAAGGATGTGTTAATATCCATACTTTTTGTGTTACTACTTTTGTGTTACATTCAACATATTTTATGTCAAAGTTACTACTTTGTACAATTTATGTGTCACAAATGAATACTTTTTTATAACACGTACTGTGCTGAAAGTAACAAAATGTGTTGTCCTTAACTAGACGTGGAGGTGTTAAAAAATGACAGGTTAATTGTTGTTTTTAACACATCCGCTGTAGTTGAACCTTTCATGTGATTATGAAAGTATGGCAGCTAGTCTAGTTATATGGCATGAAAAATATGATTTAAATTATATTCGGCGTTCTCTGAATTATATAAAGTACTTTAAAATATCGTCGTGCTGTTATCCGAATCCCTGTCAGGCAGTCTGCATTAGAGCTGGTGCTCCTAATGTGTTTCAGATTTTGAATTGCTTGTGTGCGTGCGTGCGTATGGGGCTGCTGTGGGCGTCTCCTTATGCATAATTCATAGTGGCCAGGAGATGTGCAGTAAAAGCTAGCGTGTTGATATTTAGATCAGGCGACGTCGTACAGTACCCAAAATACAAGCATCGGAACGACGATTTATATACAGAGTCGCATAAAGAGGTAAGGCACAGGACTCCGATGTTCAGTGTTTAGGACGTACGATTTAAATGTAATTTTTGCGAGAGGAAGCTGTAGCTTTGTGGTCAGTCTAGCTGCTGTTGTTTATCGTTGATAGCCGTTTTTCTTTTCTTGCGATGCTGTCTTTTCAAAAGACCCCTTCCGCATGATCACAGTTCACAGAAGAAAAGGTTCACGGTTTTTTCGCCTCTTACCGCATCTTTTCTTTCCAAATTCCGTGGTCTGTGTACAGATTTGTAGTCTGTCTCAACAAAGGGTTTGTCGGAGGTAAAGGAATTCATACAGCCCATTGTTTCACTCTGACCCAAGACTCGGAAATGCATGTTGCTGCATTAATCAATGAAATATATTGGCTAATCGTAATTTTGTTTTGAATTTCTGTATATTCGTATTCACAGGAAAATCGTATGGTTAGAGGTTTCGATGTGTGAGTGAGTCACAAGGGTTCAGATTCATGCCAGGCCTTTTTGAAACATTGCCCGCTGTTGTCATTGCATTGTGTTCCCTACACCAGTGGAATATCTGGTCGCTCCAGTTCTTGCTTTTATTTTAGACCATAAACAGAATTTTACCCAAAAGAGATGCTACTCTCCGTGAAATCATCGGTTTAAGTTATGTTTAACAGCCTGCGTTTAGATGTGAGATATTGCTGCGACGACCGTGTCTCTTGCGGAATTTTGACACATCCACATTCCCAGCATCCGTTTTGGGGCTGTTGTTATTGTCTAGTTACAAAATGGACTGATGAAAAATATCAGTTCATCGTTGATTCAGCGAGGATTGAGAAAATTTATTTGACAGAATGTTAGAGATCTTTTTGTTTTATGTAGAGCAGGGAAATGTGGCTTATGGCCAATTTCTTCAGTTAGGCTACCTCTTTTTGGCATTGATGGGGGCTGGGTTGTTGGATTATTTAGCATATAACAGTCCATTTGCCTTGTCTTGATGGTGTTTTTCTGACATTGGGTCTAAAACCAGCTCACTGTAGGCTAAATATTGTTCAAGTACTTTACTGTATCAAAGAGGGGGGAACTTTCATCACAGAATATTAATACATCTATATCCTGGGCCTGTAGTGATTCAATCTGCAAGTAATTAAAACTAATAATTTTTGCATGATTTTCCTGTAGTTTTTACACCTTTTACAGATTGTACCCTATTCAGACAAATGCCCTCTAGCTCAAAAGTTCAGAGCCCTTCACTGTATCTCATGCATATCCCATATCTGAGCTCACTGGTGTGGGTTTGAAAGGCAAATATGGTGAAATTGTGCTGGGCGTTAATCATGAAAGTACAATCAGAAGTCTTCCAGAGGAGAACCATCATTCCTCCTAGAGTAATTCCAAGACCTGCTATGTTTAAGGCCCCCCCCCCCCTTTACCCACCCAGCTTAATGTTTTGCCACATATATTGCACACCTTTATCTTGTGGCGTTTAAAAAAAAAAAAAAAAAAGGGAATCTGTGAAGAACAGAATGTTTGTGAAGCTCTCCGATCTGTGGTTCGGAGGAAGTCGCCCTCGGAATGGTATGTCTGTGGAGACGGCGGCTGTATCTGCCTTCACCAGTGAGGCTCCTGGCATTTTAGGAGCAGATAAGCCGCGGGAAGACGACTGAGCGGCGGGATTGCGGCCGTCGCCCACCCTGCCCGCTTCACAGGAGCCCTTTTCATCTCGGCCTGCTGGTTTTTCAGCGGCTTAGAGAGATTCAAGTCATTCAAGTTTTGCTCGTTATCAGGGTTGCATTTAGCACTGGTTCCTAGTGACATCATGCCTGCTGTGTGTATTGCCATTTGCAGATTTCTGAACAGTGACATTCAAGTCATCCTATCTTTGAATGCAGTCATATTGCATTTGTTCGTTTTTGTCGGAAATAAATACAAAAAGTATTCTGACAGTCAACAGTGATTAATTTTTATTTGTGTAAGGTACCTGCTTTGCTTGGGTATCGGTGTGCAAGAGATGAATATCATGCATATGTTTCTTTTTTGTGGTTCTGTGCCCCTCCCCCCAGGAGCAGTGGTGTGTAAGAGGCAGCCATGGACACCACTACGTCCATAAAGATGACCACTCTGGCCATCCAGAACCTCTTCAGCTACGTGGAAGAGGAAAACCTGGCCGCGGTCAAAGCCCATTTGGAGAAGTTCAAGGAGGTGGATGGGAGGAGCGATGTGAGTGGCTTCCGTAAGGCCTGTGAGGACCAGTATGTATGGGGTCCTCTCAGTCAATCTGAGGTGGCTTGTTTGTTCCAGTAGAGCAAGGCTGGTCAACTCCAGGTCAGGTTTTTGCTCCAACCATACGCTACACCACCAGATTTCACTAACGAGCTTACTTCCTAAACCAGGGGACACTAAACCAGGTAAAATATCTAGTGAAATCAGGTGGTGTAGTGCAAGGTTGGAGCAAGTACCTGCACATGCTGCAGCCCTCAGGACCAGGAGTTGGGTAGAGCTGCAGTGGAGTACCTTCTGATGTAGTCTTTGAACGTCTGGCTACATGTTTGAACGTCATACAAATAATGAGGCGTTCAAGAAAAAAAATGTGGATCTTGAGGGAAAACATGAAGGATTTCTTAAGCCAGCTGATTCATATTGAATTAAAAGCCACTGGTGTTATAATAACTGCATGACCATTTATAACAGGTGCACGCACGTGTGTAAAGTTAACTCCTCTTCCTCTTCCTCTTCCTCTTCCTCAGAACGGACAGACGCCCCTGATGCTGGCCTCAGAGCAGGGCAGTCTGGAGATTGTACAGGAGCTCATCCGGAGGGGTGCTAACGTTAATCTGGACGATGTGGTGAGCATGCTCTTCCGCTGCAACTGGAATACAACGTCCCGAATATGAATTGCACATGAAGTTACCTAGTACACAGAACATGGAGTGTACTGCAGTATGTTGAAATGTATACCAAGACCAGGAAGGATATTGCCACTCTTCACAATGTATGGGCCGTGATAAGGCCAGGAAATGGTTGGAGTTTCCATGGTAACGGTGTTCTTTCCGTTGGAGTCTCCATGGTAACCCGGGCCTGCTGTTTTCTATTCCGTGCTCAGGATTGCTGGACGGCTCTTATCTCGGCTGCCAAAGAGGGCCATGTGGAGGTTGTGAAGGAACTGCTGGAAAGCAGTGCCTACATAGAGCACAGAGACATGGTGAGAGATGGATTCACACGTCCTTTTAAAGCACGAGGTGGATAAATGAGAATAGGGCTGCTATACTGACCAGGAATCACCTAATTATATCTTTGGCCATTTATTAATTTCTGTAGGGAATCAGATTAAACACTGGTGTGTGTGTGTGTGTGTGTGTGTGTTCCAGGGCGGCTGGACAGCCCTCATGTGGGCAGCGTACAAGGGCCGTGTGGAGGTGGCCACAGTTCTCCTAAAGAACGGGGCCAATCCCAACACCACTGGACAGGTGAGCTGCTCGGGGGAGGAGACCTTTCTAGGAGGCGGGGCTTATTTGGACATACTGTAATGCTGGGTGGATGGGTGAAAAAGCATGAGGTGGGTCAGGAGCGTGCATGACTGGTAGTCAACCCTCGCTTTTGGGATAACAGCTTTTGTGAATTCCCCCCTTCCCCCTCCTCCTCCAGCAGTATAGCGTGTACCCCATCATTTGGGCAGCTGGGCGGGGCCACGCGGAGATCGTTCACCTCTTGCTTGAGCACGGGGCCAAAGTCAACTGCTCTGACAAGGTGAGACTTCCCAGCACAGTATCAGCGAACGCTTCATACAGCTGGGGGTTATATTTACGTGAGCGTTTGAAGGTAAATTTGGCTTGGTGACCGTGCGACTCTTCTTGCTGTCTCTCAGTATGGCACCACCCCCTTGATCTGGGCGGCCAGGAAGGGCCACTTCGACTGCGTGATGCACCTGCTGGAGAACGGCGCAGACGTCGACCAGGAGGGGGCGGTACGTGGCGCTCGTCGAGCTAGGATGCGCGTCGACACTTATCCCGATTTCTCCCCGTTAAACATTGCTGTCCAATCGCGAGTGATACAGTAGGATCACCTATTGTTTCCTGCCATCAACTGGGTGACCAATCAAGAGTAGGAATATGTAAAATGACATCTCTATCAACAAACAGTAGCCAGCACACCATTGTTCCAGTTTCGTCTCCATTCACAAACACACTTTGGAATTCTTCCCTGACTCCTAGTCCATGGTCCTCAACATGTCCCTGATTGACTTCCCAAAGTATATTTTATTCCTGAGGGGGGAAAAAGTGAAAATTTCCCTCTTGGACCCCCAATGGCAAACAAAGCTGAGAAAATTAGCCTTACCTTTTGGTAGAGTCTAGAAAGAAGATAAACTAAAGTGACACTAAGATAATACTGAGGCAAAAACTGCTGTCATTTTCACATTTTAAGGGGATGATCCTGCCTTCTGTCTCAATGAAGGGCAGTGTAGCTTGTCAGTCTGTCTGCAATAGAGAATCTTAACTTGTCCCTTCCCTGGGTTACCATAGGCTGCTAACTTCACTAAGCATACTTTAGTTATCCATTCCTAGCATGGCTATTTTAGAATGAAAGCAAGACTGGTATTGGCAACATTTCTGCTTTGGTCATTTTGAAACATTGCTCATACAGTATACTGAGTGTGGACCATGAACACTAGGAATCTATGATGTATAATTTAGCAGTTAGCTTTTAGTTAGCCTTTAGCCCATTGAAATGGTCGCCCCCATACTGTAGTGAACGCTTGGTGAGTTTTGCACGCTGCCGTTTCCCGCAGAACTCCATGACGGCGCTGATCGTGGCGGTGAAGGGCGGCTTCACCGAGGTGGTGAAGGAGCTGCTCAAGCGGAACCCCAACGTCAACATGACCGACAAGGACGGCAACACGGCCCTCATGATCGCCGCCAAGGAGGGCCACACCGAGATCGTGCAGGACCTGCTGGACGCCGGCACCTACGTCAACATCCCCGACCGGGTGGGTAGCGCCAGGCCGCGCCCGAGGAGGAGGGCCTTCGCGTTTAATGTTCAAATATTTAATACGGGGAGAGTGACCTGACCAATACCCATGCAGGTTATTGCTTGGTCCCTCTGATAAATATAGGGCATGGGGAGCTAAATTAGTGTGCAGGCTTTTCATTGGCCTAGCACCTTTATAGTTGTGACATTGTGTGTGTGCTACTCTGGCTTAATTTAAAACACAACCGGAATCTGCCAAAGTTAATGCCACTGCAGTTGTAATATATGTGTAGACCTGCATTTGTGATACTGTTTTGATTAGATTTTTCATTATTTTAGCTACAGACATCAGAATTCTTGAAAGTGTAAATGTTGGCTGCTGCCTGATATAATGAATGTGAGGTGGTGCAGATGATTGTCGCAGAGTAATGAAAAAGTAATAATTGCTTCGTTAGATTTTCACCATGATGCTTGTAGTGTTTTAAGGTTAATTTGATCAAGGTCTCTAATCTGATCTTCTGCGTTTATGTGTGTGTGTGTGTGTGTGTGTGTGTATGTGTGTGTATGTGTGTTTGTGTCTGGCGTGTGTGTGTGTCTCTGTGTATATGTGTGTGTGTGTGTATGTGTGTGTATGCGTGTGTTTGGCGTGTGCGGGTGCCAGAGCGGGGACACGGTGCTCATCGGGGCGGTGCGAGGGGGACACGTGGAGATCGTGCGGGCCCTGCTTCATAAGTACGCCGACATCGACATCAGAGGCCAGGTAGGACCCCGTGCCCCCGAACCCGTGCCCCATCTGCCCTCCTCCAGAGGGGCACCGGTGTGTGACCCAGCCTGCTGTCAGCAGCCTAGGCCCTGCCAGGAGAACCACGGGCCCAGACGCCCAATCACATCTCGGGTTACATCACCTGGGCTGATCTGCAGGGAGACTTCATTGCTTTTGTATTGGTTGTTATAGTTACGCATGCACTGTTCAAACCTTCTCTTCATTACTGGCCCTCAGTGGTGTTCAGCAGTGACGCCCACAGCAGGCTTAGCGGTGGATCGTATTTCATACACTGTTTTCACAACAGCGCTGGATTTAGTCTGGAAATTCGGTTTGCCGGAATTTTCAGTCTTTATCAGATTTTAATTGTGTGTGTATACAAGCAGTCAGAAATGAGTTGTAGCCAAAAAGCAGTGGTAAAGGTGATGTGGTTTTATTTCGTGTTGCGCTGTTCCTTTTAGCTAAAGCACGCTGTGTTCTGTAGGACAATAAGACTGCGCTGTACTGGGCTGTGGAGAAGGGCAATGCCACCATGGTGAGGGACATTCTGCAGTGTAACCCAGACACGGAGACCTGCACCAAGGTGAGAGATGTTTTTGATATACACACACACGCGCGCGCACACACACACACAAACACCCCACAAACCTGAAACCAAAACACCAAGGCAAGAGAGAGAGACTTGATAAATGTGCGCACACACACCTATTCACACATTCACAGAACTGACACAATGACCTGAACCAAGGTGGGACACTTACACACACACACACACACACTGGAACCAGACCAGCACGGTGAGACAGGCACCAAACCTTGATCTTTGCTCATGCACATAATGTGGTACCTGACTATACAGGCACCTGCACCAAGCTGAGATACATAAGGTCTTGCCTTACATACAGCACAGTACAGGTTTCATCCATTTACCTCATGGAATTTACCTGATCTATGATCAGCCAAACAGTGAAGGTCGCTACAGTGTATTGGATGTAGCTACCTGACAGCTGATTTAATGACATGCTCTACTGGCTATGAAGAAGGAGGTAAGCACGCTGAAACAGTGTAGTATAGCAGTTCAGGGGCTGGGATTCCAAGTCCCGAGGTTCATACAGTATATACCCAATTGCACTCGCAAAACATCCAACAGAATAAAATGATGATATGCAATACTTGTGTATCGGCTGACTTCTCATGGTGCATTCCCCCGAGTCTGGCAACCGCCAGCACTGCAGCTGTTATTGAACACAGAGTGTGCGGGCTCTAGCCGACCCCTGCCTGACCCTCGTCTGACCCCTGTCTGACCCCTGTCTGACCTCTGTCTGACCCCTGTCTGACCCCTGCCTGACCCCGGGTAACCCCCGTCTGGTCTCTGTTTTTGTCTGCCTCCTCCTCTTCCAGGACAGCGAGTCTCCCCTCATCAAGGCAACCAAGATGAGGAACATCGACATAGTGGAGCTGCTCCTGGACAAAGGGGCCAAGGTGTCTGCCGTAGACAAGGTACCGTCTCCTTACGGCTCCTTACTGTCTGTATCAGGTGTGATAATGAGCACTGACTTCATTTACTTGACAGCATTCATTAAACCTCAACTCCTTTCTTACTTTGCCGAGAAGACAGGTTTAAGCTCAGTACAGATGGAACTGAATCCATTATTTACTGAATTGAATGAATCCATTATTAAATAAACGAATCCATTGCTTCCGGAAGCTTTACCATAGCATCCTGCCAGTGTAACGGAAGGTACTTTTAACTTCTAATAGGTTTATAACGGTTTGTGAATCTTAAATGTATGTAATAATCCCAGTGATCTCACTTTCATTTAGAATCATGTTGTTTGGTTATAAAGAAAGAGTGTGACTATGAGAATGGCGGCACGTCTGTCCGTGGTCTGATTTCTCGCTCTTTGGGCAGAAAGGGGACACGCCCCTCCACATCGCCATCCGGGGGCGGAGCCGCAAGCTGGCCGAGCTCCTCCTGCGGAACCCCAAGGACGGGCGGCTGCTGTACCGCCCCAACAAGGCCGGGGAGACGCCCTACAACATCGACTGCAGCCACCAGAAGAGCATCCTCACCCAGATCTTCGGAGCTAGTGAGCCTTCTCCCCCTATCTCTCTTTCTCTCAGTCTCTCTCTCTCAGTCTCTTTCTCTCTCTCTCTCTCTCTCAGTCTCTTTCTCTCTCTCTCTCTCTCTCTCTCTCTCTCAATCTCTCTCTCTCTCTCTTGCTGCCCCCCCCCCCCCCCCAGACCACATTCTGGGCTGTAACTTTTTCCCTCCTGTTCTTTTAGTTCTTTAATTAGATGCTTGGCTCAGGCCCTTATCCAGGGACACTGTTCTCCGGTTCCATGTGTCTTTGTCCGTTTATGCAGCTGGATGTTTACTGAAGCTGTTTTCAGGAAGTAGCGTAAATTGCTTCAGTAATTGCTACAGCTTAAGGGGGTCATTGGCAGAGTCCCATCCTAGTAATCTCAGCTGAAATCAGCCTGTTACAAGCTCGGTTTTGTTAAAGACATTGACCAATGGGGGGTTGAGAGGGGGTGGGGGAAACAACTTTTGGCTGAAGGATAGTGTAAGTACCGTTCAAATATAAAAATTCAGAGCTTAAAATATTTTTTTCAGAAAACTTTAGTTTTGTGACTACGGTTTCTGAGGGCCGCAGAACCAGTTATGTTTATGGTTTGAGTTTTGTAGAGTTTGCGTTGCTATGGCGACAAACAACGCAATTGAGCAATTCCCTGCAAGTGAACGCTTTCACGTTAACGGCATAAATCTTACTTCAGTGATGAGTTGGGAGGTATGTATGTTAACACTGTGCAGTTGCGTGCCTGGACATAGAGCTTCACATAGGATCAGTTCCTGGGTGCGATTGAGTACGTGTGACCTCACCCTGTGCACGTCGCGTGTCTGTCCCAGGACACCTGTCCCCCACGGAGTCGGACGGGGACATGCTGGGGTACGACCTGTACAGCAGCGCGCTGGCGGACATCCTGAGCGAGCCCACCATGCAGCCGCCCATCTGCGTGGGCCTGTACGCCCAGTGGGGCAGCGGCAAGTCCTTCCTGCTCAAGAAGCTGGAGGGTGAGTGCCCGAACGCTCCTTCTGCTCCTGCGCCTCTGCTACACCTTTACTGTGTCCTCTGCTTCTCTCCTCCATCTTTACTGGGGCTGCTACACCTCTCCCCTCTGTACTGTGTCATCTTCATCTCTCCTCCATCTTTACTGGGGCTGCTACACCTCTCCCCTCTCTGTACTGTGTCCTCTGCTTCTCTCCTCCATCTTTACTGGGGCTGCTACACCTCCCCCCTGCTGTACTGTAGACAGTGCATGACTTCTACATCTTTACTGTGTCTACTGCACTGCTCCTCCATCTCTACTGGGGCTGCTACACCTCTCCCCTCTCTGTACTGTGTCATCTTCATCTCTCCTCCATCTTCACTGGGGCTTCTACACCTCTCCCCTCTGTACTGTAGTCACTGTATCAGTTCTACATCTTTACTGTGTCCTCTGCTTCTCTCCTCCATCTTCACTGGGGCTGCTACACCTCTCCCCTCTGTACTGTGTCATCTGCATCTCTCCTCCATCTTTACTGGGGCTGCTACACCACTCCCCTGTGTACTGTGTCCCCTGCATCTCTGCTCCATCTTTACTGGGGCTGCTACACCTCCCCCCTGCTGTACTGTAGACAGTGCATGACTTCTACATCTTTACTGTGTCCACTGCACTGCTCCTCCATCTCTACTGGGGCTGCTACACCTCTCCCCTCTCTGTACTGTGTCCTCTGCTTCTCTCCTCCATCTTTTCTGGGGCTGCTACACTTCTCCCCTCTGTACTGTAGTCACTATATCACTTCTACATCTTTACTGTGTCCACTGCATCTCTCCTCCATCTTTACTGGGGCTGCTACACCTCTCCCCTCTGTACTGTAGTCACTGTATCACTTCTACATCTTGACTGTGTCCACTGCTTCTCTCCTCTATCTTCTCCCCTCTGTACTGTAGTCACTGTATCACTTCTACATCTATACCGTGTCCGCTGTGTAGCTGCTAGCACATGCTAGCTCGCTTTGACCCGCTTCCCCTTTACTTGCAGACGAAATGAAGACGTTTGCGGGGCAGCAGGTGGAGCCGCTCTTCCAGTTCTCCTGGCTGGTGGTGCTCCTGTCCCTATTGCTGTGCGGCTCGCTGGCCCTGGTGCTGGGCTTCACCGTCGACCCCAACCTGGCCATCGCCGTGTCCCTCAGCCTGCTGGCCCTGCTCTACGTCTTCTTCGGTAAGGCCCCCGGCCCCCCGGCCCCCAACCCCGGGCCCCAGGACCGTACCGGAGCTGCCATAGCTGCCGCGGGTCCGAGCACAGACTGGGAATATCCTCTGAGTTCACCTATTCCCAATACAGTGTAGCTGGAATTCTCTATTATAAAAGCCAATTTGCCTGTGACTAAGCTATTCTCATAGCAGCTCTCAAATGTAGAAAGAAAGTTATTCATTTTGTACACTAGAGGGCAGTGTTGCACTGTCAGTGAGACAAAAATGTGCATGGAAAGCAATAATAATGTCACAGTTGGTTAAAACTTGTGTCTTGATTTAAGTTATGTAAGCACTGATTTAAGTTATTGTTGATTTCACTGTGATTTAAATCTTTAATACGTAAAATCACAAATTTGTAATTAGAATGTTCTTAACTGAATGCCGATGTAACAATCACTGCTGGAATTCTGGAACACTGACTTAAAATTTAGAAAAAAACATTCCAAAGAACCTACTCTTCAAAGGTTTAAAGAATTTAAAATGTTATGTGTCGCTGAATTATTAACTAGCTTTTCCCTAAGAAGGAACTGGCGTATCCTGGGACAGAATGAGACGATTTAAAACGGGCTCAGATGTGTGTGTTTGTGCTGCGTTCCTCTGCAGTGGTGGTGTACTTTGGCGGGCGTCGGGAGGGGGAGAGCTGGAACTGGGCGTGGGTCCTCAGCACCCGCCTGGCTCGTCACATTGGCTACCTGGAGCTGCTGCTCAAGCTGATGTTTGTGAACCCGCCGGAGCTCCCGGAGCAGACCACCCGCGCCCTGCCTGTCAGGTAACTACACCCCGCCCACATCCTGCTCCCAGCATAGAACCAGACCATGTCTGTCAGTCAACCATGCCCCGCCCACATCTCGCACCCACCATAGAACCAGACCATGTCTGTCAGGCAAACATGCCCCGCCCATATCCCGCCCCCACCATAGAGCCAGACCCTATCTGTCAGGTAATCCTGCCCCGCCCACATCTTGCCCCCACCATAGAACCAGACCCTGTCTGTCAAGCAATTGTCTCTCACCTACATTCCACCCCTGCAAAAGCTGACTTCTTGCACTTACACTGTCACCTTTGGGGAAACGTCAATTCAGAATCAAAAACAGGCAGCCTGAGAATCCTAAACCCTGACCACACATTCAATCCACCACAGTCCCCCAAAACCTGGCAACCCATGCCTATCCCGATTCGGGCTTGTTTCCCCTCAGGCCTTGTGTGGGTTTTATAAAAAAGTGGGAGCGGTCTGTCCTTAACGCGTGATTAAATGAGAGAGTGAACGCCCCGCACGTTCTCCTTGGTGAACGTCGCCTTTGCGCCGGTCTTCCCCCAGGTTCCTGTTCACGGATTATAACCGGCTCTCCAGCGTGGGGGGGGAGACCTCCATGGCCGAGATGATCGCCACGCTGTCGGACGCCTGCGAGCGCGAGTTCGGCTTCATGGCAACCCGGCTTTTCCGCGTCTTCAAGACGGAGGACACTCAAGGTAGCGCAGAGGACACGGGGTGCAGAGAGGCGGGGCTCTACAGTGCGCCCATTTTAGGCGGATTTGCTCCTGAAAATTGAGGTGTGCTAACTGGAAAAAATAATTTAGGAGCACGTCTACTGATTGGGATGCGTTATTTTGCTCCTAAATTTTAAAACTTAGGAGCATGTGAGCTCTTTATAGAAAATGTTAGCATTGAGCCTTGAAAGGGAGTGGGACTTTACCTAATTCTTACTTTAGCCCAGAGACCACAGATAGTGAGAGATTGTGTGTGTGTGTGTGTGTGTGTGTGTGCGTGGGTTGCTGTGCATCATTCTGAAGTGATATAGAGACTGTGTGTGTGTGCGTGTGTGGCAGTGCAAGCCTTCTGGGACCATTCAAAATGATCTTGTTCGTAGTTTGATATTACGGCTGTTGTTGGCCAACGGAACCAAGCCCCTCTCCTTTTTGTAAGTTGTCAATAACCTCGGCTGAGCTCAGACGTTCGTTCTCCCGCCCTCTGCTGCGTCCAGGGAAGAAGAAGTGGAAGAAGACGTGCTGCGTCCCGTCCTTCGTCATCTTCGCCTTCATCCTGGGCTGCCTGGTGACGGGCATGACGCTGCTGGCGGTGTTCAAGGTGGACGGGCGGAACCGGACGGTGAACGCGGTGCTCATCGCCGTGGCGTGCGTGGTGGGCCTGGCGCTGGTGCTCAACTGCCGCACCTGGTGGCAGGTGCTGGACTCGGTGCTCAACTCCCAGAGGAAGAGGCTGCACAGCGCCGCCAACAAGATGCACAAGCTCAAGAGCGAGGGCTTCATGAAGGTCAGCGCGCGGGGCTGTGCGATTACGCGCCTTAGCGTGTCTCCGTACGCACGTGCACACGCTCATACACGCTAGCACGCACACTCTTAATCACACCTCAGCACGCATGCATGGCACGCACGCACTAACACACACAAACTAACGCAGGCGCATTATAACACACATACTTAATGACACCTCAACACTCACACACACACACATACACGCACACTTATTAATCGTACCTCAGCACGCGTACGCACATACATACACACGCGCAATAATGCACGTAGTAACATGCACACTTAATTGCTTCTCAACACAAACACATCATCGCACCTCAACTCATACACACACACTTAATCGCACCTTAACACACAGACACACACACATCAAAGCACATACATTGTTCATGACATACACAGTGAATGTTGCCATACCTCCTCTTTGGGGCTAATTCTCATTTGAAATCGATTTGTTAATAAGAAGCGCTTATGCTTAATTAAATCTGATGAAAGTGACGCTACGCTTTGTCTTTCCTCCTCCAGGTGCTCAAGTGCGAGGTGGAGCTGATGGCCAAGATGGCAAAGACCATCGACGGCTTCACCCAGAACCAGACGCGGCTGGCCGTCATCATCGACGGGCTGGACTCCTGCGAGCAGGACAAGGTCCTGCAGATGCTGGACACGGTGAGCTCCTCCTGCCCCTGTCCCATCTGTCACACTCAGTCATTACGATGCAGTGCTGCACCTTTAACTGTTCAAGAGCTACACTGCACTGGGTCCCATCAGCAGAGAGCAGGTAGAGGTTTTATAAGGCCTATATCATTGTATTGTTTGTTTTACCTTTGTTTTACATTGTATTTGTTTATTTAAAACATAATTTAAATGTAATTTGACGTGCTGAGTAGCAAAGACACGATAAAGAGCATTCAGATAACTGATTTTTTTACGAAAGTGTGTACATTTTGCAGTTCTGTAAGTCTTCAATTTGTATGAAATATAATGAAATATAAAGTGATTACTTGACTAATAATTCTGTTCAGTAATTCAAAGAACATACTAGTCAAGCAGTCACTATGTTAGTAAGACATGTTAATGTTTAAATTAATTGATTTAAATGAAAGTCTAATAGTTAATAAAAGTTTTATATTTGGTAATATAATACCAAATTTAACACCCAGGCAGGTTCTGGTGTTAGTATTGTTTTTAGAGTATGGTGAGATCATTGACATGAACAAATACACAAAAATAATGAAGTGACATGATTGGTAATAAGCGATGACATCAGCTCAAACAGACCGACGCTGTAGACGGAGCATGAGAGGGCAGAACAGCGAGGAGCTACTCTGAGGCAGACTGAGGGCTGTGGAAATTCAGCCTGGGCTGTGTTCCCGAGTGTTCTTATTCAGAGGTTTAACGGAACCGGGGTTCACGCAGAGTCCAGGCCCCGTACCACCTGCTGCTCATCAACAAGAAAAACAAAAAAAGGGCAACTTCTCAGAATGCAAGAATAGAAGCCGCGCGCAAACAAGCTCGTAGGTCGCGGCAAGCTGGCCAAACTTTGCGTTTTTCGGTTTAATTACGAAACTCGCATCGTACATAAACCGCTTTTTGTTTACTTCTCCGACTCTA
The DNA here is from genome assembly GCF_013347855.1 of Anguilla anguilla. NCBI lineage: Eukaryota > Metazoa > Chordata > Actinopteri > Anguilliformes > Anguillidae > Anguilla > Anguilla anguilla. Next base: position 46,659,956 of record NC_049206.1, on the reverse strand, counting down.
AATGAATTTTTTCCAGTGGGATTAATAGAATTTCCTCCAGCCAGCTGTTCGTCTCGGAGGAAAATGACCCCCTTTGAATCGGTGTCCTAACTTCCTGGCTCTAATGCAGTGTTCTTTCTGAGGGAGTCTATTGAAACCCAGTGAATGGAGCCCTTTGTCAGTTTTTTAATTGCCAGCGACTCCTTCGCGTTTAAAGCCGTTTTTGTCTAGACGGTTGAAAGGGATCGCGGAATTCAAGTTCTCTAGAAGATTCCTCCGGCTTCGAAGGGCGAAGCCTTCACACGATGCTAAGGGGGGCTCGCCTTGAGACGCGGTGCCAAGACAGAGGAATGAAACTAAAGGAATTACACTGGGAAAATAAACAAAATATTATGTTCTGGCAAGTGCCTGAAGAAGCTCTTAGGGTTAGTAAACAGTAGCAGAAGTCGGATTCCTAAAACATTCAAAGGAGCTCAGATGGGTAGAGGAATAAAATATCACGCTGTGATTCGTGCATCATTTACAAACCAGTTTTTGCTCTGTCCTTAAAATTCATGCGAGCATATTATTGCCAGTTAATGTACTCCTTTTATTCCTTTCTGATTGGCTCTTTGGTCATCTAAGCACAGTATTAGGTTTAAGTATTAGGTGTTATGATGCAAGTGTCCAGTGCACCCTGGGTAAACCTGGCTTTGCGCCGTTAGCTCGCGTCTAACGTCCGCACGCGCACTCTGACCTCCGGCCAGGTGAGGGTGCTGTTCTCCAAGGGGCCCTTCATCTCCATCTTCGCCAGCGACCCGCACATCATCATCAAGGCCATCAACCAGAACCTGAACAGCGTGCTGCGCGACTCCAACATCAACGGGCACGACTACATGCGCAACATCGTCCACCTGCCCGTCTTCCTCAACAGCCGGGGCCTGAGCAGCGCCCGGAAGATGTGCGCCGCCGCCCCCGCGCAGGCGCCCGCCAACGGCGACGTCGCCAACGCGGACGGTACCGCCCCCTCAGATTTTTTCATCACCGTACTCTCTTACTCCCGGTTTCTCTCTCTCTCATCTTCTCCCTTTATTTCTTCTTTATCTTCCTCCCCTCCTGCCCCTTCTTCCTCTTTCTCTACTCCTCTCTCCCTCTCCCTCTTTCCCTCTCTCCACTCTTTCTCACTCTTTACTCTGTATTCTTCTCTCGCTGTAATTGTTCATCACTTCTGACCCTCGTTTTGTTTTTTATTTATTTTCATGCAATTCTGGTGTGAGCTGCCTAGTCTTTAACACAGTCATTATAAAGTTTTTATTTTTTATTTTTTAATGGAAGCTCAGACTTATCTTGTCTGCTCTCAGAACTGACCATAACAGAACAATACATGTTTCACCCCCATCATTTTGGACAGAAGTACTCTATTGTTTGTAGCCTGTCTCTCTCTCTCTCTCTCCTTCTCCTCTCTCTTTTTGATTCCTTTTCTTTATTTGGTACGTTCCCCCTTTCTCTCCTCTCCAGGGTGGCATGAGGACCTGGACAGGAAGCTGTCCCAGCACAGCCTGGGCGAGCTGACCAAGGTCGGCAGCAAAACCACGCTCAACCGAAGGGTGAGGCCTTCTCTGCTCTTGTTTTCCTTGATGCTGAGTTGGAGAAAATGGCGCAAGAACAAGTCTACGCGTGCATCACACACACGCATGCACGTACACACGCGCGCACACACGCACGCACGCACACGCATGCATGAACACACACGCACACTCGATCACAGAAAGCATATTTGCGTGGCAGGTAAATTAGTGAAGCTTTGTCTTTGAACTGAGAGGCTACGGGATTACCCCCAGGAAGCCCCTGCAGACACGGAGAGCACATGCAAGCCCAGCACAGTCAGAGCCGATAGCATGTAAACTGCATTATCATTAGAGTCATCATTAGAGCCCCTCTCGCTACGGGCGCTATGCAGTTAAACGTGAACGATCGCTGATTGATTGACCGCACCTGCGCCGTCTGTTCCCCCACCCCCCCCTCCCCGCCCCCCCTCAGGACACCTACCGCCGCAGGCAGATGCAGCGGACGGTCACGCGCCAGATGTCCTTCGACCTGACCAAGCTGCTGGTCACCGAAGACTGGTTCAGCGACATCAGCCCCCAGACCATGAGGAGGCTGCTCAACATCGTGTCCGTCACAGGTGACCTCCTGGGGGATGCATGGTTGCGGAGGCGTGGCCTCTGGTTCTCACGCGGCCGATCGGTCCAATAGGAGTTCATAATAAGCCTGCAAATAAGCATTAAGAAAGCCATCTTATGTGTGGTGGTTTTCCATCGGTGTTTAACACTGGTGCACTGTCACTTGTAGCTGTATGTGACTTCATTGGTTAATGTCACTGAATGTCTCTTAATTGCATCACTAGTAGCAGTGATGTAATTAACTTAGAAGGCGGATTGATGAGACAGAGCTGTTGAGCATGGTGGGGTCACAGATGGACCGAGATAAGAAACAATTGGCTGAGAGGGACGCGGTGGCCATTTTAGCTGCTGTTCTAGTTAGCCTGAGACTGGTCCCGCCCTCCCTGTCAGGCCGGCTTCTGAGAGCCAATCAGATCACCTTTAACTGGGACCGCCTGGCCTCCTGGATCAACCTGACGGAGCAGTGGCCCTACAGGACGTCCTGGCTCATCCTGTACCTGGAGGAGACCGACGGGATCCCCGACCAGGCCACGCTCAAGTGCATATACGAGAGGTGGGTCCGCCCCCGAACGAAGACACGCAAGGGCTGCGCAGATACACCATCTCCACTGCGCATTACCGGCAGCCAATCAGGAGCGAGCAATATTACATCACCCATTTTGACTACAGCATTAATACCCAGTTTAGTTAACTGAGTAAGCTGCATCAAGTATTAAGGCTTTATGGTGCACGATCGCAAATACGTTATCAGAATGTTCTTCACTGGACATTCTAATGCTGATGTAACAATCACTACTCGTAATGGAAAGCAAATGAGTTCTAGAACACTGAAAGAACATTCCAGAAAGCCTACTGTTCAATGGTAATAATATTTCTTACTGTGCCTCAGTAATTTAATACTCAGTGGTAGGGGGAAATTGAGGTGCAGGGAGTAAGCGTCAATTTACCCAAGCGTGCACATGCAGAAAAGCCGCACTGCTGCACCCTGAGTGTATGGTGTGTGGGCGTGCAGCACCTTACTGTGTGGGTGAATGCATGGCCTCCCAGCAGAACGCCGTGGTAAAACCAAACAATAGAAACAAATTCAGACAAGCTCAGGTTTTTATTTTCTTTCCACTCCAGCCGTCTAGACACGTGCAGCCTCGCCGTCTGCTCCTCTTAAAAAAAAACAAAATAATAATTTTGGTACATATCTGGGTAACTGCTTTGTACATTCGGGAACAATTGGTTCTCGGTGTTTATTCCAAAAGTGGCTTTTTAAAGCAGCCGCTCGGCCTTCAGACTTTCTGACTAATGACATCTGAAATCGGTACGTGAAAGCAATTTTCGGAAAATTAAGAGAGAGACTTTTCCTCTGAAGCACTGAAGCGTTAAGATGACACTGTTCATTTTGGATTAGTTTAATTTGTACAATTATTGTCATTTAGCCATAATTATACGTTGAGATGAAAGCTTTTGATTTAAGCCTTGTCGGTGGGGGTTTTTTAAAACGTGAAATCCGAATAAGCTGCTAAAGACTGCTTTCATGAAAGGGATTGCTCTTTTCGCCAAAATACTTTTGTTGAGCTTTCGCCCCCCCCCCCCCCCCCCCCCCCCCCCCTCCTTCAATGACTAGCTTTTGCTTGGTTCGTACAGGCAGCTAAATGAGGTACAGTATTCTGAACATGAGGTAGTACATAAACATATAGTACATCTAAGAAAGGAAATTCTATTTGTTCACTTGGATGCAGTTTGTCCTGAACAGAAGCAAGACTACAACTTAATGAAAGAATTAAGTGTTTGGAAAGTCATGCCTGTGCTAGAATTGTGTGACCTGTGCTTACCCAGCAGCCTGAAGATCTTTTTGTCGATAAGCTCACTAAGAACCCAGGGGAACCCAGTTTTTTTCTGAGGTAGCCAGAACCCTGAATCCCAGTTTGGTCTCCTGAGTTGTGTGCTACTGGCACCGTAGACCAGAGAGGGAGGTTTTATTTGTCTTAAAGGAAGAATGTCCATCAATGTGCACACAGAGGAAAAAATGCTAGGCCCAAATACCTGAAGCTACTCCCCAGAGCTGAGAATAACATCACACTCAAAGTCTGACATTAATGGTCATGCTCGGTAGTGTTACCATGACGGCCAGCACTCCAGCACTGACCATAACAGCCAAGGGGAAGATAATTACAGACCCACTCCTGCCCTGACCACGATAGACACACTCCAAGGCTGATTATTACAAATGTGCTCCAGCTCTGACTACAACGGTCGTATTCCAGGGCTGGTAATTACAGACACACTGCAGGGCAGACTGCCACTCTGCTGGGCTCTTTATGGCTGATGATTTTGGCTGTCGAAATGAAACGCATCACCTTCTAACCTGTACAGAGGGACAGCGTCATCATTAAAATTAGCTTGTTATTTTACTACTATGCTGCAGTTGTTACAGTGTACACTTCTTCAGTCTGACATAGATATTAGATCACTTGGACCTATGTTTGGTTTGGTGGCTACCGTGGTGAACTTGAGCCAGTCCGTTTCTGTAGTGCTTGCAGAAAAAAATGCGGACCTGAACTTAGTTTCAGTTCTAGAAGATTCTTTGGAATCCTCTGCCTTTTTTTTTTTAACATTTATTTATTTAGATAATAAATTTGGCATCCAACATGGGGTTGAGCATGTACAGTTCCCACCCCAGTTTGCAATGGCCAGTCTTTAGCCAAACTACAGCTAGGCTAAGACGACAACACTAACAAATCCTCTCCAGCAGCATATCCTGACTGCCTCCTCGATAAATTTAGAAACAGATTGCTGGTCGTGTCATTTTCGTTTTCGTTCTGACTTCCAGAAACCAGCTCTGCGTACCTGGGGGAGAACCTGTTGCACAACTCATTTAGGAGGTGAAGGAGCTCCAGCTGTTTGGCTGGTCTCAGGCGTGTTTTTCCGCCGCTTACAGTAAGCGTTGGCTTCGACGCCCCCGTCCGCTGCGAGCCCCGGCGTCCCGATGGCTGACTGTAACTGCCGCGCGTCAGAGCGATTAGTCAACGGTGTGCTTCTCCGTTCTGGGTTCCGAACGAAGGACCGGCTCGAAGCCCACGGCGTTTAACGGCGCGTCGCCAGATCGGAGCCTCCCGTCGCTTTGTAGCGAAGCCCGAACGTCGAGCGCTCCTGTACGGCGCCTTCCTGGTATTTAGGCATTTTTACCCCCCAGACCAGTCTTTTGAATTATCGTTTCATTTTTTGTTTTGAAACTCAAGGGTCCGGCTGGAACCAGCTGCAAATTTTTGCAGATTGTTTTATAAAAAGCAGTTCTAGTCTAGCTACGAGACAGAAGGCCCGCTTGCGGGATGGCGCATTTCCGAATTTCAAGATTTGTTTGAAGTGCCGTGTTTCATAAGCACATGCTGGCTCTTAAGCTTTGCTGTAAATGTGTCCCGCACTCTTAATTGCAAACTCAATGGAGCCTTGGCATTGAAAACGAATTGACGAATTGACTGTTATCTCATAAGAGCAGTCCTACGGGTTTCTGTTTTCAGTGCTCTGTGCCGGCACTTACAGTAAAAGTGCCTATTTAACACCACAAATGACTGATATCAATTTGTCCGCATTTGTATTGGTATTTCTGGAGTGGTTACAGACTCACTCACTTTATGCTGTTTTGATTCTCTTCTAGAACGTTCTGAAGCAACCTCTCAGGACCCTTCAACCTTCCAGCCTTTGCACTGGTTCCTTGACTGATCTTTCCCCGTTGCTATTTTTAGCGCGCTCACGGGTGGTTGCCTAATGCGGGAAAGAGTCTCTTTGTTTCTCTGAAATGCCTCCGTGTTCCTCCAGCAGAACTCCGGAGTGCGACTGACACGTTTGATTTATTTCTTTTTACGCTGACCACACGTATTCTTATTTAGAGCGTCTTCTGTGTCACGTGCCACCGTCAAAGCCGTACGCGCCGTCTCAAGATCAACAAGGTAAAGGGAGAGAAGGGTTCAGTCGCTCAAAATGAACGAAAAACATTGAGGTGCAGTCTGAAAAGGTCTGAGACGATCTTTGACGTTTGTGGGAGGCAGCCAGCGGGCGAGACTTCCTGCCCGATTGCGGAAGGTCGCTCCGCCGTGGGGGGGATGGGGGGCAGAGACGAGGCGGGGGCCGCGAGGAGCGGCTCCCCGGTGCGCGAGGAGCTGGCACAGCCGGCTGGCGAGAAGGTGCCGAACGGAGAGATCTGATTGGCTTGCGTGGTGTAATCGTTGGGCCTCATTCACGAAACATGCGTACGATCGTGTTTGATCGTAAACTGTGTGAGAATGTTTCCGTGAAGTTTTTGGCATCCATGATTTTTTCCTTATCTGTATTTGTTCATAGCTGTGTCCTTATGCTAATCACAGGAACAGGATGAAATTTACAAACAGTCAGCAATCATCTCTTACACCTGGGGTATGCTCAAAAACAAAGGTCTGCACACGTGTCATAAATCCCATATTGGTTTTTCATCGGCACATTTTTAAGAACAGTAAGAATAATTTAAGAAGTTTTGTGACTTAGGCTCATTGTCTGAAGAAACAAAGGGGGCAGTGCCATTCGCAGCCTTATTCGCCAGTGTAATTGATTTGAACCAACCGGCAAGGCTTTACAGGAGTCCAGATGAGAGATTAAAAGGACTTGTGCAAGGAGCCTCTTGTGTGAGGGAGGGACAACTTCTCCTGAAGGGAGAGCCTGCAGTACCAGGTTTCCTTATTCTGTTTTTTTTTTTGCTGGTTATATAAAAGGTTTTAAATAATTCATTTATATGCATTTAATGAGCTGGGAAAGCTGGCAGATGGCGGACAGCAGGGGGTGATACAGAAATATAAAGAGTTCCTACGGGCGATGTCTGCACATGACGAATCGCTGGCAGCATGAGGGAGTTGTGCTATACTGTAAGTCAATGGGAACAGCATAGCGCTATGTATTGATGGAGCTCTATGTATCTGCGTGTTTTCCCCCATGTTTGGCTCTGAATCCTGGCACACGGCAGCAGCGAACTTAAGGAAACTATCATATTTCCACAGAAAATTTGCCTCGTCTATTAGGTGAATTGTCTGCCCACTGACTATTTCAGACGGCAAGCTCCTCAAACGAGCTACACGAGCAGCTATGGACATCGTTCTTACCGACGGAATATGTTGCTGGATCGACCGTAGCGTTTCAGACAGCGATCAGAAAGGAAAGTGCGAACGCAGACAACCCGAAACCTCTTTTATAGGAAGGAGAACTGAGAGAAATGACTCATAGCTGGAGCCAGCATTCAGAATGGGACAATCACATCTCTGCCTTACACACCGGTAGGCAAGGAGAGGAGAAGTAATATCAAGGAAGGGATGATGTAAAAAAGAAAAAAGAATCTAACTGAAACGTAACCCCATGCAAAATGTTCTCCCATGCATTGCAATGCTACGTTGATATTGTTAGAATGTGTGTATTAGTGGTCAGTTTTGTATCCAATGGTGGGAAAAAAAGTCAAATAGGGCCTCGTACTACTGGGCCCATTTAGATAACATCAGATTGATAGCATAGATAGCATTTCACTCCGTGAATACCATAGCCGCTAGTTTGTTCAGAGAGTTCAGTTCGGGATCTTGGCTGCTGGAGGGTCGTGGTTTCGCTCAAACGCATGAGTTTGGTCGAACGGGGAAAGTCTGAATCCCCCCCCCAAATCAGAATCCGTTCATCAGGGACCGTTTTATGGCTCCCAGATTGTATCAGCCGTGGTCTGTTCTAGATTATTCTGTGCTTATTTTCCCTGTTTACTTGGGAGAATAACGGGGGAAAGCTGGCTTCCTTGAACTGACTGACAATTATGGGTTTTATGCTTTGGCCATAATGCCCTGAATTCAGGAGTTTGTCTCCATCGAGAAGGCCCAAAAATGGCATGCGATTTAGTATTAAGGAATCACTACAGTAAGATGTGTTTCTAAAATCTGAAGATGTAAAGTAGATAAGAGGACATGGCTTTAAACCGAAAACGTTTATTTGGTTTTGGTAACGCTGCGATTTGGAAGCCCCCAGAGTCGATGTTGGAACATCGTGAGCCAACTCGTCTTAGTGGAAGGCTTTCCAGCCTCACGTCTGGCTCGGCCCGCTTTGCTTTTTCTTATTAAGAAGGAAAAATTTCTTTCACTTGATTAAATCAGTTTCGCCCTGTTATTTTGTCCTCTCGCGGCTCCCGTAGAAATGTATATGGGCACAGCACTCCCAATCATCTACAGTGTCACTGTACACAAGGTGGTCAGAGGAGGCATCAGATTACAAACTGAAGCACAGGCATTCAGTTGCTTTGATGGGAACGATAGTGGGAGAATTCTATTCTTTTCCATCTGTGGCCATTTTAAATGGCATAATGGATGCTATGTTGACATTAGAGCAGTACAATCTGGCTGAGTACGAAGAGTCTGAACTTAACATCTTTAGCATTTCTGAAGATCAGCAGCTGAGCTTAAAATAAAGACAACAATGTAACACGTTAGCACTGGATAGTTGGAACAGTTTTTAAATGATTTAATATCGGCACAATTCAGTGATTTAATATCGGCGCAAGTCGGCTTAAGCCTTTTTTTCTGTAACAACGGTAATTATTTTTTTTGAGTAACTATTTAATTCATTATAACTTCAGGATAAAGCCAGCATTTCCGCGGTCCACCTTAAAAGGGTTTTTTTTAATCAGTTTTGCAAGAGGTGATGTGATTTGAGTCCTGATTTAGCCTCTCTTTGCTCCGGTGTGGTACTGTGAATTAACAGTACATACCAGTTCACTGACAGTGCACTGGCAGCAGAAACATTTGGACGTGTCTTGTTATTGTTTTTGACTTGGTTGGCTTTCCAGGCCCGGATCCAGTACGCTCTGTTCATATCATAAGAGTATTAAATGTGGGAAAGTGAAGCTTTGTTTCTTGCACAATGCGTCTTACACAACATTTCAGCAGCCCCCCCCCCCCCCCCCCCCCCCCCCCCGCCCCCCATGTTCATCATGTGAAAAAAGTAATGCTTAATTCCCTTGTTATTGAAAAGATGAAGTTCATTATAGTCCATTGAATCACTGTATCTGGGTCAGTGGTTCAGTTGTGGAATCTCTGACTATTGAAAGCATACAGCATAAGCACATAGTCAAACTGCATAGGACCAGTGTGCACATGGACATTGTTGGCTGGCCGGTGTTATAAACCAATAAATAAGGACTGCGTGTGAGAAATTCTTTCCCTTCTTCACCATCTCTTACACATTTAAATAACTAAATAGCAGCTGACGCAGCTCAGGTTTAGCGTGTTAAGTATTGTATTTGGCAGTGGTCGTGCATTTTTTACACACAAAAAATGGTCAAATGCAGGGAAAAATACTTTTATACATATAAACGCAGATATTCCCAGGTCTTTTTAAAAAATTTTTTTTTAAAGATTTCAATGGGCAACGACCTAGACTTTAACCACAACAAAAAAAATTGCTCATGTTTCTTAGAGCCAATAGTCTTTTGGCATCTGACGTTTGCTTTGTCTGTCGATCAAAATATTTACGCAGCTGTTGGTAGCATTTTGAGATTCAAAGGGAAAGCGCTTGATTTGAACGAAAAGTCGAAAACGAGACGACGCACTCTAGCTAGCCTGTTCGTCGCGCGTAACCGAAACCCCGTCTGCACGCGACCCCTCTGTTAGGATCTCGAAGAACATCCCCACCACCAAAGACGTGGAGCCCCTGCTGGAGATCGACGGGGACGTGCGCAGCTTCGAGGTCTTCCTCTCGTCCCGCACCCCCGTCCTCGGCGCGCGCGACATCAAGACCTTCCTGCCCTGCACCGTCAACCTGGACCCCAAACTTCGGGAGATCATCTCGGGTGAGTCCCCCCCCCCCTCCCCAGTCGCCGGTCCTGCGGTTCTCAGTCTCGCTGGTGAAGTCTTGTAATTCATTGCAGCTTCTCTTCTTTGTATCTGAGAAAACAAACACTCCAAAAAAACTTGCGCGTGGTGCTGGGCCACAGGAACAAATTAAGACGAGAAAAGAAAAGATTCACACACCCCCTCGATACTCCAAAAAAAAACAAAACAAATAATGGTGTTTACTTTAGCATGTGAACAGTTTATGTTTCGACCACACTGGTGAACGGTTGACGTTTCCATGTGAACGGTTGACGTTTCGACCGCGCCGATGAAGACCGTTCACATGGTGAAATAAATACCATTGTTTATTTTTTATTTGGAGCATTAGGGGAGTTTTGCGAGTCAGAACTTTGCTTCTTTGCTACTGTAAATGTAATTTATGTATTCTCTGGAAAATGCACTGCACAAACCGCTGTGATGTTTCACTAAAAGGAGAACTTTGATTGTTTCCAAAATGGCGACAGTGTTGCAACTGGAATTTAATGAGAACTGATTTTGGGGCTGCCTTTTCATACCAAAATGCATACAATAAGTCCTTATTACGAACTATGGAAATCATCAGAAACTATTTGTGTTGAAGCAAGATAAGTGCCATTTTATTAGATTTTATTATATTGCCTTTGTCTTTTGAATGAAGACTATGGTCGTGAACAAGTCTGGATGAGGTTAATGAGGGTTTGCTTTCTGGTATTGTCCTCAGACGTGCGTGCGGCTCGAGAACAGGTGACCATCGGAGGACCCTATCCCACGCTGCCCCTGCAGGATGCCCCGCCCCGCGCCCCCTCGGTCTTCAGCCAGCACTCGTCGGCCTGCTCCCCCACCGCCTCGTTCAACGGCCCCTTCAACCCCCCCGGCGTGGTGTCCCCCCAGCCTCACAGCAGCTACTACAGCGGCATGACCGGCCCCCAGCACCCCTTCTACAACAGGGTGAGTCTGCTTCCACACCCGCCTGGGGCCCTACCTCAACAGGGGAGTCTTCCTTTCTCTTTCTCTATCTACACCCGCCTGGGGCCCTACCTCAACAGGGGAGTCTTCCTTTCTCTTTCTCTATCTACACCCGCCTGGGTCCCTACCTCAACAGGGGGGGTCTTCCTTTCTCTTTCTCTATCTACACCCATCTGTATTCCTACCTCAACAGGGGGAGTCTGCGTCCACACCCATCTGGGTCCCTACCTCAACAGGGGAGTCTTCCTTTCTCTTTCTCTATCTACACCCATCTGTATTCCTACCTCAACAGGGGGAGTCTGCGTCCACACCCATCTGGGTCCCTACCTCAACAGGGGAGTCTTCCTTTCTCTTTCTCTATCTACACCCGTCTGTATTCCTACCTCAACAGGGGAGTCTTCCTTTCTCTTTCTCTATCTACACCCATCTGTATCCCTACCTCAACAGGGGGAGTCTTCCTTTCTCTTTCTCTTTCTCTTTCTCCCTCTGTTTACACGTGTCTCTCCCTACCTCAAAATGGTGACTGTTTCTTTCTGTTTTTTTCCTTCTCGCTTCACCCCTCTGTATCCCTACCTCAACAGGGGAGTCTTCCTTTCTTTTTCTCTATCTCCACCATCTGTATTCCTACCTCAACAGGGGAAGTCTGTGTCCACACCCGTCTTGGTCCCTACCTCAACATGGGGAGTCTTCCTTTCTTTTTCTCTTTCTCTCCCTCTATGCACACCTGTCTGTATCCCTACCTCAATAGGGGGAGTTTTCATTTCTCTTTCTTTCCCTCTGTCTACACCTGTCTGTATCCCTACCTCAACAGGGGGAGTCTTCCTTTCTCTTTCTCTCCCTCTATCTACACCTGTCTGTATGCCTCCCTCAACCAAGGGAGTCTTCCTTTCTCTTTCTCTGTCTACACTCGTCTGTATTCCTACCTCAACGGGGGGGTCTTCCTTTCTCTTTCTCTCCTTCTGTCTACACTCGTCTGTATTCCTACCTCAACAGGGGGAGTCTTCCTTTCTCTTTCTCTCCTTCTGTCTACACTCGTCTGTATTCCTACCTCAACAGGGGGAGTCTTCCTTTCTCTTTCTCTCCTTCTGTCTACACTCGTCTGTATTCCTACCTCAACAGAGGGGAGTCTAACTTTCTCTTTCTGTTCTTCTCTCTACACCCCTCTGTATCCCTTCCTCAACAGAGGGAGTCTTCCTTTCTTTTTCTCTTTCTATCCCTCTATCTACACTTGTCTGTATCCCAACCTGAACAGGGGGAGTCTTGCTTTCTCTTTCTCTTCCTCTATCTACACTCATCTGTATCCCTACCTCAACAGGGGGAGTCTTCCTTTCTCTTTCTCTTTCTCTCTCTGTCTACACATGTCTCTCCCTACTTCAAAATGGTGACTGTTTCTTTCTGTTTTTTTCCTTCTCGCTTCACCCCTCTGTATCCCTACCTCAACAGGGTTTGTCTCTGGCTTCAACCTTCTGTTGCCCTACCTCAACAGGGACAATGCTATACTCTCTGTCTTACTCTCCACGTCCTTCTATACCTATTCAACATGGTTTCACTCTTATGTACCTCTTAAACCACACACCCACATTATACGTCTTATATACCATGATGAGCATGTCTCAATGCCCCTCTGTACCTCTTCTACACCATGAGCCTCTCTATGGCCCTTTACACCTCTTCTACAGCATGGTGAGTTTCTCTACTGTATGTGCCTCTGCACTTCTTCCGTACTATTGTGAGTCTTTCTGTATGTCCCTGTATAATATGGTGAGTATGTATTTCTCTTCCATGCCATCTAGGATGGTAGCCTGGCTTTGCCATTTCCTGTTGATTTATTTACTCTTATTTGCCAATACCACAGTAAGATGCAACTTACTGTGCTGTCTTCACTGTAGGGTGCAGAATTAATTTAGCTAAGGCTTTCCGTTTACGGTGTCATTCACGTCAATAACACGCTAGTTAGCGTTCATGTCAATAACAGATTTTATGCATTTCATATTTTGAAACTCATCAGAGGAAAAAGATTCCTCAGGATGAGCTTTTACTTGTTCGTTAGGCTAGGTTCAATAAATAATGGTTGCATCCATAACCAGTGACCAAACGGTTGTGACCTCACTGCCTTTCTTTGGAAGACCAGGGAGATTTGCTCAGGGTACAGAGAGGATTGGCCATCACTGGCATAGGTTCACCCCACGACTGTTCTTTTCATGAATTTGTATTCCTGCTTCTTTTTCCATGATATTTTCTCACTTTTTGACCAAGTGCTTCCCAAGCTTTGATCACAGATATGGTTTGTGTAGGGGTGGGCAATATGGCAAAAAAAGAAAAAAACTAAATCACTGTTCTACTTCAGATGGTTGATATACGATTAAAAATTTTTTTTTTTACCTCAGTTCTTCAGTGTCTATATAAATTAAGTTCTTTGCTTGAATAGCGACTATGAATCTGCTTCTTCATGTGATTTCAGTGTGATTTTTTAAATATTATTCATTTATAGCACTGAATTTGTTACTTATTGTTACCAAGGAAGAAGGAACTTTGGTTACCACAGAACTTTTCAGGACAGTTATACTCCCGTAAATAAAGATTTAATGCAGTTCTACTTCAACATGGTGATGAAATCCATCACCATTGCTTGAAGTCTTTACAAAATAACACTGGCTAGCAGGTTAGCTGGTTAGCATTCATACTCAAGTATCTTTACGGAGAAGTTTGATTTGCACGAAAAGGTGCATCTTGGCTGAAATTGTACCAGTGATGATGTCATGTCGCCCACCCCTATGTGTGTGTGTGTTCACTTGTGTGTGCAGCCCCTGTCATGTTAGCCATGCCATTACGTATATTTTAAATTTTTGACCCGAGTTTGTGCATGTTACTTTTATTTCTTAAATGTGTTTCCTTTTTTCCTGAATTCCCTTCCATAGCCATATTTCCCCCATCATGTTTATCAGCTGCCAAGGCAGTACTTTGGCAACACCCATCATATCCTGCTACGCCCACCCATTAAAACTGCGTTTCCCAGGGATCCGAGCAATGGACTCGTAAGTACAGAACTCTCAATGCTAAAACGTAGTCTGACTAGATTAAGCATGGTAGTCATGGTTGTATGTATGGTTGTCATGGTTGCATAATAGGTAGTGTTTTCATAAAGTTTTCATAACGTTGCATTGACGTTATAGTGAGGTCATAGTGACATTATGACGATATTGTGAAAGCTTTATCCAGAGTATTATTTGTAGTGGCATTTCCATTTTTTAAAATTTCATCTTATAAAAGATAGTAATTTGTATGTTTGTATTTTTTCCACATTCTGTGTTCATTGGCAGTTTCTCTCAATGGACAGATAATGGGGCGACATAGCTCAGGAGGTAAGACCGATTGTCTGGCAGTCGGAGGGTTGCCGGTTCAAACCTTGCCCTGGGCATGTCGAAGTGTCCTTGAGCAAGACACCTAACCCCTAACCCCTAACTGCTCTGGCGAATGAGAGGCATCAATTGTAAAGCGCTTTGGATAAAAGCCCTATATAAATGCAGTCCATTTACCATTTACCAGATAAAGAATTGAGCTCCATGCTAGACAGTTTTACCCTGGACTGATGTAGGACTGTTGATCATTTTGTGTACTTCGGTCATACAATTTTATCGTCAATTTCTTTAGGAAGATTAGTTATTTCCTGGTCCGTGCCTTGCCTATGAAACCATATTTTCATCGACCAATTATGAAAGTATGTATCACTTGCGTAATTTGTTCCTAAGCAAACACGGTTCAACCCAGCCTTTAAACCCTGGTAGTTCTTTTCTTATTAGGGGAAAAACAATTACAGGGGTCCAGCATGTTTAAAATTCGATCTTCTTGAATGCCACGAGATCTTCTGCAGAGTTAAGTGGCCTTGAGTTGAAACGCAGCAACTCTATGGTACTTCATTTTTGAACTGGCCTCGGGTTTTGTCACTGTCAGGTCATGCGTGTGCGTGCGCGCGTGTGTGTACGTGCGCGTGTCACTTCCTGGGAGCCCTGGCTTTTGGCCGGGTGTTTTGTTTCATTTTTATTTTGTTTTGCTTTATACTTTGGTTGCTCATTAGGATCGCTCTCAGCCAGTGGAAATTATTTTGCCTTTTTTTTTTTTTCTTCGCCACAGCGTTTTTTTTTTACTCCTCCTGCCATTGTCAAGGAGATGGCCAATCAGGGGCCTCCTCTTCCCTGCAAATCCCCCCCCCCCCCTCCCGGTAACCATGGCAGCGAAAGATAATGACAGCTCCGCGTGTTCATGTGGAGCGCTGGCACCCCGGCGTCGGCTCCTCTCGCGGTCGGGACACGCACAGCGCTCAGGCCCCGGCGGCCTTAACTCTCCCAGCAGAGCTACCACGGCGCCGCGGCCGCCGCGTGCCGACCGCCGGATTCTTTCATTCCCCAGAAAATGGAGGAAAATGGGACCCGCCCACAGAGTCCCGCAGAGCTCTGACCTCCGTCACGAGAGGGGCCTGCAGAGAAGGGAGAGGCCGAGCCGCGCTCGATGCGCGCTCCGCGGAAAGCGCGGACGATGAGCGCGGCTTCTCTCTGCGCACCGTTTTGCGGATGTAATTATAGAAACTTGTGTGTGTGTGTGTGTGTGTGAGAGAGAGAGGGAGAGAGAGCGTGTGTGTGCGAGCCGGCTTGATTGGCTCCGATCTCACCGAGAAAAGCTTCGCTCATAAGGGTTGAGTTTTACAAGCCGAGGTGGTTTCCAGTCGATCATTTTTGGAATCGGTCGCTTTTCTCATTCCCAATGACAGGCAGTCGTGCAGGCTTCTGTAATCTGTCCCCTCATGACTGAATCGGCTCAGAACTATGACAGATACCTTGGCCTGTTGTATGTGTATATATATATATATATATATGACGTCTGCATGGCTGTATTCAGCTAGAACCACAGCCTTGAAGATGAGTTATTGAATAATTTCATGAACAGTTCATCAGAAGAATCTTTGTAGAACCTGTTGCGGGTTGTGTGTAATACTATGCTACTCTTACAGACTGATTGTTTCTTTCTGTGGGTATATGTGAAATTTGTCATTTAAATGAGAAAAAAGGTTACACGTACACTTGTTATCAACAATAATGTTGAATGTACTTCTTATTTGGTCGGTTGGTTTTTCTACCCCATCATTGTGAAGACGTGTGCATGTTGTCTAATGTTTTCTCCTCCTTCTGTCTCTTCCCTCTCTTTTTTTTCCCCTGAAGCAGTTTAAGTTACAGTCTCTCAAACCGAAACAGGTACAGAAATGTTTGGACCTCGCTAACTACCTCTGGCTTACTACCTCATTTTCGCTAGCCCTCCCTAGTTTGAGACTAATGCTTCCTGGTGTGGTCTTACACCTTCCCAGCATGCTCCGCGGGAAACTTAGCTCGTTGGGGGGGAATTGGGTCAAAGACACGTAGTTGTAGTTGTGCTACAGCCTGGCGCCAAGTCAAACCTTTGATCCATCAGAGCTGCCCCCAGCTTTGTGTCTGCAGAGCGCTAGCATGTTTTGGGTAGGAGTGGAAGGCTCAAACGTTTGACTTGCTCCAGGCCTTCTTGCTAACACCCTTGTCGCTCTTTCTACCCTTGTACACTCTCTCCTCTCCTACCGAAAAGGTTTTCCGGTCTTCATCGCCTGGTATTTCACTGCAAAAACCAAAAAATAAGTCAAATCTTAACAAGTCTTATATTTATTCCTAACTTTTTTAAAATAAGATAAAAAAATTGCCAATGAGGTGAAACATTTTGATTCATTTTAATACTTTCCAATGGAGTTAGACAATTTCACTTGTCAAGCAAAAAGTAACTAAAAACAAGCTAATATTTTCTACTTGAGAGAAAGAAATAAGATTTTAAGTCTTATTACAAGACTAAAACACTTGTTAAGACAGACCTTTTTGCAGTGTTCTGAGCTTTGGCACCATTCGTAGACATAAAGGAGAGGTCTTTATGGGGGCATTACCATAACCTCACCCGACCTCTCTCAACTACAAATTGTGCAGGATATGAGAAGATCACTTCACTGTGAAGCTGGATTTTAAACCTCACCTGCTATATTTTTCCACTGGTTACTGATTACTTATTACCTTTATAGTGTATAGATGTGTCATGTACCTATAACACTAAAACATGCTGCAGTGTATGCTGGTGGGAGACCAGCAATGATGTTAATGCCTGGTTTCCCTTCCTTTCTGATTCCATCCTAGGATTTATCATTTGGTAGCAGAGGAATGGAAGCGTATCCCACAATTCCATGCACCCATTAACACAGGTTGAACATTGTCATTAAAGTTCATTAGAATATGGATTTTTGAATGCCTGGAACTTATGGACTGATGAGATGTTTTGCCTGCTTTGACTACTAGAATGTTCTTCATCAGTGTACAGTGATCCTGATAAGTATGGTAGTCCCAGAGACGTTGGGAAATGCTGTTTTTGTGTGGAGAACACAAGGCACGTTCAGTAATCTCTCCTCCCTTAAACCCACCTCAGTCACTGCCAGTTTGAACTTAGTGCACCATGTGACACCCTAAAGACTAATACCCTCGGGATTATGGGATACGCACCAGGTTCCTCTGAAGTTTGTGAAAGTACAAATGCCCAGCCCTGCGCACAATAGGCTAACCAGCCAACGCATACCTCGTGATTTACCTCAGGCAAGAGCAGTCTGGCAAAGCAGTGTCCTTCAGTCTTATAAATAATAAAACTCCTTCCTTTTAATGTAAATGCATCCTTTACAATTGTTTACATGCACAAGGCATTTTCCATATATTTTCCTTAGTATATGTTATTCTCTGTTCCCTAATCCTCCTTTCTAAGCATCTTTTTAGAGAAAGAGAAACTATAGCTGTGCTGTAAGTTTGACTTGGAGCCACTGGGGCCTGATTACAAAGCGCCTCTGTCTCAGGGAAGCACTGTTGTGGTAGAGCCCCTCAGCACTGCCTGCTCTCACTGCTCACGCCTGGCGTAGCTCTGCGCTTGTAGCAACGTGACATCATGTGCTGCGTTAGCCGAGTCGATTCCGTCACCCCTAAACCACTCCCCGCCCCTCCCCTTCACTGTCATGTTCTAAAACCCTCTAGTTACAATGGAGTCTGCGGGGGGGAAAATACATGATTACAAGGGGTTACAATAAAGAAAGAATACATACTGTAGGCGGTTTGCATGTTGCCCTAAACCTTCATGTTATGCCCTCCCTCAAGATTTTCCCATGTAGTAATGAAAAGGTATGATAATTCATATTTGATGCTGAATATTTTTCAAAGCGCGTTGCTTCTGCATCTGTTGGACCGCCTCACTTCCTGTTTCCACAGGAAGTGAATGTGCTTAATGATGGAGGTACTCTGTCCTCTGGCATCTTTGTTTATTCCATTTTTTACAAGCTTAAATCCCAAGTAGTGAAATCTTTTTGACAAAGATGTTCCATCTTTGTGTTAACAGTTCTGATTTTACAACAAAGCATGTACATTTGATCTTTAGTGATAAGAAGTCACTGCATTATTAAAGGCCTCACACTCTGGTTCTGGTCTGATTTTAGCAACCGCAGGTTTATGTCTTGTGCCTTTGCTTCCAGTAAAGAGTACAGGTATGTGTGATTTAGTGCACAAGGGCTGTGGATGGAGAAGTTTGTGTTGAGAAGCAGATGACTGGTTCTGCGGTCTGAGAATCTATTTTCAGGTTCATATGCATTTTACCACAACACATTTGAAGATGTTGCTGTGGTCAGTGGTAGTCATACTGAAGCAAATGCATTTTTATAATGTTACATTTAGTGATGTTATAAACAGCAAACCGGTGACCAGAGACTGTCGTTTCAATGAAGGGGGAGATCTTACCTCTTCAGAACACCATGCAGTGTGTGAAGGTGTGTGTGTGTGTGTGTGTCTGCGTGCGTGTGAGAGGCTGAGGGTTCCCTCGCGTTCCTGACGGTCTGGTCTCGCTCTTGGTTGTGTCCCCTGCGCTGGACAGGGCTCCGCCTCCGTAGCGTCCGGCGCCACCGTGACCCTGCTGAGCTCCATGAACACCGACGCCGTGTGCGAGCGGGTCAAGCAGATCGAGGGCATCGACCAGAGCATGCTGGCCCAGTACACCGCCACCATCAAGAAGGTGAGGGACGACTCTGCTCACCTGTGTCTCACTGTAGACCCTGTGTGTGTGTGTGTGTGTATGTATGTGTGTGTGTTGCGTGGTGGTTCGCGTGTGTGTGCGAGTGTGCGTGCATGCTTATGTGTGTGTGCGTGTGTGTGCGTGCTTGCACATACGTGTCTTATCACTTCAACTTCATCTCTAAGCAAGTTTGCTCTGCTGGTGAAATTTGGATGTTGGTCAGATACTTTCCGGAATGTGTGTGATTTTACCCTTTTTGTGCAGTTATGAAATGTTTATTTGCCTTGTGAAGCACTTTAATAAACTGTGAAGGTTTCTTAAATTTCAGCACTGCTGAACGCCAAACCCACTTAGCTCAGAATGTGGTCTTGGGCTGAAATCCATGGGCTCTTAGCATCTGCTACATAAAAGTAGCAGATACTTACAGCCCATACTGTCACACGGTCAGCCTGTTTGTTGCATAACAGGATGCTAATTCAAGACAAACGCTTTGGAGTGATTCAGTGAGAGAGTCAGCCCTGCAGTTGAATGTTTGCCACAGTATTATCACACAAATTTGCGAGCCCGTTTTATGGAAGACAGCACCGCGCTGCCACCGACTTAACTCTTCTGATTGGCTCACACGAGTTTCTCCTCACAGCACAACACTGACTGGTTCAAAGCAATGAGTGATTTGTGGCACATATTCAGCAGACTGTACCTGTGATAGGCCTGCTCAGCCCACCCCCCATTATCCCACCTCTCGCTCTTGTCATCTCTCCCAGGCTAACGTGAATGGCAGAGTCCTGTCCCAGTGCAACCTGGATGAGCTCAAGAAGGAGATGAGCATGAATTTCGGAGACTGGCAGCTGTTCCGCGGAGCGGTAAGGACTGGACGACTCGCGCACAACGCCTTTCACTCTCCACAGTTCGTTGTTCCCCAATGGTATGGAACTGTCAGAAGTAGAGCTTTAAAAAGCCAACCACTGTACGATAAGTCAAAATGATCAACACGGTAGCTCCATTGGCTGGATTTCATTTTTGCTTCAGTGAATGTTGTGCTGCTAAGAAAAGCAAGCTAGCCATACCAAAATATCAGTAATAAGCTGAAGAGATTTTTCTGTGAGACTCCACTGTCTGAGGGGGCTTAACTCTGACAGGAGAAGCAGAGGAGAGCTGCTGTCTCATGTCTGATATTTTCACTTTTATTCTGCTTGGAACATTGGCTGCGTTAATTTTCCCTTGTCTGATTCAGTTTTTCTTTCGTTTTTTTCTAATACCGTTTTCCTTTTTATTTTGTATATTTATTTTTAGTATTTATTTAATTAAAAAGGTCCAGATCAGTCTGCATATGGTGAAGCAAAATGCCACAACAAGATGAAATGGCACTAGGCATGACAGAATTCCAGAGCGCTCCATACACTTGGCCAATGAGCATCCATAAGATGGATGTAGTTGCTTCCACTCTTGTGTGGAATGCAGCAGTGCATTTCGGCCAATCTGGACTCCAGGCAGATGTGTCTGAGCCGTGCGTCTGCTTTTTCAAAGTCCGCCACGGCAGTTGGCGGGCATCATCTACGTTAGTGGTTCTCAAATTCGGTCCTGGGGGACCACTGTGCATTCTGGGTTCTGTTCCAACCAGTCTTCTCTCGCTCGGTTAAGTTTGTCGAACACAGGTGTTTTAGCTCTTTCATAACTTCTTACCGCGATACAGGTTTGGCTCGTAATCATTTGCTTTGTCTTTGAATCCGTCATTATCTTCCAAATGGTTAGTTTTAGTGGCCAGGTGTCCACATTTTCACTTTCTACATTTTTTTTTTTACCTCTCTTTATGTAATCGGTTACGATATTGCACAACGTGAATATGGGACTTTTATTCTTTGTGGGATGCGTGGCTATTAAGAAGCGGCGTAATTAAGAAAAAATGAACAGCTTGTTGGAATTCTGGGGCTGCGACTGCGGTCGGAATGAAAACCAGCGTACACAGTGTTCCCCCAGGACCGAACTTGAGAACCACCGATCTACGTGACTGTTAGCATTACTTCATCTGCAATGCTGCATCTGTTTTGCCAGCCACGACAGCTTTTGCGGACATACAGTATGCGGGTTAACCTCAGTATTCACAATAAATGAAGCACGCATACCAGTTCATAATATTTTCCTATTGTCAAACAATGGGACATACTGAAAATAATAGCATTTGAAGCGGAGTGCTTTTTAAGTAATTCAATATGACTGCAGTAATATGATGGCGGTTGGGTTTAGAGCTTAGACACCAGCGTGTTGTTGGTTTCGGTGGGGTTCCACTGCGGTCCCTCACCCCCCCCCCCCCCACTTCGCTCTCTCTCTCGCCCCGCGCAGGTGATGGAGCTGCGCCACGTGGAGAGCCAGGCGATGCACGAGGTGGCGGGCAGCGAGCAGGGCAGCAGCGTGGCCGGGCACGCGGACCCGGCCCGCCGGGCGGGCCCCCCGCACCACGAGAACGCAGACGCCTCGCCCATGTACCACTTCAACCTCAGCTTCGAGGAGCTGAGCAACGTGGGCCTGGAGGAGCCGCCGAGGCACAGCATCCCGCCGTGGACGGTGCGTGCTCGCCCGCCCGCGCAATCGGAACCATCGCTTTTACAGCCTCAGTTTCCCCGGGGACAGAGTTTTCTGTCGGCACAGGCTTGATTTACTTTATGGACTAGTGTAGATAAAGCTTCTGAGTTATACAGGCTAAGTTTCTTAAGCAACTGAATGACGTGGCGGTGCCAAGTTAAATTATTATTCATTACGGTTTGACTGATTCAGTACTTTGTTAATCGGGAAGCGTATGTGAATTTATATGTTGCCGAGGGAACTGGCCAGTGAGGTGAGAAGCAGAACGTGATGACTTTCTCCTGCTTCTCAAAGCACACCTACAAATCTAGAACCAATCAATCATTACATTATTTATTTGCTTAAACAGTCCACCACAGGTAACATTTTGTATTGTGTGTTAAGTTCATTTAGCTGGATATTTACAGGAGCAATTTGGGCTAAGCAAGGCTGCAACAGCAGTACCCCAGGATATTCTAAATGTATTTATCAGAACTTAATTTAAGGCAGCTGATTTATTTATGATGGCTTAAGTCAGCTCATCTGAATCCCTGGGTCTGAATTGATGGCTGTTTTAAGGTTAAACAGAATCCCGCAGACCCTTGGATCGCCAGAACCAGGACCGAGGATCAGTGACTTTGGGTTGTTTGTCATTGGAGACTAAGTGCAGTCTTTTGTCTTGTACCCCTCGCTCAGGTGACTACACACAGGACGCCCAGCATGTCCAGCCTGAACTCCCAAGAGTCGTCCAACGACATCTGCAAGCTGACGGACAAGCAGCAGGCCGAGTACCGCAACGCCTACCAGGAGTACATCGCCCAGATGGCCGGGCTGGAGGGGTCGGGCAACGTGGGGGAGAAGCCGGTGCAGCCGCACCCGGGCCAGTTCATGCACTCCTCCTCGTCCTCCGACGACAAGGGCAAGGAGGGGGCGGAGCCGGACGGGCGCAAGCCCTACGGCAAGAGAGGGGGCGTCAAGGCCCCCGACCCGGCCGACTACGCCTCCTCCACCTCCGCCTCCTCCTCCTCCACCTCCTCCTTCTCCTCCGCCGTCGCTCCTGCCGCCTCGGCAGCCGACGCGGCGCCCCTGGACCCCATCACCGAGGAGGACGAGAAGCCCGACCACGCCTCCTCCAACAAGGCCGCGCCGGGCCGCCGGACCTCGGCGGAGAGGGCGGGGCTCTTCCAGGGGGCGGAGCTGAAGCTGAAGGGCACCGGCCTGCGCTACCAGAAGCTGACCAGCGACGACGACGAGTCGGAGGAGTCGGACAACGCCCCGCTCCTCGGCGACGGCAAGAAGCCGGGCCCCGACGGCGGCGACGGCGGCGGCGCCCGCCCCCCGGCCAAGGGCAAGGAGTACCTGTCGGATGCCATGCTGGACAAGAAGGACTCGTCGGACTCCGGCGTGAGGTCCAGCGAGAGCTCGCCCAACCACTCGCTGCAGGACGAGGAGGCCGACCTGTCCCAGCTGGAGCGGGCCAACCTGATCGAGCTGGACGAGGAGGGCCTGGGGCGCAAGCGGGGCCTGGGCCTCCCGCACAGCCTGAGCGGCCTGCAGGACCCGGCCGTGGCCCGCATGTCCATCTGCTCCGAGGACCAGTGCAGCCTGCTGGCCAGCAGCCCCGAGGAGAGCTGGCCGTCCTCCAAGACCTTCAACCTCAACCGGACGCCCAGCAACACCACGCTCAACAACAACTCCAACGCCCAGCGCGGGCCGCCCGGCCAGGGCCCCACCTCCGCCCCCGAGGTCATCGTGGCCCCCTCCGCCGGCACCACCGCCAACACCACCACCACCACCGCCATGCCCGCCGTCGACAACGTGAGGGTGGTGCACCTGAAGAGGAGCATGAACCCGGGGGAGGCGCCCGAGATCCACATCGTCTCCACCTCCGACGCCGTCACCTTCGGGGACGAGCGGGAGAGCATCCTGTGAAGGCCCAGGTCTCCCCTGGAGTAGGTCCAGATGATCGACATCGTCCATGGTGCATGCGTAGTAATATAGAGTAATATAGGTAGTTGGACATTAAAAAAAACAAACCTTGCATGTTTCATGGTCTGTACTTGTAAGGTAGTATGTCAAAGTGCAGTACGGTGCAGTGTTAATTCGTAAGTGCAGGTTTAAAAACGTTTTTTTTTTGTTTAGTAGGACGTAGTGCATGTTTGTAGATTGTAAAACTAAAAGTAGCTGAAAAAACAACGGCTATGCCAAGCATGTTCATGCTTAAACTAAGCTGATTAACTTGTGCATGAAAGAAGCATATTTTGAAAAGCACTTAGCACGTTGATTTATTTATGGTTGCTAATGTCACTGAGACGTGTTTGCTTACGTCTGCCGAGTTCTGTACTGAGCTTGCGAAGTGGTAGTTAGAGAAGATTGTGGCGTTTCTAATGTTAAATGGCTTAGTGTGGTGTTAGAGTAAGTACATACTTGAAATGGCATGTCCAGTGTGACTCAAATAGTTTTTGCAATGTTTACGGATTTAGAATTGAGTGTAGATTAATTGTAATAAATATAGTGTTTTAGCGGTATTTAAAGTTTGCTTGATTTGACGCTATGAAATGCCGTCAAACCTCCCTGGTTCTTAAAACCCAAGCTCTTTGGCACCCATGCCAAAAGTGTGAGGTGTAGCTTAGCTGTGAACTTATTGTTGGTTAAACGTTAATTTATTAATAATATGTTTGTGACCCCAGACCCAAACCCCCAGGCGTAACTTGGTCTGCCTGTTGCTGTGCATTTTAAGTAGTAATAAAAATCTGTGTGAATCGTGGCATTGCGTAAACTGACCTTTTTTTCTTTCCCCCAATGCAACATGCTACCTGTGGTGTACCTTTATGTTGAGCATACCTCTAACACGAATGTACTTTTTTTTGAATTTATGAAGGACATTGTGATGTTGTCGTGGTTAAGACAAAAAAATAAATAATTGAAAAAATAAATGTCCGTCTATAATAAGTGTGTCTCGTCTTTTTACCACTTTACAGTAGCCTTAGTCGTTTTAAGGATGTTGTCCGTCTGTCATGTCTTGCAGAGGAAAGACGGTGATCTGTCAATGACTGAGATAGTTTGCTACAATGACAAACGGTTCTGTGTGCCATAATCCAAACCCACAAAGCCATATTGTTTTCCTGACCATGGAGTAGCGAAATAACTTTAGGCTACTACTAAAAAAAAATGCCGTCTTGTAATAATTCCCTCTGCGTGTCGTTAACCACCTAGTGGCCAGTAATTTACCTGAAATCCTGGCCACGACGTGCGACCTTACACATAGGTGCCAAGAGAACCTTGAACCGTCACAGGCGAGTTCATTCAGTAAGAACGCCGCTTAATATTTCACATTAAATCGTTGTCCGGTTTCTGGCTGCAGGAAAAGGCGCATAGCTGTCACGTGTACGATGTTAATAATACGGTTCTTCAAGACTTAGCTTACCTTTAGTACATATCAAATAACGTCTATTAAAGTTCAAAATAGCAGGTTTGATGCATAGTTAACACGATCTATTTTAGGGAAGGAATTTGTCAAATGAGTTAATTCTGGGTAATCATAATACCAATATGCAGGGCCGTGCAGAGACACCGTGAGAGAAGGTGTTCGAAGTGGGTGGGGAAATACTTTTACGACACCCAGTTATTCTGCAGGATATATTTTACCAAATTGAATGGAAATTAATGACAGCAACAATAATAGTACAAACATTTATTTTATCAAATAAAAGGGGCACTTCGGGCAATACAGGCCCCACCCGGAGACCCTCCCCGCCCCCCGAACCATTATTTAACGAGTGGTGCAATAATAAACATTTGTAAAATAAATAATTTCATACCCTCAGTTTGTTATGAGCACCTGATATTCGTACACGTGTCTGTTCCAAAGGCCATTTTTTCCTTACCCTCATGTCTTGCAACCAGCAGGAGGCGCACCTTCTACGACTTTATATTATTTTGTACAATTGGAGTGCAGTGATGTTGTACTTATGGGGAAATGAGGGAAAGAGGCAGTGGTGTCACATTTAATGACCATAGTCTTCTACAGTCTTAGACATAGCGAATGCTTGAGATATTAAAGCCCTGGAAATTGTTTAGCCTTTAAAATTCCACTGATTACATTACATATAAATTGTGCACTAGTAGTAACTCAAATCTCTATTAAGTTAAGTACCGTACATTTCTTGTTTGTGGAATATAATTCAACACAGCCGCCCTGACAATGGCCAATATAAACGGCGCAAAGGATATTACTAAAAGCTTCGGTCTATTACTTTAAAATGGTTCTTCCAGTGTAATACATTTAAAATGAGCAAAATCTCACTCATCCTGAAAATGTTTTGGCTACCCTCCATAGTTATCATTATATGGGGTGTTTTGTCGTGGGTCCCAACAGTATTGCAATTTCTCTGCAGACAATCACCGGGACACTTGTCTATGTTCCATTAAATAACTTAAACTTCTGTGATACCACTCTACCCGCTAGGAACCCCGTGTTCAGTTAAATTGAGTCACAGTGTTGTTAATTATTACCAGGCGAACGGCTACATGGTAAGATGAGTATGTCTGCGTGAGGCATTTTGGGCAGTTCTTCCAGACTGCCTGGCGCCAACGTAGCACCTGTGTGACCCAGTTTGACAATGCAGCGCACAGGTGAGACGCCGATGCTCTCCACGATGCAATCTTCAGAGGACTCTCTCAGACACCAGTACTGGACATAAATAGCCGATGTTTTTGATTCATGCTCTTGAATAAAACCCCAAAATTAGCATTATTTAAACAAATCATACAGCAACTAGCTGCTCTAAAATAACGCAACAAAGCATTACGATACATGAACACCCAAACAAGGGGAACTTCAAACGATTCTTACAGTGTTTTGTGGAATTTACTGAACGAAATGCCTTCACATATCGCAAAAAAATAAAAACAAAAAAAACGCCTTTGGATTCTGTTTTGGCATTAGAGTGAAAACACGTAAACTACCAGAGTACAGACAGATCAATCAGCCTTCATCAGCAGGCATAGAAATCAACATGGATTAACATTCCGTAAACTGGACTCGAAAAATGTATATATGCGTCCAAACTAGAATTATTAACTTACTAGGGTGATCCTTGGAATATTTAAATAAACCATGTGATTTATTTATTTTTGTAGAAAAAAAGATACAATTTACAATATTATTTTATAAAACAATTCAGCATCAAGTACAGAATCATATTTTCTGCAGAAACATGGAATCTGCAACTATACAAGAGAGGTCACAAGGTTTCACGCATTCATTTTTACTATAGGTATGTCCAGTTCCTTGTTCGACAAAACAACAGAATTAAAATATGAACAACATCCAAGTTCTCTTCGATTCACGCTCCACCTTTGCAAGAAGGCAAAGACTTTTCATGAGGTGTGGGGATTCCATGCGACTTTTTTATTTTTATTTTGCTCCCGTTGTCGGGAATATTATAAGTCTTCCATCTGAAGAAAGAACAGTCTGGCTTGATAAATAACTGTCCGAAATAATATAACATAGACGCAGTCCTTCTTCTTTCTGCCTTCCTATTTTTATTTTTATTTTATTTCTTGGGGAAAATATTGTCTCTTACTTCAATTAAAGATGAAATCCAGATCCAGAACAAAAACTGAAAAAATGTCAGGTCCCGTGTTTCTGTCCAAACCAAACACCTGTAAAAGATTGAGAAAGAGAGGAGTGTTTAGAAAAGGGCGACCAGGGCAGAGATCCGGACAGACTGGCGCCAGGGAGGAAGCCGCAGTTTCTAACATTTAACCAAACACTCAAATACTGGGCAAACCCTGGCCTCCAGATGTAGTCTGCGTGCACTCGCGCCAGATGTACGCGCATTCACGCAGCCAAGGAGTACATCCCAAACATTTCTGACAACTGAACATGTGTGGGTATGGGTGTATGCGTTCGATTTTTGTGTCGGGCGCCTGTCTTTAGATCAATAGCATGCATTATCCAAACAACCACTAGGCTATTCCTTAAATAAGTATGAAGATAATAAATGTACCATTTCATTGCGCATTAAGTCAGCTACACGAGAGAACCATTTCTGATGCAGTAGCCTACACTAACCACCATTTAACTGATTTCATACATGGCAGTCCGCTTTCCAAATATTTCCATCAACATCCACTCCCAGTCATATTTAATTTCACGTGAACCTCGGAGTAGATGTTAAAATTTCATTAGAATGGCGCTTAGACTAAGGTTTATTTAATTGTATGGAACTGAGCTGCAATAGGTTAGAGTAAAATGCTTACCAGTTCAGCGAAATAGCCTCTTGCTGTCATCTGTGTTTACTGCTGTTGTTGGAAACTCAGCAGACTGTAAGTAAACAAACCAGCTCATTATTCATTTCATCATCCACACTCAACACGCAGTATCATTAGCTAATTAGTCAGCAAGACCGTGTGTCTGACAAATAAATAATCACGGCGAAACTACTATTAAATACCTTTAAAAGAGCCGTGTGAAACGCATGCATTTCATTTTAACTAAAATTTGGTATCTGTTACCATATATTTTTTCTCAGATTAGTGAATAACTAACAACAGTTCCTACGCAATCCAGGCACACTGGCAAGATCAGGAGATAGCTACCGTCACCTGTAAAGAGAGGATGCTTATGTCTGTGTTGAGGGTTGTCAAGGGAGTCCTGGATGTAGCCTGCCCTGGTCGCTGATGGTGTGGGAGGCCAACAATAGCGGAATTAGAGTCAAGTGCAATTTGAAGGTCCAGAATATAATCGATGACATGCTGCAGAATTTCCATCTTGCTAACGTTCTTATTCTGTGGGAGGCTGGGCACGAGTTCCTTGAGCTTGGAATAGCAGTCGTTCATGTTGTAGAGCAGACTTAACGGGTCATCCACGGGAGTCTTGCTCCTAGAAATTCCGAGACTATGTTCCGACAAGCTCGCGCTGTTCTTCCTCAAAGACCTCACCGGACTTATTGCTTTCATTTTGACACCACGGAGGAGCCGCTCAGTGCTTGCTTGTAAAGTGAAATGTAGTGTTTGTCCTCGCCGCGTTTTACAGACAGTTGCTAAGAAGCCAAAGGGAACTGAATTTGCATGCTGTCAGTGTCTTTCTATATAGCTGCTGATCTGGGGGTTGTAGTTGATGTAGATTGGTTGACAATGCCACGTCGATCAATGCTCTGAAGCCACCACATAGGTTAGCCCGTCGCAGTGTAGCAAATCCCTCCCACGTCATGTACCAAACCAGTGAAGCTCCGGATGAAGTACAAAATGGGCACAGCATTTCTGGAGAAAATACAGTTTATCATGTTTCTGACAAAGGGCTTGGATAATGTGGATGCAACTGTCGAGAGAGTAGCCTACCAACTGAAGTCTGTAGCCCAACTAAAGTAGCCTATTTTGAATTTCCGCACCTATCATTTATGCGCCCTCTATTTCCCTCGATCACGAAAGGAGCACTATATGCAGGTTGGCGTAACCTGGGTGATTAAATCAATATAGAAAGCTTCTGTGATATTATTAAATTGATTATAATTGATTTTACCCTGAAAACATGGGTTGGTAGTGGATAAATCCCGGTCAATTTATTTAGAGGTTGGCCTTTTTTATGAGGCGCTAATGTGCAATCTTAACGGACCCGGCTTGTGTTTATATAGGCTAATAAAGGTTTATACAGCTGTTTGGTTCTCTGCAACGGACAGTTTGGATATGATGCAAATAAACGCTTTTGTCGTGCTAAGAGAAAACATGTTCCCGTTTTAGTGGCAGCCGTCTCTCCGTCCAACAATCCTACACTGTGAAATGTCCAACGTGAATTAAACTCAGAGTACCAGAAAACATGTTGGGACCATGTACCCTGTAAAGACTGATTTATCACTGCACATTTTACTATAGCACATAGTCTATATCATTTTTAAATCAGTACCATATAAACATATATTACAAGACCTGCAAATGAACAAACGCATGTATGTTCGATAGTTATCGATAGCATAAATGAAAAAATATATATTTTTAAATACATAAGTGAAAGGCGCATACAGTGAGGGGAAATGCTTTCGTGTGTGGCAGTGGTGTCGACATTGAGCAAGACCCTAAAGGAGGGGCGATTTGCTTGCATGACGAGAAGAACATTTACTAAACCAATACTTGCTAAATGTAATGGACTGCATGAATGAGTGTTTTGGTGGTGAAAAATGTGCATAAATGTGATTTTCAATTCTTTTCTTAGTTGGTGTTGCACCAGATTTGATGCGCGCAAAGGCACAAAGGGTCCCACGGCTCTCACTCGCTGCACTGGGATGTCAAACTTGCTGTTCAGTCCTCCTTTAATTTGGTGATGCAGTCTATGCGTATTTTATAGCATACCAGCACACGGAACGAGCAATAAATTAGATCCGACCCCAGACCCCACACATAAGCGCTTCTTTCCAGGAGAATGACACCGCGCGCATGGATAAACAGCTGGATGATAGCCTACCGCAATGAATACCATAGGAAGGCCAGTCAATATGCTGAATTAGCCGATTACTGTACCCTGATACCTCATAACGTACAAGGCCTGCACGTTTTTACTAATGACGAAGTTAACCAATAGATCTACATGTGCACTAAACCGATATGAACTGATATAACCTACAGACAGAAGTTAAATCGTCATGTTTTAGGGTACATTTTTATGTATCACCCAGAAGCGTGGGGTCAGCACTCTTCCACCCAAACAGTTTTTTTCGGGGATAGTTTCTTTGTCATGGGGCCATGTACTTCAAAATCATATCAATGGCTTTTATGTAATACGTTGCCGAATTGTTGCGCTATATGTGTAAATACTTGCCTGGGCTTATGCCGTAACATTTTTCCGGTCATAAAAAGGTTTGTAAGTGCCAAAACTATCCTGCCTACAACAAACCCCTGCATTTATATGTAATGGAATGAGATCTGGGATCCATGCAATCCTGTACACATCTGGTGCAATTGGATTTTTCCATTTTCTTTCCCCTCCTTTTTGTTCTAGCAGCTGTGTACATTTCGCATGACACTCTGAGTGATCCCTGACGGGTGATGAATTGGCACCAAGCTAGCAGCGGTACTGAACAGCGCCGCGAGCTCCTGATCCTGCCGACTCTTCGGCGCCAGCATCGTGACGTCACCCATTCACAGTAGCCCTCAGAGCCAGTCCGCATGGCGCCGCTCAGGCGGCTGCTATGACGACGGGGGCTGCCAGTCAACTAGAATTCTCAGCTGACTCCGCTGGGCCAGCGTCACCTCTGTCCTTCTCCGTTCGGGAGCCGCACACCTGGATCGATTTGTATTTCTTAAGTTGGCAACATTAGGCCTACATTTTATTGGGAAAGAAGGACAATTCCCTTTTTTGCAGTCGTGTCAGAAACAAAATTGAACGTGATGAAATCCAGCTGCTTTTTGACAAAAAGGCAAGAGCTTTTCTGAGGAAGATAGAGTCCGAAACAGTTCAACATCTGTGCAGTTACCGTGCCAAATGAGGGCGCGCTGAAATAATTTTGTCAGATTCTTTCTGAAGTGAATATTCAACTTGTGCAAAGCAGTTACATGCACCCAGAATTACGAAGTTCTTTTTTTTTTTTTTTTTAAACTTAATCGAGGATGAAGGACAAATAAGGAAATTTATTTGTAAAAAAAAAAAAAACAAAGTTGAATTTAGGAAAAAACTAGGTTGCCAATCAAGTTGTAGCCTATTATTAAAATATAAACAACTATAAACATTCAAGCCTAAACCGTTGTAAGGACGAATTATTCGGATTATTCGTATGCTAAATTCAAAATCCATATCCAAACGCGTCAAAAGTGCATATTTTAGGCGAATTTGTACGACTTACGACTTTTCTTTTGCCATGCAGAAAAAATTTCCATGGCAAAAGAAAAGCAGATAGCTTCCCAAACTGCAGGTGCGCATTGCGGTTTCACCCTGATTGCTATGATTGCATACAATACAATGGGGGTACCAATTCATTTCATGAGTAAAATCGGGCTGTCCATGTCATGTTTCAGGAGAGTTTAACTTCGTAGCATAAGTAACTTTGAGAGATTGCCACGCGCCGGTCGTGTGCCACAGTTCACACATAAGAACAGTGCCCTAGCTGCGACACTTGTAAGCAGCAATCACTCTACAGGCGTTTACTACTGCTGTTTAGAATGCACACAACGAAGAAGCCTGAAGTTGAATGCAACTGCACTGAGGTCGAATCAAGATGCAGCGTCAGTGAAACAGGTTTATCGAGGAAAACAAATGAAGAACTATGAATGTGTATTTTAAATGGCACAGAGCAAATCATGGAGAAGTTACCTATTTATTTTAGTAACGCACAGAGGAGTAAGCTACACCAAAGACCCATAAAGTAAATAAATAAGCCTCTATCCAATGTTGTCTGTAATTGGCTGACATAAAGCATAACAAGCAACAAAGGAGCATATCTTAATTCATTAAGCAATATGTATATAATGCATTTCATGAAAGTTGATGCTTACAGTCAGTCTGTTTTCAGTAGAAGTATTGAGTGTACACTTTGAGTACTGTTGAAGGGTCTGCATACTGAACTTAGTAGATCCAATAACACCTGGTATAAACGTGAATTTGTTTTAGAAGTGCAACCATCATGCTGGGTGAAGTGGGTGCGCATGTGCATGTGTGTGTGCACGCCAGTGAGTGTGTGTTTGTGCATACCTACAATGAGGTTAGGTTTTATGTGTATGCATTTAGCTCCAGAGGGGTATGATTATTACCATCCCAAGGCAACTTGGGTGAATAATTCATGAAATTGTTATGAGGAGAGGAAGACTATTAAGAATTGATAGGGAATGGACACATCTGCAGGTTTTGGCTTGATATGATTTGGCCCATATGTGTAGAGGGTGCTGCCTCAGGACAATTTAAGTGTGCTGACTGCATGGAGGATTTGTGTGGGAGAAGGCCCCCTGGTGAAGCGCTGATATCCTGTTTCCTGGTGCGCCCTTATGCCTGCAACTTCCTCCTGGCACCTCCACTAGACTGAAATAAAGGCCCAACTCTCCACTGTAATAGTAATAAGAAATGTGGAAGACAGGGTTGTACCATTGCGGCATTTCTCTAGTATCATCTGCATCTACTGTGAGGCTAGAGGTTCACTTATTTACACAGGGCTCTCTCTTTATCACTCTGTGGCTCTTGTTTGGGAGAGAGGGGACCTTGTATTTTGCTTTCTTCCCTCCTGTTTTCCAGGTGTACCATGTCTAAGCTTCTCTATTTGGCCTTGTAGCCCATGGGAGAGATTTTGTCAGAGATGTTTCAGGAACATCCCCGTTGTCTCCATTAGTATTGTACCCCTTTACCCATGGTCAAAAATGCACGACACATGTGAAATCATTTACGTGGATGCTAACAGGCTAAATGGTCGAGTAAAAAAACAGGCGCGTAGAGCGAAAATGAGTAGTTTGGATAAAATGAGTAATAGCCTTGAAAGATAGGAAGACACTCCTGTATTTAAAATTACGATATGATTCACTTGTTGCAGAAGACTGCAGGATAAATGCTGCTCTGAGTATCTCTCACCTTGCTATAGTAAGTGCAGACAATGTTTTTTACCCTCGCACTCAATGGTCCTTCACTGTCCTTGGGCTGTTCAGCTGCATTGCGGCCTGAAGCTTGTCCTCAGCCTTCCTTACTGGAAATTGAGATGCATTTTTAAAAATAGCCAGCACGTGCACAAACGAACAAAAACATATTATTGCTGAGAATAAAATGAATACTGAGAGTCAGTATCTATCCAGAGCAGTTTTACCTCCACAAGGTAGGGGTTTAAGGACTCCACCCTGGCAACCCAAATGACCGTTGTTTAATACTTGTCTGAATTGAAAACCGGCTAGAAAGAATTCACACCCAGTCGCATTGCTTGTGTCTGATTTTCAAAAAAGCATGTCTCAATGCAACCAGGCCAACCCCTTTCGCACTTTAATACCTTCCTAAATGGAACGTGACTGCACATTTCTGGAGAGTGAGCTGGTGCAAAAAACATGACAGAAGAAAATGGCGTTTTTATCAGCACGAGCATGTTCACAGAACCACAACAAACCTGAGAAAATTAAAACCTCAGAATCTCTGTTCTGAAACTGGCTGGTAGGAGGACCTGCCTCACGCTTTGCGTAGGTCCCACCCAGCAGCTGGCCGGGCGCGAGCGGCAGAGCTGCTAATCAGGTTTGCCGTCTGTGCCATGTGGAAGCTGTACAGCACCTTTCCGGGGCCTGCGAAAGCTGTTAAGGAGCTCTGGATGGCTATGCGCAGGCTGTGCGGAATCGGAGCGCCAGCTGTATAGCGCGCCCCCCCTCCCTCCCGCCTCTCGTTGTCAGAGCCTCGACAGATAGACGCACGGCTTTGTGTCCCTGAGCCGCCTTCGCGTTATCTCCATCTGTACGCAGGCCGGACACGCCGAGGCGCTCAGAGCATTGAGTCGTCTAAAACTGTCACAGGTATCGTCCTTGACGCGGTTCATTCCTGTTCACGCGCGATCTGAGGTTGCACTTCTAAGACATTTGTGGTGCCTCAAAAAAAACGAACGCGCACTGCTCCGCACATTTTTCGTCGGTTTTTCATAGGAAAAGGAGAACGTGCTCCTCAACTCTCAGGCAGTCCGAATGCGCCAAACTCATGTCACCGATGCTAAGGCTGCGATTGACATTTCTAGCCGTGGCCGCCAGATTAGACCATCTGTCCGCTTTACACAGTTTCACAGTTTATTTCCAGAAAACGCGCTGCCTTGCGTACGCAGCGCGCAGAGACAGGAAAAGCACTTCGAGACGTCTGTCATGCGATGCGAAGTGCAGCTGCATCGCACCTCTCTCCGTCACATCCTCACAGCTGTTCACGCCTATATTAGCCTGTAGCACAGGTGCGTTTATATTTATCACTCCGCTGGTTATCTTAGGAACCTTCACAAGGTTATGGCTGGGCTAGGTCACCACATGAAGTGTTTTTACAGAAGATATGTGCCTTGCTGGCTTTCTTTCTTACTTCCTCCTCTGTTGTTACCCTCCTTTTTTGCCCTGCTTCTTCTGTCTATCTCTACCTCCACTCTGCTCTTCCTTGCTGGCCTACATCATCTCTCTGCTCTCTACCACTGTGTTGAATATCTTTTTATTTTTTTTTTGCAGTACCTCTACTTTCAGATGCTTCTTTTATACTTCATTTATGTTCATCGATTTAAAAAAATAACAGCACAATTTATATTTCATATTTATTTTCTTAGGTTATTTTTTTTTTTCAAATAGCGTTTTGTGGATAACGGTGCGTCTGTGCTCTGACTCTGAGGCACATAAGCACACGCATGGGAATGCACGTTCGCCCACATGCGTACCCACGCACAGATGAGAGAACATTGAGAGAGAACAGAAATGTCTCTGGCAGTTACACTTCATCTGAATACCAGACCAGGGTCAAATGCATTTTTGAAATACTTTAACTCTTTAGATGCCAATGACATGTGGATGAATGAGATAAAGGGGAAAGGTGTTCAATCGAAGGTGTCGTTATCCAAAAGGTACAATCATATGAAAAAAAAATTGTTCTCAGTATTGGAGAAAATCAATTTTTTCTTTTAAAATGATTGTAACCTACAGGAATGTTTTCGATGTCTAAAGGATGAAAATATTTCAAATGAAGTCATTCACCCAGGTGGGCTGAATACCTCTCAAATCTTGTCCTTGTCAAGGGGTTTGAGCAGAAAACTCATATTTTTTCCTGCACTGACGGCTAAAGTTGGAGAAGCGCTACTTGTGAACTATGCTTTTGTGCTGAGAATGCAGCAACGTTGAGTTTTGTGCATGTCATCTGCCTCCTAATGGGTCTTCATTAGTATTCCCTGTTGACCTTGTTGTGCTCAGGTTAGAATACTGGACTCTGGAATTCAGAAGTATAGATCTGAACCCCAAACCGTGTACTGCTGTTATACTACTGAGCACTGTATTCCAGCCAGCTGTGTTGAAGGACCATCAACATATTTTGATATGATGGTCAGCAAGTAATACAACACTGCTAGATGACTTCACCACTGAGTCGTGTCATACCGAAGACACGATGCTCCTGGTCAGGTAACTCTCAGGCACTACCAACACCTGTGACAGCTTTTTGAAGCAGAGCTTAAACAAAAGCCCCTCTCCACAGGTGACCTGGCTGAAGCATCTGCTCAGATAATCACCTGCCAAGGTCATAGAACGGCTAATGAAATGATCCCCACCTGGTTGTCGCAGTAGATTACAAGCCTTTGGCGGGCGGACTCGTGAAGTGATTTTAGAGACTGCCTTATCTACAACTTTAAAAAAATGCTCACATAAGTCACCTTAAAAAGACTATTTAATTTGAGTATCTGCTGCATTATGAGTTCAGCCAACTAGATTAGTAGGTGCCATTATTTTAAAATATTTAAACAGAGTTTAAAGAGATTTGGTAACAGACTATCTGGAAGGGTCTTCTGAACTTGTTTGAAGCCCAAAGAGAAGCTAGGAAGTCAAGGAATACAAAGCCCTTAGGATGACTGGGTTAGTTTGTGAACACCCACAACTTCAGAGGTGAATTTTCTATTGGGCTGCTGAACTGGTGTAATTGTCTGGTGAATTTTTGTTATTTTTCCCAGCTCAAACTTTCTCTCATAGAGACTGGAATGTAGGCCTCATGAGGTACCCAGCCTAGGTCCACTTACTGCTCCTTAGTTGGGATTCGGTTGGATATATTTATTTCTCTTTAAAAAGTGACTGAAAATTCACTAGGCCCAGACTGTGTAAAAGAGTGAGCTAAATTTAGTCTTCAGAGCGAGAATTAGAGTGGTCGTGTGGTTTGATATGAAGTCTGAACAACAGTAGTGTTACAGAAAGGCCATTGCTCTATCTTCAGAAAAGATGTGTGCTGCAATTATGCATGAGCAGTCAGCTGGTTAGAATACATTTTGTTTTCTGTGGAGACCAGCCACACTTCATTCCATTGTACATTTCCTAATGATTGGGATTAAAACAGCAAAATCATCAAAAGATGTTTTTTTGGGGAAGATAGGGGGTGATAGTGCATTCTCAAATGAAATTAAACAGGTATGATGGGATTTGCCAGATGCAGGTAGGCTTATGGGCGCTGATAACTGGTGAACGACAGTCAAGACCATCTGTTCACATATGGAGTGCGACAGTACATATTTCCAGCGTACACCCGCAGCAAAACAGCGATTCCTTTGAACCTGCCGTCTTGAAAGTCTGGCGATTTTCTAGCTCCATTGTTTTACTGTGCACGTTGCTGATTGAGATGGCGACCAAACCGCAAGGACTAACCTATTTACGTCGAGGGATTTCCACGTTGTGTTGGGTGCTTCCTGTGTGGTTGATCTCTTCGACAGACTTCAGCAGTTTGAGTTAGTAAAACCACTTATCAGCACTCTCTGTCACCGCCTTCCATGAAGTGAACTTGGCTGTGTCCTCAGCGAGTTTGTTTCATACATGTTTTGATGTATGAGGACATTTCTCTCACTGCATCCAGACATTAAAACCTGTCCATTGGCTTGTTGATGTGAACTTGCAGCTCTGTGCTTTCAGCTTCTGCAGTATTGCTGTTGGGGAAAAAGATATGCGAAGCCAGAGATGCTTAGCACAAACATAACACTTTCTCAATATACTGCCAACTGTGGGATCTGCAGACTGTGAGAGCTAACTGGTATAATGGCAACAGCTCTGGGTTTTCAGCATTGAACCTGAAGTTTATCCTGAGTATCACTTTGCAATGCGCTCACATACTCAAGTGCCTGATCAAGGAACTTTCAACCTCTTGCTAAGTACACAGATAACACAATGCACAAGGTATGGCCTTAGCATTGAGCTAAAGATGTCCACTAAGTGACTGAATCATATCAACAAAGGCAGAAACATTTGCCCATCAGAGTCTGCAACAGCATTTTTGAGGGCTTGAATCCTGTAGCAGAGGTCACACCAACACCAACATTACTACAAAGACGCATTCTGGTCCCACCGTAGCAAGGCTGACATCCGGTATAGACAATCAGATAGTGGAATTTCCCATTGACAACATCAATGCACAGGTTTGCTGATGTCAACTGCTCAATGACACAGGTGGTTCATCAGCAATGAATTTTCTGAATGGTACATTAGTCTGGGCTTCCTCAGTATGATTCATGATGATGGAGGTTACCTAGAGGCAGTGATATGTGTTTTGTGGCATGACTCAATAATGCTGACCCAGTCTTGTGCAATAGACGAAATGTTCATGAACGTATGTATGCAAGAAAACATATCTGATGTGACTTCAGGCTTCTGGATTGGCCTGTTGGGAGATGATTGTGTGTTGTGTTATATTATTGACAGTTCAAGCGAACACTTTGTGAGCCCCATGTAGATGGTTTCAGTTCTGGACTTTCAGTATCTATCCTAACAGCTGTCACTCAGCTTTTACACCATAGCTAGTCCCCTGCAAAGCCTCCAGTTCCATTACTTCCCATGTCACTAGAGCTTTAGCCTCATGCTTTCAGTGTGGCTTGCTGGGGTCACTCAGAGGAAGTGTGATGATGACTAATTGATATGAGAGATCCAATGGAAGATATATGTCCCACTGAAGATTTCCCACTTTCATTATACGAGAGTGTACTACATTGGTTCTGATTAATACCTTATTGAATAATATGTTTTAAATAAATAATAATGTATTTGAAAATTTCTGTTTATTCTACCAGTGTGTATTCTGTGTGTGTGTGTGTGTGTGTCTAGATTTGCATGGCTTTGTAGGAGTAAACTCCTTTGTCTGTTTTCATTATTTACATATTTACGGCTCTGGTTATGAACATGCCCCCTTCAGACAAACGGCCTTGCTATCTGACTTTGCCGAGTATGTGCGAGTATTTAAGAAGTGTCCCGGCTGTCTCTCTTCGCCCTGGAGAGGGGAATTAGCAGATGTTAGCGAGCTCCTTAATGCCGCTAAGAGTGAAGGCTTAGCTGGCATCCATCTGACTGTGGCGACGCAACCCCGACTGAGATTAGGCCTAAGCCCTGTAAATGTGGCGGTGAAAGTTCCCCCAAAAGCATCGCTGATAAACAGTCTAACTCTACGGGGGGATCTGCGTCGAGCAGATGGAGGTTGTAAGGCTTTGTCTGTTTCAACATGGAAGGATGATGCAATTGCTATTGTGGCAGGAGACGGCTTCCAGTGGCGAACGCCTCCATTTTATACAAACCGTACAGTATCGCTTTGCAGAACTCATGAAGTGAATGTGTATGTAATGCTAAGATATTAAGTGCTTATTATTTTGCTTAAGTGTTTATACCTTATCTTTTGTTAAGTTTGAGCAAGCACTAAAGCATATTCCTGGCAACTTCGGTTTACATGGTGATAAAGTTTTGTGACTTGAGATCACTGATGGCATGTTGCCAGGGAGGAGCTGGTGCAGTGGTTCCACCCCCCCCACCCCCCCCACGTATGAGGCCCTTCTGTTCCCCTCCGGGCTCTCCAAGGCGTGGCACCCCCCAGAGCACGGGCTGCCGGTAAGCCCTGCAGTGCCACCTGGGCGCTCGTCTGCACGTTCGCCAGGCGGCGGCACTCCTAGCGCTCAGGGGGGGGGTGCCTCTCTTCAGACGACCTTCCGCACGTGGACCAGGTTCGGCCGCGTGCCGACCGACGGCCAGAACAGCCAGTCCCGGGGACGGATATAAAAAAAAAAATACCATCCGGTGAACGAGGTCAGCCTCTCCGCTCCTACAGGTGATCATCCTGGATTTCAGAGCCGATCGCCTCAGCCAACTGGCGCGAAGGTCAGCATATGGAGAGGGGAAGACGAGGGGCTCCGGGCTCCGGGGGACAGAGGCTGGACTTCCCAGGGGCGGAGTCGAGGTTTTATCGCCATGGGGACCGCAGGTGCAGCCGCTCTGTCAGCAGCAGTGGGAGCCCATGGAGACTCATGAACGTCAGCAGGCCTTGGTGTATGGAGGGAGATCTATTTAGTAAATTACAGCTGGGTTAAATGAGGGGAGTACTACCTTCAAAAGGAAAGGAATATATATTAAATAATACATTTTAAGTATGTATTTACATTTATAAATATACATATGTATATATATATATATATATATATATATATATATATACACATACATACAGATTGCGTGTGTGTGTGTGTATGCGCGTGTGTGTGTGTGTAAAAATATTCCGCTATATATTTCATAATTTACTGCACATTGACAGGTCTTGCATATGAGAGAGATGTCTCCTCCTGCCTTTCAATATTATTCATGAAAATAACAAGCTTAGCCATTAAGCTGGCTTTCCACCCCAGGGACAGAGCTTGACCTCAAAACCATATGGAGCACTATACCTTAATCAGAAAATGGAGGTGGGAGTGGCGGCCGCTGCGATTTAGCATGCACACTCAGAGTAATGAAAGTAATCACTGATTTGGCACTCATTAAAGGCAACACTGGTGTACCAGGGATTGCTCTACAGGAAATTGGAAAAACATAGCTGTATATCTATATTT
The DNA here is from genome assembly GCF_013347855.1 of Anguilla anguilla. Taxonomy (NCBI): domain Eukaryota; kingdom Metazoa; phylum Chordata; class Actinopteri; order Anguilliformes; family Anguillidae; genus Anguilla; species Anguilla anguilla. The sequence goes on along the minus strand of NC_049206.1, from coordinate 46,619,837 downwards.
TAGATAACAAACACAGCCCACATGCATATTATCTACTGCATGATATAGTCATATTTATTTTTTTGCAAAAATCTTACTGAAGCAAAATATTTCATTTAATTATTAAACAAGAAAAGGACCATCTTTACTTTTGATGCAGTCTATTTACACGATGGATATAAAGCTGTTCATGCGGTGATGTGCTCCACAGTGAGAATCAGATCTTCTCTCTGTCAATGCCAGTTGTAGCCATGAGTCCTGGAGAAGACTCTAACTTGGCTCCAAGGCTACCCATGGGAGGAGTGTTTTGGTTGGCATGGTTTTCCTGGTGTCATCATTCAATAGTGAGTTCTCTGGTCTACTGGGCCTGTGCCAGTGACATCAGTTGCACAGTCCTCAAGTGTTGTCACTGTGCTAATCTCTGGGTGGAAAGAATCTCACAGTGCAAAGAATTCTCAGTGGATGATCTTCTGATGGGAGTCTCCTGAACATTTGATTGGTCGCTTACAAATATGGAGAACAAAAGTAAAACAGGAAATAAGAAAATGTGCAAACATTCAACATAAAAATGGTACAACATTAAACAACTGTGGAATTAATTTTAAATAAAAGTAAGCACACAACGTAAAGGAAGACAGAATACTGTGGCTTCAGAAGGCCTCAACAAAAACTGAGAAGTTTTCAAACGCCTCTCTTGACTGGCTGCTCTCTATTTTTGTTTTAGGGAAGTTTGCAAGAGTGTTCACACCTCTTGTGACATGTGATGCTTGCTCCCTCCAGATCATTATTCCATCTGGGGTATGGTAGAGGTCATTCTATGCTGGAAAGCCCCTTTATTTTGAACTATATTTAAATATACATGTACATATGCAGCGCACATCACAAAGCACTTAAAAAAATAAGTATTCATAGTATTATTTATTTGCTATAAAACACAAGGCTATAGTAAAAAAAAGACTATAGTACAATATGTTTCCCTTAATTTTTACTGGAGCAGCAACCCAGCATACCCAGTACATTTAATCAGTACCCTGGTTGACCAATCAGAAAAACCCACATAAAAATCTCTTGCCCTGCCTAATTCTGCTATAGATTCATGATGAATTTGTTGTGTGACAATTGCCATTAGCAAGAAGAAACGGTCACACATGAACGTCAGTGTAAAAGACATGTAGGACACTTGATAGCGTTTTCCCTGCAATGTCACATGATTGGTGACTCCACTGTTTGAAAAAAGCTACTGGGCCTGAAAATGGAAAAATAACAGTATTCTGCCATTTGAATGATCAAACTTTATTTAATACATAACACATAAGATAGACTAGAAATTGTCATCAAACAAACAAGTCAGGCATTTCACATACCAGAGAAAATTAATCTTGTTAATTATATGTTCTATGATGGATAGTGTAGAGTACATACAATTGCAATATCTATCTATGAAAAATACATTGTTCCATTATTAGCTGTTTAAATGCATAGTTGTTTTATACTGACACCCTATGGGCCTCACTAAAAAACAATCTATCCCTTCAGGTTCGTCCACAGGGTTGCCTTCAATGACTGACCAATCAGAAACTCAGCTTTCAGTTTCACCAACACTCAATTTAAACAGTCAGAGCACTGACAACAGCACATAAATTTCAGTGGACATCTCATGTGCAGTTGGAGGTCTGCAAATGTACACGCTGTTAGTTTTCGGTGTGGCACCACAACTGTGCACCTGTGCGTGGAAGAAGATGAACAGAGAAATATTCAGAGATTTTTCAAGGGCGTGTATTTTGATTTGTGCGCATTTCAACTAAGCTAAGCAAGTCTTCACATGGTCATCTTGAGTAGCTGCTGACTGTATTCAAAATGTCCTGTATGGTTTTCCTGATGGTGAATTTCCCCTGGGTCAAATCTTTGGGATGGCAAGTGCATTTCAGAGGGTAAATCTTTTTTTTTTCGGACGGGCTTCAAGTGTTCTGCATGTATGCAAATGTTTCCCTCGTCTTTGTAATGGGGTTTTTGCCATGTTGTTCATCTGATAGGGGGGTGTCTTCCTCTGGTCGGGTTAATTCTAAACGGGTCATATGGTTTCAATTGGGAGGAATCAATTAGCAGAAAGACTTTCAGGGAACTGAGGACTCCATCTGGTGGACGGGCCTGAAAGCTATTTTCAACTGTGCTCCCCTGGATTTTTTTTTTGAATTTTCACGACAAACACGTAATTTTTAGTGACAGTAAATAATTTGCCAATCAAGTGAGATTTTAGCAGGATGTGCTTTTCATGACACATTAGTAATTAATGAATCCTGTCCTGTCACAGGGTAGCGTTTAGTTACAGTGGACCGAAGGGGGGGGGGGGGGGGGGGGGGGGGGGGTGGGGGGGGGTGGTGGTGACACAGGCAGGGGCGACGTTATCTCTGATAGACTCAACAGCAGAGCCCCACATGGTACGCCACAAAGCCCATTAGCTTGAGCACAGCCTGCCTTACATGTGTGTCCTGCAGTGTTAAATCAGGCTGATGTGTAAATCCCGAATGGCTCTGCGAAAGGGCTTAGCGACAGAAGGGTCTTCCCCCCGAAGAAGATTATGGTAATGGAAGCGTTTGAGCAACATCTGCACAACGTCGGCCCTCATCCTGGCGACACTGCGAGCTCACACTCCCGAAACACGTGACAACGGATTTCAGAATTTCTGAGATTAGCGTCTCCAAGTTCCGGAATGTTCACTGTGTTTGTAGCACAGATCCATCTGCGCTCATTCCTATTTTTTTTTAACGGCGATTATTTTAGAGTGATTGTCAGCAAGGATATGAAGTGACCCCCTATACACCAGATGAGATGCTCAGCTGAATGAAAGTTTTAAAGATTATTTCACAGATGAACAAACTGTGCATGACATTTTTGTCTCCCCACTGACCATCTGTGAAACATGACTTTTGTCAACAAAAAAGCAGCTTAATATATCTCATTAAACATTGACACAGAACTCTTACAAAGTACAGTATTACTGTATTGAAACCAGTTAAAATGAATTGGCTGGAGGGAAAAGCTCTGTGTTCATTCAGGGCAAAATGAATCTTTGATTTGAAATGAAGTTTTGGCTGCCTGTGCTTTAGAGAGCACTGAACAACTGAGCATATACTTATCTATTACAGCATAGCCACCAGTAAATCCTTCATAAGGCACAGGTCTCAGAACAGTTTAACAGCCAGCGAGCAAGCATGCTTATCGAATTAGCTGAGGAGAAACCTGCATTATTAATTTCTCCCTAAATCATTCAGAGCACCGCAATGTACTATGCAAGTGAATACAAGGGGCATATGGGATCAATGGGGTGGCCTGTCATTCTGTTATCTACCTTTCAAAAGTTATTATTCTGTACTAGTCAAGAGAATCCTCCCCGTCCCTATGGTCTTTTCCACATTGTTGATTAATGTGTTCTTGCAAGATAATACCCCTTATGCCCCATTAGATTTTTTGATTCAAATTACCCTGGGATAATTCACAACCATTAACCTTGGTTCACCATTAACCCTGACTGCCTTAAAATTCCAGGACTGAATTTATGTATAAATCAATATTTTGATTCATTATCAAATTAATATTTTACTTGCTAGTGACCTCAGGGATAGAATTGCAGGGTTATACAATGATACTAGAGTAAGGAGGAGCAATTAGAAAATGCTTGAATATTTAAATACGGTTTGTTTTTTAAATAAAACCCCAGGTATTTTTATTAATGATAATACTGTATAGTTTGTGTGTTCATGAAGGCTCTTTTTTAGGTCCAACATTATTCATTATCTATATGTATTTATAATTTTGATTTTATAACAAAAAATCACAGCGCTCACCTTCACGTGGTTTAGTGTGTTAAAACCAGTAAAACAAGCTCAAAAGAAAAAAGTTAAATGATTTGCCCTAAAAAAAAGAAGATTTTCCAAGCTTTTAAAGTTCACCTTATATTTTTTATTTTTATTTTTACAGCTCAGCCTGATATCTTCTGCTGTGGCATAAGACATACAGCCCTAGCACAATTTAGATATTTTTAAAAATACGTCCAAATTAACCTGTATTCAGGTGATAGTGACCTTTGCTCCAACACATGCCTCCTATGTGAAGTATCACAGGCTACTATTTGCTTGAGCACCTTCATTCTTTACTGACTAATGAAATAACAAGGAACGGTTCAAACATTTGTGCTGCCCTTGCGAGATTGCAGATCGTGAGGGGGTTGGTGAGGTAGTGATCGAGGAGTGAGGGGGAGGTTGGGGGTTGTTCAGGTGCATCGACACCCCTGTCATGCATGTACTCATCTGCGGCTAGCGATTTGCTGTCTTACCCTCATAGGCTGGTGTCTGTGACAGAAAGGCCCATGGAAACAGCAGAAGCTGTGTTGAGCTATTGGCAGGGTGCTGACCTTGTAGAATGCAGCAGGGGAGTGAGTGAGCTTGCTGGTGAATGGTAGCAGGAGGCCCGGGGTGAACAGAGGGAGAGTCCAGGGGGCTGGGGGGAGACGGGGCATACCATCTGCAGGGGAAGAGACATACTTTGTCTCCAAGGAAGAAGAGCTTTTGGGGGAACACCATGTCAGTAGAGTACACACCCCCTTTCAGACAAAGGTAATTTTCAGTCCAGCGTTTGGCGCTGATGAACTGTGGGCATAGCATGTATTTTGGAGCATGGTCATGTAGGCAGGAAAATTGTGGGACCAGAGTTTCTATTCCTGGGTCAGTTTAGAAGGGTGAGGTTGGGAGTTTTTGTTTCAGAGTTTTTTTTTCAGGTTTTTCAATTTTGTAATAAACAGTTGTTTCTTCATCTGCACGTACATTTATCCTGTGTTTTTTAATTTTTTTTTACTGAGGACAATAAACACTATTTTTACATCTTTTTTCCAAAAAGAATAATACTGGATCTTCAAATGATCCAGTGTGGAAAGACCCAGGAGTTACTGTGTGTGTACTTTTTCTGGCTGTCTCAAAATGGTATGTAAAGCATTTATTTTTTGGCCACAGTCATGTCTTGGAACTCAGCGCTGGGTTATGATTCTACTGATTTATACTGTATGAATTATGATGAACAAACAAAAGACCAGAGCCGAACACCAACTGCATCTGAAGATGTGCATATTGAAAACACAGCTGCTGAGCTTTTCCTGGAACGTGAAGGGCGTGCACATGCTATCTAGTTAATCTTTAGGAACAGAAAATAAAAATGGCCTTTGATTCACAGGTGAGACAACACATGCAGTGGCCTTTCATAATCCACTTGGCCGCAGCCTTATTTTGTATCATGCATCGCGAAGCCACGAGACACAGCCTTCATTAAATGGACTCAGTTGACTCCAGTTACACAAATCTTTCCATTCTGTGGGACGACATCTCTGGGACCTTATCTGCTACTCTAATCCCGATAAGCTTAAACAATTAAACTTGTTGCTGTCTGTTTTGATTGAAAAATCCCCCAAAATTTGTTCACCAATTTTTCTTTATGAGCATGTTTAATCTGGATTTTGGCATTGTGCGAAGGCCTTGAGGTAATTGTTTATTCATTTACAATTTAATAAAACAAATTCCAGTGAAAAAGGAAAAACACCAAAAATGACATCACCTAGAATCCTTTCAGTATTGGGACTTGTACACTGCGAGTCCTCCTCCTAAAGACTGATTGCAGAGACCATCTCAAGCATTTAAGTGAAGATAAAGATTTAAAAGACTCAACACACACATGGCTGTCTGTCATGTTACCACATCAGAAGAGGTGGCTATTAAGTCCACTGTTTGTCAACCCAATTTCCCCGCTGCAACATAATTGGACAGTGTGGGTGATTGTCTGACGTTGTTCCAGACACATTTTGATTGTGATAAATGACTTGTTTTGTCACCAATTTCCTGAAATTATCTGAAAAATACTGTGAGCCATGGTCATGGCTGCTGGGGGCCAATTTGGCAAAAGCAAAGATGAAGATAAAAGAGGTATTGAATGAGAGAATAAACAGTTTTTGTCAACACAAAAGATACAACAAAGTGGAATGTGATGAGCTGTGAGCTTGCTGAAAAACAATGATTGATTAAATCTCTCCAACTGTTCTTGATACGGTTTTGTTTAGCTTGTTTTTTCGTTTCAGATTATTTTCATTTTGATGAGTTGGACTGGCATTTGTAGTAGCTGGACACAGTTATTAAAAGTGAAAACAAATCAGTAATCAACAGCTTCAGTTCTCTGGGCTAATAACAACTTCCCTTTGGGGCAACAGCCCAAAGCTGATTGGGTTAATTGTCCCAGGTGCATAGCTTTGATACCACCCAGGAAAAATGTCCGAGATGTCCTAGCTAAATTACTGTAGCAAAAAATCAACACTGGTGGGATTTAAATAAACAATAAGTTTTTCCCACACCACAGTTTGCACAAGCTATGTCCATCTTTTATGCTTTTATGCAGTTGAATCTGAAGAGATCTGAAAAAAACAAAAGCATATGCCTGGATTGTGAAAAACCTCATTAGAATTTTTACTGAATAACTTCAGGAAAAATCTGTGACTTATCAGGTCTGTGATTCATTGGTAAATCTTTAATCATCACTGTAGCTGCTGGGTCGTATTTAGTTACGGACCATCAAATTCTGAAACTGCACAGGAGTGTTCTGGCCTTGGGAGGCCTTTCACGGCATGTGATTTAAAATAACCAGAATGGTTGAAATAATTGTAAGTCAGGCTGAATTGCAGATGGTGTTATCACAATCTATGTGCAAATTCAAACGCAATTTTCAGGCTGTGAGACAGCAGAAGGGAAATTATTTTAGCTGTAATCAAGACAAAATCCAGGAAATTGATTGGGTTGCTTGATGGCCTTTGTGTCAGAAAATAGTGTCATTGTTCCTTTGATTCTGGGACCAGAGAGCTTTAGGTCAGAAAACACAAGTGCATCAGTGCACCCACAGAGCCATATGAGAGGTGTGGTAATGGGTAAGTTCGGGACTGACAGGCAGAAAAGTTAGGACATGTTCTGAGGGCTATGGAAAACACTAGAATTGATGGCAAAATGAGATATTTCTGTCGACTTTTTTTGGGTAACCACCACCACCACGCACAAACATGACATAGAAAAAGGAATGGACAGAAATGCTACATCATTTGCTACCATGTGGTGCACTGTTTAACAGGTTGCATGGATTAAGAGCTCATTACGCATTCTAGGTTCCGAGAAATGAAATAACGAAAGAAAAAATTCCAGAGACTGTGTCTTGCTTTGGCGTCTAACCAGCAGAAGGACCAATACCAATATTTTTTAGTTTACCTCATGAACTGTGAGCAGCTATGATAGGTTACAATATTCTTCTCCCCTGCCAGTGCATAATAATATAAGTAATTTATATGTTTTGTGAGGTCTTCATGCCATGTGTCATGTTTTAGTCGTTGCCCGCTCAACAATGACGAGCATGCACAAAAAAATCCTCCCCAAAGACAGGTTCTGTTTCTGTAGGATTGGGTCTGTTAACTTTGGGATTTGTTAATGGTTTTCCATATCTACACAGTGGTTCGGAATTGGTGTCAGTTGCAACACAGCACCTTTTGCTGGTAGACAACAGTTGTATGAGGTGAGGGCCTCTGGACTGATTTGGCTGGTAGAGTGTTTTTTTTCCCTTCATAGATAGAGTGTAAGATGCTTCAGGCATGATGTCAGGGGACAGGTGCTCCTCACCGGACCTCAGGACAGTGGGAAGACATCAAAGCCAGTGGAAGCAAACAGAAAATGTACAGGAGTCCTGTGAACTTGGACCTGGATGTTTGGCTGAGGTGAAGCTTTCCCGCATGCATGTGTGAGAGGGAATCTGAGGTGATGAAGGAACAGTTCACATGAAGGCCTCATGAGTCTCCAGCTGCAGCTCACACCTGTGTACTGGCACAGTCACCCTTAGGCCTACGTACACATTGACCATCGGTGGGATCATGACATCGTCATAAAGAAAGCCAGTCAGAGAAATATGCTCCCAACCGTGATATGAGTCAATAATACTGTCCACCACCATATTGAAGTGACACACAATAGGCCTACACACCTAACACACCCACAAATTCAAATTAAAAGTATGGATATTGCAAATGTGTGGGTGACAGTAGTGACTCACTAGTTAGATGAACCTGGATTTTTACATTTGATGACCAAGTCTTTCGAACCTCAGTCTATGTCATAGGAGAATTAAAAAAGATGCTAACACTGAGTTGCAGTCAGTAGCAGATAGCAGCCCAATGCTGTAAGTGTGTTGCAGACACTGTGTTCCATAGACATTGCTAGCTTATTCTAAAACATTATATTGATATTTTGTGTGGTGAAATTACTCACCACTGTTTGAATGTTCAATTCTTAATAGAAAATTCAATAAAACATAAAAAGCAATTTGGAGAATCACTTTTCTCCCAGAAGTGTATGTGTGTGACCATGTGTATATGTGTGTGCGTGTGTGTGCGTGTGTGCATGCGTGCAGGTGTGTGTGTGTTTGTGTGTGCACACATTGGTTTCCTACATCTCCCCGATATTGACACTTCACAAGTGCCAGCTTTCAAGTGAACTCAGTCCACTGACACACCACTGTTTAGCCTGGATTATACGCTTGTTCAGCATCCCCAAGAACCTTTCAAATCTTTATTTTTCTCACACAGAAGTCAATGAAAACACTATATTTAGAAAACCCATTGGTATTATAAAACAAATATACAGTAAGAGCATATTAATTGAGCTGCAAGGTAAAGCAGAGCATGTCTGCAACCAACCTTTAATTTATCCTACTCTCCTCACAGAGAATTTTCAGGCAACCATGTCAAATATCTACATTCAGCATTGACTTGCAGTGATGCAATATTGTTTTTTTACAAATGGGGGTAAAAATTTCTGTTAGAGCCAGCGTTGTTTTCAATCTATGTCTGTGTATTTGCCATAATCCGTTATGGATAGTTACAATATCATGGTAATGACCTCTATAGTGAAGTAAAAGTGTCAACATTCAGAAACATACAAGACCATAGATGGGTGTCTAAACAAATTATGTTTCGTTTGTTTGGGGTTGGGGGTGGGTCCCCTTTTAAGGGACAATAGAATGACTTGGAGGCTTGCCGATTGGCACAGACACTTTCTTTTTTATATTTTTCCAGAAAGAGCCGATTTCCCACCAGATGTCTACTGGTTGTCAAATCAGCGGCTTAAACTGCTGCCAAATAGACACTTGGTGAATAACGGCTTTAATTCTCCAATTCGAGCGACGCCGAGATGAGTGTTTATGCACTAGCAGCTGGTGGCATCAAGGTAATAAATATCGCGGATACAGAATTACTAGACCGGACGTCCCCCATTGATGGCAACAGTAGAATGTGTGCAAGATGGGCAGCCATATTATAATGAGCCTGCAAGTAAATCTGTAATTTAAGCTGCTTCAGTTTAATCAGGGCTTTAAAGAACAATAAATAAATAAAAACAACAAAAACACTGGGTTAACTGGAGTCCACGCCTGCTCATAGCACCAAGTTGGGTGAGGAATTTTATGTTGAAATCTCTGCTAAATCTTTCCATATTCCATATCTATGATGAAAGCAGACACTGGTGTCCACTCTTCTGACCGCAGTCGAAACGGGACGTTCATTTAAAGAGTAACGAAGCAAGCAGAGCTTTGGCCACGTTGCCGTGGGGGCCACGCCAGCTGTGTTGCCGGCACAACGATTTCGTGGCCAGATTTTGATGTCACCTCGTCGATCATTCGATCGCCGGTGAATCACGCAGTCTGCGGCTTTTTATCTTCCCCAGGTTGTAATAACTTTACACGCGAGGCGCATGCCAGCCGCCCGCTGACGGCAGGAAATACGTACGTTTAAAAAGGAAAGTTTCTCTGGCGGCCCACGGCTCTGCCCCTTGTGGCTCGTGATGGTCAGAGTGTTGGCCTTGTGAGCGCTGCCGCTGCTATCCAGGTTTCCACAGAAATGGCTGCAAGATCCTCGTTCTTTTTAATGTACCGTGTGCTTCACACGGCACTGCCGCTCAAAGGAAGTGTGGCGATTATTTCCGGACAGGAGCGAGAGCTGCCGGGAGGAGCGAGAGCGTCTTTCTTTTTGTGCCTCGCTGCTAATTCTCCCTGCAACACATGCCCCTCTTTCACACGCTGTCATTCAGTGCCTCCAAATGAAATTGGGTTTTATTTATTTATTTATTTATTTATTTATTTATCTGACTTGGAACAATAAATGCTATTTGCAGGCCTTAAGCCTCACCGTGAAAGTCCTCGGTTGATTTGGGAAAGGCACACACTCAACTTCCAAAGAGTGTGTGGCCAACCCCTGTTTCGTTTTGCTCAGCAGTCTAACGGTCATCATTGCTTTGGAGATCATTTCACGTGCGGTTAATGCAGGCAAACTGCAAGCACCCTATTGGCCTGAGGAGTTGCTCCCGCTCAGCGAGGACATAAAAATCCCTCTGACCGAAACTCCCACACCCTTGGCCCAGAAATGTAAAATAGCATCGACTGTTGACGTTGTGAATGGGGACAAGAGCATGAGTCACAGGAACTTGTGTTCCGAGTTAGAAAAATTACTAAATTTAATTTTGTCTGCTGTAATTCTAATGGGGCATCATGTACAGTACCTCTCATGGAAAGGAGGGTGGGGAGCAGGGTGGAGAGGCTATGAGGTCAATGTGAACTCACTGAATTATTGAGTTCTGTTTTGAGGATGCTGGGAGATAGAAGCGGTCATTTTGGCAGGCAGCGCAATACCTGTCAATCAGCACATTCTGCATGCCATATCCGTTTTCCAGAACTCTCAGTTTCTGCTTTGGCTGGAAGAACACAAAGAGCCCAAGATGTTCTAGCACTTCCCCTGTCTTTTTATGGAGCTATTTTATGTAGCAGAAGTCAAATAATATGAATGTAATATGAACTATATACAGAAGCAAAAATGTGAAGTGAGAAGGAAAGTTATAAAAGCTTAGGCTATGATAAAATGGACATCTTTTGGCTTGACAACCATAGTAACTAATTATACTCATTGCTATTGTGTGCTGTTGTTATTGCTATTAGTCATGTCTTTGCTTGAGAAGCAAAGACAGGACTAATTAAGATAATTATCACTCCCCTCCGGAACCATACTGTGTGTGAAAGCTCCATGTATAAGCATACCATACCATCCTATGTATTAGCACCAGGACATCTCCTGTATTATATCAATGACAGGCATACGACTCCTCTTTCCAAGGTTATATCAGGCACATCATAATATTTACATGTTTTTATATTTACATTACAGTACAGTAGATCCTCTGAGATATGATTGTGTTTGTAACTTTGAAAGTAGGTTACCCGTATTTTGTGTCCATGGACATTAAATTAGTCAGCAATGAAACCTGCAGTAATCAGGATTAGAGCGCTCAATATTTCTAATAAATGTCAGCATCATGAATGGTAAGTCTTCTACTTATTGACCTTTGGCCTCTTTGTATGTTCCTTGATTTTGCTCTGATTCACTTTCTATTCATCCTTGTTGATTTTCACATCCTGTGTGTCAGTAGTACGATAGGACATGCCCCTTTCTTTGATAGTATTTATTGTGAATCAAAAGTGGCCCTCATTTCACTTCAATGTTTGCGTTTTTGCATCAGTGATAAACAAACTTGCTATTGATAAGGCATAATTATAACTGCTTTCATACACCTTTAAGATGACTTGCCAGATTCTTATTTATCTCTTGTATATTTCATTTATACGTCAGTTATATGATATGATATGATATATCATCAGAACAAAACACCAGAATTTACAGCATCACCATCAGCCAGTTAAAAGGTTAAGAAATCACTATGGTGTTGACCTTGCATGTGTCATGGTAATATATGGACAGAAAGGTCAGGCAGTGAATTTCCCTTGACAGGAATGTAGCTTACCCTAAACCCTGCCCACTTTGCCCTTACCAATACGATGTCACCACTCTTTTAAAAAAAAAAAAATCTGGTCTTTCAGTTAGCAGGTGCTACGCCTTTCATGGCAGACACAACATCCCTTTGTTCTCTATTTTGGCGGTTACAGTAGAGGGAAGAGTGCAGGCGTGCTTTAACCTTGAATTATTGAACCTGCTTTTTGAGTTGTTTCCCTCTTTCAAAAGAATGTTCCCAGGATGGGCTGGATAAAGTGGTACCTGCTTTCTCTCTGGTCCCCGCAAACCTCCGCACACTCCTGTTCACCATATAGCCTCCCACCAGAGACCATTACATTATAGGCATTTAGCAAACGCTCTTATCCACAGCGACATACACAACTTTTTACATAGCAATTTACATCCATTTATACAGCTGGATATATACTGAAGCAATGCAGGTTAAGTACCTTGCTCAAGGGTACAACACCAGTGTCCTACCCAGGAATGGAACTTGTGACCGTCCGGTTACAAGACCAGCTCCTTACCCATTATGCTACGCTGCCGCCCAGACCAGTCTGCACAGCGATGCCATTCAGCTCCCCAATACTGAGGCTGACTTGTGAAGCACGGGGTGCACTTCACCAGGAAGTCTGAGACTCACTGAGACGCCATCACATTAATGGCTAGACACGAAATGAGAAAAAGCATGCAAGCGTTTACCGAGGTACTGTTTGAGGGAGAGTTATTAGAGAAGGAAAATGAATGAATGATGCAGTGCTGGAAACACGAGGGGCTTTCTGCAGCAGCGTGCTTAGGAAACAAAGATGAACACGATGAGAGAAGCCATTACTGGCCCTGTTTCTACAATATACGCTGCATCTTTCTGACATTCAGTAATAATCTTGGCAGCTGCTAGTAATAAAAAACTATATTTTACAGCCACTGGCTCAGCTCTATCTATGCCTCAAAAAAGCAATAATCCAGCCAGTCTTTCTGCTGCCATATTCATAATTGAAAGACAAAATAAGATTTGCCACACTTAACAAGCTTCGAGTGTGCACATAGCCAGCTAACGCACAGCATTATCATGGTTCCTTGTTTCCGGGTGGGGTGGGCAAATTTTGTCAGTATGATGTGGTGCATATCTGGATGGCTTTTTTTCATGGCGCTAACCGAGCAGTGTGAGCATAGGGAGGTCTTGGTCATGAGTGTTATCAGCTGTGTACTGAGTGACTGCGTGGTTTGCAAGTGGAGAATCACAGCAGGGTTCCTTGTGATCTGCGCGTGGACGTGTATGTGTGCGCTTTCACTCGAGTGCATTCACGTGCTTGCGTGTGTGTTTCTGCGTGTACACGAGCACCCCTCTCTTTGTCTGTTGAAGCTCAAGCAATAGCTCTGTATCTCAGAACGTACAGAGATCATTTTTTGCAAGACAGTCTGAAAAGCTAGAGAGACATGGCCTGTGGGGTTAAATTGATTCGGGCATTATTATGTGGTTACTTCTGCTGTGAGTGGTTTCGAAGTAAAGTGGATTGCTATTGCTTTCAATCTCAGGCCTTCGTGAAAGCCTCAGAAATATTTTAAAGTCTGAACTTTGTTGAAAAGAACATTGTTGAGATAAAAACTGCAATTTATTGCAACCATCTAGTCTGAAGATGAAAGAAAGAACAAAATAAGAAAGAAGAAAAGACTCATTTGAGAAATATCAGTGGTTGCCCTCTAATCCATTGTCCAGCATTGGATAGTACACTGGTATACCCCAGGGTAGTGACTATAAATGTGTATTACTGTATTACTGCCAGAATAACAATTGCAAGCAAGTGGTGTCTCTGATGATTGTCATAAACATGCTAAATTGTTCAGCCAGTTAAATTATGTCTTGACTTTCCCCTCATACTTACCATTGGCCAGCGTCATTCCATTTTCCTGCAAATGGGCTAAAAGCCAAGACACACGGTTCCCTATGATAAAGAATCAGAAGATCAGAGCCTAAATTCAAGGTGTCATAATACGTGATCTTTGAAATTATACAAGAGGACAGGAGGATAGCCACCTGAGTAGGTAATATCAGCTACATTAACTCCAAAATTAGGTAATCTTGCTGTAAATGACAAACACAAGCTGAATTCACATTGCCAATAATGAAAAAGAAAGAAAAGATGCAACAAAAAACAAACAATCAACAAACCGTATGACAGTATTTCCAAGCAATGTACATTTTCAATGACAGGTTGTAGGACAGCTGCTGTTTTCCCATGGTTAATTTGAGTGACGTTTGACCCAGCATTGCACTGCCTAACTAGGTCTAACTCGACACCTGGAGGCAGAAACTGGAACATTTGACACCTGAGGTTAGTTTGATAAAGTGGATTCATTTCTCAGCTGAATGTGAGGACTGAACATTGTGTTTTTTATGGACACTGTAATTATGGACAGCTGGGCTGTGGAGTACTTTCCAAGTAAACATGTTGAGACACGTTACCTCCACACCTGTACCTGCAGCCAAAGCTTCTGGTCCACAATGACAGCAGGTGGCTGACTGTCTCCAGGAGAGAGTGGGAAAGCCTGTCGGCATCAGTTCATTAGAATCCAGAAACCCCTCTAGACTTTAGGTCTGGCTATGCTTTGATACGTTGGTGTTTCCCCTGCATGCTCTCTAAAAGGCAGGGTTACCAACCAGAGGCCTGAATCCAGTAGGCCCGAGGCCTGTTGAATCTGCAGAGCATGGCAGTTGTTTGAAACAGCAGTGGTGGAAAAGTTTTAAGGGGCCCTCAAAATCTTCTCAAAATGTGTTGCTCATTATTTTCCCTTCAGCTGCTTGCCTTTGTTGACATATTGACCATACATAGGCAGCTGACCAAGAAGTCTCATTCAGGCTTATGAATGAGATGTAGTAGCGCAGAAGTCATTGTTGTGTTGGTGTAAAGGCTTGATCACATAAACGCTTGTTTGTGGCCTTTGGCTGCCCCTTTTATATGGCAGCACGTTTATGACAGGAGACAGAATTTCTCTAATGGAGCTTCACATTGCTCCATAATATCGTAGCATTTTATTAATCTACCAGGAGAAATTGGGCTGCAACTGACAGCAGCAGTAAACCATGAAAAAAAAACAACTATAAAAGAGACCCAAAACGGAGGAATGCTCGGCCATTAAGGCCTATCCAGCATGTTTGGGGCGGGATAGCGGCTCCCCTGTTAGAGGCCAGTGTTTTTTGTTCAGCTTGCCCTGGGTGTAATTATATACCCTATGTGAGAGTGTTATTTAAGGACTGAGCAGAATGCAGATAGTGCACTATGACAATTAGCCCTTTTTCTGCTGCTGGGCCCAACTCTGAGGGGGGATTTGGCATTGAGGTTTCACTGTCATCAAGCGAGGAAAGTTGTATGTTTGCGTCAAGCAGAATATCATTTTCTATTAGGTGCACCCAGATGCAGACATATGTCTTTAATATACACAGCATACAATATGGTTGCTTAACTTTTCCTGGAAGATTTTCTCCCTGTGTTCTCAATTTGTCTTTAAAGAGACTGGCCAGGGTTTTCAACTGCTACCTGAACTTTAAGAAAGTTGGTACATAAAGATACTCAAAACAAACAAAAGTATATCATATCTTGTCATTTTTTTGTTGGTGTTGGTCTGCCAGGGCTTTTGTGTGTTTAAAAGCTTTACTCTAAAATGCAATTTCCTTTTTCATGTGATTTGATGTTGGCATATTTTTATTGCTTGTTTGATGTATGGCACATTTTCTGGGCTGGATACAACTGCTGTATGACCTGTTGACTCTCTATAGTAAACAAAAAGCCATATACAATTTTCTGCTCCCTGGATGAAACACTAAACTTGTAAACTTTTGCAATAAATTGCAGTGGAGATAAGATATTGTTTTCGTTTACGTGATATAGCTCTTAAAGTTTCCCACGGCTATAATAGCTCTAAAGTGACTATCGACAACATGTGCTCATTAAGCTTTTCAGAGTTATGGTACGTGGAAGTATAGCATGGTGGTTTTCTTCGTAATGGTTAGTGATTTTATTCAACATCCTCTGCTGAGGAGAAAGACATTAAAGTCACCTGACCCGTGCTTTGTTCTCCACAGCTAAAGCTCACAGTTTAACTATATCTTTCATGCTCAACATTATTTGGACAATTAGCAGCATTTCAGTGCTTGACATGAATGAGATAATTCATTCTCCCCTCCCCAACACATGGTTTTAATAATCTGCCAATGACTTCTGGCTTAGATTACAAGACAATTTTGACCCACATTGCCTGAACAGCTAAACAAAACTCTCTTGGCCCTGTCCTGTTGTATGAGAGCACAGTGTGGGACTCTATCCTAGATATGAATTATAACCAGCTTCAAATTAAGCAGCTATTTCTGTGACCAGACCCTTGAGCGATCAATGTAAAGAGGCCAAAAAGATTATGTCACCAAAATGGAGAATTTTTTTTGCCCTCTTGTAAGAAGGAATTCGTTGTGGATTTTGTGAGGCAGTTTCAGGCTAAGGGGCTTCAGTGTAATTCAGTATCATAAACCCCAGATACATTAAGCACCTGCACTTTTGCCATTCTTCAACTGCTCCCTGAAAGTCCACAGCCTGTTGTTCTGGGAATGACAAGTCATTGATGGAGTTTCAAGAGTAGGTGAAAATGTCCCTCCGTGAATTTGAATTTGATGGGGAGGAGGCCGGTCGGCTTTTAGAACAAGGCCAGACAGTTTGGCTCTCTGCCACCTCTGGTGATAATTCGAGGGCGTTTTAGCGAGCGGACAGCGTTGTCACGTAGACAGGATGGGTTTTCCCAAAAGGACAAAGGATTGTGGGTGGAGGTTGCCTGGGCCCGAGAGTCGATAGCCTCAGTAATCTCTTTTCGCGGAGTTCAAAGCTAGTGCAGAGGGTTGAGTCTCCTCAGGCAAAGTGCCAGGCTTCTTTCAGGCCTGCCTTCACCTGCATTAACCAGGACAAATTCCTATCAGGTTGTGTGAATTCCATTCTTGATGAGGCAGTTGCTGATGTCTTTGGCCTTTGCAGTAGCTGCAAGGAACTGCTTCCTTGATCGGGGATGAATGCTGGATCAGCTATACTGTACCAACTTGAGAGAGAAGAATGAAGTCGTAAGTCCTAAGTTAGCCTGGAGCGCCATGTATCGAAGTGGAGATGAGCATTGCAATTGATCTGATTGCTTCTCACTGTCCAAAGGTACAAATAATAACGGTTAATTAAATCTGACTCTTAACTTACAGATTGGACTGCAAGAACCGTGAGAATTCATATACATCAAGTATTACGGATTTATTTCAGGTCAGAAGCAGTTTAAAGATGGATGATGAAGTTTTTCCTCCCTGGAATGGTACAAAATGAAAAATGTTTTATATTTCCTGTCTGCATTTATGAGTGGTACTTCACAGATAAATACACAGGCACAGACCCTGCGTATGCATAGTAGTGAATGTCGTCATTCCTGAATTTAGCTGTCCTGCAACAAATATGACCCTCTCATGACAAATATGATGCTTCTCACTTTCTTTGGCTTAATACAATTTTTTCCCATGTGACTTACTTCATCATGTTATACAGCGATGTATTCATTACTTCGTGACATGTATTTTAGAACATATATATGTTTAATAGTTTAATAATCCCATATTCCTCTTCTGACATAAATAAATTCCAGAGTTATACCACAGTACAGTAAACCTTTATGCCTCACTTTATGGCTCCAATAAAGCTGCTATCAACTCATAAAAGTGATCCAAAGTTACTCTAGCTTTAACATTCACACGGATCATAGGTGAAGACCAAGTGCCACTGTTTATAGAAATCAAAATGCAATGGCAAATTCAAAGTGCTTCTTAGAAGGTATAGCATTCGATGTGAGGAATGTAAATGCAATTATTATTATACAATATGATCGTATTACGGGGAGATAAAACAACAAGGAATCTCAATCTTAAAGCGGCCTGTCAATTTACAAAGAGGCCCACACTATCCACAATTTGCATGCATTTGGAAAGACAGCAGCAAGTTTTAAGCATAGGCTCTCTCTAATGCAATTCTTCAACCAAAACCATTCTTCTTGCATCTTAATTAGAACACACTTGCAACAACCCATAGCTGTAATAACCAGCCAAAAGCAGGTGTCATAGGCAGACTTCAAATCCATCTCAGCATTCAATTAACCTTAACTGGGCACTCAGTTGAAAAACAGACCTGTTTACCGGCTGTGTATAAAGGGCCAAGGTTGTGAAACAACCTTAAACTCAGTGACTGATATCTCTGAAATCTGGCTGCTTTATTCCCTCCCAGTCCATCTTAGCTAATGTGTTATTAGTGCTCTGACACAAAATGGCTGCCAGGCATCACCCAGATTGGTGCTACATTCAGGTACTGGATGAGGTGTGCTTCCCCCTTCACTGTAAAACTTTGAAAGGAGCTATATAAATTAATCTGTCATCATTATTAAATGCAAATTCAGGAACGACTGAACTATTTATTATAGTACAGTATTACTAGTGCTTCACTACAGAACCTTTTTTGGCCATTTTTGGCAGTTGTTCAATACAGTTCTGTAAGGTTTTCATGTGAATAAAATGGCATTAGACTTGTGGATGGTTATGTTCTTTGGCCGTGTACCACATAGGTACAGTATTGTATACGTCATCCTTCAGTTTCAACTTATTGCACTAAAAAGTCCAAGAATTTCGGTCCCTTTGACCGAAATTCCTCTCAACAGATGCCACTCTCCTAACCCAGTACGTTATGGCACAAGAGGGTAGCAGTCAGGCAGCTATAAAGGACATATTTCCGTCGGCGGGAGGCCTTCAATCAATTTGTAAAATGCTTACTTCGTAGCCGCGCTCTGTAATTAAGGCCACCTGAATAACGCTATCGCGGTGAGCGGTTGGGGGATACGAAATGCCTCACCAGACAAATATCGCCCTTGGCAGCGGCAGAATCAATTAACCTAGGGCGCTGTGAGCTATTTCAACTTCATTTAACAAGTGTCATACCGCACCAAGTGCTCCATTCATTTGTAAAGTCATTTCGGGGGGGGTGAAAAGGCTAAATCCTTAATCCATTGTTGGTTTTAAGTTAAAGCTCAGATAGTTGACGAATGATACCAAGCCAGGGTGCATGCTAATGTTAGCTTCTGTCCCCATCATCCGGCCATCCATTAGGTACTGACAGATAGTATGTTCTGATGTATGGGGGAAAGCCAAATGTAAAAAAGGCTTTCTTTATAAAGGGAAATAAACGACTGGAAAAGATTAACCAAACCGGACAGAATCATGCATGCATGTGCACATGTATGTCTGTGCGCATACGTGCTTGTGCACATGCCTGTCACTGGGAACCATGTTCAACACATGGATTGAGTCTGCACTTCTTGCATTTGCTGGCAGTCTTGGTCTATACTTTTCCTCTCCAGGGAATTATTGCACTTTGATCACTGGGCTTGTGTTTGCAATGTAAGACACTGTGGCAAAGAGCATCAGCCAAAGGGCAGTAAAGAAATATTAATTAATTTATGAGCATTCAGTTTCATGTTTTCATCCAGCACATATTTTTAAGACAGATTTTTTGACATGTGTAATTTTCAAGGACATAGCTGTTCTCCATGTCCATGAAAATTTCACGTCCCAAAAAACCTATGAAAAATGTTTGTACATTCAAATAAATTGAATAGGTTTGAGCCCCAATAATCAATTTTTCATATTAAGTCATATCAATTAATCATCCATTGTATTATAATTCTACAATCAGTTAATGTGTCAGGTAGTCTCATATATTCACTATTCAGTTCCACTGTAATGCAATATATAATATTATAGATATAATATTAGATAACCTTGTTGTTATGCTAGAAGAGCGTGTGTGTGTGTGTGTGTTTGTGTGTGTGTGTGCGTGTGTGTATGTGTGTGTGTATGCGTGTGTATATCCTTTATGTTCATGTGTACGTCTAACCCGCTGCATTGAATTTGGTACAATGCATCATAATGGTAAATATACTTCAGCAGATAAGACTGACAGGTCCATTTTCCACCCAAAGTGGTTGTAGGCAGCTTCTGGCTGTGGTTATGTTGTGGGGTGTTCAGCAGTCACGTGACCTGCTGAGAAGTACCTCAGGGAAGATAGTCCCCGTCCCTAAGGTCTTGCATGAGAGGCAGCCTGAGACAGGTGTGGGGGAGGGGGGATAGGTATTCATGAGAAAAAGAAAGAGAGAGAGAGAAAGAGAGAGAGAAAGGGGGAGGGGGTGAAAGAAAAAGGAATTGCAGCGGGTTGCATCGCGATGGGAGGTAAACTCCAATCATTTATAAAAGGTAAACGCTGTCAGGGAGCAGGGCTTTAAAGTGGTGGGCCGCGGGCTTGATTTATGAGTGGGACACCGAGTTATAAATCAAAGAGCGCCTTCGCGTCCATCGGCAGTGGCCCCGACAGCCCTTGTCCTCAGCCGCGTCCACGGAAAGCACTTTACGTTGAAGACGCGAGCGGGCTACCAAACAGAGGTTTGAGAGCAAGTGCAATTGGAAACACCGAGAATTACTGAGCAGCACTGAGTGTGGGTACGCGCTAGCCTTCGCTAGCAGGGCTAGTCCTGTGCATCAACACTCGAATCAGCTGGGTTAGACCCTTCCTCTCGATTTGAGCCCTGCTTTAGAATTGCAGTCAGTAGGTCTACAGACAGATTGCACGACACATATCAACCCTGTGGTGTTTGAATCATGTTACAGCTTAGCATAGCTTCAAGCATTTAAGAACATTTATGTTCCTGCTGTTGATGGTTGCATATTATTCCAGGATAGAAGAGGATGGATGGGCTATGCTAAGATCCTTTTTTCAGTCAGCCCACTCCCTACCATATAAGTGTAATCAAGCCATCTTTGTTCTGTGTCAAGTCTCTCAACCTCTGCTGTTATTCTGTTTCTCAGCATGGAAAACAATAAAATAAAACAAAGAAAGGAATTTCAGCCATTTTTTCTTAAAAAAAATGTTTTGGTATTTTAATATCCAACAGGAATGGTATTCATGCACACATATTTATTATCATTATGTATAATATAATTAGCAATATTGTGATTTCTGATTATTTATTATTTATGCATATTCAGCCAGGTCAGCGTATGGTTACTGAAATGTCCCTTCCTGCAATTGCATTATTTGCATGCTTAGGGGAAATTCCTTTTTATCCTGGGCTCTTATATCATTCATGGAGGATTGTTCAAGGGCTTCAGTGATCTTTACAATAAAACATTAGCTGTGCAGAAACAACAGAATTTGTCCTTTGCCAAGGCTGGCTAATGTCTGCTACCATGTCTGATAATTGTCAGAATTTAAAGAAAAGCAAAGTCAAGTCATGTCGCACCTCCTTCTTAAAGGTCTGTGGATGACTACTCGGCTTTATGTGTGAGAGTCTGTGAGTTTATTCTTGAAAATTCCCTATTCTAGATGGTTGTCTGTTTGTGCTTCCTTTTATTTTAACCTGTACAGGATGTCCTAAGGACAATATACCCATTTTACAGTGCAAGGGTGAGTGACGTCCATTTAAGATCCCTTTCTCCTTCACTCAGGTAAGTGCGATATCCATCTCATGGCACACTTGGGGAGCTCAGCAGTGGCCTAATGACCATGCTCTCCCAGGCCCGCTGCCTCTAATTGCCACCTACTTTACCTCACCGAACAGCGTCTAGACATTTTAATTAGGGGACTGGATCTAAAAGGGCCACAGATAGTACTGTACTAAATCCTGTGAAAGGGCTAACTCAGCCCCTATATTTCTGAACGGGACTGTCCCACATTCTAATATAAACGGCCTCAATATTTCAGCAGCCTCAAACTGCTTCATATCTCACACTGCTGATTTGAGTGTGGACTGTGGACACTGCTTAATATTCCTATAGATAAATTCCTACAGTGAGTGTGCTGTGTTCTGAGGAATCGTACGGTGCAAAATGCCTCTGCACTTTCAAATTAATTGAATTATAAATCACAGGAATATATGAAGGGACAGTAATGAATTCGAAAGGACATTACTAAAGACGTTTTAAAAATGAAATCGGTTTACCTGTGGTCCTTCTCTCTCTCTCTCTCTCTCTCTCCCCCCCCCGCTCTGTCTCTCTCTCTCTCTCTCCCTCCCTCTCCAGTGACTACCCTAAATGTGCTTCATTAATAATTTCGGCGGGGTAGAGGAATGGCAGGTCCCATCATGGTCACACAGCCAGCCGCTTACTCCGTACCCGGTATCTTTGGGGATCAGTCTCGTGCAGCGCTCAGCACCATCTCTCACAGACCCCCTCTTCCTCACCCTCAGACTCATCCTACAGACGTAACGGCTCAGGGCCGGGAGACATCATCTACACATAAACACAAAAGACATTTATCACAGCCGCCCATCTGCAACCACCAGGGGTTTCTGGGTAGAAAATTACTCCCAGAATTCCCTGCTTTGAGAGAGAGAGGAGATGGATTGCTCTAGAAATAATAGTCAAAGCCCCTGAGGTAATGGGCCTATAAGGAAAGGATAGGCTTTAGTTGCCTTTGTGTGGAATCTTTTAAATTGTTTCCCTGTTCAGGTTTGTTTTGTTTTGTTTTTTTCTGTGCTAAACTACACTCAGTTTTTTTCTGTTTTTGGGTCTGTCTAGAATGGCTACAAGTCCATTATTCATTCTTTCTTTCTTTCTTTCTTTCTTTCTTTCTTTCTTGCCCCATCTCACTTAATGAATGATAGCTTCACACTGCATGTGCAATGATAAAAAAAAACCAAAACAAAACATATCTCTGATATCTCCCAGTGGATATCTCCCACATTGTGGGTGAAATCATACACATTGTGTCACTGAATGGCTGATCTGTGGTGTTTGTAAGATGAATAAACCACTTATGAATTCTAAAGCATATACACAAAAGCAATTGGGCCTCACCCTGACCTTATTCTCAAAGATCTTTATAGATGATATTCCTGAGAATTAGATCTTTGAAGCTACCTTTGCTAGGGTTTGTAATGAGCGCTGAAAATTAATGCCAGCCATCAAAACGAACCATGTAATTTAAAAATAAAGAATGCAGTGTATTGCCATTCAGATATAATTGCATGAATATTATTGTTTTAATATTTTAATTGTTCCACTCCTTTTGTATGGGAAACCATACTAATAAATGCATTGTCAGAACCATTTTACTGTTGTGTTCATTATTTGTGTTCATTCTGCCTTTCTTTGTATAGTGGTTTTATTTAAACATCTGTCAGTGACTGTCAATCAAGATTAATCGAGATTGATTGTTTAAATTTCAGCTTCTGTCATTTTAAGCATGTCCCTCCATGCAACAAATAACTCTGACTGACATTTCCTGTCAGATTAAATCAGGTGCCTGATTTCTTCACTATTTATGGCTGAAACAGGAGATTTATTTTAGCAGGAAATGAAGAGAACATACTGGATAGCTATAAATATTCCTGTAAATATAAATCTGGTTTTTAACTATTATAATTAAAAAGGTACTATGAACACAGACACAATTCTGAAAGCAGAAAGTGTTTGTATTAGTCATATTAGAAACCATCATTTTCATTCAGTGTATGCTTTCTTATGTAGTCAGGGACTTCCTGGTTCAAATGAAGCACAGGACTTAACCAGTAGCCCTGCTGTGGATATCTATGGTGCTGGAAAGTAGGCTGCCCAGTTAATGTACAGTAAGCACCAGCTGTGTCTTTCTCTCTGAAATTGTTCCTTTAGCGATGTCTGTCCAGCTGTTCAAATGACATATATGGCCTTATCTCTCTGCAGCTTATCTATCTTCTATCACGTGCTGACGTAGACATGGCATGGGAATGTTATTCTTTATGAAGAGTTGTTTTTGGACGTACAGTACAATTGATCTTTTTTTCTTTTCTCTTAGGAAATATGTCCTTTTTAAAAAAAATTCTGGAACGAACAAACAGGCGCACAAGACTAATGTGAATTTTATGGATTTGTACTCCAGTGCCCCTTATGCATGGTGGGAGTGCTGAAATATTGCACTGAAAGCTTATTTGTGGGTAATGGTACTTCCCCCCCCCCCACCTTCCTATAGAAGCCCCCCCTCTCTCTCTCTCTGAGACGGAGCATTTAAATGGCGTTCAGGACATGGGAATGGACGTCTGGGGTCAGCGGGCTGGCAGTTTGTCATTGCGAGCAAACAAATGCCCTGCTGTGGCTGAAGGCTTCCTAACGATGAGGAATTAAAACTCGGAGCGGCCCTTCGGCGAGCGGGGGAGACGCGTCCCCTTAAAACGCCGAGGCCCGCGGAGCCGGGCGTCGGGGGAAAGGGACACGGGCCATTAATTACCGAATCCGCTGACGATCTGACAAACGACCCCGCCCTACGGGTAGCCCTCATAACGTTGACTTAACGCAGAGCTCGGGGACTGGGAAACTCAGCGGCTCCTCCTCATGCGCTAGGGCGGAATCGTCAACTTCAAATGCCGTCGAGCAATCTTTCTGTTGTGTGACGTGCGAATTATGCGTGTTTGAAAAAGCAGCCTAGCAAAAGGCAAGCACAATAACCATTCTGTGCTTTCTGCAATGGCACAAGCTGAACATAGCATAGTGAAATGACCATGTGACCATGTGACCAAGAGCGTACTTCGGAGAGGAAAATGTGCGGACGGCTAGCCGTCGTGTGTGGCATTGTGCGGAGAAAGAGACAGCGTGCCGTGTTCATGTTGCCTCGGACCGCTCCGTGGATCGCATGCTGTCAGCTGCGCCGCAGGGAGGTGCATTGTGGGTACAGCGAGAGGCCCACGGTGTGCCCACAGCGTGACCACCTGCACATTTTCAGTCCTGGAGCTGACTCGGAGGCCCTGGCTGCTCGGAGGGGGTTATGAAATTATTTTCTACCACCCACCAGCTAAATCACCCGCGTATTTACTGTCAGGTTCTTAAAATACATCCCGCTTCATTATACAGTGCAGCTGTCTTCCTGCACTACCCCGTAGGTATCTCAGTAGGAGTGAAGTACCTGGAAGAATGTGGAAAATATTTGGTTGCTTCTACAGCTGCGCTCCATATTTCCCATTTGGAAAATTATAGTACAAGGTTATTATTTCCCCACCACATGCCAGGTGACACTGGAATATATACAAGCTGTTTGTTGAGGTGGTTGCAGTTTCCACCATCCTCATATATTTAGAAATGTATGAAAATAAAAGTCACAGAGACAACATTACCTTGAACAGCTAAAAATGTAATCATCCTAAGCACTTTTCTTGTCCGCTGTTATACTGCACATTATATGGTGAGTAATATTTGTGCAACAAAGATTGTGTGATGTAGCCACAAGTTCCACAAACAATAAATCTGTAGGTTTATTTTGCTTTATGTTGGTGATACAGATATCAATTCATAACAGGAATGTGACCTGAAATGGGGGGAGTCGCCCTGTTTTTGCTCAGCTACGAGGCATAAGATGCTGATAATGAGTGGACACTTTTTCAGTGTAGGCAGTCAGGAGGAAAGTGCTTCTATTCAATCAAGATTCTTCTTTTAGTGAACACAAATATTACACTTTCTTCACAAACTCAATTTGGTGAATTTGTTTGCGATTGCTGAACTCTCCAAACTATGAATGTGATAACAAAAGATAATCTTGCTTTTAATTGCTAGTCAATGGTAAGGACAAATGTTGATTGAATTGCAGCCATGGTCTGTGGTGGCCTTTGAGAATTGTTCCATGGTGGGGATTTTTGCCATCAGTTTGCAGACATCGCAGATGCATATCAGAAGGAGGAGTAAAATCAGCTCTGGCTGAGATCTTGTGGACTGTGGGCAAAGTCTGTGGGTGAAGGCTCTGCCAAAGCAGGGAATGAACACTCCAGCACTGCAAGTTTATTACATTATATGGTTTTTACCAAGTCATTACACTTGTTTCCTTGCCACATCGATAATTCCTCTTGATAAAGATCTCTAGCTGTTGAATGAGGTGCGCTTTGTTAGGGTTGGAGTGAAAATGTACTGGACAGTAGATCTCCAGGAACAGGGGCAGCTCTGGTATAAAATAAACAATACAGGCAATGAGCTATATTGTATATTCAAAAATGGGAAAATTATATTCTTTTACACTGATACAAATGCTCAGAGAAAAAGACGTTTTTTCAGAAAGATATATGTTGTAATTATTCACACCCATTTCCAGTCTTCAAACACAGAACCCTGGCCAGCTCTGTTCATTTGGCAGCCTTAAAGCAGAAGTCTATCCCCTCCCTGCGTGGTTTCCTGTCCTTGTCAAAAAAACCTTCCTGTACTTGTCCCACAGTGGTGGGATGAACTTCCCCAAGTGGTCAGAACAGCAGTATCCGTCTTCTAACCTAGACTGTAGGCGCAAGCAGTTGCAGTAGCTGCAGAACAACCCCCGTAACATCAAGGATGAGGGCAGACTTTGAAAGACTATATTTATGGCACCCTTTTCAAAATAATCACTATTCATCTGAAGCTTCAGCTTTCTGCGCTGAACTTTGATTGGCACATGATATTATGGGGTCGTGTTGGAAGCATACAAAACAGCTAATTTTCGGTGTTGTTCATCTTTATCAAAGTCTCCGTATGTTGGCCAAGGGGAGCGTGCATTGTTTGTTATTTGACATTCGGCAGCTTATAATGATTATTTCCTTTGGCTTCATTCACAGGTAATTGCTGTGGCCACTGCAGATATACTGTATGTATAAGTGCTAGCAGCAGAAATTTCTCAAGGTTGTGGAAGTTACACTTGGTACTTGGTACATACAAGGTATGTAAAGATAAAGTGGTTTAACAAAGCACTGCTGTTCACTATCCACATCACAGGCTAGATATAGCGTTTTCTTATTTTCTATGGCAAGACCCATTCAGTGACAATTGTTAACATGGATTTTCATGCCTTTGTTTCATTCAATTTTGTACAAAAGCACTTGATATATAAAAATTTGCTACAACAGTATTTTAAAAATGTTGTACATTAACTGTAGTGATGTATCCAAGAATCAGGAATAGGTTATGGTTTAGAAGTCTACTGTTACAGTCTTCACGCTGTCCTCTTGTTTTCTCTCACATTTAAGCCTCCAAGCACTGCTTTTCTCAGTGCATTCATTCAAACACGCAGTATCGGTGCACTATAATTGGGAGTAATTATAACCTCCCGAGCTTAAATTATTTTTAGTGCCTTAGCTTTCATTGATTGTGGGTCTCAGCTGGAATCACAATATTTTTCCTCCCCGTATATCAGCGAAATGCATTTTTGAACAGAGGCCCAGGGGGTATAAATTGCATGATTGCATGATCGCTCATACACAAATTTCAATTGTACTTAGCGGCTGGGCCATAATTTTGATTGACAAATTTGAAAAAGGATGGAATTTAAGGATTTTTTTCCCCTTAATTGTTTTACACACCATTTTTCTTTTTTGCTTCTTTCAGCTGTGGCTGAAAATAATCCAGATTTCCAGGACCTTGTTTCCCAGCCCTGCTGTGGCTGCGTGAGTCACAGACTCAAAATGGCTGGCTGGAGTGAGTCACAGAGAAGCAAGCGCTGAGCAGAAGTGAGTCACAGACAGGCCACCGCTGGGCAGAGGACTTCAGGTGGTCGAGTGGGCTCGAAAAAATACGCCCAGAATGCGATACGAGGCGAAGAATAAAGAAATGCCCAAGGGCTGCTTTTGTAAGATGCCCAATTCTGAGCCGAGCATGATCACAAGTCAAGACACGGTCTGCCCTGGAGCAGAATTGTTGGTGCCTCTATATTCCGTTCCACGTTCGTGGCAATGTTTTTTTTTCCAGACATGGCTATATCGGCAAGCTATTCTATGTTTTCACAACGCTTCCTGATATCATCGCTAAATGTACCTTCAACAAAGTTCCTATGCCCTTTCACACAATTCAGTCAAATCCTCACTGAATCTCTTTTTTTATAAGGCTGAAGAATTAAAGTGACATATCATTCTTAGCTGTGACATATCTTTCTTAACTGTAAAATTTTGTACCTGGACCCAAATTAGTTGTCCTCCTCAAGAGCTTCTGACATACTTCTTTAAGTCTTGTGCTCAGATATAGATACAATACTCTATACTGTATGTAGTTGCAGGTTTGACTTTTTTTTAACTTTTTGCTACTTAAATACAATTTCTATATCCTGATAAACTCAGATCAACAATTACATTCCCAACTTAACATTTTCATTTTTTATTAAGCAATCCCATCATAAATTGTTATTTTCCACCTGCAGAGTGTTGCATTTGGATTTGTTATGTTTTCTGTGGTAAAAAGTCCCATAAAGATTTATTTATTCACCACAAACTGCATGCTCTTCTTAAATTTAGCTCATCTAAAATGAAAAAAAAAGAAACTCTTGAGCTGGAAGAGGTGTTCTTTATTTGCCGAAATACGCCCAAAGTAATTACTCTGTGGTCAATTGTCCCTAGTGGTTCAGCTACAACTATACTGCAACCTCTGTCTGGATTACCTTAAAAAAAACACAAGGCATTTCAGGCCTTCCTCTTCACAGATTAACAAACTGCCTCAAACTTTCCATTTACAAATGTGTACGCTCTTCAAATTTTCCCTGCCCTGATACATTTTCCTGATTAACGGAGGTGTAGCATGTGACTCCCCTTTGTATCGTCCTCTTGTGCTGAGATAATTCATTGCAGCTGAGTGTCAGTTCTGCGGGTGCATGCTGGGTTTTATCACGCTGTAGTTTTATATCACGCTGTAGTTTTATAGCTATGACAAACAGCCACAGAACCGCAACAGGGCAGCAGGTTTGTATTAGTAGTGTCCACTGTGGGGTCTTCTAATATCCTAGGATTTGGAATCAGATGCAGCTGACTAAGGATTTTGGCTAAAGAGACACATTCACAGTTTTTTTTCCAACCTTTTCCTCTTGCCAGATGCAAAACAAGATACAGTTTCAAAAGTTCCTTTCATACCATTCACAAACTGATTCAAACCATCCCTGTTCCTCCATCTTTACAGGAAACTCAACTTGAAATGACCAGTTGCCAAAGCTGAAAAACTATGCTCAGTTAATTAAAAACGGAAAGATACCGTATGCGACAACCATAAAAAAAGATATTTGAAGCTTCCCATAACATCGCGTTTAAACAAAGTAAAGCTGATGAAGTAGGACTATTTAAATTTCAGCTTAAAAATGCAAATCCAGCCTGGCACTGAGTCTGGACATCAACAGAAAATGATCCGGTTAGATCCAGATAGGAGTAGCAGAGTGAAGTTAAATCAGCACATATGGGTTTGTGGATGTGGGTGAAGACAATGCTGCACAGTGGGATGTGGATGCAGGCGAGCACACGAGGCTAAATGAGCTTCGGCTGCCAGGCCACAGGCAGGGGCGAGCAGGAGCATTTTTTCCTATCCTCACCTCCACAACACAACGTTAGCAGCTCTTAGACCTAATCTAATATACACAGACCTTGGCAGCTGTAGAATTGGTGCATCAGGCATTGATATACGGCACAAAATAAACAATTAGAACATTATGGAGGAAAGTAAAAAAGCAACACTTAAATCTGGAGACTCACAATGTGGATAAAAATGTTTAAAAAATACAGTTCATACTAGTTTTGTTTGGCAGCAGGAGAGATGCAGCGCTGCAGGAAACAGCCATTCAAATAAAATATTATTGCTTTTACGATATTTGAAAATATGGAAAAGCAATGTTCCATTGTAAATGTAATCTCTCGGAATGAACTAGAAGGGTGCATAATATACATTTTCACTGGGGACCAAAAGCCGACCAGTTATGTTAACACATTGCTTTCGAGTGCTTTATGATCCATAAGAACAGGCTTTTATCTCAGTTTTTCGCTACAGCTGGTGAGTGGGAATCGAGAGATAATCTGTTTTGTTCAATTATACAATTATGTTTAATTACGAAACGCACTCCGTGCTGTCAGAAATGAAACAGGGAGGCAGAATGTGTGTAATGACACAATTAACAGCAAAAAATCCAAATAATATATTGGGCTCAGTGCACTAATAACACAATCAATTATTGTGCGTTTACTTCAGGGGATGTTGCCCATGGAAACCTTCCAGAACTTCCCCCGGGGGGATCCGGTAGTCATCAATCACGCTGTACAGTCATAGCAGTCGCGGTGGCCCTGAGGACCTGGGCTTCATTCGCAGCCGTCGCCTAACAGCGACACGATGCACAAGGTCCCCGAAGAGGTGGCCAAGCTGTCGCCTGAAACAAAAACAGAACATGGGAAGGTGGGGAGGTGGGCGGGGGAGGGGGAAAAAAAGGTTTGTTTTCTCCCTTTAAGGGCAGATTTAGGTCATTATTTATTAGCCCCAAACTGTGAGACGTCAGTGTTCCTCGCAGAAGGATCCCCAGATGTACAGATCTCATTATGAAAGAGTTGTGACTGAGATGACTCCTCATGCCACTGGGAATTGTAAACCCATTAGCGAGGTCAATGTCACACTGGGTAAAATATGTGTCCTCACAAGCAGCTCATGAACTGATTACTGAGCTGAAATTGTTTTATTATTATTCATTTTTTGACACATCTGCTGTTAACTTGCTGCGTTTTATTCCGCGGAGCGTCGGTTGGGAGGTCGCTTCGTGTGCTTTCTGTGTGCTTTTCTTGATCTGTCTCTGGACATTTTCTGCACATCTGTTCCCAAATTAAATGCACATATTTCTGTGTTTAAATGATAACTGTGAGAAGCAAAACTGGTCAAAGTATGTGTTGATAGGACGTTCAAAGTATGTGTCGGTATTGTCGGTTATCTTTCAGTTACATTAATCATTTTTCAGCCACCCTAAAGCTTGTAGCAATATATTACTGTACTCAACTAAATTAATGATCCACGAACATATTATTCATTCTGATTAGTCACCATGCGCCAGTAAAATCAGATTGAAATTAAATGCATGCGATCATTATTTAGCAAATAAAAGACACATATTATGATCTATGCTCTTCTAACTGAAATAAATGCAAACAACTGTCCTTTTGTGTCAATGTCACTCTGACAAATTTAGGCTCGGCTGCGGTTATCTTCCAAACGCTGAGGACGAACAGGCCAGTGTACGCTAGCAAATCACCTGGGCCAAGACCTAACTGTTAGTTACTTTGAGTTGCAAATTCGTAATCACCGGTTCATTTGCAAGCCAGCCCATCTGAACAATGGGCTGGGAGCACGCAGAAATGGTGACTTCTGTTTTGTTGTTGTCAGGAGGGCGAATGATCCGTCCTGGCGCGTAACTGTAAAAAAAAAAAAAACCCCGCATTCAGCTGCGTGACACCTGAATTTGAATTTGAATCCTCTGCGGACTGGGCACGGGCGTGCGGAGCGGAGCGGAGTGGAGAGGCCATGTTTGAGCAGGGCGAGGGCTGCTTTGCATGCGTTAGCGTAGGCCAGCGGTTAGCCGAAAGGGCAGATGCTAACGGGGATAAGATGCAAACTTTTTTTTATCAGCCCCCCCCCCACCCCCTGGTCCCAGCGACCCCTGTATGTGACAGGTGCTGTGGGACCGGCTCTTTTGACTACGGTGGAAAAGACAGGAACACCTGTGTTCCCCGCCCCCCCCCCCAACTCGTGCCCCGAGGCCGTGTTCTCACCCGATTCCTGTTCCCGAGAACACAGGTGCCGAATGCCTTCCACCTGTGGGCACCACCTTGATATGAAGCATTTGCACACGTTTATTGTGTCAGATATGCTATCCTCTGGCCAACGCCAGCTCCAGTCTACAGCTCCAGGTTGTTAAACGTGTTGAAACAAAGACAGAAAGATTCACTTCAAACAGATACCAATGGGAAAATTTACAGATAAAAAAGAAATATCCAAGAATCTCATTCCTGAGTTCTAGAAGTGACAATACATACCGAATTGGGATTTTCTTTTTAACGTAGCTGTCGATATTGGGACAAGTGGTCATTTGCCTAATGCCATTGCATCGCATTTAAAAAAAAATAGGTGTCTTTTTTTTAACTG
Organism: Anguilla anguilla; assembly: GCF_013347855.1. Taxonomy (NCBI): domain Eukaryota; kingdom Metazoa; phylum Chordata; class Actinopteri; order Anguilliformes; family Anguillidae; genus Anguilla; species Anguilla anguilla. The sequence goes on along the minus strand of NC_049206.1, from coordinate 46,588,011 downwards.
TTTGTCATTATTATCCATAGTCTCATTTTGTGGCTTTTGCATCCTGTCTCTTTATCGTTGCTTTGCCGTATACGCTAATTAGCATGAGGAGAGAGCCAGAGCAGGGGTGCGCCAACAGACGGAAGTGTTATGCACACAAACCGGGGGGAGACGGGCGCTCACACTGTGAGCAGGAAACGATTCGGTGTCGGGAAGGCTAATTGGCGCTGTTGGTGCTCCCGCTTTTTATATCAGCGCCGGAGCAGACATTTTGATGCGAGAGGAAAGGGAGCCGGCGTGAAGCCTGCAGAGTCGTCGGTTCCTTACGGAACCTTCTGGATGCGGCGCGTCTCCTCGCGCTGCGCGGTGTCCAGACGCCTCGTCTCCAGCCCGGGGCCTCAGAGACGTTCGGACTAGTCGTTGATCTTTTCGCCAAAAAACCGGCAAAAACCGGTTCGCAGTTACCAGGAAAGAACACTGAGAGCAAGCGGTCGGAAATTGGAAACGAATATCGGCGCGTCGAATGTTCGCTCGTGTGACGCCCGTCCATTTTAACGCTCGTCCACCTCCAAGTTAGTCATTACGAAAATGACTAATGAGATATTCCCTATTCCCTTGATCGTTCTGCCTACATTATATGAGTGTGCAGAGTCCCAGCTGATCCAGAGTGGAAGAAAAGGCTCATTATCATTGTCATCCTTACACAGGGAATATTAGTGCACATCAGTCATGGACATAGATGAGCCTGAAGCTATTTGAGAAGCGCGGGGCTGTTCCGAATAGGGTTGATGAGCTCATCGAAGCATGCAGACCATCCAGCTAATGCATAACATAACACACCGTTTTACCAATCAGAAGACCCTGCAGACAAAGCTCATGCATACTCATCCTCATACAGTACACACGATTCGTGAAGATACATCGTTCACTTTAAAACGACTTCATGGAATGAGGAGCAGAAAAGCTGTAGGACCTACTATCATAACATACTCTTGCTAAATAGCTGCAGAGCAAATGCTCTCAAAACGATCAGTACGATTTATTTTTTCCCTGGTACTGGAACTGTCAGACACTGGCCACCCCCTGTTAATTGGGAATAGAAGAACGGCCTAATAGGTTCTTATCCAGGTCATAAACACAGTACATCGCTTTGTTCTATTTTACATCCTATTTACGTATTGAAAAACCGCACCTTTGTTAAACATGACAGTGGAGGCCTTTTGTTTGATAATGAAGCAGCTCTTGCGAGACTTCAGAGTCAGTGACATTTCCGTTACCGAAAAACACCCTCTCCTGAGCTGTGAAAGAGTGTCTGAGTAAGTGCTTCTGCAGGTTTTCATCGTCTCAGCTCCGGGTTTTCATTCGTTTCAACTAATTTAAACTTCGACTAGCTTGTCTTTTTAGCGAAACGTTAGCAGCATTTTATTCCCTTTGGCATTCAGTTGCCGTAGTTTTCGGTTTATTGGTTATGTTTTTGGGTGCGGGGAAAAGAGGCCAGCGGCGGCTCCCTCTGAAACACCATCTCCCAGTGGCCTCTGAATTAAACATGAGAGGAAGTGTCCTCTGAGTGAACAGCAGCGCGGGCTTGGTGACAGGAGGGTGACGGAAAGCCAGCTGGAGTGTGTCGCCGCGAAGGAGCGCGCTAAGCTTCTCGCTAATTCTCGTGCACATGTCTCTAAGTTCAAATGCCGCTTCTGTTTCTGCTCAGTACCAGTCAGCAAGTCATTTCTTCTTCTTCATAATAATACACTGCTTTATTATTAGCTTGACTGGCGGCAACTGTTGCTGTTATGTTGCGGCAGTGTCAAGCAGTTGTACGATGTATTGTGCTTTCCTGTGTCCTTCATGACAGGAAGTAGAGCCATCCTGACCCAGTAAGTGACATATACTGCTGCTTAGGGCCCCGTGATCTCCAAGGGGCTCATAATAATTCTAAAATATAGATATTATTTACCATTTTGGTTGGGGGGGCCCAAATCAAATCCTGCTTAGGGCCTCTCAAAGGCTAGGGCTGGTACTGGCAGGAAGTCAGATATTACTTTGACATTCTGCGGTGGCTCATCATGTTATGGATCTGCTCTAGTGTGTGGACCCCCCCCATGTTCTGGTATTGAATCTGGACTGTGTCAGTGCTGTGGCCGACAACCCCGTACGACATAACGCAGCTGCCTGCAGTGTCGCCCAGGGAAGGGGAGGTTTCAGTCGGCTGGGAAGACAGCGTCTCATTGCACACCGACTGCTGGTCGATCAGGCACCCCACTGCTGGTCGATCTGGCACCCCCCCCCCCCCCCCGGCCCTCGAGCTGCACATGAAGTTTCTACCCCCGACTCATGTCTGCGTGAACCCGATTTGTGAACCATGGTGTGATAAGAAGTGGAGGCTGACATCACATGCTTCAGAGGAGAGCATATGTTTGTCTGCGCTCTCCCGCATCAATATGAATATGCTTGGTTGTCCAGATTTGGAGAAAAATGGTTGGTTTAAGAAAACATTCCACTGTTTCTATATAGTGTGCACATATTTTGAAGGCAGCTCAGCGGTTCTGCAAATGGTTTCACCTGGTTTACACACCTGATTTGTTCCCTCAGCAGGTAGTCTGAGGTCTGTAGAGATACAGCATACAGTGTGCTGTAGAGGTATGTCAATAAAAACGCACTCATACCATTGATACAGGGGCCCCACTATTGAAACTGACATGTGTTATATTCCATTGAAGGTATTCATTTTCACTTCACTCTGGGCTTTGCAATCGCAGCACCTCCTCCTGTTCTTAACCAGCGATGTGTGTATGCGTGTGTGTGTGTGTGTGTGTGGGGGGGGGTGGGGGTGGTGGTCTGATGTCTTCCTCATTCCGCAGATCCTCTTCTCTCTGGTCTGGTGTTATGGCCCCAGGTGCGTGTCCTATTTCAGACCTGGGTTAACATCGCACGGACACGTTACTCTCCCCCACCCCTTTCCGCCACTGTTAATTGCAGTTGTCTTCAGCGCTGAGTGTCCCCATTGTATCGATTGGGGTATGGTTACACTCTCCAGACCGGATTGTATTTCTACACCGGTGGGGGTGGGGGGGGGTGAGCGGAGATGGGGAGGGCGTCTAAGAATGGAGATGATGTCAAATGGGGCGGGAGGTGGGGCCCTGTGGGGGTGGTGACATACTGTAGCATTGCGGTTACATTATTCAAATGTATTCCCCTGTACCCTGGTATTCTATCTGCAAGGCTCTTCACCTGAATTGCTGCAGGAAGTATCCATAAAAAAAAGATATGTGACCTTTGATAAGGGGGCCTACTGGCCAGATACTAGACTGCAATGTGCTGGCAGCGCTGGAAGGGTGTTCTGGTTAAGCAGTGTATATGAGACATTGGCAGCAGTCCTTTTGATGATGTGAAACACGATGACTCAAGACAGAGAGGCTGTCTGAGGGCGTTTTAACAGAGCTGAAGGATGTGGGCGTGGCTAATGTAGTGAGGTGGGCAGTGGGCTTACAGTGGAGGTGAGAGTCACTGCTTTGTAACTAGTAAGACTTTGTCTTAAAGGGAGTGTGATTAAAAAGATAGTGAGGTTAAGCATCAACCACCTTTCACTCTGAGAAACTCTGCGCCAGGAAATGATTGGTTTAATGAATACATAGGAAGGCAATGAAATTAGCGAAGATCGCAAATCACCATGATTCCAGCGTGAGGTCGTCCATAACGCGCGGCGGTTCGAGCATGCGTGGGGTTCTGAACCAATCGCCACTCTGCTGCCGTGTTAAGTCCTTCATCTCGATTGTTCTAATAAATAAAAAAAATCAGATTATGGAATTACGGAATATGCAAGATGAAGAATTGCGCGTCGTCCTGGATGCCGGCATCTGTTAAGCACACGAGTAGCATATTGAGCGATGTCGGTCGACTCGTAGCGGGCAGGGGGGGGGTCTGGTTTTGCCTTACCCCGCGATAAGGCACACTTAAACGGCCCTGCGCCATTAACGGGATTGCATTTTCCCGGGGGATTAAGTTCAGCGCACCGACGGAGGAGGCCGAAGCCTGCCTTCGGGTGGCGTTATCTGGCGAAGCGCGTTAGCCCCGAAGCGGGATAACCGTCTCTCTCGAAGCATGCAAATAAGCGCGGCGAACGCCGAAATCCTCATTTGAATGAGGGGACGGGCGAGCGGGCCGCCGCTCGGTTCCGGAAAAAAAGAAAAGAGAGAGAGAGAGAAAAAAAAAAAAAACGAAACGCCGCTTTTAAAGCGCGATTCTGTTTACAGTCGCGCTCATTACCGACCGCGAGCCGGGCCAACCGAAGCGCTGTCTAATGAATCTCTCTCTCTCTCTCTTTTTTTTTTTTCTCGTGGGTCCTTAATTAGCCGCGAGATGAGCGCCAAGCCCAGCTCTCCGGCTTCCTCGTCTCTCGTGGCACAGGATCTGAGGCTCCGATCCAGTATGAGGACAGCAGACCGGAGGAAAAGAGGCAGATAACGCTTTTTTAAATGCGTTCGGTTTGCGAAATTCAAGCGAAAACGCAAAAACTTTTTGACGACTTTTTCAGTTTTCGCTAATACGGCTTTCGCCATAAGGCGAGCGCCTAAACGTTTTTAATTGGTAGGATTTTATAGAGGGATTTTATCGAGGATTTCCTGTGAAAGGCTGTCCAGCGGCCGTAGCAATGCCTGTGCAGCAGATGGGAAAGGAAAGAGGAAAACTCACACCTGGGGGTCATGTGGCCATTATGAGGCTTATGTTCATGTTCTTCCTTTCAATTAAAATTAGCAAAAAAAGTTGCATTTGGCAAACTATATATATAAATCTTAAGATTTTGTCACTTTTAACATCAGGAGAGAGGGGGCTCACCACATCCATCATAACTGACTTGTGAAGGGGCTATTTAGATTTAGTTTCTGTTTATTTTTACAGAGCACCACATTCCTGGGGTGACTCGGTATCTGTCTAAATGAGTAGGCCGTCATGTGCACGGGATACATATTTTCATATCCAAAATTCTTACACGTTGTTCTGTTCTGAAACAACAGAAAATAGGTGATTTTCTGATTCTTACCGCAAGCTTCCCTGGCTTCTGAGTTCAAGGTTCGAGGTTTACAAAACAAAACCATAGCAACACAAGAGTGGCAGCTGCAGGCATTCTACACCATTGTACGGAGACATTCCAAAACTGCACGCTGAGTTTGCTCCTGAAAACGATGTTTTATTTTGCAGTCACAAAGCCTACAGGTATCTTACCTGACAAAGACGTTCGGTAAAATGGTCTTTGTGAACGCACAATGAAACATCACTTTTGTAAGCAACAGCAGTGAGAGGGTTCAAAATATCCTTATTATTTACTTTGGCCTCACTTTGCACCTACAATAATTATGGATGTGCATGCACCTTAATCTATAGTAATACATTAATGACCATTATTGTACATATTGTATCGCTTTTCTTTAAGTAGTGTGTGTGTGTGTGGGTGTTTGTGTTTCTGTGCGTGCGTGTGTGTCAGTGTGTCTGTATGTATGTGTCTGCCTGTATGACATTGTGGGGACCGTGCAGCATGTTGGCAGTTTACAGTGGTGCCTTTGAGATGTTACTGTATGAACTAAGCTGCAAGCTACCCCTCCCCCTCCCCTCCCCCTCCCCCTCCCCCTCCCCGGCCCTCAGAGGAGCCTGACCCCACCAGGTGGCGGAGCTCTGAGCATGTCAGGCTCGCCGTGTGCGGGACTGCAGCTGCGGGAGCCGGCCCCCTTCTCCCCAGCCCCCGTATCGATTCTCCCTGGCTGAGAATAGCGATCGATAGCTCTGGGTGCTGCAGGGTCGTTCGATGGTCTCCTCGTGGATTAGATGAGACTGGCTTGACTCTGTGTTTCCTTTGATTAATCGCTGATAGGACACGGGGAACATTGTTGCCACTCATGTAATTCCTTGAACTATAGTCCATATACTATAACTATATGAAAACTCCACAGTTCATTAGTACTGTAACTACGGTGGTGTAAAGCAAAAGTTATTTTCCATGCAAACTGCAATTATTTTGAAAAATGAGGTTGCATTATGTGCAGGCCGACCATTTCTATTACAGCCGAAATGAAAATCGCTGCTTGATTGTTAAACTCTACTTTGAACCAGCATGGTTGTAGCTTTGACTCTGATGAACTCGGTCGATGCGATTGGACGGGATTAGGGAACAGGTTGTTTAGCATCTGTGCTGACTGCCCGGGCTGTTCTGGCTGCGCGTCAGAACTGCGGCGGCGGCTAATGAAGGCTCGTACGCGGCGGGGCCCGCCTCCGTGGCGACGGGCCGCGCGAGGGGGGCGTAGCTCGCTCCGCTGCGCGCTGCGTTTCCTCGCTCCGGATGCAATGTCCCAGCATGCTACGCCAGAGTCTGTGAGCAGAGCCACTTCTCTCAGCTTTAATGGGACACGTCTGTTTCAGGATACTGTTCTGTAAGGGAGAGCAGTCCTGTAATGGAGATGTTCCTGAATTGCTGCCCCCTCATAGCAACATGAGGTCTCCCATGTTGTTTAACCGATGGTCGCTGGCCATCCTTAGGACAAGATTAAAAGTAAAGGGGGTCTATGCATTCACTATCTGTGCCCCTAAACTTTGGAACAGTCTTCCTTTGGGCATAAGACTATCGGACTTAACCATTACTTTTAAAGACTCCCTTAAGATCTATTTCTATTTTCTTGGTATTCCTACTTCCTTGACCTCTTGTATATGATGAGGTTATGTACATGGTGTTATGTACATGATGCTACGTGTTTTTATGTGTTTCATTTTTGGTTTTCTATTGAGAAGCACTCTGTAACCCTGGTTTGCAAAGTGCTGCAGTATGTAAACAAAGAATTACATACTTACTGTAATGGGACACTGTTTTATAAGGAGGAGCTGTTCTGCAATGGGGCATTACCTGTTATGGGACATCGTTTTATAAGGAAGAGTTGCTTTGTAATGGAGCATTACCTGCTATGGGACATTAAGGAAAAACTGTTCTATAATGGGGCATTACCTGTAATGGGACACTGTTTTATAAGGGCAAGATGTTCCCGTAATAGGGCATTGCCTGTAATGGAATTCAGACCCATGTTCCATTAGGGGAAGATGTTTTGTTACAGTGTATTGGCATGTATTGCGATACTGTTTTTCCATAAGGAGGAGCCACGCTGTTCTGGATTGCTTGCCTGCAGTCTGCCTGCACCAACTGCTCAAAAAGTGGATTCAACTAATAGACCGTGGAGTGAAAACAAGCGCGAGCTCGTCTGCGCTCTCGCAAATCGATAGAGAATATCGCGTCTGCGGAACGGGCTCAAAAATACAATCGGGATTTCCAAACTGGGAGCGAGAAGGTTGTTAAAAATGTGCATTTCTTCTGAGCAATCGCGTTCATCCAACCTCAACAGTTCGGGGGGTTAGTGGAGATTAGGAGGCTTCTCGGCGTCTTTCTCAGCCGCGCGTCGTGAGCTCTCCTCCTGCGCCGGCTCGGTTTGACGCGGGCGCCGCCGCGCAAATACGTCAGAGGGGGGGGGGGGGGGGGGCGACCCCCCCTCCAGATGCCGGCCAGACACAGCGGAGCCGCTGTCCTGGTACCGGGAGCCGGACTCCACCGTCTTTTTTCCCCTCCAGGTGCGATGCCTCACGCTGATTCCTCCGCAAACCCTGACCGCAGGCTTTAGTCCAAACAGCCAGAGCTCCCCCCCCCTCCCTCCCCCACCCCCACACAGGCAAGCCCCCCCCCCCCCCAGCCCCCACCCCACCCCCCACCCCCACGCGGGCGGGGCCCACCCACACGTGCAGGAACCCCCGGCCACCGCCTGGGCGCCGAAGACAGCTCCTCTCCCTCATACCTGTCATCGCGTCCGTCTCGGACCCCGGCACCCCCGAGGTGGCGCGAGCTCCCTTACAGTCGAGAGTTTGTTTCGCCCTCCCCCCCCGCCCCCCCGCCCCGACAGCCCCTCCTCCGTCTCTCCGGCTATGGGGCTCATGCAGATTGTTCGCAGTCTGCAAGCGATATCGACCGTGACAGCCCAGTTGTTATTCCTGTAACACGATCTCGGGCAACGTGGCCGTAAAGCATATTGGACTTGTCATATTTAAATGCTGGTCACTTTTAGGTCGTCGTGACGTCAGGGGGAAGCTGGGCACTGAGTGAAGGGGGAGTGGGGGTGGGGGGGGGGGGCACAAAACAGTAGCCTGACTTTGTAAGTGCTGTTTCCTGCTGTTTTCTCTGAGTGTTTCTGTTTTGCACAGCTACAAAAAAAATCAAGCTTTTCTTTTCACATAAACCTTATTTGCCAAGGAAGCCTTTCTCACCGTCGCATTTTGCTGCTTGGTGGCTGCGACTCTTTCATTCCGTGGCAAAATTAGTTTTCCTCACAATGTGACATGAGTTACATTCTTCCGTGAGGCACCAATGGAGGTTTAACGGTATAATAAAGGTCTTGTGCAGTAGAGGAGAACAGTGACCTATTGAAACATTCAGATGGTATTCAGATGTTGCCCAAGAAGCGATTGTAAAGTTACAAAAATGATTAACCTATGAAAAAAATGACTTGAGCCAGTAAGCAAACAAAGTGCACTGGTGGTCAAATGATCGGAATGAGGAAACTTCTTGCATAGTTCCATTTAAGGCACCAAAATGTTTTGCCTGTGATGTCTTTCCACCCCCCAAAGACTCTCTTACTGGCGTAGATTTGAATTGAAGTCATAGGTGCTCTGGAAAAGGGTAACTAAGACCCCTCTGGAGGTTTGTTTGAGAATGGTTAATTATTGCTTACATATGCGATTTAAAGTGCTGTTGTTTTTTTTTCTCATCTGAAACTGCATACATGCTGAATACTGTTCATTCAGATACAGACCCCACCGATAGGCGCAAGTGGAGATCGCATGCCCATTTGCCAAGTACTGTTATATGGTTCTGTTGTTTTGATTCAAGATTGTGCATTCCGTGTTTGCTTGTTTTTCCATTTACTTCATAAATACCCCCTTGCCTTGGCTCTCTGTTTCTATTAACATTTAGCGAAAGTGCTTTCAGTCAGATTTATCATAATTCTCTGCTGCCAGGACTACAGAATTTGCAGGCTTAATAAGAGCACAACTGCTAACAGTGACCATGACTAAGGAATGTGTGCTTTAACCCAGCTAACACTGAAATGTTCTAGATGAAAAAATGTATGTGGTTTTTTTTTGTACCACAGCCTAGAATCACCAATGGAATTTGTGCTGGGCTGGACAGAACATTTGTTCAAATACTTGCCCCGAGTGGAGACCAGATACGGATGAGTAGGTGCACATTTCTGTTTGTTTTGACTCAGTTCAGAGATATTACTTGTGACTGAAAAAGCCAAGGTGCCATAAAGCTGTCCACCAGAGTGAGTTAACAGTGAAGCTCCGTGTAAACCCTAAATTTGTGAAGAAATGAAGTTCTGAGGGAGGGATTTTATGCTGGTATGACAGACCGTGCGTAAGTATATTTGTCTGACAACCGATGCATGTGTCAGTGTGAGAGGGCATGTGTGTATTTCAGAGAGAGAGAGAGAGAGAGAGAGAGAGAGAGAGAGAGAGACCAAAAGAGAGAGAGAGAGAGAGAGAGAGAGAGAGAGAGATTTTGAGATTTAAAAACCCTTTTATTGAGACATCGTTCAACCACAGAAATTACTGTACTTCAAAATAAAAATAATAGACAATCAACATAAAGAGAAAAGCTACCAAAAAAACTAACCACAGGCAGAAAAGAGAGAATAGATAGAGAAAAGAGACAGAGAGAGAGAGAGAGAGAGAGATAGAGAGAGACTATCATTCACTGTGTAAATTCTGTGTGTGCGTGCTTCTGTGTGTTTGCCCACACGCGCATTACTGTTAAAATGGCACTCGGGGTGCCTGAGGCCAGACTTGTGGCACCGAGTGAACAACTGTATCAGCGCTTTCAGGACCTGATTACTTTATTGAGTGAGCTGCCACAGTTCGTTTACGTCCGTGCATGACACGGCTTCACGGCTCTCGGCTCACGCACAAAATCCCGATCCGTGAGAGAGGAGCAACGATTAAGCACTGGGGCAGCAGAGAATCCGGGGCGGAGTATCGCTGTTCAAAGGCACGTGATCTGAACTGCTGCAACAAAATATAAAGTGAAAAGAAAAAAAAAATATATACAGCAGATGTGTATATACACTCACCAGCCACATTATTAGGTACACCTGCTTGTTAACACAAATCGGCTGCTCCTAAAAGCAATGAATCATGTGGCTGCAACTCAGTATATAAAGCGTGCGGTCATGGTGAAGGTGCGGTTTGTTTTTTTGTTGTTCAACCAAACATTACAATGGGCAAAATGTGTGATCTAACTGACTTTGATTGTGATATGATTGTCGTTGCCAGACGTGGAAGTTCCAGAATTTCAGAAACTTCCCTCCGGGGGGTTTTCATGCACTAGTTTGAATGGTGCGATTGACAAAAAACATCCAGTGAGTGGCAGTACTGTGGGTGAACACACCTTGTTAATGAGAGAGGCCAGAGGAGCATGGGCAGACTCGTTCAAGCGAACAGAATGGCCACAAATGCTAAAAATAACAGCCGTTATGCATATACATATATAATATACATATATAGTTATATATGCAGCCCGTAAGTATTTGGACGGTGACTAAGTTTTTGTTGTTTTGGCTCTGTACTCCAGCACATTGGATTTTAAATGAAACAATGAATATGTGGCATTTACCAGCATATTCACTGTGTTTGATGCAGATAATGCTTCAAATGGCTGAATTTGAGGATTGTTTGATGCATATGCCAAAATTTGCTGACATAGCAGAAAAGATTATCAAGGGTTGATAAAATAACCTCCCGGAACAATGTAAGTCTCATTAAATGGCACCATTGTCTTGCTTTTGGAAGAAGGACTGCATTGACATATTCATGACAGAGGTGAGTATAACCGCACATCGTGATTGGTAGAAAAAATCAATCAAATCAATAAAGACAAATGGGCTCAACAATAGTCAAGAAGAATAGCAATGGCAGCTCATACAATACCACGTTAAAACAATCTCAGTGGAGAACATAATAATTTAACGGACCCTGATGAAAGTTTAATTCTGCAATATTTAAAGTGAACTCCATTTTCTCTGGAGTGTAGAGTTCTTTTTCAAAAAACCTGGACAATGCCGCGGATGGATTTAGAAGGCAGCCCGGACGGCCATGCTATAGCCTGACTGCGGCGGGGGGGGGCTGATGGGACAGAGACCCGGGGGGGGGGGGGGGGGGGGGGCGTTATTGATGTGCTGTCGTGGCCCCCCGAGCGTCTCTCCAGCTCCGTCCAATTACTGCCTCTGATCACAGCGGCAATTTACCAGGCCCCGCAATGAAAGGGCGCAGGCACTTTCCATCACGCTGAAAGGCTGCTGAGTCATAAATCCATGGCGAGTCTCTGGACGGGGAACGCGAGAGGGCCGTATCGATCCGGCTCGGGCCCGATCCATACCCTGCCAGCTCTCAGACCCGCGCGGCTCGCCGAGCGGATTCTGTCCTCTTTCGGTTGAAGGACACGCAGGACCGCAGCCGTGAATCTATGCGCTGAATCACGTCGATACCGCGCCATAACCTGTCAACCAGCTCCTGCCCCAAACAGATAGCTGAAGGCCGGGTTACACGTGATGGTAATTTAATCGATTTCATCTCGTTTTTTAAAATCGTTTTTAATACACGCACGTCCGGTCCTCAGCGCGAATGACGCGTGGAGGAAATGCGAGGTATGCGTGTTGGACGCCGTTGAGGAAAAAGGGGAAACTGAGGCCCTCTTCAGTGCGAAAAAAAACCGAACGGCGAGCGACCAGTAAACACGTCTGCGACGGCTTTAAGAGCTGACGGCGGAGACCACACATTCTGCTCGCATCACCCTGGCAGCCGGCGCACATTTCCAGGGCCTCTGACGTGCCCTGGAAAATGACAGGATTCGAAAACACGCATCTTACTCTTCGCTCCCATTATAACGTTACGCCCGCGTGTCAAGTTCAAGTTTATTTGAACGGAAACCAGAAAACAATTTGAGGGCTTTTCCCATACATATTTGTGGGACACGCAACGGCAACGTATGTCATATTTACCGAAGGGAAGGCAATTATAAACAAAACACACAGTCGCACGTACGTCTTCGCTGCGAACACACGTTACATCCCAAAGAAAATAAACACGTCTCAAAGTCCTTCGACGTAAATTACATCTGATGCCTCCACGGCTCTTCAAAACAAGCATCATATAACGTAAAACAAATATCTCCTCTCCGCATGGTTTTGCTCCTTTCCGTCGAAGAGTCTCCACCCTGAAGCTGACCCTCCGCCTCCACGGGAGAGATATTTTCAAACACACCCATCTTTTTACGAGTTTTGAGGGAACAATAAAAAAAAAATGAGTCAAATCAAAAATGGCTTCGCTCAGCCTGTTCACGGCCCAAGAACAACAGCGATGCCGCTTTCCCGTTGCGCGCGAAAGCCATCTTGACAACGCCACAGTTGCGCGTCGCCAGGGTTAACCTGTCAGAGAGCCGCGTGACTGGCAGGACTCGGTTTCCCAAGAGCCCATCCCCCCTCACCTTTTATTTTTTCACGTCGCTTTGCTCGCGCTCGCTTTGATCAAGGCCGGCTATCGAGCTAAGAGCGCGGCGAGCTGCCTGGCTGCAGAGGGCTAGCGTGTGAGGGGAAGCGTAGCACGTAGCGCGTAGCGCCTCGCCCTGGGCAGTCGGCCGCTGATCAGAGGGCCCTCTCAGAACGCGGCTGTCGCCGGCGGGACCCGCCGCTACGGAGGGACGGCCCCGGGGGGAGCGAGGAGCCCCAGACGGGCGAGTCCCATCGACCGGGCCCCTCTCACGTCTCCCTGGAAAAACGGTCAGAGCCAGATGTGCTCAAAAAAAAAAAAAAAGACGGACAGGTTCAAAGAAACCCAGAACCCTGACCCCGGCCCCTGACCCCGACTCTATCCGTGCGGACTGCAGAGAGGCCTGTCACGTCCGTGGACGGGATCGTTTCGGACGAGGTTGCCTTTTGTGACAGATCTGCCCCTGGCGTCTACAGCCAGCAGCTACTGGTACGGCTCCAGCACAGGTACTCAGCGATTCGATCCAGGGGACGGGGGGAAGGAGGGATGAAAGGGAAGCGCACAGATGTACCCCCGCTGGGGTTCGGGGGCCCCGCCAGAAAATGTCATATTCAGCAGCTGGTACAACCCGCTAGCCCCCCCAGCTCCCCCCCCCCCCTCCCCAATCCTCCCTGTGTTTGGCAGAGCCAATCCTGGGATGGCGTCGTGCTCTGAGGCCTTTTCTGGATTAGGCTATGCTAAAGAACAATGTTAGCGACTGTCTATCACGACACGCTAAAGATATCCTGGATCTGCCCTGCTGGGGCTTGCGTGGGAGCAGGTTCCCCGCCGAAGCAAAAGCCGGACCTCCCGTACGCAAACAATCTGGACTCCCTCAGGAGCCTCATGTGGGTGTCTTCGAATTAGCATTCTGGGCTGATTTTTTTTGAACCACCAACATGGAATTATTTCACTTTTAGTTCCATCAAAATACTTTTTTTTCGCATGATGTCACCCGCTGCATTTGGGCGGTATTTAAATAGAAAAATCGTGCTCTGTATGCTCTTTGATAGAACAACCAGTTCAAGGAAAGAGTCTGAGAGAGTTTGCCAATGTACATTCGACATTATTACCTTTCTTCTTCTTCTCGTTCTTCTTCTCGTTAAATTTTACAGGGGAAATGTTATGCTGTTTATAAATGTAATGCTATGCAATATTTAGCTGTATAAAATACGAGTACAATTCAGGTTTCAGGTGCAGTCAATTTCCTTTTCAGACTCAATGACAAATTTCAGAGATAGAATGATCTTTCTCTTCTCTGTACATCAGCAGTGTATGTACCAAGACTAAAACTAATGGAGTTTCTAAATGCAGTGTTATATTGCTTTGGGGTGGGGTTGTCAAATTGCTTAGGACAGAAGGTTACTCTACTGTTTTACTGAGATACTTCACCTGAAGTTCTTCTGTTGTCTAAAAGTACAATAATGTAAAATTTGACTCACATTGGATAAGGGTATCTATTAACATACTGTAAAGGTGTTTGTTATTTTGACGTCCCAGAAAGTAAAATTAAATTTAAAGATACATGCTAATCAATCAATTTTTATGTTGTTATCCTCTGAAAAACCGGATATTTGTCATGCATGTAAAATCTAATTTTCTCACCTCAGACAGGCACTTTAGCCACAGGAGGAGGCAGAGGGAGCAGGAGAATGTTTAAAATGAGGGCATTACTTCTCAATTAGTCCCTCAGCAACCCTCATTAGTTTCAATGATGTTGACACAAACAAACCCAGCATGCTGGCCCCGCTTCTCCGCTGAGGTCATCGCTACGGCAACTTCCCTGAGTCAGGTCTGTGAAGCTCAGCCTTAATAATGCATCTCTCGAACACCATCTTTTTATTACTCGCATTACGCTTATCTGCGAGGCGCAGTAAAGCTATGTTCAGCAGGGTAGACAGGAAGTGATCACTCCAGCCTTTGCTTCTTACTTTTATAGTTAGAAATGGCTTGAGTACAGAATCATGGAGGAGGGCCGCATGAATGCTTTATATTAGAAAAACGTGTTTATGCGAATACACAGAATTTTTGGCGGGTCACTATTTTTAATTTGGGCCTGATAAAATTCGACCCAGTTATATATATATATATATCATACACTTGTTCTTACGTGGGTTTTCTGTTTCCTGTGACATTTTAAAGTAAAAAAACAATCACAGATCATTTTTCTGCAGTGTATTTTACTGGCCAGTGGCTTGGTTTTAAATGACCAGGCCTGCAGTCTAGACTGAATTGCATGTTTTCAAAGTGAAAAAAAAGAACTGACTTGAGTTTCATTATTAATATTTTTGCCCCGTAGCCTTGCGATTTACAGAACGTTTGTGTAATTGAGCTATGTTGTTTTTCATTACGGCCTCTGAGGTAGTTTAATCTTACTTCCTCTGTGTCCATTCATTGCAGAGACAGTGGCTGGCTCGGCATAATTTTTGCTGGAGGGGTTAGCTGGCCAGGAAGAAGAGGAGCAGCGTGATCTCTGGCATGTTTGAGAAAGAGGCCGTCCCTTTCACTCCAAGGTGATCACCTTCAGTCCCAACCGTCAGGCCTCATCAACCAGTGAAAAGGTGCCAGTGACTTCTGACGTTCTCGTTATTGTCAGACAGATACTCGTCAGGAACGCGGGATGACCAGTGAAAATGAGCAGCAGTGTTCCAAACTACTGTACCTGCGCCAGAATCCATATTGATTCTAGACCAGGGGTGAGGAACTGAGAGAAATTTAATGCGCAGAGATTAGCATGTATCAGAGATTTAGGCAAAGCAAATCCTTGGCAATGTTAGCCAGCCGCTACATGTCAAACTATGAAATAAAAGTAAGATGGGGGAATTCACAAAATGCACACAAGGAGATAAGGGGACACATTTAATCCAGCACCCATAAAGTTTTATTGTGAAAATTAAATTAGTATTAATTGTGTTAATGTGGTACTGCTATATTTTACCTTTAATATTTTATTATATGTTTTGTGTCAAGATTATTTATAAGGCATAGAATTGGCAACTAAAAATGCATTTCCCTAAAACGGGATAATAAAGCACCACTTTATAAAGCCTTACGATCTAAAGGAGCTGGATCAGACTAGTCAGAGCGCAGACAATGGGTCTCCTGGCACCATTAATGGATTTGTTTATTTTTATTTTTTTTTCAAGAAGCTGCTCCACTTTAAGACATCAGACTCTAATTTCCCACAGCTGTCAGAGCATGAAAGTAACGAGTGGCTCTCCGGAGGGCTTTCGATTTCGCACGGCCTTGGGACGGCTGGAGCAGGTTCACATCAGGATCGACGATTAACTACGGACGATGCGCGGCAAATAACGCCGACGCGGAGCAGTTAAAATGGGACAGCGTTCAAATGTCATACTGTATGTCCATGAGCAACATCCAATCTCAAATCATATAGCGGCATGTATGATTGCACAAAGTACGACAAACATGGCACATACCTGGTAATGTTTTAAAACACATCTATAGGTGTAGTTTGAAGTGCATGTCATGTCTTCCTGCATCAGTTTGAATACAGTATTTATGGACAGTGCAATGCACAGCGTGCGAAGCAGGATTTCATGTCAGCTTCAAGCCTCAGATGTTGAGCCTACAAGCTAACTAAGCTAACTAGCTCCCCCTGTTGGAAGGAAAGATCACTTGTAAAATGCTATACAGCAGGTTTGTATAACAACAACAACAACAACAACAATTCTAATAATAATGCTAATAATAATAATAATTTCCTAAATATGTACATGCATACAACAATATAAACTGCCTTAGAGGGCTTCTTTAAATACACGGACAGTAAACAAGCTTGGTTTAAGAGGTGATAAACTCTTAACTAAAGTTTTACAGTCATATTGGTCATCATACAGAATGTGATAAAAATCTGCTCATACAAATTCAGGCCCTTTTTGACAACTGAAGATAAGGTTTCAAATATGTCCTACCATGTTATGTTTCCCTAATGCTGCTCCTATGTATTTTGTGTCATAATAATGCTGTGAAGATACAGTGAGAACATATGGACAACCTTTCACATCACATAAAGCGTCATCACACAAATGGCTTGACATTCTCAAACCCACAGTTCTGAAAGCTGTGTTCTAGGAGAAGGAGCATCGCAAAACGACATGGGAGCAAGCAGCAAAAGAGAAGGAACATTTAGCCCTCAAACACATCCTTGGCTGAGCTACGGTTTTAGGAACCTCAGGATGTAAAACTTCCGAAGGCCTGGCTCCTCCGCGCTCCTCGGCGCGCGGTGGCGGAGCGGCCCCCTTTTTTCGGGAGCGCGGTTGGCTTTGTAGGTCAGAGAGGAGAAGGAGGCGCGAGGAGGCCGGGCCCGGGCGGGAGCGGCGCCACCGGTGGCCATTAGGGTCACAGATGCTCGGGTCCAGATGTTCCTCTGCCCGCGCGGCGCCGGGGGCGACGCCTCGCCCAGAGGAGGAGAGGGGAGCATCTGTCTGCGCCTCCCCACAGACACCAGCCTCCTGTCAGCCTGTCCAATTCAAACCGGGCTGGTAACAAGGTCACCTCTCGCTCTTTCTCCCCCTCTCTCTCTCTCTACCGCTTCTTTCAACCCTGCACTACACGGAAGAGGACAGGCAAAAGTTTGCCGCGATGAACGCATCCACCATGATAACGTATTCCTGCCGACAACTTAGGCGCTGGAATTTCTGCCCGGAGCGAGCAAAGATAATTGTATCCAGTCTACAAAGCCTTCACAGTCATGGAGTGGTGGCTCCTACAGAAATCTTAGGCCCTCAGGCATCGCGCAGTCACAGATCACACACAGCTTATTTTTATACTCCGCCATTTTGTTTCTTCGTCAGGAATGAAATGAACGTGTTAACGGGGAACAGTGAGCTATCATATCCTGAAATTAATGGTAGGCGATGAATGATGAACGTGTTCCTCCTCGGCGAACGAAGGGAGGCGTGGCGTGGAGGTTTGCGTACCATTCGGCGAGGGCTGAGGTTGAGACGGCAGACAGACATTTCGTTTGTGAAAGGGCCGCTTTAGCTGCGCATGATTCCGGCGCGTGATCCCTTCTCTCTGCCGGGAGCGAACGCAGATGAAAACAGGTGTGCTACCGGCTCGCCAGCCTCTCGAGAAGAAATGCTCTGCTCTGTCAAGGATAACTCACTAAATTTGTTATTTTTTAACAAAGAACAAGTAAAGGCCCCAGCATGTTTACCGTTTCATTTGAGCTAGTAAATGGGTAATAGAGGGAGTCGTGAAGCACATAATGCTGTCAAGGGTGGTTGACCTTTTGCTTTCAATTGCTTAAGATTGCTTAAGGTGCTTAAAGTTAATTTCTGTTGTGCTTTCAATGGCCAAATGCTATTAATGAAAGCAATTAGATTATGAATGCAGTGAGTTCTGCACATGTGATACTGTTTTTGTGTAGTGAGCACAACAAACAAATAAAATACATTTTACAACAAAAACAAAATGACAATATAATGAATATCTTAAATTAAGATATTAATTTAAACACAGATTAAAAATGATCATGTTGTATCATCATTTCCATCCATGCACCTTTACACAGACACAGACACACACACACACACGTGCATACCGAACGCACGCACGTGCACACACACACACACACACACACACACACGCACACACAAATATTGTCTTGCACAGTACAATATTAGTGTCATCTGCCCAAACACATTCACATATAATCCAAAGGCATTATCAAGCTGTAGTTCACATGCCTGAAAATTAATATGTACTTAAAAACACTACTTACCTTACTGACAGGTATATAAAGTAATTTTGTATCAGTTGTATTGTAAAGTACAGCGTGAGGAAAGCTTATTGTAATACCATGAACACACCTCTCCTATACTGTACATTAGGAGGATAACAGGCAAAAGCTAACCCCTTCTCCTATTAGTTTTGAACTTTGTCCTTGTCCAGAGCAAAAATTTTTGTGCCAATACATTCAGCATTCTTCACTGCCTGACCTTCGATCCCTGGAGCCTCTTGTATTGCCCCCCTCTGGATTTTTTTTTTTACCATAATAACTATTTTCATGACCTTTCTCATTTTATTCACTGAAAGTAAACCAGAGCATGCCAAATACTACATCTTATAAAATTCCCTTTATTCCACAGAACAGACAAAGCAAACATTCAATACCAAGAATAGCCTTGACAGTACTAATATCAGTGCCCCCGGCTCCACAACAGGCATTGAAGTTACAGTACAAGCTGCTATTAGTGCACGCTGCTACAGTGCTAGCTGCTTTCATAACTGCTGTGACCTGAGAGCAGAATAACATTGGTGATTCTACAAGCCTACTAATTCCAATCAACATTCTTTAACTTAGGATAATAATAAAAAGATTATTTTTCACCTTGTTGTGTAAGGTATTGGAATGTACCCACACAAATACACACATTCCTGAATTGTGGACTACTTCAGAATGAAATAATAAATAAACTAAATGTATACAATAAAATAAACAGCCAATATTTTACATAAAGTCTGAGCAACGGAGCTTCACAGCAAAAATTGAAAAGAATCAGAGGAACCTCCGGGATTCTCTCCCCAGGTGTACCTTGATAGCCTTGAGGTATTTTATTAAATTGCAAATCCAAGTTTTGGACCGGAAAATGCACAAAAGCACAACTGAATTTGAAACAAAACGAGAAGGATGTCTTCATTTAATTGCAAACTTCTCTATCACAAATGATTTTATGTTATCTACCTCATAAGAGAATCCTGCGGGTGCCAGTCATATGAATATAATATATATAATATAAATATCTACACACTGTACATGTATACATCATGCAGCCCAAATTTTAAAGTTCTTAATTCATACATTGCCCTCTGATGTTATGTGCCAACAAAAATGAAAGGGAAAAATCACAAGCCTCCTGAAAACACCAAGACATATGAAAAAATTATTTTAATAAAGAAAGAAAAAAAGTCAATATGGGGAAATCGGGTCATATTTTACAGGCTACTCACTTTATGCTTTGGACAGAATGGCTTCTGTCTTCAGTGACAATTAAGTAAAATTATGTTCATAACCCTTCATTAAATAATTTGCAGTACGTGTCCTATGGACGTCTCGTAGTTAACAGGAACCAAGATTTCCTGATGATGCAACTGGCAGATGCAATTTGCACCATTGCATCTGCACTCCACCGCTTGTGGTTGACAACTTCAGCAGGTTTGCAGTCTGCAAAGTAACCCTGCCCTGAGCCAGTTGCATCGACTATGTCAGGAACCACTAATTTCACTCTGGTACAACGATGATCTGGGAATATCCTGTTACTGTTACTCATAAGTAAAAAAAGCAAGCAAACTGCATTCTAATGACGTTGTGTGAATAGAGATTTTTATTTCAGATGTATATGACTCTTGATTTAACCGATAAATGCTGGGCAGCTGTTTAATAGGTGACTTAGTTGATGCGCCAGTCTTAACGACTACTTGTATTTTTATTTATTTTTATTTTTACATAGATTGCGTTGTTGCCGTTCTCGTTGTTAGTGTTAATCAGTTTAACCACCAGGGTCCAAGTTGAACTATGCGGTTGTTCCCTGTACTTGGACCGGTACTTCTCTCTAGGGGTTTCGTCATACTTGTTCCTGGTTATGGTTGTACACTTTGTTGTACGTCGCTCTGGATAAGAGCGTCTGCCAAATGCCTGTAATGTAATGTAAAAATGGAAATAATATCTACTGTACATCTGCATAACAATAAACACTCAAGTGTAATTTCTTATCTGTAAAAGGTATGGTTCGGATAGAGAACAGTGGTGTACAAGTATACACTGCAGTTTATAATCAGGCCTCTGATGAGCCTGGCTCGAGAAATGGCCAGAGAGAACAGGCAAGCAGTTTTTTTTTTTGGCTGCGGCGCAGGTACATTATCCGTGAACGGCCAATTAAATTTCATCCGATTCTTCTGGGCTGCGTTCGCGAAACTGAACATGCCTGTGGCAAGCGTGGGCTAACCACGGTCCTGGCAGCCGCGTTGTTTTCCCGAATCATTTAAATGTACCTGCTAACGAAACGCATCATTTCCTGAAGTTCTCCAATCGGCGAAAAGGGCTTCGGTTTTCGGCGGGGGCTTGTTGTGAGCCTGGGGGGCCGTAAAAAAAGCGTGGGGGACGCAGCGCGAGGAGAGAGAGAGAGAGAGAGAGAGAGACGAGGTAACTGAAGTAACCGTACGGCAGACACTCCGTGCGCCCCGTGTCCCCGACATTAATATTCATGAGGAGGCTTCTCTGGTTGGCTGCCCAGTCAGCAGCGGGGAAACACATGGCGAGCTCCTGGCAGAGGGGCGGCCGGGCGGAGCGGGGGCCGCGGGCCGAGGCGGAGGAGGCGGGCAGGGCCCGCGAGACCGGCTGAGGCCTCCATCTGCGGAGGGGGCCCGTAATTACTGAGAGGAGAGGAGAGGAGAGGAGGGGGGCGGCGGCATCACGCCATCTGCCAGCGGGGTGGCTCGCCGCGGCCCGGACGGGACCCGCCGGGGGGGGGGTGCGGGGTGCGGGGTGCGGGGGGTCGAGGCTGCTGTCGGACCATCTGATCCGGGGGGCTGGTTCGGGGGCCCCGCCTGAACGGGAGGCCAACGACGGGGGGAGACGAGAGGGGACGCGGGGCGCGGGTCCGGATGAACCGCCTCCCTCTCGCCCCTCTTTCTCCAGCGCGCCCCTCCGTACAACTCCGCCCTCACAAACATAACAAAGCGCTTGCTGAAGTTAGCCATCGCTGCGGATGAGCGCGAGAGTTTGTTTCGCTCGCCGTTCAAATTTTTTTTTTTGGAGTTCGTCTTTTTGTTTGTTCGAATTAGACACAGTGCTGCGTCAGCATGCCGCTGCAAATTGACTTGGAAGTGGCACCTGGGTTCCTGCGGAGATTTTATTAATGAGGAGGGCGATTATAATTATTAGATGGAGCAGATGAGGTGCGGGGCTGCGCGGAACTGATGCGTTTTGTCTCGCTGCAGGTGCGTGGAATGGGAGGCTCTGAGTTTGCTCACCTGGGACTTGCAGCTGTGGAGGAGACACCTGGGCCATTATCACAGAACCCTCCCCCCCCCCTCCCCCTTTCCACTCCCAAAATCCCCCCAGCCCCTCCCACAGCTGCCAGGTGTGTATCTACTTCGCTCAAGTCTTAATGCATCCCTGTTCCCCTCGCCCCCTGCAGGACAAAGGTAGGCGATGCGTTAACACGTCGCTCCTCTACTCAAGTTCTAGAAAGTTCTGTTGCTTGATGGAGACTGCTCTCATTCCCCTGAATGCCTACAGGAAATATTACACTACTGTACCTGTTATTGATGAGAAAAGATATGTCATTATATGAATATAAAAGGTCCTACACTGCATGTGACATAATCTTAGGGAACATTGACTCAAAATTGACAATTGGCAGTGGCTAGGTCTCTGGGGATTCAGAAATTTTAGAATTCAGCCAATGACTAATACTTAAAATTATAGTAAATTTCTTTATGTTATACACATTAACAAAATGCTTTTCTCTGTTCTACATATATGTATCTTTACCATCAAAAACACCTTTAACACAATAGAAATCTGTTGTGCTTTACTAAAGAGTAAAATGTTCAGTGTTAAATCAACTCTTTCAGAGTTTATATCTATGAGTCCACTATAGCCAGAGTTATAGTTGATTTACTAGATATTTTACAGTGTATTGCCACCACACAGTTATAATTGGGAAGGCAGGTACACTGTCTACCAGGTTAGCAGTTTGGTCTATATATAAGAAAATGTTCCATGTGATACGAGATGCTCACAGCACACCCACAATCTTTGATAAACAGAACGTGACTTATTTGTCACCCTAAATTTGAGATTGTGTCTTTACTGTCAAATGTCTGCCCTTTATTCAGTTTCCCCCTATTGAGTCAGAAGCTATTTCTTGGTGTTTTCAAAAGTCTTGTGAATGTGCAATTATAACCGTAAAATGACTTAGGACTAGTGAACAACAAAGCTGTAAGTTCAGTAAAATCTGACCGTTGAAACAAGCGCTTCATGAACATGTTATCTCGGCTCGCGCGCGGATTCAGCAGGAACATTGAAAACGCGGGTCTAATTACGGAATGCAATATGTGATTAACAGTCCTTATGCCACGTCCCTCCTCGTCCAATCCGCGCAGGGGAGGAAGTCTGCTTTTGTCCATATTTCGCGCAGTCTCCCTGCAGCTGTCAAACGGCCTGGGTCCCCCAGCCTGCTCTTTGAAGAAGCCCCGTCGCAGGATTTCATCAGCCTGTTTCAACAGATTGGTAGAATAGAAAATGCGGGGAGGAAGGGGGTGGAGGGGGGGGAGGAAGGGGGGGGAGGGGGGAAGGGGGGGGTCTCTGGTGTGGTGGTAAAGTGGCCGCCTTTGATCGCAGTCCACTTTGTTTTTTCCGCCTGTCAAGCCTGATGAAAATCAACTTCAGAGTAATGGCTCTGACTCACCTGACTTATTTCAGGAGCCGAGATAAACTTTCACTCGTTTCCCTGCACTGTGCAGTGCACTGTGGGCAAGACAAAAGCGACTGTATGTCCTCTGAAAAGAACGTCCGTCAAATTTGCTGTGTACTGCAGTTCCACTGTTGTACACAGAATTTACATATTGCCAGTCCAGAAATGAATTCTCATTTTCAATATAAATATGCTTATAGTATACTTCAGAATTTACACGAGTGCGAGTATTTATGCAGAATATTTGAATATGTACATATGTAATACTGAAACAGTGGGTTTCTTAGGGACGGTGATGGTGGTGTCTCCTAGAGAATGAACAATCGCCACCCTGTTCGTTAGGTATGCTAATATTCTGCCTCTGCCGTCTCAGGAGTGAAAGCCACTCTGCTTCGCTTAATGACAACGCGGAGGCACCAGGGCTTTGCTCCTCTTCTCCCTCCCTCCCTCCCTCCCTCCCTCCCTCCTTCTCTTTAATCTGCTCTCTCGTTCCCCTCCCTCCCTCCCTTTAATCTGTTCTCCAAATGAGGTACAGCTGTGTGGACCAGGTGCTGCCATCCCCTCAGACGGAGCAGGAAATGATGAAATCCAAAGTGTTCACTTCAAATGTGACAGATGTGCTGTCAGCTCCCAGGTCACTGTCTGAGACACGCACAACCCCAGCTCCCACCAACCCCGGCACGCATACACACACGCACACAAACACACATACAAGCACACACACACACACACACACACACATCCATGCAAACAAGCACCCACACACACACACATACATATCTATATACTGTGTACTGTATGTATATAATATATTCTAATTGTTTATTAGCACCAGTGTATCTCATATGGTTATCCACAGCTGTGCATTTGAATTTAGCTGTGTTCAGACAACCAACTCTATTCTAGGAGCTCAATGAACAGTGTTTTATGTATTATATATGTTTTAGAAAACAAATGCGTATTTAGAGTAGAAATGATGGCATTTAAAACATTATCTCTGTCTTAATGTTGAACAGTGCCTGCTTGGTATTACAAGCAACAATAATACCTTTCCACACTGCTCTCTTCCTCTTAAATGGCATGTAGAATGGGTCTCTGTGTAATAAAATCGAGAAATGTTTTTCTTCTTTTTTTTGAGGAACCAGAAATTGAATCCCACTGTGAGTCTGGATGGCTTGGTATGCACTTGATACATGGGAATTAAGGTTAAAGTTGACTTTTATGTTTTCATTATTCACAACAGTAACATCAAGAAATTGCAAGGCCAGGCATTGATCTTATTCCTTTGAATGGCCCTAGGCAACATTTTAAATAGGAAAACAAATTAGCGAATGAGATCTTCAGAGTTTAACTGCAAATGTTCTTTGTGCAAGCTTCATCTCTTAAGAGTAGAGTTTGGTTATGTTAAATGTAGAAGAAAAGGCCACGTGGATTCAGGTGGTCATGGATTGCCTGTTTGGTCTCCTTTAAAATTAATTGGGTTTGATGATTCATAGTCATCGATATGTTACAAACTGAGACCTGAAATGGAACTGAGGCATCCTGCTAATACAAAAAAAGAAAAAATAATAATAATTTTAAAAAAATAGACGGTGTGTGGGAGGTAGCTTTACGATATTTATGCTATACATAAATAGGAATGTCAAGCATAGATATACACACAGATCATTATCATGGAGCAGCACATATGTGAGTGAAGTATGCTCATCATGTGTGCCTATGCTTTCTTCTATATCCATCTAAACCTTTATTCTCCATAGAGAATATCACAACATCAACAACAATGACAAAACAAAAATAAATAAATAAAATAAAAATGATAATAATAATAGTTTCATAGGAATGTTCTACAGTAAGATAGCACAAGGTGCTTTACAAAGATACTAAAACAAAAAGGTAAAATAAGGACAAGATACAGCAAGACATACTCCGGAGATCAAATAAAAACAATCATTAAACTGCATGGAACCACTCCAGAAACGTATGGAAAATACAATCAAACAATAAGACAGAAAAAGAAAAAAAAAATTAGTAAAGCAGCTAGGGAAATGCTATCCTAAAAACATGTTTTCAGCTGTGCTTGAAAAACTCGAACTGAGCGCAACCATTAAAGATCTGCTGGTTCTTTTCTACGGCTCGACTGACTTGTCCAAAGGACATCTCCCTTGTCGTAACTCTGATGAAACCTTGCGGGTGCCGAGCTCCCCCTCTGCTCGCAGTGCAAACGGACAAGGCTCAGCAGCGGAGCTCTGCGATGCTCCCGCTAGTTCTGCCTCCTGGCAGCTGACATCCTGCCTTCCGCCTCAGGCCTTCTCGCGATGAAGCCCAGCGCTGCAGGCCACGAACGCGGCACGGGCGAGGGAAGACCGGGCGAACCCTCGGCCCTTCAGCCTCCCCCAGAGACCCACGCAGCGTGGTTCACATTCGTCCATACAGAGAGGACAGCGTAGCCTAGCTGCTTTACGCCGAACTGGACAAAACCGGCCGCGATACTGCATTCTCATTATAGTCTGATGATCGGATCCTCGCTCACAACCCAGCACGCAGGCCGCAGGCAGGGTATGCGGGGAAAGGTCTCTCTCCAGAAGAGAGAAATGAGAATGAAGTATATTCTCCCTGTTTTTCATGGTTCTGCACCAGGTTGGGGAGGCTGTCTTTATCCTTTTCATTTTATTATGTAGAGTAAACACATACCGATAGGAATTGAATCCTTTTGGTAAATTTGCTTTCAAGGAAATCAAAATATATTAAAAAAAAAGAATTGATTTATTTTTTCCAAGAAGAGCTGTGGCACATGTCTCTGGCGGAATGAGACATAACGATACCTCGGTTGCAACCTTAAGAAATAAAATATTCACTAGGTTGGTAATAGAACTGTCAGAACAAAACTAAACGCATTATGTAGAATGGCAGTGTCATCCACCTCGGGACTTTCCCATTTTAATATTTCTGCTCAATTTTCCTAGTAACTTTATACGAGTCTCCAAATATGTATCACACCCCTGCAGCTGCAGTACCGCACACAATTCTGAAAAAAACTGACTTCGTCACAGCTTCGCGTAAATTCCCAGAAGCAACACTCAGCTCTTCGTGAGAAAGACATCGGTTTTGGTACCGGAGACCCCAAGCTCGGTCTTATCTCGCGCTGTGGTTTCTAGAAACCTTCTCAGCTGAGATCAGAGCAGTCAATCCCAAGCAGATACAGCAATTTGAGCCTCTGTTTGAGGAATTATGGTACCTTTTTTGGCACAACAGTGATCAAATGTGATGAGTTTAAAAGTATTTTTGGATGAACAGTATAATTTTAATTTTAGTTTATTTGATTATTTGTGTTGTCATACATATATATAAAATATATACAGAGACAGGAAATTAGATATTTATTAAATTTATATGTACAGGTATTTGGGGAAAAAACATGAAGGGATTAAAGGTTGTCCACCTTAAATAAAGGTAATACGTTCAATGTGAATGAAGTGCTGCAATGATTAGTTTAGTGACAATTCTTACTTGTTTAAACCACTGAATATTACATTACCATACTTCACTCATATAATATTCTCTCCATTATCATGCTGATCTGATCCATTAATTGACATCTTTATCCTTTTCATACATTTTGGCATAATTTTGAAAGGTATAATTTCATTCAACATGATTTAAAAGAACTTTCAGATTATAGGCAAATTTTAGAAATACTTCCAAACTGGCACAAGTGTTAAACTGAAGCCTGGCTGAAAGGGAAAGTAGGACTGAAAAAAAAAAGAAAAAACCACAGTCAAAGTTTGCAAGGCATGCAATGCAACAGAGTTGCAGAAGAAAGCAGAAACAAATAAAGAAGTTTATTTACATACGGCTACCTTGGTCACCACCACAAAAAAAAAAAACTAAACAAAACAGTAGATGAGAATTTCAAGTATTCATGTGCACACAAAGATCAATATGATGGATATCATATTAATGGGGATATATGTTTAAGAGATAAACTTTTACATTTCAATAATATAAAATCGTTTATATTATTATTCATATATTATATCATTTTTGTAAATGTAATGTTTAAAAATAATTAAGAGTGGATTGCTTTATATATACTTGATATGCAAAAAAATCACGAGACATTTGCGTGTCAAAACAGCTTGGCTTTGCAGATTGGTAACCTTTATTTTTGGATGAAAATTGAGCCAGTGAGATTGATGACACTCGGTAATACACGATAGTATTTATTTGTTGCATTCTAATATTCCTCTGGCCAGTATCTTCCACTTCACCTCTGTTAACACGTCAAAACAGAATGAGAACTCCTTTTGAGAACACAATTTAGATACTGCAATACAAATAATCTTCCGAAAGAGCGTCACTGCTGGGGACAGGAAAACTATATTGGATTGAATGTACAAAACTGTTCTATTATTAATATTAACAATACACGGGCCTCACAAAAACATATTTTTACTGACATGTAGACGCTGGTGGGTTTGTGAGTGCAGTTTTTTTATTGGTGTTAAAGTCTAAGGAATGCATATAACATACAGGAATTTTTATATGTGCCATGTGACCTGCATTGACCCCCCCCCCCCCCCCCCCCTCATCAATAACTTCAAGTTCTGACTAACAATTTGAGAATCGCTGGGCCCAAACAGCCTTTATACTCTGAGCTAGTGGGAGAACGAGCGAAGCCATGCCTTGGGCCAGGTTTAATCCGAAGTTTGCACTGGATAAAAAGGGGCTCTAGTGACAGCTTGCCAAACCATTTAGGGACCGCAGAAATCCGCTCGGCAGATGGGTGCCTCCATTTTACATCTCGCTTGAGTAAAGCCATCCATCTCCACGAGCAAAGCAGACAATCTGTGCTGGAGCGAGCGGAAATTCGAGGAACCCGCAGAAAATGAGAGGACGAATGCGGGAGCACAGCTCAGGCTTGGTAACGGCCCTGGTGCTTTTCCCTCGCCGGCTGACGGAGCTGGGGGCGGGTGGCACAGCTGGGATTTGCACATGGTGCCGCAAAGAACTACAGGTCCCAGCAGGCTTTGCGACAGAGCTGCACCAGCTGTCCATGTTTTGTAGATCGGTCCTTAGGATACCCAGCCTCGGTAAAGAGATTGCAAAACAACGAGGGCCAAATTGCAATATCCGCAGATGTCCGTCTGTTGTTCCTGCTTTTAGAGGATATATTTTGTAACCAAGTTTTCTCCGCATTCGGTGGCACGGTAAGTTTAGTCAAGGTTTGACAATTTAAAGAAACGGAAGCAAAGAAAAACACTGTTCTGATTCTGTTCTACTCCCCCCGTCCCACCTTTTGTTTAATTTAATCTTGTGTGCCAGCCCATTAGCCTCCCTTACCAGCTGTTACTGTCTTCAAACATGCAGTGCTGAAAGCTATGTGGGATACTCACAGACCCTGTGTGGGAGGTGGGGCTGATTCTGGTTTAATAAGTCTGCATGCAGGGGTGTTAAACTCATACATAATGTTCTCTGTGTCATACGCCACACTCATAGGGTAATGATGAGTAAATGTCTCTCCCGAGTCTCGATTATTACTATAGCTGGTGATATTGCTGGGGGGGGGGACTCTACACAAAATCAATTGTTTCTGTAAAGCGGCAAAACACATACATATGTACTGTATATACCATGAAAATCCTATTTTATTGTCTGTACTTTTGTCTCATATTCATCTTTTGATAGAATCCAAGCGCCTTATCTATATAGCAAAATAAATTTCACTTTACTGTTCCCATACTTTTTGGGGGCACAGTATGGAGTTCAATCATTATCCTCCTGGGGTCCCTGTAGACGCTCAAATCAAGTCAAGGAAGAGTCTAATCATACAACTGAGTGGCTATAAATTGTGACATTAATAACATCTGCAACTAATATGAGGAGAGTGGAAAAGTGAAACCTGGATGGAACATCCAAAGCCCACCCGATGAAAAGCATGTCTTTGAACAAACGAGAGCAACAGTGTCCACCTGGTATCCTGCATACAGACGAATTAGAATAAACTGAATGTGTTTCTTGCCAACATCGCTGCAAGTCACCTGTGCTTAATGAGTGGTTACTACTTTGTAGATAACCCACAGTTTCATTTTAGTCTACGGGGATGTACATACATTTAAATATAATCTTCAGTTGGTTTTATGGGCTGTGGGAAGGTGGTACCGTAAGTAGTGCTGTCGCCTTAGAGGAGGAAGGTACCGAGTTTGAATCAAAATTGTCCTTGGTATGACCGTGTGAGTGAATTGTCCTTGATATGAACGTGTGAGCGAATGGTAAATGGTAAATGGTAAATGGACTGCATTTATATAGCGCTTTTATCCAAAGCGCTTTACAATTGATGCCTCTCATTCGCCAGAGCAGTTAGGGGTTAGGTGTCTTGCTCAAGGACACTTCGACACGCCCAGGGCGGGATTTGAATGGTGTGCAGGCCTTACGATGGATGGGTGACCAGTGTCCCTGCTTTTCAACCAATGTATACCAAGGAAGGCTTCAACCTCGCAACCCTGACCAGTAAGCGCTTAAGAACACGGACGGGCGTGTGGTTCATAGGAAATTCACACCTGTTTCGTGGATTAAAAATAGTATTCCGTTATCAGCGCGAGCATCTGTCAGGTAAGCACACTTTTGAAAAATGCATACAGTAACCATCTGCGTGATCATGCGAACAGGTGCCGAACACCTGTGCATTCACAAAGTGTTTGTTAAATGAGCTCCAATGGAAAGTAATGATACTGAGGTGTGAAAACTAAGACTAATTATATGAAGCCGGGCTAGGGAGAGTTATGTAGGTTCTCAGCTTAAGAAGCCAGATTTTTAGGAAGCTGTTGTTTGTTTGCAATTTACTCTGCTCATCTCCATTCTACTTGTGTATTGACTGCTCAAGGACATTTTTTCATGAGGCTATTTGAAGTCACAGCACCCCCTTCAGGCAATGGATAAAAATAGGCATACTAGTTTTGATGTCACAATTTTGTTTTGATGTTTAGAAGTTTTAATAATACTTTCATCTCTATTTATGTCTGATTGTTCAGAAATGTTATTTTGGTCTCAACCACAAAAAGTCTTTTTTTAACATAATTACCTAAAAGCATGCTTGCTTTTACTATCTTTCAA
Source organism: Anguilla anguilla (assembly GCF_013347855.1). NCBI lineage: Eukaryota > Metazoa > Chordata > Actinopteri > Anguilliformes > Anguillidae > Anguilla > Anguilla anguilla. The sequence continues at coordinate 46,557,871 of NC_049206.1, read as the reverse complement.
TGTGTATTCTCCAGGCATTTTACATTTGAGATCAAACTTTCAAGAATTATAATGCCAGAAGCTGAAAGATAAATCTAAAATGAACGGCCTTCAGCCAAAACTAACACCTGTACCAAACATTCTTTAAGGGTCTCTCTTTAGTTGAAAGGTACATCTTTTCAGAACAAAGTAACAAGGCCTGACAGGGAAATTTGAAATAAACATCAGAAGAAGGATCAATGTGATGAACATGGACAAATAGAATGAAACACAACTGTATCTGAGAGCATTTCAGTAATGGGTGGGATTTCTCCATGTTACTCTGTGCAGTGTTACAGCAGCCATGCAAAATATGGCATTATCTAGGAATGAGGAATAAATGGAGAGATTCTACACACATGTCAGGGGTTGGAAAATAGCACCAAGGTGGATTGCAGAGAGAGAGAAATAGAGAGAGAGATGCAAATTTATGATCAGCTATTAAAGACTGATGTTCTGCAATTTATTAAAAAGGCATCAATATGTATATTTGATGTATACGATGATGATACTAAATGTGACACTATCAAGTATACGACAAATAGGACAATGATCTTACCGGCATGCAATTTTAGTTGAAATATTCAATATTTCATTTTAATGTTGGACAAAATTAATGCTGGCATTATACCTTGCACACTGAATTATGATTCTATACTAAATATCATGAAAATTTAATGTCTAAAGCTTAGGCTTTCATTGCTAAAACTGACACGTAGATTTATATATTTGATATAGTGAAAGATGATATCATTATATGGCGTCAGGAAACATATATTTGTATGTGGCACTTCAGTAGGGTGTTTGCGTTTTTGACACAGTGAATGACGATATGACATTAGACAGTGAATGACGAATGGTGGCAGGTGAGGTGCTCGAGTGCAAATGCAACCAAGGGCATGCAGATGCGAATGCGCATGCACGCACACACGCACACACACAGACACACACACACACGCAAGCATGCACACACAAACGCACGCACACATGAAAATACACGCATGCACACACACACACACACATGCTTGCATGCACGCACACACAAACACATGCACACATGCAGACACACACGGCCACACAGACGCACGTGCACACATGCACGCACACCTCTAGACACGCATCTACACGCACACACACGCACGTGCACACATGCACGCACACATGCGAACATACACGCACGCACACAAGCACGTGCTCACACGCACGCACACACACACACACACACACACACACACACAGGGACCGGGGGCGGAGATAAAGAGCACAGGGACCAGGCAGCTGTGGAGGGAGAAACAGGCCATAAGGATCGAGCGCTTGCCAAATCAACATCATCTATTATGAATGGCCCGGGATGCTCGGCCTGCTGGGAGCCAGGGCCAATCGCTGCGTCCCTTGCAGCCACGAATCTGTGTATAACACCTACACGCTGGCAGGAACACCGATCTGGAAGACCCAGCCTTTCACTTTCAAACACACGGAACTGCTGCACCGATCCAGTTTTGACCCGGGCAATAAACACTTAACATGTAGTGCACTTCAGCAATGTTGTTCACAGGTATGTTTCATTTATTCCATGCTGGCTGCAATCAAGCCTGGCTGTGTTCAATCAGCTGAATCTAATTATCAATTAAATTTTGTTCAAAGTTGATTGGTTGAGTAACTATAGTAGCAATGACTTTTTTTTACAGGGGTGATACGGATGTTTGATAACTGTTTAAAAATTATGTAAGTGAAATAAAAAAAAGTGTTTTGTGTTTACTCAGTTTCCCTTTGTCTTATATTACGTTTTGTCTAAAGATCTGAAACCATAATAGAGGAAATCAGGAAGGGGGAAATACTTTTTCAGAGCACTGTAGGCTTTTAACGGTGCTAATATTGTGACACCAGTGTTAGCAACATCCCCCAAAAGCGCCACTGAAAGTCGCATTGCCAGTAGCAAACGTCCTTTTAAACTGATTATATAGCCTTTATTGCAGCACAATCCTGTGGTTTCTTCCAATACAGAGTTTATGTCTGACTTGAAATGTGTGTTATTATAGTTAATGACATTACTTTGAATAGATATTTGGTGGATGTGTAGTGGCTACATTATTGTGATCATTTACAGTTATTTTAACCATTTTAAGCCCCTTTACAGTCACTTTAATGTTTTGTCCAAGAAGTAATTTTCTGTGGATTATTTTAACCCACACAAAAGGAATGAATATGCCAACATAAATGCATTCTGTGTTGCTTGCAGTACATCAATGTATTCCTGCACCCATTTACCCCATTTTTTTATTTATTCAGAGCATGTACTCGCGTGTGCCGACACACACACACACACACACACACACACACACACACACGTACAGTGTACTGTATGTGCTCAGACTAAATGAAATAACGGACTTGACGGGCCAGAAAGTCTTCAAAAAAATCGCATGAAATAGGAAATAAAATGAGAGCTAAGGCGGTGCATCTGATTTATACGTCACTCGGAGAAGGGGTGCTGCTTGGAATTTCATTTAACAGCAGGTGCAGAAAATAAGGTCGTATGTCTCCCCCTGATGTCCCCCTTGTGGGAATGACAATTAGTCAAAGGCTTCGCCGCCACTAACCCACTTAAACTGTTCTCTGCCTCCTCCCCTCCTTCCCCCCCCGCTCGCCGCGGATGACTTTGCGGCGTTCTTCCAGAACAAAGTTGCTGACATCTGTGGGCTCCGCGAGGCCTCCAGCTGCTCGAGCCGCAGCCTTCCCGCTCACCCGGCCGTCCCCTCCCGCCACGCGGCGCCTTCCACCTCCCGCTCGCGGAGATCCGATCTCGCCAACTTCCCGCCGTCTCGCAGGAACACCGGCCACCTGCTCTCTGGATCTGTCGATGTGGTCCCGGGTTAACTTTAATTCATTTCACCGCTCTGGATTTCTTCCTGGGCGGTGCAGCGAATAACAGAACAGTCGCCTCGCAGGAAGAAGGTACCGGGTTCGAAACCCCGCAGGGTGTGGAGTTTGCGTGTTCTCCCTGTGTCTGCATGGCTTTCCACCCCTCTCCCTAAGAGATGCAGTGGGCTAATTGGAGACTCTCAAAGGCCCATAGGTATGAATGTGTGAGTGAGTGGTGTGTGGGTGTTGTGATGGATTGGCGACCTGTCAAGTGTCTATTTCTGCCTCTCGCCCAGTGCATGCTGGGATAGGCTCCAGTGCCCCCCAGCCCCCACCCCATCCCCTGTGACCCTGGCCAGGTGGTTTAGAAAATGGATGGATGGAATCCTTCCCTCACGGCTAGCTAGCATTCAGACTGTCTGCAGACAGAAAAAACTAACAGGGCTGGGTAAACTATCACCCTGTCACTCTTTTACCTAAAACAGTTGAACCGTAGTTGAACTTGCTTACTCTTTAAACACTGCTCAGCCTTTTCTTCTACCATCAGCACACCATCAGGATCTCTGCAGTATTCCAGTGTCAGTCTGCTGTTTGGGGTATGGGAGTGATGCCCACTGCTTTGCATTTCACACTGGTCTTACCAATAACGTGTGAAAACCCCAGGGAATGGTGCTTAGTCCCCCTATTGTCATGTGATGCTGAAATGCCCTTATTTCTTTTTGTTCGCATTTTTAAATCACTGAATACTGGCCAATACTGGTCACATACATACCTATACTAAAATCTGGAAGATAAATTAACAGATTATGAACCAAAGAGGTTATTATCAATCAACAGGTCATAATTAATATGAAAATCTGAGCTTGTTTCTTCATTATACTTTCTATATGCATAGGTGCTCCACAGCACTGTATTTGGACCCTGGCTAAGAAAAGCAATTCTGTTGGTCCTGTGACATCATCTACATTTCCAGGGCAACCGCGGAACTTCACAGAGAATGGAGGGGATGGGACCTGGCCATTAAGGGACGCAGCTGGGCTGCACCTGCAAACACCTTCAGGACACCTAATGACTGCTGGACACCTCCTGGCACGTTCCTCTGGAAACCAGCTGCAGCCGGTGACGATTTGGAAAGAACGTTCTGTCAGATATGTGATATTCTGATCAGCAATTTCAAGGCTCAGCAGATTCACGCCTGCTTATTTAGGCACTCAAAAGATGCCAGAGGACATACCACAGCCAAATATCGCATTTATGCGCCATCCTTTGTAGGAACAAAACCAGCTTATAAAAATCAGGTAAGAAGAGGTTTCAGCCATTGTCGGTTGAATTGAAACTTTTGCACCACTAACCTCAGTCAGCATGGAGGGTCTTTTATCAAAATTGATAAAAGGTTGGTTTGAGGGGAGTCACAAAACTATGTTATATCATTGCACAGAATGGGGGGAATACATTTTTTGCTTTTGTCAGATTGTTAAAACCCAAATAACACTTATTTAAGAAGTATATTCACATAATCAGGAGTAGGCAGTGTAAAAAAATAGAAAGAAACAAAAGTAAAGGAAACCAGCCAGCTCCTCTTGTGGCCGCTTATCACAGAGAAACAGTACTCTTTTTAAACACTAGAGGGCAGAGTTTCATTTCATATCACTTTCCAGGGACTCACTATTTAGCTCTGCTGTGTGCAATAGTAATCACAGTGCTTCTAATTACTGTGTACAGATAGCATTACTATTCCTATGCAGCTCAAGACAGGTCTTAATAAACAGAGAGAAAATGTGACCTCCAGTTTAGTTGAGCATGGCCAATGGACATCCCAGCTATCCCTGTTGTAAGAATCAGGCACGCTGAACATTCGCACACTTAATTCTTTTATTGTCACAGTGATTTTTTTTTTTTTTTGGCAATATACAAGGTTACTATATTACAGGCTTTTCCATGTACAGTAAATACAAATTCAACCAAACACTTAGGATTTTTTCATTTGTATTAAAGCAAACCCATAAATACGATGAGCAATACAAAGCAAAACGGACAGGTGAGTCTCGGGTTCAAAGGCATTGCATTGTCAAAGACGTCACATAACTGGTTTGGCAAACTCAAGATCACACGAAGAAATCCGCCCGATGAACTGGAAAGGGTACAGAAACTGCACTGCATAAGGATCTAACACCAATCAGAGACGACTTTCAGAGAATCCATGGCAGCATTCAAGATGGCTTTTTTCAGGATACTAGTCCATAATATTATGTTTGCGTTTTTGAAAGGATCGCAAACATGTGCAGCCATATACCTTGCCTGTTAGCATAACAAAGTTCAAATGTTTCACAAATATAAATGCTAAAAGATGGTTTTGGGCCTTTCTTGGTGCCTTTCCTCTAATAGCCATCTCTTCATATTGCCTGTCTGCAGCAAGCTTCAGGCGGTGAAAGGTGTACGCTTTACACATTTTATGTGAACCTACGAAAAATGGCAGTAAGAATATAATATCATGAAGAGAATTATATAAAAGAATAAATATTTTCCCCAGAATATTTAAACCACCCAAACTGAAACCGCTGATTTGGTCGATCCACAAACACTGGCCTGAATCGCTTGACTGAGTGGAAATCTGTCATCTGTTAGATTTCAACAAACAAATGTGACAGAACTCCTTTATTTATTTACGGTGGTTTCAAAATGGTGCACGTAGTGCAAATGCATCAGATGAACGCATGCATGGTTGAACGAATCAACGCCGAATCCAGAGTGAACGCACAAAATCCAGTCCCATTTCTTATAAATACTGCAAATGCACACCAAAGTGCATGCGCCATTTTGAAACTTTCTGGGCTCGTGTTGTGATTGTCACAATTTGGTCCTACTATGATGCACACACAAAGAAATACAGTTCAAAACGTCAAACATGGCACACCTGGTTCAATTACAAAAAGTGGTTTGTTGCAGTAAGCGAGCCAATTGAAATTGAAGACCTGCATTCCATAAACCTCAGCTAATGGCTACAGGGCCAGTTGTACGATTCAGTTCCACTGAGTTGAATGAACATCTTGTTTTCTTAGTGTCACCTATACAGAACAGTACTGAACTGTATAAATATCAGAAGTGTGGAAACACATGGATATGCAACTTCAGTGGTTCTAATTGGACTACAGTATACAACAACAACAATAAAAGGGTATAAGAAATGTGACAGTGTGTGGTATGAATGGAATAAAACATAACTTACATGATCAATAATGATCTTTGTTTTATGCTCAAATGATCTTTTAGTTATGACTGCATTATGTAACAGTTCAGCTAATATCTTATGATATATAATTCATCCACTCAGCATTGGTTGGGCTCCAACTTTGAATATAACTAAAATGAAAATATTAATGATTTGTTGGACAAAAAAATTGTCAGATTCCAAAGGTTGTACTGATTGGTAAAATGAGGAAAAACAACTACAGCGATGCTGACTGCATATAGACGGGTTTAATTGCTACAGCTGTGCAAATAGGACAGAAAGAGGTTGAGTTGCAACAGCTGTGCTGATTGCAGAGAAAATGACTTAATTGCTACAGCTATGCTGATAGGTCAGAATGGTGCCTGACTGCTACAGCTGCCAGCTGATTGGACAAAAAAAAAAAAAAGATTCATGAGCATTCAAGAACAGTACACTTGAAGTGCTGTTTTTTTGGATTCTCAATGCTTCAGAAAAATGTTATTGTAACACAGTATGCTACAATATAAAACAAATGGAACTGTGTTACCTTTATTTACCTGACTTAAGTTGTATAACTGAAAATCTGCTCATCTGTCCCTGATACAACATGAATTGAATGTCAAATGAAGTTTCTCTGATGGTATAGTGCTTTTTTACCAGCTTTGTACAATGAAACTTTGAAGTGCATGGCATAAGCAGTGCTTAAGGTATTAAATTGATTTTAAAAGCCATAAAAACTTGCATAGATACAACAATGCAATGAAGTTATCCATTTGATACAAAAGTGTTGGTAAATGGTAATTGGACTGCATTTATATAGCGCTTTTATCCAAAGCGCTTTACAATTGATGCCTCTCATTCGCCAGAGCAGTTAGGGGTCAGGTGTCTTGCTCAAGGACACTTCGACACGCCCAGGGCGGGGTTTGAACCGGCAACCCTCCGACTGCCAGACAATCGGTCTTACCTCCTGAGCTATGTTGCCGTCGTTGGTCTGCAAATATATCAGCACATTTTATACGAACGGTCCCAACCTATCAAACCGGCCTCCATTTTGAAAGCAATGAGCATTATATTCATTTTAGTCCCCACTAAATCAAGGGTGTCCAATCTGATCCAAAAAGGGCCGGTGTGGGTGCAGGTTTTTGTTTTAACCGAGCTCTACAACACCTCGTTTAACTATTTAACTAATCATGGTCTTCAGTCAAGACCTTGATAAGTAGAATCAGGTGTCTTAGTGCTCGATTTAAAACAAAAACCTGCACCCACACCGGCTCTTTTTAGATAAGAGTAGACACCCCTGCTTTAAATGAACATTTAATTTGATTTTCAGAAACAAAACATGATTCAGACAAGTTGACATTAAATAAATTGTCAGGAATGATACATAACTGCCAGCAATAACACAGACACACGCTTTCCACCTTCAATGAAAAACGAATATGCTCAGAGCAAAATCTTACTGTGTGAGGTTTCCTAATAAATTTTTTAGCATCGCACAAACTCAACAGCGCAGAATGAGCAACTGTTCAATAATCCCTCTCTTTCAAAGGGCAGTTTCTACTGTGAACTCCAGCGACGTGAATGCAGGAAGAATTTTACCCCTTTTATAAAGCCACAAGCCATTTACCAGTTTGAACATCAGATTAAGCAAAATGCAAGAAAACAATCGAAGCACCTTCTGCGTATCTACAATAAAGCCAAAAAACATCAGCTCTCAACAAAACCAAAACAACCACATCACTTTCTCTGTTCATTTCACATAAGAGAGACATGGGATTTGTAATGTATGTTACACAATTAGCTATATGAAAAAAACCTAGAAATATGTTTGACACGGTATGACTGATTTGGGTTGAAGAGAGACTTAGTGATATCCTTGTATTAAAAAATGACCAGGAAAGGAATAGTCAATAGCAGAACTTGACAAAAATATGAAAAACTTAATTTAACGCACTGTTCTGTGGAAAAGGATGTATGTGCATTGTTGTCGAGATGCACAAATCAAAAATATCGCTTCCTGAACACAAGCACACACCTGCAGGACCAGGAAAGGAGAATTCAGTCACACATACCAGAAGTGACCACCAGGGGGAGTGTGCTCATCTCATCGGAGTACTAAATTTGTGCCACCCCACAAAATCCACACTGGAAAAATGTTATGAGGTAATGGAGAGAAAGACCCATACATAAATTACACTGCGCTTAACCAATACAAGACACCCGAGTCAGAAAGGTAAGTTCAGAAATCCCTTGTAATGCTCCCCTGACCCTATAATAAACCACCGCTTTCTACTGATACGCAGCAGCTGACCAGCGCTACACCACACCACAGAGGCTCTGAGGCCCCGCCTCCCTCCCACGCCCAGCAGCACGTAAGGTCTCCGCCTACCGTCCCGCCCCTTAAAGTCAAAGCTCTGCCTCAACAGCGTTGTGAGCCCAGCTGGGCCAATCGCACGGCTTTCCACGGGAGACCCTGACTTGCCGAAAATCAAAGCGCTCTCCGGCACGCGCGAGCGGAAAAAATAAACGAGAACAAAAGGGGGAGTTGGCCCATCGGTAACCAGCGAGTCTTTCCTCCTTCTTCTGCGTCCGTTCCTTTAAGTGGGCAGGGGGTCGTCGTCCCCCTTGCTGCACTTGCACTTGCAGCACAGGACGAAGGGCGTGGCCAGGAGGAGGAAGGGCGAGGCGACCAGGAGCAGGAGCCCAAACCCGGCGAATATCCCCACCACCTGTGGATGAAATGGGAATGGGAGATTTAGCAGAGCCTATATTCAGAAAATACTGGCAGTTCAGATGAGGCTACAACATTAAAACATTTTGGCACATAATATCTTGATCAGTGAAATGACCATCTTGAACTCTTCTGCATCACCACTCCACCATTACATGACATTACAGGCATTTAGCAGGCACTCTTACCCAGAGTGACTTTTTACATAGCATTTACATTCCATCGATTTATACAGCTGGATTTATACTGAAGCAATGCAGGTTAAGTACCGTGCTCAAGGGCACAGCAGCAGCGGAGAATCGAACCTACGACCTTTAGGTTGCAAGGCCAACTCCTAACCCATTATACTACACTGTCACCCAATCAGAACCTCCGTCAACTCTGAATTCCGTAGAGTTCCAGTTTTTAACTCAAAGGGCGGAAATAACAGCACAGTCCACTTATATTTAAAATCTCTTTAAAACAAACTGGCAAGATGCCAAAATATTATCACTTTCAATAATAGTCTTTCCATTGCTGACCAGCGGCATCCACTCAGCCCCCAAGAGCCTTCACTCCCCATTCACCTGTGAATTTATGGCATCTGTCCAAAGCAAGGCAGACATTAAACACCCATTTATGCCCAGCAAACTCAAATTCACCCCTCTGGCTGAAGGACTGTTGAATGCCCTTACATCAGTAAATAATTCTCATTCATTATTTTGTAGTGTAGCTATCATGACCAGGATAGTTAATGATACTGTTTAATTAAGCTACATTAAATGATCATGAATTGATTTCTAGACCAAACCTAAACCAAGCTGTGTGCTGTTGTAGTTGCTTGTTGATTCAGATGCTCCGTCTCCCCCAACCCAATTGTGCTAGAACAGGACCTGTGTCAAACCTCCACAGGCCTGGTAATTCCCAAAACTGAAACTTCACTGAATTTCAGATTGTGGGTATTTCATGCCACCAGTCAGGTGTGAAAACATACCAAACACAGTAACAGTTTCAAACACTTCCTCCTCTGTCACGATACTCCATAATACAACCCTGATCTGACATGAGAATTCCCACAAGGGGGCAGCAGAGAACAAAAAAAAAGAAGATTTATATTGGCATAAGGTATGTGATGTATGAATGCGCAAAAGCACAGACAGTCAACTCAGCAATTCAATTTCTGTTATTCAAAGCCCAATTCACTCTCAGGCATAGACCTGCTTTGTGTGAATGGGTCTGTAATATGAGGTAGGAATCCTGAATCAGCGGAAATGGCGCGAATTTGTAAGAACGTGACGACGCGTTCATGACTGGTTACAGCTACAGCTCTCCGGAGAGTTGATGCTGAGGCGAAGGTTGGGTTGGACGGAGTCCACCGTGCAGGCGTGCTTCCCAGAACTCAGTATGGAGTCGCGCTCGATATTGCGCCTCAAAGCGAATCCACAAGCTGAGGAGCTGACACAGAACACATGGGCTCCATACGAGCTTGCGGTCTAATGACAGGCTTTGCTGATGGCATCCAGGATCAAGGTTTTACCGCTGAATCAAAACAGACAGACACACACACACACACACACGCACATGCACATACACACAGACCAGCAGACAGACAGACAGACATGCAGACATATACACAAATACATAGTCACAAAGACACACACACACACACACACACACATGCACATACACATACACATGCACATACACACAGACCAGCAGAAAGACAGACAGACATGCAGACATATACACAAATACATAGTCACAAAGACACACACACACACATGCACATACACACAGACCAGCAGACAGACAGACAGACATGCAGACATATACACAAATACACAGTCACAAAGACACACACACACACACACACACACACATGCACATACACATACACACAGACCAGCAGACATATACACAAACACAGTCACAAAGACACACACACACACACAGACAGACAGACACACACAGACAAACAGACACACAGAGTCACGAACACACACACACACACACACACACAGTCACAAACACACACACACACACACACTGGACAGAGGAGCACACACACACACATCGAATAGAGGACCAGCTGGACAGTAAAATAAGGAGACATAGGCGGGACGTCTCCGTGCCTCACCTGGGTCCTGTGCCAGATGACCGAGGCTCTGGAGTGCCCCAGTTTGTTCCGGCAGGGCCCTTTGTCGTAATGAATCAACAGGAAGTCGTCCTGGGGGGAGAGGAGAGCACAGAAACACTGGCAACACATTCTACAGCACGTATGTGTGCGGGCGCCCACCCGCAGGGCCCTGACAGAAACCTCAGCGTAGCTGCGAGCGGATGGCGGGCCCGGAGAGACAGGAAGCAGCAGTGCGCACGGTGCCAGCCTGTAGGGCCCCGACAGAAATTCCAGCGCAGCCACGCACAGGAAGTAGAGACAGGAAGTAGCGATGCGCGCGGCGCGGCGGCGTACTCACGTCCAGGGACTCCAGGCAGTACCAGCAGAAGGCGTGCTTGCAGTTCTTGCACATCATCTGGGCGCAGCCCTCGTCCCGCTCGATGTACACCTTGCACTTGGGGCAGCGCTTGATCGGGGCGTCGTCCTCGTCGCCCTTGTAGAACAAGCTGAGGGAAGCGGGGGCGACGGCAACGTCAAACGCGATCGGCGAGCACAGTCCCGTCCCGCCCTCACGCACGTTTTCCTCTGGTCATGCTGTTAAATGCTACCATTTACAACATAAACAAAATATAGAATCTGACCACTGCACAAAGGTCAATGGGATAAACAACGCTAGGAACGATATCAAGCTAACTGGGCAACTGTATGATTAAACTATATGCTCGAAATGGGGTCTGCAGACTAGGAACCATGTGACTCCCTGATCATTCCAGATCTACTGTGGTACTAAATCGCACACAGCATTTAGAGCCTCAAGGCCATTCTCCAAATGAGAGAGACAAATGAAATCCAAACTAAAAACATTTACAGCTACAGCACTACACCATCAAAAAAAGATGACTTTTAAATGATTTTTTAAAGCCTCATGTATTTCATTAATTTAAGTGTGTCAACACTGATTAATTTGTTTGGGATTTGTTTTTTGAGAAGAGTGAGACAACCAATCAATTTTAATTCTGGCATCAGCCCAAAACAGATAAACTGTACTGCTTTACTGACAGAATATGAAAAAAAAATAAATAATATTATGTAATACATCGTTCAATATAACTACATTTCAGCTTCGAGAAAGCTGAATGAATGCGATTTCTGGAAGAATATGGCTTTAAGGACTTGAGGCCATTTTCTGTGACACTGGGTCCCTCTTTGACGCTCACGGAGGCATTGCCTCCATCTCCGTGGTAACTTGCTCTCTCTTACACGCGTCAGTTCCCTCGCGTGTCGCCAGAGGCCGCGCCTCGGAGACGGAAAGAAGGCCTGACAGGAAACTGTCCTGCTCAGTAACCGAGCGGCCTTCCTCTCTCCCCCCGCAGAGAGCAGGTAAGCCGATTTGCACTTCCAGGGCAATTCTCAGAGTATCGATCCGAACGGGAGGCAATTAAATCGCGCCTTTCGTTTCTCCTTCACGTGACGCTGATCGGCTAGCCGAAACGCTCGTTCCGACGACGGAGGACGGCGGCCCCCGACCGATTTTCAGCTGAGTGTTCGTATCGCTTTAAAGCACCGCTGCGCGCTCGCGAGCTAACAAAGAATTATGTTGCGGTGCGCGCACTGATGCCTGGAGTCAACTACGACGCTTTCGTTTTCTAAATGGGTAAAAAACCTCTCTGTAACCTTGGAAACCCATTCATGCGCCGATTCCCTGGAGTAATAAGAACCTGCCGTCAGATCAGAATAGAAGTTTGCCGGGCTCCACCGGGGATGAGTGTTTGGGAGCTTGCTTGTGTATCGTGGATTAGTGGCCTGGGTAACTGAGCGTTTAGCAGTGTGTTGTTTGTTCCTGTCTGGGTCATATTGACCATGCACTGCGTTCGCCAAACAAAACATGCTATTTTAAGACGATGAGTCACAAAGTGTTAAAACCTCCTCCAGTCCTACTAGCGAGACCGTAAGATGGAAGATATAAAAATGGACAAGAGCTACGCAGTCCACTGCTCAGTTTAACGCTTTATAATAGCAGAGACGATGATGGGAACGACAACGATGTTGGTGATGAGGATGAAAATAGATAATGATTAGGATGAGAATTTATCTCTGATTGGATTAGGCACATCTCATTGAGTGGCTGGTCCAATCAGCACGGAATTGAAAGCGTTGAACGTTAGCTGCCTGTAAAGTTGCTGATTATAATGATGGCGGTGACGGTGATTATGAAAGCCAGGCGGAGGCGGGGCCTAACCTGCTCTCCGCGGACAGGAAGGAGCTGGTGGGCGGGGTCTCCTGGCAGCCCTGGCCCGGGTGCCAGCCGGCCCTGCAGGCGGAGCAGAACTCCAGGCTGCAGACGGAGCACTGGACCAGCTGCGCCCCCGCGGGCTCCGCCTCCTGCAGCTGGCACACCGCCTGGCACGAGGAGGACGGGCACCAGGTCCTGCACGGGTCCAGCAGCACCTCTGCGACACGGGACACGACACGGCGTTGGCAACCCCCCTCCGCAAAGGACAACAGGGGCACGATGCCAGCCTGCTACTCAGCATGGCACCGTTCAGCGCCACACAAAAACCATCTCTGTATCTGCGGTGCCTGGTCGTTCATTCTTTAATACCGATCGCTGCTTTTGAAGCCATGACTGATAGTGTGTACGGCAGTGTGATCGATATTTCAATGCAACAATACAAACAATGTCTCGGTTTATTTCCAGAAAGAAGCATGCAATTAAATCCAGAAAAAATCCCACTTAAAATAAATTTGATAAAAAACCTGCAAAGGGCTCTCGGTTTCCCTGGTATTTTCGGCATCGCCCCCTCAGTCTTAATCAAGGGCAATACCAAGACAACACGGGATGCCTCCCCGAATTCACAATCAGTTTGATTTGCCACCGGGGGGCACCAGTGGAATTCATCAATTAAGGAGATGTACGCTAATCCTAGAGGTTGCAGGTTCAATTCCCAGGTCGGGCACCGCCAATGAAACCATTAGCATTTTACTTTCATACAACCTGAATTGCCTCAAGAAATATGCAGCGGTTAAAGACAGTGCATGCTTCCTTCTGCATACAAATACGGTATGTAAAGTAATATACAAAGCCTCGCTAAGGTGAGCATTACTATAAAAACCTGCAATTACACAGGTAGATTTGAGGCAAATTCCAAAGGCTTTTCAATGTTTTGAATTTCAGATAGTGTTGTAGAGATTTCTGTGTCCTGCAATGTCCCTGTGATTTGTGGTGAGCCAAAAGCACATTTGTGCACCCAATACGCTTACTTTCTTGGGAGTTCCAAGGAGCCCGTTTAACAAATGATGTCCAGAGGTATAGATGGCATAGATGCAGGCACGAGAACGAAAACCTTTCAACACGAGGCTGACAAGGATGTGCTCACCTTTCTCAAACTGCAGCTTCCTGTATCTCTGCATGATCTCTGCAGCCACCATGAGCTCGATCTGTGGGAGGCAGAACCGCAGACGTCACTGACGGTGACAACGTTGTGAATGGGGCGAATGTGTCAGTGACAGTTAGAAACCGTGGAAACGGAACAGAGTAGGAGCCAACCGCACAGCGTACTCCAGAACATTCCAAAAAACATACATCTGTGTTTTGGGCATTTTGGTTAAAAATCTAGAACTGTAAATACAAGTCCAGGTGGTTGTCAGTGCCACACGTATGACAGTACTTTTAGCCCAGGTTAAATAAAGATAAACAGAGAAAGTATTTAAGCTGCAGGGTTCTCATCACAATGAATGATGACAACAGTGCGGGGTGATACCGATTAACGGTAAGTGTATAAAGTCAGTCCGAAATTCCTTGTGCTCAGCGTCAATCAAGTCCATTTCCAGTGAGCAAAATGGCACCTGGTGTTTATGATATAAAATACAGAAACCTGCAGTAATTTACACATGGCTGTTTTGTTTTTACTGTAACAGCTTTGGCTAGTTGAGGAAAATCTGAGTTAAGTTTTGGCAGTACCCCAGAGAGCCTGGCAGGCAGATTTGAAAGGTGATGATAATAACATTAGGGGGTAAAGGTAAAGATCTAATTACCTCATTTTCCTGTAAGTGTCCCTGTTTGGGGCAGGCAGAGTCAGGACAGGTGATAGCAGTTTCGAGCCCCTCTTTGATCAGCAATTCCACATACTGCTTCAGGCACTGGAGGGAGGGAGGGAGGAGGGAGGGGGAGAAAGAGTGAGAGAGAGAAAGAGGAGGAGAGAGAAAAACAGTGAGAGAGTGAGAAGACAGGCGAATCACAGCATCATCGTCGTGCTCCCGAATCCAGCTGCAAGTGCGAAAGTGAGAAAGCGAGAGACTGGGGGGGGGGGGGGGGGCGAGGGGAGGAGTTCACAGAGCAGGATTACAGAACTAGCTGGATAACTGTTCTGAGTAAAACCCGGAACGGCTCTTTTTACTTCAGTCCATGTTCCAGATTTCACTCAGCGCAGTTCACTCAGTGCAGTTATCCAGCTAACTCAGTAATCCTGCTTAGTAAACCAGGGCCCCCGAGCACCACGGGTTCACACTCCGGAGAGGGCGCCCTTCAATCCAACCCGAAAACCGAACTCCATTACGGCTTTGCCAGAACTCCCGTGATGAGAAGAAGGAACGAACATGAAGAGGAGAAGAAGGCTAACATTCATTTGAGTCTTCTGTTTACAGCTGGCGCCTTTACATCATGGTTCCACTTCAGACAAACTGCGTTTCATACTTTTCTTTCATCTGCCCTTGGCAGATAACATTTTCTCGCTTAGCCAATTCACTGCAGTCCCCGTGACTAATACTCGACTATATTTATACTACAGCGGTACCTTTCAGCTGAGAATATCTCAAAGGAAAAAAAATCCCCCTAAAAATACTGCAGTACGGCACAGCAAAGCCACACATCTGCTCCTGCTTCTTCAATATGAAATGACAGTGCTTTCACTTAATTGGCATTCACTGCCTGGCAACCAGCAAGCCAGTAAGGAGGGGGTAGGAAGTGGGCCACAGCACACCCTGATGAGAAGCAGTTACATCTCAGTTCTTCTGATATCATTGAATTACATTGGATAGACATTCTAGCTACTCAACCCTATTACAAAACCGGGTAACGTCATGACAGACTACCATTACATCAATACAGGAGCCAGGCTAACACCCACATATTATGAGTTAAATAGAAAATGATTTCCTCAGGACAACAGGCAGTTTGTTAAAGACATGCACGTCTGGACGTTGCTGGGAAGCACAGCCCAAGCCACCGGGCCACAGAACACTAGAATACTTAGTTTTAGCAAACATTGACACGACTGACCACAGCATAGAATGCACACTGGCACTACTGACCAGAGTACAGAATACACACTGACACTACTGACCAGAGTACAGAGTATACACTGACATTATTGACCAGAGCACAGTATATACACTGACACTACTGACCAGAGTACAGAGTATACAGAGTACAGAATATTCACTGGCACTACAGACCAGAGTAAATAATACACACCAACACTACTGACCAGAGTACAGAGTATACATTGACATTACTGACCAGAGTACAAAATACACACTGACCAGAGTACAGAAAACGCATTGGCACTACTGACCAGAATACAGAATACACACTGACACTACTGACCAGAGTACAGAAAACGCATTGGCACTGTGTGATGGTGGTCATCTGCTCCAGAGGAAACTCTCCAAGGCACAGTTTGCAGGACAGCAGGGGGTCCAGGGCCAGGTCCCAGGTGGGCCGGTACCTGGCAGTGGTCATGTGGTCGGGCGGCGTGGTCCTGAAACAGAGACACATGGACCGCACCATACATTACATTACAGGCATTTAGCAGACACTCTCATCCACAGCGACTTACACAACTTTTACATAGCATCCATGCATACAGCTCAAGGGCACAACGGCAGTATCCAACCTGGGAATTGAACCTGTCACCTTTAGGTTACAAGATCAGCACCTTACCCATTACACTACACTACTGCCCATACATCACACCTTTCTACATAACAAGGGGTGGGGGCGTACTGAACGCCATCTCTTTTCCATATACGATCATTCTCCCCTGGACACGGTCACCCAGGCAATCTCAACACGGTACACAGCGTACCCAATTATACGGCTGGCCCTTTAGTGGAGTGCTTGAAGCTAGAAGGACACAACCCGGACGGTGGCTTTTCCCAAACGCTGTCGCTCAGAGACCCGCTGTGCCCAACGGGGGCCCCCGGGCCGCCGCCCGTCGGCTGCGGGGGCCGCCGGAAATTTTCCGACACGTGGAAGCGACTGCGGCGGCGGCCCGGGGGAGCGAGCGTTGCGTAACCCACGTCTACAGAAACGTTTTTTTTTCCCCGCTCCGCTTTCCTGAGAACAATCGCGGGGGGGCGACCCTGCCTCTTGTGCCGTCGGAACAAGAGAAGAGAAATCGCACGCCGTTCGCGAGCTGTCCGCGTCGTCTGTTATTCATAGCCTGGCGTGGACACTTAGCCTAGCGAAACGGCCCTTTTTCAGTCACCTGCAGCTGCTGCTGCTAAAGAAAGGATGGGTTTATTCCTGACTGCCCCCCCCCCCCCCCCCCCCGCACCCCCCTCCTCACCCAACCATGGAAAACACACGAGTCCAGAGCGGCTCCAGCCTCAAGTGTTCATGGGAAATGCACCGATGCCTCGTACCCTAGGCTGCTAGGCAACTGATGGCTGGCCTATAGCCCACACCCCCACCATATGATTGCCCGTACACTCTATACATAGAACTGTGTGTTAATAGCACTAGAATGTATAGAGTTTACGGGCAATCATATGGTGGGGGGGCTATTGCCCACACCCCCACCATATGATTGCCTCTACACTCTATGCTGTACATTCTAGTGCTATTAACACACAGTTCTATGACCGCTCTTGCAGTAGTACCCAGACAGTTTTCTTACCTGTGCCATTTACTGGCATCTGAAGGGGGAACAAACCAGGTGAACATAAATCATAAAATGATTTAAAAAAATAAACTCCACAATACAAATATTCCCATCTCTGACTTCCCCTACTGTAGCTGCAGCAGAACGACAGAATGATAGCCTTAAGATATATATTAGCAATAAACCGCCGCGTTCGCTCGGGGGGGGAACGGCGGCAGCCGGTGGAGCCTGTTGCCTGAGGTTAAGTGCATCAATCCTGGCGGGGCTAGAGGGGAGGAGGAGAGCCCGTGGCCGGTTAAGTGCAGACAACAGCAGACTTTCGTCTGGCTGAGGTGACCGGGGGAGGGGGGGGGGAGAGACCCGGGGCTCTTCCCACCAGACGGAGGGGACGGCCCGGCCACGTGCCGCGCCCCACCTCCGCGCACCCCCCCCCCCCCCCCGTCTATTTATCTCTCCCCGGATGAGATTGGTGCGGGCGGGCAAATGTTAGGAAAAGCCGACAGACACGGAGGGAAAAACAATCCGGTGTTCCTCCACCTCCGCTTCAGCCTTGTTTCCCTATCGACAGAGCCGGCACAGTCAATAATCCCCGAGCGCACATGACGAAGCACCGGCGCGGTTTCGTTTGACGGAGACAAACGGGCTCTTCGGCGGAAAGCTTCCCGGGAAGGAAGGCTCCTGTTTAAAAATGCACCTTCCGCCGCGCTGACTGCGCGCACGCACTCTACTGAGAGGCAATCATGCAAAACACACAGTGTTCCATCCATCCCAAGTGAGGAGCGCTGACGTGATCCATGAACGCAAAGATCCATGAAATAATCAAAGATGATCAACCGTACCATTACATGGGGGGGGGGAATTTAGGCATAACTGGCAGAAGATATTAAAACAACACAAGGCATAGAAAATTCACAAAGGTGACAAAGGGAGAGATCTCTGTCCAGTCAAGTTATTCTAGGTTACAAAAATCCAGATAAGGTCAGGATGACCTGTCAGGTCTCAAACATGGCTTCTGTCCATGACTTGTCTGACTCCACTGTACATGTCTTCATTTAGCAGTCAGGCCAGCAGGCTCTGAGGGAAGCAACAGCTGTAAACTCAAAAGAAGTGATTGAGCCTGAGTGTGAGAACTTGCGGCATTTGAATGCGACAGCTGTTCTATTTGACAGCGTGCAAATGAAAAAAAAAAATAAACAAAAATAATCAAAAGAGACATTTTGACACGTAGAGCACCGCCAAAATACATGGAATCAAAGTATGGAATTGCTTAATCTTTTACACATTAATTACTGCACCTTGCTAATGAGTACAACAGAGGTCCCTCCCCTCCCCCACTGGTTAAGATTTCTGCAACCAATACAAACTGCTGCGCAACCTACTTCCTCTTCTTCAACAGCGTGCAGCGTTCCGTGTATGACGTTCTGAGCCGCGGCGCCGCGTTCCTAAATCAACACCTGTGCCACAGCATCAACGCCATGAGCATTCCGTAACACTGTCACGGCCAATAATCATCAAAGCCTCTTCTTCAAAGAGGCGAAATCCGACAGCGGTCGAGAGACCGGGGGGGGGGGGGTGATGGGCAGACAGCTTTCATTTGCGACCTGTCACGCAACTCTCAGCGTAATTTCATAACGTCACATCAAATGATCGCTCGCCATTGCAGCGCACTGCCACCCGAACGCACGCCTCGCTCAGGAAGCAGCAAACTATTGAGACATCGCCTGGCGGAGAATCCTGAGGTAATTTTTTTATGAGAACCTGTATCCATCCAGTTCTTTACAGTTTACCGGGGCTTAACAAGGTGGGCTGAAAGACGACAAAATTCTTCCAACCTGATATGTTGGGGAAAATGCAAGAATTGGCTACAGGTACTTCATGAGGCAAATCAAGAGAATGGGGAGATTAGCAAATCTGAGAGAGAGAGAGAAAAAGAGAGAGTCTCATTTGAAATTTCCTTTAATGAGCAGAAAAACAAAACAAAAACTTGACGACGACAACACCAGACAAAGGTTGTGGTATCTGTAGAGTAGTGAAGTTTGGACCAGTGGATATAAAGAGGAAAGGTCTCACCATATACGGACAAATATGCAAACTGAATGCTATTCTGTGTGTGAGAATACAAACGCAATACCTAATCGCAGGTACCAGTAGTTTGGTATGCCAGCCACACTCCTGCTATTTCAATGATTCTGTATGCACACGGCAAATCACACCTTCGCAGTGTTCCGCTGAGCGTCCGACAGTTCACAGGACGACTGCATGCGATTTTATTCTCGGCTTCAGATCAGAGCGTAAAAATGGCCGCAAGACAAGACTGTGACTAGCAACATTCCCAACAAATGAGCGTGAGGAGGATTCCATACAAATCAGATAGAGAAGTGACTCGTACTGCCCGATTTGAGAGCAACACAAGGAGAGAGAGAGAGTGGATTGCACATGGAGGTGGCACACAAACAATTACAGTTCAGCCGTGGAGCCTCAGAGGTCGCGTAAAAAGTGGAAGATAGCCAAGGAAACCGGGAGAAGTTGGAAACGGCCAATTCGGCAATGATGATACAAATTAGAGTAAAGCCACTAACAATTAGCCTAGCAAAGCAGGGTACATGATTACAGAGAAGGTAGAGAACGTGACACACTGTTCCTCCACTTTATCTCGGCCAAGAAAATGAATAAGTCATCCGCTCCTTTTTAAAGGACGCTCTCCATAAAACAAACAAAAAAAAAAACATTTAATGAGAAGTACAGTTCATCTAGGGTTGGGTATTTGCCTCAAGAATCAAATGCATCTAGCCTTTCTAACCAATCAAATGCGTCTAACCAATCTCACATCTGATTATTCAAATGTGTGAAAAGTCTGCATACGATACTACGTTAATTTAGCAAACAGTCTTACTCAGAGTGACTTACATTGTTGGTAGATTTGAGCAGTATTTGAGAAATCACCCAGGATATTTTTTACTTGATACTTACCTTAAGTATTTTGGTAAATCTATTGCTACAAAGTCTACTTGCCATGAACCTGAGCAGAATTATCCTGTTAAAACAGTAGTTGTCTCAGATCAATGTATGTACCATGTACTCTATCCAAGCCGATGTATTACTGCAACTGAGCCAATTGCAAATCATTCCATTTCAAGCAAAGTGCAATCAACAACATATTCAATAACCAAACATAGCATCCATCCAACTGGATTCACACATTCAGGTTATATTAGGATTACCACAGAAGCCTGTGTGTTTCAGAATTGCTCTTTGAAATGACAGCCCCCCCCCACCCCCACCAATAGGACAGTGCTGTCCAGCCTAGCTGAAACCAGAGGAGCTGTCTGCACTCAGCGAGCCGACCCGCTCATAATCCGTCTGTCTCTTTAAAAGGTCACATCTGCAGACCCGGCATTAAATAATGAGCTGTTGCCTTCCGTTGGTATGGAAACCATGACAGAAGCAGCACCTTATCACGGCAATGAACTATGCATGCCTGATAAACCTGTTAAGGCTTCCCGTGAGAATTAGTCTCTCCCCCCCCCACCCCGCCCCCCCCCCCCCCCCCCCCCCCCCCCCATTTCATTGATTCACAGTTCCTCCAGTTATTACCACTTCACATTTACCAACGGACTAAATGAAAGCAACAAGCTTCAACAGTCTCATCATATTTGCAGTTATTAAAGAAGGAGAATGGAACAGAAGGATGAAGCAGGAAAGTGCGCATGCACACACATGCACGCATGCATGCACGCATGCACACATGCAGACCCGCACACACAGCAACAAGAAACAACTAGTTAACATAGTTCACTCTCACAGAACAGTATTTTGGAAATAGGTAAACTGACTCCACAGGCCCTTTGAAAGACTAAGTGTTCCCACAATATTCAAATCAAACAGAAATGTTCGCAGAGCAGCTATTTCTTTTCTGCACATTGAGGCCTTTGAGCTTCAGTATATAAAAAAGAATAAAGATGCCCTCACTGACGTTAACTAAACACAGATGTAACCACCACAAAACATAACATACAACCTGCTGTCAGTCACTTCCCCACTTCTCAAAACACACAGAAAGACGATCGTTGGGATGTCTCACATAGAGGGCTATTCAGCTGCTTGTGCCAGGGGAACATTGTGGTGATTCATTATTGTAATTGGCCACTACATAGCCTCACAACACTCGAGCTTCCCCAAGAAAGCAATGCCGAAGCCAACAGTTCTACTGCATCATCATCCTTAATGGAGAGGAATCAAAAGTGCAATATCTCAGAATTCTGCTTGAAAATCTTTACGGTGATAGAAAAATCAATCGAGAAAACAATTCCAGTTCCACTTGGAACTGAATGGAAAATTGCCATCATTCATTTGTTAAAATGTGTTTCGGCAAACAGCCTTTTCCAGGGTTTCATCTTGGAAAAGAGCTGCACGCGAAAATGGACTGATGATTTTCACAATAAAGGATTATTTTCTTCCATTAAACTCCACGTATACTGGAATTTTCATCTTTACCGATGCTGCTGCATATGCCATGCACCTTGAAAAGTTATGCCAGAACTCCCCATTTTTGTGTTTCTAGAAAAGGTGCCTGTTCTGAACCTTACCTTGGAGCTAACAGCTACTTTAGCACTACCACCACCATCAAGACCATTATTGGTTCCACAGAGCAATTTAATGGCTATTTCAGGATAGCATTAAAAAAAAAACTGAAGTCGATAATGACACGACTCTATGACTGGGGACTTTTGGGTAAATTCTATAACTGCAGAAGTTAGTTTTACTACATTTCTTCTTCATTCATTCTCTCCAGGGAGAAGCCTTCCTTTGTCTTCTTGGCAGAGGTTCGCCTGAAGTTCACAGTAAGCCAACAGTTGCTTTGTAAACAATAATGCAGCTTACAGAAATTTCAGACACTAGCATTTAGCATAAGGGGAAATTAAACATGGAAGATAAACCGATGTGACTTCTGACACACACCCATCATGCGTTATAGCAAAAACTGAACTGTGAAAGAATTTCGGATGTGATAAGGCTTGTCAGGAATAACCATTTGGGGAATTCTCCAAACCATCAATCTCAGAAAACCCCAAAAGTTTCAGCTGACAGTTTTCTAATTGTCCAGTCCGTTTGTACTGCACCACTATGTGCACTTCCGCATTGACCATTCACTTGTACAGGGCAAAGCTTGTATGAATGCCAGCGATCAGAGGACTTTAAGAAATTGGCTTTTAGATCACGTGAATACATGGTTCTGACTGATAAAAGTTTTTCATGTTACAGTTGCCTTATTGTTGTACTTTGGCCTTTCTTGCCGTCAAATTTCAAATTAGAATCAAGCCTATTTTTGCACAAAAATAGATCTCATAAACTGGAAACATAAGCAAGAATGAATGTAATTTGTACTTGTCTAACTTCAATAAACAAACCCCCCAAGCCTAGATATAGCTTGTCTCTGGATAACAAAGCAATAGATGTAAAAAGAAAAATAATCACTGAAGGTTCTCAAAATAGTCTTAATCACAGAGACGCAGACACAGAAACCAGAACCCTGGGAAGACTCCACCCATGCTCAGCTCCATTGGTTTAAAAAGTCAAAATCCACGTCAACACAAATGCCATTAAATGTGTTAAATCCATCCACTGCACATTTTCCCACCATTGTTGACAGACACCCATAATAACTGTCAGAATTGCCCCTTTACCCAAAGAGTGATTGTAACAGGAAGCAAAATCCTCTCATAACTATGTGTCAACACTGTTTCAAATATGTGTTCGTGTATTTACGTGTGTATCAAAACCACATGCTATTCATTTTCCAATTTTATACAAGCTGGGATTCAGGTCATGGTGTGTCCTTTTCTCTCTCTCTCTCTCTCTCGACTGGCATGTGGTTGCTAAGCAGTAACCCTCTGGCCAAGTGTCTTGGACTGGAACAATGCTTCCTGTATGGAGCACACCCCACCACAGCATGTCCGCAATGCCTGGCTACTTCCCTGCACACACGGTGAAGCCTGATTCCATGAGGCAGTATTCCGGCAGGTGTAAAGGGCTGCTGGGAAGACCTTGAAAAGGTCCGCGTCCACCTTCACGTCAAACCACAGTCTGGCAATCTGTCAGAGAAAGGGCACGCACTCCGCCTGCCTCACAAGAATGGATTACATCATCGGCCTTCTCCGGGCGCCATTAACAGTGAACCGTCTGTTATCATGCCCAAGACATGGGTGGGAACACTTCAGAGTTTGAGAGAGAGAGAGAGAGAGAGGGAAGAAGAGGAAAAGGGAGTGGTGCCATGTGTATCGCTAACGGAAAGAAAGCACTTTCACACAGCCCCTCCTTTGAAACCCACCATCTCTCACTTAGAGAGAGGGGTATGACATGGTGTGTTCCAGACAGCAACACAACTAAATTATTAATGCACAATTTTGAGTCAGTAAAGATAATTTGGAAAGTGTCACCATTTCAAATTTGTTTGAAATTTAGTTCCCAGTGGAACCTTTTTTGTTGCAAATTATTAGTCCCTGTTTTTCCTTTTCTCTGGCAATTTTGGAATTCCCAATCATAAGTGTAGGCTCAGAACTTTCACAATCAACTTGTGAGGGTGCACATTAGCATGTGTCCTTCAGAGCATATGCAGCCAGCCAATTCAGGACTGTGAGACTGGTATTGCTGATGTTGGCAGACTGCAAGCACCCAGTCGATCTGTGAAACTGCCACTGCGCGATGAGGCAAGGACTACCCTGCCAACCGAAACTTTCCTGCATTGGCAACCCTAGCCTATACATCACCCTCCTGGCTACAGGTGGCATTGGCATGGCAAGAATTTGTCCCAGAAGCACATTCTCATTGCACTCATCCAAAGAATGTCTGCCAAATGGGTAAGTTTGGATCACTTTCAGCTCATATAATGTGTCACCCATGCTAAAGGGAAGGAATCTTTGTTACAATACCAGGTGAACTGCTTTAAGTCATAAGATGACATCTTCAAGGAGTTGACTCACTGGTCATTACAGAACCTATGGTATATGGTGAAAGAGGAGTGTTAGCCCTAATGTCCAGGTCCCACTAAAACTAGCTCTCTACATTTGACCACCAATCATTCACTTCATCTAATTGGCTATACAACCCCTTGCATTCCCTACCCACTTTCATTCTCCAGGCAATCAGTACGAATTAGAATCAAGTTCTCAGCTAATTTAAATGTAGATGATACAAACTTGCATGAATCTCAACACCTCTCATTTTTCATAAATGTTAGCAGAAATGCCGTGCTAATGGAGGTTGTTCTTTTGCAAGCTGTCCGTCACTCGGGCCCTGTCCTGACCACAGCTGCGGCCAAACCAAAGCTTGTGGATCGCTCAGCCACAAACCGAGAGTGTGGGAACTACCCGCTAACCTTTCCACTTCCTGTCGTTCATCTACACATTAGTGACTGTGCCTTGCAATCGCCGTCTCCTGAGAGCTGAGACCTGATTCTGCCAGGCAGAACAGAGCGTGGTCACAAATCGTGGAATACCGCAGGAAAAAGAACGCTCTGTGAAAGAACTGACATAATAAACCTCAGCTGTGCAGTACTGGACGTGCTGAAAGGACTAATCTAATCAAAACCTTCTTACCCAACTGCGGTACCCAACATTTTCCCCCAAGCTCATATGCTGTTGAACGGTCGTAAGACTCTTGCCTTATCTTTATTAAAAATAATTATAGGGGATAGATTATGAATGTAGTCACCAAGGGAAATTTGTTGCGTGGACTTTTTTTGAACCTAGAGAATACATTAAAGAGTGTGTTGCACATTCTATCACTTGTATTAATATTATAATATGATATGATACAAAATTATAATAGTAAATTACAGTAAAAGCGAACATTATATAAAAAATATTGAAGAGTAAATGTCAGGAAATGATCATTGCAAAATGAATGAGTAAATAACTTTGGCAAACAAACCCAGGAGACCCATAAAATTTATTTTCATTGCCAAATGCAACTTTAAATTATATTAATGCGAAAAGTTGAAAAAAGAGCTTCCCAGTGGCACTTTTTACACAACGATCACGCGAAGGCACTTGAGTACCAATTCATCATTTGTTCATTTAGTTTACTAGCCAAAGGCCGAGTAGTAATATACCCTGAACTCTACATAAATCATTCACCCTCAAATGAATCAAACTGGAGACAGCACAACCATCAGCTCAAATGAAAAATGTGGTTACGTACCTTTTAAACACATCATTAATTCATCCATTTTAATAAAACAGCTCAGGATACTGTATCTGCACCACTTCCCAAAAGTAAAGTAAAGCAACAGGGCACTGTTATGTTGGTGTCACGGCTGATAATACGTGCTGGAGATCCATAAACATCTTAATAAGTTACATTAATAAAGGGCTGCATTTATGCTCAATCTTAAAAAAAAACAGAACAGCCTAATACATTTCAATTAAATTAAAGGTACTCTACTCACACATGAGAAAATATGTCAACTTTATTGTTAAAAACATGTTTTCAGCTGCCCAGGCCCTCACCACCCCAATAACACATGACACATGATAAATCAATAAATAAATGAAAACATTTTTAAAAACTTTTAAGTTGATTCGTATTTTTGGCAGGCTTGCCATCTATGGCAGCAGGTGGTGGCATAAGTGTGTATTAATCCCTTATAAAATATCCAATTCCCTTTATGTAACAGCAATTCCATACCCAACAGCCAATTCCTTTTCAAGAGCACAGTAATTTCTGTAATTCAGTTGCTTTTTCCACAAACCACGGGCTTCACACATGCGTTTCTCAGAATAAAGAGCCCTTTGTCCCCTTACTGCTTTACCCTTTGCCTTTGAGAAACTGTACTGCGTGTAACTTAACAGCATCTTAGCATGCAACGTATGTTCTTACGGGTTAAAACGGGAAAGGATCATCGTGTCATCTTTGTAGTATTTGTATTTGACGAGTAAAGAACCCTACATCTTTCACCAAGGTAGCTTTTATCAGCACAGCTCTGTGCAGAGGGAAGTGAAAGAAAGAAATAAAGAAAGGAGAGCGAGAGAGAGAGAGATTGCCATTGTCCCTCCATCTCTTAGGATCCTGATGCACAGCGGCCCTGAATTAGAACAGGACATTCAGCGAGGCTGACAGACTTTGTAGCACTACTTTAGTACAAAGGACGCTGCTGGTGGAAGCTCTACACACAGACACACAAGCGTACACTCACATTCTAGCACACAATCTCTCTATCTGTCTCTGTCATGCAGGCAAGCAGACAGAGGTACAGACAAACACATACACACACACACACATGGTGCATTTGAAGTTATTTCTTAATATTAATATGAATTATATCCTTTCTTTTGCCTCTCTTTCTTATTTTCTAAGGATTCTGAGTGAGCAGTGGACTTAATCTCCTACACCACTTTACTGTTGCCCCTTTGACTTCGATATATAGTACGGTACGTCGAGCTGTTTACACTCACCATTTGAATGCATCATTTGAGCAAAAAAAAATAGACAGAAAACTGACAGTATATCCTGTATATGCACTGCAGCCTTTGATGCTAATGAAGTGGAAGAAAACATCACATCTTTGACAGAAGGACACGTTTCGGTCTGCTCCGAGTTAAAAATAAGTTGTCAAGCTTAGCAGTTTTTGCGCATTCCTGCAATAAATCCAAGAGATGTGGGAGCTAAGAAAAGATTATGAGGAGTCCAAGAAAAGACTGACGGACCCGTGAGAATTAACAGTGCCCTCCCGCTATGGGGAAACTCATTCCCTTACAGTGCATCAGTGACTGAGCTGTGGTGCCATCTCATAGGGTAGTATCTAGGACTGGGAGGTAGGAATAAGGTGGAAAGCAATTATGGCTTAATAACGAAAGCTTCTGCAGGGAGAGGGTTTAGTTTCACATCTTTTTACCGGTATCCCGGTCGCAGACAGCACGCGAAGCTCGGACTCCCGACTTCGCATCTTGCGTTTACCCGCGAAATACGTCATCGTCGCATTCCGGCGTTTTTTCCTGCTCACGCCATTCCGGCTCTAAAAACAAGGGCTCTTTCTTATTCAAAACCAGAGAGAGCTTCAAACCGGGACCTCGCCCTCACAACCGCACAAATAAAAATGAAATCAACAGCAATAACTCAGCGAAATGGGAATTTAAGCAAGCGACAAGTTCAATTAAAACTTCCACAGGCCATCATCTCCAACAAAATCTCCTCAAAAGCAACAATAGGCTGCATGCGGTAACTTATCCCCCAGTGCACCCAGCATGATGCACCATAGGTATCCTCTAATTAAACTCACATTATGCAGTTGAAGATTGGACAGAGCAACCCTTCTACCTTTTTACTAAAAAACAAAATGATTCGCACAGTTCTGAACATTAAAAGAAGAAATGCAGGTAACCCAACGAATTTCAATCCTGGTTTATAGAAAACTAAATAAAATGTGTTTTATTGAATAAGTATTTGAAAAAAGAAACAGACAACAACAACAGCAACAACAACAAAAAGCAATGCCTACTTACTGAGTAGTTGAGTGTGCCATTTGAAGGGAGCCGGACTGACTGTCCACCTAAAATCAAAGCCAAACAGAACTGGACCCTTTCACTCAGGGGCCGGGCTATTTATTTACCTGCAATCTATCACGGGGAAAGTGGACACCTGAGACAGCACACTGAGTTCTGGGCAAGAGAATAAGAACAACTTGACAGGACACCTCTACTTCAGAATGCCAGGTAGCCATTTTAGACAGATTAGATAGCTTTAAATGTGTATCTTTGTTCAGACTCTAATACAAGCCTTCTTCTAGCACAGAGACTCTTGTGACTATCAGATGACCAGTAGTAGGTACACTGTATGTTCTACGTGCGCATCCATTCAGGATGTGTGCACGGATGTTCACGATTAACTGGGACAACGGGACATTTTTTGATGGGTGAAGGGGACTTGGCAGGCACAGTATGTACTTGGACCCAGTGGTCTCTCATTTTCGGGTGAAAAAACACAAGAAAAAAAAAAGAAAAAAGAATCCAACTACCCAGCAACAACTAACGGATAGTATCTGCAACGGTTGAATGCGGCAAATTTGATTTCTATAGAGATCATTACAGAAACATAATGAATTTACATTTAGCAGACACACTTATCCAAAGCAACTTACACAACTTGTATTCTTTTAGCAGACAATGTGTATATACAGTACAGGATGTTTTATGGATGTTTGCTGAAGCCATTCAGGTTAAGCACCTTGCGCAAGGGTGTAATTCTAGTGCCATACTTGGGAAACGAACCTACACCCCTGGAGTCGCAAGCGCAGTTCCATAACCGTCATGCTACGTGGCTGTCTGACATGCACGCTCAGGCAGTAGCGTGGAGTAACGGTCAGGTGTCTGAGGCTGTAACCGGGAAGCTGCAGCTCCTAGACAATTACAAGACTCATTAGCAAAACCTGCTAATGTCCAAGTTGCTCTGGATAAGGCAGTCATAGAAATGAATGAAGTTATGTAAGGGGGAGCAAAAGAGTACCTAAGTGGCTCACAGATTCACTGCGGTGCAAGGCAATGCAGGCTACAGAGTGTCTGGGAGACAATAATTGCATCTGAGACGTCTTAGTGTTGTGCTTAAGAATTAATGACATACGAATGAAGAAATCTCACAAGTGCAATTTTTATAATCATAGGCTGGGTCCCAATCTTATCATTACTCCACCCTCACAAACTTCACTTGTAGAACTTCACTCAGAGGAATCCCCTTTGAGATCCAAAAGCACCGTTTGCCGCCAATTTTGGAGGCAGTCCAATCAAAATGAAGTGTGTTACGCCGCCTTTCCAGCTTCAGATTTTCTTGAGGGAGCAATGTCACGCAACTGCAGACTAAATGAGCAAAATATTCCCCATAACTCATTGCAAACTTTCAGCACGGTCTGCTGAATATATTCTTGAACTAGTCTGGCATGAAATGGAAAAGTCCTAAATGGAAGCAATGAAGCTATGGTTCTTTTTTCTTTTTTTTTTTGCAAATACTCTTTACATTAATATTATTTACAAAAAATAGAGGTAGCAGTGGATTTACGTTTTCCAAGTTCCAGTCGGGTCAGGGAACTTGATTTATTTGGGGTCACAGGAGGACTGTTGTTCTTGTTAATTTGGACAAAGCAATTTCTCTCACCTGCTGCTGTAGAACCCCTGGCCATAAAAAGAGATGGGTCTTGCAAGACTGTCGAGCAGTCAGGCTAAGGAAGCCAGAAAAGTGAATAAACAAAGCAATTTGTTTCATTGACTAATG
Source organism: Anguilla anguilla (assembly GCF_013347855.1). NCBI lineage: Eukaryota > Metazoa > Chordata > Actinopteri > Anguilliformes > Anguillidae > Anguilla > Anguilla anguilla. The sequence continues at coordinate 46,527,815 of NC_049206.1, read as the reverse complement.
TCGCAATGAGATATTCTAACGATGTATTGCAATATTAGTATTCAGTCCCATTCAATAGATGGCAGGCTTGTGGGGATACAATGGGGAACAAAGCAATTTCATTAATGCAACCCTCCCAATGCCGTATGAACTAACCTCGGCATCACTTTGTTTCATCAAAGGCTAAACCCTGAATCAATGCTGAACCCCTACCCTTACACCCTAACATAGGGATCTCTCACAGGGGTGTACAAGGCATACTTGCAGCAATGAGCCAGGGGGTTATTTTTGGAGTGGGAGGCGAGGAGTCATAAATGCACAGTATGCTTCTACTAGCATGGTACTCTACAGCTGCTCCAACATCTAATGGGTCAGGGATAGGTCAGATGGAGATTAAGTGCCTGTTTCGGCAATGTGAAATCATGTTGTGTTTTTTTCGTGGGTAAGGGATTGGGTGTCTGTTATACAAGCGACACATGTTTCTAAAACTATATCACCTTGAACAGTCTCCTATTGTTAAGCTACTGTAACAGGGTACACCAGCAGAAGCATTGAGGGAGGGGCTAAAAGCTTTGTTAAAAGTCAGGTGAATCCTGGATGGCACGTCCTTCTGTGTCATCTCTGTCTCAACTGTGCACCTGAACACTAACTGGTAATTCTACACCAGATTCTGCTAAAAATCAAGGAAAGAGTTAAAAAGGTCAGTGATAAATATCAAGCGACATCAAAATGTATAGGTTAGATGTTCTTCTTTGTCATTCTTCTTATTTAATTCAAGATATCTGCATTTGGTGCATTCTGAGGTCTGGATATGTGCTGCTACTGTGCAGTTTGAGGTTGAGCAGGACTGGTTTTCAACATCAATATTTTCAGACTGGTTCTACTCAAGATTACATGGACTGTGCTGCTCTGTTAAAAACATAACCTCAGGAGTCCAGCCAACTGATTTGCACATTGCAATGTTTATCTAATGTAAACACATGAGCGGTTTCCTTTCAGCGTGCTAGAACAAACAGGTGATTAATCTACAGACACGTGGATCACGCAGGCTAAGATGCAACCGCCACAGTCATGGTGAAGACATGCTGGCAGAAATGCAAAAAAAAAAAAAAAAAACCCTGATAACAACCAAAATCCCAACCCAGGGAGCTGTGATATCTAGTGCCGGAAAGAGTATTAGACTCCCACCTGGCAACCAATGGCAAGCAACTGTACCTTGATTTCTGCAGTAAGCATCCAGGTGCAATGGGCTACATATGCAAATGCACACACTTAAATTAATTGATAAGACAATCACTGAAATAACCATAAAAGCCTGCCAAAACTAAAGCTTACCTAAACTGAAGCTGAAAGAGGATTTTTTTATGGTTAATTTTGAGAGTGGTTAACTCTTGAGCGCTCTGCTGAAAAAAGTCCTTTCATAATGACATTCTGAAGGTCGAAGTTCATGTTGTGACTACAAAGGAATCATTTCAAGTGAAAGAACAGTTTCCTCGCGACTCGCTTCTGTTTCATACATTTTTTCCCCCCAATGATCTGAGAACCATGAAAACACAGCAGGGAAGCAGTGATGATTTCATCCAGTCTTCCTGTAAAAAGAACATACTACCCAGTTTCCCCACAAACCAGACATAAACAGTTGAATCATAAATCCCATACATTCATACAGCTAGCTGAAACTTACGTCATTAATAGAGATGATGATGATGAGAGCCCAACGCCCTCTACCTTTAAGGAGACCATGTTCTTCAAAGACAACAATTACGGGGTGAACTGCCAGCTTTGTTCGCTTATTTCTTTCATGACCGACAGGCTCTCTACATTTATACTGAGCAAGCTTTCTGTAACTGTCGGGGACGTGTTGGTGTCCTGTTTGTATGCAGCTGATAGACATTGGATAGCCTATGTCGCACATCTCTAAATTGGTGCCCTTTCTCCAAATGGATACGTTCTTAAGATACCGGTAAAATGGCTTGTGCCAGCACTGCTCCTTGCTCTGGTACTAGTCATGGTACAGGGAGTTTTCCAGCTGCAGTATGCGGAGCTAATGTTCACCAAGAACACAATTTACTTAGCCTTTACATGTTTGCATACCCATGAACTAGACGAAGACATAAATGAGGAAAAACATAACAACCACGATGGATTTTACGAGTCCCGGCGGAAATGTGAAACATCAACAGCTTTTCTCAAACAAAATTGGAATAACACAGCAGGTTAACAACATGGTGTAATGCAGCGAGTACATACAATGTAAACATAAACAATGTTCACACGCACAATGCCCGGGTTGACGCTCGTCAAAGCGCAAGAGAGCCGCAAGAGTGGTGATCATGGATCTGGAGAGTTTTCCAGGATTTTATTCTGAATCAGACTTAAACCAGTATTATGTTTTTAACTACCAGGCATACGTGTAACTACTAATAAAAACAGGAAGAATACTTAAATACACTACATATGACGTTGGAAGGACCAAGTATCGCACTGCATCGTACCTGAAATCCATAATAATTCTATCAATGGCACGTCCCACGGCGTTAGGCTTAGAATTACTTGATATCATGGGGACCGTTTGTGGGGACTACTCTATATAGACCGTGGAACACAAGCATCAAACAAAGCTACATTAATCCGAAAACTATTAGTGAAATAGCAAGTAGCATCATACATTTCAACCTTACCTTTGTATATAATTAACCACTCTGCTGAAAGAATCACATGAGCCACCGGTTCCTCTCCACGACTAGGTGACGTCTTATTTCACAGCCCTGCAACAATTGCACACTTACATACATACATTTCCGTCACGAGGTGATGGTCCTTCAAGAAATATTCAAGAATCCCTTACAATATAAGAAACGCATCAGGGAAAATCAGCTGTTTCCAAAGACTTGCTGGACTGACGCCATTTGTCCGTGTTTAGAGGAGTTGAAGCGAATCTCAGCGACCGAACGCCGGTTTGCTGTTCTGAAGACAAAAAATCACTGGGAGCGCCCCTTGTCGGCCAAGAGGCGTCATTCTTTATTAGTTATGCCTTGCGTCTCATAGCACTGACAACATGTGGGACAAAGCATTGCTTTATCTTAGAGGCTACAAACTCACACTGGAAACATACTTACATTCGTCACGTCAAAAATAAATGTATCGTCTAGTGACTTTCCTTTCTTTTGTGCTAACTGCTACTTGTTGCAGATACCACTCCCTGCCCCCCGAGATTTATAATAAATAATTACATTGTAACCAATAGTATACAAAACCAATGATTGTATTGGCCATACATGCATTTATGTATTCGTGATGTGTGAGTGACAGCCCACACTGAGTTAATCAGGTTTGCTGCTGATGTGGATTTTGCCGAAAACACAAGTTTCAGATTTTGAGTTTGAATCTTGGATAGCGTACCTAGTACCAATTTTTCTCTTTGAACACATGGGCATGTTGATTCTCACCGATTGCTTTGCTTCCTCTGGTGACGAATGTAAGAAGGGGAGACTTGTATATTACTCCAGTGCTAGCAAGGCTCACAAATGGACACACAGAAAGTCTAATGCAATTACCTTTTCGTGTTCAGATAGCCAATAATATGTATACATTTGCTGCTTGTTTGTATGATATACAAGGCAGGCTGTTGAATTTTTACGTGGAACAAACAGCCATGTGAAGTATTTTCAAGCTTATCCAGCCGTGACTGAAAGGACGGGACTTGGCATTGATTCAAAGTTGTTTATATTTCACAGTGTTAACAACCTCAACAGTTGACCGCATTCTGTCACTGGTATGGAGAATGATTGCTCTACTTGAATTGTTTGGGAGTCTTGGACGAAGCTACACAAGGTAATAATACAAATGAAATTTGAACAGTTGTACTTGCAAGCTATTCAAGAGCTACAGTCAAATTTATGCAATAATTGAAAAACCATATTGGCAAGAATCTTATCAGAATAACATGTTTAATTCAAATTCAAATTCAAATTCAAACTGAGCTCTATCTACCATATACATTGCGGAAATTTCAACATGATAAGCATGATGATAGCCTTGGTAATATCTATACTGGAGACATTATCAGATTGAATAAATGTGTGTAGATGATTAAAATTAGCATACATTTTAAAAAACCAATTCTATTTTCTGTATGAAATACCAGTGTTTTTAAAATGATGAATATTTCTTCTTATTCTTTTCTTTAAAACTATAGTAAATTTTCAATCACGAGACTATATAAAGCTACAAAAATATACCATCTATATTTTATAGATTAATATATCAGAACATATTATTGTAAAATGGACACTAAGATTAATTTGGAGAGAATACACTGGGCAAACGCATTGTCAAGTGAAAACATGCAAACAGGCTGCACTACTGCACTACTACTAAATTTCAAACTTTAATTGCAAGGAGTTGGCTCCATGAATTACATTTTTATTTTAAAGTACAGCGGACAGCCCACCCTCCCTTCATAAAGTATGTTTTTGCTTTATTCGGACAAGTAAAAAGCAGAGAGGGTACATATAGAGAAAGGATCGGACCTCAGTAGGCTCTGATCCAACCTCTGCTCTTGAGGGGCAGTCGCATAATGGCCCAACGGTCCGCCACCCCTTCATAAAGGGTAACGCGTGACTGGCGATTGCATCGTCCAGCGTATTGGAGGTTTCAGTTAGACGGGGATTCACATTCATCGCTATTTAGCGACCCACCGCTGGTCAATTGGGCGCCCGTGGGCTGCATGCTACAAGAACTACATTCTCCCGAAATGGTAGCGGGGTTCATGCATGTACCCGGCTGCGGTTGCAGATGATTGGTCATTCCAAATTGGCGTAGGAATTGGATGCGCTCAGCCTCACGTTGGATGCCAAATTTATATACAAAATAAGTGTCAGTTTCCCTATGGCTACACCTACATTCATTCATTCATTCATTCATTCAATAACAAAGATATTGTAGATACACGTGACTTAAAACAAATTTGTCACAAGTGACATTTAACTAAAAAGAGAAATATCTGTTGATTACTGCACTTTGTTACAATAGACCTGTTCTTTATTTTTGAAATACAATCAAACACAGGTCCAAGATAATGATCAGTGGGCTCTGTCCCACTGGTAAGAATAGAAGTAAGTAGCATTACTGCCTTTCACATGGGGAGACAGTCGATTTAGCTGGTGAGAAATAAATTGACAGACACCAATTGCTATATCAAAACGATTCAATAAATATTAGCTAAAAATGAGTCATCACGCTTGCAAGTGCTCATTTGAGACATTCTTAGGGCTTTATTAGGGGAATAAATTGCTAGTTTGAGAACAAATCACGTCTGGCTCTTTTTTTGTTGTTGCCTGAAGTGGATTGCATATGTGCCACACACTGCGCATTGAACGGAGAGACAGATTTAGCCTCTTACTGCAGTGCTAAAACAGCATGAGAACATATTGTTTCCTGTTTGCAGGCACAAGGGAGTCAATAAGGGTGAGTAAGCTGCACGTCTGCTGATGTCAAAATGAGAAGATATTTACCAATAGTTTTTTTTTTGCCATTTTTTAAAATCTTGGAAGGATTAAACACAAGCATGCGTGTATGCGTATGTACAATATGTATGTGCATGCATGTGTTTGTGTGTAAACTCATGGAGGTATGAACTATACTGTATGGATCCATGCTAATGCAGACATGTTATGTGTGTTTGTGGGGTGTGTGTGTCCTTTATATATATATATATATATATATATATATATTCTGTGTGGGTGCAAGTGTGCATACTTGTGTAAATATGTTCTGTATGTCAGAATGTGGTTGTGCTGCTCTGGACTGTACATGTATGTGTGAGTTTGCTTGCTCGTGTAGTTGTGTTTTTTTTATCATACAGAACATATCTACAGGTGTATACACACACATACAGTACATACCAGCATACCCACATTCACACACACAGTGTGTGTGTGTGTGCATGTTTGTGTGTGTGTGTGTGTGTGTGTGTGTGTGTCTTTAAATACTGCCGGAATAGTTTTGGTGTAGAGCCCCCACCCCACCCGTCTAATTACTGTGAATGCTTGCATGTCTCTCAGCCTCTCTGCAGCAGTAATGGCCATAATATTTTTATGCCGCTCTCCAGTACACTGCACATCAGCTGTGTCAAATCAGACAGGGTTCATAATGCAAAGAAAAACATACTAATGAACCTTCATCATTTACCAATACATGCATGTATGTATGCATGCATGTGTGCATGTACAGTATGTACGTATGTATGTATGTACGTATATACAAAAATGACAATGCGAAGGCACAGCTGGCATGTCCTGATCGCTGAATTAAGAAACCACCACTCATCCCACAGCCTGAAACCCAGCCAAAACACTGTCCTTTTGTCTGTTACCTGGGAGCGTCCCATGTGTATGGAACACCCACAGCTTTCCCCATTGCTTAGGACAGGAAGCAGCTTTGGCCAGACATGCCTTCTAATTCTGCTCAGTGGAGGCATTCTTATAGAATGAATGGAAATAGACTCATACTAAAGCCACGTAAAGTCATTGTCTTCCAGTGTGTTGCATAGGGCAGATGGGAATTTCACTTGCTTTGCAAATCAATATATTAAGGACCGAATCATATTATTTACATAACAGATAAAAATATAACGAGACAATGGATTGGAGAGCAAGCTGCTTATATAAGGTATTAAAGGATAAAAAGATAAGCATTTTTCCCGAGAGCATGAATTCAATACAAATGAAAATACAAAGATTGAAACAAAAACATGACGACACAACAAAATTCTATACAACCCGAGGAGGCTTACAAGACAACCTACTGATACAATAGATAAATGTGCAACAGCTTATAGTTGGCTTAAAATAATTTATATAAGATTTAAGTTACCCAGTATAGCTCAATTGATATATTTTAGAAATACTGTTGTTTCATTCAACAAACAATCCAATAGTATATCTGATTTGTAATCAGTGGATATTGCCTGTGGTAGCTTATTTGTGTTTTGCTGGTGGTTCACACTATTATATGTTGCATGGCTTGAATTGAGATACCCCACAACATTTATACTAATTTCATACTTGACAATACTGCCACCTGCAGTCCAAATGAGTTGTAGACGTGTAACCAGGTTGTTAATACTGCATACTGTCAACTCATTTTATTTCTTTATCATTTTAATATTCATTTTAAATCCCTTGCCATACTGTACTGTATCAGCTGTTCCTATTTGGCAGTAAAAACAAATTTGAGCTACATATACCATATTATACAATTTGTACTATTACCCATTATTTAGCCTCCATAGCCTGCCCATAGAGTACATTCTGTTATAAAAAATAAAGTGTGAAACCGCAATGCATATTTCCCAAACAAATTTGTCGTTATTTTGATCACGTCATGTGGCCACATGTGTTTTTAAAGTCAGGTAAATTGGTTTCCCTGGCTACTGTGGCTGATTTTACCTGATTGTGTTTTGCTTTTATGACCTCTTTTTCTTTCATTTTTTCGGAGCAGTAAAAACAAAAATGCTTTTGTGTCATAGTCTCAAAGACAGAAATGGAACTAGTTAGTGTATAAACAGAGAGCTTTATCAAATCCCACTCTAGAAGTGTGCTGAGAAACTCCCTGACTGCATTGTAGCTTTTTAGAGTCAAAAGCTATTAGTAATGATCAATTAAGTTGAGTTTTACTCACGTCAGCAGTTCCCATTTAGTTTCTTGTGCATTATAATATTAAATGCATTATTATGTTTTTTTTTAAATGATAGAAAATAACATTGTAAAGAGGGAATATTTGACACGCTCTCAAAAATGGCCAGGTCAGTCCTTTAAGTGCAGGGCTGTCGACCTGGCCAGAGTCCTTTGAACCCTGTGATGGATTGGCCCCGCGCTCTTCCTGTCTCTCTAAAGAGCGTGTCACCATTGATTCTGCTCCCTCACCGGGGGCAAGCCATTTTAAGGCCTGTCAGGAGTGGCGAATGAATTGGACAGAACAAAGAGCGCCATTGAGCTTGTCCGGCTGCTCCGAGCTGGTCGGGGGTGATTAGCGGTGGTCTCGGCCGCCCCTTGATTTACTCTCTCGCCCCCGAACGCTATGGACTTCCGATATGGACGCGGCGGACGTAAATCCGGCCGAGGACCTCCCCGGGAGAGAACCTTATTGGATGTCGATGTTCGGGGACCGTCGGAAACCGAACGCTGATCGACCGCGTCTCTCGGCTCCCTGACCGCCTCCCTTTGAAACCGATATTTTTTAGCGGGAGCACCGTGCACCGGGACTTAGGCTGCATGGGAAACATTACATCTGCCCGAGATTAATCACCGCGAGAGGAAGTGATCTGGCAGACAGCAAGCTGACTGAAAGATGAAAGGGTACTAAAAAATAATTGAGAGACCCATCTGCGAGAGCACTGAATCAGTGCTCCTTTTAAACAGAAGGAGCCATATTGCTAGCTGCGCTGTGATAGGAAGTGTGAGTGTGAGGCTGTTGTGATGGCTGCTGTAACTTGTTGCCTGCGAGCAGTTTGTTTCAGGCCTGTGTAGATTTGAAGAAATATACTATGGGACTATACATTCTGCCAGCCTTGTGGTGGCTGTACCCCCTCAGAGAGAGAGGACGTGGCACAGAAAGTGTGGCTGTCAGTCAAGACTAATGGCTCTTTCAGACAGAGAGCACGTGCATGCAAAATGCAATTCAACTTTCTGCAAGAAAAAGCTCAGAGAATGCTGTCACTCATGAAAAGTAGTGGTCTTCAGATAAAGTAGTGGTCTACTGATAACTTTCACTGATAACATTCTAGTGAACCATTGTTTTATAGTTCTAACAAGCTGAAGCCGAAAACCGATATTATACTTTTTAATAAACCTAAAAGTACATATTATTATTATTATTATTATATACATTACTGGCATACTGTCAGCTATCTCATTAAGATGTTTCATGTTTCACAGTTTAGCAATTACTGATTGGCTGCATCCATTGCAACAGTCACAACAATGTGGCAAGCTGCATGTCTATTTCTACAAATTGTGCTGTCCTTTCCATTGTAAACAATGAAGGGCAAGTCAAAATTGCATGATTACTCTTTCTGGGTAAAAGACCTAGAAAGTGACCCCTCCTGTCTTCACCAGCTCAGACCACAGCCTTTCCGCTCCACTAGATGGCAGTGCAGTGTAAAATGTAAGTCTGCTCCCATGCAAGCAAACAGGCCTGCTACAGTCACTATTCATAGAACAGGCACAGAGCCAACAGCCAGCACAAGAGTAGACACATCAGTATACATGTCTGGACATGCTACAACATGTTCCATAACCCTGAATAACATCCCAAATACAGAACGAATGACTGGATGACTTCAAGAGCTTTTTCCACATTCTGTGTCCTGCCATGGACAGCATGTTCTCCTTTCATATTGTGTAGACATTTCTCTCTTAATATTATTATTTTTTTATATCAAGCAATACAACAACAATATAAAACGGGCTCTCAGGTCTCCAATATGGAATGTGGCTGTTGAATGAGTCAATGAATGAACAATATGAATTTCCACAAAAGTATAATATTGTCTTATACACAACTTCTCAGTCATTTAAGTGTTGAGAGAGAGAGCCTGTACCTTTGGATTTTAGCAGAAGACTTGTAATTCTGCTTAATGCAAGCTGTTGACAGGTGCTTCTTGCAGATGAGCTGTTCTCAATATAGTTCATTATAAAAAGGTGTGTAAACACAAATGGTGTGTAAAGCATTTTTTTCCCTGTAAGATTTGTTACAACCTAAATTAATGTGATACTTACACATCATAAACACTTATATCTATTGCTTGGTCATGCAAAAGCTTATAATATGATGTGTAGGTGGATGATTGGATTCTAAGGCCCCAGATAATCATAAATGACACTGGCAGCTATTCAATTTTTATGTTTAATTTTGTATGTATGCAGTACGACTCAATAAATGTTCACTTTACTGTATGTTAGCATCATATTTGCATAACATTATCATGGACAGCTGACATTTCGTATACTTTACGGGAGCAATATTTCCCGCCTGGAAATCTTGCACCCACTTCAAACCCACGGCCCTCTGCTCAAGGGTCATAAACACTGCTTCACACCTCCTCACCTTGAAGTAAAGTCATGCTCTTTGTGACTAACAAGTGAGTCAATGCTGTTCATGTCTGCCATTCCTGTATAATTGTGGGTGAACTCACTACAAATCTCCATACTTTCTGTTCCACACACACACACACAAACACACACACACACACAAATGCACAAGCACACACATGTACGCACAATGCACACACTCACGGACACACACATACATAGACACACATGCACACAAACAAACATTGTGATCATTTGAGTTGTGTTTTTGTTGCATGTGGTCTTTTGTGCATAATCTGTAACAGTCTGTAGATTAAAAAAAGGAAATGTAGACACCCCATTGCCAGGGGTGAGAAATGAACGGAGGCCCTGAGGTCTGCCAGTAGCCCTAGGCGTGTTTATGCAACAGCAGCTTCAATATTTCATTTGTGAAATAAGGACGAACCCTGTTCTTATTTGAAATAAGTAGGCTGTGCGAACAGACTTGTATAACAAGCAAAGTCTCTTCTGTGAGTCAGTGATCCACTGAAGTTAAACCCTGCAAACACAGAGCTCTCATGCTGTTTTGAAAACACAAGGAAAATATGTGAAATAAAATATTTGACAAAACAGTTCCCTATTCACACAAATATTCCACTTCATACTGTAAAATATTAATATAGTTATACACCATAATATGTAGTTTGTATATACAGTATGTAAAACTATTTTCTAAGTTGAAATATAATGGTATGTCTGTATTTTATGCTTTAGCATATATCAGCTTTTCATTAGGAAGGGTGAGCACATTGCTGCAATGTACACTGCAACTTCATGAGAGTGATGTGTGTTAGCTCAGCTGGGGTGCTGCCTCTCTGAATATAAAGTGGATGTGGCCGATGAGTGTGGAACAGGGTAATGTGTTGCTGGGTGGGAGACGGCTCCATTGGCACGGGTCCCAGACTGCGGATAGTGGGAAGAGTGGGAAGAGTGGGCGGGACTGAAGCAGCGGGAGGGAGGGGACGATGTTGGGGATGGGGGAAGGGGGAAGGGGGGCGGGGTCACCGGCACTTGAGGGGGAGGCTCTCCGCGGCTCTGCCCTCCTTCTGTCTCCCGAGTCGCCCACGTGGTGCTCCAGCTGGTGGCCACGCCCATCCCCCTCCCCTCCCCTCCCCTCCCCCTCCCCCTCCCCCCGCCCCCTCCCGTCTCAGCGTGGGAGGACGGCTGGCTGCCAGCGGGGGCTTTGATCCCGCGTCGTCACATGGGAATCAAAATCTGTTCCACTCCGACGCCGGGGCTGTAAAAGGCTGACGCCGTCGCTGAACGCCGATCGCGCGTCCCCGCCGCGCCGCCGAGCTCCCTGTCGGCGGCCATTTGTAAAAGACCTCGGTAACCTTTGTTTCCCCCGGCAGCTTTAGCGCTCCTATCTGCAGGCGCGATCACCCACAATGCAACCGGGCGAATCAATTCCTGCTGCGACTCATCGGTTGTTGTGAGCATAATGCCTGTCACATATCACCCCAAATGATGGGGAATACAAGAATTACTGTGCACTATGCGCTCCTAAAGGACCTGAGATAAGTGCTGTACGGATGCAATATGCAATTATTGCCCTTTTCTCTGACAAACTATTGTCAGAAGGCGGACGATCGATGGTGATGTTTTAATTTTGTTTTTTTTATTCTTCGGTTATCATCACCCCATCAGTGGTCTTGCTACACTTATTTTAGGTAATAAAACTAATTACATTCAATGCTAATTCAGACCAGCGCAATCCCTTTTATTCTGTAAAAACACACACTCTAAAGTACGGGCATTACATTTTACACGCCGCTTTTTCACTTTTGCATCAAATGCTTTTTTTGTCATTGACCCCAGACGAAGGTCAGACACTTCCTGCTTTCAGCAGATTTCTCTTCATATTTTAGCGGGAGAGAAGATCTCGCCCGCCAAAAACCGACAGCGGACAGAAACGGCACACATCGATCTGCTAAATGCATAAACATGCGGCGAAATCTCATTATCAAAGCTGGGCCAGATTGGCTCTCCTCTGGACCTGGTCCACACCATCAGGCTCTGTCATAACTCAATGGGGCTCAAGTGACACACTGCTTATTGCCTATTTCCTCTCACGGCAGATGCAAACGACATGATAAATCATGATTTTTCTGTCAGAAACAGGGAGGTCTCCGCATATCAGGAGCTGATTGGGACCGAGCTCAGATCTAACTGCCCTAACTGAAAATACAGTTCCGACAAGCAGCGCGTTTATTGAATTTTCCTTTTCCCTTTCACAGTTACACAATAAAGCCTGCAGAGAAAAACATTGGCTCGGTATTGTCTTTTGTCAAATTCTGGCCAGTTAATTGAATTTAGAATAAGATTATGAATCTTTGCTGCAGCACTCCTGTGCTTTCAAATGCGTGTGATTGCCCAATGGTGAGTTCTTGTAGTCCTGTTAGGTTTTACCAAAGGCGGTTTCATAGTTTTACTATCTGTAACCCATAAGCAAAACATCCTAAATTTCCCCCAAAAGGAAATCGGTCTGAAGTGAAGGTCAGGTTAGCTGAGCCATTACATTACATTTTGGCATTCAGCAGCTATTATCCAGAGTGACTAACACAGATTACTTTAACGACTTATACAGATTACATTTCACATGATGCTCAACACATACTTAGCCTGTGTATTTTTCTTCATTTTGGTACAACATCCAATTAAATACAGGAAAATATCTTCACTGTTTTCAAAAGTCAATTTTCACACTCTTTTGAATCTATTTTCAGTACATTTAACAATAGTGCTCTCTTTTTGTCATAATCAGACAACAGAGACCCCTGACATTGAGGAAACATCAGTGATCACTAATTAAAATCAAATCAGCTAATAACATAACAATGCGAATACTACTGCTATTACTACTACTGCAGCTGCTGCTACTACTACTACTACTACTACTAATAATAATTTATTCATAGTGTTATGCATAACATAGCAGAAAATGGTAAGAGAGTTTTGGATAAGTGCTGCAATTGCTGTGTAAACTCTGATGCAGAAATTGTTCCGGAGTACAGTCTACGCTGTAGAGAGATGTTTCTCTCCTGCTGGGCTTTTTATAATGTATTATCATGAATTACCTGCCATACCCTGAGCACGTGCGTCTAATCTCCTAAATATTAAAAGCTTCCTCTGAAGTTTAGTGCGTAACAAATGGTGCTTCGTTACCGACCTTCCTGGTATAAAGCCAGTTCATTTTTTGAACTGCAAAATAAAACCGCCTCGTTCACGATTTCCCTCTCGCCGCCCGTTAGTCGAAAACTGCACGAAAGTGAGTTCCTTATCCAGAGAAAGTGCGTGTTTTCATTCAACTTCCTCCGTCTGTGCCTCTGAGAAAAAAGACGATCTCCTGCCTGCTTTGTAATCGTCCCACGGCTCCAGTGAAAAATCCTCCTAATGATCAGCCATGTGGCCGGCTGACCACCCCAGCGGAAAGCAACATGCGAGAGCGGGTCTGTTCTCCCGGCTCTCTGCGGCAGTCAAGCCGGCTCAGGCGGTAACGGTCTAATGACAAGTTGGCTGCCGGCGACGGCGCGGAAATCCACGCGTTAGCCTTTAGCAAGTACCGACTCCGTGTAGGCTAATAAGTAAAAAAAAAAAAAAATAATAATAATAATTAAAAAGATCAATTTCACTCAACTACTTTTTGTTTCTAATTCATTTGGAAAGCGCTTCCATATTCGATTTCAAGCTTCAGTGATGCCGTTAGGTAAGTAGCTCTATGTAAAAAATATCGGAAGTCTTGAATTTGAATTATATAAAGAACATTATGTCTCTATGTGCACTTAACGAGCACACACAGCCAAGCATAATTTTACTTTTTTTCAGTCTTTCTATGGTTAGAAAGCACAAAGTAGCCCATGGAGACCATGCAGACTACGTACCATAGACATAAAGTACACGAGAGCACATTATGTTGTCCGGTAAACAATTTAGAGCTCTAAAAGACAATGCTGTACTTTAGTGAGATATAATACATGAAACGGGCGCTTTCTTTTCGGGGGATTCATTAAAGCTGTGTTCCTAACTCCATTTTGCCACTTGACCATTTTCCAGCTGCATAATCCTTTTAACCGTGCCATACCCCCAGGCCACTGCCGCAAATGAGAAATTATCTGACCCTCCTGGTTAAATTACCTTTAATAAAGACTTCCTTTCCAAACTTCTGTCTGTGGTAGCATGTCACAAGCATGAGCCCCAAAATGTAGGGGGTTTCAGGAACTAGATATAATCATGCCTAACAATGACCCTTCAACTGCAAAGAGTGTATTTTTTGTCAAGCAGAAAGAACCATTGACATGATCCCCCAGCCTGACGAGGTCCAAACTATATGAAGGGCAGGCACAGGGTTAATGAACAGGGTTATATTAGTCTGAACCGAAGCCACCGGGAGGGAGGAAATGTCTCAGCAGGCTTCGGTCAATATTCCAAGAAGAGGAGCCAGCAATTTGGCTATTAAAAGACTGCATGTTCAAATCGCCCAGTAACACTGAGTCGCCATTGGTTTCTCTTGCTGCGTATGAAAATACAGTAATTGCTAACTTCACTAACCATAAAATGTTTCACAGGGTCTGTTAAAGTTCTGTTCAGGGAGGTTTACATATAGACTAACAAGGATTTAAACAAAATATAGTTAACAAATCTATTTATGTGCATGTTGTTTATGAAAGGGAAATTTGAAGACTCAAATGAAGCATGTCACTGCATTTTGATTCAAATCTGTTTCTTTAGTACAGACTGCTTTGCTATAAGATACCAAGTGAACTTTTACGAGGCCTGGCAAGGTTTCAACAGAGCACAGCTCAGCACAGCTCTGTCAGTGAAAAGGGGCTATCATATTGCCACGAGACAGACAGGTGAGATAAGGGAAGAAGGATCATAAAAACATCAGGAGCAGCGAAGCCATGCATTTGAGACTTTTGGAATATAACAGACAACTTCTTCAAAAGCAAAAAAATCAGTACATGAATAAAATATGTAGCCTTACAGCAATACTTCAGAGAGCTAAAATGAACAGAATCACTTACTAAGAAATTAAACAACTGCAGCAAAACCATAACCATACATTTTTAAAGACATGCTCTTCTTCATGGAATAAAATATTTTGAACAGTGGTACACCACCTTATAATACCTTCTTTAAAATCCAAGAACACAAAGTTATACCACTGGAAAGTTTGAAAGCATATCAGCCAACAAAGTTTGTATAGCTCTCAAAAGAGGTGAATAAGCGAATTATGAGCTACTATCAGAATACATCAGTATAATCCCTGAGACAGAATTACCATCGCAAACACCAAACATCATTTTAATGGCATTGTTTGTGCAATTTACGTGAAAAGTGTCCCCCATAAGCACAAATATACCAGTGCAATATCAACACTGTCAACATAAATCAGATAGAGGCTTTTATGCGATTAATAGGTACTATCTGTAATAAGAATGCTGTAGCCTCGTCTGACTCTGATGTTCCTTAAACACACACGCACGCACTGCATGCACACGCACACAAGCACACACACACACACACGCACACACACGAACACACACGCGCACACCCACCCACCCACACACACACACACACACACACACACACACACACGCTCACGAGCACACACACACACACGCACACACACGAACACACACACACCCACCCACACACACACACACACACACACAGAGCAGTCCTCTCCCAGGGTGTATCTGCAGAGACAATTCGGCTGAAGATGAGACATTTTGAACCAGCGCTGTAAAAGCTCACAGCCACCGGCTGTCCTCGTGTCCCGCCCTGTCTCCACTCAAGCCCTGTCTACAGAAGCCTCACAGTCACTAGCCCCTGTTGATCCCCTGCTACCTGCAACATCATGCGATAAGCAAATGGGCGCGCTCTGTTCTCCTGTTTGCGTTCACAGCTCACAACCTGGACACCCATTCAAAGCCATACCCGTCACTCAGAGAGCCGATTGGTGTCCACAGAAATTTACACACCTCACAACCTGGGCACCCATTCAAAGCCATACCCGTCACTCAGACAGCTGATTGGTGTCCACAGAAATTTACACAAACTAGAGATTATTTGCAAATGGCTTTTATGGTCCCCTTCTGTGGTGGTAATGGAGGCTGGGGGTCAAGGGTCATGCTGAGCCCCACAATACAGCACAGCCCTCACTGCCAATAATTGTGAATCTTTCAGAAGGCTTTTATTCTGCAGCGAATATGAGAACCCAGAATGCTCTCATTCAGCCGTTTCTCCGTGACTACCAGGGATGCATCTGACCCCGAATACCACTCAGAAATGCACAGTTAATGCATTTTATACAGATTTTATTTCTCCCTGAAGTTGAGCAATGATATTCAGAACAGGATATTATCGGGAAAAGTATGCATTAAGCGGAACACGAAGCAATGTGAATTTGTTTTGCTCAATAAAGCAGGTTTTTATGCATTTCTTGACACAATGCACAAGGACAGATTGAACCCATACAACCCCTGGTCAACAGCTTTCTGGCATGCAGTCCCACCCCCCCATTTCCAAATACGAATATAGATTCTTTTCTTTGGTTGAACAGATACCAATAGTGTTGTCTCTGTACATCCCTGGATACCATACAAATCTTCATCAATACTATTCCGCATCCACAAACCTTCACATATACATATACACTGTTTGACCACAAGTATTTAGACACACCTTGGTCTGGGGCTGTTTTTCATGGTTTGGGCTTGGCCCCTTAGTTCCACTGAAGGCAAATATTAATGCTACTGCATACAATCACATTCTGGGTGATTCCGTGCTTCCCCAACAGTTTGGGGAAGGCTGTTTCCTTTTTCAGCATGGCAATGCCCATATGCACACAGTGAGGTCCACATAGAAAGGATTTGTCGAGGAAGGTGTGGAAGAACTTAAGAACTTAACTCAGTGCCCAACCTCACTAATGCTCTTCGGGGTGAATGGAAGCAAATCCCTCCAACCATGCTCCAACATCTAGTATAAAGTCTTCCCAGAAGAGCGGAGGCTGTTATAAAAGCAAAGGGTGGACCATCTCCATATTAATGTCCATAATTTTGGAAGAGGTGTTGGATGTCAGGTGTCCACATACATTTGGCCATACAGCGTATGAACAACTACTGTAGAAAAGAAAACCAGACAGGACATGGGGAGCCTCACTACATTATAGATTTTTTTACATTACACTTCCTTCATCATCACACCTTTATGTTTACTTGCTAAATCTATTCTCGGTGATGAGAAGCAGTAATGCTGCTGGAAATGACTTTGATTTATTTGCATTCGCCGGAGCGTCGACTCGCAGTGGCTTCACTCTATAACTATGACATACAGCCTGGAGACTGACGCGAACGACTGCGCGGTGGATCTCCTTTCAGCCGCGTTTGGGTTACAACAATGAACCTGCCAGGCTAGACAGTTATTAGCCGCAGAGTGATGTGTGGGGTGGGATGGGTTATGTCATGGCTCTCCTGTTATCTTAGCCACACGCTATTTGACGCTGGATGTTCCCCCCCCCGCTCACAGGAAGCAGAGGAGATGAATACCTTTGCTTCATCGCATTGTTGTCTCAGATCTCTGCGCCTCGTGGGCAGAAAAGTCCAAAGTGCGCCCTCGGTCCGGTAATATTTCTTTCAAAGAGTTTGTAACAGAGTCTGAGCATCTGGGAGTAGTCGGTGGGATATTATTGGAACCCTGTCATTAGCCACAGCAGGTAAATGAAAGAAGATCAATGTGAAGTCAACAGAATGAATATCCCGAGATCACATTCCTCTTAGAGAAAATAAAAAATAAATAAATAACTGGCAGCTGTTGGTGTAAAAATAGAATTACCAGAATAGTTCAGTCCATTATAAATGCAACCTTTGACTATATGCAAGGTGACTATAAGAGGTGTGCTACACATTAGTGAACCAGAGCTTAAAACTCCTCACTGATATTGCATTCTAAGTCAGGAAGCTGACTTGCTGTGTAACTTCATAGGTCACCATATTTGGCACCGTTTGTTTATGCTAATGGATCAGAACGTTTCTGTCAATTTTATAATTTTTCAGTCTTCTAATTGTCTTGGGAATCCCACACAAGAGCACTCGGGGGCGGGTGGGGGGGGGGGGGGGGGGGGGGGGGGGCGGCTGTACTGGCGGGCAGTAGCACTTCCTAGAGAGCTGTGCTATTCTCATTGTCTATTCTAATCTTCCATTGTCATGTTACAAATAAGACAAGGACATCAACGTGTCATTAATCAATGATCTAACAGTGTTATGTTCCTTCAAACACCCTTTTGTAGACATACCTGCACAGGTACTATCAGAGAAAGCGCAGAGGTTACAATGAATGGCTGAATCACATATTGATATTATATTTCATTAAACAGATGTAACTTTCATTTAAAAGTAAATTGAATTACAGTTCTAAATTATTTCTTTTCTTATTATTACACTTTCCTTTATCCTACAGACGTAATGGCAGTTCAAATGGCAGGTGGTTGAGCCAGTCACTCAACCTACTTTCACCAGTTCCCTTCTATCTGAATAAAAGGTCTGCCCTGGGCCACCCACCTTTGCTTTCCTCAAACATAACATCCACCTCCTCTATCCTCACTCATAACATGCACCTCCTCTCTCCTCACACACAACACCCACTTCCTCTTTTCTCTCACATAACACCCAGCTCCTCTTTCCTCACACACAACACCCACCTCCTCTCTCCTCACACACAACACCCACTTCCTCTTTCCTCTCACATAACACCCAGCTCCTCTTTCCTCACACACAACACCCACTTCTTCTTTCCTCTCACATAACACCCAGCTCCTCTTTCCTCACACACAACACCCACCTCCTCTCTCCTCACACACAACACCAACTTCCTCTTTCCTCACACACAACACCCACCTCCTCACGCACAACACGAACTTCCTCTTTCCTCACACATAACACCCACCTCCTCTTTCCTCACACATACAATGCACCTCCTCTCTCCTCAGATATAACAGCCACCTCCTCTCAGTCTACACAAAATACCAGCATCATCTCTCTGCACAGAGAACACCTACCTCCTCCTAAAGCAGATAATGCTAAGAAATAACACCTTCAGGAGACAGTTCTTTGACAGATTTTTCTCTGGCTTAATCTCCCGTTCTTTCCTTTTAACTCACATCAAACACAAATTTAAGTTCTGATATCAAATATCGTATAATCTCTGTCTCTCAAGTCTTCCAAGTGGCGCTACCTGATATCTCTGGTATCTTGGCCTGTCAGGGGATCTCGAAGGATAAATGGTTTGATTAAGTCAGCCCAGTTTGAACAGAGGAACGTGAGAGCAGATGCTCTCATTAAAAATACAAAGGATTTTTTTTTTTTGGAGGGTGGGTGAAAATATTCTTTAGTGGTTTTAGTTTCACTTGGGCAAGTTGCCTGGAGCCAGGTCAATATGACAATTCTGACCCTTACAGAAAGAAAACAAACGATGACATGAAAATACTTATTACTGAAATATGATGTTTTTTATTTCATCTTCATTACAGGATACACACATGCATGTGCGCACACACACACACACACACACACACATTCATACGCAATGTGGGTATGCTGGAATGTTCTGTATGTGTGTGCATACTCCTGTAGATAGTTCTGTACGATACAGAACACATCTACACGAGCAAGCAAACTCACACATATATGTACAGCCCATTGCAGTATAACCACATTCATATACAGAACACATTTACACGAGCAGGCGCACATGCACACACACAGAATCAGTAAAAAGGACAATCACACCTCATGCAATACAGTTCTTATCTGCATGAGTTTACACACAAACCCATACTTGCAAATGTTTACACACAAATGCATGCACATGTTTGTTTGACTCTAAGGAAGACATCCTTAGTGTTCCTTATTTTGGACCAGCCCTTGAAGTGTTCATACTAATGCTTGTGTTAAGTCCTTTTAAGATTAAAAATGGCAAAAATAAGTCATTTTTAAAGTTTTAAATTTTTAGAATTATTTTTTAAATGTTAAATTAATTGGTACATTTTACATTTTTTTCATTTAAAATTTACCTATTGAAAATTGCAAAAGATACACATGAGAGAGAGAGAGAGAGAGAGAGAGAGAAAGAGGATTCAGACAGAACCCATTACAACCAAAGGCTTAGCCCGCCCAGTGGGAGTACTGCATGCTGCGTCTGACAATGTGCCGAGCCCATGGGCCGGTGAGAATACTTTAAGCATGAGGTGGAGATCATTATGGCAGGTAGGCTTCTGGTCGGATAACAGACTCTAGGCCTGCCTGAGGGTTGCGTGCTCAAATCCCAGAGGAGGTACTGCTGTCATACCCTGAACCTGGGAAGGTCACTTTGATGACTTCAGTAAAAAAATGAATTTGTACATTGATTATAGGTTACATATGGCTGTATTAACCCTGTACTGCTGTCATATTGTTTAAAGGCTTTCCACGTCTGAACCAAAATGGAGCTTGTGAGTGCCACCTTGATAAGCTTCTACACATAATATCCTAAAGATGCCAAATGGCCAATCTCACGCAATCAGAGGCAATGTAAGTGCAATGTAACTCAAAATAAAAGGCAACATCTTGGACAACATCTAGGTCTAGGCCAGAAATAATTTGTCCTAGTTAGATTTGTCTTTGCCAGTAACAATAAATAAATAAATAAATAAATACATAAACGTCATTACCAACAATCCGCAAAATCTGTAATGTCACTTTTCTTGTAGATGAGACGTCCCATTAGGACTGTGTCGGTAAATATGGTATGTCAGTCCAGAATGATCCTGAAATGCTAATTCGCCTCAATGTACGGGCAGTCAGTAGTCTGCCGAGTCTGCAGGACTCAGCTTGACGCACACAAGCCCTGGGAGACTCTGATTCGTGCGAGGAGGGGGGGGGGGGGGGTCTTTAAGGAAACCTCACTGCCGCTAATCCTTGTGGGGGACCGAATACAGGAGCCATTCACTGGCCTGACCCGAGAGGGGGGAAAAACAGAACAGATGTGGCGCTCTGAGCAATCCGAGCTTAAGTCCATTAATGACAGATTGTCTCACATTATTCATATTGACAGTCAGCTTCTCCAAAGCTGGATTTTGTTTGGGATTAATGCTATGCAAACACTGCCTGTGTGCCTCTGCCTTTTTTTGTGAGGGGGGCTTATTGACGGAGATAAATATATTCTCTCTCTCTGAATCATTCAGAGCTTCTTGCAGCTTTGAGGACGGTCTCTCCTCGTTTAGCTTCTGGTTGTCATCATTTTTTAATTTAATCTATTTTCGTAGTCGTCCACATCTGCACTTCTGCATAGTCATATGACGACAGCTAGTTCCTTATTCTACAGTAAGTCCTATATTGTGTTATAGTGCATAGCCCTTAGGCGTTTCACTGGATCCAGGGTTTCACCCGTTTTACATGTTCTCATGTAATGATATGTTCCCGGGGAAGACCCGTGGCCACAGTTTACTAGGTCATAGTGTCCTTCAGCATCTCACTTTGGGAGGTTTATTTTAATAGCAGAAAGTTTGCAAACCCCCGGCAGTTAAGCTGGCACACCGTGAAGCTCGGACCCGTGATAGAGTCCTAGATCGGGAATTAAAGTATCTGTGTGGGGCATCAGGAAGGGCCAAAAGAAATGATCCTATCAGATGGAAATCTATAACAACCCACACCTTCCCTAATCTGGCTGGAGCTCCTGGATCACTCCCAGATGCAGGCAATCATTTCTGCCCTACATACCGATCGATGCGCCTCTTCGCCGCCAAAGCTAGTCCTTTCCTAGCAGTGGCCAGTGAGGCGGGGGATGCCGGTTTGTGCCTGGCGAGATACAGTACAGTGCTGTTTTTTTAGAAGCAATTAGCCGAGGAGACAATTAATGAATTCAAACTACAGTAGCTCTTCTGAATAAAGTGCAGGATTCCTGGACTTAATTTTGCTGTCATTAACAAAATACTGCAGACTGTTTAGCATGCCCACAAAGACACAAAGACCAAAATCTTCAGCATTCGTTGCCAAATTTGTTGTTCTTGTGTATATGGTGCGTACCCCACACAAATGATTTCCCAACTGAAATTAAGGTTGCTTGTTCATTTCTTTGTTCCTCCGTCTGTTTGTTTCTTCATTTTCACTGTTCATTCACAGCCCGTTGAAAAGACAGTCACAATACGTCATAAGGGAGGACATATCATGAATAGGTGTCTAAAGCAATACGTGATGAAGCACATCAAACCTTATCAAGGGAACCAGGATGACAGATTTTAGAATATAAAAAAACCAAAAAAAAAAGGTAATAAGCTAAATAAACATATGTTAATATCATTCAGTAAATCAAAGAAAAAGTATTTCATCCACTACAACAGTATACTACAACCTGAGAAGAGCACTTCAAATTATACTAAAAACTATTGATAAAAACACTTGATTTTTTCTTTGTTGGCATTACTAAGGGCAATAATTATTTCTGAACATTTGGGAATCATTAATAAATAAAATTATAAATATTCATTTTGTTGTTTTAAATAACATCTCAGTCTGAAGGACTTGCATTAAGCTCTTTCAGTGGTATGTACACTAGATATGATTTTCCAGCCAAATATATAAATAGTTTTTAAAATGCACATTTTTTTAACAGACTCTGGGAAATGTATTAGATGTGACAAATGTATGTAAATACGATTCAAGTCCGGAAGAAATGGGCCTTGTCTTTGTGTCTATCCTGTGTAAACTATACAGGGGGTCAAGGGTTCTCATGCAGAAAAATAAATCACAGCTTTCAGACAAATTAATGTGCCCAGCGGTTGCAGTGCATTGTGGGTCTACCCTCGACAGCCTCTTCGTGGGCTGTTTACACAGTGCACCTCCCCCTATTCCCAGCAGGTCTGGAGCAGACAGTGCTGAGTCTCCCTCAGAGAGACGCAGTATTGGATTCTGCCCAGGAACAACTTTGCTGGCCTAATGTCTAATCAGAGGAGGCCTCTTTCCAGAAAATGCAGGGAATCTTAAATTAGAAGCCTGTCGGTCCAACAGATACCTCTAGTGGGTCTTTCATTTGATGCATTACCACCGCTGGTTACTTTTGGAAACATGTCAGGCTAGCAGCCTTGCTGAAGGGTAAATTGGCTGTGTCTCACTCAGGATTCGAGCCTGCAATCTTATGGATGCAAACCCACCATCAGTTAGGGTTAAGTGAGAATACCAAGAGAAAAAATAATATTTAAAAATTAAAATAAGGAAACTGCTGTATTTTAATGGCCAGTATTATCCACCTCTTTGCCTTGGTCAGCAGCAGTTCTCTTTCAGGAGAAACAGGCTTGCTCATCGCTCAGACTATGACAAACCCGAAGCCTGGTGATTAATGGGACCGACTGACTCCTTTAAATGAAAAGATTGAATAATTATGAGAGCACTCCGGCCCAGCTTCGTGGCAAGCAATGCGTTCAAAATATAAATGCGGTCGACCACGTGACACTTTCTTCTCATAAAGGGAAATTAGTGGCGGAGGATAAAGTCCTCGGGTCAAATGGGTCTCTGGATGCTTGCTTGAACTGCTTAGAGAACATGAACTGGAGGCAGAGGAGAATCTCTCTTGACTGAAAAAACAGGTCTAGTTTACAGACACATTACGGTCATTTAGAACACTACAGTTCCAGAACCTTACCCAAAACTTACTTATTTGTTGACACGCAGAATGATAACAATAAGTCATTTTAATGTACTTTATGCATGCTGCTGCATAACATACAGTACATACCCAGTACAACAAGTCAATATGTATGTGCGCAGTTACATATATAAAAGCGGTAATTTATTTACATATATTGTAACATAGTGCAGTACCCTGTACATAAATCCTTTAAAGTCCTATGTAGTATATTGCATTTGAACATTTTTTGGCATATATTACAATTTCAGAAGAGGAATGAATGCATAAGGAACTGAGAAGAGAAAGATAAATGGCTTTCGGAAAGCTTGCTGCTTTTCTGTTTAGGCTCCTTAGGGCATTGGGTTTCAGATGCCTGGATTCAGTGGCCTTCAGATTACAGTGTGTGAAATGAATAATAATAATAATAATAATAATAATAAGAAGAAGAAGAAGAAGAAATAGAAGAACTTTTTATAGGTTAATTTGCTCTGTCTGTCTACTGAATCTGTACCACTGTTACTCCACACACAGGTTTGCTTAAGACTTTTTCAGCCCTTAGTATGATAGTGTAAGAGCAGTGTTGCCTGGTTAGAGCAGTTATACCCACTTTAATTTTTCTTTCTTTCCCTTCACAGTTTTTATTTAAATCGTTCAAGGTTATGTCTTCATAATTGTGACATGCCAGCTGCTGTATTTGATAACTCTAAATTGATCACAGTGATCCCCATGGCAAATAAAAGCTTTCTTTCACAAGTAACATGGGGGAGTTCAGATCTGTGAGTTCAGAAGTCTGTTCTCCCTGCGATTGGTAGAAGATGCAGAATAAAAGTCCTATGCCCCCCCCCCCCCACCCCCCACCCCCCCAGGCTGGAAACTTAGTCCCTGGAGTTTACATGGGTAGCCAGACCACAACACAAACAGAATGTGCTATCTCTGTCTACCCCTCACATTAATGCAGAGCCATTTTCCGACTTCAAACACTACAGGATATTAGCCAGATTGCTTATCAGTGCTGGCTCCTGCAATGCAAATAACTGAAGGCTCCAGCCAGCTTTATGTTGGGTGTGAGAGCTTGCAGACGACTGCTCGTGTAGCTCAGAGAGTAGCACTTGTCTGCAGTTTCTTAGGAAGCATGAACCGTGAGAAATGATGTGATTGACTTATTGATATATTGCTTATCAACAGAACCTTGACACGCCAGCAAGGTCAACAGGAATTATGTGAGGTCAAAACAAATCGACCCTCAAGTTGTCTATCACTGATGGACTTTGGACCGCATTGACGAATTAGGAACTGTGCAGTGAAGAACGCATTGCAGCTGGTGAGCATGCAGCCAGGCAACTCAAAATAAAATGGAATTTACTGGTCATGGAATGTCTGGTATGGAGTTGGGCACTGATCCTGGCTTCTTCACAAGAGTCTGCCGTTGTCTGAGGACGTGGTCAAATTCTGCCACATCCCCTGTCAGTCACTCACTGACCCGGAAGATCGGAAGGTTGTGTCTACACCAGGAAGCAGTGATTCTTAGCTGACATCTAGGATTACGGCTGAATGAGCCAATGGGCTGAAAGGTATTAGAAGGGGACCTTGTTCCTGACTGGCTAACGTGCTCTGAGGGAGTCCTCAGAACATGTTGTGGTGACACACTGAAGCTCAGCATGACCCAGTCGTACCAGTATGTCCCACAGATCCTGCACTAAAAAAAAACAGTCGTCTCACTAATTTGTAAAACACTCCTTGCAGTTGGGAGCATGTACCTCAAAGTGTGTAAAATCAAACATGTTCATCAAACGTCAACTTGATTAATGCCTCTATCGCGGGCTGTAGCATCGAGTCATATATGTCTGCCTCTTTGTAATGAGTTTTTGAATGCTGTTGTCAGATAATCCCTTTGACTGATAGCCCAAGGGCTGCCAAGCTTGGCTGGACACTGATTGCCTCTTGTTTTTGGGTGGAGCGAAGGGGCTCTCCTGTTCTCTGGTTTTGACAGGCTCCACAGGTGAACGGGAGCAAGTTCATCGTCGAACAGTCTTTTCCACGAACTGAGTTTTGAGAGTTAAACAGACATCCAGGTAAAGATCCGCGTCTGCTCAGCGGCCTGAATTTGACGCCGAGATGAGACTGGAAGACAAACTAATTTCACGATGTCAGCAACACTCGGTACACAGCGGCCCTCGCCGGCTCCCTGTAAATATTTTTTTTTTGGGTTTACTTTTCATTTTGCACCTCTCTGACTTTGCCCAGCAGGTACAGTTCCTTAACAAACAAAGACTCGAGACAAAACAAAGAACTCTGACCTTTCCTTTCTTCCGCGGCGAGACTGGAAATCCTCTCTCCCACCGCAGGGTTTTTTTTTTTTTTTTTTGTGCCTCAGCCGTGAGGAGTCAGAGCCGGTCTAAGTGAATTTTAAATGAAACACAGAGGCACGCGGGAGAACCTTTTAATCGATCAGCGACTGGTTTGAAAAATCAAAGAGAAACCAGGCTCATTAGCACAAATGTACTGAGGGGTCAATTAAATATAAGCGTTGTGGCAGAATCTCGCGCGGCAAGAACAAATCAATAACGCATTTACCTGTAATGCAGTTCCGACTGAGAAGATGAACAAAAGGTTCTGTACTGTACCGCGTTTCGACAGCAAAAAGTAATGCCGCCTTAAATTTGTTATTGATTTGCACTAATTGTGCAGCCTCCTGTTTGGTGTATGCTGTAGATTAACTCAACCCTTAGGTCCTGGAGTCCAGGGTGTCCCCCCTGAAAAATTGTCCCAGGGTCCTGTTCTCAATACATGCTGAGAATGATCCAGGGCTTTGGTGAATTTTTCTAACCTGAGTGGGCCGTAGGCCCGAGTTCGACGCCATGATGAGTTTTTAACATGCCCTGTCATGTCTGCAGAATTACAGTATTACGGATTGATAGACAGGTGGAGCTGGCGAATAATCATTATTGACTGATGGATAACTGCGGCCTGTGGCTTTGCGATTGGACACAGTGTATGAAAGTAGGCCACAGTCTTAATTTCTCATTCCCCTTACGAATGTAAAGCCCCTTGCCCTCAGTGATGTTAATGCTGCCAATCGCTCCTTGAAGGTTCACACCGATTTCGCTGAAATGGATTTCGGGTTTCTGCCTTAGTGGTCAAATTTTTCATAGAGCGGGGAATCTACTCTTTTTCCAGGAACGGTGCTGATATCCGAGGATTTACAGTAGCAAGGGCTCGTCCCACAATACCGTATGGGGAGCGTGATACATTCACGTGGTACAAAATGGAGTCGTGATAAGGAATTTCATATTCCTCAAAACAGCACGGCCATTTGTGAAGGGGATCAGGCTTTAATCTGCTGCTAAGTGCTCGGCACAATATGTTTGTAAGACTCAGGCATCTTCACTTATTGATTGAAATTATTGATTGGATATCCAGATACCCACAGGCCTTACTCCAAGACACTGGAGCTGGGGTGCAGCACTGAAAAAATGGTGCTTGGGTAATTTAGCTCTAAGGCTCATAGCTCTGTCTCAGTGAACTCAGTGCCCATATGTCTCTTATTATGTTTTTATTGAGGGTCAAGTTGAATTCTATGCTGAATTTTGCATCTATAAAGAATGCACATCTTTTGTCAAGGGGATATGCAGCCAGAGGTGCTCTTGTGCCAAAAGAAATACATTTTTTCCCTTATCTTTGTTGTTATAGATATCTGCCCTTTAAGAGAAATGGATCCTCCATCTCAGGTAGATGTGATTACTTAGTCAAATAATCAATTAACTGAGAAGAACATTTCTATGAATACTCTATATGCCATAAATTCTGTCAAGTTTCATAAATATATCCCTGTATTTTTTTTCACAAAATGTATCACTCAGGTGAGAAGTGGACTCGGACTTGTTTTGTTACCTGTTTGGGTTTGGCCTATGCTGCTGTCCCACATTCCACACTGATACAGTGTGTGTGTGTGTGTGTGTGTGTATGTAATAATAAAAGATAATTGGTTATCTAGAGGCCTATATGATACAGTGTATATATATACATTGCATCATATAGGGCTCCAGACAGCCAATTATCTTTTATTCAGAAACCCAAATTTGCAAAAAGAGGAGCCCTGAACTGCCACAAGCAACAGGACTGTGGTGTAAACCCAGGGGGTCTTGTGTGTGTGTGGGGGGCGGGGGGGGGGAGTCGAGGTTCAGGGGAACAGATGCAGCCGCCCGCACGTGGCTGCTCAAATGCGCGCCAATTACCGTGCCCTGACAGGAGGGGAGGGGTGTGGGTGTGGGGGGGTGGGGGTGGGGGGGGGGAGGCGAGAGATGACAGCTCCTTATCCTCGGACAGGTGCCAGCCTCTAACGGCACGCGCGCGCCCGAACGCCGAGGCGCTAAGGGGAAAACCTGGAGGTGACAGCTCGGCTGGCGCGCGGCCAGGAGGAAGAGCGAAGCAGGGGAAGAGGAAGAAAAACGCAGGAAGCTTCTGTGTCGCGCCTGCTGGAGCGTTCCGGATTCTAGAACCGATGGTCGCGGGTTCGAAAGCCGAGGGTAGGAGGCAGTTATGTTGCCGTTGTAATCAGTAATAGGCAGAATTGTCTGTCTTTTGTATATGTAATCAATCTTTGTGTTCGCTTGCCGCACTGCCTGGATTTCGAATGAACAGCTGTTGAAAACATACTGTCCACATACTTCGTCTCTAAAAAGTCCATAATGAAGACCAAAAAGATAATTTTTTTTCCTTTAAAGCGTATTGTTGGACATAAAGCATGGTAAAAAAGCAACTGTTTCAGTCACATGGTTACAATTTAAAATAATCAGGAGTGAACTATTGTAGTTTATAGAGTTGTCAGAAACTAAAACAAACCAAAAAAAGGTAATTGGTTGGAACAAAAACCAGCATGCAGAACAGCCCTCCAGGACCAGAGTTGTGCACCCCTGGTCTAGACAGACAAGCACTTCTGTGATCGATGTCTAATTTTATTAACAAGAGCTCGCCATTGGAGGAACCTGAGAGGAACAGTTCAGGCCACAACTTGTATCATCAATCAATCAATCAATCAATCAATCAATCAATCAATCAATCAATCAATCAATCAATCATTCATTAAAGCTATCTATCTATCTATCTATCTATCTATCTATCTATCTATTTTGGATAGAGTAAACTGAAAACTTTAATTAACAGAACGTGAATTAACAGAAAATGTATTTTCTTCATTCCTTTGGCAGGCAAAAGTGAATCACAATTAGATGCCGGAGACTAATTTGATTTGATACTCTAACAGGAAATACAGTCTGCTCTATATGTGAGGTATGCATTTCCTGCTTACATGCAATGTGGTTAAAACAGTGATCTATAGCCACAGATTTCCCAGGAGGCTGTTCATTATCTCTATGTGTTTTCCTCCATTTGCTGACACTTAGGAGAAGGTCAGAAGTCATAGGCATTGGTACCCCCACAAGGCATATTGAAGCAATGGCTTTTAAACAGACTGCATTTAAATACAATCTCGAGGCTCAGTAACGATAGTGTTTCAGAAGATCTCGGATTTCCCACAATTAAGTACCCACAAAGTTCCCGATATAAGCAGTAGGCGGGTTATTTACTGTCCCTGGTTCACTGTCTGTCATTGATAAAATTTAAATCTGTGCATAGGCAAATGTGTTTAAAAATAAATCGTGTCAGATGTGAAAAAGATACTGAACTTGTGTTCTGGAATAAATAACTACTGGAAAAAACCTTACAACCATTTTCTTCCTGCCACTTTCTCCACATTTCTATAAGGAAAAGGATATTTTGGAGGAAACTAGTATGCAACCTCAGTCTAAGATATTTGTGTTATTTTGATCACACATCTAAGAATACAGTGAATCTTAAGCCATTTGATATACAGTGGTATTTAAAAATCAATGCGAATCAACAAAAACTTGTATTTCATGCAGTATTCTTTAAAAAAGAACAACGATCATATTTCATATAGGCAATCATGTAAAACTGACTTGTGGCAAGCAAATGTAAAAGCAGTATATTAATGGATAATATTACAAAGTTGGTTTGAGGGGAAGGTGGGATAGTGCCTATGTAGACAGCATAGCATTAACCATTATGAAGATGGAGCATAGGAACAGGGCCTTCGAGATGATTAAATGGTTTGCATCTGGTTGAGGGGAAGTCTTCAAAAAAAGAGAAAAGGACAAGAGAAATCAGGTTCATAGACTGCCCCTTATTGCAAGTGATTGATAAGCATGATTGCTTTAGAGTTCAACAGATTGAATACATAGCAATGTTACTGGTTACACCAACAGTACCTAAAACAGACCGAACAGAAAGTCCCTTACAGAATGTTTGCTCATATGCTTCACACAGCTCAGCACTTTCCTTGGGTTTAATCTGTTTATAAAACAGTGCCAAGCACAGCAATGCAATGATATAATTGTTCACATGGGGTTATATAATGAGAGAAAAGTTACATTATTCGTTGTGGAAAGGGGGAGCAGAATTGTTTTGACATAGTACAAAGACAAATCAAAATCATTTCACCGTTTGGTCATGAACTTTGAGCAATGTCTAATTACAATATAAACTCACTCTGTGCATTTCTTTAGATTGTGGTAATTGCAGAAATGTGTAAGCTCATCTATGACAAATTGGAAACTTCAAGAAAATAAGTCGACTGTATAAATCATGGGTGAAAATCCTGTAATTACAGGATTGAAGATTGCATAAATATGCTTCTAACCAGACTTGTGTATGTGTGAGCGTGTGCAACTGGTATTCATCTCTTTAACACAATGGAGATCAATGACTCTGCAGTGCTCATGACTTTGATGATGTCATACTGCAAACAACTGCTCCCTGACCAAAGATGGACTGGTATAAACAATCCCTTTCTACCCAATTTTATATAAAAAAGATATACAATGACCAAAATTACTCATGAAAATCCCTTACATCTGTATCTCCACTTATGCACTTCATGTATTTCTAACTTGTTGAGCTTCTGTCTGACATGTTCTCTTCCAGTCCAACATTCAGACGGTTTACAGCCTGCTTTGACTGCCAGCATATTAAAGTCCTTTATTGTGTGCTACAGCTGTGTGTTCGGCTCATGTGGCGCTGCTGTCCTTCCCGCTCGAGGGTGTCCACTGAGGGTGATGAATTGTACACACATTCCATAACAATCTTTCACTCAGGGAGGCTAGTCGATGATGTATATCTGAAGCCTGCATACAATGCGATACACTCTGGAAATGGTACTGTACCATGCAAGCTAAAGTTCTGTGGGGAAACATAAATAATTGTCCCCCAGAATTAAGTAAGGAAAGCAAGGAAGTGTGTATCTAAATTAGGTAATACCAGAGGTTCCATTAATCTTTAGACTGCTTATTTCCACTGTAACTAATATCAAGAAACAAACAGCGCACGCTGACAGATAGATTCCATACTGAGAAAGATTTTCGGTAACAACCATATCAAATCAACTCACATTTTTTCCATGATATGAAACCCATTTACTCAGGGAGACCAGGCAGGCACAATGATGGCACTGTAACTAAACTAGCTTTGTGCATTACTCTAGACCAGAGATCCACATTCAATCCCTCTGAGTCGTCAGATACAAAATTCTTCCCCACTCCCATTCATCAGTGTGTGTTCCCCATGGCCCTCCCCTAGGTCCATCTATTTTCCAAACTGTTCATTTGCCCCATGGTTTGATTGTGTTTGCTGATGTCATAATTGCAGAAAAAGAGTCCACAGCCTGCCCACTTGGCACTCACCATCAGAGAACATTACAATGGTCCTGAAATGTACTGTCTTATACTGCTGTTCAAATAACGAGATGTCAAAGTTAATTTCATCCCTGAGAATCCTCTAGGGTCAGTTGGGCTTTAATTTTAATTCACAAACCCTAAATTTGAGTCGTCACATGCCTCTACATGGATAAAGGGGAAGCAAAGTGGTAGTCTGGAGGTGTGTCTGTGTTGTGGTGGGAGGAGGCATGTTGTCAAATTCCCGTTGTGAGACCAGGAGCGTGAATGTAGACCAAATATGATATTATTGGAGTGTGACCACAAGGACAAGCAAGGACAACTGCTCCCTCTCCCCAGAGCCATGCTACTATGCTCCAATATCTCTGTTCCTCTCCAAATAACCCATGTACCATTTTTTTTGTGGGTAATTGCATCTCTAGACTTAATGATAAAAAGTGACAGAAAATGACATCTTTGTATTTTCAGCGCGGTGCTCCTAGTGCTGTAGCCTGTAACAAAGTGCCTTTCTAAATGCCTTTGTGCAAGTGTCTGCCAGCATGATGCTAAACACAGAAGGTACACTGATTAGAGGCTGAATCCACCTTAGTGTCACATTCATTGTGGAACCTAAAGCAGTAATTACTGTACAGCACCCCGTGTAAACACTACCCCTG
Organism: Anguilla anguilla; assembly: GCF_013347855.1. Classification (NCBI taxonomy): domain Eukaryota; kingdom Metazoa; phylum Chordata; class Actinopteri; order Anguilliformes; family Anguillidae; genus Anguilla; species Anguilla anguilla. Next base: position 46,495,640 of record NC_049206.1, on the reverse strand, counting down.
GTTTTTAATACAGTGCTTGTAAGTTTAGCATCTGGTCTGCACGATTGAATATAAAGTGTATTCAACTACTGACAATGTGTCAGAATTGTATATTAATTTATAATTTGCAGGGATGTTTTTTTCTATATATATATATAGATCAATATATATATACCCTCAATCACATGACCTGGTTTTAAACTTGAATTTCAGCTGAACAGCTCTATAACAGAGTTGTACTAATACAGACAAAGTTAAAGTGAAAACAAACATCAGTTAAGGATCAACACTAAAGGGGAATCATCTTTTGGCAGGGGTAACGACAGTCATTTTTTTGCACAAGAAAACAGCAATGTCACTGGTTGAATTCTGGGATATTTCCAAATCTTACTCAAAGGGCAAAATTATACTTGTTCACTGTAATCAGCTCTCTTGATGCATTTCTTCATATGTACATGTTTTCTCCAAGTGTCGTCAATCAGTGACAGAAGAAGACTGTTCATGATCAAATTTAATCACAGTCGAAAACCTGGAATTGTCATCTGAACTTTGTACTTGACATTCGCCACTTCCACTAAATTAAAAAACATAATTCATTCATTTAATTTATCTAAAAATATAAACACCTCTGGTGCAAACAATTATACCATAATGCTATTTATTTAACTATTTCTGTGCAAGTTATATGCCAAATTCAGGGTTGGGTACAGAAACAATATCACGATGCTGCCGGTTCCCATATGACCAGTACCCACCGGACCGAATCGCAACGCAGATTTTGATGCCTTATTTTGGCACCTAAACACTACCTAACATTACACTCACTCTTGACTCAATCAGTGACAGCAGGTGCCTACTGCTAAACTTGGTCAAAATTCCAAAAAGTAAAAATGATGTTTAAATATATAATTAACATATAATTAATGATATGTATAATTTAAACAACCAAAGAAAATAATTAAATTGTTCTGTTTCTTTGCCTTTGTAATGAAAGAAGATGTTCTTTAATGTCGTTGTTTGATTTTTATTTTAATGAAGGTATTGGTTCAGGCACCATTTAGGCGTAGGCACTGATTTGAAGGTATCGCTTCAGCATCAGCAAAATCTAAACAACACCCATCCCTGCATGTCTGTGGTCCTAAATAACTGGACTGAATTTGACATGCAAGTGTTGCTTGTAAACATTGCTCTCAATCATTGCATGTGCTTAATCAGTGGTAGTTACTTTATCAATGTAGATGATTGGCCTAGTGCAATTGGGATAATTGTTTGACTTGTGGCCACATCGACCTCCTGTTGGCGAAGGCCTGAAGAACATGTAGGAAAACAAGCAGACACAAACTGCGGTGGTCCTGACTACATTAAATAGCAGTGAACAAAGCTGAATATAGTTTTCACACAGCTTTTGTTGAACTGCAGTAGTCATAGTACTGCACAGTGAAACAAGTTTATGCCATTTGTTTAGGGATAAGATTAATACACAAATCATACTGTGATGCTGTTCCACCCATGTGACAGAGATGTATTCAGTTAAAATGTAAAACAAACTTATTTTATTTCAGTTTTTTTTTTAAGAATGAAAATTGCCAGCTTCAATTAAATAGGCTGCTGGAGCCATCTAAGCTTTTGAAACATAAATTAACCATTTTGTTTGTGACAAATTGCAACAATTTTGTTCTCCAAATTTCCATCAGGACATCTTACAGAGTTATTATCATATCCAATTTGTTTAAGTGGGTTGCATTGAATATATGAGATGTATTAATTTGGGAGGATGAAATCCACACCAGAACATATGGCCAAATGTATGTACGCAGGTAAATCCTTGCACTGCAGCTAGCTTCCTATGAATATGTCAAGCTTCCTGTCTACACAAGCTTTCAGTTTGAACAACAAAAGCATGTGTGCACCAAGAAATAGAAAAATATTTAAGACCTGTCAATTTCAAATTGACATTTTTTTGCTCAGCAGACTTGTAGTCTATATTAGCAATAAAGTTTACGGTTGAAATGGATTGCAAGGCACCAAGATTTCACACATGAGGGTTCACAAAATGTCCTAGCGAGCCGCTTCATTTGATTGACAGATAGTCTCGGCCATGGCGCATACCCTGATAATGAAGCTCTGTGAGGTTTCACAGGGAAATGATGAGACACTGCTTTAATTTAACTTGCAATGCTTCCCTGCCTTCTGTAAATGGGGTATTCATAACCACAGTCAGGCTTTTCTCTGTAGTAATGGGAGCTGGGTTCACTGTATCTGGGTGTTATTGTACCATTTCAGAACATTACCGGGGAGTTTTTAATCTGAGAAACCTTTCTGTATGGCAGTACATTGCTATGCAGACTGCATGCAGCACACCATTTGAAGAATTACCATCTTGGACAAACTTTAATCAGGACAAGTGAAGGTTGACTGCAAAAATGTAATATCGTTCTCTTACATTATGCATGATGTCAGCCTAAGTTATAGTCTCGGTTTAAGGCTAAGTTCTAGTCTCGGCCTTGTCTTGGCCTCAGAAGCAGTGATCTCAGAGGAAATGGTAGCTGTAGCTGGGAGCCAATGATTCACTTAAAATTTTACAGGCGTACCACCATACCTGCTGATACATCCTTGTAATTTAAGAGAGCAAGGGAAACAACTCACAAAGCTTGTAAAATTGTCTGCAAACTGATCTGATCTATGATCTAAAAAAAAAAAAAGAAAAAAAAAGGAAATTCAATTGAAAATAAAATAAATAGCAAATAAATTCTGTCTGAAGGCTAGTCCAGTTTGAGCAAAATAAGAGTTCACCATAAAGTTTATTATTTTCTAATAAATGAAACCACCAGCGTACTAGTTCAATAACACCTGAGGCTAAAGACAAGATCCACGCAGTCCTACACAATATTCAAAAACTGATGTCACAGCTTGCCGGTGCTTCCATGTAGCCATGGTTTCACTCTGCCACTCTGACCAATCACAGGTCAACTGGTCATGTGACAATGCAAAGCAGAATGTTGCAGCAGCGACAATCTTCCCTGTCCCTCCCTGGTCCAAGTCGCAAGGCAGGGTAGCAACGCTTACACACTATCTTGCTTAACCTTGCATCATTTTAGAACTTCCGAATGGGGTGTGACTACATTGGAACCACCCTCCCTCTCTCCAGCCCTCTCACCTCCTGAACTCACCAGATGGTAGAACCATGGCGGCCGCGATTAGCCGCGATCCAGCTGACGCCGCGGCCCTCCTGCGGGGGAAGAGATAAGCGGCGGGGTCCTCCGAGACCCAGGATCCGGAACGGAGTCGATCCCCGGGCTGGGAGCACCGCAGTGGGACGGCGGGGCCAGGCCACAGAGGACCGCAACACGGATCCAAAGACCCGGCAGCCAACTTGAAATTCACGAGTTAAAAAATAAAAGAGGTCAGCGTTTAGTTTTGCCTCCGTGCCTTTTGTCTAGCAACGTATGCCTCCACTGTAACCTATGCCTCCACCTATTTCAGTGTACTTAAAAAAATTAAGCATGATAAATAACCGGTGAGGAATACAATGTGTAGGGGTGAACAAAGAGGATGTACATCATATTTTATTTCCTGTAGTTACCTGAAATATTGCAGCTACCTTCACGTGAAAGGCTGTTTAATGACCACCCCCCCCCCCCCACACACACACACACGTACACACACGTACACACACACACACACAACATTCAAGATCATAACATCACTTTTCTTTAAAAAAAAACTAAAAATTCAATTATTCAATGAAGTCACCGCGCTTCGTCAGCTCTCGGGTGCTCCAGCTCATTAATTCCTGACTCATCCTCCTCTATCAGCGGCCTAAGAGGGATGGGCCGCTCCTGGGAGGCCTGCGGGAGTCGCCCCTCGGGCTGCCGGGCTCCTCTCTGCCCGTGACGGAGAGGCTGCCGTCACCCCGCCTGGGACTTCCCGCCGGGGTCCGCACGCGCCGAGCGACAGCCTCTTCTCACGAGCTCACGCTGCACGGGGCGGCTCGCAACATCAATGGCTATGGGAAAGAGAGAAAGAGAGAGACAGTTTGAGGGAGAGTGTGAGAGTGAGAGTGAGAGAGAGAGAGAGAGAGAGAGAGAGATCTTTTCAGAGATGTTTCACCTAATTTACACGATATTACACCAGCTAATATACACAAATACCACGCACACACGCACACATACACAAAGTTGTATTCTGTTTATATGTTTATTGTTTGTTGTATCCATGCTTTGGCAATATATGTATGTATATATATATATGTCATGCCAATAAAGCTTATTTGAATTAAATTGAGCATGAGAGAGAGAGAGAGAAACAGAAGGAGAAAACACTGAGAGCTAGATTGTATGAATGTAGATTGAGCAGTCAGTCCATGTTGCTCAAACTGAACTGTGATCAGTAGATCCCGAAAAGATCCCCCCTGCCGAGAACCGGAGGACGTCAAGGGGCTAACCAGCATGTCTGCTCTTTCATCTTTACCTCCCCTCTCACCAGGAACACACGCGCTCCCCGGCTTTCCCTCCCTCTCACCTGGAACGCATCCGCTCCCCGTCTTTCCCTCCCTCCCTCCCTCCCTCTTCCCTGAAAACGCGCTCCTTCCTCCTGTCCTTCCCTCCCTCTCGCCAGGAATGCAAATGAAACGGGCCGGTGAGTGAAATTCGACAGCTCCGGGGTGTGAAGGGGGCGCGCGGGACGTGTGTGCTCCAGCGAGTCTCGGAGAAATATAACTAGCCTCGAGCACCACCGTGTTCTGTCTCCCGCTCTTTAAACGACATGGGGGTATTTTTAGCCGTGACAGGCACAGAGAGTGAGATGGAGATGGACATGAGTCAGAGCTGCAGCGTTGGAGGTTCAATAGCTATGGCCTCATTGGGGCAGAGGGAGGTGTGTGCGTGTGTGCATGTGTCTATGTGTGTCTGTGGTGTTTTTGTGTGAGTGTGTGTGCATGTGTGTGTGTATAATTGTTTGTGTGTGTGTGTGTGTGCTGTTTATTGTGGAGGTTGACTCCCAGATAATGTCATAGCATGTAACTTCTATACAGAAATTCTGGACGAATCTCTCAAGGTCTTTATTAATGTGTTCAGGCACAGCTTTTTACTTATAAATAGGAGAAAATCTGCAGGAAATCACAGACGATACTTAACTAGAGCATTTTACTAACTTTACAGTTCAAATACTGATTATGTAAAAAGAGTGATGTAATAACTTTGTAATTGTTTGGGAACAATATTTGGCTCCCGTTATATTCATGAGAGCAAAAGAAAGTTCATTCATAATCAGAATGAATGAGTGACTTGACTCGAGTTTGTGCCATCGCAGTCTGACAGTTATGAGAAAACCACGGCAGCGCGAGTGTTGACTTTTGAAGATGAACGAGCGGTGTCTCTTCGCCAGCAGGTGGTGCTGAGGCAATCCCGTTCTTGATTGTAGGCTTGGGTCTGCGGACCGTTTTCAGATCACACAAAGTTCGGTTGTCTGGAAAGCAACCCAACTCTAAAAAAACTCCTGGCAGCAATCAGTTTGACTACAGTGCGAGACCATTGAGCAGACTAATCTCGCATATGAGAATTTCATCCAGAAATATTTCACAGACAAAAGAACCAAAGAAAATGTACTGAATTCTCTGGGAGTAAAATTTCAAGTTGTTATTTTTAGAATTATTAGGTATTTTATAATATTCAATGGACTTTGGACATTTTAAATAATGTTGGGTGGCAATTACACCAGTGTTATGAGTGCATTGCACAGGAGGAGTTTTGCAGGGATATCTTGCTTTCCATCAGAAAGTGGGCAGACTGTGTGTTCTGTTATCACCTACTGCTAGTTCAGCTTCACCTGCTTTCACATTCAGCAAGAGGACAAACTGTTCTCAGGGCTTTCTGTTAGTTTAAAAACCTTCATTCGTTATTTTTCCTTAAAAGTGAAACATGCAAGTAACACAAACATCAGAAAATGTAACAGATTGGAATCTTGAATAGAAGACATTGCATATTCTTCTTAAAGGCTTACATGTTAGAAACCGCCATATTTCACAGTGCTTGCTATAGCTAACAGCTTATTTGGCTCCACACGAGATCATTTCTCCCATCTCCTTCTCCTCCCTGTTTGTTCTTTTTGGCCTTTCATCCCTCAGCCTTATTGAACCTCTTCCACTTGCCGCAGATGAATTATGCGGCGGTCACGTGACCCTCTCCATGTGCGCCCCCCCTCCTCTAAATGTTCCTCACATGCCTTTTATCCCTCTCCCTTTCAGGCCCTCAGAGACCACATCCAGACACGTTCTACCTAAAGCACACGCCATCGCCCGCCACTCAAAGCACAGCGGACACAGAGCTGGGTCGTCATTCTCAGCAGCGAACATACAATTATTATCTCACTGCATAGTCGGGCCCAAAATTCAGTCTAGATCAATCTAGATCAAATGTGCCTTAACTTTGAATAGGAATAGTATGTACCTGTGGCCTGATTGAAACAGGGTTTTTGTTCCAGGGGACAAGTGGTTGCTTTGCTTCATCAGTGCACTGAATTACTACCAAAAAATATTCGTATGGACGGTAATATTTCAAACCTGTGGATACACCTTTAACTTTTTTGGAAAACACAAATAAATTCCATGAGTTCTGTTTTCACAACATTTTACGCCCTTATTTTGGAAAAAAATATATTCATAAGTATTCATGTGATTTTGCCACATAGGAAATGCAAAGCGCGGGCAGTGAAACCAAAATAATTTTCTCTGAATCTAATGTGGAAATAATAGTGTTTGAAGGGCAGGCTCAAAAAGGTTTCATTTGACAGGCCAGGCAATGCCATGACAACTAAAATTAAAACCACCGATGCGCAGAAAATGATAATGTTATCTTTTATTTCGGTTTCATCAGAGAGTCTGAGATGAATGACATACTTTAATCACGGTGCAAAAGACAGTAGAACAGGGTGAGGGCTGCTGTCCCTCTGTATGCGAGACTGACCCTAAAGATCCTAAAGACCCGATCTAGTGCATTCTTTGACTGGAATATTCTGTTGTGAGCTCCTCTCTGGATTGGACGGGTGCAAATGTATTGAACGAATTAATTTTGAAGTAAGGCTGTTTTCGCTAATATTATTAACCTTTCCAAAATATGATCAATTCCTTTTCAAAAATGCTACTTTTTTTTTTTTTTTTTTTACAGAGAAACATAGAATTAAATATTCTTCTTTATGGGACACAGAAAACTACATGTAAAACTCAATGCATTTAAAAATTCAATGCAAACTCCAAAACGGCATCATTCTGAATAAATTTCATGAAACGACCCTCAAGAACAAGAATTGAATTTCTGTCCTGAAATGCTGTTTGTAAACAATAACGAAATGTCTGAAAATACTGTATGGTGTGTAGCTTTAACGCAGAAAACTTTTCCTCACAAATTTCAGCATTCATAAATCACACTCATTGCTTGTAAAATGTGCATATGCACACTTTAAAATTAAAGTTGTGTGCATGCAAGGTTGATGAATGAGACCCCAGGTCTTTTATTACAGGCATTCAAGCATCAAAGAGCAATCTGTCCTTTGGTACTTTTGGTAGCAGGTGGTGTGCAGCCACTTACTAATGGCCACTTTCTCTCCCATACAAATGAAGAAATGACAAATTTTTATGTTCAAAATATACCCACATATAATGGCGTACAATAGACTCTTTACAGGATTTAACGGTAACTCAATTTTTCAATTTCAATTTCAATTTCAAGAATCATCGGGATGACATGCACAGTGCAGCCAAAGCAAGTGTTACAAAAATCAACAACAGTATTAACAAAAATAAAAAAATGAACTCTACAACCTGTAACTATATGTACGCGTATCACACACACATATATCGTAACTCTCACTTTCCATGAAAAACTATTCTAGGATTGAAATAAATAGCATAAACATAAATCTGCTTTGTGAGACCCAACGACTTGACGATCTGGCACAGGACATCCCAACATCTGTGGCTCATTTTCAAATATGGAAACATGGCAGTTTTCCCCATGAAATAATAAATCATAAAATATGATTAATAAAATGCATGTAGAATGATTCAAAATGGATAATTTTTAATCATATATATATCATATATATATATATATATATTAGTTGTGAAACTACTTCATAAGACTACACAGGCTTTATAGGACTGCAGCTGTGACCAGTAAGCACCCTACAAAAGGGGGAAATGGAACCAGCAACATGTAAGGAATGCATTCATTAAGCTACCCTCCTGCCTCACTCAGCTATGCGCAAGCTTACTCTCGCTAATCGGTCTATAGGGTGCAGAATCTTTAGCTAATTTGACCCGGTGTTCATTTAATGAAGGAAGCTCTGGCATTAACTGCTCAACTGTCACTGAAAGCCGATTTGTGGAGTAAGCGTTTTTTGAGTTCGGGTCTGCAGGTGGCTTGCCGGTACAAAACTGGTGGTCACTCTCCGGAGCAACCAGAAAATGAGGTAGGAATTAACTCATTTTTCCTTGTCCTTTTTAGCTTTGACTGTTTAATCTCTACTTTTCCAGCAATGTAAGGCTCTTTAGGGAATTCCAGTAGGAATTCGAATGACTCATTTCACAAATGCACAGAATGGCTTTGGCCTAGCCTATACGTTGTGTTGGGAAGACTATGATACATTCATATAAGATCAAAATGAATTATAATATACTGTATACATTTTGTTTAAGAAGACAAGATAGCACTGTAACTGTAGGTTACTTTGTCTGTCTGGTCACCATTACATTTGTAGATTTGTAGTCATGTACAGCAAGTAACAAGTTAACAAAAAGCCTCAAAGCAAAGGTCAGAGTTAGCCTTAATTAGGTAGTCCCTGTGCCATTAATGTGCCAACATCTGTGATCTCTGGAACGGTCACGTCGTTACGCTACAGCTTTGATTATCCTCACTCTCTCAGTCACCCTCTCACTCCCCTCTCTCAATCATCTAGTCGACTGCACTCATTCATCCACTCATTCCCTTCCTCCTTGTGTCAATTGCTTATGATTCCTTCTCTCTTCCTACAGCTCTTATATATAAAGTATGCACTTATCATAGACACACTGTTGTATGCATATTCATAGGTAAGCGCAAGGAGAATCGAACACACTTCTCACCACCGCCATAACCCCTCGCTTCCCATGACATATTTTGTTTGTGTTTATCTCCTGCAGGGTTTAGCATTTTTTGAAATTGCAGTCTCACGTGTAACAAGGGACTTTCTCGTTCCGTTCAAGGTTAGCCGAAAACAGACAAATCATGCAGAACAGGAAGCAGATTAAAGACAGATCAGCAGACCAAGGCCAGAGGACAAAAGCATTGACAGAGAGCTACGACTGAAGTTCATTCATTAGTTATAATTAGCTACCTGGTTGTAATTAGTTATGGATGGCGAACCTGCTGTTTTTTTTCTCCCAAAGAGCAGGGTCAACACAACGCCATGGAAGAGCACAATCTGTCAGTGCTCGGTGCCTAGCGCACGTCCCTCCGTTTCCTTGGGCTCAGTTAATGGCGTGCGGCTCCGAAAGCCGATATTAATTAAAATGTCTTTTTTGAGCATTATTGAGGGCTTTGTCTACATGGCGGGGCTAAATTTGTCACAGATTAAAAAAGGCAAGGGCAAGCGGGGGGGGGGGAGAGCGGGCAGGAGAGCAGCAGTGATCCGCGCACGACGGAGCCTATTTGTTTATCGCCTTCTGCAAACACGCCGCGTCCGTGTCAGATGACATCACGGCGACCGGGGCCAGGACGCGTCCACTCCCACCCCCCTGACCCCCACCCCCTCGACCGCCCCTATCGGTGGAGATTTTTATCTGGCTCCTCCGCTAGCCCGTCATTACTCTCTGCCAGGCGGACACAAAGGGCGCGCGGAAGCCACGGGGCCCGTGATTGGTCGCCCGCTTTATAAATCAGTCTGCGCTCTGGCGCCCCGCGACCCCAGAGGCCCGACCCACGCGGGTAAGGACGGCGGCAACAACAGAAAACGACGTTAAGACAAAAAAAAAACCCCCCACAAAAACACAGCCGCTTCTGTTTACGTCCCCGTCGGTAGCCGTCGAGCGGATCAAATGCGACCCGGCGTGTCTCGACGGGGGGGGGGGGGGGGGGGTTGGGGGGAGGGGGGGTTGGGTTAAGTGGCGCCGAAAGCCAGGGGTTTTCCGTGCCCGGGCGAGGGGCGGGTTCCGCTGCCGTCTCGACGTCCCGCTCGTAGATATGAATCGATGCCCCACCCCTGCGTTCTCAGTCCGCGGCGGCCTGTCTGTAAAGTCAGAGCAGCGTGAAACGGCCATCAATCAGATTACTCCCGCGGACACGTACGGGAGGCATAAAGAAAGCAAGCCGGCCAATTAGGGGGGCGCGGACCGCCGACGGTCTGGACGATGAAGGCTCCTGATAAAAACCCATTAGATTCGCATGGGCTGCGGCAGCTCGTAAGCTGCATTTCGAGTCATTTGTTGAGGGGTGTGACACTTCAAGGAGCTACAACAGCCGATGTGACCGTGAGATACATGGACCAAAACTACAACGGACTCTGACCTCTTGTGCTCTCTTTCGTTAATCTACGCTCCACTCCCGCGCTCATGATTGTCTCCGGAAATGCGTTTCAGAAGTTGCAGAAACTGTTCAAGCTAAGATTGGAAAAGTGAACGACAGGGCTCATTAGAAGCAAATGGATCGCGATTTATATTCCGCCCTTCTCGTCTCGGCTGCCTCGGTAAAGATCGCGGTATCTCCGGCCCGATCTCCGAATAATAATTACAGTGATAATAAGAAAATACTGAATGGAAAAATCAAAACACGCAGGATTTACGCGGCGGGTTTCTGTTTCTGGTACGGGACTTGTGTGGATTTTCTTTCGGCTCCGGGACGCTCTATCAGAAGCAGATCCGCTTATAACAACATACTTTGGAATAAAGGAATGACACGTTAGGCCGGGAGGGTCTGGCCAATATTCTTTCGAACTGTGGATCATATTAAGTGCTCCGCGAGTGCAGTTTGTCTTATGAATTATTTACCGCTGTCTGAGAGCCCGGTCTAAATGCCAGGTCTTGTATGAAGGAGTGCCTCGCTTGTTTTGGAATGTATGACTGCGAATGTATACCAACGGTTTACATTTTATTGGACAGCGCCTGACAGGATCACAGGAAGAACATGAGACCAGACCAGGGACATTCAACAGCACATTTATCACCAGAGATTTTATTCCTATACCCTTTCCAGCAAATGCACTTTAAATCTCTAGATTTAATTTGCCAAGCAGTAATAACTATAACAATATAACTACAACAATGATTTTTTTTTGGGTGGGGGGTGAGGGGGGGGGGGGGGAGGGGGGCGGAGATCATTGTGGAGGGGTGGAAGAAAGCACTGGACCTCTCAAATGTGCATTGCAAATTGTGATTATTATCAGATAGAGTTGATAAGAAAAGGCCATTATTTAAAATTAAAATAAAAAAACTGGTAAAAAAATAACTCACCACATAAAAGGGAAATGTTTAAAATATAGGCATCAAATATCTATCTACACTGGAGATATTTCATTAAACACACTGCTGTAAGAACAAAATCTCTACATTTTAGAAATGACCATAATCGATGATGAGTCCTACAAATGAACCAACATAGACTCTCGTGGGGAAAAGATAATACCGAAGACCAATCTTAATGAACCACTATATATACCTAATGCAGTCGATAAGTATTTGTACAGTGGCAAAAGTTTTTTTTTTTTTTTGGTTCTGTACTCCAGCATCGGATTTGAAATGAACAGGATAAATTGCAGACTATCAGCTTTAATTTAAGGGTATTTATATCCACATCCTGTGATCCATGTAAAAAATTATAGCCCTTTTAGTATGCAGTCCCTGCATTTTAGGGGACCAAAAGTAATTGGACAAATTAACCTCATCTTAAAGTCATAGTCACACTATTTGGTTGCGAATGCTTTGATTGGCCTGATGTCTGTGACTCAGAGACGTCATCAGACACTGGGTATCTTCCCTGGTGCTGCCCTGCCAGGCCTGTGCTGCAGCCATCTTCACTTCATGTTTGTTTTGAGGGATTTTTGCCTTCAGTCTTGTCTTCAGCGAGTGAAACACATGTTCAGTTAGATTCAGGTCAGGTCAAGGATTCAGTTTGGGTGATTGACATGAACATTCCATTTTTTGGCCCAGACTCCAGATGCAAATGCCACACCTAGAATTAGCTCTAGATCTTTTGTTAGCATTCTTGTGTATGAACAAATTATGCATCTATACCAGTGGTCTCCAACCCTGGTCCTGGAGAGCTACAGGGCCTGCTGGTTTTCATAGTGACTCTGCACTTCATGAATCAATTAGAGCAGTTGATTACACAGTTAACTCAACTCACCTGGTGTTTTGGGTCTCAAATGGGTGCTGATTTTGAGGTGAAAACAAAAACCAGCAGACCCTGTAGCTCTCCAGAACTCACTTTTGATAAACTTAACTGGCGGTTGGCATTTTATGCAAATAAGTGCATGGTATGGATGTATGTATTGCAATGTGCAATCTGTGTTCAGGACTGGGAGAGTAGGCTACAGTAGGTAAATATGACATATATATGCACGCGTGTATGCAAGTGAATGTGTGTTTTCAATGTGTCAGGGAGAATTTCTAAGTTTATGCACACATTCTTGGCTGTGTGAGTAGGAATATGTGCTCATGTTTGAATGTGTGTGCCTGCATGTATGCAAGTTAGTTTATTATTCACCACCAAATTGCACTAGTCTTTCTATGACCTGAAAGAAAGCCTCACATATTTTGAAATCTCTTCTTATTCCATTTCCATTTTTGGTTAGATTACATTTTTAGACACAAAAGATACAAGATAGAATTCTTGCTCATGGGTATTAATAGCCTTAAGATGTCTGCATGAATGATTTTCCCACACCAAATCAATTTAATATTATAACTTGTTTTGAAGCCATGGTGTTGTTGCTCTTGCTCTCTGTTTATTTTAAGTATTTACAATTTGCCAAAGTATAACTGGTCAGTCTCCAGAGACAACTGCTGGTCAGTGGAACCCAGGTTGTACTGAATTTTTTTTCACCTCCAATGATATATCATCCAGAAATAATCTTCAGCATTTCTGTATTTACTAATAAAATTTATTTATGTTAGGCATTGAAGTACCTGCGTTTTTTTCAAGCCCCTAAATCAATTATTCCCATTCCAAGAAACTTAAAAGCAGGCACAACCTTGTTACGAGGATATAGAAGTCTAATCACACCACCAGATTCAAATGCGACATTTATGGGTTGTTGATATGTAAAACAATTAATTTAGTACTGAGCAGCTTAATCTTAGATAACACAAAAAGAGAAGGGTAGTATACTCTACAAACATAAGATCGGTGATAGGTTTTTGCATGTTCATATTAAAGGGCAATGATAAGATGACACGTGATTTTAAATCCTGTCGGCATTTTTTCTCTGTATGGCTTCACTTAAATTGATGTGGCTTGTTTTATTGACCACCATTGCAAGGTGGTTCTCTGGTTGAGAAACTTTGTTATATAAAAAAATGGTTATTTGAAAATAAACATGAAAAAATAGCACTTTACAGCTGCAGACAAAAAAGTAATATTATAACACTGACATTTTAAATGACAAAATGTTGCCTGACTGTGAGTGCGGTCCTTTACACAGAAATAACAGATAATGGCAACACTTACACGGAAATTATGCAATAGCAGTGAGGCGCGTGCTACCATTTTTATAGCAGTCTCAGATCGCTCCCCTCCCCATTAGTGAGTTCTTTATTTTGACTGGTGGCGACTGTAAACTAAATTATTTATGTGGGAGTCACCATGACTAACGGCGTCAACAGAGACCATAAACAATAAGAGGACGTTTCGGCACAGTGTCAAAATGTTGCTACGTGGTGAAATATAAACAGAACGCACACGTGTGAGTAAGCACTTAATCACCGCTTTCTCGAAGAACGACACCTTCTGGCTTCTGCCTTTGGACAGCACGGAACTGCAGAAAGCGTGCTTTTGCTCAACTTTTAGGATTGGCCCCGTGCTTCATCGCACACCCTTGCCAGAAGTGATGGATTACGTGTCGTGGGTTTGATACGGACGAGGTCACCTTTGTGCGGCGGCAACAAAGGCTCCCGACAATCCGCCCACGCTGCCGAAGCCCTCATCTCCTCCCATATTATCTGCCCTATGATGAATCAATTCACCACCATGGACTGCTATGCCCACCCACTGACCATCTCTGGATAGCATTACATCTGATCAGCTACATCTGATGGTTCCTCCTTGCATTCCAGACAGATTAATCTTCAGAGAGACTTCACAAGAGATCAGAGAGTACAGCCAAGGCTCTTAAGTAAGAGTAGGTCTCATTCACAATGGTTTCTTATGTTTTACGGGAGACGTTTTAAAGTATGGTGTACAAAGGTAAGAAATGCCACAGGGGTGTGCGTAAAAAATAAATACGTTTTTAAATTTAAAATTGCATTAAGACATACTAATAAGCAAAATAAAGATGATGAGTTAAAACAGGAGTGCCATAAATGTCTACCATTGCTGTATGAACACCCAGTGTTCAGTTAAGCTTCAGTTACAGTAGAATAGAAAGCTTGCACCTGCAGAAGCCAGTTTTTTTCTCAGGATTCCTGAATTTACATTGTGAATTTACACAGACACAGCGTGACATCAATGTGCACCACATTTATATTGTTTGGTTTAAGTAAACAAAACAAACAAGAAAAGAAAGCATAAGTTAAATTTATTGGGTTTTGTCTGATAGCTGAGTACAGCATGCTACACAGTGGGCCTGGAACAGAGAAGTCCCCCCCCCCCCACACACACACACCCTTTTGGCAGCTGTCAGATGCTTGTGTCACCTCCTAAATCCTAGGAGGCCATCAGGAGTGAATACATGCACACCTGAGGTTGATCCATAATTAGCCCAGATGTTGCTCTTTGCCTCAGTGAGACCTTTTACTGTACAAAGCCACTTCTTGTGCCTTTTGGGGACAGACCTACATAGATGAAGTGCTGTACCGGTGCTGAGGTTACCATGTAAAACTCACACAATAGATCTGCACAGGTCTCTCCCCATGTCCCACCAGACATCGGCCATTCAACAGCCTTCTTTTGGCATTGTTAGCCTATCTTCCTGCAAAGCTATTATTTAAAAAAAGATATTTTTCTTATCGTTCCCTCTGTTGTACATTTGTTTTCATCTATAAAAAAAGGCAATAACATGGCAGCCAACCAATTATCCATTCTTTTGGTTCCTCTGTCACCAAATCCAATCACCACCTGACACGATGACCACACGTAGTATACTGCCCCATTAATTTTTCTGCTTCTCCGTTATCAGGATACCATATATCCCAGTTTCCCCGTTGTTGAGTTCTTTGTTTCTGGCCTCAATCGGGCCAGCGGCTGTTTATGACTTCACAAAAACTTAATGGAAAAAAGGATGGTCTTTCCATGCCGTCAACAGTTATGGAGACATTGTGGATGAGCTATGATTTTATAGCGAGAGTAATCACTGTGACACCCCGTTTCTCGTGAATGCTGAAAGCATTATTTCCCTTCCCCCGCCAACTCACAAAGCTACATAGCCTCTGGTCTTGTTTATACTAAAACCTCGCCCCCACATCTCCAGACAGATGACTCCACTGGGCACTTATGAGCCATGAATCGCATCGCGTCAGCCCCCCCAACTGTGTCATACATGATTACGCATCTTGACTATGGCACACCATCCTTTCTCCCTTTCATCAATCAAAAATGGATTTAAAAAAATCCAATAAACAGAAAGGGCCTTTGAAATGTACCTTTACAGAGGCTCAGAAAAGTATACCTGAGCAAAGAAACATTTCATTTTATGGCTTTTTTTTACATCATAACTTATATCGGAAATGGCAAACCCGCATCACCGGAAAAATCGCTTATTTATGCCTCCATGCGGAGCATAAATTACAGCTGCAAAATTCACACATTGCATGTTGTGCCTTACAATACAACAGTGGGCTCACCTAATACTGGCAGCTAACCTCATTTGTGAGTGCTTTATGCCTCTGTGCTACAGAACTGGCACAGCAACCTATGTCCCATTTAGGCTGCACATACTTTATGTCTGCAAATGGTGGAAAGACACTGAGAGCTCATTGTTCTTGCAGAGGGGTCGTGTACGAACACTGGCACCCTCTTATATGTTAACCCCTGCCGGAGAGTTACCACAGAGCATTGGGCCAGGCTGTTTTTCTGTGCCCTGGACCATTTAACCCCTCTCCCTTCTACTCCAGTGAGTACAATAAACACCACACGCAGAGAACCTCTCCTCAAACTAAACACCATGTTCTCAGAACGGTACCACGTTGCTATGGGAACATTTTGAGAACGTTATGTCACCGTGCTGCCGGTAAGTGTGTGGACTATTGATGATCTGTGTCAAGCAGATAGAAAAAGAGAGTGCATCGGGTTTTTAGCTAAAGTTAAAACTAACAAAGCCAAAAAGCATGCAGTCTTCATACATCCATGGCTTAAATATTGCATCATCTGAACACTGGTTTTTGTTACCCAAGTTACATATATGTTTAGGAATGCTATTGTTTGAAAGAACATCTTGCCTTATTATATGCCACCCTTTCAAATGTACTTACAGTGCTGTATTTTGGAGAACAAATGTCTTTATACTGAATGTCTGATTTTAAGAAGTGAACATAGAAAAGTATTAAGCCAAAATGCAACATTCTGCATTCAGTTTGCACTGAGAATGAAGGTATTGTCCTCTTATTAGAGGCTCACAGAGAGCACAGAAATTAATCCAGGTGTTTAGCTTCATCCTGAAATTTGATTCCTGAGCACATTTCAGGGGTTTGAGAGTACAAACTGTTCAGCTACTTTTGACATCGAGATATTGAACTGCATTAAATGTAAAACAGCCGTAGAAATGTTGATGTTGAGACAGAGTGCTGTGGGTGATCCATGAGTTATTCCTTCACTTTCACGACCCTATAACTAAGGATAAATATTACCTGATAACTAATACAAGAAAAACACACAGTCATTGTTTCATCATCTTCGTTGCCTCAGCTGTCATTCATAGAAAAACGATATGACCACCTTCCACGTTCAGTGATATGTAGTCATCACCCTTTCATTCACAGAAATTTGCATTTCTCAGAAGACGTGGCTGATCCAAGGGCATACTTAATGGGAATCACGTTCTGTTTCAAGCACTGTGAAACAAACAGACAAAACAAGGCCAAATCAGACTTCGCAGAGTCAAGTCCCATTGGACAAACGTGACAACGAAAGAAGTCTGCGTCCTGCCTCGTGCAATTATACTTTTATTCGCTGTACCATTGTTTAAGGAGGTAAGTTATCGGGAACGCTTTCCCTCGCGTTGCTATCGTCGAGGTGGTTTCTCAGCATTCCTGTGTTGTTATTGAAACGGTTTTTTTTTTCCATCTCCAGCAGCGGAGTTGCGGCTAAGTGATGTGAGCTTCTGTAAACGGCACGGACACGGATCAGGCTGCTGGGCTCGCGGCGTGCGAAAGATGAATGGCGTCCGCCGCGGTCCGACTTCATTTTCTGTTAAATAATGCAATCATTCGGGACGCGGTGTGCTGTGCGGCAGGAAACAAATCACTGTCGCCTCCTCGCTGGGTTTTTTTTTTTTTTTTTTCCCCGGTCGTAATGACTAGAGCAGCGGGAGAGGCACACACCGTGTTTGTATGTGTGTGTGTGTGTGTGCCTTTGTGTGTGTGCGTATTTCTGTCTCCTGTTTTCACTGACACATGCAGATGCGTAGCCCACCTGCTCCTCCTTCACTTCAGCCGACCTCACTTTGTGCACTGCCTGTGAGCCCACACACACACACACACACACACGCAGACAAGCACGCACATATGCATGCACGCACTCACTCACAGAAATGACATCATTGGTACAGTCTGTTACAGGCACATACGTACGGCTCTATCCTGACAGAAGGGTACCCTAATTACTTTTTTTTCTGTGCGGACTACAGACAAGGCATGTTACAGTGACAACCCGTCACTGTTCCAAGACTCCCGGGTCTGACAAAAAAACAACCATTACCTAAATATATACAGAATGTTCTTCCCAGACACACGAGGAAAACCATTCATGCCGAACATCTCCACCATATGGATGCATTTTTTTCAGCTTTTTCAGTTATTATTTATGTTCCTTGCGGAACTTAATGATAACTGTTGAACATGAATAAAACTTTAAGCGAGCAGAACCTGTTATTTACTGATAGAAAGACTGAACAGGCAACGTTAAAGGATCTCTTTCCATTTCTGAAAGGGATCAGAGACTGGTTATTGATCCGTGAGCAATTCAGGAACTCCTCTGGGCCTTTGTCTCTGAATGCAGGAAGTTTAATGAATGGTTCCTCCGTTAGCACATGACAAACATCTCTGTGTGACTGCAGGCAGGAGAAGCAGTTAAATCCAATACAGGACTCAACAAGTCTTATTCGAAAATGTGGCACAGACACTAGGCACACTCTCTCTCTAAGTACAGGTTTCACCGTTTCAGCTCCTCGGCCTCTCGAGGTGGAACTACAGCACTGTGCTCCAGAAGAAGCCTTGTGATTGGTTAGACATTACATCATGATGATGTCATACTCAGAGGACTGGCAAAAGTGCTTGATCAACGGAGCCAAAGAGAAGAGCCAAGGGGGTATGCTGTTTCTGAGCAGTGAAATATTGAACTCAGCTTACACACACGCGTCTGTTTGATGCTTATTTTTTTGTATCATATATTCTAAAATATTTTGCATGATTTGCATTAAATGTGAAATAAAAGAAAAGGTGAATCTAAAGGCATACTATGATTATAAGTTGTGACCTATTCACATAGCCTACTGCGTGAAAACTCTTTTGAAATCAAAGGTAAATTCCTCTATAGACTCGTTGAATCAATTGTCAGCATGAATCTGAAAGCAGAAAAATGTTTGTCTTGTGACCACCTCATCCAGGAAAACTACAACAACAACAACAACAACAACAACAACAACTGGACGTAGAATCATAAAGCATACAATTTGGAAATTAACCAACAGAAAATAATCAGTCCAAATTAACAGGAGAATAGGATCAGTCTCTCATGATTACTTGTGGCACATCTTGACCTGAGATGGCTTTTGAACTGGATTCCAAAATAAATTCCAGACTGAAGTGGGTCCAGAAAGGAACAAACAAAAACAACAACACATGCACACACACACACACACACGTACACACGCACACACACAAACAGAACATCAAATGAACCATGAGAAAAAGAGCCAGGAGCTAAAAGTCGCAAGGAGATTGCAGGAGATTGCATTCCATAAGCAGAGATAATCCTTGCCAAAAAATCTAGGGTGGACATGTCACCGTCTGCAGTAAAGGAGATTTGCGAATTAATCACACGGCACCCAGAAAACTGTACTAAGAACTGATTTGCATGACCATCTTTGGCCCACATGCGCTGCTTTCAGTGAACTCTATCTGTCATTTCTTTGACTACATTTATTCGCTCGGCCAGGCATCTCTGAAGCAAAAGTTTAAAAAAAAAAAAAGTTAATTTCTTCACAATTCATCCAGACAACGGACCTTGTTAAAGTGCAAAAAACTATTGCTGTCAACTCCAGAACTGAACCCAAACCTCGGGGGTAATATCAAATGGAGTTCTCATATAGTCTGCTCCTGGAACCATGCCCAAGCAAAAGCCCCATATGCTGTGAAACACCGGAGCAACGACCTGACAGAGTGAACCCGCCATTATTTCTCTCTTCGCACTCGAGGATGACGCTACACGCTAGCTGCTGCGTTCGGCGGCGCTGGTCTGCAGCCATGTTTGCGCTGCTCTCTGAACACACAGGATAGAGACTGACACACAACGTTTTCGGTCCCACATTCTCTTTGGCTAAAGCAAAGTGAGTGAAAATCACCACAGGAAGGTAACAACAATGCTACTTCGTGGAATAATGAAGTACAAACTAAATTCTCTATAAAGCCAGGACCAACACTGGTTATTATAAACATGTTCATTTAGAGACATATTATAGACAAATCCATCTCATGGCATGAACTGTCTCCGGTTAAACGTTGCTGTTTGAAGTTTAATCCAGTTTAGTCTCTTCCTGATTGAAGTGGTATACCTACTGCTAATGATACTAAGGGCAATTATAACTTGTTTTTGATTCGTACAGGGTGTTTTGTCTTCAACATCAAACAAGATTTTGTTTAACATTTCACAGAGTTTCAAGGTTTTTAGAATGGTAGGCCAAGAAAAGCTCAGGTCTAGCTTTTCAATCTAGCTTATTTCACTTCCTCGTGTTTTTTCCTGTTGTTCAGAAAGGAAAACCTCGGGTCTCTCATTGTTTGCACCAGAGGGATAGAGCGTGGATTAAGCAGATTTCCTTGATATATTTCTGACTTTGCATTAGCACGACTGCAACAGGAAAAATGCCACTGCTATCAGAAACCCCCCCCTTTCAATGCGGCCAAGAGTAATCCCGCATTTAATACATTGCAGTGGCAGACAGGAGGTTTCTTGTCGTCAGATAGCAAAATGAAAAGAAAAAGAAGGTTAGGGAGGCCTCCCCAGGGGAAATAACAGGCTGAAAACAGCTTTGTGGGGGTATTAAGTCATCTACACATTAAAGCATCAAGCACCGATGTTGTGGTGAGGAGGAACATAAATGCTAAATTCTCAGACATCAGACTTACCAAATATCAACACAGCGCATGTCAGTAGGAATTGACCTGATCTTGAAACTGAATTAAATCTAATAACTTTAGACGTGATAGTTCTTCTTCAGCTTTCCAGTGGTCGCATGGGCACTTTTTTTGGGGTTAGGAACCCTTGTAAAAAGGGGCAATTATTCATTACTATTTTTACTAGGGATCTGGACACATTACATTATTAGCCAGGGAATTTTATAGCAATCTAATGGCTTATAAAACAAACAAAAAACAAAACAGTTTCGGCTGCGAAGGTTTCTGAATTATATTCATGCTATTACAGTACAAACGAAAAGTTTAAACTTTGAAAAAAAAAAATAATTCGAACACGTGGCTGCGCAGAACAGAACAGGGTCTTTATTTCTACCCACTCGCCACCCAAAAAATTTTTTAGAACGGTTTCGAACCGTCGCGGCGCAGCGGTGCCTCGACGCACCGTTCCGTAGGTGACACATGCTCAGCTGATTCCTCGTTCGCCGGGAGCCTGCCGCACCGGCGCACCCGCGTCCGAACGGCGATTCCTCAATCTGCTCGCTGACAGCCTCCTCTGGTGGGGGGGGGCGGTGGGAGGGGGGAGCGAGACGCGCGGCGGTGACAGGGATATCAGTTTCAGGAAACGCCGCCTCCCCTTCGGCGCGCCCCGCGGACTCGCGGGCGGGCGGGGTCGACGCACCGTGAAATAGAGCGGGAGCACAGGTGCGGGGGAGAGGACACAGAACCCCGCGCCGCAATGAGAGCCATCCCTCACGCGGGACAGGCGTGGGAGGAGGCGGGGGAGGCGGGGTCAGGGGGTCAGGGGCAGGTCTGTAATGTGATCCCCATTCGAGAGAATCCGGGGTTGCCATCCGGGGTCTTTTTTTTGTTTAAAAAGACCCCAAAAATTTTTACTGCTTGGACATGCCCAACTATAGGGTCCATCAGGGTCACAATATTACGTGCATTGGGACACCCAAATAAAACGGCTCAAAAGTTTAAATACTTAGTTTTCCAATCAGAGCATAAATTCTAGTTATATTTATATATTGTATGTTAGTGTGTATAGTTTCTGAGAGAAAACACACGGACACACACACGCACACACAAAGCCAAGTCTGTGATCATCAAACAGTCGAACTACTGAAAGAGCTGACAAGAGCCAAACATTACCCAAGATAAATCCTGCTTTACTCATATCAGACACGGTAATTAGCACAACTATTTTGTTCAATCCTGTTAAAACCATTTTCAAATCCAGTAATTCAATCCAATTTATATTGAGGTTTACAGAATTATTCCATACAGCTGAATGGCTTTTAGATTCTGTTCAAAACGGGTATTTAAGGTGAATGCTCTTAGCAGTTTGGGTGAATCTTGATCATTCTTGTTTCGAGACTTTGTTTATGCATTTTCTTCTTGGCTCTGAAATATACCTGCATCCCCCCTCCCTCCCTCTCTCCCTCCTTCTCCCTGGCACAGTGTTCCAAATATTCCAGGGAGCAAGACACACCAGAAGTCTCTGAGGTAACCAGCCAACTGTCCCGCACCCTGGGGTCCTGATTATTCGCTGTTGCTCTGGAGATGTGCTGGCAGCAGCCAATCCTGGCTCGGCACCAGGGGCTTTTGGAGCACAGCGCGGAGCAGACGCGGCTCTGCCGATCTCCGCGGTGGGGCCCTCCTCACACAGCTGGTCCTGCCACTCCCAGCATGGAGCCTGTGAGCACACACAGCAACACGCTGGCCTGCCCTGTGGTGTGAGGCTTGCCTCAGGGCTTAGCGAGCTTCTCCTTGGTCTCTTAACCCAACCCAAACCCCACAACTCTTACCTAAACCCTAAGCTCAATTCAAACGTAAACCGCAACCCAAAACGTAAACTTAATTAAAACACCAAACACTTGCCCAAATCTCAGACTCCCAAACATATCCTAATGTATGATGAGTGGGCTTTGGTTACTCATCCTTGGGTAATGTTGGACACTTGTGAATTTTACTCTCTTTACCGTATGTAGATAAGCAAATATTTTTATTTTGTACTAGTGATGTGCATTGGAGATTATAGCGTTTACCTGCTATTTCAGTTAAACTAGTAGTTTAAATATTTTATGTTGTACTCTAAACATTTAATGCTAAAATATTTAGGCTACTCATATTTTCTCGGGGAAGACATCCTATATACAGGCACACATACATGCCCATTACTCAATATGCAACAGCAAGACTGAGCCAATTTAGATTTGCTATAAGTAGCATTCATTTCCAACATAAGAACATCTGTACAAATTGTGCCAATGCAGAAAATAAAGAATAAAACAAAACACTGCAAAAAAAATCATATCACATGTCACAGCCGAATGTCTGCAAATGCACTTAGAATGAGGTGGTGGTCATGAAATATGAAACACATGGAGGCCATCCATCAGCTGTCCAGCAGCTGTTTCTGAACCAGAGGTGTGTGTCTTCACCTCATCTCTCATATAACACCAACCAACACACGCGAACGTACGCACACACGCACACACACGCACACACACGCTCCCACACCCTCAACTGCAATGTTCATCGTGTCCCAGGCAGAACCATCTTACACATGTAAACATGATATAAAAATGCTATGACTAATATGCCTAACAATTCTGATTATGATTGCGTAGCTGCAAAGGAAGGTGGATTTTTTCATTGTGACTTAGTTCATGAAACTAAGCCAACATCCATCAGTACTATTGGAATGACGCAGACATGTGAAAAGCTTACCTTGCCATCTCTGCAGCTACCAGAGCTCAGGTAAACTATCAAAATAGACTATCAACATCTTGACATATTTATTCGCTTACATTTTATAACCACATTCAACAGCTGGTTATACAATTGGTCAAACAGCAGGCCCTCAACTACCTGACTGCTGTTGCACTACAATTATCTAAAATAACAAAAAAACAAGACATAACATCAGGAGCTATTCAAGGTCTGTCACACCTTTGGCAGATCTCCACATTTGAGCCTTTCAGACATCTAGGGGTACAAGGAAGACCGTCACTAACTGTGAGCGAGCGACTAAGTCAAGGAATGAAAGAGTGAAGGAGTGAGCGAGGGTGAAGGAAAAGACAAAGGAAATGAGGAGGAGAAATAGTATCTGCTAGCTGCTGTTCCAACCAAACCTGTTACAGTGAATTTTTTTTTTCAGTTGCTCTGAAGGTATCACATTTGACAGTGCTGGCAATTATATGGGCATTTTTTCCATTGCCTTCACTGTGTTTTGGTTGTGCATACACACACCTTATTATAGAGCCCCGTTCCAAGGGCTGTGTGTTTGCTGCCAAAAAAAGGGTTTCTGAGCGGGGTCTCATTCTGTCAGTGTGCCTGTGTAGGAACATTAAATGTGATTATGGACGAGCAATTACGACCCCGCATCTTGCCCTCCGAAATCTTCACAGAGAGTTCAGAATGACCTTTGACCCTGATCCCAGCAGGCAAGGCAATCCATTGCTCATGTGACCTAATTTAAATTAGTGCCATCTTCTTTGATCAAACGAAGGGTAGAACAAGACTTGCAAGACGGTCTGCCTTGACCTTTTTGCCGACTCGATCATTTGGAATTTTTCCGTTTGTTCTATTGACAGCCGAGTCCCACGATGAAAGAAAGAAAATAATTAAAGTGCAAATAAGAATGAGACCCCCTAAAGTCACACGTGTGATCGCAGCTCGATGAATTTCAAAGAAATGAAAGAAGGCACTTCAGAACGTCGCTCTAACAGCTACATCAAAATACCGAACCAATTACTATAAATGTTTGCTGCCCTAAGAAAGAAGTATATGCTCTTGGAGAATGAGCTGTGTGTCAGTGAATGAAAGCTGGGAATGTGACGAGGTCATTGCGGGGAAAGGGCTTTTCCATAGCAACACCGACAGACTGACTAAACGTTGGCCACTAACGGCAAGGAACCGAAGGGGCACACAGATAACGCGTCAGTATTTACAGGCCTCTGTCGGCCTCCTCTTTTGCAGTTCCATGACGAGCCAGAACTTAGCCGCCGATTGGAAGGGTTTTCATAATAATCAATTAATGATGATTAAACAGTCTGACTGCATTGATCCTGGTGCGGGCTATCGATCGACAGTACTAATGAAATTCCAGAATGCCGAAGAGTAAGATGAGGTAGGGGTTGATGGGAAGCAGGCTGCCTGTTATTGCATGCGACCATAGGTAGCATACTACATCACTAATTCTCCAGCCTCATTAACTACCTAGAAGACATGTTTCTTCATTTCATAACCTCATCTTCTTCTATCGGCTGAAGAGTTTGCAAATGAAACACACTTCATGACTTTCGCTCTGCATTTTTTTTTCATTCTTTCACACCCCCGTAGTTCATTTAAAATTAATTGCGATGAATGAGAAAACAGACATGCTTTCATCGTTAAGGGGTGCGAGAACCCACCTTGGGACTTTCCCCACTTCCTGTCCTCCACCAGTGAACATCCCTGCCCTGCAGTGCGTGGAATATATTTCTGTCCTTCGGGTGCTGTGGATATGTGAATGCATTGCGACTTTTGAAATGCAGACATCCACAACTGTCACACATTCCACAAACAATGCCTGTCGGTTGCAAGTGGAGCATTGGGAACTGGGTCACCTGCAGTAGACAGTGGAATCTGAAATACTCAGTTATTCTTTCATTCACTTATACTACGGAACATATTTATTTGTCCTCTGCTTTCCATGCGGCCAGGGATGCCTCATGCTGCACAGCTTTCTTGAATTCAGTACAACCAGCTGTTCTGTGTCCAATGTCCAATGTCTTAGTGACTCTATACAGCTGTCTGTAAAGCTTTAAGACAGAGGTCCTCAATCTTATCCAGAAAGGGCCGATGTGGGTGCAGGCTTTTGTTCCAGCCAAGCAGTGACACACCTGATTCTACTAATCAAGGTCCTTAGCAAAGACGACTCTAGTGGTTGATTAGTAGAATCAGGTGTAACTGCTCGGCTGGAACAAAAGCCTGCACCCACACCGGCCCTTTCTGGATAAGATTGAGGACCCCTGCTTTATGAGTTTGTTGCATAACAACATAAAGATCATACCTACTATTCTCTGTGTTAGGTCTCCAAATTCTTGAATAATCAAACCTGTGTTTTGTAGTTGTTCCAGAATAAGTTCGGTATGCACTTATTCTATGTTGCTTTGATAAAAGCGTCTGCCAAACAAATGTAATGTAATGCAATATATCACAGCATATCAAGTAAATCTCAAAGTTATACGAGAGACCCTTTTGAGTGTCACATTCACAATGCAGTGTCAGAAAGCACCTTTAAACAGGGCCTCCTCACTCGTCCAGATATGTGAAGCTACCCACAATTCCTCACAGCCAATGCAGATTCAGGCCCCTGCAGCTGGTCTGAAACAGGGCAAAGGGAATGTAGCACATTTTGTAATAGATGGACACAAATAACGCTCTGCACGAAAGAAATCAATCAAGTCCTGAGCAAACGGTAGCAAATACAGCATTGGCTTAGTTGCTAACCTCATCATAAATGACAAAGGAACTAACAAGGGGTTTGTTAAAACAGATCAAGAACACCTGGTTGGAATGCCATTTGTTATTTTGCCACATAGCCTCATTAATCACTTCCTCTTCATGGATATCAGACCATGCTACTATGTCCTTTTTTCTTAAGATATTATCAATCATGCCATCCTGTTCACCAAGATTGCGTGTTTGGTAAGCAGCTGAAACAATTCGATTTTTCAAATTGTATCGGCAAGAGCATTGCACAACTTCGAATTTGAGCAAATCCAGATTTGAAACCTAGGTAAAAAGGGCAATGCAAAATAAAGTAATGCAAAATGAATTTTTATCTTGAAAATTGCTTGCGCACACACACACACACACACACACACACACACATACCAACAATTAAGTGCAACTAACTTATTTTAATCCTCTTATTGTGTGTTGCTGCATTCTAAGAGCAAAACCATTTTATCTTCAGTTGATATCTTGTGTTAAGTGAATCAGTGACCCCTCTGTGTGGGTTACTTGGAGAGACTTGACAGAGGTGTAGGCCGATAATCAAAAAGCATGTTATCTCCGGCCAGCTCATTATGCCTGAGTGCTGGCTCAGGCCCAATTCTGCTTTAATCCCGTCCAGCCAGCCTGTGGATGGGGACCGGAGGAGGAGGAGGAGGGGGAAGAGGAGGAGGAGGAGGAGGAGGGGGAGGAGGAGTAGGAAGAGGAGGAGGTGGAGGTGCCAGGCTACCTTCATGTACACAGGTCAGTTTGGCTGCTATTTTCTGGAGCCTGATCAACCACTGGTGTGGTTTCTTCTATGTCTGACTTTGGGCATCCAAGGTGTTTGCAATTAAGGTGAACTCAGTGACAGTCTTGGAGTGATGTGAAACCAGTGTTCATTATCATATCAAACCAGCACATCATCCTCAGTGAATTGTAATTAGTGACATAGATGTGCATGTGCGCAATGTTTATCTATTTACTGACCTACACGTACATTATTCCTTGCAAATTGCATAACAGTAATAAAAATCTGTTAATTTATTGCTAAAACGCTGGTTTCAATTTGACTCCACTGGGTTTCAATTTATGTCGAACAAATTATTCTGCATCTGATTTGTGAGCTCAACAGGGCCCAAGTGTGGGAAGTGGTCTTGACTGGGTGACTAATCCGGTGCTCTGAGTGGTAGCAGGTGTCCCAAAGGTTGTCTAAGACTGAAAAAAGTTCTCGCAATGGGGGCGGTACAACAGTGTATTGAATTCAGTCCACCCTTTCACTCTTTGCTTTTCACGGGTTATGAATCACAGTCGCTTAATTCAGTCTCTGGATTCCAAACATTATAATTAGAGCGCAAACACTGACTGTATGGGAGGATAACGCACAATCTTTCAAACTTCCTGTGAGTGAGGTCATGATTATCCAAGATCTATTGTCGCTCCTACAGGATACCCTCATTCGAGGATCCCATCTGACAGTCCGAGATGCGTCATAGTGCTGGTTGCTTCATGTGTCATCATGGCCATTGCTTCACTGCTATTTTACAGAGAAAGAGCAGTGCATTCTGGGAGTACAGTGATGGTACTGCGGATGTGTCATAATGTGGTAAGCCTTAACAGGTGGCGAAAGGCATTATATCATGTCAATGTGAGCCCATACACACACACACACACACCCATGCACACACGCAAACAGTAATTTTAATCCCTGACTCCCGCCAGTAATAACTATAACGAGTGTGAGGTGACAGGTGAGTGCTCCAGACACCTGTCACCTACCCGAGCCACCAGACGACAGGATGAAATCACAGCTATAACCCGTTATCTGAGCACAAATCACAAACCCCTTGCCACTCCGTATACAAGTTCATTCCCCCAACATGTGCTAGGAAAAGGGGAAAAGAAAGTGACGTTGACACCACCAGAGGCACTTTGATAAAGCGTAATTTTGCCCCAGTTTAACATTACGAAACCTGTGATTCTATGTAACACAGAGAAGCCAGAATGACAGAATGACAATCGACTAGGTTCAGCAGAGTGGACAGATTCTTCAGTCTTTCTTCTCCTATTTGAATCCCAGGGCCTTTAATTAATTGCTTCTGCTGAAGAACCACTAGATGGTTATCTCAGGAACTTCTGATAGACATGACTGACACCCAGAGGTAGTGTTATATCATGCTATTGTACTGTATGCATTTAACCTATGCTTAATGTCACCATGCTCATATGATTCATATGGATGCACTAAAGTTCTCCCACATTGTGAGACTACTCTGGATTTAGCATCTGCTAAATGAATCTAATCCAATGACACGTTCGCCAACCCTGCATTTTGACCATGAGAGCATCACTGTGTTGGTATGACCAACATATCAGTCAGGAGAGGTGTGCAGACCCAGCTGGAGCAGCTGTCCTCTTTTGGGACCAGAGACGGCAGGCGCTATGGAAGAGCTTTGTCACCCTTCCCAAAAATAAACGAACTCCCAAAGCCCTACAGTCATGTTGACAACAGGCATCAGAATGTCACACTAGCTGGTGGGGCTGGTGGGTTGACTTACACTCAACATTTGGACAATTGCTAACGTTGCCTTAACTACTAGCCTGATGCTGCTTCCTGAACGTGGTGGGGGTGAGGAGTGGGAAATGGTATATACTGCAGATATATTGAAATAAAATATAATTCCAATGTAATGCAACACTATACACAATGCATAAAAATAAATTGCTGAGAAATAGGCCTTTCCTATATGTTGCGTGGACAAAATCTATATGCCAGGTCACTGCCGTGTAGTTCTACAGTTCCCTGCCAACTACAGAACTAGCGAGTGAAATTCAAAACAAGAGAGCAACTGACAAACACATGTGACTTATACAATAAATTTTACAGTGGTTTCTCTGTGCCTTACTGAACACGCAAGCAGCCATGACAACCAAGCACAGCTGCATGCTATTCGGTTATTGCAACATTAAGGACACAGAGCCCTCTGAGAAGCCCATCCAAGGATATACGTTCTCAATTCTATACCCCAGCAGCATAGTACATTAGCCAGATGCAGCTCAGTTCCAGATACCCATATAATGCACACACAATTACAATGAATACTGATGAATGCAGGACATCTGCCTTTAATTATTCTATTTGCTTGATATTCTACCTCCTGGCATCCCATCCGAGATTCTAAACGACAGTGCATCGCTTTAGATTTGGATTTGTTGCCGGTGAAAACGTATATGGCTGTACATTTGCGGTCGTTCAGTGAGCTGTTCCTTTCTGGCCGAGCCAACACGTTTCCTCAAACGCAGTTTCGAGAGAGAGAGAGAGCGGATGCAATCAGGTCAGTCATACAAAATGGCAGCGGCTGATCAAAAGGCGCGCTCCGCTCAGTTTAAGATCATGCGAACGGCTACACGCTTCCATGTGTCCTCCAATCCAGCTCACACACTGTCGGCTGTCATGTTGACTTTGGCAGAGCTGCTTTGGTGTTACATTCCTGTGGTCCATGTACAGCACATGCTGTACTTCTACTCTGTGCTTCAATTTTCTCATGTGTCCCTGGGTGACACCATAGCTCTAAACACTGTTTTACAGGTTTTTTTTTTAACTACTGATCTACTGAGATAATTGAAAGAAATCATGCAAAAAGTTCAGTTTAGACCCCTGTACATTCATTCTGTAGCGTGAATGAAGGAATAGCTGTATGGCTATTTTCTACTATTTAATGAGAAGCACTGACTCGAAGAGTATTCCTCCCCTTTAGCAGTTGAGGGTTGATCGCTCTAGGGCACAAATATGACATTAACAGGAAAACTACACGGGACCCTCAAAGATGGGAATCGAGAATACAAGGTGTGTGTGTGTGTGTGTTCACTAGATGTATGGTCAGTGTGGAGTGTTCCAGGGCTGATTGGAAGAGAAGGCTGTTGTTTTATCATGGACACAATAGAATGTTCTCTATGGGACAAAATGTTCCACACCGGTGAATTAAGCAAAACCAAATTACATTCAACAATAAAGAACAAATGTCACAGTGATTTATATGACCTCAGTAACCCTAGTGCTCTGCAGGCCTATGTTTGTTTAGGGCTGCACTTCTCTCATGTGGCAAAGAAAAGTGATTCCTATGTATGGATAAGCTCCACCATCAGAATCAAGTCCTGCCATTATAAATATACAAAATATGTCTGATCTCTGTCATGCCAGTGTGGCTCGCCTCTTTGATCTTAACTTAACAGTTTAATTTATTTGGAATTGTACTGTGCTTCTTGTGCATACTGACATGGCTGAAGTCTTTATTTGAGAAATTATGATAATACAGAAATTCTAAGAATAAATATGCATGTGCTAATATGTAACTCCACATGTATAGGTCACGGGTTCAAATCCCAGAGGTAAGAGAAAGTCTCCCTATATTTCACAAGCACAAATCCTTTACATGTACATATAGACATACAGGGTTCAAATGCAACACTGTAAGCAGGTCACTGAATATAGCACCTGATTTAAATGGTGCAGTTGTTGAGGTATTCAGCTGGTGTGATAACTCATTCCTCCAACACCAATTACTGGAGGATGATGAGGACTGAAGTCAATAATTTGAATAGCCTTTACCACCTTTATATTTCAAGGAGACAAGGAGAATTCTCTTTCATTGGAAAAAAAACAGCTAATTTCCATTTTAAATGGCAAAGAATGGAAGGAAAGTTCTGTCAAGTAACTGGCAAGAGAAAAGATGTATTTGTATGCGCAGAAATTGTCAAAAAGTGTCAATTGCGTGGCAATCTGAAAGTTATAATCAACACATTGAAATGAAAAGTTTGAAATGAAAAGAGGATTACTGCTCAAGAAGGCTTAAGGGATGAGAATAATCTCTTTTTTAATTACAGAGATATGAAGATAATTGCAGGGGAACATGCTTTTATTGACACATATTCCGTAATGTCATTTTAGCGAAATCTCTAGAATTTATATGTGAGGAAATATGCTATTTATATATTTCTTTCCCAAATGCATTTCACATTAATATTACAGAGATTTACATACCCGCAGTATTCAAATGTTCATCTTTTTGTGTTCTCAATGTGGACACTTGGGCTACTGGTACAATCAAGCATATTGGATATATAAAATTCTATGCCCTCTCTCTCATGAAGGGAGAAAGCATTTTCTACTTATTGAAGTCCGTGGCAAAAATATCCTCCCAAGTGACGTGATAGCACAGATACTAGATGAGAAAAAAATTTGGAAGTGTACATATTGTAATTTCTATATCAGTAGCTACACAGTCTTACTTCTATCTTATGTTATATTCAAGTTTACAGTGGATCTCAATCTCTTCAAATATATGTTGTCATCACATGCACAAAACAAGCTTGTAATAACATGAATAAAATGTAAACTATTTTATGCTGAAGTGTTGATTTACATAATTACTTTTATGAAAAACCTCACCAATAAAAAACTTGTGGGGGTGAATTTTATATTCAGGACTAATTTGTGGCAGTCTTAGAAAATTCCCTGCTTAATCTCTTTACTCTCAGCAAAAAGAGGAACTCAGGGGGGATTTTATTGTGTTCAGAGTGAAGTTAAATTTCACACTGACACAAAGAGTTACTAATGCATGAAGTAGCTTACCAGGACAGTGTGGAAGAATAATCTGAGACACATATGCAAAGTTCATCTATGTACATTTCTGTCCTGACAACAAGCAGTCTATAATATAGTATAGTGTATATCCACTTAATCAAGATTTTCCCTGTAAATATTTCTGGTAATTTGCCTTATAAATTTACTGCAAAAGCAGATTGAAAGCAGGACTCACCCCTCGTACAATCAGTTAAATCTTAATTTGTTCCTTTATTCGCGTTATAATTCAAATTTCGGTTATAATTCGAATGTGAAAGCAGTGAAACGGAAAGGTGCGTTTCAGCTGTTTCGGCAGACTTCTCCAGATGGGGCTGATGAGTCATCGGGCTGCTCAGGCGGACCTCCGGCCCTATCAGACAGCGCAGCACGACAGACCCACCGCCCGCCACTGTCATAGCAACAACCCCCCCGCCCCCACCCCCATATCAAATCCAACCGCAAAACCCTGCCCCAAATCTCCTCAAGCTCCAGCAGACATGCACCCCTCACGCTGACCTGCAGTGTGTGTGTGTGTGTGTGTGTGTGTGTGTGTGTGTGTGTGTTGGGGGGGGGGGGAGCCGTGGCCTCTTCCATTATGCCGGGGTCTCGGGGTTAGAATCAACCCCTCAGGGCAAGCAGCTGTCAATTAGCGATAATTCCAGCCGGGGACTCGGTTTCCTAGCAACCGGCCAAGGAAATTCTCATTCAGGACGCCTGGTCTACAACACCCGTGACAGCACAAAAAAAAAAAAAACTCCTGAGAGCGGTCTCAAGTAAATAAAACAAAACAAAACCAAAAAAAAAACAAAAACCTAAAAAAACTCAAAGGAGCCCTTTTACGTCTGGCCCTCAATGCCTTAACCGTCACATATTCATTCGATGTTGCGCCTGGTAGCGGTTTGACACTGAAAACGCGACAGTCCGCTAGCTGCTCGCCGTAAGCTCGCGTCTGAAAATCGAGGATGGCTGTGAGTCATGAAACGCTTGCTTGACATGAGGGAAATTGATTTGTCATAGCTGCGGAGAGCCACGGCAGGAGTGAATTTGCAATTTGATTTCCCCCCCTCGCCGCAATAAAACAAACAAAACAGGAAATCAAATTGCAGGTGATTTGCGTTCCATTAGACATTTGATATTTACGCTCCCGTGGCTGACTCTTCTGGCTCGCCTCAGACGCCGAACACTGTGACCGTGATTTTTCGACTCAACCATTTCAGCCCGCTGCTTCGGTACAAATGCTGATATCTGCCATTCGGACGCCTTTTGCATGAGAATAAAAATGACCCATGTGGCCAGAGATAACAGTAGCCAAATGTGATCTTTCAGGGGCTATCTCCTGATTGGACAAAAGCGAGGCTGCGGTTTGCCCCCCCCCCTCATTAATTATTCATGCGGTGTTTCACTTTCGGTCTCAATTAATCATTTCCACGGGGGATTTATACGACAGGGGGACCGGAGCGGACAGACAGTAAATGGCCCACACTGTCTGATGGAGAATGTGATTGATAAAAGCCAATTACTTTCTCAGCACAGCTTGGAAATGATGACTAAGAGATGCACGCTCGCACAGGACGAGGAGGCTGGAGAGGCCACGGCGAAACGAAATGATCAGAGGACCCCGAGCGGGCGAGACGATGGCGATCAGACGCTGACGGTGGGCGGGCGGGCGGCGCGTCAGGTCTCGCGGGCGGCTTTCCCGCCAATGAGCGCCGGCGCGGTAAGATAAGGGCCCACGCGCGGGAGCGCGCGCTGTATGCTAATAGCCGCTCGCTGTTCTACCGCCGCGTCGGACGGTCGCGGGGCGAGCGGCGAGCGGCTATTTATTTATTTTCTCCCGCGGCGTCCTTGGCGGGTCACTCGTGTCTGGGTGGTCTGTCTCGTCGGGATGACCCTGAGGTGGGGCGGGTATAAATTTCCCCACAGTTAACATCCCTCTCTGACAGCAGGGGCTCTCAGCTGATAGGGGTCTGCACGCGGGGCCGAAAGAGAGGGGAGAGGGAGAGAGCGAGAGAGAGAGAGGGAGAGAGAGACAAGGAGAGAGAGAGGGAGAGGGAGAGAGAGCGCACACGCGTGTTAGCGGATACCGAGCCCCGCTCCGTGCTACTCGGTATAAAAGCCTTGCATTATTTATTCGCCTCCCCGATGCCCTTACCCAGGGTGACTCACGCACCATAGCTCGCATTTTTTCGCAGGTTCATACAGATGGATGTTTACCGGAGCAATTCGGGTTAAGTGGATTGGTCAAGGGTACGACTGCGGCGCCCCGCCTGGGAACGGAAGGCGCGGCCTTCCGGTTGCGAGTCCCGGCCTGCGCCCGTTACTCCGCGCTGCAGTCGGGCGGGTATCTGTGACAATCCTGTGCTATCTGCAGCAGTGCTATCTGAGCTCCTGCTGTGAAGCAATGGGGCTAGGGAAGCACGGGCTAGGGAAGCACGGGCTAGGGAAGCACAGGCTAGGGAAGAACGGGCTAGGGAAGCACGGGCTAGGGAAGCACAGGCTAGGGAAGAACGGGCTAGGGAAGCACGGGATAGGGAAGCACAGGCTAGGGAAGCACGGGCAGATGCACGCACACGGACGTGACTCAAGGAATCAGGGTTTGTGTAAAAAAATAACCCTGACGCGTGTGAACATCTGCCTGCATGTGTCTACTGTCCGTCAGAGCCCAGAGAAAACAGGCAGTGGTTCAATGGGCGCTCTGAATGGAAGGGCTTCGTGACACTGCTCTTGGATATTAAAGTGGGGAAAGCAAGAAGTCAAGCAGAGTGAAGCTCAGCTTCTGCATCCAAACCGTTTCCTGTTTCCTTTGCACTTATGTTGCGTCGAGCGAATGATCTTTGTTCAAGAAAAAACACTACAACATTAGATTTAAAAGGAAACCTACCAACTGAGCATCCTGAATCAAGGTATTGTTTCATATAATCTCTTATATGTGCTCTACCTTCTTAGCAAAGTGCACAATCATCTTTGCCCCAAGTCATCCTTTCGGACAATGTGCTGTATGACGAATGGACTAATATCCAGACTCCAGTGTTATGATTTGTTTCATCTGTGAAAACCGCAAAAAATCACCGCAAGATAACTTGCCTTCTGTTTGGTCAAAAGATGGACCTGCGGTGCATCTTGTGAAGGATGGCTGTATAGAGCCAAAGGCCACTGAGACTGACGGGCCGCGATCCACAATCCTCTGCTCAATCACGATGTCGGCGCTAACGGATTGCATCGTGCGCCGCTGCTTTGTTAAGGGGCGGTGTGCAAAATGAAATTTTTACAGCCCCCCCATGCATTTCAAAGCCACCCAGCTGTTGCAACTTCCCTCTGCC
Source organism: Anguilla anguilla (assembly GCF_013347855.1). Lineage (NCBI taxonomy): Eukaryota > Metazoa > Chordata > Actinopteri > Anguilliformes > Anguillidae > Anguilla > Anguilla anguilla. The sequence goes on along the minus strand of NC_049206.1, from coordinate 46,460,485 downwards.
GGGAGGAGCTCTCAGCTGCCTTTGCTTTGTCTTTAACGACCCGTGAACAGTAACAGTGTGTTCTGGGGAAAAGAACAAAATGCCCCTTTTTAAAAAGAAATTTGGAAGATATACTGTATAACACAAATAAGGTTATAGCCTGGCATGAGGGACTGTGTTTTTCAAAAGTAAACAAGTACTTCTCTTCCAATGGGTTTTAGGTGCGTGTGTGTGCAGGGACGGAAGGAAGATCCAACCTCAGTTGCATTCTGTTTCAGTGTAAGACACTGAAAGTCACAACGCTCTCGCTCTGCAATTACATGTACAAATGTTTGCTTAAAGTCAAGTGTGACTTTTAAGTGCAATACTTCAGCATTGAGAAGGTTAGCTTCTTCTTCAAGGTGCCATGGCAATCATTAAAGGAAGCCACCCCAGCTCTGTTGGTTATCAGTCCAAAAAACGAGAGAGAACTATCTGATGTAAAGGATATTGTCGCTGGCATGTGAGTGAGCGAACCAGAGGTGTGCAAGAGCTTCAGCTGCAGTGATCTTGCGTAAAGACAGGTGACACATCGGTGGAGAAGGGCCGACTAGACGATTCCAAATTGGGGAGAATAAAGGGGGGGGGGGAATTATTCAGAAATAAATGAACACGCGAGCGAAAGTCCACAGAAAATTCTGGACAAGCACATGTTTTGTTGGATTTAAAGACAAAAGCCCAAGGTAAACGATGCTAATAGCGATAATCTTCACGATCAAACAGTTAAAACCAGCTGTGTAAACACGGACAAACTCAAAAACCCCTTTTGCTGCAACGTAATGGGATATCTTCATGCAGGCAACATCATTTAGGATGCATTGATAAGAAACACATGCAAGGTATCAATTTGTTCCCCTCTGCATTTGCACGCAATGCGTACATGAGCTACATTTTAAACATACCCTTGGAAAACCTGTGCTCCCCTAGGTTACAAGTGAGGTTCAGTTCCCTATTATATGCATTATTTCATTTCAGGGGACATCCTCTCAAACAACGTTTCTCATCAAAATACAGATGTGCATCCGTGAATTCGGTTCCCTTCCAGAAGTCCAGAGTGAGGAAGGACACGGACTCGTAATTCTGTAAAAATTGATCTGGCGTACGTACGGATGAAGCGCATTCATTTTGAACTTCATGCCTTTTAGAGGGAGTTTGGGGAATATTGCCTTCCTGCTCGGAGTAAACACCGCTGTGTCGCAAGCCTGTCCCAATGCAATATTGTCCTGCACTTTTCTGTTGCACTCGGCAAATGCTGCGCACGTTGTCCTGGATGAGGATGTATGTTCAATTGCAAAAATGGGTAAAAAAGACATATGTGGAGTGTTCATGCATGCTAAGGGCGAGAGCTGAAAGCATCATCACTCATCACGCAGACGTGACTGTGACTCTTTGTGGCAAGCTCCGATGTCCAGGGGGCTCGCTACTAAGTGCTCGGGTGGAATCCAGTCTTGACATTGCTCTACTTTTAGCTTTGACCCCGTGAACCTTCATTTTAAACCACGACCTCTCTCCTCTCTCCTGAAAGCTGGAACGAGGGACAAAGGGGGGGACTCTCCAATTATTTAAGAAAGCCTCCTCTTCCACTCCTGCAGCAAAATGGAAATAAGTGTAACCCTTGTTTTTTTTTGCCCTGCTATAGGGGACAGAGAACTTAAAGTGAGGTACGTCTAAATGCAAGGACACACAGACTGCTACTCACTGCTGCAAAACATTTGTTAACAATAAAACAGATCATGTCCAAGGCATTCCGAATGTCTCTAAAAGTCCAATGCGCTATTATTTATTTATCGTGCTATTATTTTATTTAATATAGGCATACTTCACATAAAATATTCCATCATCTCTGACTATTCAGACTAATGGCAGCACATCAGTCTTGGGAATAGCTGCCCATGGTCTCAACACATGAATAGTTTTCACATGAATTTTATTTTGGTAGATTTATGATACTATTATGTTCAAAGACTGAGGGCAACAAGAGGTGACGCCGATGCTGATTTTTTTGAACCAAATTGTATCCCGCATTTCATTTGCCCAATACCCAATCATTTTTGTAGCCCTGTCCAATCATTGCGATGTCCTCCGTCCATTTAGTAAGGTGCAGACTAGCACCTGTCTCCTCTCGAGCACGCACCGCCAGCCAGTGCTTCTTTCAGTCTGCAGTCCCTCAATCCTACATCTGGTGTTCTTACATCGGTGGTCTGCAGGCACTTGATCGACCAGAACGGTTGCTCACGTGTGACAAGACATCGACAACCCGGACAAGCTAACCTCTCCCCCTCTGGGTGAGGGAACAGTCGATTATGCGCTGCCCTGTGGCGGCACCGCAACAGAGAACCAGAGCTTTAACAGGATGCGCCACTCGAAACGCCTGTACGACTACGCTATCAAAGTCATACCCTTTTATCAGCCTTTAACGGATCAATGATGTAGCAACAATACGGGCCACAATTACTTGAAACAACCCAGTTCCTGCAGTTTATCATGCAGATGAAATGGTAACTCACTTTAAGTGGACAGTGTCCTTCTGCAGATTTTGTTATCCTAACTGGTGCTGAGCTACATCTCTACAGTAAGCTTCAACCTGTCTGCTGACTTGTTGAGCTCAGAGATTAGAGCAAAACAACGCAATACAATTTGCATACACTGTGTCTTTAATCAGGAGCGGTTCCCCATTTCTACAATAGATTTCTCATTGCAAGAATTAGGAAATGCATGCATTAATGTACACAAACTTATATAAACATAGCATTAAGATAGACTACTTAAATATAAAATTCCGCACTGGACCTTGTACATTAATTCATTTTTTCCCCATACGCAGACTCAACCACAAATAGCAAAGAGAACCGGAATAAGAGAAAAATTGAAAATATGACCAACGTGGAGCACTAATGCGAAGGGCTGCTGTGCTCAAAACCAGCGGTCTCCCATAGGGTCATTGTTTGTGGTCACCTATAAATTCTTACCTTTCCTTACAGTTCAGAGAGCTGTTATGTGAGTAGTGTATGCCTCGGGGAGCCTTGATTAGGTTCAATGCACTCCTTAGAAATACAGAGAGTTTTTCTGAAGGCAACACCAGGACACAGCGAGCGTTCTTGAACACAACAACTATGATGACTCTCGAGGGCATGATTCATCTTCTGATTGCTCTCCCTCAGAAGACAAAGTATATGTTTTTTAAAAACCTCCTTGATTGGTGATTAAAAGACAAGAGCAATGAATCTGCCATTTGTTTTCTTAGAATCTGCCGTTTGTTTTCTAAGAATAAGGATTGGTACAATAAAAAAGGTCAAAGGTCAATTTTTATGTTCCTCTGTGCCCTATCTGCATTCTTTTGCAAATGTGAAGTCTCTGAATAGTGACATTTTTGTTTAGAAACACTGTGATGTAAACTGCAACAATGCAATTTCGAGGGACACAACCAAGATTTGTGGAGACAAACTGCACATTTTAATGTATGTAGTTTTAATAAAGCATGAGGCAGCCTGGCCAATGGCCCAAGAAACTAAACTGGGATGGTAAAATATACCAGTGTTATATAGCAATAAACAGCTCGCAGCCCTGATGCAATCAATGCAGTGTGCGAGTGCAACAACAAACTGTACTTTTTAGATTAATCACAAGCTAAAGGCTAAAAACTAGCCTACAAGACCTACAAGGAGTCTGGTAAATGTACAGCAAATGATGCTAGGTAATGCAATGACATCATGCTATTATGATATCACCTATTATGATGCATCATCATTTAAATCATCATGTGACTCACAAGACCCTGTGTAAAACGATAAAAGTGAAGCTTTCACATTGCAAAATCCATTCTGAAGAGCGGAGGACTTTTCTACCAAAGAAACCAAACAATGTCAACCATATACAGTCAAATACAAAATGTATTGGGACAGTTATGTCAAATTGATTGTTTTTCCTCTGTACTAATCACATTTTTAAAATCATGCAATGACAATGAGGCAAAATTCACAATGCCTGCATACGGTTTAATTGCTTGTCAGGAATATCCATTGCCCAGTCTTATATCTACTTAATCAAGCTTGAGCAAAGCGGGTACTTCCATATAGTTGCACACATATGAAAATAAGTTAGGAGTATGTGCACATGGTTTGAAATGAACATACAGATAACAATACTATTTTGTAAAGCTGTGCTACAACCCACCTGCCAAAAACATTGTTTGGAGGCATGTGGAGTACGTTGTCAGGTCTTGCCAAAACGTAGTCTTGGTGACAAAACACAGCTTCATTCAGTTCCTGAATGCTGAAAGAAGTTAAGAAGAAGTGGACATGTGGCTCGATGAAAAAAGGGATTAACTCACATAAAAGAAACACATGCGCTACTGGGTGGGGGGGGAGGGGGGTATTCCAGACCTCTTGCTGTCAGAAGAAAACAACCAGCATTTCTGAAGAGATGCGTCCAGTATCATATTATCCCTGCTGTTGGAAGTGAACTTTTTTTAAAAATAACTTTTTACATGTTTTTTTAAGAGTTTTTATATGTTACAGGCTTCATGTTAAGCAATGCAGCTTTTTTGTCTAGTGCCTTCAGTGTTTGTTTATATAATGTATGAATTTGTTTCAAAGTATTAGCATTTGCCTGTGACCAGATGGAGGCACAATATGCTAAATGAGAAAGTATTAGTGCATACATGTACAACTTAGCCGCATCTGTGCTCATTTGATGTCTCAGGAATCTAAAATGGGCCAGATTATATTAACTGATGATTATATTAACTGATTAGCTATAACTTTAACATGTTTCTTAAAACTTCTTAAAACTACAATCCATGAAAAGTATGTAAACTTTATCAATATTTTGCCTCCAATAGAAGACTCGGAGAGTGATGAAAAGTGCCCATTTATCCTAGTGCAGTGTCTCCTGTTGTTCAAGTATAAATCCATACACTTCATGGTATTATCTGGCACATTATGTTTTAACAGTTTTGACAGTAAAACATTGTAGTTATGAGTGTCTGAAGCTTTCCTAAGGTCTAAAAATACAACACTAACAATGCCTGCTTTCACCGTTTAGGTTGCCTGTAGTTCAACCGTGCAAATACATTGTTTTTGGTATACATAGCAAATTTCATTGTGCTTTTTTCTACAGAATTCTTTTTTTCAGATTTTACAAGCCTTAATCAACAAGCTGCGTATGTTGGTGATTTTGTGCAATAGTGAGCCAATATAAATATATATTAATTCAAGCATCAGTAAATAAATCTAGTCTGAACAAGCAAAATTAGCAACAAATAAAAAGGTTGTGGGCATTCTTGGAACATATTGTGTATTAGGCAAATACAACTAGAGGCACAGTATTTTAGGTGTCCAAGCTGTGAGATTTCATTCATTATTCCTGAAAAAAAGAAGTATACTCAGTGTTGTCTGGGTGTCTTGGTGATGAAGAGTCGGCGGGCCCTGATTTGAGCCTGACCCTTTTTTGAACCGACCCAGCCGTGGTCACCGACAGAAAGGCACATATCTTCAGAGGCTGGTGCTGCATAAACAGGCTGCCATATTCCTGTAAAGAAGGCATCATTCCTCCTGACCTGCCCCGAAGGCTCCGCGAGTATGACCCGTGATTAAACGCCGTCTCTTTGACCGCAGAACTTTTTGCAGGGCATTGTGGTCCATCGGGCCCCGCCCTCCTGTCCGGTCGCCTGATCAATCGTGCGGCTTACCCAAAAGAGGGGAGAAAGGCCTGAACAATTGTAGCCGAAGAGCGTCGCAAATTAAAGAAAAACATGGAGCCTGCGAGGGAGATTGGAAACCAATCAATCAGAAATGATTCAGTGGAAACACTATCTTTTCCAAGATGAAGATTGACAGGATAATGAATAAAGATGATGCCGACTGGCGCTACGCTCATCATTTGCTCTGGCAATCAGTCACTGCGCGTAAGTGTGCATGTGAATATGTATGAGTGTGTGTGTGTGTGTGTGAGTGTGTGTGTCCGCGGAGGGGGCAGGGTGACCTGCGAAAGACGGCGGGTCAGCTTGCCACTGCTCTGAAAAGCAGGTCGCCCTCTCAGAGCGTCTTCCGCTCCCGCTCCCCTTTCATTAACGCTCTCGCTTCGACGCTCGCTGTTGCAGAGAGGGCTCCGGGAGCTCGCTGCTGGAGGGCGTCAGCTCGAGCGGGTCTGAAGGTGTTGCCATCAACGTGAAACAACGACCTTGCCTCATCCTTTACAAGTGGCTTATGATTGTTTGTCTACTCATTCAAACACAAATAAGCAATTAAATAGTGCATTTATATGAGGGGAGAGAGAGAGAGCGAGGGAGAGAGAGAGAGAGAGAGATGTGGTGTAAATTAATTGCATTGACATAAGGTCTGCCTTTCAAAACACAATTTTGCAGCTGTAAACCAGAGTCCAGTTTACATCTCTGTTTTATTCCTTCCTTATACTGTGAGCTGATTCATATTCCACTTCTGATTCTAGCCCTGTCCTGAGTTATGAAAGAGGGCCAACAAGTACAGGCTGTGAAGTTTTACTGAACCCTTTTCTAGCATATTAAATAATGAACGTGTGGTAGCATAAGATTATTCCATTAAAACAGCCAGTTTAAATATCTCAGATGTCTCAGATGATCATGCGAACATTTGCAGTATTAGTTGCTCTGTATAAAATGTTTTTTTTGTCCCCTACAGAGCTGCAAAACCAAAAGTAAAAAAAAGACAATAAATCCAGTTTTCCTTGGTTTATTACAGAAGGGTCTAAACTGCTGGGAACTCTCTGTAGCTTGAGAACTGCAGACTTGCCGTCCTGGGTGTAAGGCACGTGGGAGTATTTCCAGTACTACCAGTCAAAGTCATTGTGGATGTATCTGTTTATTCACTGTAGCTCTGGACTGCTTTATGTAAAACAGGCTGGTAGCAGCTAGCTGGGGTCAGCCAGTCATCCGTGAGCGAGATTCAGACTGGATAGGGGGGGGGTACAGCAAGGGTGAGCAAGAGGTCCCCTCCCTCCAAACACTTTGTTTACTGTGCGGCCTGTACTTTGTTTCAGCCAGACAGCCTCTTCAAAAGCTGTAACACGAGCAAGAAACAGACCCGGATTACATTCAACGCCCAGCCATCCATCTTAGTATTCTCCTGGTACCACCACCACATATTTTATTAACCTGCCAGCTATAGTCTTATCATGCAGTAATTACGGCCTCCGTGGTGCGAAAGCAAAAGCGTCTGCGTTCTTGTTTGCACTCGTCAGATGAAGGAGACCAAAATCATAGGCCATAGTTTTTTTTTTGCAGATGATTTGGCAACCCTACTAATTCATTAAAACGATTGCTTTCATTTACTTAAAATATTACCCGGCCCACACGGAGCTAGGCCGGCCGTATTAAGAAAAGGCTCAAACGCGTGAGCCAGGTGGCCACGTCGGACGGGATTATTCCGAGCAGTTTTTAAAATTCAAACGCGATATCGCGGTTCTTACCCCGCCACGAAAGCCGCCGCGATTCTGGAACGTCAGGGAGATGCGCTTCCTAGCACTTCAATTTAGGACGCCGTTTCAGATCAGACGGGTCCGCTCGAATCAAACAGAACTTTTCGACCAATCTCACGAGTCCGTGTCCGTGCCTCCGTCCGTCCGTCCCCCCTGGGGTTCGCGCGACGAGGCGCAGTGCTCCCCGACGCCCGGGGCTACGGCGAGCGGGTGAGGACATCCCGGTCCCGCCATTCCGCAAAGCCAGGTTAATTAAAACGTGGGAGCGAGCGGAGGGAGGAATGCCGCCCGGTCGATTGGAAGGCACAGCCGATGTGTTGGACGGAGATAAAGGCAGGGGGTGCATCTGGCCGGTGGACACACACACACACACACACACACACACACTCACTCACGCGCACACGCACTCACACACACACATGCCCACTAATACATAGGCCGTTGGATGCTATTCAGCACGCGGGTTGTCATTAGCCAAACAGTCGAGCTCCACTGCTGCCCAGATACTAATTTCCTCTACTTTTCCTTAGCTCCCAGAACATGACGAAGATCCTGGTGAGAAATAAGCATGAGATCTCCAGGCTTGATGTGTCTGAGATACGCAGTTGATATCAGCGATTCTGCAGTCATGAGGGAGCCCGGTGCATAATTCCATTTTATTACCCGCGTCCATCAATAAAATAATCATCAATACCTTGTTCCATCGATATACCATAGCACCATTTTGCTAATGAAAAAAACACACACTTTGAAAGAGGCGCTCTGCATACAGGCTTTATTTTCTTTCCTTAACGACGGCGAGACGCAATAAAAGAAGAGTGAGCTGGGGGTCACTATCTCCCCTTCCTCGGCCCCTCGTAGCGTCCACAGGGTTAAAGGGCCCCAGGGTCATTCTAATGCCCCAAAGCCCCTTTCCCAATGCATAGCCCACACCCCCCGCCCCCCCATCCCCCTCTCCTCTCCTCCCTCTCACTCGACTGGGCTGCCTGCACCTCCCATCTGCTGCTCCGCTTCCCCAGACACATTTACAATTCAATTAAACCCCAGTGAGCCCCTTCCTTTCTTCCTCTCAGCTGGCCAGCGCCCGAACCAGCGCGGAGAGCTGTGTGAAAGAAAGGAACCTGCTCTGTCTCTCTACACACAGAGACACACACACATGCATGCGCACACACGCGCACACTCGGTCACTCACACACACACACACACGCACACTCGGACACACACACACACATGCGCACACACTCACACACACATGCCCACTCATACATATGCACACACAGATATGTATGTACACACAAACACACACAGTAATTGACAAACACACAAACACGCACACTCACACGTATACTTATATATATGCGCACACAGTTAAGTACATATGTGAACACACACAAACACATACACCAATTTACACATACGCACACACACACATACATGCACACACCCACACACTCACTCACTCACTCATGATATGCATCTACACCCATACGAACAAACCCTAATGGAAGTACACATGCACAAACTCACACAATTACCTTCAATCACTCATTTATTTCTTCACAAGATGTTGTAGTGTCTAAGACAAGGACTAGCTTTGAGAAGCCTCGCAAATATTTATATCACTGCACTGAGTCATCTAAGCACTTTGCCTTGTGATATAGCTTGAGCTGGAAAAACCAACTTACAGATACACGCAGCATTGTGAAAAAAAAAAAACACTATTAAATAGAAACATCATATTAATAGTTCCTCATAAATGTTTAGGAGATGTAATGTGAAGGCTCCATCCACAGGAATCTCTGCCTTGGATATATAAGTTAAAAAATAAAAGAAGGATTCTTAATATTTAATTACATCAGGGACCAAAATGCAAGTTGAGCCTGGAAGACAGACGGCGAGAGAGAGAGAGAGAGAGAGAGAGAGAGAGGGACAGACAGGCTGGCCTGGACTCTCTGCCGGCGTGTGGAGCATTTTAAAGTGTTCCCACAGCCGTGGATGGGTGTTTGGGGCGCGGGGTACGGGGCAAGGTCAGAGGACCCCAAAACACGGGGGAAATCTGAAAACCAAAAAATCATGAGGACTGTTCCGGAACAGTCGGAGGGGGGTGGTTGGCACATCTCGCCACCCGCCATCTTGTTCCGGCCGCCCGCAGCTCTCTCACAGATCTGGCGGCCTGCGGAGTCTGCGCCAGGTGAGGGGCGACAGCCAGACCGCGCGTCGACGAGCGCGGAAGCACACGACCGGGAGGCTACGCGCGGCGCTCGTGGAGTTTTTTTAGCGCCCCGCTATGTCGCGTTTTTAATTTCTCTCACTCTCTCCGTCGACGTATTCGCCGAACACGGGCTGACCTGAAGCGCGGCGTTCCTTCCGCGCAAAAAGGAACGGTTGTGTCGTCGTTCGCGAAAACTAAATTACTGTCGGGGACGCCGTGCGGCGCGGTCCGCAGGGTGGCCGACTGTCAATCCTCATACAAATCCCCCGTGTGGCTGGGGGTTTGATTCCCCACCGTGGCACCGTGACCCCATCTCTATCTATTACCCTTTCTGCTTTCCCCCTGTCTGAATAACATTAAGATTACACAAGGGAAGACTATCTGCTGTCCCTAAATAAATAAATAAAAATTAATATAGATATATGATTGCATTATATTTTGTCTGAAACTGGTTTAAAATACAGCGGTGTCCTTGATGTACTTTAGAATGCGTACATAAGAATGTCTCATAAATGCCTGAATGCGAATATAATTACACGTATAAGTAAAATCACAGACAAAAAAAAAACCAAAAAAACAAACAAAAAAAAAAACATTAATGGCACTGTTATTTGGTAAAACATTGCCACTGCTGTCGATCCAGTAACTGACCAGGTCCAAAATGCATATATCACTTTTGATTTAATGCATATAAATTGTAAAAGCTTGGTTTGTAACAAACATATAATCTTTGGTGCATTTCTACAAAAAAAACCCATATGTATGTTTTAAATACTTGTACGAAGCACAATGTCTATGTCATAACAAAGTCAGTTCAAATAAGGCCATGATGAATTCACAGAAAATATTAAACTTGATTCTTGCGTAAGGAAATGCGTTTTTGATGGATTATGACAAGGGACGTCTAAAGACTCAGCCGGCGAAGACAGAGATTTACACGGAAGTCGGTCTCTTCTGTATTGTGAGAATTTCAGCCCTTAAGAATGGAGATGAATGAATCGGCCAAGATAACCAAGCGTGGGGTAAAGATTTATACAGATAACGGAAGCATTAGATTAGATCTGAGCCTGAGATTGGTGTGATTTCAATGAATTTCAATGAGCTAGTGAACAGTGCATTTTTAGCCATCCGTGCCAAATGCTCCAGACAGGCTCTTTCCATTTGGCTCGCTATCAGCAAAGCATTTTTTTTTTAAAGGTCCCAGTCAATAACTTTCATTCCATAAACACATCAGCATGAATATAGCAGATGCACTAATCTCCCAAATTCTATTATTTAAAAGTTTTGTCACTCTTTTTTAAAACAGAACATACAGAAAGTGTGGAATCGCCACTCTTGTATTGCACTGACCTGCCACGCTGCATAGCATTGGCCAATCAAAACCAGAATAATGCTATGGCACTACTTTACAGCACACTGTGTTACAAGGCAAAACAGGGAGATGAGCAAAGAAATCCAATTTGGAGTTCTACAGCTTACCATATTTATAAGGATACTTCAGGTAATGACAGCCTAAGTAAGCAGAAAATATATTACAGATAACTTATAAAAAGATAACTTATAAGACACATCATACATTCTTTTTAAATCAAAAGCGGTCTGGACCATATCTTTTCCAGACACAACAACGCGTCAACAGCAATCACATCCAGTGGAGATACTAGTACAGTTCACCTTGCCTACATGAAAGGAAGAGGAATCTGTTTCTTCTTTCTAATAGCCATCTAAGACCCAGTAATTCATTTTTTTATCCCCTGTAGGGGACATGAGTTTCTGGTCTTAATCTGAAGACCCTGACCTACACTACAAGGGACATTTAATAAAAATAAAATAAAAAATATTTTTTTGCAATATGTCTTTGTCTCATCCGAGACACTTGTATTATGCCAAAGAATTAAAATTCTTCAATGATACCACGAAGGGCCATTGATACCAATTGACTAGAAACCCACAGCTCAGAGTCTCCAAAGTTAGCCTCGATCGAAATCTGTGAACCTGGGGCATGACTGACTGGAAGTGCACGGAGAGTTTCAACATTTTGAGTATGATTACAAAAAAAGAAGCCGTTTAAAAAAAAGAAGTCGTTTAAATGATTAAAAATGACAGCAAAGCATAGGGCTGCGCATAGTCATTCTACAGCAGAATGTCCAGCATCTATCCTGCACGTTTCCTCAGTATAACACTAAAAATAAAATCTGACATGTGAACGTGTTTGTATTTTGACTGTTGCTTCTATGGCTTTGCAGAACGTTCATCATCCGAAAATAGAAAACATTTACCGATGTCTGAGCTCACTGTGCAAAAAAAAAAAAAAAAAGAAGAAAAAGGAAAAGAAAAAGAGAAGAGACAGACAGGGGCTTGGTAGTCCGGAGCTGTGGGTGATGTCTGACGTTCTGTCTGCGTCCAAGCAGCTTTGCGCGGAGCCTAAACGCATTTGGCGCTGGGCGCGGAGTGCTGTGTGACAGCTTTGCATAACAGCCCCCGGGGTTGAGGAAGAGGCTAAAATGAAATTAGCCTACGAGCTCCCGCTGCATTGAGGTGCTTTTTACGGACGCGCTCGCCAGAGCTGAACTGGGGGAAACTTTCAGCCGCTAGGCTGACGCAGTCACGGGCCGTCCTTATAGGCCCGCTGATAGAAACGGGAAAATGCCGGTCCGTGGGGTCCGCTGCATCTGTTTGTTTTTGCAATTATATATTTGCCTGCCCTCCCACGTGAAATACAATGCATTTCAGCATACCTGAAGTATAATTATATTGCTTTAAAAGTAAAATACTTGATGCATACTTCAGCAAACTATCTTTTCACATGGGCTCGGAGTGAGGGGCCAGAAGCATGGGAAAGACTATCATAGCACACTGGACGGCCATCTTTACAAGTAATAAAGCATATTCCACATTAAGTGCTGTACCTCCAAGACACACTGCTTTGATCCAAAAATATACCATTTTCTCTCGCTGGTACCCGCCATCCTCAGCGGGTTCTGTCCACTACAAGTCAGTGAGTCAGAGAGAAGGGATCATTCGAGGTCTCTCTGGGTTGTCAGTGAGATTACACAGACGCATCACCCCACATGACTCAGTCCTCTTCTGCTATCAACATAAACTTCGCATAAAACATAAACTTTGAAACGTGAAGCTCTGGTTTGTGTGAGTTTAGATGGACGCTATAATGTAAACTAGGTCAAGCAAGAAACCAGACCAGATACTCCCCCCCCCCCCCCCTCACAAAAAAAGTGAACTGAGCTCCCCCATTTTTCAGAGCAGAACATAAAGTTTGTGGAATAGGACATCTTTGTAATTACCAGTGCTCCATCCAGGCTGGTGGGGTGAATGGTTTCCAGACTGTCTCCATTAAAAAGACATTTAACACCCGGGCGGTACCATACCCTGCATGCGAAACGCACATTCCAGGACATTAACTATGGTCAGAGTTCACTCTTTATCTCCATTTTGTTTTCATTCTCGCTTATGAAACACGCGAGAATGAATAAATCAATTTATACTAACACGCGACAAGTGCCACAGTGGGTGATAATGCCAACTCTGGATTGTAATGCATAGCTAATGTAAAAAGAAGAAGAAAATCAATCTTTTTTCGTTCTGTTCCCAGAAATGACAGAACCCACAGAGCCTTTCATACTGCTATGACTTTCTAAACGCATTAAATGCCACTCATTGTATTAACACCTGGATTCCATCAAAACACAGAATTACGCTTGACAAGAAGTGTGGAGAGGTGGTGGGGGAGTGCTGTGATGTTCTTAATGTCAAACAGAATCATTAAGGGCCCTTGTTTAACATCAATGAGTAACCCCCCCCCAACCCCCCCCCCCCCCCCCCCAGCCCCAGGAAGACAAAGCAGACACTGGCTTCCTGTTGCTTCTAGGCTGAATCTCATTCTATTCTCTCAGAACACACCTTCTGTCAATTGGATACCATTTAATGGCTTCCTTTACTTCCTGTATAAAATGAATGCCACAAAAACGGTCTTTATGGATGCATCTTGGGCATTCTGTTTTTTACTGAGAAATGGAATTTGGAAGATAATGTGGTATCCTGTTTTCATGAACAAGCTATTTATTCTGTTTACTCTGTTGGTTTTCCAACTTAATTTGCGTGGCGGACCCTTATCTTCCCAACTATGACCAAAATCTGAGTCAGCACCACAGCCCCAGAGGGAATGGGAGAGGCAATGTCTACCCCGTGTCTGTGATAGGCTCCTTGGTACTGAGCCACGCCCCCCAAATGCCCTCCTTTAATTTTCTCACGACGTTTGCCTGTTCCCTCTTGGCTCTGTTCGGGGCTGTTTACCTGGCAGGTCAAGTGTGACCGACCACAAGGTGGGACTGCGAGTGGTTCGGGGGTGTGGGAAGCTGGGAGGCAAACAGGAAATATTTCTTACTTAAAGCTGTGACCCGCCATCTTCAGCCCCCAAGGTTTAATTACCAAGTGCAGTGGAGTGCGGAGATGAGATAGCCGAGTCTGTCACACCGGCTCCCACGTGGAGAGACTTAAAGAGGGAAAAAGAAAACACACACCCTGGTTCTGATGTGCGCTAATCAGCATTCAGACGCGCATAATCACGCCGCGAGACTCGACGTCCGTTGGCCGTTCCTTACCGCCGGGGCACGGAAAAGGCGGGCGGAAAAACCCGCAAACTTCGCGAGTTCCCGCCACGACTCTCCGATGAGAGGCTCGATTAGCCTGCTGCTGGTGAAGACCCAGTTTCCTCGCCCGGGGAGCTAATCAAGCTCTTATCGCGGCTTCAAGGGCTGACATCACCGTCCCCCCGTGGACCGAAATACCTACGGTATCGAGCTCCTCCTGCACTCTCCCGCTGCAAACACCCCCGCGGCGAACCGGGGGGGGGGGGGGGGGGGGCGAATACGAGCGTGGCGTCAGTCTCGGATATCCAAGTCTAATGGCACCAGATGTCACTGAGGTTGTCTGAGTGGGGATCGGAAACGGCGAAAACTCGCAGAAACCGCAAGGACAGGATGGGAGACAAAAATTCGGCCGTGCTAAACCGGAGGCCCGGGTCCATCTCACGGGGAACGAATCGAGTGCATGACATCACCGAGGCTCGATTCGCCGAGCCTGAATCAAAACACATTAGCTCCGCTTACTGAATATGTTGACTGTTCTTCTCGTTCGCTTGTGGCTTTCTCGGAAGCATGAGTTTGAAATGGAACTGGGGCAGAAAGAAGAAATCATAGGACAGAATAAGATTAAACACCTCATTGACACTCATTGCCTGCAAACCGCAGACCATAATAACCATTCTGCCACCCTAACCTTGTGACAAAAAAAGCATGTTTTTTTTCCCATAAAGTTCATCACGGAAATCCTGAGGCAACCGTAGCCTGAACTCTGCAGCTGGTGGCTGCATCTCGGTGCATCCGATTAATATCAAATGGGAGGCAGGCACGAAAGGGGAAATTCTAGCACAGGTGTCATAAGTTTTGAATCTCTGTCTGGAGGAAAATATGTTAGTGGTTGACTCTAACAGGGCCTCAGAGCATGGCTGTCATTATAACTCAGAATAAAAGGGTTGACTTGGTTCATAATTTACCATAGAGGATTTGGAAATGTGACGGTTGTTTCTTCCTCGGCTGCATGAGGAAAGAGGTGTTTTTACGGATAAGGTAACTCCTGCACAGTCACAGATAGCAACTCACTTTCAGGAGTTGAACGGAATGGAATAAAAATGATATTTAACAGCTAACGTAAGGAGCGGTTAATCGCGCTATACCAGACCAAACAAACTGGATTTAGGAAAAACCGAACATCGGCTGCGAATGCAGATATACTGGCGTGCCTCCCGGGTCTGTGCTGCTGTGGAAATGTGTGGCGAGGGTGCCCGATGCCTGCCTGTTTTCAAAAGCAATATTGGATCTCGCAGCTTTTGATTCGTCTCTTGGTGCGGTGTTCCTTTTACTGTGTGAATGATGTGACATCGGAGAGCAATGAGGCTGGTGTGCATACAACACCTAGGAAACAGCCAACACACCTTGTGACGGTAAACAAAACAAAACAAAAAAAAAACTAGGAAAAAGAATCAGGAGCACAGTTAAAATAAGAATAAGGATAACCACAACAACAGAAAGAACCTTGGACTTCAGCTTGACCGTTCGGGTGATGGTCGACAAGTAGCCATCGCCCTCCTCGGACACGCGGTCGCATCACCAGGCGCGGCGCGCCGTCGTCAGGGTCTGCCAGGCGCAGACGCTGGAACAGAGCTAACGGGCCGGCGTCCTCGCCCGCCGACTGCTGATGAGGCGTCGCCAGACGAGGGCCCGCCTCCATTTCCTCCGGGTTTACCGCGTCGCGCCCCGGGCGCGGATCGCGCTCGCCGGGGGGCCAGAAGGTGAGCGCGGCTCCCGGCTGACCTTTCGGGGCGGGGCTCGCTAAAAAGGAATCTGACAGACCGGATTTGAATTCGGTCCAGGGAGCCAGAGGCTAGCCAGAAGCGCGGGGAGGCTAAGTGCTTAGCGTGATGTCTCTCTCTCTCTCCGAATTATACAGAGTGACTTGCCTGCAAAAAGCACCTCGAGGTTTGCCACAATGCACGGACTGTCTCCAGTGAGCCCAGAGAATTCCAGTTCGAAGCATGCTGTTGCTCTGCATGCTTTTAAAGTTTTAGCTTTAATCAGAAATGGAAAGTCCAGGGGCCAGAAAGTAGAAGACCTGCCATGTGTTTCTTGCACCCGTGAACTAAGCCAGCTAATTTCACTAATTAGTTCTACCTCCTGAAGAACTGTGCTAATTAGCAAATCCACGTGATTGGAACTAAATGCTGGTGAGGACTTATACTTTCTGAACCTGGATTTTCCACCTCTGGCTTTTATGCTTTAAAGATATTCTTTAATGTATTATCACAAAATACAAAATGCTAAAGTCCTGACTACTCCTTGAAATGGAGAATGAGAGGTTAGAATAACAACGACAAATAACACTGTACACCAAAATAACCACCATGATAACAGTAATCATGATCATGATTCGAAATGTGATGCAGCTGCACTACAGATTCATACGATTTTCATTTAGTGTAATTAGCTTGAACCCAATTAGAGGGGCACAGAACATGTGTCTATGCGCAAGAGAGAGAGAGAGAGAGAGAGAGGGAGGGAGAGGGAGAAAGAGAGAGAGGGGAAAGAGAGAGAGGGAGAGAATGAGAGAGAGAGAGAGAGAGCGAGAGAGAGGGAGAGAGAGAAAGAGAGCGAGAGAGAGAAAAAGAGAGAGAGAGAGAAATGTGAGCTGCATTTTCTCAAGAGTGCTGTGTTAGTCTTGGGAGGGGGCTGAAGAGTGCTGTAATCAGCCCAGCTGTTGATGTCCATTAGCAGAAATGCACACCATTCCACTCCTCCCACTCAATTTTTTGTGTGAATGAATGATTTGTCCCTGGTGCCTTGCTTAGATGTAAAGTGCATGTGCTGTGCACAACTACTGTGGATTTTGCGCAGGCCAAGAAACGCCAGCGAGACCCTCTGCCAGGGTCAACGTTGCCTCAGGACGATAAGCCGAAAGGTTAACCGAGAAGGAAATGATAGACGTGGTAGGAGAGGACAATGCTGGGCCCTGTCCAGAGTTCGAGCTGAAGAAGAAAAAAGTAACAGAAAATGCATGAGCCTAGCCTTAGGAGCGTATGTTACTTCCAAAGTTCCCTTTTGCACTCCAAGAACGGAGCCAAAGTCCTCTGGCTTGCCATATTCGATAAAGTTAACAACTCCTGTTGTGTTCATTCCAAGGCTACTGGTGCATTAATTAAGAGGGGACATTAATCCATGTCACCGTCTCCCACTCAGCTCAAACATTCATAATACCTGCATACAAAGACATTTTCAAGGACAGATACAGTTGTTCATACGCAAACAGCAAACAGCGTATATCGCGGGCCTTATGTAAATGTAATTGTAGCCAATTTACACGGCGTATGAATAATGCATGTTTGCTATAGCCTCTGAACATTTAAGCGATTAAACGCCGCTGCAATTTGAACTGAACTGCTTACCATCTGACGCTCTTCACCCCGGCCTCTGTAGTTTGCGAAACGAACTTCGTTTTTATACAAATCGTTCCTTTCAAATGGAACGTTTTTTTAAAAAAAAGCACTATGTTTTATCCTGTACAAAGTGCCACTTTAAGCAGCTGCTTCGGTTTTGTGCGGAAAGGCTGCGGCTCTGTAGCGAACTCGCCACGTCTTTGCAACGCCGGGGGAGAGCTGAAAGAACGGCGTTCGAGAGCCGAGCTGACAACGCGCGCGGCGGGAAAATGGGGCGGACGGAGCTCCTCCGGATTCGCTCACTGTACCTGCCGGGGAGGAGCGGGCGGAGCCACGAAAGATCGCTTGCCCCCTCTAAGCTGGCACACTGAAGGACCAGCGTGCTGTAATACCGCCGTTCTGTGCCCACACGCGAATGGGAAAGCGCTCGGTCTCCAGGGGGTCCGAAAAAAGAAAAAAGAAAAAAAAAACTAAAAGGAGAACTGGGCCGCTACGTGCCGGCGTCAGCGCGCGGGAAGATTTACAACGCGGGGCGGACAGATTTATAAAAGCCGAGACGGCGCTAATGATCAGGCCCCGAACTGGGGAGGCAGCGAACCGGGGGGGGGGGGGGGGGGGGGGCGTCGACATCTGAGGAAAAATAAAAATCAATCGCGGGGAAAAAAAAAAAACACCACAGATTTCTTTTTGTAAGGAGACCTTTCAGTTCCCCATTAATAATGGGCAACCAGGAATACGTCCGGGGTTCCACTGAGTCAGTCAACGGCACATTAATGGGATCATTTTCTTTAAAGAAACAGTGATTTAGCTGAGCTGTTTGGGCCGTCCGAACCATTCTGAAATGCTTTATTGTAATATTAGCATTTCACAAGCGATAACTAAACAAACTTTGCAGACTAAACTTTCCGACGTTATGTCTGAGACGGTGTCCTTACGCTGCTATAAATTGCCCTTCTGAAACAGTGGCTGTGACGGGTAATGTATGGTGTTTAAAATGCTTAGCTAGTTTAATATGACTGCACGTATAAACAAAAGTTTAATGCTGTTCCAAGCCTATACTTTTCACGCTGAGCTCTGGAACCCAGCAAAACAATAAAACGCACAATTAAAATTCAGCAAATATACCGCATAATTGTTTGTGGTGTGGGGATACGAGTTGCAGGAGTTTTCTCAGGCTTTCAGTGTTTTGTTAGCTATGCTACTTTCACCTGTCTTAGTGTTAGGTCTCTGTCCAGCCCCATACCCCCAACCACATACGAACCTAACATCACGGCTGATGTATGTGCTTTAAAGAAAACTGTTGCGTACGTCAGTTTTCAATATGTTATAAACAGCAGAAGGCATTCAGAAGGTCAGATGGCATTCATTCAAACCAATAATCCTTTGTCCGTAACTTTAAATTTGCGAAGCGCTGCATTCTTTAAACGTACCATAAAAATATAATGTAAAGCAAACTTTATACGATACACAATAGCTCACACTGTTTTCTTGGTAAACTGCAATGGCTCCATGGTACAGTAAGTTTCAAATGCTCCCCTCAGTGCCTGTGATCCCTTGATCAGAATAACCATTTAGCTTCAGTGTGCTGTTTGGCTGCATCCTGTGAACACCACCGTGGCAAATATCTGCCTACCTTGTTAATCAGCGAGCTCTCCTCACATGCCGCTGGAAACAATTTTAATGCTGTGTCACACAAAAAAAAAAAAAAGCCGTAGCCCGAAATGTTCCGGGGGCCTGCTTACGAAAACATTCAAACGTGTTTGATTTCGCACGCTTCGCCCGCCGTGCTTTGCTTGGCCATCCCGGAAGCCTCCGTAAACTCCGCGGATGCCAGAGAGGTCACCGGTGGAGGCAGGGGTTCGGCGTTGCGTGACCCGCCGTGTTGGTTTTGTTTGAAAGATCTCTCTCTCCCTGGCGCGACGGCTAACGTGAGAGCGTGGAGACCTAGCTGCCATGCGTCCGTCTCGTGGTTACGTCAGATGTTCGCAGACCTGGACAGCGACACCTTCCCTTGACTATACGCTCGAAACATATTTTTGTGTCACGCTTTGAATGCTTATTAAAAAAAAAAAAAAGTTTATGGTAATTGAGTTACACTAGTAAAATAACATGTTATGTATGCACAAACATACATGAAATTTTAATTACATCTGTGATTAATGCTGTGCATTAATGTGTTTAGTATTTCGGAATGTTTTATTACGGCTGAACCGATAAACATGCTGCAAATAAATCACAAAGGAATAATAATCGTTTTACTGATGCACACCCCCAGCCATGTACACAGTAGACCGCTACTACCGCGAATGCAAATCCTCGGCACAAAATGGGCGTGCTTCCCTCACCGCGCGCAAACAACAGGTTTTCCCATTCGAGGATTAAAGTGATCCTCCAGACTCGCTTTTTTGCAACGTCTTTAAACCCACAGGATGTTCGACGCGAAGCGAAATCATTATCATATCGCGAAATGAAGAAAAGCCTTAAGGGATCCTCCTCTGGGTCTGTGAGTATTGGGCCGCGTCGCATCTCGAAGGCTAAAAAAGGCCTTTCCGAACGCAAACCCAGTCAAAAGAGAGAGAGAGAGAGAGAGAGAGAAAGAGAGAGAGAGAGAGAGAAAAATGCAATTTGCATTCGATTATTCAGCCGAGGAGGGAGGCAACGACTCGTAAGAGAGAGGTGAAAGGAGTTATTCGTTTGGGTCCGCAACGCGCGCGGGGAGAGATTGAAATTCAGAGGCTGGGTTCGCGTCGGACGGCGACGACGGGGCTAGACGTCTGTCAGCGGGGGGCTCGGCGTGACCACCGCCCGGTCAACGGGGGTTGGGGGGGGGGGGGGAGTGGACCGGGGGCGGCGTCCGCGTTCGAGGGAGCGACTTCATTCCCTTTCGCGGAAATTGTGCAGCTGTCACAGGCGCGGCGCTCGGCTCCGCTCAGGCGGAGGCCTGCCCTTCCCTCTTGCGGGCGGCTCGATCGTCCCTGACAGACGGCCGCCTCGGCCTTTTGTCGAGGCGAAACGTTGACGCCTCTCTGACACGTCGCTCATTTCCGCGTGCGGCGTGTGCGCTAATTTAAAACTTTTTATAAACAGGCGGCTTCGGAAAACGACGGCCTGGTGACAGGCCGAGGAGGCTGACGAGAGCGTCATCTCGCACGAAGGCAACCCGAACGCGGCGTTCACGGCGCCGACGCCGACGCCCGCGGCACGAACCGCGCACGGCCTGCCTCACGCTAACAGGTAAACAGGGTTTCTCTGGCAGTTCATCAAGGTTAAAGAATTGGCTCTCAGTGCAGAACTGCCCCGCCCACACACACACACACACACACACACACACACACACACACAGGCACGCACACGCACACACACACAAACACAGTTTAGAATCAAACACAGAGAATGCCAGAGTCCACCATGCTCGGTAACTTTGCAGAACGACAGACGGTTGGCTATAGTGCCGGTATACAGTATGTTCCGGTAGGAGGGAAATACACTGCCCCATAATGCAATAGCAAGTCTCTGGTCAATCTATCACGGCGGTTTGCCATTTGTATAGGATGTGCTCTCCTCTGGTGCCCAGTTTCTTAAATGAAGATAAAAGAAAATAACATCTGGAGTGCACAAAATGAAAAAGAATAGAATAACCACTTCTCTCCATCATATGAAATCTTCAGATATATAAACGCAAAGGCTATTCATTTTTTGTACGTCTTTCAAACTCTGTAATGGAACTGAAGATCAAGTGATTTAAGAATAAAATAGCTCCCACATGCTTAGTGGTGGACTGTTGGACATGTATAACTGTGTCCATAGAGGAATATGTTACTATGGCATTTCTTTGTAAATATTTATAAAGACGTTGGTAGACCTAATCCTTCATAGGCGTGTTTTCATGGAATCTTAAACTGACCTCTGGCCTTCAGCAGAAATTAAAACCTTTGTGAATAAAACTACATGCAGAAAAACCTACGGCAGGGTCAGCCATCTGCAGCCATGATTGCTGCATCTGAAAAGATGATCATGCTAAAGCAGCTATTTGGCTAGCTATAGTGAAGCACAGAACAGGAATTGCATGAAAATGTCATTAATTGTTTCGCTCAGAAGAGACAGTACGTGCCTTCTGAAAGAACAATCAATGAAGAATTCTTTTCCGAACTTTCCTGTTTTGCAATTTCACAAATAGCTTTATAAGCACATTTTTGTTGATCTTTTTTCATCTTTGGTTTTCTAATTAGGGAACGTTCATGGTAAAAGTGTGACAGAGTGGCGTGGTTGTTGGGGAGCTGGGGGTGTAACCAGGGGGTTTCTGGCTGAATGGTATAAGACCTCAACTGCTTCAGTAAATATTCAGCTGTCTCTACAGATACGTTAAAGTAAGTTGTTCTGCATAAAATATGCCTTCTAAGAAAGAAGCAAAAAAAAAAAATAAATAAATTAAAAAAAAGTATATATATATATATATATATATATATATATATACATATGAAGGTTTTCCGTTTTCTGTTCCCTTGTCCTGTGAGATTCATTCTGCACGAAGATTCCTCCACAAGTCATTATTCAGGATTCTATTTCAGCAAAAACCTCTAAACTAGCACTTTGCCTCACTGACACCACTAAATAAACAGTAACCTCGACCGGTATTAAGTACTGTGGGGAGTTTCCCTCGTATGACTTGAACAAGGCTAGATAAGGGCAGCAAAGTGTGCTTTACATTCGACATGTCTGAGAGAATATTACAAATAGCGAATGAACGCGTTCCCTCAGGGCTGTTCTTTTGGTACATTCGGTACGTTTACTTGTCCTTTTTTACAGAATAAGATGGATATGACTATGAAAAATAATTGCTTATTAAAGGATTTGTTTTTCGCCCTCAGCGAACGAGAACGCAACTTCTAAAACTAGATACGGGCTATTATTTGTCTTTGTCAAAAGTTAATTTGTTTTTGAAGGCGCCACGTTCTTTTCTTGTTTTGTACTGTCAGTCCAAAACCGAAAAGCTAAAAATGTGTTCTCTCGTATCATTTGAGGCCATTGGTGCCCAGAGCCTCTGACATATGTTTTAGTGACCCATTAAGAGCATCACAGCCCTCTGCACATGCTCAGTCCCATCCCTGTAACCTCAGCTGCCCTCTCGCGAGCGGAATTGATTGAAGGAATTGATCTCGGCGAGGCTGGCAAGACGCGGATCCATAGTTTACTCACGTAAATCACGACAATCAACTTTGACGGAACCAAAATATTTTCTTTCTTTACAATCGCAAGAATGTACTTGTCCTCATAACCAGGCCTCTCTCAGCGCCCTGTCGCTATAGGAGAGTGGCAGGGACTGCGAGAACGGCGAAGCGAAAATCCCAGCCTCGGCTAAACCTTTGGGATTTCCGACCACGTACGCGTTGTTTCGCGGGTCAAACGGCCATTAAGCGTCTGGGAAAAAAAGGGTATGAATTATATACCAATCACGCCCTGCACTCTGCCCTCCTTCTTCCATTAGATTGCAGTGGCCACTTTTGTCCTGTCAAGAATGCAGCAGTCCAACCCGGAGCATGAGTCAGAGACAATTTTTACTCTACGGACATCCAGAGCACTCCACTGAAATTGACAAGGTGAAACAACATCGTGTCAAGACAGGTGAGATGAGAATATTCAGCCTTTCTCCTGCCATTGAAAAGCCAGGCATGGGCTTGCAAGGCTACTTTTTTTATTGTAAAGTGTCACACGTAGCGAATGAAGGATTGACTGCCCTTTGAGGCCGAACACACCACTCCCTCTTCTTTTAACCTCTTCACTTCTCTTACCACAATGTGCCAGGCACCTCTTGAGCAGAGAAACACGTTCTTTTATGATTTTGTCATCTTACTCAAGAGTGGACAACCCTGGTCCTGGATTACCAGACAAACTTAAGGTAGCAGTGCCATCTGAACACTTAACTACATAAAAGATGTACAAACCCAGATTCATCCTATGGTCCTCTATCCTTAACTTAGGCCCCTTTCCCCTGCAAAATGGCTCTATCCTTAACTTAGGCCCCTTTCCCCTGCAAAATGGCTGCAAATCATCAAGTTTGGTGTTCCCTATAAATAATAGACATAATTGTACAGTGATTGAAAATATGAAATTCATTTTTCGCACATGTAACTCTTTTTAAGGGTGAAGTGGACACTGTCGTTAGATGACCTGCTCCTTCACTGTCAGGCTAAGGCTCACTTTAGAGATTTAGCTCAGAACGAGTCAAGATTGAAAAATGTGCCCAAGGACTCGGCCCACTTAGAAAAGAGCCCTTGTGACTTCTATATGAGGAACTGCAGGAACTGGCTCATTTCAGGAGATTGCATCTGTTTTGTTTCCACAGCATTGAGCTATTAACTCAAACTTAAGGCCAAAGAGCCAGAGCAGCGAGATTAAAATCAGGGCCTTAGTGCTTTACTTTGGTCTTTGAGAAACAGCACTGCCTTCCTCTGATCTAATGGGAAAGGGGGGGGGGGGAGGAAAAACAAAAACCCAGCGTGGCTAAAGACCAGTGGCAAAGCCCAAGCGAGAACGGGTCCGTACATGCGCGCGAAAACACATTCGTCCGCTCCTAGCTCGTCGGCAGGAAGACCAACTCGGGTGTCAAAGAGATCCCTTTTTTTTATTTCGAGACGTACCGTTCTCCGATTAGCGCGCCGCGGCGAACCGGGCAGGGCAGCGACGATGCGCCGGGCGTTGATGCAACAGTCTGGAATGCTAGCTATGGAATTAGCCTGGGCTTGTAACGCTGCCACTGTGCCCTCGGGCAATTTAATAGCTCCGCTGAACACCCGGACCCTATAAATGGATAATATGTGAAAATGCACGCTATGTGAGTCGTCCTGGGTAGGTGCATCTGCTAAGCAATAAATAGATTAATCACTCAACAAAAAAAAAAAAAAAAAAATCAGCTGTGCAACAGAATAAAGTCTAAGCAGTACACAGCTGTTATTTTCACAAGAAAAGGGGAGGGAGCTTGGCTTTAATATTAATAATAATAATAATAATAATAATAATATAACTACACAAGCTGTACTGCTCTTCCATGATTTGAAATCAGAATGACCTTCTGACAGATGGCCACTCAAGATGAAGAACTGTGGTCAGACTTTAGCACATGGTGAGCACACTGAGAGGACATAACACCCGACAAAGACTGTCTATAGGCTATGTTGTGTGTTATGCAACAATCAGGGTGTACTGCTCGTGGTCTGCCAGCAGCTCACTTGTAATTCCTGTGGAAATTTTAGCAGTTAAAATGTCCAGATTGGGATACCTAAGCACGCCTAGATTTTTTCATAAAATCCATGAAGGCTGATGTCTGCTATTTCCATTTAGAGAAACCCAAGACACATATTTTCTGTAGTGCAGAAGAATCATTTTGAACCGGTTAGAACTGGTTAATCAACTCAATTAAGACAACCAGACTGAAACGAAAACCTTTGTTTTCTTACATTGTAATTAGAAAGGTGTTTTAACTTAGCACTGTGTGACCAGGCAGGATGGCTTAACTCTGTCATGGTTTTGGAATGAACTGTCCTCTGTTTCACCCTGTTAATATATTAGGCATTTTCAATAACTCCGCAGTGCTTTTTGATTATAGCAAATCCATTTCATATGTGATGTATCAGCAAGCCTCCCAACAGTAACCATGGGAAGTGTTTGGCTTCATTTAAAAACTAATAAACAGAGGACCAATTCAGCAGTAATGACCGTGCAAGCCAATGAAACAGTCCGGATCTACCAGATGATTGAAATACCGGTTTTGGCAAAGGGTAAAACCAAACCATAAAAGTACAGTCTCAAAAAAGTGCCACAGTTTTTTTAATTAAGGCTCTTCACTTAGTTTCTAAATTTGACTCGTTCTCGTGGTCTGTAGAAGCCAGTAGACCCATCATTCCAAAGCAAGCGAATGAGAGAGGTGGAAAGGATGCAATAAAATTCAGCGCTTGAAAGAATCATAAGGCCCGCATCGGATCCAAGACTACTACTCTGCTACCATTTAAAAAGGAGGGGCAGCAGAAGGAAGTTCATCCTTAGCACAGACCAGACTGGCCCCAGAGGCAGGCAGCTAATTATAACCATCTGAGGCTGATGCATGGACCTGAATAGATATGTAACTGTGACGCAGTAGTCATACGAGGGGCCCGGCCTTAAGCCTTTGACAAAGTGCACAGACGAACATGACAAAGCATCGGTTCATAACACTGCAGCCAGTAAACATTACAGCACGGCCATAGGTCGAAACCAGTGGTATCTCTCTCACACTGTGGACGATTCATGTTTTTTTTGGGGGGTGAAACTACAATGGCTAAGGAGTTGGTCTTGTAACCTAAAGGTTGCAGGTTCGAGTCCCTGCTAGGACACAGCTGTTGTATCCTTGAGCAAGGTACTTATCCTGCATTGCTTCAGTATATATCCAGCTGGGTATGGATGCAATGTAAATGCTATGTAAGTCACTCTGGATAAGAGCGTCTGCTAAATGCCTGTAATGTAATGTAATATCAAAGTGGCAGACAGGTGGTCAAACTAGACAGCAATGAGTCATGTGCAGCAGTTCAACTTCTGATCTGAACTGAAACCACCTTGTTTGGAATGTAGATACAGGTCTAGGATCGGTACCAAATTCTGCTCTAAAATGTTTTCATACTTACTGTCAGCAAATAGAAAATAAAATTAAAACTAGTTCTAAAGCCTGCTACGTCTGAGATTCGGTGCACATTTTCATCAATTCAGCTATCCTATTTCTGTATCAGAAACATTGATATATAGTGACATTGGAAGGTTTCATTAAATTAGACTTACACAAACAGAATGTAGGAGTACAGTCTGCTCTTTTTGAAAGACCAGAGGAACACTGTGATTTACAGACCATCACTGTTCAGATGTTAGGCTCCACTGGCCTTTATGAGTCCCCTTAGTTACTCAAAATAAACAAAATAAAGGGCAGTTCCTTTAATAAAAGTGTATTATTTTTGTCTTAAGTACACCCATTTCAAGGTTGACACTTGTCGCCATTGCTACTTTCCATTGGTATTCAGGTTATATCTTCTACTTCCTCTTTTAGGAGAAACTTTCTTTGGGTGCACCAAAGCCAAATGCAACTTCAAGATTCCAGCATATTGCTCTACTAAATGGAAAGAATGTTCAGATTTTATGCTCTCTAATCACTGCACATGTCACAGTGAAATAAAAAATAAGCTTATTTGCTTATATTCTGGACTGTAATCTGTAATGCTCTCTTAAAACTCATAGGATAATAGAGCCTGCCGAATAAAAACACAAATAAATTAAGAAACAAATAAATAAATAACAATTAAAGAACAATAAAGCGCAGCGGCTCAGCGCGCAGGAAATGAGGCGTCTGTCCCCGGCGACGGGCTCCGCGGCGTACGGAGACGGACGGCGCTGTTGACGAAGCGTCGTCCGCGGAGCCGGGGGGAGGCGGGAAATGTCACGTCAGCCGAGCCGTGACGTCACCGGACCAATCCGCCCCCCCCCCCCCGGGGAGAATCTTAAAGGCGCGATCTGGCCGTTTGAAGATGGCGGCGAGCCGAAGATTAACCTTTAAAATTCGTCGGCCTCCGGGCGGGAAGGGAGCGGACGCCGCGGTGCGATTTCACACACCGGAACCGAGGGTCCGTGCTCCAATGGCAACGCACACAACCCGCCAATCATAAAAAACCAGCACGCACGGGAACGTTGACTCTGAGAGCAGCTCTTGTGCCGCTCGCACGAATTCCGCACATTGCGTTTTTGCAAGGGGGAAACGAAAGGACGGAAATTCTTCCAGACAAATTGGCTCGGGGAGCACAAATAAGCGGTTCCATTATGTTTTACAGCAACCACATAACGCGACCCATAAAACGGAATGGGTGCAGCGCGTACCCGCAGAACACACAAACAACATTTGATCCGGCGGACAACATTTCGCTCCGGGCGCAGTAAATTCCCGAATCAAAGCGAGCGCTTTCTGTGTTGTTCGGGGCCTGTGACGTCGCCGCCGATACGCCGCTGAGAAAGCGCAGACTCGCGGGGGGGAGACGCTCGCGGTTAGGGTCTACTTTCCGAACCGCCCCGCGGGGATTCACACGCATTCTGTTCTATTTGCGCGCGGCTGTCCCTACGTAACGAGACGGGAGCGGCTGGGTGTACGCAAGCTGGAATCACACTGACACGTGAACTATGCTAGCGTTTGGGCAGCCTCCCTGCTCAAGCATCCCGAGCCGAAACGCTAGCCCCGCGCGCCAGCTGCGTGTCAGGCCTAACAACCATGTCTGGTGACAACCGTTCTCTAAACAGAGATAATGTATCTACGAAGGCCAGGGAATATTTTTTTTAAAAAAACACAGCGGGTGATTTGCAGTCTAGGCATACCCGTTTCTGTTAAACACGTGGCTGTTTAGACGCACGTACGTATGGCCGACAGGACGAGGCAGGGCCTGATACTAGGCCGATAAGCAGGCCCCTTCGACCGCTGCCTTCAACGTGAGCCGTTGTGCTAATTCCATTTCTATGGTAACCCCCTTCCTGCCGTCTATGCTCTGCTTTGTGTTCTCTCCTTGCTCCTTGACTCCGGTTTCCCCCTTGTCTGGCTGGCTGACCCCCCCATCCCCCCCCCCCACCCCCCCCGCCCCCCCAGAACACACCCCCAAATACCAGGGTCACATGATGTAATCTCGAGGGCTCTACCGACCCAGCGAGGGAAAAGGAGAGAACAAGAGGGAAGGAGCGCGACCGAGAATAGAAAAGGAATGCCGTAGAGAACAGGAAAGAAAGAGGGAGAGAGGGACAGAGGTGAGGAAAACAGACTGGTGTTCTGATGCAGGGATGTACCCAGAGTCACTTCAGATAAGGAGTCTCAGAGAAACAATGAACTAATTCACACCATATGATCTTTTGTCCTTAGTTTTATGATCGCTTCGAGGCTTCTTGAATGGAAACACATTTAAAAACTTTGTAATAACATAAACACAATGATATTTCGACTTTCGAGTTCGAGACTTCTAAGAAATAAAGTGGAAAGATATTTGCTGCTCCTGACCTTCCAGGGAAACAACAGAGCGTGGGTCTTTAAACCTCTTGTTATATTACTTGCCACATTTTAGTGCTGGAAAAAAACCCCATAATGATTGAATATATTTAAACAAGTACACCCTTAGTTTTTTATTAAATGTTTCTCTTCATTAAACAAAGAACTGAATGCGGAATGACAGGACAAAGCAATTTTGTTGAAAAGAAGACAAAACATTTTTTAAGCAGTGAAAAAACACATATTAGAGAGGAAATTGGAAAAAAATTGCTCATGTACACAACCAGGAGTGAATATGCTGAGAAGTATGTCTGTGCATGTATACTATGCGTGTGTGTGTGTGTGTGTGTGTTGGTGTGGGTGTGTGTGTGTGTGTGTGTTTGTGTGTGTGTGTGTGCACTTGTCATTTCAGGAATCTGCCAGATGTGTATGTTTTGCTCAGTGTCTGTATGGCCTTCTTTGTCTGTGAGAGTGTGCTTTGAGGGTGAATGTGTGTATGTGTGTCTGTAGTGTGTGAGTACGTGTGTGGGTGTGTCTGTAGTGTGTGTGTGTGTGTGTGTGTAGTGTGTGTGCGTTTGTGTGTGTGTGAGAGAGTGTGTCTGTAGTTTGTGTGTGTCTGTAGTGTTCGTGCGTTTGTGCGTGAGAGAGAGTGTGTGCGTGTGAGTGTGTGCATGTGTGAGTGTGTGTGTGTGTATGAGTGTGTGTCTGAGTGTGTGTGTGTTTCTGTAGTGTGTGTATGTGTGTCTGTAGTGTGTGTGTGTGCGTGCATGTGTGTGTCTGTAGTGTGTGTATGTGTGTGTGTGTCTGTAGTGTGTGTATGTGTGTCTGTAGTGTGTGTGTGTGTGTGCGCGTGTGTATGTGTGTGACTGTAGTGTGTATGTGTGTGTGTGTGTGTGTGTGTGTGAGTGTGTGTGTGTGTGTATGTGTCTGTAGTGTGTATGTGTGTGTCTGTAGTGTGTATGTGTGTGTGTGTGTGTGTGTGTGCGTGTGTGTGCGTCCGTGTGTATGTGTGTATGTGTGTGTGTGTTTCTGTAGTGTGTGTATGTGTGTCTGTAGTGTGTGTGTGTGTGTGTGTGTGAGTGTGTGTGTGTCTGTAGTGTGTGTGTGTGTGTGTGTGTGTGTATGTGTGTGTCTGTAGTGTGTGTGTGTGAGTGTGTGTGCGCGTGTGTATGTGTGTGTCTGTAGTGTGTGTGTGTGAGTGTGTGTGCGCGTTTGTATGTGTGTGTCTGTAGTGTATGTGTGTGTGTGTGTGAATGTGTGCGTCCGTGTACCCTGGCGCACGTGTTTGTTCCAGGGCTGGGTCGGGGGTGTCAGCGGAGCGAGGCGCAGTAAGGCTGGGGGCACCACCTCCGCTGATCCCCGCTGCAGCTGCTCCGCCTCCCAGAGCAACTGCTGCACCGCCGCGCCCCGTGATGCACACCATACCACAGGGAGGCGGGGAGAGGTCTCCTCTGAGCGCTTTGGGCACGGGCACGTGCGTCATTTTCCTTTTCGGCTCCAAATTGGCACCAGGAGCGACTCATCCCTGAGTGAGACCGGCGCGCAGTGTCTCCGATCGCGTATCGAAGCCTCAAATCTGACGGCGGATGAGCGGAAGGTCCCGCCACGCTCGGTCCCTCGCAGATAAAACGGCGTTCTCGGCGCCTTTCGACATTGTCTTTTGACCGCATTCCCAAAACAAGGGGGGGGGGGGGGGGGGGTAAAAAAAGAGAGAGTTTTGGCTCGCGCCAGGGCAACCAGGGGAACGAGGCACCGGCGCGCCCCGCCCTCACCCCAGGGGGGGCTGCCTGGCGCTAACCGGCGAAACACGCTGACATCACCACTGGCGGTTAGCCATCCTGCAGAGGGCAGTGGTGCTGCCGCCAGCGCAGCCGAGGGGGGGGGACTCTTCCCGCCCTCCCACGCAAAGCCCGGCATCTCTGGCGCTCCCCGGCTTCGCCGGCTCGGCGAAGTCATTCCCCGCGACGGCCGAACCTCGCGAGCTCTCCCGCGACCGCTCAGTCCATTCACGTCTGCTGTTTTATTTTATTTTATTTTTTTTAGTTAATTATTACTTTTTTTTTTTACCACCACCAGATGATGTATTTTGCCGTTAGTCTGCAATGCTGGTTGGTGCGAGAAATACTGCTGGCCACCGGTTGTTGTTGCATATTCTAATCTGGCCGGTCTGCGCATTTATTACTGCTCGTCTGGTTCCAAACGGTTTTTTTTCCTCGGGCGTAATATCCAGATCAGTCTTGTGTGAAAAAAGGAAAAAAAAGAAAAAAAAAAAAAAAACCTGTAACATTTACCCTGCTGTTGCCTGCCTTATTAAAGCGTCCTTCTAAGGGTGTTTCGCCGCACGTAGACGCACTCCGCCTTTATTCGTTCACAAACCGCTCGCGTCGCTCCCTCTCGCCATTACCGACGTCGTCATTTACACGCCTTAACCTCTCCTCCTTTTAAATAAAACACACGAGTGGTGAAACCGGAGAGAGACGCGGTAAAATGACAGAGGGGCCTGTCTGAGACGGACGACGGTTGCGCGGACGGATGAAGGAACGACGGTGACGGCGCGGGACGCCATTAAAAATGCATGTCTGGCGGCGTGACCTCTCCGCTTAAAGCCGGCTGAAGGGGGGGCGATGCTCCCGGTGCAGCGGAGCGTTCGATCCTAATGAACCCATTCCTGATCCCAGCAATTACAGCACGCAGCTGGCTGATAAAAATGAGATTGCTAGTTAGCGAGAGGGGGGGGGGGGGGGGGGAAACCGTATGGATTACAGTGGACATAAAGCGGCCTTTTAGACTGCGGCGAAGGGTCCTCTGTTTAGTCTGCAGAAAATGAATTCGCCGTCCACAAATCCAGAACAGTTGGGTAAATATACTGAACTCTCTGTTCTCACCATCGGTGACCTCTGACCTCTGACCTGTGCGCTATACTGTCAAACTGCCGCTTAAGCCCGAGCCAAGATCCTGTTTCATGTCATGACCCAGGAATGACCTTGACTTTTATTTTTTTTTTTCAAATTGAATATTAGCTGAATTTCTACTCTTCGACCGATACTCGATCGTGTTGAACATCAATAACCGACATTCTCTACCTTACTGTGAAATTTCTATAGGGAATTTTGCCTACTGCTAAAACTAGACAGTGTTGTGATATATTTTTAAACAAAGCTGTCAAATATAAGAACTGGAAGTAAAGCTAGACAGTCTTAAAAGTGTTGGGCCTCGAAAATCTGTGGAGGATCGATGGAGCAAGTAATTTATACAGGGCACAAAGTCAAAATACCACTGTAACCAAAACCAATAAATTAGCAGTTCAAGCCCTGTGAGTTTGTACAAAGATGCTCCAGGGATCCAGGGCATGGGATGACAACAGTATATATCTTAGACAAGCCATGATAAAATCTGTCTAATAGTAGCAAAAAAAAAAAAAAAACTTAAATGTATGGGAACTAGATTAAATCACATGCATACAGCTTTCTTATCTTTTCAAGCTGTAAAAATGTCAAAATGTAGCAACAATGGAAAACCAGGAATTACAGCTGAAAATAGCCAGCTGGCTAAAACTGGCATATTTACATAAATGCTGATAAATGTATACTGTCCCTGTCAAATAAACTTAAACTTTAGCAAAATTAAGGTTTAACGTCAAATGAAAAGAAAGTGTTGCATATGTTGGAAAGGGTGGTTTTGATTGACAGCTGTGGGCCTAGAAGATATTTCACACTCAACACATGCTGCTGAAAACATTCAACATGCAGTATCAACAGTGTGATACTTATAGCAGGTACAAGAGGAAGGCTCCTTACAGTGTTGCTTTCAGTTTCACTGTTTGAATTTTAAAAACGGAGTGGACGGAGTGTAGCACAGTGGGTAAGGAACTGGGCTTGTAACTGAAAGGTCGCAGGTTTGATTCCCGGGTAGGACACTGCCGTTGTACCCTTGAGCAAGGTACTTAACCAAAATTGCTTCAGTATATATCCAGCTGTATAAATGGATACAATGTAAAATGCTATGTAAAGGTTGTGTAAGTCGCTCTGGATAAGAGCGTCTGCTAAATGCCTGTAATGTAATGTAATGTAAAAAGAAACACACACACATACACTTAAAGCTCATTTACGGAGGATGAGGAGGTGAGTTGGCAACCTTTTTCCTCACCCCCCCCCCCCCCCCCCAGCCACCCCCCTTCAAGCTGCCATTTTGGCTCTGGTATGCATTCAGTTTTTGACTTCAGACATGGGGGTCGCTTTGCTGCAGAGAAAGGAACGGGGCATTCAAATGCTATTGCCTCCGATCTTCTTTGAAGAGGTTTGAAATGCACGAACGAAGAGGGACGGGTCGTCCTGCGTTATATTTAACGGGAACTTTTACCGCGCCTGTTCCCCCGTTGCGTATTATCCAACCACCCGCTAAAATTAGAACACCATGAGCAGGCCTTCGCACCGGGCCCTGTGATGTATGAGTGTTTCTCTCGTCGAGGCTGGCCCGTGTCACGCGTCTCCCACACGTCCTCCCCTTTGCCGCCGCCGCCGCCGCGCGGGCGCGAACAGCTTGCGTCTCTGGCCCGTCTCAGAACCTCTGCCCACACTCGGAATGAGCAACGAGCACCGAGCACAGAGCAACCGGTGCGCGGGAAACGATTACGGCCGTCGTTAGCCCCGGCCGCGCCGCGCCGCGGGCCAGATACGGGCGCGCCGCGCCGTTAGTCAAAACCGCGGCGAGCCCCTGATCACGCCCTCCGGCGTCGTCCGTGCCTGGCGGCCTTGGCATTCTGGCGGAGGGGGCCCCGAGCGCACCCCCCGCTCGAGCGGGACTGTTTGGACACGCTGTTCGTCAGCTGTGTCCCCCCCACCCCTCCCACCACCACCCCGCCGCCCCCTCCTCACACACCCCGCCTGGCTACTTGCTCACCCTTTGTGGGAATGATGTGTTTCATCATGACTGTGATCGCGCCGGCTGAGCGCCAGCCGATCTGGGCGCAGCGTGGGCGGGGCGGCTTCTCCGCGCTCCACTTCGCGGCGGAGATGACTGTCAAACGCCTCGGCTTGAACAGGCTGAGGGGGTCAGAGAGAGGGACGGACACCTCCCTGCCATTCCGTGTCAGAGCGGCCTCGATTCAAGCTATTTTAGCACAGCCCGATTTTTTTTGTATTGATTAACAAAAACGCCTAATACTTTGTCCGTTCACACGGGAGAAATTTCTTACAATGAAAATTGTAAATGGGAATGATTTATTTAGCAAAACTTGCAAATTAACTGCTGCCCATGCTTGCAAGGCCACTACTGAAGGGAATAAACAGTAAGAGAACATTTAAATGGCAAAACTGAGGATTGGGCTCAAATGATACTCAATTGGTACTAAGGACACTAATGTGTGCCAAGAAAACTTTCTCCACACAATTACACCATCCTGCACAGCTGACACAAGGTAGGATGGATCCATGGATTCATGCCATCTGCATGTTACAGCAGAAAACAAGATTCGTCAGAACTAATGATCTTCAATCATCCAGTTTTGGTGATTACATGCCGACTGTAGCCTCATCTTCCGGTTCTTAGCTGACAGGAGAGGAATCCGGCATGGTTTTCTGCTGCTGTAGCTACTTCAAGGTTTGATATGCTGTGTGTTCAGAGATGCCCTTCGGCACACCACTATTGCAAAAATGAGCTATTATTTGAGCATTTTTGGCCTTTCTGTTAGCTTGAAGAGGTCTGCCCATTCTCCTCTGACGTCTCTCAATAACAAAGTTTTTGGCCACAGAACTGCAGCTCACAAGATGTTTTTGCTCATCATTTTCTGTAAACTCTAGAGACTGTAATGAAAACCCCAAGAGGGCAGCTGTTTCTGAGATGCTGGAACCACCACGACTGGAACCATCAATCATACCATGGTCAAAGTCACTTCGATCAGTCTTTCGCAACCATGGCCCTGCAGATTCGCTGTGGGGACCATCTTTGTTTCAATCATAATAAAAAGCGCTGTATCGTAATGTGTTGCATTTTTGCAGTTGATTGAAGGACGATTTACCTTCATAAAACCACACTATGCCAGCAACAGCTATGCATACCCTGAAAAACAAATGTCCCATATTCACATTGCAGGAATTTCAATAGTTCAAGCCAGTGTGCAGTATGTACTATACGGCAGATAATTCCAGTTGAAAGAGGTTCCATTTTAAACTGACTCGCTCACAAACTGACAGGTGAACTCAGTCGGGGCGTATTTGCTGAGTGTGGAAACCGACCTAAAACCATCTGTTTAAAAACGAATGGAGTTTCCAGACAGCAAATGGCGACGAGCCAAACCTGAACCGTGTTAAATAAGTTTAACCGCACTTTAACACTAGGCCTCAGCTACCCACGTCATAGTCGGAGTCCGATCCGCAAATGGAAGCCAAGCCCCAGCAGTCAAGGTTGAAATCTGGGAGGAAAAAAAATAAATAAAAAAACTGCGGCTGACACTTGTTGTTTTTGGTGTTGTTTCGCTGGAAAATGGCTCCTGAACATTATTATACTTGCAAGTGTGAAGAATAAGAAACAATGAATTCACTGTTCTGTAAGTGCATAGTTAGCAGCACCAGAGGGAGTTGAACACAAAGCAGATGAACAATGCACTGCTCCATCATACTAATATGTAAGTACCACATTTGCTTCTGCTCATGCCTTTTGTAGTTTGCTTAATTGATCTTTATTCTTAATTAATTAGCTACATCATTCTTAAAGGCAGCCAGCGAGTCATAAAGGCTCACACACGCAGTGATGATTAGGCTATGATCAATGTAACATCTCGTCTTTGCCCCAACATGGATAGCTGGCTACTCTGTGAAAGACTTGCACCCAAGCAGGCTTAAGTATCATCAAACACAACAGCTTTATTTGTTTCTTT
The DNA here is from genome assembly GCF_013347855.1 of Anguilla anguilla. Classification (NCBI taxonomy): domain Eukaryota; kingdom Metazoa; phylum Chordata; class Actinopteri; order Anguilliformes; family Anguillidae; genus Anguilla; species Anguilla anguilla. The sequence continues at coordinate 46,424,892 of NC_049206.1, read as the reverse complement.
TTGTTCCATTTTCCAATCTTCTAATGTTTAAGTTTAATGTGCAAATGTCGGATTAACTTTAATGTTTATATGTTTGATGATTGTTCCATATGATCTTTCAAAACTGTGGGATAGCCTACACATTCAAACTGTAGCTAATGACTTAATGCTGACTTAGTTACCTTTAGGCTATATCTAACAGGTTAGTAAATCAATACCCAAGCTAGCCTAAGTAAAGATGCAAAACATAACAAAGCAATAAAATCCATGAATTGATATGTTTGTGAATGTACGTGCTTCTGTTACAGAATTTCGCCATGCTTCCAACAAGGCAGGCTCAAAAGCAGACTGAAAGCTCTGGCCTGCTAGCAGTGGCTAGTCAAGGTTTCACCACCACCACCAAGCTAAGCTAAAGCTAGCCCTGTGTGCCACAACCGAACTTTGCTGCAACAGAGGTGAGTAAATACACAAGCTATGCTATGTAAAGATATACACACGCACACACACCTGAATGTCATGGATGTCTGTATGTCACTATCGCCACATATATTTAATGTAGGTTCTCTTTGTCCAATAAAATCTGCTCCTTTTTGTGTGTTATTTCAATATCTGATTAAATATAACTCCATCTGAAACTGATGAGATCTGAAATTATGTACTATATGTATGTTCATCAGATAAAAAGTATAGGTGCATACCTGTTACAAATTTAGGTTTTTGGAAGTTCTGACATCACAACAGCTTTTTACTATTATGTCCTGGTGGTTTGAGGTGACATTAATTCTGTGGGTGATGTAGTCTGATCTGAATCTTAACGAGTCTGAAAAGCCAAAAACTTTGGAGCCGATCAGAATGTCCCTGTTTGACAGTGATATTTCAAATCCAGAGAGAGAAAAACCACATCAACCACATTAATCTTGAGATGAAAGGCAGCCGGGCTTCTAGAATGCCCCGTGAGACAGTAACCTTTGACAGTGTTATATACATGTAAAAGTTGGAAACAAGCTCCAGACATTGATCAATAAGGAGCCAGAACTTTGTTCAGGGTCAAGCTTTGAGCTTTTCGGAATACAGGCCTTGCCTTGAAGGGTTGGAGTGAAGGCTGGGGGGGGCGGGGGTGGGGGGGGGGGAGCAAGCTGTATTTCAAATGACAGCTGAGTTCAAAGTCCTGCAGATGTCTTCATTTTAAAGGGCGCAGCTTTGGAGGTCTAGAGCATGTCAGCTCGTCTGTACTCAAACTGTGAATTAGTTTACTTCAGTCAGCTCTTTTTCCCATTGAAGCGATCTTTTGTCCCCGTGCTTCCATAAACGCAAGGCGCCGTACGCCGCCCGCCGAAAGGGCTGAACAAGCAGAGAGAAACAAATATGTGTCGCCCGCTGCTCTCAGAAGATCTGGACTTAGCTCGGCTAACATGACCAGAAAGAAGCAAAACTGTGTAAAAACCAAGCTCAGGGCAAAGTAATCCACGAGAACAGAGGCGGCACATAGGGAATGCAGATCATTAAAGCACAGAAAATGCAACTCAGCAGTAAGACAGTAGTGTTCGAAGGCTTAACTAACACAGGGTACTCTTCCAATAGTGCTTGATTACGATATGAAGTAACACAGTAGCATTGTAATATGTGATTTATTAGCAGACAGTTGCTTGTTTTTTTCTGTAGCAAATTCCTGTAAGATCTTTCCACATTTGAAGCATGCATGTTTTGCTATTTAAGACTTAACTGCAACCCACTGAGCAATGGAAATACTCAGCAACAGCTATTGCGAATCAAAATATTCTCATGAGAAGATACAGTACATATTTTAAGTCATGAAGGACACTAAAGGATTGTCTTGCGATTAAATCAGGCACACGTACAGGAAGTGACCCGTGAAATCTTTCAGGGATTGTTTTACTGATTTATATGCTGCATTATCCAGAGAATTTGCAGTGACCCGAATCTAACTCACTTACATTGGATAAAGTGACTGAGAAAATAAATGGAAAATAATGACTATGCGAATATGTGTGTGCGTGTGTGTGTGTGCGCCTGTGCACATGTGGAGTGAACACAGTTAAAGTCATACACACATGCAACTCTGCCCTTGAGCCACATGAATTGGGTTGCACTAATTTCACATCTATGTTTTTTGGAGGTCCGCTAATTAATTACACTAAGTTGAGATCGAGAGAAGAAGGGGGGGGGGATATGGATTTCAGAATGGTGTGAGGACCTGAGCCTTATCCGCAGCTGCAGATTGGGGCAGCGGGTCAGCAAAGCCAGAGGTCAAAGGGCACACACGTGACCCCTGGCTCTCATCACTGGCTCCTTTCTCTGGGTTCGCTAATTTAGGGCTAGATTTGGACTTGGAAACCCTTACCTTTTGTTCTCAAACAGGCAATGCACTGGGGTGCGGTGGGACGTCGCATTGTCCAAACCTTTCTTTCTATCGGGTGAAGGTCCTGACATGGCAACACAGCCCAGATCTCTCTCTTCACTGCCAGTTTAATTCAGGACTGAATGCTGCATTTCTACTCTGCTGAGTAATTATGTTCTTGCAGAGTTAGAATAGATAAACTGTAATTAAGTCCCTCTGGGGTGTCTGGTCCTCTCTGTTTAATGTGTGGGCTTGCTGGGCCATTTGTGTGAGAGGCTTTCTGTGTGTTCTAATTGCAATCCTTGGACAGTAACAGAACTTTGGTATGAGAATTACAGCTAGTAAACATAATCTTCTTGCTCCCCTCACTCAACTGCTTAGGGCCCATTATCACAACACGGTTTTCAACACTTACAAGAATTTTAGAGCACCGTTCCCCAAATAATTATAGTCAAGACTCTAAATGTAAAAAAAAGTAATTCCCATAAATCTAGATTGTATAATAGTAGGATGCTTCCAGAATGTAAATAACTATTATAGATATAACCTCTGCTAGCAAAGACACTCCAAAAACACACCTTTTGTCAATTCCACACAGTATGGACACTGAAGATGTTTTACTGCCAATGCTTAAGGTCTCAGCAAAAACATTATTTTGCTCCTTTCTGAATTTTTCATTTCTGGACCACATCATACTTCAATATTTAAGCATTTTACAACCTTCATTTTGGGTTGTCTGCATGTTAAATGGATGGTGTCATTTCATCCTTTGATGTATCCTACCATTGGTGTTACATTTTTTGTCTTCTTCTTCAGGGAATGGAGGTTATTTCTCTACATGGGTCTCCATGGGACTGTGGAAGGTTAATCCCCCTTCCTGCTCTGAGTGAACAGTGGTGGGTGATTGGGGGGTGTTCTGATCGGGACAACAGGAGCCAATGTTTAATCTTCTGATTCACTGAGGGTGGGAGAAGTCACTCACACACACACACACACACACACACACACCACACACATTTAGTCCACTGAGAAATCATTATTGCTGCTTTTCAGATTGTGCAAATCCAGAACAAAATTCTTTCAAGAAGTTTGTTAGCCTGATTTTAAAATAATGCAAACAAAATGCAAGCGTGCTCACACATGCCCCCTGCTGCTGGCTTGGGAGAGTGAACTCTACTCGCGGTTCCCCTCTGAAACACGCGGTGCCAGACGGCTGCTGGTTTTCACACTGCAGCCACAAGCCGGGCATGTGTAGAGCAGGGGCAGAGGAGACCCAATCATACGTGTGCACAGAGAGCAAGCCACGGACACCCAGACAGCCAGCAAGTGTTGCTCAAGCAATGAACACTGCTATTCCCGACGACTGAATCCCTCCCATATATCCCTTAGGCGATGCAAAGTCAATCATGCGCCACCCCTGCAGGGCTGCTGAACACAGTCAACACCGACATGGGCCGGATTCGATCCGAGACAGCGGTGCTAACTCCATCACTGCAAGCCATGTTTTGCTAAGTGAACTACCCAGCAGCCCCAAAAAAATTTTGAACCGCCACTTTATATATAAACAATAATATCCAACGCTAAAATAAATATTCACACTTTTGATTTCATATGATCCCATGCATTGACTTATATTCATTTTTCATAACGACACAGGAGAAATGCAACAAAAAACCACAGCATTCCATCTCTGTGTTTTAAATACTGCGTCAGTATCTTGTCAGTATCTTGTTTTGCCATCTAGCACCACGGCCCTAACTTGTCTCTTGGCTTTGATGTCACCTGGGACAATGTCGTAATGCTGTGGTGTTATTGTAAACTGATAGCAGGAGCTTATGTCTGAAATTCCTCGGGGGCATCAAAAGTATTTACTTCCAAACCAAAACACCGAGCCTGAAACGTCTCGCTCGTAATGAAGATTGTTTTCCTTCAGAAAAAAAAAAATGGTGATGAGGTGATAAGAATGGAAGATAAAGCTAAGAGGTGTTAAATATGCTGTCGCGGGTAAAACGTTCACACGTCCAAGGCTTCTGATGTTAAACGATGTGTGCCTGTGCACACACGCACACGCACGTGCGCACACACACACACGGCGTGTCAATGGCTACAGGACAGCTTGCCGAGCGTAATGGCCTTGACGTAAACTCTGCGGTAGGTGTCGGGATGAGATCAGTAGGGGAGGTGAGACGGGGAGAAGCCACCCTTTTGCGGACAGCCGTCTGGGAAATGAGCAAGTGACACGCGAGGTTCTTTTACACCGCGAACACAAATGGATCAGGTCAAGTGACGGCAAACTGATCAGCAGGAGGACAGCGATGAAATGGGTTGCATATCGGGGAGGGGGGGGGGGGGCTGAGATGCATATGCGGCAATTCTCGCCCCCTGCCCCCCACACAACGTAGGTGTGATCCTCGGTGGGGGGAAGGGACCGATGGCGCACACAGGCAGACGGCTCAACTCTTCCACTCAGACAATGTGCCACTTCAGATTTCCATACTGCCGTGTGCGATTCGCTTGTCCGATGGTGAACCGCTCGCCCTTACAGATCGTTCAGAGAGTGAGATGCAGAAGAATTAGCGTGGTTTTGTAAATAATTAACACTTTAAAACCGATCAACGGGGATTTCTTTTGCTGCAACAGAAAGCTGCCAATAACAGATGAGCACAAATTGAAGTGTTACATTTCTTAGCCGATGTTAATGTTACAGGTCCAAACGCAAATTAAAATTGTTTTTTAACGCACACACTGCTGTGATATTTCCTCCCCATCTTGTCACATCTAGCCTTCTGCCTTTCTGTCATGGCAGAGGCTTGTTTACCCTGTTTCCTTAGCTACGCCCGTACATATATCTCTCAAATCAAGTGTGAGAACGGGGAAACGCCAAAGAGCTACCCTAACCGTTCTCATCTATTCTTCATGCGCACAAGAGCCAACAGTCAGGTTAATGGGCTTTGGGGATTAATGCTGGAGAAATCGGCCTGCCAATTAACATTAAAACGTGTAGCGTGCCTGGGTCACAGCTTGTTAGCAATGCAAAAAAGCAGCGCACAAGAGAAGAAGTGTGCTAGCGTACCGCTGGGCCTCCGACGTGAATAGAAGTTTCATTGTGCTGACAATGGACAAATTCCTTCTCAGGTGAACATGCTCATGCACACACATAAATCACACTCTGTAGTAATGAGCAAACAAAAAAGAAATAATGAAACAAACTATGAAGTGCTACGATAAAAACGTTCGATCAACCAACTTGATATTTCAACAAAATACAGTATAATATGTCCAACAGTCATATAAAGCAAGGATTTAACATTGCATAAGTCCAATCTTACAGAGACTCCATTATTGTTGTCCTGGTACCAACAATTTATTATTTAAACCACTTCAAAGTTCACAGAATTTCCAGTGCAATAAGATGAAAGCAAAAAAGTGGAATACTTGCTAAAATAGAATTAGAAATATTATTTGAGGAGATAAGACAAGTGTTAGGTTCCTTCTTGTACTCTTTAGATGATACCGTCTGTGATGTGCAAAACCAACAGAAATCGCCATAGCTGGTCCTATCACTGTCGTCTGTGAGGTTGGATCATATGCTGGAAACTAAAGCAACACCACAGAGTGGATTTAACCAAATCAAAACCTGGAACATTCCATTTAGCTGATTAAGTTATTTTGGCAGTACATTATTTTTGTATGTTTTAATTGATTGTGTGTGCTTTGCTTTGATCTTAAGTAATCAAAGGGTAATTATAAATCAACGCTTTATGTAAATAAAATAAATTAAAACTCATCTGTCTCATGCCATCTAGGCCTGATAATCAGACTTGCAATTGTCCACCAATTACTAATTGCAAATCTGGTACAAATTATTTATTTTTAATGAGGCAAAAAACTCACAAAATATAAACTTCCTGAATTCTCTGAATGCCTCAAATCAAAGTGCAGTTAGTGGGTTATTATTAACTGAAGAGTGGTTGAATCATGACAAATATTGTGTATTTATTGCTATATGTATTCTCTTGCTCATTTCAAAAATTGAATTGGGTCTGTGTGGTTGTGCATTCACTCTGTAACACAACTAACATGATACCGGTCCTTCTATCCATCTTATTAAATACAAAACAATAGACTGCATTTACATAAGCCCAGAAAAAATACAAGTGAACCTCAACTGCTGCAGAAGGGAAATGGTGAGAAATAGGTATGTTTTAATAGAGGAATTTCTTTCCAGTGTACCAGCAGAAAGATGCATCTTTTGTTGACTCTTCTTTTTTGCGCATGTGTTTGTGTGTGTGAGTGTTTATGTGTGTGTCTGTGTGTGTGTGTCAGAGCGTGTGTGTGTGTGTATGAGTGTGTGAGTGTGTGTGATATTCTTCTGAGAATGGAAACATTAGTCAGCTGCTGGCCAGGTCACGGAACATTAGACAGGTCACTGGCTAATCTGAGACCTGAGCAGGAGAAGCACTCCGCTATCTCTGCTTTAATTATAGTGCAGCGAGATTACCCCCCACCCCCCTGCAATCCACAGATACAGGGGCTCGAGCTGCTCCCCCCCCCCCACCTCCCTGCAATCCACAGATACAGGGGCTCCAGCTGCCCCCCTCACCCACCCAAAGGCACCCAGCTGGCTTCCTCCTGGCTTTGAAGCCTCCTTTTATTGGCTCGTCTTCAGCCCGACGGTCACGCCTTCCGTTACAAACGGAGACTGGATTCTGAGGCAGAACACTGCCGTCCTCTAAAGTTTCGCACTTTGCTCACTTTAAAAGTCAGAAGAGAGAAAAAAAAAAAAACATTTTTCATTCCTAGTTAATGACACTCGGTTATGCGCAGTTTGTTTTTATGCGCGCACGCTGTGCGTGACTGACATCAGCCCAAATTGCTACCGCAAGAGTGCTCTTCTAGAGCCGCGTCGCTAATGATAGCACAAGCAGTCTACAAAACAGCACAAGTGTGCGTCTGCTGTGCTGTATGAAACACTTACACATAAATCTGAATTTACATTTTTGCTGGAAACGTGGCCTTTGCCATTTCTCATTTTTAAACATACTCAAAAAGCCTATTTAACGCACACCGGACACGTACATATTTAAAACTTAAATTTTCCAACATATTTAACATACGTTTTCTCACGGGAATACAAGTTGAGATTGTTATAAAACAACACATTATTTTTTTTAAAAAGAGCCATTTTCATATCAAAGTGAACCTAGGTAGGAATCAAAGTAAACATTTACAGCTAGGACGCATTTCCTTCTTCTCCTACGGTGCTATACGCTTGCGCGGCAATTCGTTAGCACGTCATGATTTGCCAGCACGGTAACGGAGACGTCATACCGCACGCAAATCGAAAAAAAGGAGGACGAAATGAGACGACGTGCGCCCCATGGAAAGAAAAAAAAAAGGCTTGACAACAGGACGGAAAATGTATCATTATCTGCAACGCGTGGGAGAAGGCAGAGGAAGTCAGGTGGGTCGAGCCCACGGGGCACCCAATCAATATCGCATTTTCCGCTGGCACCTCCTATGCGGCTGTAAAGGGCTGGTGTCAGAAATAATGACAGATGGAACCGGAGACCCCGGGTGTGGGAAGGAACCCGCACCCGGCCCCTTGCGTAACTCCGTGCTAATGGTATCGCTTACACAGCGGCGTGTGCGGCTGTTCGGGAGATGTACTTACACGCTGGAGGAGCTTGCGGGTTCTCATTTTGGGGCGAGGCACTGCTGTTAGGCTTGAGAAACCCGGCCTGCTTCGGTACACGTCCAGCTGCGTAAACTGATAAATGTGTGCATGTCTGATTACGAGCACAAATGGCTGAAGAAAACCTTAAGTATATGTTTTGCATACATCAGGGGCTGCCCAACCCTGTTCCTGGAGGCCTACCGTGGAGTACGCTTTCAGTTTAACCCAGATTTGGTACGCCCGTTTTTACTAATTATCAGCTCAGCGAGATCTCTGGCTGTTGAATGAGGTGTGCTTGGTTAGGGTTGGAGCGAAAACCTACAGGACAGTAGACCTCCTGGAACGTGGCTGGGCAGCCCTGGCATACACATTTTGCTGTCCACTGGGCATACCATTATTTTTAAATTCTCCATTTGGTTAAAAATGAACCAATTCTCTGTGTTTTTTCATAGCACACAGGGCTTTGTCTGTGTTTAAGGAACTAGAGCTATACCTAAAATATTTAAGATTTGACTATTTACAGGTTGTACCCTTAAGCAAAAAAAAAAAAATTACCAGATTTGATTTGGAAAATATTCCTCTGGACAAATGGATGTCAGCTCACAATGTTGCCTTTAAGGTAATAAAGAAAACTCATGCATAAGAAACACATATTTTAACCTGACGTTGGGAGGTGCGGTGACAGTGAGAGATTTTGAGAATTGCCAGAAAACTTGGAATGAAGAAATTGATGGAAAAAGTTGACTAAGTATATTTCAATTAAGTATTAAGCAGGCCTTATCCTCAGTATGGCAAATCTTCCAGAGGAGCCTTTGTCTTACAAATTCACTCCTTAATTTTGTCCCCATCTCAGTATTTTGACTCTGTTGGGTCAGATTTACTCGGAGAGCCAATGATGAGCATAATTGAAAGGCCCTTGTGGAAGACGCATTAAGCTCTCATGTCCTGAAAATTAAATAAGCACCAGTGCCCCTGACAGGCGGTTACTGATTTTAACCGGATTCTAGAAAATGGTGGACTATGCTGGATGCTCATTCCCAACCCAATCAGCCAATGTGCCACGAGACGGGTGCTCCATTCTCAGCTCTTTATAGATAGCGGGAAACTACAAGTGGCAATTGGAAAGCTCCCTGATTTTCAGATAGTGAAAATTCTAGATTGTTCAATTAAGTTGATAGATGAGGGGCCCGGACAAAGCATATGACTGGGAAATAGGCCTGAATATACAGCAGATACCCATTTGCAGGGTCTATTTATGAAAATAAAAAGAGCTATAAATGTCAGAGATTAGAGAGTAATAGCGGAGTAAACAAAAACTCCAAAGTAAAGTGATAGTTGTGCAGGTTTTTGTGTCAAACGGGCACATTTGAGTGCAACTGAAAAAGAACCTCAAAGTTCACATCTTGCCTTAAGCAAATTTCTGTTTTATGTTGACAGTTTTTGTTAGTTTGAGAGTGTGAATACATTTTCTTTCCAGCATTGAATATTTATGTGAACGCACACAGACGCATCCATGAATGCACACACACATACAGTACACACACACACACAAAGCACATAAAGGCTCATAAAATTCAAAGCTGAGCATCTGATATCAGTTGAAAGAGGCGGGGGAAAAAAAAAAAAAAATCACCAGGAGATGCGTCTTCCTGCGTCGAAAGGGAACGCTCCATATTCTTCCTTATCCAGATCCTCCTTTGAGGCACGAAGATTACGCGGTTTAACAAACAATGTGAGGAGTATCGGAGCTGCTCATCTACGCCGCAGCCGAGGGGGATCAATATCACCGTCAGCTCTATATTTCATTTCGGTCGGGGAAAACACAGCCTATTTAATCTATTAAACGCTCAGGTGCTTTTGTCAGCGAATGCATTGCAGTAAATGAGCGGCTATGAAACCCCGTTCCTTCTGACTTCCAACGGCAGGTGTGATTGGGAATATTCGGTTTGTCTTCTTCGGTTTTTCGTTCTGTGATCAGGGAGCTGGCCGGTCATACGCTTAAGCTCAGTCTGAGCGTGAGGCGAAGGCCGAGGGGCGGGACTAAAAACCAGAAAAGAAGAAGAGAAGCACGCCATTACATTACAGGCATTTAGCAGACGCTCTTTATCCAGAGCGACTTACACAACTTTTACATAGCAGTATATACAGCCGGATATATACTGAAGCGATTCAGGTTTAGCACCTTGCTCAAGGGTACAACGGCAGTGTCCTACCCAGGAATCGAACCTATGACCTTTCGGTCACAAGCCCAGTTCCTTTAGCCACTGTGCTACACTGCCGCCTACACCGTGCAGGGGACACCGTTTCGCGCTACCGTTCCCCAGCTGAGCCGCGCAGTCATCGGGCCGGAGGACTGCCCGGTTACCGGTTAGCTGTCCTTGCGCGATGTTAATCTCCGCCGATTTTAACCCCTCCCCCCTCTGCGTGACGACTGCCAATTACGAAAGGCCCCCCAGGCCTCAGGATTTAGTCACTGACCATAGGGCGTATTACTGCGCAAGGGGCCTCGTGTTCTTGTGGGAGGCAGTGTAGCACGCTGGGTAAGGAGCTGGTCTCGTGACCTAAAGAGTCGCAGGTTGAGTACATGGGTAGGACACTGCCGTTGTGCCCTTGAGCAAGGTACTAAACCTGCACTGCTTCAGTTTAATATCCAGCTGTATAAGACGCAACTTAAATGCTATGTAAAAAGTTGTGTAAGTCGCTCTGAATAAGAGCGTCTGCTAAATGCCTGCAATGTAATGTACCAGCCCCAGAAATTAATTAAAAAATGCCAAAAATAATTAATATTCTTAAGCAAAAAAAAACAAAAAAACACACCACTACATACATTGCCTTTTTTGGAACAGATCATGTCATCTCTTGCATTCCTACAAAGCAAAATATATACTAAAAAATAAAAAATAAACATGAAATCAAATACTGCTACAAATATGCAATGTCACATATTTTACACTTAAGACCTGACTGTACGTTGACAGTCACTGCTTGTTTTCCACAGGAGCAGATCGCCTCTGTGGAACTGCTTGTGCCTTTTCCCTGCATGGACCATTTGGAGTTCTCTCTCTCTATCTGCAGGGGCAATCAGCAGGAATTAACAGAGAGTCTGGCTTATCGGGGCATTTGGCCCGGTGCCGAGGAGGAGCGAAAGGGGGGGGGAGGGGGAGGGGGAGGGGCCGCTGATAGAGGAGGGGACTGATGGAGTGTGACGGAGGGGGGAGACGGAAGACTGGAGGAGGTGGCTGACGCCGGGAGATTCCGGGCTGCAGCGGCGGCGGCGGCGGAGCACACCGCGTCAGGACGAGAGAGAGAGAGAGAGAGAGACAGAGAGAGAGAGAGAGAGAGAGAGAGAGGTAGAGAGAGAGACAGAGAGAGAGGTAGAGAGAGGTAGAGAGAGAAGTAGAGAGAGAGCGAGAGAGAGGGCGAGAGAGAGAGAGAGAGAGAGAGAGAGAGAGAGAGAGAGAGAGAGAGAGAGAGAGAGAGAGAGAGAGAGAGAGAGAGAGAGAGAGAGAGAGAGAGAGAGATAGACGCGTGCCGTCCTTCTGACGCCGACGCCGCCGCGACCGCCGAGCGCCGTGATTCGTTCTTACACGGCAAGAATAAAAACACCTGGATGGGATTCGCCTTGTCTAGAAAGGATGAGGGAGAGGGAAGAGAGCAAAAAGGAAAAGAATAAGTAAAAATACGCACCAAAAAAATTTTTAGATTGGGATGTTTCAGTTCTGTAGAAGTAAGGAAAGCAAGCTCTGGTTCTCTATCTCCACTCTGAAGACCAACTCTGGCCATTAGGTCTTGTGTGGGATCTCGATCGAGCCGCTGAAACAAAGCGAGACAATGGGATTAAGGGCACAATTATGAGACTACGCACTGTCTGTGCGTAATACACTGTCTGCATTTTATAACAGAATTACACTTTTCACCCTTTTGTTTCTGGCTATTGTCTCTTATCTATAGTTTGTTGTCCCATGACTAAGTAAAAAGCTCATATTAATGACTGACCTCCTAGACCTCCAAGTGTGAATTCTGTGGAGATGTAGGTGAATCTGTGGCCACACAGAATTTGAAAAAAGCAAAACTACACTCAAATGCTGGAAATATTGGCACCACTCACTTCCATTATTTGCCATTGGCACACCCATATCCTGCCAGGTCTCAGGGGTCACATCATATCTTACACAGTATGGAGAACGGCTCCACATAAATCTCGCTAAACAAATGGCCAGCTGTTACTGGCCAAATAACAGGGTGTGATAACACAGTTTTTCCTCCATTTCGCTGATAAAGTGAAGACATTGTGCTAACTTTCAGAACAAATTATATATATTTTTTTTACATTTGCTAAGATTTGATGTCCAAACTTGACAAAAAAATCACAGCAGTCAGTGCAAATAAATCGAGGAACACTAACATGGAGGTGACCCTGCCATACTACACGTAGGCAAAATTTGAATGAAAGACCAGGCTATATGTGGAGTTGTGCGAACTAGATCTTTGTGTTTGTCTGTGCTGGAGGGGTGGTGTTACATTGGGGGCAGTGTGAATGCATTGCACACCCCTTCATCAGGAATTCAGCATTTACAGCCCAACTACTGGTCATTGTCCTTTCGAGTACAATCCAACCAATAATGGGACGGTCAGCTTTAAGAAGCAAGTAGATACCGCGTAGCTTTGGGAAGCGAGTCACCGTTGATTGACAGAGAATGAAAATACTTTAGAATATAAAGGCCGCTAATGCGGCGATGTTGCCGAGGATTATGCTGCTGGGGCAATATGCGATTACACACTCGTTCTCAGAACTGCGTCAGGAGGCTTTCTGATCGATATGATCTAAAGACTTAAAAAACCAATAACACGAACTACGCCTGATCGTGTCGACAAATGTTCGGATTTTGAAAAAAAAAAAATAATCCTTAGATATTAATCCGTACGGGCATGTTTGCCCCCGACTGCTTCGCAAAACTCAACGCGCGCGTTCTCGCAGCCTGTACACCTGAGGGGCAACGCGACAGGAGCGCGCCCGCGTCGTCATCTCGCACGCGGGGGGGGGGGGGGGGGGACAAACTTCCCTTTTCCCTTTTCGAACGGGCCCCCCGGTATCCCCCCCCCCCCCCCCCCCCGTTGCATGCTAGGCCTGGCTCATTATCAGACGGCCACCTGAATGGGACTCCTTGTTGTAATAAGAACCCAGCCTGACAGCCCCGGCCACAGCCTCAGCCACAGCATTCCAGCACAATCAGTTCTCGCTCGGCGCGGCTCAGCAGCCCCTTATGCACCGCTGGAACTTGAACTCCGAGGGCTAATGGGCGACTTTTCCCCCGTTGTCTTTTCCAGGCTGCGGCAGAGCTATCAGCAATGCTAACTTTGGGTTTCAGGCATCGTTTGTGAGCCGAGAGGGGACACCAGGGCCAGCAGCAAATGCCATCGAAATTTTTTTTAAATAGAATGAAGAAACTCAGTACGCAGTGAGTTAGCCAAATAGCTACTTAAAACATTTTTGAGAGGAAATTGTACAGTGCTCAATAAAGCAAAAACTATCACAGCAAAAGCATGATTCGCATTTGCAGCATTAACATAACAAATGGTTTGTTACACTGACCAATTAGGGCAATATTTCAGGCCAATAAAATCTACTGTTTTCCAGTTGAGATGGTGCAAACTTACTGTTGATTCACACTGTTATTATAGTCAATTTTCAGCTAATTTTTTACAGCACTTTTCTTAATGTGTAAATGTTTTGTTACATCATTTTTTATTAGGTCTCACTCCAAGTTGCACTGCATTGATTTTATTCATAATTTTAGTAGTTTGCTTCAGTCAAAATGTATTATGCATGGCTAAATGGCAAATGTGCCATTGGAAACAAATCTATTAAGATGCATCTCTGTTAAATCAATGTTAAAACAACTTAATTATGGGCTGATTGGCACCATATGGGGTATGCCTGTGCATTGAAATGAGTCCTATATATAATCTACCTCATGTTGCCCTGTATTAACATACTACAGTAACCTACCACTGTAAACACTTACAATCAATTGAAGAATGTAGAATTACAGAAGACCTTAGTTAATATTTAATAGTAATTCCATGTGAAGTATTCACGTAAAATACAGGCATGCTGGTCATAATTGCAATTGCAGACATCGTCTGGTGATATTAATCCAATCCAAATGGCGCTGTCATGGGAATCCAGGTCAGCCACTTTGTCACTGCAGCATGCTTCCGTAAGCCACTTATTCTTGGGTGGGCAACACTTCTAATAGGACCCAGTGTGACTTTAATGGTCAGAGTTCTCATTTTGAAAAGACAACAAAAAAAAAAGCAGTCACTGGGCTTTCCTATGTGTGCTTTACTTCCTTATCTATAGTTCTGGGCCCTGTAGCCCCGAGTGGTAAAGCAGCCATTGTTATGCAGGGGTCCGTTGACAGGCACTTGATGCACCTCTAGCTGCCCTGAGCTGGATTTATTATGCCTCCCCGTGCATTCTTTAGTGCCCAAGCAGTAGGCTGGATTCACAGTGCAGGAGAAAGTCTGGCGAAATCCAACTGAGAGATACTCCTATGTAGAGCATAAATAAATTGTGTGAAGGGTGTTGCGCAAGAGAAGGTGATTTACAAACTAGATCAAAGGTTAATTGGCAGAAAGGCAAAATATTATTACATTTAAAAGTACCCCAAGCACATTTTAAAATCATTTCAATCATTTAAATATTCATTTGGAGAAGACATGTCTTTGTATAGGCCATAAGAAATAACCTCACAGGTATGCTATTTTATCTTTTAGTGCTTGGCAGTTTTATTACAATTGAAATTAAAATGAGCTATTTAGCACTCTCCACACCGACCTACAAAGTAGTATAGCATTTGTACATTGTTTTGGTGGTATGCATGGACCATTTCATAAATCAGTAGAAACATGAGGGACATTAAGCAATGCCTGCACTCCACCCATCTATATCTCAGAGCATTTTAGTGTCCCTCCCGAAGAGGCGGGTTTTCATAAAACACATTCTGGTCAGAGAGGACTAATATTCCATACTTCCCATAGGAGGTGGGGTTGTACTTTGTGATCCTCCAATGAATTCATAAAAGAAGACAGACCTGTTTGATGAATAGCCACAGCTTCAATTTCGGTAATATCATGTCACACATCTCATGGGCAGCAAAGTGATAATGTGGCTAACCAATAGGAAACCAGACTAATTCCTCACACATTGATCTGCTGTGTGTTACAAGTTTGTAGGCCTGAATTTGTATAGCAAATGTTAAAGGGCTCTCAGTTGGTCTAAAGAGCAAATCCTGGCATTTAGCTGAGGGCCTGCAAGGGGAAGCATCACCCCACTCTAGGCCTGGAATATCTGAGCACTAGTCATGCACCAATGGTGTCTATTACTGCACTGGACATAGAGATTATCCATTAGTGTTACTGCACTGGAGATAGAGATTACACATCAGCATTACTGCACTGGGCATACAGGGTGCACAATAGCATTACTGCAGTGTGCACACAGCATGTGCATTAGTATTACTGCACTGCATGTACAGATTACATATTAGTATTACTGCACAGACCATACAGATTATACTTTAGTATTACTGCACTGCATGTACAGATTATATATTAGTATTACTGCACAGATCATACAGATTATACTTTAGTATTACTGCACTGTGCATACAAATTATCCTTTGCCACCAAGGTGTGGCAATCAGTTCCTCTCCATTAAGTGGTCTAATCAACAAAAAAATAAAAAATAAACGCAGTGCTGATATCAGAATTGTCCGTGTGTGAATCGATAGCCATCCCCTGGCGCGCGACTCGGTCATAAATCACTGTTTGGTGATCTTCTCTCTGCGTCGACTCGGTGCACGGGGGGGCCCGGTCACTCCAACACAACGTTTCCTAAAAGGAAGAGGAATGAGACGCAGCAAAGCCAAGTATCGATGAATGCAGTTTGTCCCGTTTTTTTAATCATTAAGCAGTAGTGCAGAAAAATGCAAAAAAAAAAAAAAGTTTTGACAAGTGTGAAGAGGCTGACAAAAAAAAAAAATCTTGGATGACATGACATTTTACTTTCTGCGTCCTAACACTGTGGGGGCTAAGAATTTTCCACCATGTCGTAAGTAGAAAATGAATGAATGAATAAATGAATAAATAAACAAATACCGTGTGCAAAACAGAAAGCAGAATTTTTAAATAGCAACCAAAGGCTGGCATAGATCTAGAAAAACGTGCGCTGATCACCATAAGACAAAGCCGGGCAGTAACATCTTAACTCAAATTGCCCCCGTGATGACAAGAGTAACTGACTGAATGGCCTAATTATCTGTGCCCTTCTCTCCAGGCACAGCATGTCTTTTTGCAATACAAGTTTGGGCATTGTGTCGTGTGATTAGCCCAGTTCGACGCAGGTAATCCCCCACGGTTTCGGATTTAAAGTCGGGGGCCATTGTGTTCAATGGAAGACTTTGACTCATCTCACAATTACCCCTTCGTTCCTCCAGTAATTACCTTATTTCAGAAGGACGTTAAAAAAAGAAAAAAAAAAACCCTGAAGTTATTCATCCGTTTTATGGCGGTGTACCTAACACGAGGGCAGAGCAGTCTCTATCGCGGTAAAACGGAGCGATTAAGTGCCGGGCTTGGTTTGCAGCTGCCATTAACTTTTTTTTCGACGGCGAACGGGTTTCTGTCGCCGCGAACCGAATTGCATTAAACGCGCGGTGATTAGGTGGTGGAGGCCCGCACTTAAAGGATAAGTAAAGCACAGTGTCTGTATTAAGACTCTTTGTAATAGGATTATTGGTGTGCAGGTCTGAAAAACAACTCATTACAAAAGGCTTACAACACAATGATACAGTCAGCGGAATCACCTAGCGCGCTCCAACTGTATTCTTTGGTACAAGGTTTCTAATTGAGAAATATTACTAATGATTACATACAACGAAGCATTCCTGGTTAGTAAACTCCTCTTTTAATTCTCTCCCTCCGGGGAAAGCGCTTCCCTCGTTCCGGGCGGATGTGAAAACGGCTTCCCCGCGATCGTTTCTGAAATCAAACGCGTTCGCTGGAGGCCTTTCGACGCAGCTCAAACATGTTTAAATCACGCCGAGCAGATCAAGGAGGAGACCGCGGCTTCACTTGATACTCAAATTAGCGCCGACGTCTGGCTCCCGAAACATCAAGGGCCGAGACGCGGTTTGATCGCGACCTCGACCGCGTCTTGCGAGTCTCGCCCGGGAACGGCTCGCGAGCGGCGCGCCGTCGGGGCGTGTCGGCTCCCCGCGTTCGTGAGGGGCCCCCCTTCCCGGTACACCCCCAGCCGGTGATTTTTTAACCGGTTTAAAACGCGCTGCGCGAGAGCGAGCGCCTTGGCTAATTTCCTGCTTGGCCTGTACCTGCTCCAGACGTCCGACGAGCCTCGTTATTAATGAGGGGGAAGCACCAGGCGTGAACGGAATGCTAATTCGGGCAACGCTCAAAGTGACGGGGAGGAGCGTTGGTCGGTGCGGCTGAAGCGCAATACACCATGCGAGGATGGCGGTTTTTTTTTATCAGTCGAGCAATAATCAACACGGTAAAACTAAACAAAGGCCCGAGGCCCAAATTCTACAAAAGAGAAATAATAATTCCCTACCCACCAACCCAATCATTGTCAAAGCCTCCGTTTGCAATGAGGGGCACGTTATCTGTTGGAATGAGACAGTTGGAATAGCCTGGAAACATGGAGCATGTAATTTGAAGAGAAAACTTTTTTTTTTTTTAATTCTAATGTACAGTATGCAACAAATTCATTACATCATACCTCAGAGGCACCTCTGTTTCGGTTTGACTAGACTTTGGCATGAGGAATATTACTGAATGAATATGATGCCTGCAACACCTACATACTGAATGCCTGATTTAGCCATACCCCATGCGAGCGTGGCTTTCACACGAAATACAGGTGGTGTCACCACACAGCAGGTTTGTTCCATGGTGGGCTGAAACCCAGGCTGTTTTCCAGCACTCTTTAAGATCAGAAACACCCTCACAGCTAGAAGGAAGGGGAATTGGTTTGGTTTAATAATGGTGGACCTGCCTTGACCGAATGCCTGCAGATGCTATGGTACTCGAGGTCCGGTGATGACTATACCCCATCTATGCCTTTTGAAAGTGGTGCAATCTCCTGTGGTGGATATTGGCTGAAAAACAACATAAGTCTTTTTTTCGTGTTATTTTTTAATGGTAGCTTGAGGCAGCCAATGAAATCAACTCAGGAATCGTGAAACTTCTGTGAAAAGGACCGGGGCAAGATGATGGGGGATGGGGACCCCTAACTGTGAGATGAACTCCAGGAGACACTGCAAAACCAGCTTACTGCAGGTTTCAAACATGGAGAGTAACAAGGCTTAACGCAAAACAAAACCCCCCCTCCCCTTCTGAAACACCAAACGCAGTAATAGGCCCCATATGGAGTCTACTGATACATAATTTCTCCATCTTTAAGTGTCCCAACAAGGCTATCAAAAATACTAATACAACTGATCTGGCACCAATTCATGCATGCTACATTTCCAATGGCACATGGACAGTAGTACACAAAACATCAAATGTATATTTTCAAACTTTTAAAATTCATTTTAAAAAAAGAGTTACTATGCCCCCCCCCCCAGATGCTCAGTTGGTCATGGAACTTACTGAAGTGTAGGTTGGGCCTTACAGCTAGAACATTAGCCGCACCTACATCATTAACTGACAATGACAGGACCTGGCTTTGTCCTCCAGAGGTAGGTCAAGGTTTCTCAGGTAACAACAGAATTAGTTCCTCCCAACTACATGCCAAACTCTATAGGAGCTGCTAACCCTTTTCACACCTGGAGCCTTCCATGGCAATGCTCTGGAACTTCACCGTTTAGTGGTCATGTATGAATGAGAGTCAGGATTGCGAAGGTTACAACTTTGTTATATTCTTGACCTACTTCTAAAGCTCTTTTGGAGAATTCGACAGCCGTGTTTTCAGACAATTACTGGGTCCGTCATGTGTGAATGCTATCCACCCGTTAAAATGCCGGATAGTCCTTGGTTGCTTGAACTAGACAAGCCAGTAGATTGCTGGAAAAGTTCATCTGGCTGTGCTTTCTGGTCCATGTTCCAATTCCAGGTTCCATCAGTGCTAACTTTTTTGTGCTACTGGGTGGCCTGCAGTGTGAAAAACAGTCACTGGCTTGTTGGCTTGTGTGGAAAATTGAACAGGACTAGGCATTGGAAGGTCACATGTGCATTAGTCAGCTACAGTGCTACTGCACAGCAGTAACCCAAGAGACACAATCTGGTAAAAAGAAAGCATTATCAGAACACTTTCTTACAATGTTCTCAGCATTTTCACAAGCTAAATAAAGGGGTACCAGCCTTTGACAGACCTTACAGAGCTAAATTAGTGCTGTGTAATCTTGGTCGACACTGGAAAAAGTCCCCATTTGTAATGCAGACCTTGCACCACAACAACTGCGTTCAGATCAAGAGCAAGAATGTCAATTAAAAGGCAAATAAACAAGTCAAGGATTCCTTTACAAGCAGTGGCATGAGTCAGGGAAACATCCCTTTGTATGCAAAACATAACAGTTATAGAGATATTTTGAGGTTACCACATCAGGCGCATTAATGACAGCTTTCAATTTGCTCTCATTATTTGATTTGAGGCTCAGCCACAGTATTCAGGTTAGCAGAAAAAGACATTACACTGTGTCAGATCAAACTAAATTAACTCCACATCACTCAGCATTACAGTAGGGTGTACAGTTATGTGATGGCTGACAACAGAAAGAAACCATTTTAACAGCTCACTGCTCACAACTATGGAGCCAAAATGGCAGCTCTGTTTTAATTTAGCAGACTAATGCATGAATGGATAAAAACTAAGCGTAACTGTCTAATTAAACAGACACTGTGAAGATTAGTCTACTTCCCATTTAAAAAGATAACACCAGTGGACTAATATTGGACTTGTATTATTAGCGTATCACTACAGCTACATGGGTCAAACTTCTCAGTTTGGAATGCCCAATCATATATAGCTGTGCTCATGCTACAATCTCTACAGCCAATGAGACATGCACTCCTACGTGTGATGTCACCATATGCATCTTTTCACACCACTGACCACAAGCCAAGCTTGCATAGACATGAGTCTGAGGAAGGCACTACCATCAGCTTCAGCAAGCTGACCGCAGGTGCCTGATGGACCAATGGGATGCAGATCACTGCCAACCCAAAAACTCCCTAATTCCATGTGACGCTACCTCCAATTATGTGTCACTCTGAGGGGTTACTGGACACATTTGGCACTGGCAGAATTGGGATGACATCCTGTGCGGCCCATCCAGGACCTAGAGCAGTGCCTTTCAGGATGAGCCACCCAGCAGCCCAGGTACCGCCTCATTGATCAGCTGTTACAAATTCTTCGTTTACAACCTTGGTTATCTACATTTGAAATATAGTATGCAAATATGACCTTTAGTAAACGGCGGCTTTTAAAGTCCAGTCATTAAAGTGTGCTTCATAATCTCAATTGCACTGGTTAGATTGTTTCATTCAGGATAACCCAGCAATGACAACAAGAAAGCAATTTCAGGTTCACACACACACCTCCTTTCCTTGATGTTGACTCTGCACATGAAGTTTTGTACATTAATTTTTGCTTTATGTTCATACAGAAAAAATGCACAATTAAAAAAATAAAGGAGAATGTGGAATCAGCCAAAGGCTAATATATTTCCTCCAGCCCCCAGGTTATAAGCCCAGTTCTGTGATGATTATGCTACACTGCTACCCACTATTATCCATTTACAAATTCATTCTGTGTCCTTTAATTAAAACCTCCCATTTAATGGCTGCAAAGTAACTAGAGATTGAGGAAAATATTCTCAAAAGAACACAAGTCCACTGCCTTCTCATATCACACAAAGAAGGTTGCAGTGTTGGATCTCTGTTGGGCATAGTAAACGTTTGTAATAATCCTTCCTTTTGCAACTGCAGGCAAAAAATATATATGTTATTTTATTTTTTCATTAGCTCCCCTGTATGTTTGTTTTAAAATACGTGGTCACGATTGCGGGGACAAAAACAGCTCAAGGCAAGGCTAAAACTCTAGCCTTTGAAGATTCTGTCCAGCATTCTGTGCTGCAGATAGAGAAGCCTCCATTTGGTCTGTCTTCACTTTAACCAGTCTGGTCTGCACACAAGGGGGGTGAGGGTGGTGTTTTCAAAACACCTCCCTTTCAAAGGTAAAGCGATTTTTTTCTGAGACGCAACTTGCATGGAGAAGTGACTCCCCCTCAGGCAGACTTGTAAATAACACAAATAGGTGGATTTCTAACAAAACCTTGCATCAGATAATAATTCTGAAATGACGATACAAAAGGTTGGCTATCCAGCAGTCTCATCAAACCACCAAACAAACCAATATTTTGATGTGTCAGCAGTTGAAGTCGAATTCGCTTTAAGCGCAGAGAAAAGAAAATCAGCCTTTCCTCAACAGGATTGAATAACAATGGGGTCCATTTTGAAGCTCTCCTGTGTCTCGGCACATACAGTATAACATGGAAATTGAATGGGGCGTCGGCTGGCGGGGGCCTTTTTAAAAGGGGGGGGGGGGGGGGGAGCCGCATTAAAAAGACTGCATTCTGCGTTGCATTCATCATAATTAACCTCTCCAGAACCTACACTTCCTGCGCTAATTATTTACCCCAGCGAGTAGCGGATCGGCTTTCACGTCCAAGCCGGGGCCGCTGCGGCAGGGAGGGGTCACCCTCGTGGGGTAACCTGGGCAACGAAAAAATCGGAGGAGAAAGAAGGGGGCTCAGGGGGGTTGCACCGATCGCTGTACACAGACTGCCGGGGAGGAGGGGGGGGGGGGGGGGGTTCAACCATGAACTAGATGGGGAGGAGCACTCAGCAGCCAGAGGCAGGGCACAGTAGTAGATCCGAAATGAATATGAATGGAGAGTTCACTGGCTCGGCCAAATTGCATACCCCTTTGGCTACCGCTCAGAGCTGGCCGAGACAAGAAAGGAAATAAAAACTGTCCAGTTTCGCCTTCTGCAGTTGTTTTGTTATGGGAAATGCTCTATTTCTTCCGTCTGGCAGAGAGGACAGGAAAGTAAAACGCTATCAGGTGAAACTTGATTGTGCATGCTCGGCCAATCAGCGTAATTGCTACACTGTTATCTGCAGGACATGCTTTTCTTTCCTGTTTTTTTTTTTTTTTTTAGGCTAACAGCTGCCCTTCTGTCAAGCCAAAAACAAAAAAAAAAAAAAAAAAAAATGTGGGTGGGTGGGAGGGGGACAAAATGTCAATGCCCTGCCATCCGCTCCCGTATGGCGAAAAGTAACGTACACCCCCGAACGGAACGAGAAACATATAATCAAATCCATGCATCTAGGCTGAATGCCAGATAATGACTTTTCTCAGCAGATAAACATACACTGCCACAGACCGAGCTAAAGCGCTAGTATTCCACCAGCGTGGCCCGCTGGGCTCTGGGAGGACGAGCATTATCCACGGATTTTATGTATGCATTTTTGCATTTGTTTTTAGGTCAGACGCTAAAGATAAGCCAGAATAACCGATAAGACGGCCGAGAAACCAAAGACATTATCCTGCCCGTGATTCCTGTGCCAGATAAAAATAAACCCAGAATCTGATCTTTTAAACTAGATCACTGCGTGCCTTTTCACTTAGACACCGCACAAAGGGAAAAACATCCACTTATATTCAAATTTCATGATTAATATGCACATGACGGAGACCGCTGACCTACAGGACTTTTGAGAGGAGTACAAACAACGGAGATGATTGCAAACTTGTAAATTAATTTGACACATTTATTTTAAAAAAAACCTAGTGCTGTGCTTCATTCCAAAAACAAGCACACAGCAGTCAGCTTGGAGGTTTGTTGCTCTTCCCTGTTCACTAATGATGTGCTGCTAGTTGTGACTAAAAATGTTCTTCAGAAGCCAACATTTTTTTTTCATTAACAGGAATAGCAAAGCACGTAAAACAAAGTAAAGCACTACGTTCGAGTCTTTGGAATGCTACTCTCCTTGCGTGGTTACAAACGCCATGGGAAACATTTGCGAGCCTATATGGTTTTCCTATACGGCAACACATATTTAAAGGGCTAAGTGCTGCCCTACTGATTGCCTGCATTGCCATTGTTAAATGCAGTCTGTATGGGCTCTTCGGGGAACGGTGGCTTAACTGCCGCTGTAGTCCCCTGAATCACAACACAAGCGCCGGGCCATTGAGACGCTCGACAGGCACTCACTTCCTGCTCTCAAAAGGCCGCGCTCGGAGAGACGGGCGAGTCGCCCGGGCGATAAGGCCGTAAGCCGACACCTTTGCGCCGGCCCGGGGCTAGACTCCCGCCGGCACCAGCGGCGTCTCGTTGGCCTGGCACGGTGATATCTACCTGGGCCCGCGTTTACAGCGACAACGATAGCCTTGTCTGATGCGGAGGGTCGCGGAAATGGCGCGTGGAGGGAAGCGAGCCTCTTCCCCTTCCTTTTCGGCAGATGCGGAGAGATGGCCGCCGTCTCGGCAGCAGATGGGACCGTGGCCTTTGTCTCTGTCCTCCGGTCTAAAGGGCAGCGGGAAGATAGCCATCAACAGGGCTCCCTGCCCCAGGCCAGGCGTAGAGGACAGGACACACGGATCTCTCACGTGGGGTTACAGACTAGTTTTCTCCTATACAAAAAACTCCATATGCAGAAATTTATTCAATAAAACTCACTTTTATGCACAGGTTTGTATGTATGTGCATTTGATTCATCCTACAGAAATGTAGAGGCCTTTTTCTCCTGCTTTTGGGGTGGGCAATGACCAGCATACTCCATGTGTTCCTTTGCACTAAAGCAGGGATCATCAACTCTGGCCCTCGAATCCAAATCCACCCCTGGTTTTCTTTTCTTCCGGGTAATTAGTGCTACTGATTGGCCAGACTGTCTTCACACCTGACTCCCAGGCAAAGGGAGGGTAGAAAACCAGCAGTTCTCAGCCCTCGAGGACCGTGAGTTGCTGATCCCTGCTCTAATGCTAGGCTTGTGCTAGTGACAAGTCATACTCACCAGCAACTAGTGTTGGTGAAAAACGGCAATAGACTCTCAGGTACGAACCAGCAGAAGTTCATTTTTAGATACAGCTTTGTAAAACCCTGACAAGATGCCAATCACCCTGGAATGCACACTGTGTATTATTTCAGAGGTAATGAATGTTATCTGACAAATTAACGTTTTCTGAGATTACTACTTTCATGTTGGTAAATGTTCTTTTACTGGCTGATCCCCATTTGCTTTAATGACATAACTGCATGTGCTGAGGTTTAAGTACAAGGGCTGTCTTAAATCATAGGATTGAAGTAGTTCACTAAAGCAATGAAGGCTTAGACATAAATGAGCATTCTCTGTAGATATTTGTAAAATCTTTCTGGAAGGTTGGACACGTAGCATCCATTTTCCCCCATCTTGTTTTCTGGTTTGTATGACGAATCCTTACTTTTTGGATCCTGTACAGATTTATATTTGTTTATTCTAAAGCCAAAGAGAATCCTCTTGCAACTCCACCAATTAGGCTACCTGGGTATGGTGCAGTGGCTGGGTAGAAATCCCAGACAAAGAGGACTTTTACAGGGAAGGAACCTCACAGTTCTTTCTGAATCACCCCTTTACCTATAATATTAACTGTATCCTATAAACATTGTTTCAACATTTAAAAATGTCA
Source organism: Anguilla anguilla (assembly GCF_013347855.1). Lineage (NCBI taxonomy): Eukaryota > Metazoa > Chordata > Actinopteri > Anguilliformes > Anguillidae > Anguilla > Anguilla anguilla. Next base: position 46,400,121 of record NC_049206.1, on the reverse strand, counting down.
TCATGACATTCTCAGCCACTCTCTAAAAGCTGTAAAGCTTTTGATCCTTGCAGGAAGGTAACATAAACTGACATGGCAGTACATTAAAAAATAAATTTAAAGCTGAGTATGCAGTATTTTCTTCTCAGGACTCAACACTCAACCATAAAGTGAATCCAACACAGACTGTGTGAAAGCTTTTGAAAATTTCAGAAAAAAATCTACTGTCTATTCAAAAAGTTAAAACAAGCGCAAATGCCAAAGGCCCATTTAATCCGCTGGAACATGATTGCTAGTAATTCAATAAAAAATGAAGGCATTAAAAGGATAGTAAAAGAGAAAATCCATCCTCTTCAACAGAATGGATTGCAGGAAGCCACAAATCCCACTTACTTGTCAATTCACCAGCGCAAAACAGGTTTATTTTTAGCGAAACCAGGGCTGTTTGTCGCGAGACCTTCAGCAGGAGACGGAGGCATTAGCATTCCCCTCAGCAGTGTCGGCCATTCCCCCCAGACGGAATCGGGCCTCTGTGACACAGCAGGGAGGTGTAAAACTGCACTGCGCCCCGTGTGATGTAATGCCGTTTGCATCCCTTGACTATCACCCTCGCAGATTCATTGAGGTTTCTGACGGGTCGTAAAGCATATCCCAACCATTATGCGTAAAAACGCCAAAATGAGCGGAACAGGCTTCAGAGATGGGCCCACTCCAACCCAAGGGACGTTGCTGGTTTTGTCTGTCCCCTTATCTCAAAACAGACCCCACCCTCCTTCTTTCAAGTGTTACACCAATTTCAGTAGTCAGTGCCAAGGATACATTTCCTTGACAGGGGTCATTTACATTACATTTTAGGAATTTTACAGTCATAGGGTCATAGGAGTGGACTCATGTCACCCCGAAATGCACTGGCTGGATTTGCATATTGTCTATCTCATTTACTGATAAAGCAATAGTTGGAAACGAGCGGAAAAAATCGAGGATTAACAATAACGCTTCGTCACGCCCTAACAGAATCAGCGTGTGCGCAGTCAGGAGCCCACAGAACGGATGGGAATTCACTGGCAACCTTCATCGGGTCAGATTACAGTAATGGCCAGCATCTTGTTACAGAAATTGTCTTCAGGAGAAGAAAAAAAATCAGCAAATGTGATCATGCATGGTGGTCAAAATACTAAAATCCATTCAATTTAGGAGTGAGAACCTTGGTAGGCTACCACGTTCTATCTTAAAATTTTAGATCCTGATAATTCATGACTTAATCTGCATCACAGCGTAATGTGTAAACAACTGGTAAATTACGAAAACAATTTTCGTTCAGAATTCAGGCGTTACGTTGCATAGCCTACCCCAGGCTATAATTTAATCCTTTGAAGAGTATGTTGTTTTTTCTGAGTCAGTGTTATCGAACTCCATTGCTTTCAATTACTAATAGTGATTGATACATCAGCATTAGAATGTTCAGCGGAGAAAATTCTAATAACATGTGATTTTAGAGTAGACCCTACGCTTAAAAGTGCATTCGATTCCACTGATTTAGAACAGCGTTACCGTGTAAACATATCATTAAAGATTTAAAATGTTTCTTTTTTAATACACCTACTGAACATGAAATGTGTAACACAGCAACCGCTGGTGTAGCAGAGTAAAACGCTAACAGTGGTGCCCAGTGTTCTTTTCAATGCACGCAAAAAAAGATAATCACCTTGTTTCTCACCGTGCGTCCCGAGTAGAAGAGGTTGAACATTGTATGGGTGTAGAGAATGTATTACTCTGATGAAGAAAAGATACTTTGCAGAAAAATGGTCGTTTTTGGCTAATGCAAATCAACTTCAAACATTTTCCGAGAGCCGATCATAATTCACCAATCAGATTCAATTACAGAGGCGGGAGATTCGATTTCTTAAAGAGGCAGTGTACTGGCACATGTAGAAAGTCCTGGATTCAGAACGTTAGCTCTACTCAGTTTCGCGGAATGTAAATCCAGCCCTTTCACAGCCGCGAAGCCGTAAGCATTTAAAACACGAACTGTTGTATATTCATTCTTTACGTTCTTGAGATTCAAGATCTTGAACTGAAATATGAGTGCGGCTACCAGCTGTGTTGAAATAGAAACTATGTAGCACATTTAGCCAATACGACTTGGGCTACCATTGACGATGTTCTTCTTTTGTGTCAAAGACATTTTAAGTGTGATTAAATACCCCGTTCAGGCCTGTATTAATTTCCTGGCATGATACACAAACCAAAAGTACAGGGGCTTAAGAATGGTTAGGAGTGTCAGAGAATTCACACGTGGAATAGGGATGAACTTCTGTTCTGCATATTATGTTTCCATGGAAACATTGCCATCACTTGTACAGTCAGGCCGAGTGGCAATATATATTTCACCCATTTTAATGAAAGGCAATTCCAGTGACAAAATAAGTGGTGAGGGGTAAGTTTCATTATACAAAATGAGTTGCAAGTTAGCCAATAGGCAGGCCTAATTGATAAGAATGCAGGTGTATTTCATATGCAATTTCAGAAAGTCATCCCAACACATTGACATAATAGTTTTGCATCAGTTCCAGCTGATTTATTTATTTTTGTCAAGATACAGACTTCAGCATCACGACATGTATTTTTTTCTTTTTTAATTTGCTACAAAATGCAGATGGTCTGTTTCAGAGTATATTGCACAAAAAAATGAGGGAACAAATCAGTATGTGCCATAAAAATGATATAAAATACAAAAAAAAAAAAAAAAAATCCAGTTTCACACCTGCTATTTGAAACCCATCCACAATGATATACATAAACTCCTAACTTTACTATTTTACAGTACATATACAATCTCAACTAGTACCAGCACCGAGGTCTATGATCCCCAGTTCCGTTTAACTCATCCCTACAGATACGCACCAAATCTGATCTACAACTGTACAAACCCCATCTTAAAATTACAAGGCATTTAGATGCAAGTTTTCAATGTAACTTTTTAATCCTTAGCCCAGGACTCTTGCATGCTAAAACAAACAAAACAGGGTAGAAGTGCCTGAAAAAATTCACTGAACACACAGTAAGAACATTCCCTTGTTATAACTGTACAAAAATATGCCTGAAAATATCTTTACTTTTAAAAAGATGAGGTATGTTATGTATCAAAATGTGTCCTCTCATACCTGTATACTACAGCGGTTTATCCCGCTATATTTTCAAACCAGGACGTGAACGGAACCAGATACAAAAAAGAAACGTTTGCGGCATATAGCTAGAAATCACACAATAAAAAAGAAAGAAAAAAACTTTACATCCTGAACAGTGTCAGTTCAGATTTGCTTGGAATCAGTCCAGTCTTACGTGTTCCAGCTCCCTGCAGTTACAAGAGGGTTAAGATGCATAGGAGATAGGACTTTAGATTTTCCTTTCTGGCCCCTTAAAGTTGAACTAACTGTAGAACCGCAGAAAAATCCGTAAAACCCTGTCAAGCGGTCAGAAAAAAACGCTAGCGGACTTTTTGGCAACAGTACCACCTTCATACGCATCTTTAAAAAAAATCCTCAGTCCCACTTCGCCTTCCATTTCTCCCAGACATGCACCACAAGAGGCAGGGTTGGGAACAGCTCGAACAGGGCATGTATTTTTTTTTATTCCTCGTCCCCTGTTATTACTCGAGAATCCCTTTTAACTCAGTAAGTGAACACCAAATCCGAAAAGTTAGCCTCAAGCCAGTCCCCAGCAATCATCTCACTGAGTTCCGGGGTGCAATAGTCTGGAAATTCAAAGTGAGAGCCAAGACTACCCTCACTGAACGAGTCCAAATCTTTGTCCACCAAAGAGAGACACAAATTTCCTGAATTCGAGTTCCCGAGCTCTGACCCTTGTGAAGGAGCTGCGAAATTCAAACTGAAGTCAACGAGTAAGTCGTCCACGTCTTCGCTGGAACTGGACGAAGTGGAGACGGACCTGGATGAAGAGGCTGGTGAGAGAGATGCAGGGCACGCGGTGCTCTGCTTGGTGATGTTCTTGAAATTATAAAACAGTCTATTTGGTCCTGCATCTCTCATTTCTTCGTACATACTAGTGCCCTCCGATTCAGCGGAGCAACTCAGTGTTGGACTGGCAGGGACTTTGGCTACATTGTACGGCCTGACTGGCTCCTCGATCTCCTCCTGCTTAATCCGCATTGGCAACTCATCTTCATATTCGTCGTCCTCATCCTCATCATCAGTGAGTTCCCGTTTAACAGTCTTACTACCTTTCAAGTTTGTGAAAACATAATCGTATCGGTAATCATGTGAAGGTCTGGTGCCCGCCTTGGTGGACTTTAATTTTGAACATTTCTTACCGGCAGTCTTGGTCATTTTGTTGCTTGACTTCTCTGGAGAAGGCGTGGTGGACTTTGAAGAGCTGTCGAGCTTTGGTTTTTTCTTCGGTCTGTATTTGTAGTCCGGGTAATCAGCCATGTGTTTTAGCCGGAGTCTCTCTGCCTCTCGAATGAATGGAATCTTTTCACTGTCCTTCAACATTTTCCACCGCTTCCCCAACCTTTTTGAGATCTCTGCGTTATGCATGTCCGGAGACTGTTCCATGATCTTTCTCCTTTCGATTTTCGACCAAACCATAAATGCATTCATTGGTCGCTTAATATGACCGGTGGCTGTCTTGCACCAGTCGGGTTTCAATGGAACGGGGCTGCAAGCCATCAGCTCGCTTTCCTCGGTGTCTGTAGCGTCCCTGGACATGCTGCTTTCCGTCTCGCTGTGTTCCGTTTGCTGCACCATGGTCCCGCTTGTACGCTCCACGGACACTGCAGGGTTAAACAGTCCACAGACAGCTCGTTCTGCTTATTTCACTTGTACACACTCTCAGGTTCTGCCCTCACTCTTCACAAACTTGCAGACTGGCTTCTTAACTAGTTATTAGCTTTTTCATATCGGTTACGTCATTCATAATTATCCAATCCCGTCTTTCCTCTCCGCCCAACAGACACCGACCAGTCTCCTCAGCCTACACTCCGCCTTCCACGGATTTCATTGGTGCCAAGATTTGTAGGTGGGACCTGCTTGAAAATTGTCTGGACTCCTACCGTGCGCTACAGGCATATTAATCATTTAGCTGCGTTTTTTTTAAAAAGTAGGCACACTCCCTGTGCTTTGGAGACAAGGAGACTGAGGAAAAAATACTGTGTTTATTTGATTTTACCCCCGCCCACCTCAAGCCTAAATACTACAGTTACTCCACTATATCAGGTTCAGTCTCTCAGAGAGCCAGAAGACCTCGTATTATCTCCTATCTGAATCGCAGTTCATAAGGAAAAAACTGAAGGTGGCGCTTGGACACTATAAAGCGAAGTCAAATTGAGCTCCGAATCCATGCTATCCTTTCGCTGAATTTCGACATTGCAAATAAAATGGAAAAGTATTGTGGGTTAAACAGCGAATAGATCATTGGCTTAGGCTACTTTTCATATATAAACATATGATCGTGTTCTCTTTCTTTCCGCACGTAAAAAAATGCATCGGATAGGTGGAAAACGCACTGTATATAATTTATATTAACTCTGGCAACATTAAACAGGAAATACCACCAATGCAGAATACAGACCTGCATTCTGCATTTAAAGATGCTGGCATAGACCTGTGTTAAAAAAGAGGAAAGGTTATGTAGGTAAAATATAGATTTATACGTATGAGATTGTGGATGTTTTGCTAACTGATGATAATAATTATAATACTTATTTAAATTACATTATTATTATTCTTTTTCATGCAATGGTTACATATGTTTTAGGAAAGAAATAGAGACCATCAGCTGATAAACATGTTTCACTTGTGAAATAAATTTTGTGTGCACACATACACAACAGACACACACACACACACACACACACACGCAATCTCAGATGAGAAGCACAGAAACCTCTGCAGAGATTGCTGTGTCAGACCACCCTTACATCAGGCTTGGCCGACAGCCAGCTGCGCAATTGGTGGCCAGGCGTCTGATAAGGCTGCCTGTGTTTTTTGTCCCCTAGAGGGCAATCACTAACCCCTTTGAATTAGCCCTTGCCCCACCCCCACCCCTGCCTTTCCCACAGAATTTTGTGTAGTACACCAGTGACAGACTGGAAATCACCGGCAATGGCTCTCGTCTTGTTGTCTGAACAGCAGGCAGAAAGTAAGGGTGAAAGCCCTCCAGTGGGCTGAGATGCTGTTAAAATCCATTATCACACCCTCCACCCTGAACTTGAGTTTCCTAATTAGATCTGGTGTGATTTAGTATCAGTGAGTAACCCAGAATACTATCTCGATATTCTCCTCAAAGAGTGCTGGTTGCTTCACAGGGACATGTCTTACCTGCTCTGAGACTTGTTTAATGTGTAGTTTAAAATATTAAAATCATAAAAAAAGAATTTTACATGACCCTGTATGCATGCATGTATCTATGTATGTATGATGGAGGCAGTACGTTATTATATCCCCTGCTATAAGTAAAATATAATCCATTAGAAACTGAAATTGTTTTTCATTGAATATTTAGAAGGTTAAAAGAACCACCAAATGTCAAAAAGTCTCTTTAGAGGATAGTTTTAAAAAATCTGTTATCATTGTGGATAATGACAGACTTTTCTGACTATTTCAGACTAAAATAAAAAATCATACTTTTAATAACTCTTAGTAAGGACTTTAGATGTGCTTGTCTATAAAAAAAATGAATTAAAAAAATGTAATGGTATATTCAATGAAATAGCTGAAAGTTTTGTTTTGGTAAAATTGAATTAAACATTTTATTATGTCACACTGCAGGTGTAATCAAAAGTCGAACATGCTGAAGATTGAGTGTGGAAAACATTCAACATAAATTTGATAATAATAAGTAAACAATAAAAAAAATATATAAACAGCCATATCTCTTTGTAATTTGCTATTTGGTATAAGAGCCTGATACAACACTGCTGTAGCAGTGGGAAAAAATTTTTTTCATAAAAAATAGCACACAACAGTTTGGAATGATGGAAACCCTGTTTCTGGGTAAGAAGGCTGAAAACTGATTTTAAAACCAGCTTCTGGATTCCGTAAAAGAGTGCTTAAACACTGGGTCAATATGAATTCTTACTAGGGCTGACTCGCATTGAACATTAAGGGAAGCCTCCCCTGGGACTACCCCCAGGTGTAGCTGGCTTGTGTTCCATCTGAGTAGTTCACAAAAGCAGGGCATGGTTTGGTTTGGGTACAAGCGGTGGCAGGTGCAAATGCTATCTGCATTGCTCCAGCACATTCTCCTGTCTTTTTTTTTTTTTTTTTGTTCTTGTTTATTACCACAAGTGGTTTTCCTGTTTACATTAAAACAGCCATTCATCTTTGGCGATCTTACGGTATGCAAGGACCCTGAAAGGCAAGTGCTCTCTGGGGCCTGACATATATTAAAGGCAGTTTGACATTTGCCATTCGATTGCTAGCCTTTCACCTGCTGATGTATCGCCTAGGTGCAAAATGAGAGAAATTAGCTTGGTTTCACATTTGCAGAAAGCTGTTTTCTTCTGTCCTAGAGAAATATGTGCACCGTGTTCCATGGTGTGGTTTTGCATTCTTATAATCATATTGATGGTCATAATTCAAGTTAAAAACCTCAATTCAGGCAGTGAAATCTCAATGAAAATGCAGTGCCAACCATTAAGCACTACTATTTTTATGTGCCTCTTACAGGGGTGATAGGTAAGCAAATATACTGGACTGAAAAGACAGAATTGATTCCATTATCGGTATGCTGTATTAACTAACAGTTCTTAATATCCAACTGTATAACATCAACCAGTGAATAAACTATATCGTTTTTCCAATGTAATACATCATTTAGCTTAGCTTAGAATACTGCTATTATTAGACTATACAGCAAGCACAACACAGTTCTCCACTGTTATTTGTGCTCCAACCTGAATATTGAGAACGCGCTTAAGAATTATCCTAGTGACTCCTCTGATCTTATTGAATGTCAAGAAAGAAGTCTTTTTGATTCATTTATTTGAAGATCACAAATGTAACTTGCCACTTACTGTGCATGACAGAGACTATTTCCTGTGAAATTTGTTTACTGTGGAGTTAGTTTGCAGATGAATCACTGTGGGAGAAGAGATAGCCCTTCACAGGATTCTGACTGGACTCAGTATACAAACTGACTCCAGTCAGACTGCCCTAACATGAAACTACTGCAGAAAAGCAATGTGGTGTCTATACTGTATGATTCATTCATGGTTCCACTTGTATATGCTCTATTCTTTCTGTCCAGCGGCATTAATATCATGGCTTTCTCTTGCTCAGTTAAGAAGAAAATACAGATCTTAAAATCAATACAGAACATTGAATGAAGAATCTATCAGAAGAGATTACTGTACACACACACTGTTCCTAACTTACTTTTATTATTTATTTATTTATTTTTTTTTTTTTTACCAGATCGCCATTTCCAGTGTCGAAAAGCGAGTTCAGAAGAATGTCACACCTTGGGTTGGAGTTTGCATTCTTATCGGACGGCTCCCACTCATGTTCCCAAACAACTTTAGCGGCACAGCAGGCTGGCCGTTGGTGTGGAATGCATGGGCAGGCGCGGGTCAAGGGTGAAAGGGTGTAACTAATGGCTCAGGCCGAAGGTGTGAACTCTGGACTCTGCTATAAGAGTACCTAATCAGGGCCGCTATAATTGCTTTATCACACTTGGTGTTGAGGTGAGAGCCTGCATGTGTAGGATTTCCTCTCTAGGAGGCCATTGATTTAAATGTCATCCTCGTGTTTGAATATCTTTATGCGGTACTGTTTAAAAAAGCAGAGCAAAAGATTCTGCGATGCCATTTTTCTTTGGATTGATTCCATAGAGCAATGAGAAAAGCTATAATCACACATTTAAGTCACCAACAGATGGAAAACAGAATTAGATTTTTATATCACATTTTTATGTAAAAGCATGTTCACAAGAAACAAATACTCTGTACCTATAGTTAGGAAACCCAAGGAAACATCTTTATATAATAAGCAAAGGAATGGGCATGTAACCAGAAGGCTGTAGGTTCGATTCCCTGTTAAGCAGTGCTGTTATGTCTTTGATTAAGGTACTTGGACTGAATGAATGGACACTCAATATTGAGGTGCATTGATGGAAATTGCAAAATGTAAGTTTTGAAACCATCCCAACTTACTAGGTTACTCACAATGTGACAATAATTATGTGGTGAGTACATGGCATTATACAATATAATGCCGTCACATGATTTTTGAGAATTTTTGGCACAGACACTCTGAGAGCAATGGGCTTGAATTGTAAGGTGGTCCCTCACAACTGTACCCAGAGCAAGACAGTTTCCCCCATTTTCTTGAGGCGTCAGCTGCATGATGTCCTGGGTCAGAGTGACGTGCTGTGACGGTTCGGGTGCTGGGACCCAGGCGCAGAGTGGGAAAAAAAACACGAAACTCAAAAAGGGGAAAATTAACAAAGACTTTACTAACGGGTAAACAAACAGGGAACAAACAAGGCCACAATGGGCAAAACCACAAACTCAAAAAATAACTAAACAAAGCAGAAAACAAGAGGGACTCACAAAATACAGGCAGGGCAGAACACGGTCAGGGCAGAACGCAGGCAGGCAGAGCACAAGGGTAATACAAACAAACAGGTAGGTCAAACAAATACAAATCAGAAACAAAACACAAACAGGTAAAAAAAAACACAGGCAGGTACAAAGGGTCTGAAACAGAGATTGGAAACAAACACAAGCAGGCAGGTACATGTAAGTCGGGTAACGAACACAAGGAACCAGCACCCGAGTCAAGGGAACAGAGAACTTAAATAGACAAGGGGTAACAAGACACAGGTGAACTCAAAAAACAATCAAACCAGAAGGAGGGGATAACAAGACACAGGTGGGAACAATGATGGGATAACGAGACAACCAATAATACAATTAACAGGGGGGAACAGGACACAAAACAGAAGTGCCGCCATCTGGCGGCCCAACAGGGAAAACGCAGACAGGAACACCGGAACATGACAGTACCCCCCCCCCAAGGGACGGCTCCTGACGTCCCAGGAGGCCGACCCGGGGAGGGAGTCAACAGAGGGTGGGGGCTGGAGACAGGACTTAGGGCTGGACAAGACAAGAACAGGGACAGAACACGGGAACAAGACTCTGGACCGGACTCTGACGGGGGAACAGGACTCAGACAGGAACTGGACACAGAACTGGGGCAGGAACAGGACTGGACTGGACTGGACAAGACTCGGGGCTGGACTGGGCAGGACAAGAACAAGACTCGGGGCTGGAGGGGAACTCGGGGCAGAAACAGGACGGGACACAGGACTGGAACGGGACGCAGGACTAGGGACTGGACTCGGACGGGGGAAACAGGACTCGGGACTGGACTCGGACGGGGGAACAGGACTCGGGACTGGGCAGGACCCGGGCAACACGAGGAGACTCAGGGCTGGGCAGGACTCGGGCGACACGGGGAGACTCAGGGCTGGGCAGGACTCGGGGAAACTCAGGGCCCGCACATCGGGCGACACGGGGAAATTCAGGGCCCGCACATCGGGCGACACGGGGGACACTCAGGGCCCGCACATAGGGCGACACGGGGGACACTCAGGGCCCGCACATCGGGCGACACGGGGGACACTCAGGGCCCGCACATCGGGCGACACGGGGGACACTCAGGGCCCGCACATCGGGCGACATGGGGGAAACTCAGGGCCCGCACATCGGGCGACACGGGGGAAACTCAGGGCCCGCACATCGGGCGACACGGGGGAAGACTCAGGGCCCGCACATCGGGCGACACGGGGAAGACTCAGGGCCCGCACATCGGGCGACACGGGGGAGACTCAGGGCCCGCACATCGGGCGACACGGGGAAATTCAGGGCCCGCACTCCGGGCGACATGGGGAAATTCAGGGCCCGCACTCCGGGCGACACGGGGAAATTCAGGGCCCGCACTCCGGCGACACGGGGACTCAGGAAACCAGGGGGGACTCAGGAAACCAGGGGGGACTCAGGAAACCAGGGGGGACTCAGGAAACCAGGGGGGACTTGGACAGGGGCAAGGCAGACATACAGGACAGGACTGAGACGGGGCACGACAACACTGGACTGGGTTGGACAAGACTGAGGGGGAAACAGACTGCCAGATACTGGCACAATCGGGAGACCTACAAGGACAGACACAGGGACAAGCAGGCGGGGAGGCACACAGCGACACCGACAGACACACAAAGGGACAGGCAGACAGGGAAGGCGAGGGGGGAGCCCAACAACTGACATAGGGACTGACACACAGGCAAACAAGACAAAACACACGCGGACTGGCACACTGACAGACAGGCAGACAGGCGGGCAAACACGTTAGCCGATGGGCTGACGGCTTGGGGGGCAGACAAACAGGCCAACAAACTGGCTGACACACATACGGGTAGACCAACAGACAAACAGGCGGGCAGACAATTAGACAGGGGGGCCGGGGAACACACGGACACACGGTTGGGAGGACGAACACCAAAGGGAAAATGGACACCAGGGGGAGCGACGAGACCGGGGGAGGGACGACCACTGGGGGGAGGACGGACTCCGGGGAAGAGACGATCACTGGGGGAAGGACCGACACCGGGGGAGAGACGACCACTGGGGGGAGCGACGAGACCGGGGGAGGGACGACCACTGGGGGCAGGACAGACTCCGGGGAAGAGGCGACCACTGGGGGAAGCGACGACACCGGGGGAGGGGCGATCACTGGGGGAAGCGATGACACCAGGGGAGGCACGAACGCCAGGGGAAGCACGAACGCCAGGGGGCAAGGTGTGGACACTAGGGGGAGCGAGAACACTAGGGAAAGAACGGACACTGGGGGGCGTGAGAACACTAGGGGAAACACAAACGCCAGGGGGAGCACGAACGCCAGGGGAAGCACAAACTCCAGGGGAAGCATGAACGCCAGGGGGCAAGGTGTGGACACTAGGGGGAGCGAGAACACTAGGGAAAGAACGGACACTGGGGGGCGTGAGAACACTAGGGGGAGCACGAACGCCAGGGGGAGCACGAACGCCAGGGGGCAAGGTGTGGACACTAGGGAGAGCAAGAACACTAGGGGAAGAACGGACACTGGGGGGCGCGAGAACACTAGGGGGAGCACGAACGCTAGGGGGAGAACGAACGCCAGGGGGAGCACGAACGCCAGGGGGAGCACGAACGCTAGGGGGCAAGGCAGGCGGCTTAGCCTGCGGGGCGGCCAGAGCAGTCTGCGGCGGCCCCTGCGGGACAACAGATGGGACCGTTGTCCTCTCCGGGGCTCTGGACGGCTCTGGAGGCCTCTCCGGAGCTCTGGACGGCTCCGGAGGCCCCCCCGGGACTCGAGGCGGCTGCGGAGGCTCCCCTGGGGCTTGAGGCGGCTCCGGAGGCCCCCCCGGGGCTCGAGGCACAAGTAGAGCCCGAAACTTGGGTGTAGCAGGCGGCCTCCACGGAAGGGTCAGAGCAGGCGAGGCCTCCGGGGCTGGAGGCGGCTCTGGGGGCCTCTCCGGGGCTGGAGGCGGCTCTGGGGGCCTCTCCGGGGCTGGAGGCGGCTCTGGGGGCCTCTCCGGGGCTCGAGGCGGCTCTGGGGGCGTCTCCGGGGCCCGAGGCGGCTCTGGGGGCCTCTCCGGGGCTCGAGGCGGCTCTGGGGGCCTCTCCGGGGCTCGAGGCGGCTCTGGGAGCCTCTCCGGGGCTCGAGGCGGATCTGGGAGCCTCTCCGGGGCTCGAGGCGGATCTGGGAGCCTCTCCGGGGCTCCAGGTGGCTCTGGGGGCCTCTCCGGGACTTGAGGCAGAGCAGGCCGTGAAGGCCGCTCCGGGACTTGAGGCAGAGCAGGCCGTGAAGGCCGCTCCGGGACTTGAGGCAGAGCAGGCCGTGAAGGCCGCTCCGGGACTTGAGGCAGAGCAGGCCGTGAAGGCCGCTCCGGGACTTGAGGCAGAGCAGGCCGTGAAGGCCGCTCCGGGACTTGAGGCAGAGCTGGCCGTGAAGGCCGCTCCGGGACTTGAGGCAGAGCAGGCCGTGAAGGCCGCTCCGGGACTTGAGGCAGAGCAGGCCGTGAAGGCCGCTCCGGGACTTGAGGCAGAGCAGGCCGTGAAGGCCGCTCCGGGACTTGAGGCAGAGCAGGCCGTGAAGGCCGCGCCGGGACTTGAGGCAGAGCAGGCCGTGAAGGCCGCGCCGGGACTTGAGGCAGAGCAGGCCGTGATGGCCGCTCCGGGACTTGAGGCAGAGCAGGCCGTGAAGGTCCCTCTGGGACTTGGGGTGGAGCAGGCCGAGGGCCCTGCCATCTGGGCTGGGCAGGGGACAGGAACACAGACCACAGCTGTAGGGAACCCGGCTGGGCAGCCGGACGGGACCGGCGGGACCCCCGCAGGCCGGACCCTGGGAAGATCGCAAGCCGAGACCCCTCAAAAGGGTCAGGATCCGCCGGCTGATCAGCTGGAGGTCTGGCCGACCGGGAGGCAGCCCGACCACGGCGCCTCCGCGACCGCCCGCCCCGGGCACTGGGAGGTTCAAGCTCCCTCCACCCCGATGGCATTTTAAACACAAAAAAAAAAAAAAAAAAAAAAAAAAAAAAAACCTCTGCTGGGTCCCAAAGTGGCTGGTTCCTTCTGTGACGGTTCGGGTGCTGGGACCCAGGCGCAGAGTGGGAAAAAAAACACGAAACTCAAAAAGGGGAAAATTAACAAAGACTTTACTAACGGGTAAACAAACAGGGAACAAACAAGGCCACAATGGGCAAAACCACAAACTCAAAAAATAACTAAACAAAGCAGAAAACAAGAGGGACTCACAAAATACAGGCAGGGCAGAACACGGTCAGGGCAGAACGCAGGCAGGCAGAGCACAAGGGTAATACAAACAAACAGGTAGGTCAAACAAATACAAATCAGAAACAAAACACAAACAGGTAAAAAAAAACACAGGCAGGTACAAAGGGTCTGAAACAGAGATTGGAAACAAACACAAGCAGGCAGGTACATGTAAGTCGGGTAACGAACACAAGGAACCAGCACCCGAGTCAAGGGAACAGAGAACTTAAATAGACAAGGGGTAACAAGACACAGGTGAACTCAAAAAACAATCAAACCAGAAGGAGGGGATAACAAGACACAGGTGGGAACAATGATGGGATAACGAGACAACCAATAATACAATTAACAGGGGGGAACAGGACACAAAACAGAAGTGCCGCCATCTGGCGGCCCAACAGGGAAAACGCAGACAGGAACACCGGAACATGACACGTGCAAACACACAATGCAATGTATTTGAGCTGCTTCCTGTTTCCACATTCTCAAGGTCTGGTGCTTACCAGATACTTGAAACACGAGTACGGCCTTGAATATGAACAGCGGATACTTAGCACTGTCCATCATGCATGCACCACAAACACATTCAAGACTGTATATCTCGTTGCTAATTACACCCCTTTGTGTGTGTGCGTGTGTGTTTGGATAATGCCCCTTTCACACTGCAGAAACGATCCAGGTAAAACCAGAGTTTGCCGTTGTTTTGAATGGGTCAAACGGACCCTGGTCGCAACTTGGGTTTTATGTGGGTTTAACATGGCTTGGCATCGATTTGAAAGGGTGGGGGGGGGGGGGGGGGGGGGGGGGCACATGTTACTCTACATAGGAAAGTTTGCTGACTAAGCCTCAATGTTGACCTGTATTTAACTGGCCCAGTTTTCCTGAATCGATGGTCCAGTGTGGTGCTTTAAGTTTTACAACTGCCCTCATGCAGAAACTTTTATATAAATGATGGAAACTATATTCATAAATGTATATTGGAACTTAACAACTCAGAAGTCAGCAAAAAATGATTTCTCAGTTGTCACAAGTAATGTAGCAGTAACTATTAGGTAACAAATAATGTGTTACTTAAAGTGTTTTGTAACACAGTGTTTGCATAAAAGCATTTGCAAGATTTGGATCACATCTTTGGACTCAGGATTCAGGAGTTACCTGGGTTAAACCATTGGAAGGACAAGTTAAATTGTACTTCCTAGCCAGCTGGCTACCAAACTAGCTGCATTATTAGGAAAAAATGGACTTCATACAAGCTGACTACATCCACGTTCAATGACATTGACAGTTCAGCAGTGACGTGTGCAAATGTAAAGTTTCAAACCTGAGTCTTGTGCGAACAGCTAGGACCTGGTACTTGCCTGTGACCATAGTGTGCTGTGATTGGATACCCAGTGACAACCTCAGGTTTTGTGTGTGAAAGGGGTGGGAGGAATTATTTCATTGTGCTTCGTTGACAGCAGATGCAAACCAAAGCCCAGTCCCCATTTGAAATTCGAAGCATCTGGATAAATGAAGTGGCGGTTTTAAGCGTAGATTATTGTAGAGAATGTGGTCACGCCCATTCTCTGCTGACTCCAACACATAACCTTTACTTCCAGCATCCGATGAGAGAATGCAGGGAGAGAGAAATCAATGAGGTAATGATAGAAACCTCGCGCCTTATTGCCGTCTGCTGTTTCCTGTGCGTGGCGTTCTCACGACACGACCGCTTCTTGTCTGTTTTGAATCATCCAGCCCGAGTCCCTAAATTACAGGGCAGACTTAAATCACTGGCTTTACTGTATGCTGCTCCATGGGACAAATGTTTACCTCTTTGTCCTCTGATAGTAAGGGTGTATTCAGAAGCTCTCTGGGGGCCCTGGCCTTCTGAAAAGAGAGTGTGTTTAGTCTGAAGGCTGGCCTCGGCGCTGAGGGAAGGGGGGCGGAGCAGCAGGGAGCCCTTTCCCTCACAGTGTTAAAGGGAGGTGGCGCACACGGTGTGTGCACATGCCCTTTAAATCTATTGATTTTTTTGTTGTTGTCTGAACTGTAGAGTCCTGTAGCCTAGGGCTATAAGGCTGAAACATTTCTGAAAAGTTTTAAATAAATGTTTTCACGGTGTGTCCTTTTGATTGCGAGCCCATTAAAAAAAAAATGTTGCTGTAAATATACTTAAAAGTATTAAAATGTTGACAAATCGAGAATGATGATGAATCCAGTACCAATCCTCCATTAATGTTAAACAATAAAGCTATTTTTTTTAATTATTACTTGGAAGACCTGAGATGACAGCATATTCTGTTTAAATGCACACTCATCTGATTTTCAACATTTGTATTAGTAATATTTCTTTTAAGTATTTTTATTTCATAAATAGAAAGAAAATATAAATTAGACCTCTACATCATGATGGTTTCAGCTCTAAAAATCAAAAAGTGAATAATGTGTTATTGTTCTTCCATTAATAGGAATGATATACTATTCTCTCATTTATGTTAATATCTCATTGTATTCACTCTGTAGCTATTTAGTTAGGATTCCTGTAGTAACATTTATTTCCATTTTTTGCCATAGGCAGAAGAGAACAACTGTACTTAGTAGTGCACGCAACAAATTATCTTGTGTGAGGAGTGAGCCCCTCACATACATTTTTCAGTCATTATATTTTGTTGTTTCCTGATCTTTGCATCAAGAGCTGGTCTTATAGTTCTAACTCTCAAGCATCTAGAATCTGTGACCTTGAGGCAAATTTCAAAAAGCCCTATGGTTTCATTTATCACTGTAATTAGTGGTTTTAACACACATGGCACAGCAAGACTGGCCAATGGATGACTGTAGTTGAAAGTAAAATGGGGGTGGGGGGGGGGGGGGGTGATAGGGCGCAGAGCCAATCAGAGATGGAAATGCTTGCCATGCACCAAGGGCTTGTATACTGGGTGTATCATTCAAACTTTCACAAAGTGAAAAGAATGGGAGTATACAACAGTGTGGTTTGAATAAGGGACTTGCTTAATGAAGTAGTTGGATGTAGTATACAGAAGGGGACTTGAATGTGAAAAATATCCTGCTATACAACAAAACACCACATATGTTTACATGAAAAATATGCACTGCATGGGCAGCTGTGAAATGCACAGCTATCCAGCTGAGAGGCCTCTACCATCTTGGCTTCACACTGTATTTTTACTCTTGGGAATAATGCATTTGCATAAAAATCCAGAATCCAGGAAAGTAACATTTGAATGAATAAAAAAGGGAAAATTCAGGCACTTCTCGGCATTGCGTACTACCAACGTCATCTGCATATGTGATCAGGTCAAATTATATTTGCTTCATTGCTCCGCAATCAGGAAATAAATACATGCTGTCATCACTGCCGCAGAAGTACCCCTTCGTGATTGAACCAAGTCCCACCAAGAAATAAGAAGTGCATAAGAAGTGCCTTTCAAGAAGCAAGTAGCAAGCAACTAGAGCCCTCCTGTTCTAGCCTAAATGAGAGCAGCTCCCCGAGACGTAGATTTGCCATATGCTAATTATTTTTGTTTTCACACCCACCACTGTATTCTGTCGCATGGCAGACCATTGACTATTTAAATTGGAAGTGTGAACATGGTATAAATTGACATTCCACCCACCTGAAGTCAGCTTAAAGCAAAAATGTAAAGAAAATGAAAAGGAAAAAAAGTACTACTTAGCACATTAGGCAGTTGGCCAAGGATATAGGAAATGTGATTTCCCACACCACTATTTTGATCGCACTTTACAGCACAGAATCAAGAGGTAATAATTGTAAATATGTGATAACGTTGCTATGTCAATTTATAGCAACCTGAAATCCCCATGGTCTGTTGCTCGTTATACAGTATTAAAAAAAGCGAAGAAGCTGTTAAACTGAAATTAAGTGATATCCAAGCTTAATGCTACCAGATATCAAAGAATAGCACCACCAGTATTTTGCATGCATTTGCCAGCCACCTGCCTGCCAAACAATGCAGCAGTCACCTGTCAAGCTCTTTCTTACAGATTTGCTTGCAGCTACTTGAAACTAAAGCACTAAATCCTGAAGGCAGGTTAATTTAAAGGTAAGTTCAGGGGAGTGATCTACCAAGAACAAACAAGACAATGGCGGGGAGAGAGAGAGAAAGAGAGAGCAGGAGGGGAAGAAAAATACAGAGATAATGATCATGACTGGAAGATAAAAGACCTTATCATTTAAACCCGGTTTATCTCGTGTTGACATTCCAGCTGATTATGCGGAGCTCGGAGATCCGTGAGGTTTAAGCCGGAGCGAGACAAACACAGCGAGGCAAAGCTGCGGTGGCAGAGAGCCTGGCTACCCCTTCATTGTTCAGGGACCGAGGCTTCGGGGCGGGGCGGCTGGGTAACACTACCCTCAGCACTTAATTTATCAGGGCTGGAAGGGCTATGCTGGAGATGGCAGAGACAGCAGGTGTGGAAAAGCCTGAACTCATAAAAGGAACTTGAACCCCTTTCTATTGTGCGCCGTGCTGTTGGCAGATGTGAGGATGTCATCATTGGATAGGGAAGGGCATGGGTGAGTTCATGGGGATGTGGGGGAAGGTCACAGGGGGGAGAGCAACTGGAGAAATGCTCTGGAAGCTGTCATCCATACTTGTGAAAATGTAATAAATACCTGAATGTTTTTGTTATAGCCCAAAATCCTCAAAGTTACAGTAACCGGAATAAAACCTTAGCGGTAACATAGTAAAGCCAGTGAGGCATAACATTCATCTACATACCACAGCAGGCACCCAACACATCTCATGATTGTGAAGAACTGTTGTACCAGTATGTACAGTTCATCGTTTGGACACAATCAGGCTGGACTGGACAGTAAAAACACATAAATAGGGAATCTAGGCCTCCTCACAATGGGAAGGTGGACACACATATCTCTCACCTTCTTATCCTAATGAGACAAACAAACTACAACTACAAAATGAAAAAAGCTCTCTGTCTTAAGCTTAGCTTAATGTAATACCAATTACAAACATGGCTGCCCACAGTAATCCAAGGAGCATTGGGAAATGCTGCACAACTAAGGTTATTCAGAGGTTACGCATAACATCCTTTTTAACCATATTTGCCACAATTAAAAAAAAATAATAATAATACATGTTTGCGCTACATACTCTTCATAAGTTTGACATGCTTGGAGGTTATTATGAAGTGTAAAAAAATGAGTAACCATGAAGCAGATATATTTGTTGAGCTAAGGGTTTATAAAGTGCATGCTATACACTAACTAAGCATTGAGGTATCAATATATTTTACACTGTATTTGGCTATGGAGAACACTGCACTAGACCATAAGTAATGTATTGCTAGTGCCAACCATTCACAATGTTCAGTCTCTGATTGGTTGGGCAAGATGGAAGCTCAACCCTGCCCACCCCTGTATCCGCCCCTGCTTTTAGGGCAGAAAATAATGAAGAATAATAAATAGTCAGAACCATCAGACCCATAATAAGCAGGCTGAGGAAACCTTCAGCCACTGGGTCATGTGACAGAGTGGAGTAAAAGGACAATACTGTAGACTCCTTTTAGTCCTGATTTCAGCTGCACACCCTCAGCAGTGGAACATAAGAAAACAAAGAATGACATTTTGATACATCTTTATTTTTACAAAGACATTTTGGGTGGTGTGGGTTACTGGGTAGAGAGATGAGCTTGAACGGAGTGAACAAGATGCCAATGGTTATTATCCGTAGTAGTATAGCTGAAATTAAATAGACCTTACAGGACCCATCTGCTAAGATTATACGTTTAGAATCCTAAAGACTTGGTGGGATTCCCTGAGCCAAATGGAGATATAATGAGCATGTGGGCTACCCATGCTGTGCAAATTGGGGTGGAGGGGTATCTTTCCAATTTCTGCACTGGGATGTAAATATATAGAGACACAGAACAGTGTGGTACCACAGAATTTTCCTCATAATGCCATTATTTTGGTTTGTTTTGTGCACTTTGGCCCTTGCAGAAAGACCAGTATGGTCTCTGACTGTATCATTTATGTCTCTCTTGAATCAACGCACCAGACCACCAGTTTAAAGCAGATGTGACTTATAAATGACACACAAATAAATCTGAAAAAAAAAATAGATGGGTGGACTTGGGTAAAATAATTCAGTCAGCATAAATGAATGAGAGAGCTCTTCCTTAGCTAAGATCCCCAAACAGAACCAGGTTTGTGTGATATGGATGGTACTGTAAACTGAAAGCAGTTGGAAATATCGTTCATATTCATATTCAATGCAATAAACCCAATATATTTACCTTTGAAAAGTTACTAAGATTGTATTTCCAGTTCAGCAGGACAGAGACTAACTTAGCGAGAAAACAATCCAAGGTAAGTAATGTAAATGAATTGTAATTATAGTTGTAATAGTTATTTAATAATATAATTTCCCTGTGGGTGTTATTGACCTATTTGTGGGTAATTACTTTTGAACTGATTCTAACCTAACAAAGCATATTAGTTAATACAAGTCTTAAAGCCTAGTGCTTTATACCAGCTATGTTCTGTATATTGATATAAGTGCAGTAAACCATGTCATGTGGTGATCTACCATTTTTGCAATCACAGGTAGGCTGTTTTTCGTAATTTCATTGACACACACACACACACATATATATATATATATTGTCAACATATACTTTGCAACTCCACCAAATGGTGTGCCATTAGTATATCTCTCATTAAATAGGTATAGTGCACTTGAAAGAAATGGGAACGTGTTCTGCTTGGCGAGTTCTCTTGATGAGTTCATCCTGCCCAACCTGCCAATTACTGACAAATTTCAAAGATGGATTTTTGTCAGCGTAAATTAGGATCCATTTAGGATTTAATCATTGTCTTTTTGCAGATGACAGATATTTATTTCTTAGACATTAATGCAAATGACATTACTTGCATTTGTGGTTATATGTTTGAGGCACCCAAGATCTATTTTTGATGGTCCATTAGCAGCGCCGTGCAAAGTAATGTCAGCAGGATGTCATATCATCACATAAGCTACACATTATATCACCAAAATAAAAATAAAAAACAGTGTAACCGAAGGCATGTAGTCAGCCAGCAGTTGTTTGTTGGGTTATCTCTCAATTCTAATCTCACATTCAATGTCATGCTTACCACAATTTAATAACATAAATGTAGCTCGCCTTTATGGTTTGTAATGAGAACAGTTGTTTTTTTGTTATTGGAAAGGAAAAGCATGATTGAAATGCTGGAGATGAATTTGCTGTGAGTTTGTATTTTGAATGTATCTTTGATTAAACAATTTGTTTGCTTCACATATGAAATGAAGCATGTAAATAAAGGCAGTCGTCTCTCCTTTTATTCTGTGGAAGTCCCAGTGTATGTGGTGACCGGACGGTCTGTGGCAGTGATGGAAGATCTGTACTTGAGAGAGGGGCTTTCGCAGGTCATAACCCCTGGTGAACCCATCAGCAGAGCTTATTCCAAATTCTTAGGTACTACCATAAATTAATTAGAGCTAATGAGTAAGTCAATACCTTGACATTGACCTGGACAAGTATCTTTTTTTTTTTTTTGCAGTCCATATCTGTTATAGGCAGCGAATAACTGTGATCTAAAACTTGGGCCCTGATCTTTCTGATGACATTTTTCAAAGGACTAGTCTATTATATGATGTGTTTCCAGGAAGCGCTGCTCTGTATACCCATGGCCATTTACCCAGCAATAAGGTCATCGCAAATCTGATTAATTTACAGGCTGGCTCAGTATCCTTGCAGTCTGTGATGAGACTGCCCA
This sequence comes from Anguilla anguilla, assembly GCF_013347855.1. Classification (NCBI taxonomy): domain Eukaryota; kingdom Metazoa; phylum Chordata; class Actinopteri; order Anguilliformes; family Anguillidae; genus Anguilla; species Anguilla anguilla. The sequence continues at coordinate 46,378,531 of NC_049206.1, read as the reverse complement.
TAAGAAGGACATCTTTTACTGGAAATCCTTGTTTAACCCCACACACCATTATAATTTTGGATGCAAGCTGTGTCTTAATTGTACTGACATTGCATGTATAAATCAAGAGTACATTTTCAAATACTTGCAAATTCTTAGTAAAAAAAATATTATTGGAAGTAGTCATCGTGGTATGCATCATTATTTCTTACATATATGAGTTATTGGTAATCCCAAGGAATAAAATATTAATGTAAGTGATTTTTAGAAAGTAAAGTATTAATGGAAGGTCTTCTTTTTAAAACAATAGTTCTTCATGCAGTTCTTCAAATGCACCATTCTTGAAGTTCTGTTCCTTTGTTGTGTACCAAGAATAAAAGAGATGTCATATTCAGTGACCTCCATCAGTAGCCTTCGCCAAAAACCTTCAATTTCCCTTTGAGCACTAAGCCCAGAAAGGGAGATTTACTAAACTACAACGTCCATCATTCTTACTGTCACTATGAAAGCCACGCCCACTAGGAAGATATGGTGTAGACATACCGCAGAATGCATGCATGTGCATGTGTGTATGTATGTATGAGACTAATAGGATATAGGGTAAGCCTGTAATGAGTAACTGCATCTTTCTTGCTCTCATATATAGAGAAGTTATATACAACTGTAAGTATAATACATAAAAGTTAATTCCTTCACATTAAACAGAGTATATAACATGAACAAAGCATCACTAAATTTTTATCAGGGAACATTCAGGAGCTTTGCTAATGTATACATCATGAAATATGTTTTGCACTTAAAGTTAAATAAGCCAACAGACCATATTTGTTTGTCTTCGTGAATTGTAGGTTCACCTGGATTTCAGTGACTCCATTCTGTTCTGTCATATGTAACACTGTTCTATGCATCACAATCCTCTAAGTGCCTTAATGCCCTTAAAGACATGCTCTTTTTTTTGTCCAAATTACAAAAGTATTCATGCACCTGTCACTCTAGAATAAAGCAATTACAATTTTGTCAGTTCATTGACTTGGAAACATCGATCTGATCAGGAGGTTGAAGGTCAAAGCTAAAAGTTCAGCAGGACTGTCTGCTCGGGAAAAAAAAAATCTCATTAAAAAAGCAAAAACAATGCAGGCTGCGCTTACAGATCAAATCTGACAGGCCAGCAGGTTAAAAGCCCTGACTTTAGCTGCCACAACATCCACAAGGAAGTGTAGTCTGTAATTAGCTGAAATTCATAGTAGTGCTACAAATGTGTAGCGACAGAAGACTGTCTCACTCTCATGCCATTTTGTCAGATGAATAACTTCAGTAATTACCCAAGATATTCTGCACAAAATAATATTCTCAGTTATGCAAAACCATTATTTTAATTTTTATAGCCTATTTGAAGATTATAAATGCAGTCAGAATGCCCAGGTGGATCACAAAGAAGTAATACCTTAAGAAGACAAGGATGCTTTATATGTATTTTCAGCTAAATTATTCGAAGGCTCCTCCTTCTTATCTTGTTGTAAAGAGTACAACACATTGACCAAACATCACAACTCATCTGACGAAGTTTCAGCTTCTGTGCTCTGGTTTCTCCTCTTCCCTCCGTTCATAAACGAAAAAATGCGAGAGCTTACAGTGGAACAGATGGTTTTAACGAGGGGAACAGGGATCAGCCTGAGCACTTTTGATCGTTTTGAACATCAGCGGCGGAAACAGTTTAAAGCTCGAGTGTTTTCACAGCAAATCTGCTCAATGTGAGCACAGCAATGTTTATAGTATAATGACCCTGGGGGTTTTTAGCGGGGACCAAGGGATTTTTCCAACCGGAAATAGGAATAAACATCTGTATTGAATAAATATTCACACTACCCGCAAATTTCTCATAGCTTAATCTAAAACATCAGGCCTACGAGCTGTTTAATTTTAATGTTTGATTGTATAGACAATCTTTTTGGCCTACTGTAGGTTAACTAAGATTCTTCAGCAGGGTAGAGTAGCTCATTATACTGTGCACAGAGCATTACTTGCACACTTTACTGAACAACAATTTTTTCTTTTTAAATAAAGGTACACATCTGACAACCAGTGGCACACTCAAATACAGGTCACTGGATTTCCCCCAAGAGGCCTTTCTGTCTCTATCCTCAGGAGCATGGCTGTTTTTGCACCTCATTGTAGAAAGAAATTAGCTATAAAGCTACTTGAACTATTTTAAGTAGTTAAGAACCTGCAAGCAATTTTCACTTCCACAAAATGTAGTTTTTCTTTGTGCAATCTATTTTTTCCCCAGGCGTCGTAGCTGTTTATTAAAAAGAAAGTAACACTTTTTGTTGTACTGATAGTTACATGGTTTCATGTAACATAGCAATCATATAATTGCAGTACTCCATTTAGACATAAACAGGATGTGGAATGATGTCCTATTTATGTGCAATTTTAGAAAGACACATTTAATATTGTCAATTTATTTAACAGAGGTAGCCAAAGACTGACCAACTCATGTAGAGAGAACGTTGGTGTACATGTAAGGCTTGAAGAGGTACTGATTGCCTTGAATATTAAAATGTATACATGTTAGCATTTTCTTCAAATGGTATAGGGAAATCTTGTCCAAGTCCATTTAATTAAGTTCTATTTAACTGGCTTTTTACTATACTTTCTATGTCAAAGTAGAGAAAGAATCATCTATGACACAATGATGCAAGGCAGTCAATATGGGCCAGAATGCTATTGATCTGGATCTTAAAATTTTTAATTCGATTTGCATATGTGTAACAATGTATATCCTATATACCATCATACATGTGTTACTCTCTCTCCCTCTCTCTCTCTCTCTCTCACACACACACACATACACACTTACACACACACATACACATTCACAAACTAAAACAAATGCTTGCTATCAATGGTTATCAATACCACATCCTTGAACCTTAAAGCACTTCTCGGGCTAATGTACTTGTCGCTGGGGAAATTTCCTAATCCAGCCGATGCGCGATGGTATTTGTGTGGAGGCACCATATGTGAAACATTCCTGACCCATCAGACGGGAACGGCCACAAAATGCCTATTATGTTTTATAACACTCGCCTCTCCAATTTCGCCGCTCTGGTCAAGGGATTACGAGCGGACACACCCCTCGGTTTTGCTGGTGAGACGCAACGCTTTGGGCACCGTTCGGTTGCTAGCAGGGGAAATGCTTACAAACTGGGAAGCAGGAAGGACAATAATTAGGAGAACCTCCAACATAAAAAAAGCATTGGAATACCCTGTGATAGTAATCCAGCTAATGCAAACCAAGGGTTTTAGATGGTGCTTTGAACTTTTGTTTTATTGTTGTGCTTTTGATATATGTGTGTTCCTAATTCTCCAATATCATGCAATTATTATTTTTTACAGTAGTGGTGTGGAACACTTTGTGGATTGTAAAAGTTATCCTTTGAACAATCCCTTATTGCTGTAATGATTACTTCCAGATTTGAAAAATACATGACAGCACATGTTTCATGGAATTTTTTGAAACTTGCAAATTTCTTGCAAATGTTTCATTAAATGAAAAGCATTCCACCTCTTGGTTTTATACTCAATTCAAATTCAATATTTGGCTGTAGATGCAGTTTTATAAACAGTACAGAACTCAATGAAAAATGCAAATGAAACTTAACAAAAGAGTATCTTGATGCATTTTACTAACAATCCACTACTCTTTAATTGCCTGTTTGTCTTTTAGCATTATATATGAATGCTTGTTTCAGGGGATAAAAAGTTTTATCTTCAGCATGTGCAATGCACGGCCAATTGGATTTAGATCAGGTGACTGACTTGGCCAGTTTTTGGCTTTGAAAAACTATTGTTTAGCAGTATGTTTGGGATCATTGTCTTGCTGTATGAAGCACCATCTACTGAGTTTGGAGGCATTTGCTTGAATGTGAGCAGATGAGATGCTTCTATACACTTCAGAATACATTCTGCTACTGCTGTCAGCAGGTACATCATCAATGAAGACAAGCCATGGCACTACCTCCCCCATGGTTCACTGCTGAGGAAGGTGCTTTGGATCATGAGCAGTTCCTTTCTTCCTCCACACCGCCCTCTTTCCATCACTATGGTACAGGCTAATACTTCTCTTATGTCTCCATAAGACTTTGTTCCGGAACACTACAGTCTTATTAATATACTTTTTAACTCTAACCTGGCTGTACTGTTTTTCAGGCTTACTCATAGTTTGCATCTTGTAGTGAACCTTCTGAGGTTATGCTGTCATAGTATGTTTACATCCTGAAGAGTGTTCTTGCTCTGTTTGATGGTTAAAAAGGAGCTTTTCTGCACACTTGAAAGTATTCTTTAGTCTTCCAGTGTCTTCCAGGTCTTTTGCTATGGCTGAGCTCACCAGTGCATTCTTGCTTCTTAACAGGTATCAAGCAGTTGATTGTTTGGCTCTGTCTCTGATTAATTTACTCAGATTTTTCAGTCTCATGATGGTCTCCTTTACTGGAAGCTGAGCAGCCAATTGTCCAATTACTTTTGCTCCCTTAAAATGGGGGTTGGGGTTATGCATAAATAGAGTACACAGATCACCTGATATGGATGTAAAAATTAAAGCTGCAATTTAATCTAAAATTCAATGGGCTGGAGTACAGAACCAGTACTTTTGTATTTAACTATATAAGAAAACATATATATCTATATATACACACACATAAATAAATAAATATATATTTATTTATTTATATACATAGTTTTCTATTTCTTTTCTTTATTACTTAATCCATCTTTTATATGAACACAACTGCATGCAATATCATCTAAGCTTCAATCTGCCATCAAATGGAAGTGTGCCTATATACATGAAAGCACTAAATTCAGCCCTTAACGTCGATAGTAAATCTGTCTGCCGTGCATCCTCTGCACATTTTTCACAGACCAGTCTGGCATCTATCCAAATGAAATACAGTCATACTGTAAAAAAGGTCTACATATGTATGCTTTGTATTAGATCTGAGATTAAGCTGTACATCACATGCAGTCAAATAATATGCCTGAATGGCTTTCTTACTACAGGATAGCAAGCCTCTTCATAACAAAAATGATAAGAAATATAATATATATATAGTGTGCAATGCTACAAAACTGTGTTTCAAGTTTGCTTTTTAAAATTGAGATACTCTGTACCATCTATGAAATAAACATGCGTGTTCCAGTGTTAGAGAGCTATAATGTTGTGAATATTGGAACTTTAATTAGATTTTCACTCAAGGGTGAAACAGGCTTTCATGGTATAATATGTCAAGAAGCTTTACAAAGAAAAAGTTGAAATTTCATGATGCAAATAAAATGTGAGAAGAGATGGATAGCGTCTTGCACTTGCTCTTAAAACTGAATGATAATTTTCCCAGGTCATCAGTACTTCCATTGCATGTAATAAAACAAGAGGTCACATTATAAGGAACTACAACTGCAGCTGCAAGATTGATGGCTGGAAAGGACTGGCCAGAATCTTGACATTAAATCAAAGCAGTTGCATGTAAAGGGGGGGAAACATACAGTAAATCATCTTATCGACTAATCTATTAGCGATAATGAATTCACACCGGCCTTTAGCTTTGCAATTCATTACATTTAAGATTAACAAGGGATGGGACTTAAGTTAAGTGTACATGGGGGAATTGTGCCAGGGCATCGGATTTAATCAGAGATCGGGTTCAAAGAATGTCTTTCAATAGAAGGCAAAACATTTAAGATAAATTAAGACCGTCCTCAATGTTGACCATTAGTTTTCTCATTCAACATTTGTGTTCTTTCCTCCAGATGTTTATTTTCTTGTTACACAAAATGTCTGGCTTTAGGTTCTTGCCATGCTACTTTGACCTCCAGTCAACACTTTCCTCTAGCTTGCAAAACAACAAACAATGGCATCACCATTTCACTCTCATCCATACATATTGAACATGATTGGAGAATGAAAAGCCAATTAATAAGCTTTAAAATTGAAATTAAAATGAACATCTTAGTAAATAAATTTACTTAAATTAATGAAATTAGCATCCAAGTTTTAATCACATGCTTGGCTGGTAGTCTGAGGAGAGTGAAAGCAGGTCACTACCTCCACTTCAGGTTAGCAGAAAATTTAGCCATACAGAATGTTCTCTCACCATTGGTGCAACGGTTGAGAAATGTTATCATGTCATACAGGCATTGAGAATATGCCATGAATTATTTTTTGTTGTTTGTGAAGATTGAAGACATGTGGAGAAAGACGTAAGGAAGCCAAGCCACTTTACCACAGTTCCTGGATAAGAATATTTCTTCCTTTAGAGTTCCCAACTGAAATCATGCAAACTCCGTGTTGACATGTTGACATATGAATCCATATGCTGGATGTGAGGGTTACAGCCCTGCTTCCATAATGCTGTCATAACAGACTTATATAGCATGTCTGTCTTTATTCTCCATGACATATGTCATAATGCTTTACACGAGAAATAAAGTCAGCTAAGATAATTGTATTTCTCTTTCTATCATTTTCTCTCACATTCAGACAGATTGGGAAAGAGGGGGGAAGAAAGATGTTTACTTCAAAATAACTGCTTCAACAATCTCAATCATTGCTACATTGGAATAGTAGAAAATGCAGTATTATAATGATATGGTGTCTGATCCAACAACCTGGGCTGGCCACAGTCATTCGTGGAGAGAGAAATGAAAGAGAGCAGGTACTACCTCTTGCAGCAAACCCTTCAGGATAATGACTCAATTGGTGCAGCTCTCTGTATTTAAGCCATTATTTAATTGAGCACAGGACATGTCAATACAATCATTGAGGGTTTCATTATAAGTAGGATTAATGCCATCAACATCTTTAATGCTTTTCACATCCAACACAAGGTCTTGAATTAAATAAGCAGCAGGAAGGCACATTTTGTTCTGTAACAGCAAAATGACACTCGTTTGTGGCTTACTGTAAGTGAAGAAAAAGACAGCAAAAAGGACAAGAAGAAAGCCAGCCCTTTTCTGTTGTGTTTTTGTTGTGTGTGTGTGTGTGCATATATGTGTGTGTGTGTGTGTTTGTTTGTTGGGGGGTTTGGAACCAAATGACACAGACACATATCCACCTTGGTAACCTACTATTATATGTAGGAGATTATAAGATGAGAGGGTACATGGGCCTTCTCACAGTAGAATCACACTGGTTAATTACTAACTGCTGACAGCTAAGACACAGGAATCCAAAAGCTATGGAGCTCCTACATTGGGACATTGGTGAAAAAAAAAGAAAATACTTTTGCAAGATCTTGCAAAACCTTTGAGTGGTCCTGAGAACAGATTATCTTTAAATAACAGCACATACAGTGAGCTCCATAATGTTTGGGACAAGGACATATTTTTATCTTGATTTGGCATTGTACTCCACAGTTTCAGATTTGTGATCAAACAATTCAGGTGTGGTTGAAGTCCACATTCACCATGTATAAATTACAGCAGTTGTTATACATAGTCCCCCTATTTCAGGGCATTACATTGTTTGGGACAAATGCCTTCACATATGTTTCTGATTTGTCAGTATTGAATTGCTACCTTAGTACAGGTATAAGAGAGCTTACAGTATTTAATCTTTATTTTAGGCTTTTGATTGCCTTTGGAGTCTGTTATTGGCCTTTGTCAACATAATGACCAGAGTTGTGCCAGTGAAAGTCAAGGAAGCCATTATGAGGCCGAGAAATAAAAAATAAAAAATAAATAAATAAAATCAGAGACAAAGGACAAATATTTTGCTTGCCAAAATTGACTGTTTGGAACATCATTAATGTAATAAGAAAAGAGAGCGCTGGTGAGGTCAGTAATCACAAAGGGCCTGGTAGGCCAAGGAAAACCTCTACAGCTGATGACTGAAGAAAAGCCACCAATCACCTGTTCAACACATAAGAAACATTCTTCAGGCTGGCGTGGATATGTGACTACTGTCCACAGAAGATTTCACAAAAAGAAATGCAGAGGCTACACAGCAAGATGCAAATAAAGTTTACAGTTTGCTCAGAACAGTTTGCACCTAATAGGGCCTGCAGAGTTCTGGAAAAAGGTCTGGTGGACAGATAAGAGTAATGCAAAGTGTGGAAGCCAAATGGAACCGCCCAAGATCCAAAGCACCCATTCTTATCTGTGAAACATGGAGTTGGGTATGTTATAGATTGTGTATATATGGCTGCCACAGGTACTGGCTCACTTGTCTGCATTGATGATATAACTGCTGATGAATGCTGCAGCAGAATGAATTCTGAAATGTACAGAAGCATTTTATCTGCTCAAGTTCAAGCTAAATGTTATTGGTGGTACTTCATCCTACAGCAGGACAATGATCCCAATCATACTGCTAAAGCAACAAGATTTTCAAAGCCAAAACCTATAAAATCCTTGACTGGTTACCTGATCTGAATACCATTGCAAACATGCATTGCATTTGTTGAAAAGAAAACTTAAGGTTACAAACCCCAAAAATAAGCAAGAGCTGAAGATGGTGGTAGTACACCTATTATACATATGTGCATATATATATATATATATATATATATATATATATATATATATATATATAATTGCTTTCACTTTCGTCCTTTCTTGGCCTTATTTCTCAACAGCATTCTGGTTTGCATAATTCCCCTAGAGGTTCAAAGCTGTGACATCATCATTCATTTCCTCCTCAATAACTTTCTATGACCTTAAGGAAACATTTAAAAGGCAATTATAAGAAGTATAGACTGGCTTGAGAATGTTGAATGGATGGAAAGTTTCTAAAGCATTGTTTCCCTTTATTGTTTTTATTTTTTATTTTTAGTCTGGATTGAGAACTAAGTAAGACACCCATACAGAACATGTTTGTGATGCCCCCTTATCGTAGAAATCAGCCATCTTTCATTACACTGACATCCGCAAGTGATACTTCACTGGAACATTTCTTTGTCATTAACCACTCACAGGCTGTCAGTGCTCAGGAGCCAGGCAGAAGAGATACCACTGGGAAAACAGTGAGCTACCCAGGAGGTGGAGGAGAGAATTCTGGGAAATTGCATCTGATCAATGCCAAGTCTTTGTTACGGAATCAAGATCTGTGACTGAGTGCACATCACTTTTTTGTATTCAACAACAAGCAGACTGTGTGTATTAATTGTGATCGCTCACAAGTTTAATGAAGGATTGAAAGTATACAGAAATGTCCCTCAAATGTTCATCATTTCTATGTTTTAAAGCAATACCCAAGTTTACAATACAACAGCGGTCTTATTACCCTTTCTGTAACAGAAGAATTTTTATTTCAAGAAAATGAAAATTATACACACTGTAAACATTTGTTATGATCACTGCTTGATTTTGTTTGGTTGGTAAACAACTGGCATTTTCAAATTGGTGAAATCTACCAATTTCAAGGAAATAGTTATTTCTAATTATATTTCATTTGGAATGTGATAAAAGAAATTACACTTCTAAAGAGTATTACAACCATGGTTTTTGCAGGCATAAAGGCATTACAAAATTGCAATTGCATTATAAATATAGATTCAGTTGTTGCTCATTCAAATGCTAAATACGGTGTGTAAACTAATGTGTTCTTGGCAATCCAATCCATAAGTCACAGGCACCTGGTGATGCCTATGAAAATTCGGCAAATTTGACAAAATTATAAGAAATATAATGCCACAACGAGACAAGTAAAAGACAACCTTGGAATTACTTTTCATTAGTAACAACAGGCTTGTTAATCAAGAAAAACAAATGAAAACAGTGAATGGAATGGTTTTCCAGGCAGTGACACTTTTTACATCTCCTGCTTGCATGCATAGCTATATCAGTAAACCATGAAGCCATTCATTAGCTAACGTCTGTGAATGTTTCATAGTTTTAAACTAGTTCAGGCCTGAGTTGATACTGATGTGAAATTGCAGGTCTTAGCAAAGCCAATGCATGGATGAACATCCTTATTTTAATGAACATAATGCATGCGTACTGAAACAATAGTGGATAGCTTAAAGGAGTGTTTTCTTAACAGTAGAAATATAATCAGAGAATTTTAGGCTAATGCAGCTAAGGTTGCATTTAGGGGGATATTCATATAGGATACATCAGTATTTCCATGACAGCAAAGACCAGTAATGTTGTTATAGAACATATAGTTATAGAATATCTGATGCATAAACATGAGTTACTGTTTTTTATTTTTTTAATTACACAATTTGTTGCATTACCGTTGTGGACATGAACTATTATCACTTGTAGACTATGTCATTAAGATTATTCATAAAATGAGTGTGTCAATTAAATGCCATCTGTTAGTCTGTGGTTTTAGGCAGGCAGATATCTTACTGACAAAATCATGATAAATAATAATAAAAAAATTAGAATAATAATTGTTGTTTGGCTTTCTTCTGTACTGTTTTCCTGTATATTTGTTTAAAAAACTTTACTTGCTGCTTCTTTTGACTACATACATGTCCTTCACACTTTCTCCATTTTTAATTGAGAAATTGTGAAGAACACGTATGTGTTCTTTTCACGGGTCACAAATGGGACTATGTGCGAGATAGGATTTAAATGTACTGATTGTGTTAGGTCCTAAAAATCTAACGATCCCCTCCTTAAAAACAAGGATCTGCTCGAATGCCAGATCCGCACGACCTACCATTGACCTGTGCAACTCCAAGATCATGTTGTAAATAGACAACTGTTACAGCTGCAGTTACACTTAAAGTAAACTGCACTTCCTTGCTACATGTACGTGCATTTAGTGAAACGAGTAATTGATCTTAATTGGCATTGAAACGGAACATATTCAGACGTGCTGTATACAGCTGGCTCTGTGTATAGGGAAGTGAGGTTCAGCAAGTCATGAAAAGCCATATTGAAAAGCCGGTAGCACAGTTCATACTACATAACACTGCCAATGATATATGTATGATTAGACCGCAACATTCCTTAATGCTTTTAAGCTTGGGTTCAAAACAAATTAACGTCCATTTAGAATGTGTTTCCAAAGTAAACTGTAAGCAAATTAATATGCGGAGGAACGTGAAGTGATGACTGTTGTGCTTGGCTCAGTGGAGTGGTGTGAACTGGGCTTCAATTTCTTGGTTATTTCTTGTTAATGGATAGACTACCAAATGAAAAAACATGCAAATCACATTAAGAAAGATTGAAAAGCCTAATTTCCTTTTACTGGTTCACATTCAAATAGACGCAGAAGGAAACATGATGTTATTGTATAGATCGCACACGTTCTGTGATCTGCTTTTCAGATTACATTACTCTTGGTTGTAAATGGTGGGTTAGGGTGAGTAGTCATTAGAAGAGGGGCTCATTGAAAACATGCGATACTCCCAGTGTTCTCCTTTCTTCTGTCTTTCTGAATGTGGTGAAACAGATTTACTCTCAAATGCCCAAAGACACGCTTGCAGGTGTGTCTTTAGTTCATCCCACTGAGATCTTATTTTTTGCAAGTTCTCTGAGCTCTCTGATTACATGCTGCAGGTTACTGAAGCAGAAAGTGCAGAGTGGGAGAAAGAGCTATAAAATCACTTGAATGGATGCACTTCCACTGATTTGGGAGAGAAGCAGAAGAGGCAAGAAGGTGCCACAGAATATTATTTACAACTGGTAGAAAATGATCAAGATGACGCTTTGTGAATCGTCCAATCTGATCACAGTGTGCCTTGGAATCCAGGTTATGTGCAGTTTATCTGTCAGGGGTGACAAAGAAGTGATTTGGTTTAACATTCACATTTTCAGTTCCCAGCTTTCTCCGATTTTAAAAGGAATGAAGGCCTTTTGCAATTAAGCCCAATTGTGTACAGAAAGAGGGGCAGATGGGAAACAATTGCAGGGGCTGATGGGAAATATTTGCAGGGGCTGATGGAGAACTGAGTGGAATAGAAACTTGATTGCCAGCCTCTGCAGGGGAGGTGCATTTGCAGCGAATTCTGTAGCTAAAACATTATTCATTCTGGACAAAGCATAATCCACTGCCCCGCACCTTTACAATTCATTATACATAAAGGAGTATGTCTCCTTTATAACAAACAACATACCTTAATGTTTTCATGAATGAAAACGTGAAGTAACTGGCAGTTTTTAATAGTTTTATTGCTCCAAGGTAATGACATTACTGAGAAATTGTAATGGAAAGCTAACTGCTTTTCTGATTATAAAAATGCAATATACATATATGCAACTAGGTATTGCATCTAAAAGGCAGAGTAGGCAAATATGGTAGAGATTTGAATGCACATTTGTGGACATTCAGTCAACCCTGAACAGGAGGGCATCAGAGAGGAGTGATTCTGAAGAAAAAAACAAAACCAAAAAAAAAAAGAACATCAAGCATACTGCAGAGGCTTAGCTATGCATTTCTACAGAAATAATAACCAAAAATCATATTTGTAGTAGATAACATGCACTTAATATGACGTCTTAATTATTTTTCTGATGACCATGTGCATTTTCACAAGTGGAAAAAGTATACAGCACTCCCTTCTAAAAGTGCTAGTGCAAGTTACACTGATTCGGATACAGAGAGGATGAAGACTGTCTTCTGAATCTCAGAATGCGGACACACCCCAAGTTCATGGCCAGGAACGGAGATGTAGAGCCAGGAGGAATCGACCGGAGAAATTTAACTGTTGTTAACAAAATATTTACAAGCAGGCGAAGGAAGTGCAATCACCTGTTTTCCTACATGCTAAATGAGCTGAATATTGCCAAATGATATACAAGCATAACATTTAAGCTGAGAACACCGCAGTATAGCACTCAATTTTGGCAAGCGTGTGCTGCCATCAATCTTGTAAACTGTGTTTTAATGCCAACGAATAGTTGCAAGTATAAATTAAACATTAATAAACAAGAGTGGGGAACCAATGCCCACATGACAATGCTTTACAGGAAGCAGACTACGTATGTCTTATGGAAACTACTGTACCACAGATGCGCCAATATGTAAATCCTTATTGTAAAATTCAAGTATTCCTTGATAATGCTTTTGTTGCAGACATTAAAAAGAGGGGACGTGTTAATCGCGAATCAGTACGAGCGGTATTCGATCCTTATTATTCTTAGCACACAACATAAAGTTCAAACAAGCGAGACTTCCTGGTGAGGGCTGAGGTGTGCTCACGCTGGCCCGAGTCCTGCACACACCTGGCACTGCTCTCTGTTGTGGCCTTCAGTCTATTGGTGCTCATCCACTGTAAACCCATGGCTGCTGGTAACTCCCGTCTATCTCATTTTCTCTCCGTCTTTTTTTGTTTTCCAAAAGCCTTGAGTGCTTCCAGCTGCTGATACTGAATACCCTCTCCATTTCCTCCACTGGAATGCTTGCCAGTTGTTCCTCTCTCTTCCCCTCTTCCTCCTTCCTCCCCCTTGCTTGTGCCCACCCTTCCCACCCACCTCCCCCTCCTTTTTTTCCATCCTGGGATGGAGGCATGTGGGTGATGATTTATAGAGCATGTCCAATTGGTTCTGTTTGCCCATGCTGGGGTGTCACGGGCGTGTTGGTACAGTGGGTGACGGGCCAATGAAAACACCTCACAGTGTGAGGGGGGAAAAAAACAGCCAGCTAAGCAAAAAAACATGACAGGCTTGCATGCGAACCCCCATCAAAGAGCAGCCTGTGCAAGGGTTTGTGTGTCTCATTATAATTACTGTGGAGTCTGGCAACTTGGAATTAAACACAGAGGACTCTGCGCTGAGGCTTTAGGAGTGTCAACAGCAGGGCTGCCAAGTCTTTTCATCTTTTTATGAAATTAATAAATCAGCTGGAACACCCAGCTGATGGGTTCAAAACTTTAACAGCCTGAAAAAACTTAATTCTAGGACCGGATAGGGAAACCATAGCCGCTAAACCAGTACGGTATTCATCATCTCTAGACCACAGAGCGGGGGAACATGCTGGCTGGGTGGTTACAAAGGGCCCCAGATCTAGAAAGGCCTCTAAGCCTCTTAGTCATGCTCCTAGAAGCGTGGTTCTCCGTGGCGGGGGTGTGGTTTCGGTTCCACAGCTGTCCAGCTATTAGAGAACATGATACCATGACACTGTGAGACACACACACCCCATTGGCCCGCTGGCCTCGAGTCACACACTCGAATTGGTTGTAACTCATGGGGGAGGGTGGAACGAAGTGTGAACTGCGAATCACCGGTTATCCACATCTTTGCACACTGGGTGTATGTGTACATATGTTGCTGCATGAAGATTGTGGAATTGCTGGGGCTGTCAGTTGGCGTGTCCAGCTGTGTCTAACATTATTCTGTCAGGACCTTTGTGTAAATATCACAAAACACATGGCAGGAAGTGTGTAGAAAAAGGCTGAAAGCAATAAAAGCTTGTGAAATTGTGTGCCACTCGGCTACTGTCTACGTGGGATGCACATGTGTGTGTGAAACAACAACATGTGCAAATTTATCAGACTTGAGCTTATAGACAGGGACTAAGGGTTGCCATCACAACACTGACAATACAGGCACTGAAAACGGTAGCTCTCGCGGTTGCTAAAATAAGAAGTGAGGCATTGCAGTTGACGGAGCAATTCTGCAGACGATTAATTTACAAAATAAATAAATAAATAGATAAAACAAAGGTGGAGAAACAAATAAATGACTTTCTCAATGTCTCGATAGGCCACTTCGCATGCTATCTGCTTAGTTGTCAGTCATGTTCTCTCTCTCTCTCCCATTGCCCCACATACAGTAAAGGCAGCGGGCTTGTTTCGGTCAGTTCTCCAGTGTTGCTTCTGTCCAAGAATCCCAGTGTTCAAGCTGAAGGTGGCACCATGGTGGCTGTGGAATTGATGGAGGAATGTGTTGGTTTATCACAATACCATGACTGCTGCACAAACTATACAGATGACTGCAACCACAGAATAAAACCCAAAATGCTAATAAAACCCACATATTCATGGTTTTCTTACGCTTGCGGCATGTAGAGACAGTGCTAGCAGTTTTGGCACTGCATAGCTGTATTGGAAGAAATGGAGCCAAAGAATCAAGTGGTTATCATGAGATAACATGGACCGCAATGGAAAAATCAGGGTAATTTGCCGGCAGCATCTGGAAAAAGGGCAGAGCGTAAAACAACCGCCTAGGAATGACAAAACAGGAAAAAGAAGAAGGCGTGAGAGGAAACATGCTCTTTCTATTTTTAGAACTCTGAAAAACAAATCTGGCCGAATGTTATCGACTGCTTTGTGCAAACAGTCAAGGAAAGTGGCCATCTTAGGTTCAAGGAGAGGGCAATGAATGACAAAACCTGGGTTCATTTCAAAATTGTGTCAGGGATGAAACGTCATAGTGTTTCCACTTTATTGATGTGTTTGGTGTCATCTGAGGCATATGACTAAGATGCACTAGATCTGTCTGTCTGTCTGTCTGTCTGTCTGTCTGTCTGTCTGTCTGTCTATCTATCTATCTATCTATCAGCAAATGGGTGGGGTTGGTTGGTGTAGGGAGTGTTAAAATTTTAATTTAATCTTTTTTTGTGACTTTTCAGTAGTAACCAAAATAAACACAACAGGAACACATCCAGAAATGAGAACAAAAGGGAGGAAGTCTATGGGTGTAATTAAAAGCAGAGATACTTTGATAAAATGAGGAGATATGTCAACTGGAGCAGATAAAATGGATGGCAGCACAATGCCATTTGGTATTTTGACATATGCTGCTCTTTGGAGCTGAGGTCCTAACTCCATAAAATGAGATGCCGTATGTTGTGGTTTTCTGTTGTAAAAATGTTTCAGTGTCAAAACTGGAACATTGTATCATTTTTAGATAGACAAATATGAATTGTCATGCTCATGATTCACCATACATTGAGGGAGTTTGCAAGTTTTTTTCATGCATCAAGAAGAAAAAATGAGAATGAAAGATTTTTAATTGTTATTAGGGCTTAAATAGTGCCCTTAATGAAGTCTCCAGTGGGCTTTCATTCATTTTTTTCAGCTGGCAATAGGCTGAGCGCTCCTTTGTAGCAAAACCCACAATCCACAGTGCAGCCATTGACAGTGAATGGAAGATTTGCTAATTGTTGCTACCGTTCATTCCTATGAGCGTTACGGCTAATGCTAACACCTGAGCAGTCTCTGCTAAAACTGTCTCTGTTAAAGGCTATATTTCAATTTGTGTGCCACAATTTATTACTTCACACAGAAACAGATGCATAGTTGTACTTCATTCCTGGGAGAAAGGCAAGGACTTTACGGTACATGGCTGTCTCAGACATTACATTTCCCTGTGCAAGACACTTAATATTTTTAAATTTACTAAACATAAAATGTGTATAAATAATGATGAATTCAAGCGCATAAGAATAATTCAGGAGCAAATACCACAGCTCTTAAAGGTATAACAGGATAAATGCGTAATATTTCTGGATCCTCCCTTCCCAGTATAAACCCTCTCTTTGCCATCTGGCTGTGCTATCGGAGACAAAAGGTATCCATCTCCAATCCAAAGCCATCTTTTATGCTCTCTCCGAAGTGCTTTACAGTCGCCTCCAGGCCATCAGTTATACGGAGTGAATTGAGCCCATGTTTGTTTGTCACATTGGCGCTGGTGCATAAAACAATGCATTTCAAATACAATCCAGCTTTGCCAATCACAGCACTTCAAAAAGGCATTTTGCTTCCTCAACGACCAATATGTTGCATTTATGTGGTTATAAAATACCCCTGATAATTGCAGCACTAATATTCTATTTAGCTAGTCTAATGCTTATAACTCTCTGATAAAACAAGGATGGGGGTGCACATTTCAAAGCCTGGCCCCCTTCACGTTAAACAATTTACATAAACATTCAAAATCACATTTATTAATCTCAAAGTTAAAAAAAAAAATATATATATATATATAACACACAGTATATGAAAAAACTAATAGCCATGGTAAACCAAGTGAAAATTCTCAAAATGTTCATTTGTTTTCTCTGCAAATACATTTCTAACATTTCTTTCAGTCATACTCTCGAAGGTTAAAATAGCCATCACGATAAAGGCGGTCGTGGAAAAGGGTGTAAGGGGGATGACTTTATATGTAACCCAAACAACAATCTACATCTGACCATAGCTTTAAACATCCTCTCTGAGCCCTAGTGGAGGCGATGTTATCAGTTGGATTGATGGTAGGGCTGCATGTGTGCAGGGTGTCAGGGCGTGCTGAATGATGAAACAATGAAACCCAGTCTCATTGGCAGGCTTATTTATTATAGTACAGCAAGTCTTTGTGTTTCAAGTTCCTGGGACTACCACATAAGGTGATTTATATGTCACCTGGAAATTAATATGCGACTAAAGCAATTTTAGGGGGTTGGAAGAAATTATGGGCCTTATGTAAACAGCAATTACAGCAGTATTTACAACTGACAGACAATAAACACAATTGTGAAGCAATTTTACAGTTGAAATAATAATTTCTTGACACACAGTACAATATGGAAATGCCTGAGTAAAATTATAGTTAAGCCCATACCTTAATATCATATTTCAAACAGTTTTATTAGTCATTTAAAGCATCCTTAATCATCTTCTTTCTTTAAAGGGTTTTGCAGAAATTTTGATGATTATATATTGACAACTAACATAGCTTAGCGATACACAAACACTTGTGTATATTTGTTTGTGTTGCAGCCACATTCTGCATCAGTTAATGTTATTGGCAACATGTATAGGTTCTTCCATAGTTTTTGTTCGTAAACTTAACATTCTATTTGTCTTCCGTTAATGATTCAGATTCAGTGACCAAGTGTCTCCACTTTCACCAATAAGGATTCTAGTGATTTAATTAATCTTATAGTCTATCAGTTAATCAATTTAAAAATGCTTCTTCTTTCCAAAGGAATGACTTGCCATATAGAACATTATAGAAAATTAAACCATTGCCTGATCTGATTTATTGAAAATCCTGGGATATAAATATGGAACATTTATTTTTCATGGCATGCATTGCATTCTGTGGCCTCAAGAGTATAAATCACCCTTCAATACATACTAGACATTATGCTAGATCAGGGCTTGGATTTATTTATTTATTTTTTTGCATGGAAATCAGCATGCACAAGTGGCCTCAGGGACAAATTTTCAAACCATTGGGATAGTCCATAGTCATAGTCAAGCATTGACTGAGCCCTTCATCAGAGATTAAATCAGGTACTGCAACTATACTTGGTCAATAATTTAAACATTTCTGTGTTAATATTGACTTGTAAATATGTATGTTTCACTATCTGTGTGTGTGTGTGTGTGTGTGTGTGCTGTTCTATAGAATGATATTTAAGATTATTGATGTTCTTATATAAATCTTCAGTGTGGGTGTGGAAAACTAATCACTTGGCTCAAATTATTGAATACTTTTCAGCACATAGTTATCCCTTTGAACTTAAATAAGGACTTGGAATAAAAGAAAATTATTTTTTGATTGATTCTGCACAGAGAGTAGATGCACACTCCAAAACCTTGCAGAGACATAAAAAGCCAGCTCAGCTCAAACAATTAAGAAACCTCTCCCACTCTGGCTTAGCATCTCACTTTCTCCCCGGTGTTTTTACGCAGTACGACCTGATTGGAAAAGGATTTTACGACATAGAGGCCCCCTGTGGCTGGAAGCAGGCAGAAAGACCACCGCCATTTCGTTCCCCTCGCACCTCCCTCCGCGGTCCGAGGCCCTTTGCTCGCATCAATTTGCTGAATTAACAGGAAGACTGAATGCGAGACTGAGAGATGACAGACAGGGGCCCTTGTCGGTGACCGACACACTGTCACGTTGCCTCTGGAGATTAGCCGGGAGATTGAAACACTAAACCATTGCCTTTAAAAAAAAAGAAAAGAAAAAAAAAAAGATATTTCAGTTTTAACTCATGGCTGCTCCCCGGGGTGGCTGTAATTGGCCCATTTCCTGGCTATGAAGCGTCTGGGCTTTTTTAATTGACTCACTTCTTTATTGGCTTTGAGATGTTTAAATAGGAACCAAATGCAGACGGCAGGGGAGCCAAGAACATCTGATAAACCGTGACACCGACCGAGGCACACGAAAACAGAAACCGGGAGCTGCCTGGAGGTCGTTAGTGGTGTTTATTTGTTCAGAGAACTTGCCCCTCTCTGCCACATTAGTTAGTGGTCAGCGCTCAACAATCATTAGCACCGGTATGTAGCCTGTATCATTTTTGTGCAGATATTTTATATTTAAATGGCGGATACTAATACTGTAGGACTTAAAAATCGAAACCTCATTAGCACGCGACACACTTTAATCCATAAAACCATAAAATACTGCTGTAGAGCAGCTTGTAGAAAGCCCGCCTTTAATTGTTAAACCCAAGGAGAGATTTATAGGAGAGTAAAACACCTACAAGCGCAACTATTCTTACTTTCCAGTGATAATGAAAATGCTGAGTGCTTTTGAAGTCCATTGAGGATCTTGATAGCGTAGAAAATGTGCCAATTAAGTCTGTTTTGCCAATTTGCATTCAAACTGCCTCCAAACAATGGCTCTTCCCTTAGTGTCACTATTTGCCATTACATGATTAGCATGTTTTTGAAAGGACTTAATTAATGTAGCGAGAGAAGGGGGGGAAAACAGCCTTATCTCAGGAAATTAAGTGATGAATACTGGGGTCTAGACTCAAAATATGGAAAGCCTAATATGTCAAGATAATGCAACACGTAGAAATGGTAATGGTATGTTAGAGGCAGTGGCCTCCAGCAGAACATACGCTGATTGTGCTAGGGATCTACTTTGTGTCGTTAAGAGGAGTCTGTATTTTAATGAGGCTTAACTTTTAGCTGCTTGGCAGGTGTAGAGTCAGACAAAGTTGTTGTTGGGGTTTTTCCTATTTCTGTGGATGTGCATGTTTGGGCACGTCATATCAAGCAGACACATAGAGAGTTTATGACCCGACCCCTCTGTCACTATGAGACAGTGGATGTGTAGATTTACTTTCCCCTATATTGATATGATAAAATTGAACAAAGTAGGAAAAATAACACCACACTACAATGTCCTTTTGACACCACACATCTTCCATCTCCTTCTACCATCACCTAGAAAAGCCAGCCCCCTCCCAGTGTATTCTACAACCTGTTTTTAATGCAAAATAATCACAGGCGCATTAGAGGTACCAACATGAAGCCATTAAAAAAAAAGCCATAAAAGTCATGAAAGGCTGTTAAATCCACAGAGCAGTAACCCTTTGATGCCTCTATGGTTAATGTTTGGAAAAACATCGGTGGAGAGAATAGGGAGCAGCTGCTGTTTCAGATTTCTGAAAGGAGCTGTTCTGAACAGATTCCCAGCCAGAGGTCAGGAAACCTGTCACATCACGGTGGGGGTCACAGGGTTTTAAATCAATACATTCAGGGTAAAGATTTACAGAAGATCAAAAGCTAAATATCGCCAAAGTGACATGGATGTGCAGTTCAATACATTCATACAAATTGTCTGTTAAAACTTATTCTGATGTGTGATAATTTCAGTTATATTGTTTTTTCAGATAATCAGAACACAGCCTATATGAGTGTACAAGTACTGATACTCAGAACAACATTTTAACCCCGACTTCATTGCTTTTTTAATTGCCCTCCCAAGTATTGCCATAAAATGTAACGCAGGCATGCATGAAATTTTTTACCATGGCTTGAACTCGTATAGTTTATCATGCCCTTAGAGCACGGATAAATTATCTGGTTGGCACCTTCTGAGCTGCTTTTGAACAGAATTTTGAAAGCTTTGCCAAATTATTTGCAGAGTAATACCTTTCAGGTGATGGAACACAATTATAGCAAAATGTTGTTGCAACATTTTACAATTGGTTTTGGTGAACAACATTGTAGCAACATTTTTACAACACTCATTACTATTCTTTTACCACTCACAAACCACAACTTTCCAACTACGTTGTAACTATATCCAGAGAAACTCATGTTTTTGTTCTGCAGGAAAATGTTTTAAGGATGGGTTTGAGGCCTAACACAATCACAAAAACACAATGTTTCCATAGCGTTCCGCAACCTAAAAATAAGTTGCTATTCTGTATTCCTCTTTGAGTACTGCTGACATGTAAGTCACCTATTGCTGTTTCTTATATTAGAACCTTCACAAAAAAAGCGTAAAAACAGGCTTCTTCATCTAGAGTTTAGATATTTTTTTAAATTATTTAATAAGTCGAAAAAAGAAATGAAGCATATGTCTGAATGAGTTCTGGAAGTTTCCTTGGGCTTCACACTGTGTAGAAACTGATCGCACTGCATGTGTCTGAGCTCCTTCTGGGTGTGTGGTGTGTAATACAGCAGGTGGGCTATTTTTGAGCTGAGCAGCGGGGAGAGTCTTTGAAATCAGAAAATGCCTCTGTCAGCCATCTACATTTTCAGATGTGCTGCATTGTTTCATCTGATTTGCATACAGAATATTTACTGTGAAGGGAGACATGCACGGGACAGTGAACAGGACAGATAGAGACAAACAGTGTCATAGATGGAGAGAAAAGCAAAAGAGAGAGAGAGAGAGAGAGAGAGAGAGCAATAGTGTGAAACATGGAGACAGACAGTAGCACATAGAGAAAAATGACAGTGTGAGAGAGAGAGAGAAAGGGGGGGGGGGGGGGAGGGAGAGATGAGTTGATGTCTCATTCTGTGACCCCGAAGATGACTGCACCTGAAGCTCACCATCTGTGACAGAGATACAATGTGGTGAAACAGTGTGATCGGGTGAAACATGATCCACATGGCTGCTCCCCTTTCTGTCTGAGTATGGTCATTTTTCAGCATGCAACAGTCACCTGCAGCACCCCGGCCTCCATCAGTATACCAAATCCAGTGCTAAGAGAAAAAATGACATTTGAAGATTTTAAAGTGCTGAAAACAACTCAGACAGACTAAACTACACAGTTAGCTACTACTACTACTACCTAAAAGGAAGTGCTGCATACACACAAACACACGCACACGCACACACACACACACACACACATATACACACACACACGCGCACTCACACACTCACACTTTCTCTCTCTCACACACACTCACTCTCTCCCACTCTCTCTCTCTCACACAGACACACACACACACACGTGTGTATGGTGCATATACATAAAAGTAAATCATTGGAGTTGGGCTTGTCACTCTGCTTCAGAGTGCCAGTACCAGGCATTGAGTCTGCCCAGAGTCTATCCCATCTCAGTGACAGCCCAAATCAGGGCAAACCAGGAGGCCGGCCCTTCTGCACAGTGCTATGGATGATGCAGCTGACTGGACTTTCTCAGCTGTTACAGACTGCTGTTTTTGGCATGGGCATAATAACTGAGACATGGCATCACATCTCAGAACATGACTAATCAGATTTACACTACATTGCGTATTTGCTAAGCAGGTCCTTCTGCAAGCTGGTTGCATTGATATAGCGCAATGTTAAATTAATTCAATAAATTCAGCTTAATTATCTTGTGGCAGCAGTTTCCTGTCTGGGTTGTGAACCTGAAACCATCTTGTTAGAAGTCCATAACCCCGACACCATACTGACAACAATTACAGTTGCAAAATGTAAAAGCTTTTATGATTAATCTGCAGTCTTATTTAGAATAATACAGTAAATACATTAGACTTTGTACGTGCCTAGATTTAGGACCATGTTGGCACTTGAAATATTGCATTGTGTATATATTAACTTACTCTTCTGTTATACATTGATTTTTTTCTGAAAATATAAATTTCTACATGGCTGTAATATTTGTATAGGTGGAAGGTTTAACTTCAAAATTTGGTTGTTTCACAATAAATGGAAGAGATTGTAATTTGTGCCCAGCATTTATGATATCATAAACTTGATTAATTGTGGTTAACACACACGAGAAGTGGGGCTACAATCACATCAGTAAATTAAGAGTCAATCATCACTGTTGTGTGTATCATTACCGAATGTCACAGAGATTGATGGATTCCATCTCTACCTCACTAATCTTTCAATAAAGCCCACAGCATTTATTGGAATATTATTATTTTATGCACCTCCTGACAACTGAAAAAAAGACACGCGTTTCCATTTCAGGTTGTTTATTTATTACGTTTACTCCATAACCCTATGAAAAAATGTAGGCGGTGGTCAATCACTTAACAAGCTTCATTTTGAACTGCGGAAAGGAAGATTTTGAACAATAGAAGGCAAATATAAATAGTTTATGATAAGTGGTGAGCCTAGTTGGATTCAATGGTTTATTCTAGTCATTATGTATTGTTATGTTGTTATGTTCTAGAGCCTTAGACAAAGAAAGCAGGCAAGAACCATGGCAGGACCCTCCACAATGTCAGTTACTGAGGTGAGCCATGCCGTGTAGGAGTTGTGTGTGTGTGTGTGTGTGTGTGTGTGTTGGGGGTGGGGGGGGGGGGGGGGGGGTTGGGGGGGGGAAGGGGGAAGGGGGACAACGACTGTGTGCATCCAAGCTGTCCTGGAGGCTGGCTGGAATGCATTCATTTGCAAAATACTTCTTGAGAATGACCTGTCCACATTGGGGCCTATTCCCCAATGAAAAGATGCTATCTTGTCACCTCAGTAATGGCTGTGCATACAAAGGAGTGCTGTTGGGGTGGGGGGTGTGGGGGTTGGGTCTTCTGGTAGAAATGAGTATAAGGGGTGATTTCAATTCATCACAGACAGCTCTGGTTTAATATTTCCATTTCCATGGTAAGAAAGGCTAACAACTAGATGTGGTATTATCTTAAAATAAATAAAGAAAATAAATGGTAAACTAGCAGTAGCAGAAAATAATAAATAACTCCTAAAACTCCACAGAGTGGAACATTGGTTACAAAAGTAGTCTTACAGCCAGAAAGTTTGCCTCCCAAATAGGGAACTGCAGTTGTACCTTTGACCCAGGTCATTAAACCAAAATGCTTCAGTGCTTGTCCAGATGTATTAGCTTGTAAAATGTAATCTGTGCAGTACTGATATAGAGATATATTAGTATGCACAGGCTCTCTCAAGCAGAAAAATAATGTAAAATAACCATAACCCAATGCAACCTCATGCTTTCTTGAGTGAGCTCAGCAGAATGCTGTAGACGCAATGATTCACTTGCCATTTCATGGAATGTTGCTCTGCTTCCATAAATGATCTGCATTGGCTAAAGTGAGGCTAACTTAATTTAGCCTTTACATTTCATCATAAGGGAAAAATGAAAGTATGGCTGCATGGGGACTGGATGAGACCGCCATCCAGGGAGGAATCTAAACTGGAGCCCATTCTTTGTTCTGCAGAAGTTAACCAACCCCTGGGTCAACCAAGGCTTGCTTGGTTTTCCCGATAGCCTGTTGGGCCAGTTCGCAGGGGGAGGAAACACCCACTATAATCTTTTTTTATTTTATTGAAATTCTCGGTTACTCAGAGCTCTCTTCCAGTTAGATGTGCTGATATATATAAAAGGGTCTGTAGGGGCCAGATAAGACAACCATGCATACATGCGTTCAGTGTTCTCTAACCTTGCACACACACCATATTAATCACAACGCTCTGATTTCTATGAATATTTATCATTATTCGTTGCATTTATATAGCGCTTTCCCCACTGACTGGTGACTCAAAGCAATTTACAGTGATGAGGGGGAAACTCACCTCAACCACCACCAATGTGCACCAACCAGCATCCACCTGGGGCAGTCCTTTTGCTACAAAACACTCACCACATCAGCTGTGGTGGAGAGGGTGAGAACAATTTTTTAGCCAATTAAATTAAGTGTCATGGAATCTTTAATGGCCACTGTTAGTCAGGACCTTGGGTTCAACGTCACATCCGAAAGACAGCATTTCCTACAGCATAGTGTCCCCATCACTGGGCTGGGGTTTATTTGACCAGAGAGAGGATCACACCCTAGAGGCCCAACGACAGCACTTCTGGCAGCCACTTAGGAGGTCTCCCATCCCAAACCTGCTTAGCTGCAAACATTCAGCAGAACCAAGGTACATGGTGGTATGGCTGCTGGCTAATTAATTCATTTATATTAATTGTGTTCAGCTGTATCTCACTGAACAAGCAAGCCAAATCCAGAGGTGAGGAAAACCACCCTGGAGACAGAAAGAAACAATGGATCCTTCAAAACCAGATCAGATTAATTCCGAAGCAAGAAGGCTTGAAGGCCATGGACATCTTTCAACAGTTATTTCCAATAGAACAAAATAAAAATAAAAAACACTTAGGTTTTCATATTCCTTAAAGTGTGTGTGTGTTAATCTATGTCTGATTGGAACAGTGGAGTGTCCAATCAAAGTCACAGTGGGCATCATGGGACATTGTGATATTAACATGCATCTATAAAAAAAAAACAAAAAAAAAAAACGTTGTGATAAAAAAAGCTCACGTAGCATTGGTTAAAAAATAGAATGTAATCTCTTTTTTGATATTAGTCCAAAAAGGCTACAAGCCCCCTCGAAATCCATACCTTCACCTTCAAAGACCCTCATTAAATCAGCTGTCCAAATGCACCTACCTAGAGAACCACAGAGTTTCTAATTCCATCAAGTAGACTTCGCTGACTTCAGTGTTCCACGGGTGATAAGTGACATGCCTTTATGTGGCTAGTGTCCAATAAACTCTTGGTCAATTGTTAAGAATCAATTGTTTAATCTCTCCTTTATAATAACAAGATTCTTGTTGGTCCACATTGCTCTAATAAGTAACTGTAAATATCCATTTGACACTTAATTCTCATTCAAACATCAGAATACTAAATATATGTTATCAATAAATAGTTAGGTTATTCCTGCTACTAAATTTCCCAAAGCAATGTGTGCAATTGGCAGCCAGCCACATTTTCCAATATTTTAATCTCATGTTGCTGCTAACCACCAGTGTAATTAAAGCTAGTCAGTTCATTCACCGCACACAGATACACACACAGATGGACACTTGCGCGCACACATATGTGCAGGCACACATTTGAGCACACACAGCTGACATGCTCAGTTTCACATCACTGTTCAATATGATGCTTGGTATGGTGTTCAGACCAGCATAAATATCAGGTTCATACAGTATCTCAGGTGGGACCCTGTTTTTATCAAGTACATATGCAATTGTCTGTGACAGCTGTTTCATGCAACAATACAATTCTACTCTTTTTTTTTTTTCCTTTTCAAGGCAGTGTTTACATTCGACTCAGCACCATATAGAGATATATTTCAAGGTGAAGTACAAACCATTGAAGTCTTCTGAAGTCCCTACTGGAAAATTGTGGCAGCCTTCAGATAGAATGTACATGGGGCCCCAAATGGTTACATTTCTGCATTATTTGCACTGACTGAGTTCAGATTTTAGTGTTTAAGGTTTTAAACCCTGGATGTATTTTTAATTGCAGAAGTACTGCCCTTTTATATTTAAATTATAGATATAGATTTTATATTTTAAAAAATGCATAGAAAATGCAATTTTCAGTGCTGACATGCACACATACAAATTATCTTTCAGTCTGCCAAGTCCAAGTGTAGATTTTTCTGTCCAATCAGTGCTGGCCAAGCCAGACATGTCCCCCTCTTATGTCTCCAGGATTCACTGAAAGGCACGTTTGTCTGCTTTGACCTCTAATCCTCTGTGTCTGTGTGCTATTTCTATCCCTGATAAAAAAAAGGGACACAAAGCATCAAGCCATCACCAAGTCAGTAATCCATTATCAAAAAGAGCACGCCAATTTAACTAACTGACCGCCAGACCCTTGACCCTTGACCTTGTAAACCACACAATGCAAAGACCCACAATTTATGCATTAAATACTGGGTTCAAGGGAACAGAAAGAGGCTTGTTGTGAGACTGAGGCATTAGCATGAATGAAGGACTCTGGGCTGCTGGAATTTCAATAATCGCCCAGTGTTAATATCTGCTAGTAACTCCAATTCTTTGAATACCAAATCTAAAAAAAAACAAAGATGCTACAGTACTAGGCTCGGATTAATTTCCTATAGAGTGTGAGGGAGTTTTTGCTTTTGCATTAAGCTGATTTCTCTTTGAAACATCTGGAAGTATGGAAATGGGACTGCAGCTTGGTTGAATGCGGCATGACCCTTAACGGACAGATGTTTCTAAAGAAAGAACGGCCCCTGCCATCTTCAACCCCCTCTCCCCCCCCCCCCTCTTCCTCCATCTCATCAGGAGCTCAGAGGCTCAACTGAAAGGAAATCTGATATCTAAGGGACAAAAGAGGGCCTGAACAAAGACCCCCCCCCCCCCCCGCCCCTCAACCAAAAAAGAGGAGCTGGCTAGAAGCACTCCCACTCGTGCAATCATGAAAGACCAGCATGCTGAGGCTGTGTGAAGGGTACTGACAGGTCTCCATGCCCCGCACTCTCCATCTTGCAAACATGTCTCAAATGCACAATCCCAGGAACCACTGTTGTGCCCTTGAACACTGCTGCCTACCATATCTTGTATCCCATCTGATTTAGGAAATATTGCTTTGTTTTTTGTTTATTATAGCACATGACATAGCACACGTAGCATGCTATATATAAAGTAAATGTGGTGGGTAGTGACTGAGAAAATTGGAGAGGAGAGGAGCAAAACCTACCCACTGCATGTTATTTTACACTAGCTGGCTACTTATATTCTGCTTTCTTATGTTAAACAAAACATTAAGCAGGAACAAGAATACTTAAACAGAGCAACATATGTATTCGATCCTGTTGTTGTTTCCATATTCACCATAGAGAAGATAGAGTATTTATCAAGGGTGTAAGATGTAAGAAAAAGCAGTCCAACTTTCGAAGACTGTGTTGAACAACCTCTGATTTAAAAAGGAAAAAACAAAAACCTAGAAAATCTGGAATTAATAACAGCACAGAAAAAAAAGTCTGTTAGAGTTATTCTGCCTGTGTTGAGAGATCATCTGCATAGCTGCTGTGAGGCCTGTTGTTGAAGGGGTTCCCCATCAGAAGGGATAGCCAACAATACAATCTGTTATTCATAGAACTGCACATTAGCCAAGGATATCTCTCATACCAGGAACCTATTTCACGTACATCGCTTAAACAATCCAAAATAATTAAATGTGTATCACACAAAATTATCTCGTCAATTAAACTCAAAATTTACTCGGTTTCAAGCATGTGAATTAAGATTTTGATTTCTTAATCTAGCATTGAATAAGCCCGGATAACTGCACGCACCCACTCTGCTATAAAGGGGAGATGAATTGCACAGAAAAACAGGATCGCACTCCTTATGTAGACTGAAAGCGAGGTGACGCTGCCCTTTGCAGGAATACATGGCATTAAAATTGACAAAAGTAACTCTCATAATGTAACCTATGTTGCTTTTTATTTTGTTTTAGGGTTGTAGATCACTTATTATGTCCATATTACCACTGTGAAACCCTCGCAGTGAGCAATAGCCTAAATCTAGACCAGTGGGGTGGAAATCTAGGTTGAGAAATGAGATGACATGAATGGACTATGTTAGCTCGGGTTAGCACCAATATAGCTCAAATTTGAGTGATTTATAGCCTGGCTATGTCCTAGTCAAGTGGAAAACTCTCACTTTTCAACCAAATGTAGCTAAGTTCTTACCTGAATGCCTTGAACCATTCAGGGGACCTGCATGGATGTGGTAGCAACTACTGTCCGCAGAAGACTTCACACACAGAACTACAGAGTCTTCTTCTTGAATGGAATAAACGGTGTGACAACAAACAGCTAAATGCTCATGGACAAACCCGATATTCACATAGCTTCCTATATAAGCCTTCCAGACATGTGCGAATAGTTTGGTTTGTAACTGTTTTCAATAATGTATTCCTGAGTAAGAAGAGTAATTGGAGTGTCATGATTGAATTATTCCTTGATAAATAATGAAAACAACATGACTTGGTAGTGTCCTCTGACTTTTGGCCCCCACTGTATATATACATGCTATATAGATATATGATGTATATACTGTATATGAGGCTCAAGTGTATAATAGACAAAAAAAAACAATTTGCATGATTTCTAATATCCTTACCATATTGTGCACAAACACACACACACACACACACACACACACACACACACTCTCTCTCTCTTTCTCACACACACACACACACACACACACACACACACACACTCCCACGTACGCACACATACCCCTCATGTGGGCTGATTAATTTTTAAGTTGATATCCCCGGATTGGATTGGCATGAGACAGAAGATTGCTCGGTTCACAGTAAGGACAGCGCTGTGGACTGTGTCAGGTTTGTCCTTCTTCTTTGCCCATGGCATTGCCTTAAACCCCCTTGTACAACATCTGCCAGATCTGATTTCTCTCGGGATAGCATTGGACTTTGGGGGCTGCTTTCACAAATGCCCTTCTAGACTGTCCTATTGCTCAGTGCAGCTTGTTCTTTTTCGCTAAATTAGTCATGCATGAACGTGGTCTGAGCCATGGATCACGCAAATGTGGCATCGTTCCAAAGATAGAACAGGGAAGTGCTCTGGCGTCAGCTTGCATTTTTTACAGGAAGTACCTACCGCTGAGCTGACTGCGGGGTTTCTCATTGAAATAACAACGGCAATTGTGATTGCATTTGTTTAATTTTATTCCAGCGTTCAGTATTTCTGTGTATATGAACATATTAAAATTCTCATGGGCCAGGGATCATAAATGAGTGGAAATGCTACCAGCAGCGAGGGCAGCTGATGACACTGAACCGAAATCGGGAGTTAAATGGAGTGGAAGTCCAGTGTTGGATGGCAGAAGGGCACCCAGGTGGGCTAACTGCAATAACCAGCAAGGGCGGGAAAGACAGATCAGCCAGAATGAAAGGTCTCTGATGACAGGCAAAACCTCAAAAGGAGTGTTCTTGAGAGCAGCTGAAATGAATACACGAAAATACATTTTTGGGAATTAAACACACCCGGATGGACTAACGAACGCATGCATGCACATACGAACGCACCCGCGCGCGCGCACACACACACACACACACACACACACAGCTCCATAATGTTTGGGACAAATACTTTTTTTTTTGGATTTGGCTCTGTACACCACAATTTTAGATTTGTAATCAAACAATAAACGCTGGATAAATGTATGCATCCTCTGCTTTTATCAGGGTATAAAATATACTTTGGTTTTATCATGTAAAAATCATATTACGTTTTGTACATTGCCCCCCCATTTCAGGGCACGAGAATGTTTGGGACATGTTAATGTTATGTAAATAAAAGTTGTCATGTTGCATATACATTGCATGCAATGACTGCTTGAAGTCTATGACCCATAGACATCACCAGGTGATGCTCTGCTGGCCCTGTCCTGAAGCCATCTTCACCATGCAATGAGTTCTTAGCAAACAGCTTACTAGTGATATTTGCATCTTGTAATGTAGCCTCTGTAGTTTGTGAAGTGTTCTGCAAACATTAGTCACTGACACATCCATGGCTGCCTTCTGAAGAGTGATTCTGAGCTGTCGAACAGGTGTTCAGGGGTTTTTCTTCATTACGGTGAGAATTATTCGGTTATCAACTGTAGAATTCTTTCTTGGCCTACCAGGCCCTTTGCGATTACTGAGCTCAACAGTGCTTTCGTTCTTCTCAATGCTGTTCCAAACAAGTGATTTTGGTAAGCCTATGGTTTGGCCTATGCATTTGAGTTTTTTCTTCTTCTTATTTCTCAGCCTCATAATGTCTTCCTTAAGTTCATTGGCACATCTTTGGTCATCATGTTGACAAATTCCAATAACAGACTCAGAAGGCTATTTAAAGCTTAGTATTAAGACTACATACGTACAGCTCTCTTATGATATAAAAAAGGAGCTGTATTTCTACATGGTGAAACCAAAATGTACAGAAACACCCTTTATAATAGCTGAACATCTGCACCACATGTGAACCACTGTAACCACTACAAAACAGGCCCAAGTCATGAAACATGTGGCTCTGTCCCAAACATTATGGCGCTCAAATATATATATATATATATATATATATATATATATATATATACACACACACACAAACACACACTCTCACACGCACATATACATGCACACACACACACTCACAATAACAGCAGCAAAATGACAGATTATAAATCAAAAGCAAAAATGCATCAGGAGAATATCTGAGGGAATAATGAGTTTATTTTCTGATGATTTCGAGGCTTCATTGCTCACCGTTCTGGGACTGCAGAGAGACAGGGCCACAATCTGACCCCGCCCAAAACCTTCCCATCATCCGCTGGCCATATAATCTAAGCGCACACAACGTGATAGATATCCCCATCCATTTCAGGATCTTTTGACCTCCCCCCTGCTTCTGATCTCGCTGCCGGAATCCTGAAATAATTTTCTGAAAATCTCTTCAATGTCTTCACCAACACCCAGAAAAAAAAACACAGTTGCTGGGCTTTAAAAAAAAAGGATCTCTGTTATTTCGTGTTGAGAATTTCTAATGATCCTTTTTTTCTCCTTGCGCTCTCAGAGACAAGCGAGTTCCGAGCCGCTCGTGACATTTTTGAAGGTGGATTTTGAGGGGTTTGACAGTCGCTCTTTGTCTTGCGCCTTAATTTGGAGGTGGTTTTGTATTCCCACTTCTGAATATTTTGCGCGACAATGCGGGATGCCAAATGCTGTATGCCCCCCCCCCCTCTCCCATTCCCGCTTCTCTAAAACCTAGCAGACATCTGCTTAATTAATGCTTCATATGCGAAGGCACATCTCAGCAGTTGCGCAAATTGTCTGCCGTTGTCTGTCTGTCTGACCGCATTCGCATACACAACGGTCCGCATCTATCTCAGCGCGGTTGGCGGTTGTAAAAGCATTTTACACAATAAGGTTCATGCAAAAAGAGTACCACTAATGTGCATAAGATATGCATGTTAATTCTCGAGGTGCAGTTATCTTCATTAGGCGTACCGGAAAGTTACAATTATGAAAATCACAGAGCGGGATGTTGTAAAATGGAGTCTTCATCAATTTCAGCCATTATAGTAGGAGACGAACAGTTCCAGAGAATTAAAAGAAGCGAGAATGAATTCATACACGACGGGTCCAAGGCTTGGAACGTTCGGCTGCAGGGTTTCTACGTGTCTCAGTGCCAGGGATCAGGAATGGTATCCTTATGGCGCATGAATTCATTGTTATTAGCTGAATAAAGGTTAGGACTGCCCGCGTGGATTGATCGGCAGGCTGAGACACGGGTCACATCCCCGGCTGCCTGGGTGAGATAACAGCCTGGCCGAGTGGAACCCGGTCGCTTTAAAGTGCGTAGCGCCTGCAATGGGCTGACTCAAGTCAGCTCAAAGGGTTCTGAGGGAAGGCATGCTCATGTCTGTCAGTCTGTCTGTGTGTTTCTGTCTGTGCGTACGCGTACCTTAACATTCTCCCCATCAATACCCGCGCCCCCCCCCCCCTCCCCCCCACACCCACCCACCCTTCCCGCCGCACACCCCACCCGCCACCCCTCAAGGCATTTCATCTGATTATGAGTACTTTGCGATCTGCGACAGCTTGACTGATGCCCCTCTTCCACGCGTAGAATTTTTTTTTTTTTACAGCACCTCCTCAGAGCTCAGCGAGACACCCAATTATGTGTCTGAGTCGGTAACCTTGAATTTACATCGCCATGGCAACGGAACCGGTCATGCATTATGGATTATCATTGAAATTCTACACCACCTACCTAACATAATAATGGGGCAGCCTGGGACTTAATCGAATCACCCGTTCTGTGTGTACGTGTGTGCATGTGCATGCATGTATGTGTTTGTTTGTGCGCCGTCGGTGTACGTGCATTTCTGTATGTATGTGCGCATGTGTGTGTGTGTGCGTACATATGTACATGCGAGCATGTGTGTGTGAGAGACATGTAGAGCGAGAGAGAGTGAGAGAGATACCAGCTCTTAGCTCTCAGTGTGTGATGCTCCTGGTTAAGGCATTGGGCCTGGCTGTGAAATCGGACCATCACTGTGAGGACACAGACAGATGATACTCTGCTCAGGTGCTCAGGACCAGGACTCCCAGCCTTTGCTAACTGGCTCTGCCTCTCGCTTTGTTCCGGTGTAAGGATGAGATGTAGCCTTTCATTTCTCTGCTACCCATGACTGGAATACCCTACGATCCTCTCTCCAACTCTCCAATCACAATACACCCATATCCTCCTTTAGAAGACTTTTACAGAACACATCTACTGATCAGTGCACCTGCTAGCTCCCCATCTCTTTTTCACTGTGCTTTGCCTACCATCCACTACGTGCACTGATTCAATGCGATTTTATTCTGTCTCTTGTTTTTTCCTTGACAATGCGCTATCTGCATCTAGTTTTGAAGCATCTTTTGTGTGAATTGTATGTATTCTTGCATTTCTGATGAGAATAAGAATTTGCTCTCAATCACTTTTACCTGCTTAAATAAAGGTTAAATTAAAACATAAATGAGATGATAGAGAGAATGTTATGAATGCATCTACAACTGAATTAATTAAATGAATGAATAAATGAATGAATAACCAAACAAACAAACGAGCGAACAAACAAATGAATAAATAAATAAATAAATAAATAAAGCTTGGTCTACCCTCTACCCATGACATGATATAACACTGCCAGCTCTCTGTGTGGGACTAATCTAATGCATTTTTCATCCCAGCATCCTCCTGTCCCTTACTGGTGTGCCCATGGTAATTCGGTCATAGCCAAAGTAATTTTTGCCTGTGTGTACCTTGGTGTATGAGAGGTACATGCATGGAAGGTTTACATTGGCTGCGACTGAATTGCCATGGACACAACAATAAGGGACAGGTTGAAAATTTTGAGTGGAAAAATGCATTACATCAATTGAATTTTATGACACTGCATTACTTTCTGAATATAATTGTGAAGGGGTACCTGCTTTTGATAGTTCTCTTTCTGAAAAAAGTTTACAGACTAATGAACAACAACTATCATATATCTATTACAACTTAAACTATTATATTTACTGTGAACTCACAAACAAGAGATCATTAATGCAAGCATTAGGGTCAGGCTTTGTGAACTGATCTTTTAATTCTAATTTTTTCAAGTTCTTCCATAAAATAAATTTGTTAAATTACATATATTTCTTAAGCACTCAAATGTTTTATGATTATTTCTTATTAGAAATGTAGATATTTGCAACAATAACATACTATATATTTTCATGATGAGCTATCATTTTTCAAATTATGTGTCATCATTTAAAAACATTTATAATGCTAAATACCCTTTATGTACTGTATCACACCCATGTAGTTTAAAGTGTGCCTATTTTTCAAATCCTTCCACATCCAAGTACTGATGAGCACCCCTTTCTAGATGGAAACCAATCAGGAACTTTTGGTCTCTTTCCGTCTTCCTTTCTGTTCCTGGTAAGGTGGAGAACGAACTGCCTCAAATTGTAACTTATCACCTTGGAAAAGCTCAGATTGAGTGCTTCTGTCACATAAAGGAAATATGTTAGAGGATTTATGACGGCAATGATCATTCAACTGCGTTCCCATCAGAATTCTGTCACAGTAACCTGTGTGCCAGAGCCATTAAAATTAGACACTATCACTAAAAAGAGATCATAGCATAATTTACTGTATAGCCCTTCGTCTACTATACCATTGTACTAATAGTATTTTACTCTACTGATTGTCCTGCAAGCAATAATAATAATAATAATAATAATAATAATAATAATAATAATAATAATAAGAAGAAGAAGAAGAAGAAGAAGAAGAAGAAGAATAGAAATGACTGACTAGTAAAATGCAGTGGATATACAGTATGCATGATCATACTCAAAATATGTGTTTGTACTATGCAGTTGTTTCTAATTTTTCCAAGCATTTTTTCATGATCAGTGTTTGTAAATATAATTGTATAAATGCACTGCAAATAAAATGCATATC
The DNA here is from genome assembly GCF_013347855.1 of Anguilla anguilla. Classification (NCBI taxonomy): domain Eukaryota; kingdom Metazoa; phylum Chordata; class Actinopteri; order Anguilliformes; family Anguillidae; genus Anguilla; species Anguilla anguilla. The sequence continues at coordinate 46,343,659 of NC_049206.1, read as the reverse complement.
AGTGTTGACATCAGAGCAAATTAGACAAGAGAAGATGACTTTAAAATTGAGACCTTACTGCTATCAGTCAGGGAAGATATAGAAATAAAGCCCATTAGTACCATTTGTACTGATAGCAGACTCTGTGTTTATTTGTTGTGTTTTCTTGTTTGCCTTACTTTCAGTGTTAGATAGTGCTAAAAGATGCAGTGAGATGAATTTCAACACTCTTGCAATAGCTGCAAGCTCCAGCAAAAATAAATAAATAAATAAAATAAAAATAAATCTATATGCGGAAGGAATTTGAATTTTCTTATTTTGACTGTTTTTATTTAACCACCACTGCATCCTCACCCAAACTCGAGAGGGGCCCAAAGGTATGCTATCTTCAGGTCAGGTATCAGGCCAATTTTGAGCTCTGTGATGTAGGGTCAGATTGGCTATGGGACACACCGCAATATTTTATTTTGTGTTGTATGGTGTTGTTGGCTTGCTATTTCAGTGATTGGCCTCTATCGGGTTTGGGCTTAAAAATTAGGCTACAGCTGGTCAGGCTGGTTTGGGTTGGCCATAAAGATCAGGCTTAGACATCTACTTCAAAGCTAAGCAAAAACTGGATAATAAGTATAAAAAAAATATATAAAAAATGTCTGCGCTTGATGCTGCTACAGTTCTAATTTGATCTGCAAGGTGTGTATGTGTGTGTGCGCGCGCATGTGTCAACATCTGTTATGCTCACAATCTGCCATTGGAAGTGTTTTAAATTTGCGCTTGGCTACAGCAGCAGCACAATCACGAGAAAACCACACATGGCAATAATGAGACCTTTCTCTCTGAGTGTGTGTCATCACAGTGTGGGCCCACTACAAAACAGCATTGATTAACTCCAGGGCACCTATTTGTTTTCATCATCTGAACGTAACCTTTAGAAAAGAGAAAAAAAATGTCCTTGATGCTACTTTGTGCTTTCTGATTGAACTCTGGCCATGCCTATCACAACATGCTTTATTGAATCCTAAGACAAGGTTTGGCTGTGGAGGAATTTCACAGCCTGGTCACATTTAAGGTCATGGCTTTGTTTGTCATACCATTTGTTATCATTAATCCCCGCATTTATGGCCACTGCTATATTATTAAAAGGCCTAGAGCTCTCTAAATATTTTAGTTTGGTTGCAATGCCATATGAAATATGAATTTAGTCTCGTTCAGGGTCCCTCTGAGGAGTTAAGGATAAGAGGTGTTGGAGGCCAGGCAGAGAATCTAGGAAACTCACATGACAGTGACCTTGGGTAACCTGTCTATATTCAACATCCTGGTAACTTTGCTCTGCTTGGCAATGAAGGTCATGTAAAGCCTGTCGTGTTTACCTCTGTTGAAAGTGTGAGGACCTTGAGGACAGGAACAAAGTTCGGTGTTTAGTTACATGTGTATAAGAAATTGTGACAATATAAATTTCTTATTTTAGATTTTAAAACATTTCCTGATGATATATTTGACTTTTGATTAACAATATAGGCAATGCTTTAAACATGAATATGTTTAATTACTTTCTGTCTATGGCTTACAACCTCTATATATCAGTTATGATACATCAGGTTTATGCAACAAACATTTTAAACAATACAGTTAAAACAGGTCATGAGTGATCCCACTTTCTATGAAAATATATAAACACATGATCATATCTGAGCATACAGTGGTTGGTCAAGTAAATCCTATTGTCTAACTTACTGGAATTGTGAATATTTTAATGACATGTTATTAGTGATGTATTTAATTGCGTATGCCAGACAGTAGTGTATACGTAGATCTTTACTGTACTGGTGCTGCACACCCACACCTAATCCACATGTCCAATATAGCCTGGCTGTATTCCCAAGTCAAATCACACAAAGTTGAAAAAACCGTGATCACAACCAGTTATATCACAGTGATGACGGTTGCTTCCATTGAATATTGGCTAGAGATCTTTCAAAGCAACTCATATTATCTATTTATCAAACTAATATCAACACATGCTACACCAAAAGAGAAAATACAACAGCACTCCCATTGTCCCATTCATTCCGTTACAAGCCTCCCTCTGAAAAGAGTGGGTTATCTGTCTTTGTAAAGCAGGGAAATACATGCCATTACTCAAATAAAAGGAATCAGTGTTGCTCGTGACATGTATGAACATTCTGTTCTCTATGCATTCAGCTACGCACCTACACACGAGGGCACCGGAACTGTGAAACACAAGGAGAGGCCTATTTCCCATAGCAACCAAACGCATGACCCGGCATAACACGGTGTACTTTTCAGTCAGGAGAATTTTGTGAGACAAATGTCATTAGCTCATTCCAAATGGTTTGCGAATAAGACTAATGCGATCTCAATGGAATTACTGAGGAAACAGGGGAAGTTACCGTTTCCCTCTGTGATTTAACCCTTTGTAAAACCCAGTTTTGTGCCGAAGAACTTTGTTAGTTTTTTAATTCTCAAATGGACAAAAACATACTCAAACGCAAGTGTGAATTCAAATTTTCTGCGGCGTGTCCCCAAACCGCATGTCAACATATGGTATGCGCTGCCTATGAAGCTTTTCACGTGCGCCCAAAGCACAGGAATGCTCATTTGTTTGCACTTAGAATGCAGACACTAGGGCCAAATGTGAAACCCAAGTGAATTGGAGGCACTCATTTACCTTCTGTTGCCATTCAATATTCTGAAGGAAAAGCATTCTGCACAGGAGGTGCAGTAGTCAACACATGGCAGATGGTAAGTTACATTTGTGATCCTACAATAAATCCATTGGATAATAGGGAAAAAAAAACGTACATGGCTGGTTGAGGAACACACCCCCGCATTTCCCCCATTACCAAATGGCGTGTTTGCATGCTAAATGCAAGTTTGTGCTTTTGTCTTCACAGTTTGGCAACTTCAGCCATCACCATTAACTCACCAATGGATGATTTGAACAAAATGTCTGCATGTGCATACATATGCTGTTCAAGGAATGGGCGTAAAGTTGGGGGGGGGGGATCTGTGAAACCTGTGATCATAGTTAACCTAATTTCATTATGACACATTTCTTTCTCCCATTGACCTTACTCAATGTCAATTACAACCCAGTTCATCGGCTCTGATATTACAATTAAAGTAAACATATTAACTCATTAGCCGTTGTAGACATTATCCACAAAATGAAATTTAAACATTTATGAGTAACAAGAAATGGAAAGTGTATTTGAGTTCCACAGTACGGCAAACATCAATGAAAGCATTTTGCATTTACTGCATGAAGGTTAACTATTTTACTATGATACACCGTTATATAACATAGTGTACCAACTATTTTACCATAGTCTCTCCATTGGGAATGATACCAGTTCCCTTGTTTCCTTTCCTGAGAGTAAGAAAGATTCCTCTAACCATTGAGGAAGACACCCTATAAATCATGTATAACACATGATTACTGACCACAGCTTTGAACCTGGGGTAAGCTCCCAGTTCAAACTGATTCGGTCAGGACTGTTTGGATAAATTGGAAAAAGTGGATAAAATCCCTGAGCAGATATCTTCCCTATCTTCAATACCCTTCTTCTACTGCCTGCTCTTCTTTTCTGCCATTTCTCAGATCTCTGAACTTTTGCACTAGAGAAGCCAGACCAAGCCTTTTTGATGATAAAGAGCTGCTGTCTATCACAAGTGAACATTTGTCAGAAGCAACAAGCCCTCAGAGACCCACCCTGCTGAAGCATTTCTCTCTGGAGGTAGACTTTGCTGAATTCTGGGGGGAAAAAAACCAGGAAAGTGGCTCAGCTCAAAAAACTAGAACTGATCATATTATGTGTGTTTTCAGCAGGGGAATTGAACTTGTAACATACTGGCTAGCGGGCCAATATCTTAACCACTACAGGACACTGTTGCCCCAGTGGCGTGAGGCATTGCAATGAGCTGATTTTGTGATGAATGATAGACCATGGGTGCTATCTGTTACCCCAATATATGTTATGGCTTGCAATGTTTTTAATGGCTGCAAGTTGCCCTCTCTCAGTGTTGAGAAACCGTTGATGATTTACGGCTGATACTGTTTCTGTTGTTGGTGTGTTTGTGTGATATCAGCGAAATGTTTGACAAAAGAGCTCCTTCCTGTAGTAAATAATGCGCTGAGAGAAGAGGCCATTACCAGTAATATATTATGATATAGAGGTTGTAAGATACTTTACTGCTCTGGAACCCTGTTTATTACATTTGAAAGTGGGCTGTCTCACACCTTTGGCATCCGTAGGTACCAAAATTAAGTTGTCGATAAAAAAAGAAAAGCTGTGTTCTCAGGTTTTCCCATAGCACACAGTTGTGTTACTTTGGTAGCTCATTATTTAATGTGGAAAATTTAGGAGGTAGATAAAGCAAGAACAGGCAACCCTGCCTTTTCTCTATAGCTTCTCTTCAGCATTCTGAAATCACAACTTACACCTCACGCTAGTGGATGGTATATTTTCAAGCAAAATAGTTTTGTGAAGAGGCCACCATCTTGCTTCTTCTGCTCTAGTGAGGAAGAGAAGTTGATCTCTATGGTCTGGAGAACCCATGCTTTAGTACAGTGAGGCATGGTGGTAGAGGGCCAAAGTGACTGGAGTACTGGATCTGATGCCACAGACTTTGACAGTAGGAGCCTAGATCTAATTATGTTTTCTTTCCTTTTTTTTAAGATCAGGATGCAGATTTGTAGGATGGTCTGCATATGGGGTCTTTTAAATTGGTGAGGTGTGTCAACAGAGCACTGGCTTGCTTATGTCTACAGGCCGTATTGGCTGGCATCGGTCTGTTTGCGGGATGCACCGAGAAGCAAATAAATAGACACATGCACAGAATAAAGAAGGTCCTCAGTAATTAAGTGTAATGCAGAACACCTTGCGGAGAAAGCACGAATAAATGAGGCCTGCTCTCCGATTGAACGCCACGTTATTGGGGGTGACACATTCTAAACAGCACTTGTCAAACAATTAACAGCAGTGACGTACCCAGATGAGCAAGTGATGAATTTGGCTGTCTGAATCTATTTCTACGCTTACAATTTGAAAACTGAGACGCGGGATATTTCGCTTTCTGCTAGATTAGCGTCAGACTCCGCGGGGCCGGCGCTGACAGTCTCAAAAGCGCTCTCCCTCGTCTCGTTAAAATATTTTGAAGGTGCAAATTATCTCTTGACGTGTCACTTCTGAGAGCAAGCGGAGAGGCTGCAGTTTTGTGAAATGACTGTAAACGTCCTCCATTTCGGTGTGGAGACACAGGCGAGAGGAACCGAGAGAAACGGGACTCTGATGAAGTGCTGTCTAAATGTATTCCACACACATGGACTGGAATGGTCTTAATGGTACTGAAACCGGATCAGAGATAAGAGCTACGTCTGAGAGAGGGTGAAGTGGAAATACAGAGCGCTCGGCAGATTTTCGCTCCCGAAATAAAATCTCTAACAGTGTTCGTGCATTTGCAACACTGCTTTTTTAATATACACCTTGTTTCAGAGAAACGAGAGGAGAGAGATTTCAGAAATTGTAATTATAACACATTATAATCCGTATTCATATACGTATGTATTGACTAGAAACTTATTACTTTTTCACCTGTTTTATTTGTGCCACAAATGAGAAAAGCAGGCCATGGGTAAAAGTCACTCGCATAATTTGCTCCATGATAGGTTGATGTGACTTGTACAGACACAACAAAAATAAAAAATCATTATGCTATACAGTGTAGTGAAGGGATTCATAAACCGTAGTTTATACTGACCAAACCCAAATACTATTGGGTAATATAAGCGTACACATTTTTCCCAGGATAGAAATAATATTATTATTTAACTGTATTTTACTCTTGATGACGCAGATGTATATTTGTGACTCATAGTCTATAATTAATTAGTGATATTTTTACCTTTCCTACATAATCATGCAAAATGAATGTTTTTCATCTTCTGTAGCAATACATCAAACAGTATGCTTTTCATAATATATTTTGCACCAGTAGCCTAACTGATAATACACGGTTAAATTCCAAGTGTTGTGTAATTGCATCCATAAAACCTGACAAAACAGGGTAAGGAATCCACAGCCAGTATGGCATTATTGGAAATAATTAGCTCTTTCAGCGATCACAGCTAAAGGACAAGTATACTTGTCATTGCTGGTAACCACAAAATAAAACTTGTCTCATACTTTTTGCAGTCCAGGATGGTGCAACACTTCCTCAAAATTATTTGTTAAATTTGTCAGTGAGTGACTGAAAAACGCTGTTCATTTGATGTGACAACTTCCAAGAGTAATAAGATTGCTGCGGGGGGTGCTTCTAGCAACAACATCAAGTCATTTTCCCGTTTGCTAGAAGTGAAGAACCTTAAATATTTTGCCTTACAATCTCAAGCAGACAAAAGTCAATGAAATTATCTGAGTTCAGCATGATGCAATCCTGGGGGTCCTGTGGAGTTCAGGTAAATTCAGAAAAACTCAATTTCTTCCTTCCTGAATATCATCCATTTTGACTTTCATGCCTCTTCCCTGTCAGGCAGGCTGAGAGATTGCTTGCTGGAGATTTCTTACTGAAAACAAAGTGTGTCCGTCTAAAAGGGCACTTAATATAATACGTCCTATTTTATGATGTAAAATTTGATCTATAGTCTATAGGATCCTCAAGCGGTATGCCCTTCATGCATCCTGCCTCTATTCTGCCATTGTACTCAGGAACACAACCACCAAACCACAATCTATGTATTGTGTTTGTACTGTATCTTCTGATAATGTTTTCAACAATTGCATTTGTTTGCAAATCAAAGTTTGGGATAAATGTTAATTGAATTTTGATTGAAATCAGATCCGACCTTTTAATGATAAAATAACACTCAGATTTGTTATGATATGTCTGTGTGTTACTGCTAGCCAGTCACTGGGGAGTCAGAAAATGCATACAGTATAATTGTGCTACATACTATTCATTCAGAATGCATACATATCAAATTCTGTCACTGAACTGTGTTCTGTATCATGTAGAATGTGTTTTCAGGAAACTGAAACTTTCACAAAGTTCAGTGGATACTGTAGGGATTACCTTTAAATCACTTGAGAAGAAATCTATATGGTTCAAGCAGAAGCCATGAAAATCCCATTTCTTGCCCTTTCCATAGCCTTGCAAGATCAAGTGACTCACTCCCTCAAACTGACTAGCCTTTGCAATTATAAACATTCTTTCTTTTTTTCAGCCACATGCAGTTTATTGTATTTCTTTTAAAAGTAGGCATCAGGGGCAATGTAAGGTCAGCTTAAAGTTTGCGGAAATAAGTGCCATGTTGCACAATGAAAGAAGAAAGAGAAGTTTTGCTGCGGAGATATGGAACTGCTTAAAGTTACATTAAATTTGGGAAAAAACTGAAGAAATAGGGGATTTCTGGAAGTAAAAACATAAATGACGTCTATTAAATCTTTAAATCTTTATTAAATCGTTAAGTTTTTTAGCAGTCATCACACCCTGTATCCTTTTCCTGGCTAATGTTGTGAGCTGAACAGGACTTGTTGATACTTGATACTTGGTTGGGAGAAAGCTTCGTAGGGAAAACTCGGTCGCAGCTGGAAGTGGTGATGGAAAGATCATTTTCACTGTGGGAAAAGCAGGAAGCTAATTCCCCTGTGCAGCTACAGGGATACTATGCTGTAGCTGACGCTATCATTAGGAAGAGATGTTAAACCAGCCTGACTCACCGCCGTCATTCAGGACACTATGCTTAAATGTAGGGTCCGGATGTGCTGGCTAAATTCCAAACCTGACTCTCAGTATGGCCGTCTAATCATCTGCCAGTTTAATTTGCGCCGTACACATCCTTCTTTCCACCCCAGTTAATGTGTGACAAAAAATAAGTCCTGTGTTATGAGATCCTGACTGAAATGTAAGTCAACATGTAAATCAACATGCTAATATTAAAAATAGGTGAAGAATAAATGAATTCTATATATCATCTTAAAATGTAGCAATAAAATAAGTTACAACATCACACATGTAAATGTGGGCACCATACGTTTGAGTACTGTAATCATATCTTTTGCAACCATAAGTTTGAACTGGTGTCTGTGATTACAACAAAATGACTAAAATCATGGTTTACACAATATTTTATGGAAATATTGTTATATTTGAGAACTGTGAATCACGGCGATGGACTGGGATCAACAATGAAAATGCTTGTATTAACTATTATGATGACTAGCCTTACTGTTAACTCACTTCACATTACTTTTTGAGTACAATCCGTATAGAGTCTGAAATCATAAAACACTGTCCTATAGAAGACGCTAATTCTCTTTTGGATTGATCTGCTTTCCTTTTGAAGGTTTACATTCATTTTTATGAAGGAATTTCTGTGGTCCTGTGGGACAGTATTGTAACGGCATTCACTCTGAATGATGTGTGCAAGATGTGCTTTGGGGATTCTGAGAAACGTTGAGTCCTCGCCTGGCCCCTGATACTCTAATGCAGTTCAAAAGGAATCGCAGCTCGGCTCTAATCTCTTGCAGTAGCAAGAAACCGTGCGTCAGTCGTTGATTGAGGGCCAATTAAGCAATTAATGACGACAGCCGCCGCAGCTAACCCTGAATGATTTCATTTCAGATAGCACTGAGGTTACGTATCTATTTAGCTTCTCAGTCACAAGTAATGTAGAAGGGGAATGGCATGGCAGGTATTTGTGATTTAGAAGTCGGTTTTGCACAGAAGGCATGAGCTGAGGAGTCCAGATGGAGACTACACAAGGACACAAGCTGAGATTTCTAAAATCTAAATCCCAAAGTATGACAAAGTGGTGAACAAAAATGGAGAGATAAATAAATGCTACGGCAAAGTGATAGAACTCTACATATCTATATGCTGCTCATCACAGTAGTCATTGCATACACATTTTGGTTGCATTTTAACACCATTAACTGATGTTTGTCTAGATTAATGATAGTGAATATCTGAAACTAAGGGAAAGAGCGTATGCATCCTTTAGTATACGTGTAAAGAGAATTTGGTGTGTTCAAATGTACTATTCAAATTTACTGTTTAAATGTGATTCCTTATTTTCATACAGCAAATACCAAGCTCAAAGTCGCAGCTGTAAACTACATTTAAATTAACCTACTTTTAACCTACTACTTTTTCTTGAAAGTTAACATTGACTGGTGTTCAGTTAAGATGCAGAGTTTAAGTGGCCAATAGAAAGTCCCTTCAAAAGCAAATGTACTTTTGTGAATGCAAGTTTTCCCTTAAATGTTTGAAATAAATCTGGAGACCCTAGGATCAAGGTGAAATCATACCTATTTGGACTCACACTATTGAGCCACTGAACTCTAATTGAGACTCAAATCACATTTAAACCAATATTGGGAAAGTTTCATTAAAAAAAAAAAAAAAAATCTCTCTACTGGAAAGAAATCTTGGCAATACAAGATTTCTCTGTGAGATGATATGGAAGAATACATTATGTGGCTTCTGGGACAGCTAAGATTGAGCACCAATTCATAGATTAATTCATTTTATGAACTGAGTCTCTGAAATTTGAAATAGCATATCGAGATGTAAAATGCAAAGGTATTAATTGGATTAACCTTTCATTATTAGCCTTTATATTTAGGCAAGCGGTATGAAACTGTGTTGAGGGTTCTCTAGCTGTATTGAAGGTTCACTAGCAGAAAATGGGAAGCAAGACCCCAATTGCTGGCATATAAAGGTTGATAAGCATTCCTCCGCATTTCATAGGCACCCTAGTCAAATAATGAAAAAGTTCCAATTTTTGTAAAAGTTAAAACTCAAGAGACATTTTAAGACAGTTTTTCTCTCACCATGCAACCATCAGAGATGTGAGACCACATGACAATGTGTGATTTAAGACAGAGCCTCAGATCATTCACTTCCAATGTGGCTCAGTCCCATTGGTGGACTGTGATTCTTTCAATTTAAATCTTTCAGCTCATAGTTTGCTAATTATAACTGAGGGCCAAGACTTGAAGCAAGTGGCTAGAAAGACAACGTCAACATATCCAGTCAAGTGATAATTCATTTTCAGTTATGATTAAAGATAAAATTGTGCCTCTGTGACCTATACACAGTACTTCTTTTGTACTTTTAATTTAGAGCACTTTTTTTGATAATACTTCCTAGTACTGAGGCAGACCTGTGGAGGAGAGGAGAAAAATATTGAAAGACTAAAGACAGAGTGACAAGAGGACAAGAGGACAGTGTAAGGAACAAGATTACTGTTATTATTGGCCGTGCAGAGGAGGAAGTCAGAAATATCAAGTAGACACTTGAGAGGAAAGAAATTGACAGGTTAAGCAGACAAAAAGGTCAATAACTTGAACACAGGTAGGACATCAAATCTTAGCTTTTGCTATCATAGCTAGATTTTCATTGGATCACAAGAAATCAAAGTCAAATGCATTAAGACTCCCACAACCCCCTTTTCACTTTCATCTTCACTGACTGTCTTTTTTGTTTGAAGATGCATGGAGAAAAGGTTTATAAGGACTCTGAATCTGAGCTTCGGTAAATCCTCGTTCATGCAATATGATTGGTTCATGAGGCAAGGCTACTCTGAATATGTGAAGAAACTGCTGTCAATCTCTGTCTACAGCAAGTTTCAAAAGCCGACACCATCCTGAACTGCATCGTGAAATGTGACCGTTAAAAATAATTCAAATTACTCCATTGATGTTCACATCACAGAGAAAATTTAAACATTTTTTCTCAATTTTGCTTTCATATAAATTCATGCTATTTGGTTTTATTATTCTAGAATAATATAGAAATAGTCTTAAAGCAACCATGCTAATATAAGTGCATGAACCAGTCATTTTTGCAACTCTGATCTCCAGTATTAGTATATGATTAGAAAAAGCGTATCAAATCTGACCAATTATGGGACAGAATTATATCTTTCCCCAGCAGCTGGGAATAGTCTGCCTGCAATTTACTACATGTGGTCGAAATCTGTCCATTTTGGAAAATAAAAATGACATATTCTCCAGTTATCTCGCATCTGACAGGAGCCTGGCAAGAGGATGGTACATGTAGGAGGGACAGAAACGACATTCATCTGTCTGCTTTCCTCTTCTCCATCCCTTGCTTTCCTATTCTTTTCCTCCTTTCTGGAGGAAAACAGACGAATGCGGGACGGAAAACTGTTGGTGACAGGAATCTCCTGCCATTGCTAATTAAGAACTCATCACAAACTTTTCTCTCTCAACAGTCGCGCTAGACTATAGGATGAAGCCATCTTTTTCTTCTGAATTTTTTATGCTATATTACCCACACATTTAATGAGGAAAAAGCTCATCTTCTTGAAAAATCTGTCTGACACCCAACTGGTTTTTATAGACTACATTAGCAATCATTAATATGTTTCTCCAACTATACATTAAATGGGATTTTAAATATACATTAAATGGACCATTGTCAGTGAAAATCTTTTGAAAATGTAAAAAGAAAAATACGTTTTTTTTTGTTGTTTTGCAGTTAAAAATTTGGCTGACAAAATAAAATGCTCCCCAGTTGGCTAAGGACACATTTTCTTGCATAAGTAGATCAGTATTCTCAACGAAAATAAAAGGCTGCAGTTAGTTAGGCGAAGTGTTTTTACATTTTCAAGTTCTGCAAGTTGAAATAAAATACTGTCATTTCTGTAAAAACCATTAAGGAGGAAACAAAAGAACTGAGTGAAGCTGTCAAAAAATCTAATCGTAAAGCTCCGCACGGAGAGTCGAGTGTAAGACGGTCTTGGCAAAAGTGCTAAAGAGGGAATGAGGGAGCGGGGGAGACCCCCCTCCTCGTCCCACGGTTTGTGACACACGACACTGAGCTCGGGGGTAGCGAGGGGGGGTGGGGCGGGGGAACCGCAAGGAGTCTCTCTCTGTATTTGTCTTGATTGTGCAAACAGGGCTAGCCTTCAGGGCCCTTCTCTTAGGGCCGTGATTAACCCCCCCCGGGTCGCAGGCCAGCTTTCTAATTCGCGTCCCTCACAAAAGCCTAATAATTGCTTCGCTAGCGTGGGGGTGGGAATGGGTGGGGGGGGGGGGGGCGTGGATGGGCGGTGGTGGTGGTGGTAAGATAGAGGTGGAGGGGGAGGGTGGAGGGGGGCTGCCCACACCCACGCCCACAGAAAAGGAGAGGAGTCAGATGCCAGATAGAGAGAGGGGAACAGATGGAGCTTCATAAACCCTGAAAGCAGCGGGGCCGGGGACCCGCCGCGGTCGCCCGAGCGGCCGGGCCGCAATTACCGCCCCGCTCTGGGCTCATTGTCAATTAGAGCGGCGGTTGAGGGGAGCGGCAGCTGGGACAGATGGCGGGGGGTCCGGCGGGGGCCGGCGAGCGGGGACGGGGGGGGGGGGCCCGACCCCCCTCCAGAGGCCGGCGACGGCGCGCTAGCTAGGCCGCGACCCGCGACCCGCGACCCTCAGCCGCGGCGACCGGCGGGAGGCGGGGCTCCCCCTCCCCGTCGGGGCGCGACCAGTCGTTTCCCGAGAATAAAGAAATAATAAATAAATGAATACTCAGGGAGAAAAAAAAAAAGAAAAAGGAAAAGGCCGTAAACCCCCTGTTCCTTATGCATGCTGCTCCTGAGTGCGTCCGCGCTGCTTCAGCTATCCGGCTTTATTGCGGAGGGACGGGGTTTAGCCGCAGCTGCGGATGGTGGAATCACAACAATATGAAAGCAGGTCTAACACGGATACGGGCTTCCTTTCTCGGTGTCCTGCGGGCATTGAGGCTGTCAATTACCATAATGCCTCTGCTTTCACAAGGACGGGGCTTTTTAGCATGCAGCGAATGCTGCTCCGTGGCGGTGCACTATTGCACATGTTACTAGTTCTGGGAAATAAGCAATGTTTTGCCAAATATCATTTGACAGAAAGAGAGAGATCCTTTGTGAGATTTTGAAAAGGCCAGCGAAGGATGTACTTGTAATGAGAGGTTCGAAACAGCACTCTGAGACTGTTTTTATCAAAATATATTTCACTAATCGAATGCTCTGTACTGACTTAATAGGATAGGAGATGTAGATAATATGTTCATGTGTGAGATTAATCTCCACTAGCACAATATAGTGCACATAAATGCTGTCTATTCCTAAGAGGGTGATACAGCATTTAATAACAGTTTTCGCAATGTGGCAGGGTATGGCTAATAAGATCTTAATACAAAGAAAAGGGCAAACTCCATGTTCAAGAGATGTGGATCACTTCCGTGTTGCACACTCACACAGTGCTGAAGAAAAGGCTAAAGTTGTGTGACATAACATTGCTTTAAAACTAAATCTTGAGCTTTAATCTTCAGAATTTCAGATGGACAGATTTTGGTCTTCTCTTTGCACAGATTTGAGATTGGCTGGACAGGAGTTTCTCGAAAGCACAGCAGATTGGCGAGCTCCTTGGACGTCTCCCAGACGGATCCCCTCCATTCAGACTGGGGCTCTTCAGCAAACCATTCATCATGGGACGGAGGATAAAGGGTGTGTGTGTGTGCGTGTGTGTGTGTGTGTGCGCGTTGCTGTTGGCTTTCTCACCCACCCCCCCCCCCCACCCACCCACTCCCCCACCCACTCCCCAAGCTTGCAGATGGAAATCTGAGCTTCTGTTTCAGTGATGAAGCAGCATCCCCTCAAACCACTGCAGACCCCGCAATGGGTCCTCCTTCACTCTGGGGGCCCTTCAGCAGGGACGTCCCCTCCCACCCTGTTAGGGGATGGGGCCCTGTGTCTGGCTGCAGCTGATAATGTGTGTGTGTGTGTGTGTGTGTGTGTGGGAGGGGGGCATTCAAGCCTCCATCTGCCGCACGAAGGCCTGGAGCAGAGCAGAGGTCACCGTTCATAACAATACCCATAAGCCATGCTGACAGCTCTGTCACAGGAAGGTGCTGGGGGGCTGTGTCACTAGGGCAGACTGAACAATGCCGCTTTCTCATTGGTTAACGGGATCGACGGCAATTCGACACTTTACAAGAATCGGATCACAACTCCTGGGTTACCTTACTTTAAAATGAAAAAAGGATTTATATTTAAGTGCACAATACATGGGATCTTTCTCTCTCTTGTATTTCTCCTGTCAGAAAAATGGCAAGCTATGAGAATATCTTTCAGTTCTCTTTAAATTAGAAAGCTCACATCTAAGTAAGTGAGCACTGTTCGTAGACTATGACATTACAAGAGTTTCAATTTCAAGTAATAGTCTAGTTTTCAGGCATGATGCGTTTATCATTTAAAATATCTAAAAGCCTGTACTTTCAGTACTGTGGATATATCATTAGTGTGTTTCTCATTCTGTCTTTCATTTGTTCCATTTTAATATGGCTTTAAAGTAAATATTTGTGATTATACTGTACCACCTGAACTTGATCATTTACATAAAAAATGAACAATTGTTATGACTGTACTGAACCTAACAGGCAGCATATCCTCTGTTGTTGTTGAAAAGCTTGTTGGCCATGGATTCTGTAACATGTTTATCTTTGACAGTTAGAATATCAGTCTCCATCCTGAGACCGCAAGCAGAACCTCCTCTTCCTTCTCCTCCTCCTCCTCCAACGTCCTTTTCCTTTTCACCGCATGCTGCCTGCTCCCAGTTGTTTGTCTTTAAACTCACTTAATCTTATCCCGGGCTGTCAAGGAACGTCCCCTTGCAATCTGCTGTTTTTTCCCCCCCTCCCTCCCTCTCTCTCTCCCCTCTACTTTTTAATCTGATTCGTTAAGGATTTAATTAAACCTGTTACAAAAGAAAACAGTCTGCAAGATAGCCGCTAATCCTCCCGTTTGTTTGCGTCCTCGGACTGAGTCTCTATCCAGCTGCACACGACCAGCAGAAGCGCTAGCCCTGGGCTTAGACAAACGGTGACAGATCCTGGCCAGGTTCGGCCATGTTGCTCTTCACCAGGCCGACTGGCAACGCGAGACAGGTCTGCGGGAGCGCCGCGGAGCCTGAAATACGCTCGTTAAGGGGGCCCACGTGTGGGCAGGGACGCCTAATTGCTTCGCTTTTTACGTTATCCGAATTGGCCGCTGAGGTTAAACTGGGCGTCTGTGCGTCTGTCTCTCTCTCCTCTCTCTCTCTCTCTCTCTCTCTCTCTCTGTGCTTCTCACACGCATGGACACACACATGCATATACGCACACAAACAGCGCACGCATGTTGGCCACTGTGGTTGGACTGGGCATCTGTCTGCGGCTTTTCCAGCTATCCATAAAATCATGCGCCGCATGTAATTATAGACACAGAATAGAATGTCTTTATTTCTTGCTTTGCAGTCTGACTACTCCTGCTCTCTTGTTTTACGGTTTCTCTTGCTCTCACTTTTTCTCTGACTCTCTCTCTTTTCTGTCTCTCTCTCTCTCTCTCTCTCTCTTACACACACACACACAGGCACAGACTTCCCTAATCCCCAGACACAAAACACCGCCAGCCTCTGCCCAGTGTCTCTGCACAGCTGCCCCTGGTCTCCAGGCTTGTCTTGTTTGTTGAGCGAATCCGGGAGGAATTCAGCGGTGCGTAGGTTATAGGCAGAGAGAGAGAGAGAGAGAAAAAAGATGAATTATGTTTGCTCTCAGTTAACTGCTTTTATGTGGGTTGTTTTTGACTTTATGATTTTCCGCGGTCTCTCACACAGCAACATCTTAAACAACAGCATATTTCAGCCTGGGGGGGGCATAGGCCTGTTGTTCTCCCCAGCCCTCCTCATCCCCGCTGCTGGTTCATAATTATCCGCTCTCACACCGAGGGAAGCCAATAAGATCTCTATGACTCTCAGACCTCCTCGTCTGAGGATGATGCAATGCAGGACGCGTGTGTGGCTCCGATTCTAAGGGTATCGAATGAAATGTGGAGAACTGGACCGATAGCTCCTTCATTTCCATCCTGTCCAAGTGCCATAACGCAATTGACATTCTGTCTGCATTGAAAAGCACACGGTTATTTTGGTTAGATTTGAGGACCGGGATTGTACACCCCGTCCTCCAGTAATCACATTTGGCTGTCCAAACATTCGAACAGATTGCCTTTTGTCTTCATATAATTCCGAATGACCTCAGCTCTTTCCTGGAAATAAATAAATCCTTACATACAGGACATTGGTGAGTGTCATATTATATCCTGACTGTTATAGTAGTTCAGTTTTAATTGGCTGCAGCATTATCCAGAGTGGGAGGGCAGTGAGCAGGATATTCTATGTTTCTAGGTACAGTAGCTTCTTCTCTGACTGATTGGATGTTTGAAGTTTGCCTGCATCAGTTGCACTGGTTGTGCAATCCTCCAATGCAGAAATCACACCGCACAGCTGGTATACTGTATAGTGAAATAAAATTAAGAACCAGACAGCTGTATTTATTCATTTAGTATGAGTACTATGGTACACCTTCCTGAATGTATGAAGAATTACAGCAATGTAATCCAGCTGACAATTACAACAGCATTCTTCAAATTAGTACTGGATGAAAAGATGTGTGTGTCGGGCGGACACTATAGTGCACAAATCTGAAAACGCTCCTCATCTGGCCATTTTCGGATGCATGCACAGAGGTGTTCTTGTCCAGACACTCAGCGTAAATTAGCGGACGTGGCCGTCCGCCTCTCAGGACGCGCTGTAAAATTTCAGGGCGTGCAGCGTCCATGAATTAATCGGGAATATCCGAGTCCAGAAATCCCCAATCACAGGCATGTGCTGGGAGTGCACAGAACTTTCTGGAAACACATGTGTCGACATGGGAATCTACCACTCGCAACCGACACACCCCAAATTTCACTGAAACTTAGCAGCTCGGATAAATTCCAGACTCCGCTCTGTTCATGCAGCGAAGGGAATAAAAAGGAATTGGGATAAAGGAAAAAAACTGGCATAAAAAATGAGAAAATCAGTTGTCAAACCACAGCCTGAGAAACATTCCGGCTTGAAAGCCTAATAAATACATATAAAATCCGGGTTGTTATGGCTGATGTGACAATTCCTCTCTTCCTGAAGTGCATGGACCTCCCACAGTCGCACTGTTTCCTTTTTACGAGGGGGTTGTTAACAACACTCTGGTGCAGATTTCCTCTATACAACCTCCCGGTGCAGGTTTCCTGTTCTAAAGCGACAGTCGTCTTTGGCAGCAGTCTGTTGTGTACATGTGCGAGAGATATCGTTCAAAATGTACTTTTCTCTTTGTTATTCAAAGGCATGTTCTACCGTTAATTCATTTATCTTCTGCTAAAGAGCCACTACTATGTATCTTTCCTAGTAAGTTGCATTAATTCCCCTTCTTAAAGATTTCTACCAATTACCACCATGCACCTCCAGGAAAAGTCTCACAGTCTTAAACATTCTACAAAAGTAGCAGGCAAAGCTTTCTTAATTTTATTATAATGATATTTTGTGGTGAATTAAAAGCTCTGATTAATTGGATATAATTTTAAAGATAAGGGCTTACGAATGGATTATGAATTCGCCTTTGGACTATGACTGAAATGTTCATTTTTGTCTGAAGTTTCAGGTTAAAAAAAAGAGTAACGTGTCCAAAAATTCTTGTTGAAGCATTTAATGCATTAAAAACCCAAGAAGTTATTTTGACTAATTATTAAATTTCCCCAGAAGTATATATTCACTAATTAAATAATTTCATCTACTTCTTGCCAAACCATGAATTAAACAAACTTGAAAAACCCATTAATCACTTCTGCATTTGCGGCGCACGCTATATTGTAGAATTGTTGGCAGAAATGCAAATTGGATGTGGTCATGGCAGTTATACTTTTTTCTTTAAAAAAAAATTAAGTTCTGACTGTGGTATAAAAAATACAGGGAGGACTTAGGACTGCTAGTTACGACTGAAAACTGCTATAACTGCCAGACGAAAGAAGATGGGCCACTGGGATACCGAGGGCAGAAATGTCGGTGTCAAAGGTCACCAGACACTGGTGTGCACCGGGAGAAGACATCGTGCCTGCCCTCTCGAACATTCGGACGGGTTCAGCTCGTGACTGACAGCCGGGTCAGCCACACGTCATCACCCTCGAGCAAGATCGATACGTTTGATTGAGGCGTCCTCCCCCAGCTCAATGTGGCACTGAGACACCTGAGCGCGACTGAATGCAAAGTACAATTACACAGCATATGCAAGGCTCAAGACGCGCATATTGACTTTGTGCTGAATAACCAGCATTGGTCAATATGCTGTTCCCAGGCACTCATACAGGCCAACGGAAAACTATCCACATATTATGTTAGGTAAGGAGTCCGAATGTAGAGTGATAAGTTGAGTGTATGCTACAGATGCTACTGTGTGTGGGGAAGCAAGTAGAGGTGTGATTGTATAGACTGAAATGATGTGATTATGGATCGCGATTATGTGACCGCACAGCGCTATAGAGGCAATCTGATGGACCCCGCATATAGCGCTTTCAAATCAATGAACTCGCTTTTATGCGGTGAAAAAGAAGGGCTGCGTGTCCCCTGCATAAATATTCCCGTGCGTATCGCTGAGCTATGCCCAACGCTCTGAGCGCGATATGATTTCCTGGAGAAATACGTTCTTGTGCAGTAGACATGAAGCCTCGTCAGGCGCAAGCATTGCTGGCAGCAAACGGAGAACAAATGAGTTATTGAAGTTAACTGAAAAAAAAGCGAACGGCCTTGCTATTTTACCTCCTTTCATATAATATAGACCTGTACATTTATGCATCAAAAACTACCTTGCCGTTATGTGTAGTCCTTTTTTTTTTTTTACACCATAAACAGTCTTTATGCTGTTCTTGTTACACAAAAATTGTTGACAAAAATATTTACTAGCTTTCGTGATGCATTTGATTATTTAAGATTGAAATACTTTCTCATTAGCTTCTTGTATAGACCCATGTATGTGATAGAAGCTTTTTGAGAAGTATACCGTTTATTTGCTACATTTAGTTTTATTGATGGAAATGGACATGCTGGGTTTATCAGAAATCTTAAAAAACATGTCTGTGCAACTAGAACATGCAATAGGATCCTGGTTATGAAGTGGTATAATCATTGAAAGTGAAATGTTGTTTGCTGATAATGACCTCAAGTCCACATTTGTCTTTATCCTACCAGGAGTAGGCTAGGCTTAAGTAAGCCGGGGTTGCTATGGATACTACAGCTTGCCAGGTGTTTTCCATCTTCAATAGTCACTGGCTTGTAGGTAAGTGAATGACAGGACTGGCCACAAGTGTAGTAGGCCTATTCCCAAGGGTGGGATTGTGATAACTCATCAGGCAAAATGATCAATGCCGAACTGTGCAGAACAAAATAAAGAAAGAAAGAATTGGTCCCTCTGGATGAACTCATTAACATAACAGAGACATCTAGTCCGCTGTATACTCAAATAGAAAGTTTACCAAATGGCCTTACGTTTTCATTTACCTAACATTTATTGAACTTGAAATAGACAGCAAACCCGCTTATCTAATACATGCACAGCCCATGTTTGTTTCTAGTCACCACACTGGTCTTCAACCAGTGCATGAATACAGCCATTACGAATGTTTTCCTTAAGTAAATAACACAAAACCTATTGTACTCATCTGATTTCATATTTTTAGAGCTGCAATGCAGGTTGGTTTCTGACAACCCAAAGTGGGTCAAGGGAGAGACTTGATGTTCTTTCCAAGGTACGCCATCCATATTCATGAGTTCTCGCTGTTTTGTTTGTTGAGCATCAAAACGTATCAAGATGCATCATTGATTCATCACGACCGCGAGGCATGCCTGCGATGGTCAGACCCTTCAAATCCCGCTCTATCATTGGATAAATTCCTAAAAGCAGAGGGAGAAAGGTCCAGTACTTGCGAGTGTGTGTGTGTGTGTGTTTTAAATAGTTCTCTGGTCTTGTGACAGATGCTTATCAAAGCAGTGACCAGCCCACTGACCCTTAACTGTGAAATTAATTTCTTAGTCTGTCTATGGTTCATGGCAGGAGCTTTCAGGGGTAAACTCCCTTTCTCCCCACTATCTCCATTCTGCCAAATGAACTCTCTCTCCCTCCCCCCTCTCCGTTTCTCTCTCTCACTCTCTCCAACTCTGTTTCTCTCTTCATCTTGCACTCATACCATTTCTATTTTTCTCTTTTGACTTCCTTCCATTCTTTTTTTCAAAGTTCTCTCATCCCTTTAGAATTTTCTCTCGCCCCCCCCCCCCCCCCCCCCCCACATGCACAAACACACACAAGCACACACATATACACACACATGCACACACACACACACACACATACACAATCACACGCAAGTAAATGAATAAATGTGGAAGCTGTCTGGTTCCATTTGAATTCCTGATGTTACTAAATTGATCATACAAAGCTGATCAGCCTGATAAAACTGCAGCCTTCTCCCATCAGCTTGTTGTCTGTCTCCTCGTGTGCAATTCTCCGATGCTGGAATATAGCTGTCAGATTTACATGTTGTCCGTTCCCATCTTCATGAAAACAATCAGACATGGGATGACAGATGCAAGGTTCAGCACACAGGCAATTAAATATGGCTTTCATCAAATCTGAGATGATAAGAAAAGGACATGTTTCCACGTGTGTTGCATTTTGTCGAGATAAAAATAGTATAAATGTGTATTTAATATGTTTCTGAATTACTTATCCTGATTGCTTTGGGTAAGGAGTGTTATGCATTCTTTTGTCGAAAAAATAGCAAGTCCCCAATTAGCATATTTTAATTATCTCCAGTAAATGAACAATTTACAGGTCGGTAATGGATGTGAATTATTCTGTTTTTCTTGCCGACGGATTTGCAGGAGCACTGTGTTCGATTCGCCTTGCTCTGGAGCCGACATGAATCATTAGAGCCACCTTGATTGGCTTCTCCTTCGGTTATGGGCTTGGGTTGGGGGGGGGGGGGGGGGTGGGGGGGGCTTTTAGAGGGGGGAGGGGTGAAATATGAGCTACAGCAAGATGAGCTCTTCTGTTGTGGCTGGTATCAAGATGCTCGTCTCTCTCTCTCTGGAGGGGAGGCAGATGAGGGGTTAGGAGTGTAAAGGGGGGTGGGGGTGGGGGGGGGGGGGGTGCCGCTCATTAGGGTAGCATGAATGATCAAGAGACGCCCCCCTTCCCTCTTGTCCCAGTGAGAGAAACAAAGGGGGGGTAGGGTTGATCGGTGCTTTCATATTGCCAGGGAACCATGCTTCACAGAAGAAGAAAAAAAATAAGTAAAAATCGCTTTATGTACAACGATCACGATTTTTTTCCCTCCAGTGTGTTTTGTTTGTCAAGGTTCGTTCCAAGGCCAGAGACGTGTCACAGAAGAAATAAAAGGAGGTCCAAGAACATCATTAAAATTGCCGATAATGTTAGTCTAATAATGTCTTAAACAGAGCAACCCCGGGTTTTATACAGGGTGGTGTCTCACCATTCGTTTCGGGCTCCATGCCAAATATGCTGTTTAAACTGTAAAGCGATTAGCGGCTCTGTGCTAAATATGGGAAAAGCCGATGAACGAGACTAAAGTGGGGCTAAATAGTGCCAACATATCCACCCATATTTTTCATTTCTCAGTTTACTTCTTTTGCCGTTTTTTGCAATCGCAAATATACTGCTGCTTTCATAAATACGCTCACGGACTAGAACACACCTCAGCTGCAATCTAGGATGCTCCGTACACTTAGTCAGTGCTCTGCGTGTTAGTCAAATGTTAGGTGACAGTATTGATCAGACACCTATTTACTATAAAAGAGTCTGAGTGGGATCAGCTAAACATACATTAGAACTGATCGATAAGAGCTTAAGGACAAGAGACAAAGGCAAATATTACACCGGCTGTCAACAATTTCCTTTATATAATACATGTACCCTCGTTATAGATTGTTTTAATATGTAGATAGATACCAAGTCAAATGCATCACCAAAGAAAATTAAATCATGTATCATATACTAGGTATTCGTTTTCCCTTTAAAATAGAAGGGTATTTGCTTCACAATGAACAACAGAAGTTGTTATTCCTTCATATTCTTTCATATCTTCAAAACATGTTACAACTGCAACTACAAATGAAATTCATAAATATTGAGGAGGAAAATATCAGTCTGATTACGCCTACTCAGAATGTGTTTGTATAATTAATAACAGTACACAGTAAAAACACAATTAATTCAGGTTATTTATGATATCATTATAAACTCTGCTATATAAAAGACAAGTGCACAGGTTCAACATTTAGTGGAAGAAAGGTTTAATAATTTATAAATTGATATAGGTTTTATTGTGCCCTACAGATTGTTTGGCAAGAGTGACAGCAGTGAAACCTTTTCAGCCTGAAAAAAAACATAAACCTAAAAGCAGTATTAATGCTTCAAAACACAGAAAGGTTTCAAAATACTTGACGTACAAGAGCCTATTCACAAACATTTCTGTCAATGTCTCCAAGGCAACAGCATTTTAAAATTCATAAACATTGGTTGCTGGGACTTTCTTAGTGTTAACTTGACCATCTGCATTACCACTTAAGGTAATCAAAACCACTTATGGTAATTCAAAAATAAAGGTGTAAGTGATAGAATTACCACCTGCTCCACCGTGACATAAGGCAGGAAGGAGATTATCCCTATTTCATAAAACTACGAGGAAAAGTAAACTTGTGAAACTGGACAAAATGTGGTTAACAAATAGCAGTGTGTCTTACTGTATATATTTTCATCAAATTGCTAAGAAAGTTGTTTTTACACCTCATAAATCGTTATGGAACACAAGTTCAAAAACACAGGTCAGAAGTATACTTTCTTAAGAATTTATTTTTACCACCTACAAAGCTAAAATACGAGATTAAAGCTGTTTGACACTCCTTCAAGATATGATTATCACAATCCATTGTACCAGGGAAGTTAACTGCGGGAGGTTTATCAGATTGTGTGCACTCCCCTAAACTGGTTTAGAAACTGCCCTCAACTTGTAACACAACAGTGCTATCAATGTCAGAGTGCAACAAGCCAATTTACGAGCAAGGTTTCTTCGGTGGTCATTACCCACATGTTAATGCACAATACAGACAAGGACAAGACAAGGACACTGTTGCAGTAATAATTTGGATAATAATGTTGTGAATCAGTAAAAAACAGATACCCCAAGTTTGTGAATGATTCAGTTTACACAAAATATGGGCTAAGGCTAAGCTAATAACTGTATGTATGTGAAAGACCTTACGGCTAATTAATAACATATATTTCTGATGAACCACTTATCATTCATAAGAGTGAAGAATGACAGGTGAATGAATGCGTGTGTGTATGTGTGTTTGTGTGGGCGTGTGCGTGTGTATGTTGTGTGTGTGCGTGCATGTGTGCAT
Organism: Anguilla anguilla; assembly: GCF_013347855.1. Taxonomy (NCBI): domain Eukaryota; kingdom Metazoa; phylum Chordata; class Actinopteri; order Anguilliformes; family Anguillidae; genus Anguilla; species Anguilla anguilla. The sequence goes on along the minus strand of NC_049206.1, from coordinate 46,320,353 downwards.
GCGTGAGTGTGTATGTGCGTGTGTGTGCGTGCATTATCTCAGGTCAGAGGTCATAGTTCATCATGTCTCTGACTGGCATTTAACTGAAATACAGCAACTGCGTTACTCCTTTAGAAAACATTGCATTAAGACAGCCACTGCTTGGCTTAAGAAAAGGTGCTCTGGACAAATGAATGCTCCTCCAAATGTGTCAGTAATGTAATAACAGCTTGAATGGGGAAGCAGAGTGGGCGGTGGGTGTGACGGTGATTTAATCTCTTCCCAGAGTCCCTTGCCCCTTCTCTCCCTGAGACCTGTCTGACAATGAGACATGACAGGAGGATTATTCAAAATGAGATTTTCACACTCTAGTTATTCCACATTGGCCATCAACTTGCATTTGGCTATCCATCCATGTTCCTACATGAGAGAATGATGACTTTTAGCTTGTCTGCATTCATAAGGAGGAGCAGTGATCTAAAAAGGCTCGGTGTGTGTGCGCACATTTGCGGGTACATGTGTGCGCATACATGAGGTGGTATGGGTGTGTGGGCGGGTGTCTGCTTGTGTGTATGTGTGTGTGTGGGTGTCTGCTTGTATGTGTGTGCGTGTCTGTGGGTGTGAGTGTGCATGTGTGTGTGTGTGTGTGTGTGTGTGGGTGTCTGCTTGTGTGTGTGTGTGCGTGTGTGTGCTTGTGTATGATAAGTGTGGCTGTGCTTTGCCTCTGTATTAACAGAGAGAGAAAGGAAACCTCAGGCTTTTCTGAATGCTCCTGTATAATCACATCCAGACATCTAATCCCTCAGCCTTCAATGGTCTCCAGCTCAGGGAGGGTATCGGACAGAAGCCATTTAATTCATATTCATTACACAATACCGGGGAGGATCGACCCCCATGCCTTTTATCTGACCCTTTAGATCTTCAAATGTTAATCACAACCCCCCAAGAACAAGCCAAAGTGAGACTCTCGCCTCCTGTCGCGTGTGGCAAAATCTCCCTCGGACGGTATTTTTTACTGCCGATAAAAACGTCCAATAAAACTCCTCTGCACCTATCCGCGTCAACGTCCCGGTCTAAAAATGTCATATCTCTGCGACTAGCGAGCGGTAAAGGCGATACAACACAATTATTTATCGCTATCTATTTGTCGACAAAGTGTGTCATTACTAAAAGCTAATCACTGTAAAAATATATAGTATATATACTCTTGACATTTTCATTAACCTTTTTTTTTTTTTTTGCTTTGTGTATTTCTCATGTTATTTTTTCCCCATGCTGCTTTGCTGCAGTGTCTGATTGAATTGTTCGCAATTCAGTTTTCACCCAGCTATGTTTTTTACGATGCATATTTTCTGATATTCTAACAATAATGATGATATTCTAAATGCTCAATACGCGTTACAATACACTGTAAGGTATACGGTATCAAGTCATATTAAGCAGTAATTACAGAAGACACAGTATTATATGTTAGCTGTATCAAAGTGATTGGGGTCCCTTGAACCACGTCCTGGCTCCGGGCCAGGTTATTATTTCAGCCTGTTGTCTGCAGGATGGTGAAATAAATGCAGAGCCAAGCGCGTCATTAATACTAATAGGGAAGAAACAATCTTCAGGCGATGCTCAATTGCGCCTGGCCGCTTTCTGCATGTTGACTGCGTATTACGAGATCATCTTCGTAAAACCGAGGAAACAAACGAAGAGAGGTCGTAAAACCCGAGCACAAATTTGTTCTAGAGAAAATAAGAGGCCATTACCTCGGCGTCTTCAATGCGGTTACATCCCTGCCACCACTCTCACGCTCCACTTGGCTCCATTGCACCGAAATTCCAGTTTTTGTTTTCAGGGTTGCCATCGTCAAATATTTCGGATGAACCGTTCCACTGGCAGGGGTCCTATGGCTGGGTCTGACAATGTGTGCAATGGGGAGGTAACTATATGAATCTATCGCTTGTGAGTCAGGGCCCATCTGCCGATTTGCCCACAGTTTTGCCCGCTGTTATACCAGTCCCGTGTCAGGTGTGGGAACAAGCCGGGGCAAGGGGTAACACAGATCTCTTCCTAATGTTGACTCTACTAGCCCATGTAATCAATATCAATATCCACCTTGCACGTCCTTCTCACCGAGAGTTAGACTTCATTTAGTTGCCCTTCTCAACAAAGTACCCTTACCCTTTATCGCACCAGGTATTGAATTACATGAAAAGAGCCCTAGCTTAGCTGAAGACCCCTGGTGCAGGCCCAGTTCTGTCCATTACAGTGCATGGCATTGATTGTGTAATGGATCTGACTGTGCCCTCATAATGCATGATGTAATTGCCAGAGGGGTTTAATCACCAGCACATTACATATGGGATTAGGCTGCAGAGAGAGAGAGCGAGAGAGAAGGAGAAATAAAGAGAGAGAGAGAGAGAGAGGGGGAGAATGAGAGAGAGAGAGAGGTTTTAGAGTCTGTAAACCTTTTCCGTTCTCTCTGTTCTACTCTAACATGCATCATTTGATGGGGAACAATGAAGTTTGAAACTGAAATAAATAATGATGTGACTATAATAATACTATAGTAATACTCATTTCCTCATATTTCTTTCATACTCATTTAAACAATATAATTTGTGACCCACAGAGATTTCAAGTTTCAAACTGAAGGTCTGTTTTAAAAACGTTCTGTAAAAAGTGATCCACTGTCTGATTAGTGAAATCATCGCAATCAAGGGCAGAGATAGCCTGTCATACACATGGATGCATACATACATACATACTGTAAGCATCACGTTTAGAATATTAAGAGTCGCATTGGATAAGTGTTTGCTAAATGCCTTTAATGTAATGTCATGAATAACACAAAGGAAAAACAAATCCATTTTAAAGATACAATACAATTCGATGTCAACTCTGATCTAAAAATATATGTGTGTTTTTTTCTTCACACAAACAATGCAATGTTACTTGTCAACATTCATCAAACAATGTTTTTCAAGAATTACACCTAAGTTAGTGTCATCCACAGGGCTCCTGTTAATTCCACTTCTGATTGTGATGTAAAACCACACTGCAGTTTCATTTTTTTAAGTAGGTGATTAATGCACGAATGTCTGTCTTGGAGCCAGTTAGTATCTTGTTTCCATTCATTTTAATTTAGGCAAATGTTGCAGAATTAATGTCGGACTTAGTTAGCGCATTCAAGAACAAATTCCTTGATTTTGGCACCCCGGTTCGCAGGCAGCTCTGGAAGACGCAGATAATTTGGGTCGCACGGCACGTATGCGCTGAGGAAATACAGGAAGCACAGCTTTACCTATACGCAAGGGCAATCGTATCTTCCTGGGAATACTTCCAGATTTCCTGCTCATCTTTCAGAACCGCTCCTGCCCACACAAATATTAACCTGCGGGGAATAACGCACCGAGGCGACCGGTTTCCATGGAGATTTCAATATCATTTTCCGAATGAATCAATTTCAGAGATTTCACAAAGCTCCGTCACATGTCCTCCCTCGCCACACGTAAGGGGTGATTCAGTCAAAGCACAAAAGCAGTTCAGCGTTAGGTTTCTGAAATTCGAGGCCTTGCTACACTTTGCATGCACATGACAAACGGTATCACTGCCTTAAATCAGGATTAAGGCCATTCCATTCTGCATATCCCCTTCCCGTTGCATATTATACTTAGACTTTGTTCATTCCCCAGAGAATTTAAAATAAAAAAGGTTGGTGCTTGGCAGGGCATTGTTATGTTTTCCCAGAAATATACACAATGAATAATCTAATAAAATAAAACAGTCAGGATAATTACTCTACAGTCAGGAAATGCTAACAAAGAATCAGTCATCATAAATCAGGCAAACATAATTGCAAGGGTAATTATATTTTATGACCCATTTTATTTTGGATCATATCACCAAATAACGCTTATCTGTATGCCTCTTCACATCAAGTGCATTAAATCAATGACAGAATGCTGTGATTTTTTGATTCACCATATCAACGCTTGACAAGTTTAATTATTCCGGTAGTGAACAAAGACAAAAAAGAAATTCTGAACCAACTAGTACACTTCAGTTCAATGTCACCATTATATGGCATGGCAGGGTAGTATAATGGTTAGGGAACTGGGCTTAATTACTGAAAACTGAACAATGAATTACTCAAATGTTATGGGTTCAGTTGCTAGCTGAGGTGCTGCCATTGTATCCTTGTGCAAGGTTCTCAACCTGAATTGCTTCAGTAAAGTATCCAGTTGTAAATGGATTGGAAAAGAAAGTTAGACATTGTTCTGAGTAAGAGACTACATGCTGAAACTCTAAATGCTGAAACGTTGTTAACGTGTCCCTTGAATAGTACACCCTATTAGTCAAAGATTTCCTCAGAACAATAAACCTGAAACTCAGACTTTTTCACCCAATATGTTATGTGTAGGAAGTAACAGCTTATTTTATTAACACACATTAATGATTCGAACAAAGGACAAACACTTGTTTGCTCTGCCAAATTATTTGAGACTTCATGCTATGAAATATATGAGGGGTGACATTAAAAAGCTTCACAATAAATTATACTATAAGTATATATTCACAAAATAATTATCACTATTATTACCTTCATTTCCGAACAATGAATGAACAAAACATGAAAAATTCACGTCTGATCTCTGTTTAGCATAATTGCGTGTGGATGTGCAAAGGAATATGCATTAATAGAATTTTTCATGTTTTTCTGCACCTCTGACCACAGTAGAAAAAAGCCTGGGGGATCCTGCACTAATTACTACACGTATGGCTAGATGTTGTTACACGTATGAACATGTATAATGGCTCTCAGATGGCTGGGGTGGCGTTGTGCAGTGAGAGAGAAATTGTAATTGTAAGAAAGTTTCATGATGCTTGATCAACCACTGCTGTCGTACCTCAAAGGTCTTAATGTTTTGCTTCGGGGGAAAGTATCAAGCAGTATAAACTGAGGAATTGTGTGATATGCAATCATATAACATATGTGCACATACTAAACAAACAATATTTCCATCCCATTGCAACTATTGACCAGCATTCCACAAGTTTACACTCAGCCTGAGGTGCCGGGAAACTCTGAGTTCACTCATGGAGGGAAAAGGCCATTAGTTGGCATGGCTGGCGCTGGTAAGGAGAGTTAGCGCACCAACGGTCACATGACTGGAGGGAAGGATGTGATACAGCCTGGTTTCCTTGCCCAATGTCCATAATTGTTCTGGGGGCTCTCGGATGGCTTATAAATCAAAACTGCGTTTTCGGCGTAGTGAACTGACTCATGGTCCGTGATCAAATCCTGACCGAGCCATTGCCGACTGTTTTCAAAAGCCTTGGTTGAGGTCAATGTATAAGTGGCCACTGTATTCCCAAGGGAGGGAGTGTTTTAGTTGGCAGGGTTTGCTGCAGTGTTGTTGTGGTTGTTCGCAGGTCTGCCTGCACCAGATGCTCAAAATATGCAGTCCGTCGGTACAACGTCCACCAGCGCAGTGGGTGCACTACAGAGTCGAAAGAAGCAGTGGCTTTGTGGTAAGACAGTACCTCTGGAATGCATGGAGTATTCCTGAATGGAGTATTGCAATCTAAAGGTCACAGGTTTGATTACCCAATAGGACACTGCCGTTGTACCATTGAGCAAGGTACTTAACCAGCATTGCTTCAGTATCCAGCTGCATAACTATGTAAAAAGGTGTATAAGTCGCTCTGGATAAGAGTGTCTGCTAAATGGCTGCACTGCAATGTAATGTTGCAGCCATGGGACCGATCTGCACTTGTGAAAGTGCAGTCCAAAGGCTGAGGTTCTCAATTGTGATACACGTCAATATATGCCATTAACAAATGAATACTTTTTTTGAGGAGAGGGTCTTTTCCTCCACATGTAGTTCATGTAGTTACATTTCCATGAGTGCTAAGTAATAGCATTAAATACACATTAGTGTACTAGAATCCATGGAAACAGAGCAAGAAGGTGGAATATCCTACAATGCGCTAACCCCTGGAAACCTGCTGGATTGTGACTCTGATTTGGTCGTCCCCACAGAGCTCTCTCTGGTGTCAAACACGGAGGACCTAAAAAAAAAAAAAATCCTTTTTCCCAAAAGGCATAGCCTGACCGATCATCTTCTGACTGACGAGACCCTTTGCCGGAATGCCACTAACGTACAGGAACCGCTGCGGAACACGTTAGCCCGCGAGCGGTCAAAGACAGGAAGGGGAACCTGGCTCAGGACCGCGCTAACGGTGCCCGAGACGGTGCGCCAGACGCGGACATAATTCCCCCCGGCTGCTAAACACTGTTGTCATCGTCACCTGCGAGGATAAGCAAAATGCAAACAGCTGCTGTGTTAGCTCAGACTTAATTGACAATTGACCAGATAAATATGCGTTGAGGGGAAGAGCGCAAAGCTCGCCGCCCGCACCGTTACCATTTGTTTGCTCAGCAGATGCTGCTATCAGGGGCTCTCTGTAATGCATACAGTTTTACACCTTGCATATTATATATACACTAACCTATTTCCAGAGCTGCCTTTTTGAACGGGGTAATTGAGGTCCCTTTGCTCAAGGGTGCTACAGCCGTGCGGTATGAGCGGGGGAAGTAAGGAGAGCCCCAGAACCTGGAAGCGGGGATTTTTACCACCGTTCTAGAGGAAATATGACTGAATCATTTATAAATATCTTGACAACGCGTCCGGTATTCTGTCATGCAATGCGTGTGATTGCATCAGATGTCGTCTGGCTCCACAGGCCAGGGAAGGCAAGGAAAGGCATCAGAGGGATCACGGTAGAAGTCTGGATTCAATCACGCTGTTGCCCTTCACTTTGACTTTGATAAATGCGAGAATTTGTTCGAAAAATGTCTGATATTTTTTCTTAATTATTTACCTCGACAAACTCTCAAGTACAAATCTTTATTGGATCCAGACTTAAATACTTTTCTTGCAGAAAGGCGGCTGTTTATGAAAATTGTCCGTGTGAGAATAAAAGCTAAAGACCAAAAGTGGTGTATACTGCTCTAAGTAAACTTTTGAAAATACTACAACTGTGGATACACAGGTTAACATTTAGTGCAGAACACATACATATTTGAATTTACATTTTGTGCTCATACATAGCAGTTTTTTTCATCATCCTAGTCTTCATTTTTGCCTCTGACACTATCTTGCACCACCATCTTGCGCTGTTCAGAGAGTAAATTGCATTTTTTGCCAGTAGTTTCATCAGACGGTGGTAGTGGGAACAGCCCTACAATGGAAATCCTGAATAAACAAAATCTCACATGGGTAAATGTGCAGTGGCACAGAGGGAGCTAATCTCCTTTAGGCGTGCTGCTTGAAATGAACTCAAGTAATCTATGTATGAAATGTGGAAAAAGCAAACGACATTACCATGTTTAAAAATGCAGGTCCCCTTTATTATTTATTTGCTTGCTGTAGCCGATGCCCTTATCCGGGGCGATGTACATAGCGTACATTTTTCGGTGTTGTCCATTTATTCACCCAGGCTTTTTACTGGAGGCAATTTAGGTTACGAGAGCAGTACTGCCCCTGGGACACAAACAAGAAACCTTCTGTTCAAAAGCTGTTGCATAACTATGGGCACAAGGCCAGCCCTTTTGTTCTGAACTGACATTCTGTGCATTTTTACGATTTCCCCCTATATTTTAATGCTGATTTCGTTTTTAGGACAGTTTGAAAAACACAATAATGGTTAGGGGTGACACTGCACTTTCTTGGTATTTTTTGGTCTTTAGAGTGGGGCAAAATTTCCATAACATTTAAAAGACATTGTGGGAGCTACACCATGGAGACCACAGTACAAGGAGAACTGCTATCCTTGTAGTATACCGCTGTATGTAGTTAAATAGCATCGCCCTAAGGCTGCATAATGAAGACCGCTCTTACGCCATTGCTGAATCATCTGTTTCCAATCAGATGTCTGAGTTGTGGATTTAAGCTGAGGGAATTTAAGCTGATTGTGTGAAACGACGCCAGCCAGAGAGAGATTAGCTTTAATAATGTTTTGATTTGGCCTTTACAGTCCATTCAAGTTTATACCGAGCCATTATTGTTGTGGGTGAGTTCCCACTCTGTTGTCTGCCTGTTAGCAAACATTTTTAAAAAATTGCAATTAGGCGTGTGGATGGTGACCATTGTCAGGTTCCTGAGCTATCTGGCTAATCTGATTTTTTTTTATGAGACAGACGTTATGTAATTACTAAACTGCATCTAGCCCACAGAAAGAAAAATCTATAAATTGTGCATGTTTTGGAGGTAAAAACTGAATTCTGAATCTGAATTCCATTAATAAAAATAGAACAAATCATAGATAGACAGATTTTGTGACAAATTTCACAGAACAGAGCCACACAGGCAGGACAGTACGCATGAATTGAATGGATATGGTAAAAGACAATAAAACTGTAAAAATACTTACACATAACTGCCACATAATCACATTCCAGCCATGAAAGCAATACAAGGCTTCAGCTCCAAATGCATTTCATTTTTTTCTCGTTTCTTGTTTAATTAATTGGTAGTAAAATAAACGAACCTATCATTCCGTTGTGTATGCCATATATACAGAGACATCAATAACAGCAACAGCTATTTTTATATTTCATGTTAATGTGATATACTCATGGCTTCGAGGTGGCTGAAAGGTAGGGGTGATGCAACAGTGATGTAACAGGCCATTATGATTCTTATCGATAATAAGGGGATGGCTCATTTGATGGGATAACTATTAGCTGATCAACACATAATAAGTCTATCGGGCTTGTTTGACTAATTAAATGTTTTGAGTGAGCTTTTCTCAAGCTGCTAGTGAAGCAATCAATAACTAGATCTACATTCTTAAGGCACAATCGAAAAAGGATCATATTTTGTAATTAATCAGGCCTATTCAGGGATGTGAACACATACTTGTTACATTATTAGTGTCAGTTACTGTATGGGCGAGGTTCTAACACCATCAGTCAGTCATAACATGAAGGGGACATGAACAAACAAGACTGTACATATTGCCATTAGCTGGCGCAAGGGTCATTTCTCATAGTTCTGTAATTCTAGAATGCCAATGAGGTTCACATAAGATCTCAACTACTAAGGATTCTGGTGAGCACTGATTTTCAGGACTGTCTCAGCGGTGGATTGTGATGAATATTACTGTTACGCAGGTTACTTTGTGCATAAAAGTGGGTACGCCGTGCACATTCCAAAACAGAAGTGAATCATAGAGAGGACGGAGGGGAGAGAAGGTTAATTCGGTACGATGATATACAGCTTACTTACTTTGACTACATTGCCATTCAGCTGAATGGATTTTGACTGTATCACCCTTTATTCTATTTTTTATGAATATTTTTTGTGGGAAAATTAAAGCATTCATAGAAACAGTACTGTGTTTCCTCGTTGCCAAGCTGTCCTATTTACATATTCTCTTTCTACTCTTGTCATTTTAATAGGATTTTTTTTAACAAGAAAGTGTTTAAACATGCCGATCAAGTAAAGTAAAATTCTAATAAATAGAGTATATTTGGAACTGAGATAAAAAAAATATAATAATAAAAAGCCTCCACATCCTGAAGTGTTTGATAATACATTATTAATCTGTCTGAGGGAACAGATGTATAATTGAGGAAAAGTCTGGATGATATGCGTAATAATTGGCTGTAATTGCTTTTATATGCCTGGAATGACTAATCTTTTCATTAACGAGAGAACGAGAGAGATACGCACATGGCACCAGTATGGAGAGCAGAGTGAGGTGTGAACGTGATTCACCTCCCTTGTCGCCCCATCCAGTATCACAGTCTGCCCATTCTGTATGTTTTATCACAAGGGTATACTATGAGAACCCCCAATACAAACTTCCCTCCACAGAAGGCCGTGTGTGCTAATCTATCCAGGTGAATGGACGTGGTATAACGACTGAGGAGTCCAAAGAGGTAGATTAAAAGAGCAAGCTTGGGTAGGGAAAGTGTGCTCAGCAAGAGTCGTGTTTTTTAAAAACACTTTGCGTCTTTGTCACCTCAAAGGCCTCCAACACAGCCTGGGTGAACTTCGCCCCGTCCAGGAAACATAAAACACAAAAATTAAGACAATGAAAATAAATACTGACTTTAATAAGATGGAGAAAGCCCTCTTTTCGTGGGATGGCACTAGAATGGCAAGGAATCAGTTTGCGAAGATGGGGGTAAAAATGCTTTCTGTTCATCAATCAGAAGACTGCTATTATCTATTCAGTTGGTAAAAAAGGACATTAACTGATAAAAAAACCCCCAAAGACATTTAAATAAGACCCAGCAATTGCAGACAACTGGCAAATGAAGCATGACTATACAATATCACCAACTGTGCAGTTCTACATACTAACATAAAATGCTAAATTATATGAAAAAAAGTGGGTACTGTATTAAATTGATCTCTCTCAGGATCTATGTGGACTAGCGATGATTCCGAATGGCCTCAAGAGCTAGCACTATGACTCACTGAGATTACACTGCAGCTTCACTCTTTTCAGCTGTGTCATCGTTTTTTGAATAAAATTCATATGGTAATGCGCTGATTTTCGATTACTGGGAAACCACTGCAGATGCCCTTTATATACTATTAAAATGGCTCAAATCTTTAATTCTGCCTTTTCAGTTGTCAGATGAGCAACTGATTATACTATATATAAAAGAATCCATGGCAAATGAGGACAGATGTAATCTACAGATTGTACGATGTGGAATGTTATATCTGTTAGAAAAGCAGAGAGTGGATATTAATCATGGCGAATGTATAAGGTGGATCTGCCAAGATGATCTGTTTTACCCAAGATAGATTTGTCCCAGGACCTCTAGGTCTGTGCCATGTCTGTTACAGAACCCGAGAGAGGTCATCTCTGAACCCTCAGCAAGCCAGTTACTGGGTGCTCAATCTGTCAAATTTAAAGGATCGTAGACATTAACATCCTCTATGTTCCACCCCCCTGCTCACTGAAATGGTATATCTCCATGCAGTCATGTGACCACTGCTGGAGCACTGCCAAGGAGAGAAATGCAAGTTCAGCATTACAACAATTAAGGGGCCTCTATACTAACGGAACACATTTAATGCTATAATTCCGGTGGGAAGGTTTGTCGTTTCTGATTATGGAGTTTGTAGATGACTGTGGGGCATTTGCATCAAGCATCTGTTAGTTATTGTTGTGAGTCATAAAAGCCGGAACAATATGAAAATCGTTCAGACTGAAATGGAAGTTAATTCTCTCAGTGGACACAGCAAACGAACCATATCTGATTTGGAAGAAAACAGAATATTTGTTTGAAACTATTCAAAATGCTTTGAAACCACCGCATGTAAAACCAGTTGTTGCTAAAATCTTTCCCTAAGACATACACACACACACACACCATGCAAACACATGCAAGCACGTGTGCACACGCACATTCGCACGCACACACAAACAGTGTCTTAAACTGCATTCCATGAGTTACCATATATTGCCATATATTACCCCATCATAAAGGAGGGATCAGTTGTATGATGAGCTCACTCTGCGAGGGCTCAGAGGATTAGTCATACTTACCGCTTTGCAAAGCAATTACCCACTGAACACCTAGAGTGTGAATGACATCATGACCGTTTCCAAGCTCTCCGAAAGAGACACTTCTAATGAGAGGGACTGAGGAGGTCACCACCGCTCGACGCACTCATGCCCAGGAATACTCCAGCGTGAAGGTGGCTCATTACCCACTACATTATGGGATCATTTACTTCATCTGCTGGTCCATTTCCTCTCAGAATACAACACAATTCTCCATCTTACCAAGGCTCTCATGCAAGTCAACACAGTGCAATGCCGCATACTAAATGTGGCAGACGTATATTCTGCGCAAGCACACTGTGATGAATTTGATCCTTTTTTTAGATTAATGAAACTCCAGGAATTTGAGGTGGGCAAAACTCTCTAAAATCAATGTAGTGTAAATCACTGGTATGGTATAAAGATTCATGGGGTTCACATGGCTTTGAGGTTCAATACAAACTGTCTTCAGAGATTTTTATTAAGTGGCTGCTTTTAATATTTTAAATGGTAAATGGTTTTTCTTCATGCCTGAATGGCATATTCAGATATCTGTATCTCCTATTTAATCTCATTCAAACACCTTTGAATGTTTTTCATCTCCCCTTCTTTCTCTCTCTCTGAATTGATAAAGTTTCCTATGTCTGCTGAGAGGAAAAACATTTCAGCAGAAATAGTAGAAAATAATAATATGCGCATAAAAATATACAGCCCTCCAGTGGTCAAGGGCAGACACTGATACATGTTTTGAAAGCTCAAACTGACATACTGAGTAAAAATACTGACTTTTTGCGGGTACACCAAGCAGTGCGATATCATATATCAATACACATAATTCACCAGAGAGACAAAAATATAGTGCTTGAATGTCAAAGCCAGCAAAACTCGAGGACGGAGAAAGAAATTAATGACATTTGAATGGCATGTTGAAAAAAATCACTCTCACAGACTCTGCAGTAAGCAATGACATATTTAACTTAAAATGAAGATGGGTGCAGCTGTTCAAATGTTCCGGAACTTTCCTTGTCACATCCCTGATTGAGCACTGCAGTCTGCAGAGTCATATCGGACCACTGTTTGAAATGCAAGCTATACATTAAGCACACTTAATTAAAACCTTCATTGGATAAGGTTTGCAAATTTTATTAAAGCATGAAGAACATTATATATAATGTATGCTGCGTTTTATTACCGGCAGTGCACGAGGAGGTGATATTTCAAAAGCGAAATACTGTCCGTGAATTTGTGAAGGGACGAAGAAGCGGTGCCTTTTTCTCTTTGGAATAAATCATGAACAGAGAGCCAGTCACTGATGAGGCGTGGGTGCGTATGCCGTTCCATTGGTTTCAGGAGCGATTTATTTTAATTGCCACCGTGGGACCCTCTCTTACACTACGCTGGAATGGGTCACTGCATTAGAAAATTAAAGCCACTGTCGAGGCGTCTCTTTCTCGAATCTCTGTTCAGTTTGTACTCTCTGACCTGAGACACGCCGAGAGCAAAATCTCACACACAAACCCGCATGACATTTTTGGGGGGGCTGGCTAATCTTGACTTGATTCACAACCTGCGACCGCACTGCATGGGTGTACAGGGTGATAGGGGTGCTGGCACTTCGTAAAATGAACGCACGGAATCAAATCTCAAGCTAGGTTTTTCAAAGAATAAAAAATAAAAAAAGCATCAGCAGTGATATGTGTTTTTGTAACATTAATGTTTATCTCTCAAAATATTTTAAATTAACAGACAGTTTTGGGACGAAAGCACAAGGCTGTCAGCGCAACACTCACCGTTCCTGCCTCTTTTGAAGCTCATCCTTCCAAATCCCCCTAGACAGTCACACTGAAGTTAGAAATTCATTATATGGATAATTAACTTCTAGCTCAGGCTGTTTAAGATGAGCTGGCTATGTGCTGGCAAAATGTGATTTGGCTGCATCTGTCAGTCCACATTACAAGCTCACTAGTTTAGTTCAATCAGATGAAAATAGCATAATTGACCAACTTTGTTCACCCGATTTCTGTCTATAGTATCCTATAAATAATTAGCATCTAATTACTTAATTTATCCATGTAATTTTCCCATGGATGTTGAATATATACACAGATACCTGATTAATATGACTCACCATTGCAATGTGCAATAAAGATTTTATACGATTTAAAAATAAACAAAAAATAACTTTAAGAAAAACAGTTACAGAAACAATGCAGCATGAAGTCAATATAACAGGATGTTTTTTGCTCTCAATGACTGGGTGTCCTTCACTGTTGGTCCTTCCCTTCTGCAATGATCACCATAGTTCATTCCTGACATAAAGTTGTGACACTTCCTCAAGCTTGTGCAGCTTGCTCATATTTCAGTTTATGATGGCACTGTTGCCATGATAACAACCTCTAAAGCCATTTTCCTCTGAATGCCCTTCCAAGAGTCCAACCCTGTATTATTTGTAGAGGTGGATTAAATTGCATCAGTGTATTTCGGGCAGAAACTATACAGGGATTCTGCTTATAAATCCCGGAGTAATTTCCAGCTCTATGATATAAGATATAGAATAATCAATTATCAAAGTCAGCTTCTTAGTATTATCTCAATTCATAATTTAAACATAATTTCTTTCTACACAAGGAATGTAAAAGCTTTCATAATTAGTCATACTTTAATGCATACATTAATACTTATTTTTCAGCTGAGATTGTTCTCAGCACTATCAATGGAACCGTGTCAGCAAAATACACATATTAAGAAATACAGGTGTTGTATTAAATATTTAATAGACACTCATATCCAGAAGCTTTACAATCGGTTTACAATTTTTGTACATCCTAACAGGCACCTTCGTGTAAAAACTAGAATTCCTTCAAGGCCCAGATTGCAAACTGTGTGGTACTCCATTAACAACCATTTATGCATAGGTTCTGCAAAGTAGCCTTTGCAATTTCCTCCGCTTCCGAATAACTTATTGGATGCTGATGCATCGCGGGAGAGGAAATGGAATGTGCACAATGAGATATCCCGTTAGCGCTGCCGTAATATAAAACGCTCACGCCGCGTTAAGGCAGGGATGCGCGATAGCGGACGGAACAGGAAGGGGAAGCAGAGAACGAAAAGACTGGAGACAGCTGCTCCTCCGGCTCTGATGGAACTGCTGTCTCATGTGGCCCTTTTTGAATGTTATGTTTGTTGATGTTAGCTGATGCATGCCAAGTATAACGGAAGTTCACATGAGATGACTGCAAGTGGAGGGGAAAAAAAAAATCCCCTCCAATGTCAATCAAAAACGGTGAGTATATGGGCGCTCCATTGTCACCACTCCAATAGCGCAAAAACAAAGCAGGAAGTACTGGATCAATCTAACCATCTGTTTGGTATGCATGAAATGGCTCACAACACCTGTTACATACTGATAAATACTTTCTTTGCTATTAGAAATACACTTTGTTTATCGAGTTCAAGTAACAAAACATATTATAGACTCCATATAACCTGTTACCAAAATGATAGTATTTAAAAACTTTTACAGAAAACCTAAATAAATCTGTGGAGAAACATAAAGAATGCAGATGCTTCCGCACAGGTGTACTGCATGATACAATTAAGCGATTAACATCCTATCATGCTCTGTGGCATGCATAAAAATGCTGAGCATGCCCAGTTGACTTCGATTCTAGATCAAGATGGCAAGAAGTGACTTTGAAGGAGGGTTCATTATTGGGGCACGGATGATAGGAGCTTCAGTCACAAAGACTGCTCAACTGACTAAAGTGACATCTGTATTTAGATCTATGGGAAAGACATGAGTAAATAGGATTGGAAATTGCGGTTGAAAGCACACATTGAATGATTATGATGGTCGTGCATTACTCTGAAATGTAAGGAAAACTGAAGAGCACCTCTTCTTCAGGAGACTGAGAATGTCAATGCAGGACGTGATCAGCTGACTTTGTCAGCAAGAGCAGTCCATCTAGAACTGCAAAGAGAGGGATATTATAGTAGGGTTGTAGTGCATAAACCCCTCATTACACAGACAAATGCACATTTGAGAGTTGGTGAAAAAACCATAGGCACTGGCCTACATAGATGTGGAATAAAGTAATATGATCAGATGAGACGTCCTTCACCATATTCTTGAGTACGTGGGTGAGTACATGTGTGGCGTACGCCAAGAGAACGATACAGGCCTGATTTGGGTCCACTTGTCCCCTTAGAGGGAAAGGTTATTGCAAATCAGTGCAAATATATTCTGAGCAATCAACTTTATCCTATGATGAAACATTTCTATCCTGATGAGAGTGGGGGAGTGGCCTCTTCTGGAATGACAATGCCCCCATCCACAGGGTGCGAGGGGTCACTGATTGGTTCGACGAGTATGGAAATTATGTGGATCATATGCTGTGACCTTCGCAGTCACAAGATCTCAACCCTTTGGGAGATTTTGAACTGGCGTGTTAGACAGTGCTCTCCACCAACAGAATCAAAACACTAAATGAGTATATATTTTGGAAGAATGGTGTTCCATCCCTCTAGTAGAGTTCCAAAGACTTGTAGAATCTATGCCAAGGCACATTGAAGCTGTTCTGGTGGCTTGTGGTGGCCCAGCACCTTACTAAGACACTTCATGCAGGTTTTTCCTTTAATTTGTCACCCATCTGTATTTCATTGGAGTTTTGGCAGGTTATTTTTTATCACACCTTTGCATGCTATCATGCAGTAGGTTTTCATTCCTTCTGCATTTCAAGATTTACTCTTGTAAATGGGTAGTGAGTTCAGCTTGCTGCCTGTCCTTTGAATAAGTTTGTATCATTTCATATTCAACAGCTGCTATGTCCACCATGTTTATTTTTAGTGGAGCTCAAGAGACCAAGGGCATTACTGGGCATCATCTTGGGCCACCTAAAACTGTAGGAGTGGCTAAAATGGCAGCATATATCATAGTTGTTTTCTCTGGCTTTGCTGTCTCACAAAGTGTGAGTGTGCTGAATAATCCACAGGTGTGACTAAGCGACCTGACTCAAAGGTGTTTTAAAGCTCGAAGATAAAGGGCCGTGCTGACTAACTTTGAAAGAACAGCTGTGGAAGAAGAGCAAGGCAGAATGACAAGGAGGGGCTGTGAAAAAAAAAGTTGTAATTTAATAGGCCAATTTCCTGCCTTCAGCCCCGCGGAAATATCCGTCTGCCGCCCGTGACAGCTGACGAAAAGGCTCCAGGATTTGATTTGCTTCCCAGTGGAGGACAAGTTCAGGCCCATCTTTGCTCGCAGGCCCCGGAGGCAAGGAGCGTGTCAGACTGGGCCTCGCCGATTATAAATCCACCAGCAATGCTCGTCCCGCTCCTCGAGAGTCTCAAGTGAGTGTGCCCATGCGAGCATTCCTGCCAAATACATTTTGCCCCGCGCCGTCTTTATGCTACTGAGTGATATGTTACGTCTAAGTGGTTGTTCAGTAATGCCTTCTCTTCGAGATATAAAAGAGTGTTTCTCTCGTTTGATCATTTTGATTTTGATCTGCAATTTTCATATTATAGGAGTAGTCAAGCTCCCCTTTTCATGGTCCCTGCATTGTTTTTGCACTTCATAGTGACTTAGTTTTAGGAGTTTTGATATTATTATTTTTTTAACCCCTTATGTGACACTTCCTTTTCAGCATACGCCTGAAAATAACATACCCAAAATAAAATAGCTAAAGTTGCTATTCTTGAACCCTTTTGATGGCAGGCATAATCCCAAGAGTTTTTTGAGTGGATCCTGTTGCTTGTGGCTGTGGCTTAGGTGTTAAAAACACAACGGAGCCATAGCCACAATGCAGGACAAATCCTAGCTGAAATTCCACGGTGATACTACCATCAACAAGGAACCATCGTCACTAAAACATTTGCATCTCCAAAAAGATTAGAGATATAACTGCTAGTTCTAACACTTTCAAACGGTATATTGTGTGACCAGTGATAAATAAATAAATAAATAAATAAATAAATAAATAAATAAATAAAACTATACGCTACTTATCAGGATACTGAAGAGTGTAACATATGACTTCCATGCGAGACTTAAAAACGATGTGCTACAGAAAGGTTTTCATGTCTTGTGAGCTTTAGGGATGTATTGACACTTCCTCAAGGAGAAAACTATTTCATTATTTTCATGTTCATATGCTGTATACATAGTGCTCATATGTTGCAAAATCTTCACATAGATTAATTTATCACAGTAGATTAATTCATGACCACAGTAAGTTCACAGGAAGATTTCAGTCAATTAAAACAATATAAATCAAAAATATAGCAACTTTCATTTTACTACCATCACTTACTTCCTATCAGTTCAAATACTGAATCTGTCCATATACATGGAGCAGCTATGTCTCAAAGAGAGAGAGAGAGAGAGAGACGGTCATAAGTATAAACAATGAACTTAAAGCCAAGCAGGAAATGACTCAGTCTTCATCTGATTACTGCTTTTCTACCTGAGACGATTAGTCATGTCCACACTCACACCTCACACTCTTGACCCCATTGGCCGACTCCCTGTTTCCTGCTTAACCACCGCAGGCAACAATACTTTGTCAGATTTTACAGGAGGGGAAACTACTTTACATAGAGATGAGTACGAGCAAAGCTGGCTCCTATTTTTAGTCTGACAGAACCGCAGTGGTTTGTTCAGAAACCAGGTGAGATTAGTGATGATTCAAGGTTTGTTTTGTTCTTAGTTTTTTTTTTTTAATAACCTGCAGGAATTGTAATAACATTCGTCTGGAAACCTTGCACACTGCCACGTGGAGAAATGACCAAACACATTAGATATATGCTATGTGGCAGGGAGTAAGGTACAGGCTGCATAAATGCTGAAGAATCAAATATGTGCATGGAAGTTCACTGTGGTGGTAAACCTGGAGGAAACATGGATACCATTATTGAAGGACAAAATCATACATTTCTGTTGTTACTTTGCCATAGCCCCAGAAAATGTAGCTGAGATTAAATCCAAATAATTTTCATGTCATTAGTGTGATGCATAAATGGATATCATAAGGATGTTACTTTGAATATTCAATAATTGGCCATTACTGGATTTAAAGGGATAGTTCACTTTTTGGATTTACAATGAATAGATTTTCCCCCGCCCAAAAATACTTTTTGGTATTTAGTTGCTTATTTTTTATAGAAATGAGTTGCTTATTTTTATACACATCACACAATACTTTTGTACTCGTTATTTTTTCTTTTAAATGTCAGAGTGACTTACAGCCCACGCAAGTTGAGGAAGGATTCAGATATTTTGGAGTCCATGTCATAACCTTTTTGGCTGTCCATTCGCCACTGGGCCTTTTCTCAACTGCCATTTAAAAAAACTACCCCAAGCAAACTAGCAGCACCGTGTACATGTTTCTCGTTGGTTTCACAGGAACTGGTGGGTGAGCATGGGAACTAAGGCCAGCTTTATCATTGCTAAATGATTTGGAAATGTGTGTGTTGATTTGTCACGCTTAATGCTCCTTGAATACAATTTAACACTTCAGGGTGAGATGACCAGATCGTGCTGCTGAACAGACATTAAAATAAACAGATCAGTTATTTGCTGGCTTTAGGATAGAACACGTGGATTTTTGCTGGTACACTTGTGCAAATAAAGTCAGTGAAGTGAAAAGCAGCAACACCAACAGAACAAAAAAAATGGATGTGCTAATCCATTTCAAAAAACAATTTCTTTTAAAGTTGCAACTATGTCATAAAAGCAACGTTAGGCAATTCCTGTTTTATCATGGATTATGTTCTAGTGAATACAGCCTCATAAAGTGTGCCCTGGCCCTCTAAACAATTCTTTAAGTTACTTCAATGATTTTATATAGCCATTTCCATTGTAACATTGACATCAATATCTGTTGGGCATTATTTCAAATGCCTTGAATACTACATAAAGAACACAAAATAATCTATTTGCCTTACACAAACCCCTTTCCTGAACATAGATTAAAAACACATTTCACGTGTGATCTGCATTACCCTGCAACTGCACACATTCGGACATTGAAAGCTAAACATGGAACTAAATCACTCTAATCGCTGCTAGTTTATCTAGAATAAATTATGTTTTGAGTAAGGCAGCAGTGATCAATAAAGACAAATCATCCATCAGTAGGATACATAAAGCAATGGCAATGAACCCTAGCATGGTAGCTTTTTCACCTTCTCCATGCTTGCCTAGTTTTCAAGCTAGGTTTCCCACAAGGACTGTACAAGGCGAGCATGTTCTCAGAAAAAACATTCTGAAATTCACAAGCACTTCTCTGTTGCACACTGTACAGCTGGTATGTTGGGGCGGAATGAAGGACAGTTAACCTCTGATGCGGTTGGAATGTGTCAGTGCTCAGGAATACCCACAAAAATTCAACAAAACCGCAAATGGACATTTTGACTCCAACATTACATACCAGGTACACTTCAATGTGGCCAGTTTAACTTGTGGAATGAGATAGTTAGACACTGCGCAACCAAGCACTGATAGATATTGTCCTATCATCCATTAAGATGAAGTAACATATTACAAAAAGTAAGAAATAAGAATCATCTTTAAATCATCAAAGTACAGGACAAAGTATATTGTAAGTATATTGAACAGAGGCCTCCACTGTAAAAATGTTCTGACTCTGGCAACAACACAATTGGAAGCAATTGACTACAATGTAATTTTTAAGGCTCGGTTTAGGTTCTTTGGATTTGTATGTATAAGCTGTAATACACTCAACCCAGAGGCCACATGGTTATGTTGGATTGCTCCAGAGTTTTGATAATATTGCTTTTTAGCTAGATAGGTGCTTTTTCTTCTCCAAACAAATACCTCATTATCAAGAAAAATGTATGATTCAGCACAGAATCAATCAAAAGGATGGATGGCTTGGCCTTTGACATCAGCCTCCTCATGCAATCTACAAGGTCATCTTTGTTGATCTTGTCTGCACAGGTGCAGGATGAGCAGTTCCATGTAATTATAACTTAGACCCCTCATTTTTCTTTAAGATCTGAGACAAACTATGTCCCTCCATACCATCATTAAATTCTCAATTTGTTGTTCTCCATTTGGAAAGTAAAACCAGTAATGAAAACTTGACGCTTGAAGATTTAGCCTTACCATTTTAAATATATACATTAAAAAGGGTTCCATTAAAATGCCTATGCTTACAGCATACTTTTCTAACTGGATGTTCTAATTCGAGCTAGACACAAAATGGATAAAAACTGTGGAGTTGCTGGTGATTCATGTTCAGGGCAATGTGTTTTTTTCCAGGGCATCTTTAACATTGTAATTTTGTGTTCTCACCGCAGGACGTAGCCTCCAGGTAACAAGGGGGATGACTAATCACGGAGCAATCACTCAGAATAGACGCTTGAACACAGTGTGAATTTGTCATCTAATTACGACCGGGACTTTTCTCCACACATTGATGAACAAAGACCTGTATAAGTGGTAAAACAAATGCATGCGCATTTGTATGCTTATGTTTTTTTTTTTTTTTTTTTTTTTTAAATGTAAGCAGGATAAATTGCAAGTGGTAAATCTGTATTTGTAAAAGTACCTTCACCGTACTAAAATGTTAGGTCATTATTTGAGTTGCGCAAAAGTTGTGTTAGGGCTTTCATCAGCTGCTGTAATAGTTGAAAATAGTATCACTGGAACCCTTTGGAAAGGGTATTCCTGTATTTGAAAGTGGGGAAAATGAGTCATTTTGAAGATGATGACATACATGTAAGCATTTAGCAGACAGAGGGACAGGCTAACAAAGCCTAATGCCACCTGCTGTCAGGGAGCACATCCATGTATATCTTCTCACAACCAAGAATATCTTTGCGGCGTAGTGCAACAGTTTATTTTTCTGGAAAATTTACGATGAATAATCTTTGGTGGGCTACAGTTACACAATGTAAGTTACATTTATATAAATCACATAGTAAGTGGTTGGTTGAATTAACAAACATATTACAATCCACTTTGTCAGAGATCACAGATGTTACAAATTCTGTAATCTCTGAATACTGCATAGAACACTGCATGTGAGGGTTATCTACAGTGATATATATATACTTTAAGGGTACTCATTAATGCCAGTTTCCTATTCTTTTCCCTGGAACCAAAGTCATTTAAGCACTCTTAAGAAGATAAAATTATCCTTCATTCCCACTAAGTGTAAAATGTCAGCTGAATGAAATCGGGTTAGTTCTCGTTATCTCAAGAATTGCCTGTCAAAAGCTAGGGCCAGGTGACTGGGCTGAGAGGGTTATCCATGTCAGCACACAATGTTGTTCACCTGATTCCATACTTACAGTTTAGCTCAGAAAGTATTTGAGGAAACTGTTAGCCTAATTATAACCCTGTGGAGAAAAGCCAGGTAGAATCAGGGGGAGAATGAAAGGGAGAGAGAAGCAAGCTGAACATGAAACTTTGACTTGAGTAAGATCATTCAAAATGGTCTGAGACAGTGTTTCCTGAAGTGGTGATAATTGTATACATTTGTAAAATGGCAGGTCTAGTTTCCGGCTTGCACAACTGAAAGGGTGAAAGGCAGTTCAGAGGGTGTGACCTTCGGACAGTGCTTCCTTGAAGACAGCTGCTACTTGTACCTCATTAGAAGAAAAAAAAAAGCCGGGGAAGGAAGCAGAAGAAATTGTGGTGCAGATACATCTATAAATGTATAGGCAAGAAACATATTTTTGATGTGCATGTGTGTATGTTTGAGGATTGGAGGGGATAAATCTTTTATGGAATTTAACAGAGCTGCCTCTGCTAGGTTTGACAGCTAATATAATTCCTCACATATCCTCAAATCAGTTGGTTTTATTGGGCCTTATTTAAATGCACCAGGCACAATGAAATCACATCTGCCATTTTCAAATTTATCAACAAGAAATAATATTTATCTCATTGCATGGACTGCTGACATTATATAGCTGTGAATGCTGATGAGTTGTTTATGTATACACTGTAATGATTTCAGCAAGCTATGCCAGGCAGATCACAGATTGGAATTTTGCATGCCATTCAAAATGTGATATTCTAATACATTCACTTTCTTCTAAAGTAGTGGTATGTGTCATTTTAACTGACTAAGTTTATTACCTCACAGCCAAGATCAAGATACCTAGCCAATGCCATCAAGCTAATCTTCACTAATGTTAGCAATTTGTAGCTCTAGCTAGGTTATACATTTAGCTACTTTCAAATTATGTAGCCAGATTAGCCCAATTTAACTAAACTAAACTTGGGGAACTGCTATATGGCAAACACACAATGTACACTCTACATATACATTGACAACAGACAAATGAAAAAATGAATTGGTATAAGAGCGGGAACTAACTGGGATAATATCAGGATGCGAACAGCATCGAAAAGGTCGTTGTTGAATATGGTCCATAATGGCACTAGCATAGCTTATAGATCACAGGTACCAAACCATGTGCCACCTGGGGCCAAGAGTATGCAGGTTGTAATACCCCATTTGCAAGCAAGCAGGGGTATAGCATATTATACCATTTGGTCTTAGAGTTTGTCACAACAATGCTTTATGTAGCATTGTAAAGGCTGTTGTAATTATGAGTTGTTGTGAGTGCTTATAGCAGTGTTTATTGTGCATTATAAGTGCATCTGGGAAGCATTATTTAGCTTTGGCTTAGGTTAACCTATCCACTACAGCATGGTTTTTACCTTCTTGACATGAAACGGACGTTCTTACACAAGGGAATATAGTTACAGCTGCGGGAAATAGCTTTGCTAAAGTGCCAACTTAGCCACTAGTGGAAATATACCAGACAAAATATGCTGATGATAGCAGCGTGCATTAAAAAAGGCTGATTGCCCTATGTTAATGACAGAATTTAAATTATGTAACTATGATGAATGATGCTGCATGCAACATATCACTTTAAGTGATTAATTATAATTACTCATTTTGAACAAATCTCATGTGTAATAGCAGATAGTGCTGTCTGTTTGATGTATTGCCTTTATGAAGACCAACACCCCGATCACTTCCTCTGTCCCAGGACCAGAAGCTCCTTGGTATTTTTGAAGATTAGAACATTTGGAATGCTTTAGCAGTTTAATCATTGCTGTTAAGTGAAAAGGCACACATTTAAACACATAACACTAATTTCCTTTTTGTTTCAGTTTATATATATGTGTATACTGTATATAGAGAAACATTTACTGATTTTTTTTGTTAGCCCAATGGCTTTGTGATCTTCAGATAGATTGAGCTGGCCCGTTTGTCTCTTTAGAGACTGCTTTGTTCCAACCCCTGTTCTTATCAGTGAATGGAGTTTTATTTCAAGTGATACATCACGTTGTCAAGTGAACAATAATGGTGTTAAACAGAGATATGCTACTGTGAGCCACCAGAGGTGGACTTGGTGTAACCAGCAATACTCATCTTATGGCACTTTTAGTCTTGAGCACTGCCAGGTATTTTGGGCCCCATGACAAGATCATACATTGGGCCCCACCACCCCAGGCCACTCCATCTGTGCACAGTTACAGCAAAAAAAGGGCCCTTGTCTGTCAGGGCCCTTCGAAACATCCTAACTTTCCCTCCCCATACTGCACCACTGCTTGTAGTTGCTATGTTTTTAAATTCCTTTTAAGGCAAGAGTGTCCTTTTTGCTTTTGAACTTTTGATATTTTGTTCTTAGAGATGTTTAATTGAACTTGCCTTTCTGTGTATGAACATTCAGTATCAGTATTATTTCCTGTAGAATTGATCTTTAGTTGGGGGTGCGAGACAATTTGAACCTTTGCCTCTTAACTATGCCTCACCTGCTGTTCTTGGTTTTTTTCTTTCCTCCGTCATTCGCTGACACAGACGTGATATATTCTGTGTACTCCTAGCGGGTGGAAGCAAAAGAATAGTAATACCCTGACCTGCTGACCTCTCTCATTTCTTTCCTCTGGAGAAAAAAGGCTTTGTCTGCTCATGCCACTTTGAATGTCTACCAGGGGACTGCACCATTGAGAAAGTGAGTTGCAGACAGGCGTATATCTCCAACCAGTGGCAGGTCCTGTATACCAGCAAAGCAGCGTAGGATTTACTGCATTCAAAGTTCATGTGCTGTGCATTCACCCGGGGGACAAAAAAGATCCACTCAAGAGGTACAGATAGAGTATATTGCTGCCATTTTGGCTGTGCTACACTTTATCTGACCCCTCCAGATCTTACTAAAGCTTATACCTATTTACCAGTAAAGGTAAAGCTTGGAACTCTGTGGAATTGATTACTTCTGAATGTCTTTTTTTGTTAAGAAACTATTCTTTTGATTAGGAATCCCAGGTTTCCCAGAGTTGTTATATAACAATTTATGTACAATATGTATTTATTTACTTATTTAAATATATATTACTTCGTGCATTTGAACCTCATTAGATATGTGTCAAACTTCCACAAAATATGGATGACAAGTATGCTTATGATGTGATGAAGTACTCAGTTGTAGAGCTTCTCAGCAGATGAGCTGGCAGGAAGCAAGAAATGAAGTCATGGATGTGCTAAGCAGTCCAGTGGCATCATCAGCTTAGTCTGAGGAAATTTCTTCTGCATTCTTCTTCTTACAGTTGCAGTTGGTTACTGAGTCCAAATGGTATGATGCATAATCAAAAAGATTGTGTGTGAGAGAGAGGCACACAGACACACACATATCAAGGTTATGGACAGCTTAATTCTATTGAATACAACTAATTTATGGTAGCATTTCCAGGGATGTTTAGAATCATACCAAGTGATCAAGTGGTCTCTATGAAATTCAGCTATATTTTTTCATATCCCTTCTGTATTTACGTTCTGTAGTGTGCTGTAGTGCTTTATTTATTGTTTTGTAAAGCCCAAACAGATTGTCTACTGTAGAATAGTGGGCTAAATTATTTTCTGTAAGGCTATTGGTCCATCAGAAGTCAATTTGACCAAATCAGTACTGCAGTACTCTATTCTTGCTTTCCAGCCTGCATCATTCTAAGTCACCTGTCAGGTGATGTCATCCACGGGGAATTGGGTATAACCACATAGGGCTTCAAAGCCTTAGAGTGTCCCTGCAGCTGGAAATGAATGGTTTAGCTTTCGGCAGTGTGTAGTTCTCAACCCACCGCTCCCCCTCCCCCTCCTCCTCCCCCCACCTTTGTGTACTCACCAAAAAAACATTCAATAGAACAAGAAGCTTCACAAAAAGCAGCTTACTCAGCCTCGTGTACCTAACACTACACCATAGAACATGCATTTGTTGGCCCTCGGTAGCTGAAGTACAATATGTTGAAATGTGTCATTCTGAATGTTCGAGGAGTGAAAGGAGGTGAGTCAGTCAGGATGAGCTTGTCATTGCAGTGTTGATATGACCTGATTTACTGTAACATTTTGGCACCATCCAAAGGCTGACAAACTGTGAGTCAGTGAAACCGTGAGACCAGTAGAAGAATTGTGGAGATATCTATAACATGGGTATACAAATGCACGCACACGTGCTCACACCCGAGAGAGAGAGAGAGAGAGAGAGAGAGAGAGAGAGAATATAAATAATTGTAAATGCTGGGTTGAAGTCAAATTCAGCTATGTATGTTTCCATATGATACCATCTCCAAATCAAAGGTCATCCATACTTTAGTTAAGAATAATTTTTCTCTGACAGCTGCGGTTTTAAAACAGCGACCACAAGAACACTAGTTTAATCTAACCCACAATCAATATCCTGCAGGGATGGATGAAAGCAGTTTTTTAACTATTATGACAGGAAGGTGTGCAAAGGTGTATCCTACAAGCTCCTACTAATTCAAGTAATAAAGTTAAATAAAATTATCTTTTCATCTCATGAATAGGGCAGAAGGGAGGATTCACTTCATTAAAGAATATATAAAGTATAGTACTTATG
Organism: Anguilla anguilla; assembly: GCF_013347855.1. Lineage (NCBI taxonomy): Eukaryota > Metazoa > Chordata > Actinopteri > Anguilliformes > Anguillidae > Anguilla > Anguilla anguilla. The sequence goes on along the minus strand of NC_049206.1, from coordinate 46,293,911 downwards.
TATTGATTACCTTTACATAGGAAAAATAGAAACGTGTTTTAGAGCAGAGAGACAGATTTTACTGACGTTTCAAACTGTAATGCATACCCAACCAGCTGACTTCACATTTTTAGTCTCAAGTAGATCAAGGTCACAGGACTGACCCTTTTAAAATGCACTTGTCAATTGAAACACAGTTTTCATTATATTGCAGCTGATCTCAAATGACCACCAAAACACTTATGCTGAGTAGACATGTCTGATTTTTTCTTTGTAGCAATAAACCAGAGAATGCTTTCCCACTGTTAATAATAATGTTCACGCTTGTTTCTGAACTCCATAGCAAAACAAACAAACAAGAAAAAGCATTGGTAAAACAATATACTGACTTGATTCTGGTGCACTCTCTATCAGTTAAATTGCTTACAGCCTCTTACAAGGAATTCCTCTCTGATTTTTTCCCTGTCGCTCTCTCTCCTTAACTGTCATGTACCATCGACTGACTGGGCAGCTCAGCCGACAGGAACTGATATTTTCACAGAGGTGAATGATGGTTATGAAAGGCAAGCTCTGCCCGCCCTCATTCTGAGGCTCGAAAACGGATGGCAACTATGAAGTAAGATAACACCTCTGGTCCCCGCGAGTTTCTTTAGCTATGAAAGACCACTCCTACCCATGGAGCGCCATCTGGTGTTGGGTTTAGATATGAAAAGAGATTCAACAACTGTCTGTAATTGCTTTAAGGGGATAGTTCATGTTCTGGGGTTTTTAAATATAATTTCAGTGTTATGTATGTTTTTGATTTGTCAGTTTTGGTGTGCAATTAGATGCCTTTGAGATATTTACATGCATTTCTGGAAACTGTGGAAGCATGACATTACTGCGAAAGCTGCTCTAGAGTTGCTTCAACTGTATTTTATTGCTTTAGAACACAAACTAGCTGATGCTCCTATATCTGCCATTATAAAAGCAGAAGGTTGTAAATATGAAATAAAGTATCCTTTGCCACGCACAAAAACTGTCTGGGCCAAACGGAAACACTAAAACCAAATTATATTTCAAAAAACGAAGAAAAAAATGTAAAAAAAGAAAGTGGTCAATCCCTTTAATATGCTGCAAATGAGTGATGAGTAATTGACATTGTCATTGACATTGACCAAGATAGATACTGTTCATACAATGCTTAAGCCTGTGCTGCAGGCTGCAGTTTTGCTGTATTTGTTGTATGCAAGTCCAATGAAACACTAAAACACACAAGCCTCTCCAAAGAACTCCAAAGGAACTGAGTGTGTTTATCTGTTTTGGACCATGGTAAAAAATCACCGATTAAACACAAAGAGATAGGCATGCACACAAAGACACAAACAACCCAATCCTTCGGGATTCCCACTACTGGCGATTGTAAAAAAAAAACTGAGCTATGAGTGATCCTGCCTCATCTACCTGTCAAATTAAATTATATTCAGGGGAACGGTTTCAGCTTTAAGTTCACTGCCAATGCATGAATAAAATATGTAATTAGTGGCCTTCACATGTGTTTGCCTTTTCAGCCGTTTGAAGAGGAATGATTCAATATACACCCTTTGTCTGATATCATTTGAAGGAATTAAATATAGGTTTTATTGTTGCAATATATATTTATGTAGCGCTATTAAATATCAATAAATGAAAAGTGTTGAATTAATGTAACTAAACTAAACTAAACTAAACTAGCAATGGAAAAAATGCATTAATGTAATTCTAAGCAAATGAGAAATTATATATAGATATATATATATATATTCTACACGGCTTGCCGACCTACATTGATGAGCAAGTGGCAGTTATTGGGATATTTGGATAAAGCAACCCCCCACCACTCTCATACGTAGGACCTGGATGTTTTCTGGTTGAGGTTTCTGGTCAAGATTAAAGTCAAGGCCCCGTCATCCCTTTGCTCATTCTGCACCCCTTGGAGGCCTTAATTGTCAATAAAGTGTATTGGTTCTGACCCCTGTGACCTTTGCAGCTGTGTAGCTAAGACACTACCATTCAGACCAAACCAGCAGTGGTCAGGGTGTTTTTAAAAGTCACAGGGCATGCCAGTACTAAGAAGGTTGTCATTTGCGGTAGACCTATAGTATCAATTTATTCATTGATTGTGTATTTGCTTTATGGAGTGTGAGTTTTTGCGTTGCCAATTACTGCATTTTGTGGCAAAATATGTAGTTTCTGATAATTTGAGATGAAGCAGGTTTGGACTGGGTGTAAATATTCAAACAACAAAACACATTTATTTGGGTTTTATTTATTTTCCTATGGACTTTGACTTGCGTGATAACAATTACTTCATATTACATTCATTGCATATTAGGTTATCTTTAATCATGGAATAAACAGACAAATATTTATTCTATGTTAATCGCAGACTTAAGAAAGATATGCATCCATGAGATTCTTTGAAATGTTTTTTAATAATATAAAGTATTGGCTGTGAATTATCTCTTTGTACCTAATGGATAGAGGGACAATGGGACCAATTAATTCCATACCATAGACTGTTGATAATTGATAATGATGATTTTGTGGGTGTCCTGTTAAACATTCTCTGTTGGATGAATCTGATGTCTGCTCCCCTCAAGTCTACTGGTACACACTTCTAGCATTCTCTTATTGCCTGTAGTTTGCTGTTAAATAATTTCCAAAATATGCTTTATGTCTTTGTAAATTATGAATGATTTTGTTTTCACATCCACAGTCTGACCTGGATGGCAAATGCAAAAGGCCTGTTTTCAGAGTCTGTATGTGCCTGATGTGGGTTTCTAGCTAGGGATATGACACAATGGATCCAGTGCAACTGACCATCATCAACCTCAGTATATAACACAGAATTTTTTTGCTAATTTGCCTTGTACTTGCTACAATCAAACCTTGGGTTAAGACCTATATGTTGTAAAGCAATGCCATTGAGCGGTGTCTTGTAGGGCAGACATTTTCATCAACTTGTATTAAGTATCAGGTACTCTTAAGTATCACAAACTGTGAAGTATCGTCATGAGGCAGAAATAATTAGCATTCAATATTTTCAATAGCCAACAAGAAGTAGCTGCTTTCACTTAGATCATTCTTGAAGAATAACATCAAGGAATCAAATGGTGATTCACAAGGGATTCGACAGAGTTTAGTAAAGGTTTTTTTTGAAATTTTTTAATAAAATGATTAACAAAGGATGGATTAAATAAGATATTTCATTTATTCTGTCAGTAGAGCAAGGAGTATAATTGGAAATGAATTAAAAGTCAATTTTGCACTGGTAGTAGGAAGTAATTGTTTTCAGTTTCTAATGCATGAGATAGCTACCAGGACTCGTAACAGAAGTAGTGACTCTTGGGTTTTGTTAACATGTGTCTCTTTCGGTTTGACACCCCGAATAACAAATGACACGTGGTGTTGCATGTTTGTAAAGATTTGCATGTGCAAATGTAACAGTGGCGCTTCTTTTCTGTACAACGAATAGGCCTCATTTACATGTCAGGTGACCATTGGTTGTAGCAATGTATTGATAATATAATCAGGAAAATATGGATGTGATATCTACAGATGCATATTTATTTTCCACTTGTATTACTCAGAAACTTCTAATGTGAACACTGCCTATGATATAAGATATGTGCAGTGCCATTGCATTTAAGTTTGCAAGAGGTCGTGATTTTTCATCATCACCTACGAATTGAAATGAAATATCTCATTCTGGCTAGGTAAGGCAACGGTTTCCATATACCTTCAGGCAAGAGTTTTATGTCAAGCCAGAGAGAATTAAAGTTCCACTTCACCAAAGCCTTGAGTCCATTTAGCATCCATGTGTTTTGTAGCAATCTGTGAGACCACATTTGTTGAGCTCTGTCTAATTAAATACACTTTTCCCGATGCTGTAAAGGAAAGTATATTACATTCACGAGAGAGCTGTTCAATCAGTTACTTGATTTATTATGTATTGATGAATCTTGGCATAGATCAATGTAAAGTGATGTTCGAACAGACTTCTTATTTCTACACAGCTCAGATAGTTCGTCAGAATCATTTTAGTTAAAGTATTACGCACTCCACTATGAAAAGGTCAATGCACTCCCACAATACTGCCATGTATGTCTGTTCTTCCATACAATGCATTTAAAATATATATCAATGCATTTGCCAAACATTGATATATATCAATTATTGAAACAGCAAATATTAAAAGTATTTATTCACTCAAACCTACATGAAGTCTTTATTTGTTCATTGGGGGTTATTGATAATCAATGTAGTTTTATGCTATATTTACTACTGTTCCATATGGCAATAACAAAAATGTCAGGAACATTCAAAATCCTGTGGTAGACCATGAATATGAATAATAAAATTCCGTTGTGTGATGGCCATTATAATGGCAAATCAGTTGCTCCTAACATTTATGAATAACCCTGTGTGTGTAATTTCTCATGGTAAAACTAGAGTAATGTTAAAAAAGGTTCTGTGCCGCACATCAACCTGTGAGCAACATCAGTGCATGCTACTTAACACGTAGCCACAACCAGCAACAGTTGACGCATATTCCACGATGATGACACAATCTTCAGCGGAATGATATCCAGACTGTATTAATGGTGATATCATCCACTTGATCACGTGTATTGTACAGTATGGGACTTCCCTCAGTGCTACATTTACATTGTCGCCAGCAGGAGGGTCTGGCTACAGAAGGCAGCTGGAGCTCTCAAAGGCCAGTGAACAGAAGAAAACAGCTTAAATAGCTTTTCTGTATTTAAAGAATATCAATAAGCGAATTCATTGAAAATGACTTCCTCAAGCATCAACAAAAATAAATATTATTTCAAGAGCTACATCGACGCTTAATACTGTAAGCAGTTAATGACATCATCAGCCATAGAGTATCACACGTTGTCTGTAAAGAGGTTTGCCGCTCATCCATACAGAATGTAGGAAGACTAAGAGAACGGCATTACAAGGTAATGTTTATTCACTCAGGTTTTGCAGCACTTTGCACGAAATGATAGGTAAAGCTTTTCATCAAGGCGATTAGGTGCCACTCTATCAAGCACCATGGCACGTGATGAGACTGTCAGTCTATGCCCTTGGCCAACAACTCCAACAAATCAGGCCTGCTGAAATGGCCATTGTCAGTTTATATTTGTGATATCCGGCAGTATTTCCTTGTTACCTCAGGTAGAGAAGAGAAAAAAAAAAATGTTGCAAGAAGTTAACTGGTCCTTTTCCGTCATACTTTATAGTGTGTCAGGTGATAAAGCATCCCTGGGTTTTGGGTGTCACAGGTTACAATACTTTAGCTTTTATTTACTTATATTTTTCATGTTTTCAACCAGGATGAAATGCATCTTGTCTTGTCTTGTCTTGTCTTTGCCTTTTTGGCCAAGACATGCTGGATGTCACACACAAGCCTAAGATGTGGCCAGGGAGCTTTGTAATGGCTGTTTAGTTTTTTTCCCCACTGGCTTCTTCCAAATGTTTCTGTTTCCTGTTTATTAATTTATTCATTCCATTTGCATTGGGGCACTTTCTGAGACAGGTCAAGAAACTGTCAATCAGTCCACCAACCGTGGAAGGTTTGCGTGTGTGGTGTGTCCCTTCTGTGCTATGTCTTGTCTGAAGGGATTTGAACATTGAATTCTCAAGTCATCCGTTTGGATGTAGGTCAATAATTTGCATAAACCATATTCCCAAAAGGATGGCTTCCTCATTAATACTTGAAAATGGTTCTTAACTGAACAGTAGAATTGTGTATTATAAACTAGCAATGGAAAAAACAGACGTGTTTATTATTTCTTTCTCTTTTTTATTTCAATGCTTTTAACACTATTCAGCAGTATTATGAATAGTGCAGAGACTATGTGTCATCCATGACATTGGCAGGCAAAACACGGGGGACTTAAAACACAGTTTTCTTACCTGAGGTTACATTGCTTGACTGAGAACTGAAATATTAAAAATGGCAAGAGCAGTATGTTCTGTATTTATAATTCCCTGAAGACCACAAGAACACATGCACATGTTTAAGAAGGTTACAGAGAATAAATCTAATAGACTTTATCCAAAGTCGTAGCCAGAGAAAAGGCATCTTACAATAATGGAAAATGACATTTTCTCCATATTGTAATATGAAATCTAACTATTGTACGTAGCAAACCAGTACAAAAATATAGACGATTAGGCAGTGCAGCCATCCGTAGACTGTGAGTCCTGCCAACATATTCAAAACAATGCATTAGCATTTGTATATTTTCCCACCGTATGATATTGTCCTGATGCTGTGCGATGGAGAAGTAAAGATCAAGCTATATTTAACACAAGCCCTTTAAGACCAAACAGAAGGCATGTTTACAACTGTTTGATAGGTTGAATTAATCACTCAGTGAAATATATCTCATTGGCCAGAACCTCTGCTCTGTCTATGGGAAGAACAAGTGACATCATTGTGATACAGCACTGGGATCATCCAGGAAGGTTTGTTTTGGGTTTGATGAATAGCTTATGACCTAAAGACTTGGGTTTTTAACCGGGGGTCCATGAAGGGGTTCTGTTAGGGTTCCACAATGGCATTCTCCCAGATCTGAAATCTTTATAAACCCTTATGGTGGGGGTCCCCTGAATGTCTTTAACCTTAGGAGGGGGTCACTGGCCAAGAAAAGGTTGAAAACCCCTGATTAAGAGACCAGAACCGTATTTAGATGGTTAAGGAAACTGGTCACACCAATAGCCAGTTATTTAGAGACACAATCTTTTAAGATTAATCGGGGAAGGGATGGTTTTGCTTGTTTTGGAAGCACGTGTGCACTTAGTAGTGAGGGGAGAGCATTTCTAGAACATTAATATGTTGAAATAAAGTAGAAGTTACTTTTATTACATGTAGTCCAATTTCTTGCAGGGACATTTTGTAGTCTAGAAAGGGAAATACAATAATTACTGCAAAATTTAACGTATCTTCTGTTTAGCCTAAAATGCTACAGTACAATATTTATTTTTTTCAGATACTACATTCAGACAATGGGAGTGAAAGATATTTTAAGTGCACACTGAATGTAATTTAGTTTCTAAATAAACAAAATAACAACATTAAACAGATGCAATAACTAAATATGGTGTGGCTAACAGTTGTGTACATCCCTAAAACAAACAGCTTAGATGTAATAACTATAGAGCACAGATGTTAGACCTCCAGAAGGCAGTATACATAAGAGTCCTTTTTTACCAACAGTTGGGACTACATTTTGGGATGAGGGAGGGAAAATGACATTAGAAAGCGCCATTACTTCACCCCTAATTTCCTGCCTGACAAAAAAAAAAACTGGAGGTTTGGCCAGCCGGAAATTCAGATCAAAGGAATGGAAGAGGAGGCGTAGCTGTCTGTCCTGGCAGACGTGACAGCTCCATCTGATTGGAGGAGTGCTTGTTGACTGCAGGCACCAGCATTGAAATGAAAGACTAAGTCTGTTGCTCTTGTGGAGAAGGTGCTGTTGGCAGATACCAGTCTGAGGGAAAGCTCATTGAAGACCCGCCGCATATAAATCAGAGAAAATACTTTTTTTTTAATGTTGTCATCAATTATTTATTCGGTAGGATGGTTTAAAGATGAATATATGCAGCAATTAGTTATAACACCAGTTTGACTACCAGCCAGCCATTAAAGACTGGCATGCTGGATGATGTAGTTTATAGTGTGTAGTCCAAAAGAATGCTCTTCCTTCAAATTAAAGCAATTCTTATGGGCGACACCATCTTGCCAGCTAAAACAATATGCAGGAACACATTTGGTACGTGCTTGCCTTCTGCATTCACCACTGGAAAGTTTAATTAGCACCTCTAGGGTTGGTACCATATGAATAATATATACATTAGTCTGTTTTAAAGTGCACACAAGGCATCTGTCTTGGAGAAGGACAGAGCTGTGCGAGAGAGCGGTGCAAATGCAACGCCAGGGGCAAAAGCAGTGACAGAGGTCCAGAACTCAGAGCACATCACTGCCAAAGCCTCCCCAGCCCTGAAAATGCAATAAAGAGCATCTCCAGGAAGAATCTCCCTTCTGCTCGGATTCCCATAGGGCATGGTAAAGCAGTGGATCCCTACCTTGGTCCTAAGGACATTTTGTGTATTCGGGCTTTCACTGTGCTGTTAATTAGTGCTGTGTTTGAGAGCCAAAAGAAAAGTGCTGATACAAACATGGTGTAAATAATACATTTCTTTTTTATGTGATTATGATTATTTGAATGATTATGAACTTAACTTTTTTTTTTTTACTTCACCAAGGCAAATGTATTTCAAAGCAGATTTAAAGATAATGGAATATATCTACCTAATTCAACCTAATCTATAACTTCTACAATTCTTTTCTCACCAAGAATTTAAAAAATAAAATAAACAAATAACGCGAGCAGCAGGTACAGTTATAAGGAATTTTCATTTTCCCAAATAAAGCTTTGATTTTTCATTAAACTCAGTAAATGCATAATGACAATGTAGATTCCTTCCACTTTATTACGCTATAGATTACCAGAAATACAGCACAGTGCATGAAGCAAAATAATGTGATTGATTTTATTGCGCATCCTGGTTGCCTTTTATTATTATTATTATTATTATTTGTATTAGTATCATTATTATTATTATGATTATTATGATGATGATTATTATTATTATAATAACTTTTAAAAAAATCAAAAACACATTATTTGATGATTATGGGCAAATACAGTGACAGAACTGTTCCTGAATGACCAGCAAACAGTAGGCATGTCAAAAACAGCAAGACTTGTAAACTAGCTGTTGTAGAGAGGGTAGCTATTAAAAATGCAAAAAAAAAAACTCAAGATAAAAATAAAGTAGCTAGCTAAGATCGCTATGCAACCAAATTGCATTTTTAAAAAAAATTATTCACGGATAGGACAGCATTTCCAGCAAGATAGTTGGTCTGGACACCGACACCGATATAGACATTTCAGCCTTTACTGTGACAGCCCCTCTTATTGTGAGGCTTGCTAAAAAAACAGCAACTTTTGGCATATCACATTTATTTATTTATTTATTTATTTATTTATTTATGCATGCCACATTGCATTTCATCAAATTCTGTCATGAATTTTGCAAAAAATATTGGCTACAATTTCAGGGTTAACACAAACCTACTCTCCCTTCACACATATGGTGTTCATATTGCTTACATGGACAAGAGGAGAAGACCAGTACATTCTGGACCAGAGATAATCTTTTGGGATCACAATCTCCCTCTTGATTCATTTTCAGATATGGAATTGATTTTTAAATACAGATTACTGAAAGCAGAAATTGCTATGTTGCGTGACATGCTTGATGCTGAACTTGACGCTGATTAATTTGAAAAATATTGATGCAACATCGGAAGAACCTGTGTTGAGTGTTGCTCCTTTTTTTCTTTGTATTGATATGTGTCACTTGTAATTGTGTGCATGGCTCCACACATTATGAGGTAGTATCTTGCTACAAGTGCTAAGCTATTCACTGTTCAGTATTTAGACAACTTGGATTCAACAACCACACCCAAACCTCTACTGCACTTATTTTGGTTTTACATTGAAATTATTATTCTACCCTATTTTTTGGATTATTCAGAACCTCTATTAATGTATCAATGATACTTTATTTTACTTTCACCCCACAGCCCCCCAATGATTTGAATGGCATCTGTGAGTATCTAGGTTTTCAGCAAGGATACTGTTCGTATATTATGGGCTAAACATTGAGCAATAGGGTAAGATGAGTCCACATTACTGGGATATTCTCAACAGAGCAAAGTATAATTTGTTTTAAAGATAAATATCTTCATGATTCATAAAGCGCTACATCAGGAAGGTCACTTATCTAAACATAATTAATAATGTGGCAATCTCTGAAAATCCCTCTTCCCTCTGTAAAAAAAAGATAATATATATGTCATCTTATATAACACCTCGCTTCCTCAGCTAAATCTGATGCCGTCTTCCTTCTCTTCCAAGGTTGCAGAAGCCCCGGGGCTGCCTGGTCTTGTCATCTGTCTGTGTGCAGTGGCTCGGCGAGCCGAGCATCCTCTTGGCTCACCACGCGAAAGGGTTTGGCTCAGCCAGGTGCGTGTGCAGCCAGCCCCACATCCAGAGTCCCCCCCCCCCCCCGTCCCAGTGGCCTCTCCATCTGTGAGGCTCTACCGAGGTCCTAAAGAGGCTATGGCTACACTCATTTAGCCCCGGGTCTTTGGATCTAACAACTCCCACTTCAGTCGGCCGGGTCTTGGCTAGATCCAACGCACGCACACTGTGAGCTACTTTCTCTCAGTCCTTTCATGTAAGTAGTTCCTGCCAATTGTGAGAAGCATTTTAGATAAAAATGAGCAGTTTTTGATAATTCTGTAGAGGAAATGTCCTTTTGTCAAATGGACTATTACACATTGTCTAAATGATTAAAGAAGTAAAAAGAAAACGTTAGCACTGTGTCTGATATTAAATTTTGTTAATACGTGTCTTCTGTGACTTCTAAGTGGATTTAAATGGAATGAGTGGCAGTTCACACCGCAGTTAAATTACGCTAAAGATTGAACGTTCAAAGTGCTAAATAAAAAGGGACTAATTTTAGCAAGCCTTCACACATTTAAACATAATTTAAACTGTTGTGGGATTGAATGCTTTTGCTTTAACAAGGGGTTCTTTGTTTCGGCATTCGTGGAATCTTTTGGACCCATAGCGTTTGGGTGAAAATTATGGCTGATGATTAATCCCAGGAAACCTCCGCTGGGTCATTTACCATTTACCTAAGCTTAACCAGGAGAACAGCTCTCCCCCTCTCTCTCTCTCTCTCTGTCTCTCTCTCTCTCTCTCTCTTTGTGTCTGTCTTGTCTCCCTTTATTTTCACAGAACTTCTGTGAAATTCAGCTGGGTAAGCAGTTTTCACAGTTCTGCTCATTTCATGCAAAATACACAGCCTTACAGTATGGACCAGACAGCTGGACTTTTGATTAAAGATTCATGAGAAACTGAATGCCAAGGTGCACTGACAGACAGTTCCAACAGTTGACAGCCTTACAGAAACAACTGCATTACCAACAGGCAATTCCACGTCCATTGAGGGAGACAGAGTCTTGTTTACTCATAATTAAAAGGAAATATTCTCTGAATGTTAGTCGACAATACATTCAGCTCTCATTCAACCCATATTTCATGAAGAGGACGCCCAATCTAATTGCTTTGCCACGTGTTTAAATGTGATTGACAAATTTAAGTAGACATGAAATGTTCCTTTTTTATATATCAACATATTGAAAGCAAGATTTTGTGCGAGGATTTAAAAAAAAAAAAAACCTGTTGGTATGCAGAAATGCAACTGAGAGAGAGAGAGAGAGAGAGAGAGATGATTTATAAGTCAGATACAGAGTGTGTGCAGCATACCCTCAGCTCACCAAACAGCTGTCATACATTAAAACAGTTGGGAGCTGTCAAAACATGCTTACTTGTGACTTTGCCATTACCATCCTTTCATTCAATCTTGATTAAACAGAAACACATCTAGTTAATGCCATTAATCCATATAACAATTTTGCATATTATCAGTTTATATTGTATTTTCATATAGCTACACAAACACGCGCACATCTTGCACATTCGCAGACCTAAAAACAATCACACACACACACACACACACACACACACAGACAAAGTGAACGTTTACAAATATAGATGTACAGTGTATGCATGTTCAAGTTTATATTGTTAATTGTATGTAAGCAAGCACTAGCATTGAATGAGAGAAAAAATATGTATATAATAATGCAGCAAATTTGCTATGTTGGATAAAGACACATTATGTTCACATGACATTCTGAGATTGAAAGAAAACATTTCAGGACACTGAAATACGTTTTTTATGGAAAGTTCATTCATTTTCATTTTACTGTCGGGGTGATGATAAAGGCAGCAGAAGTCCTGAATGCTGGTTTCTGAAGCAAAGCCCTCTTCCGTTTCATACCTAGTGTATTTTTCTGAGCTAGCGTCCATTTTAAAAAATAATAATCATATTTTTTTCTTATGTGTGTTTCCAATCCTGCCTAGTTGCCTTTCATAGTTGCACCTGTAGGGGGCAGTCACACAAACACCCTCTGAAAATGGGCCGAACACTGAGGAGCAAACACATCCTCCAGTGCCAGTTCTGCCAGCCTCTCCTTCATTCATCTCTGAATGCCATCTTCCACGCTGCGTGTCATTGTGTCTAAGCAATTTCATGCTTGTAATGCCTTACTCATGAAACCCCTACCAAGGTGTTTAAAATGACAAGCAACTGACTGCAATGTGAAATTACCAAGCTTTGTGCAGATCCCCAAACCTTTCAACTGTATGGAAGGGTCAGTGTTGTCCGTTTGGAGTGTCATTCCATCAGCTAGAAGAAAACAGAAAACAGATTGATAGAAACAATCAATTAGCTTTCACGTGCATGTTAAATTAGAAAAATATGCCATGAAGTGAGTTAGGCCTACAGTTATTTACAGTTAGACGAGATTTGTACACAATATTTACAATCTGATGCAATATTCTGCTGAATTTCAATTTCAACATTACATCCATGATTTCATTCTTCATGTCTAGTTACCAGTAGAAAAAGTTATATAAATAACTGCATTACAAAATAGACAATATGCTATTAAAAGATGCTATACTCGGCTGATAACAAAGCAAATTAAAATAAACTTCAATGGCAAACCTTGTGCGCTGGTACCTCAGAGAAATTGTTGTTTCCAACTCTTTCTTGCTCTGTCTTTCATACTTTTCCAATCAAATTGGCCATTTTATCAATACATTATTGGGTTTTTTTTTTGCTAAATATGGGTTCTTTCTATTTCTGGATTGAGCCATCCTGTACTTTCATCAGTTATCTTTGCGAGTCGCAGGTCGATAACACGTTCAATACATTGAATTGTCAGAAAGCATTCGGCACAGTGGGCGACAGCTGTGCTAAAACAGCCTAGACGTTGGGAGACATTTTGCTAAGCTGCAAGCCCCTTTACCTACATTGAAATATCAGTCTGAAAGGTTGATTTTACCAAAGTGACATCTATTTGCCTAAGGATGCAACTGCAGCGGGTTTTTCAGTTTGGGGGCGCAAGTGCCGATTTCTGACAGGGAGCCACTGAAAGGCAGGTGGGAATATTAGCAGGGACGTGGGATCCATCACTCGGCAGGAGTGAACTCCCTGCTTGGCTCAGCTGAAGATAAGCAACATATTTCAGCGGTGAGCTCAGCATGGGAACCGCAAAGGGCAAACTCAATAAGGCAAAAGGCTATCTAATCAAAACAACAGAAACCCTACAAAAGCTGACCTGCTCAAAGAGATAAAGTTAGACTCTAGGAACGCAAAAAAAGAGGGAGAAATTTATCGTATTCTCTTTGTATAATGCGCATAGGCTGTAGACAGAAAGAAACTAAAGTAACAGATGACTTGTGAGACTTACAATTTTTTTTTTGTCAACTTAACTTAATTTTTGGAGATAAAACCCTGTAGTCAAGGATAACACAAGGTAGTCCCTCCTGGCAAATGTATCCATGAGCCACATACCAGGAGAAAAGTGCTAATCACTACTCCCCAGGCCATCCCGTGGCACAGTTCAGCAGTTCAGTTCTGTCTGTTTGCTCTGTAGGACCAATGAGAGAATATAACATTACCTAAAGGTTACGTGAGCATTAGAGGAATAATTCATACCTCATTGAGACGTCTCATGGTGTATTCAGTTAATATTAATTTCAATTACGGAATGAGTCGTACATCACAGGGTGATAACCTTTCAAATTTACAAAAAGAGGAAATAAATAATATTATCTGAGTATTAAAAGCAGTCAATTCAGTGAAAGGAAAATAAACAAACAAGTATGATCTATGGTTAATTAGTAATCGCAGCTGACTTTGTGAAAATAACACATCCTATCCTGGCCTTGTTACGATGGTGACCTCTTTCTCAATGCTGACAGGTCAGTCCTGTTCTCCGTGCCGTGGGACGAAGCTCCTGTGCACCAGATGTTACCTTTCCACCGTGATTCATTGGCGGTCTCGTACATGCGCTATGTAAACAAATGGTCATTGACGCTGTTCCTTTTTTCCAGAGTTCCTGCTGCCCAGGTCAGAGAGCACGTAGCTGTCAACTTTCACCCTGTAGAAAAAGGTACCTTTTTTTCCCAGCCTGCCTAGATAGCTGCCTGAAAGGTGTATATCTGCGACTGGCACCAGGCCACCTGGCCACCTTCGTGGAGCTGCCTTTCACGCTGTCTCTGAGGTGGTATACGGCTGCCTCTGAGCCAGCCATCATGCAGTGCTAGTTCAGCTCGGCTGTACCTCTCGGGCTCTGCATCGCAAGCATGAGACGGCTTCCCCAATAAACAACTGAATAAAATTTGTTGTCGTCTGTATCTGCCAGTTCTCGGTACTGTTGTTTGTGTGGTTCAAAGCACCTGTGGGGGAATGAGGGAGACAGTGCTGGAAGGTCGGTATATTTACGGTGCTGGCTACTTCCCTTTCAAATGGACAACACCACAGCCTCATTAGGAACACCAGAGCGAAATTACCGGGCATCGGCGAAGCATAAATGAAGCCAACGTGGGAACGGCAAATGGGGGAGTTAGGAGCTGCTGCAGGTTTCACTTGTGTACATTGTCAGAGTTGTCTGCTGAATGTTTTTTTTTTTTGTGTGGTTTTAGTGAATGACCATTCTTTGACAGACTGACATCTGATTTCAAGCCTACTGTTTTACCCCCTTCCTGTTTTGACCGTTGCCAGCCTCCTGGCCGTTCTGTTGCTTCCTCTGTGGTTCCCATTGCTGGTAAGCAGCTTAGCTGCTTGGCGTAATAGTTAGGGACGGCTCCAAGGTCAGTTATACGCAGCTCTAAGATGATTGTTTTGTTTTTGTTTGATTTTCTTTCCATTGACCTCCACTTTTTCACAATAAAAAAAAAAACACAGTGAATTCACGGTGGGAACTGATTTTCTGTCTAGATCTGAGTAAATTGTACATGTCACACTCTTCCCCACTGGAAAACCTCTTGCTGTGTTACATATCCTTAACAAGTATAGCACCATCTATTTGTTCGCCTTCAGCAGTTTTCTAATTTCAGCTTTCTAGCCTCTTGCTGCTCTATAATGTACCACATGAAAACTTTGAATTTCAAACAGTCACAGCACCAGTTACTGTTGCTGTTTTGGTAAATTTGTTAAATTATATCAGTGACATAAAAAAAGTGTAAATGTCAGTATTATTCTCTGCTGTGAAATCTTACCAGAGAGCAAAGTTATACTTAAATTATACTTAAGTTATTCTTTTTGGAGGCATTGACACGTTTGGTGTAATTTAATATGGAAGGGGATTTGGACTGTTGTAGGGCTGACAGTATGGGGTTCTGAGACAGTATGTCCCTCACCATCACATCTGATATAACACTTCATTCTCACCACCACATTTCTGACCAGCTGGAGGTTGTGATTTTTAGAAAGCAATTAAGTCACTCCTGCCCTCCTCCCTGCAGACCCACTCTCTCTACACCCACAGAAATTCACAATCACCCACCGAGAAAAAACCTGGAAATATTATGATGCTAGCTTCCTGTGGCTGCCACAGCTAGCATTGCCGTTCTCTCCTTTTATGTAACCAGGAAAGTGTCATCACCAAAACTATCATCTCCGAGTCTGCCCTCACAGTTAAAAATGTATGTCTGAATTAATTTTGACACTACATTTTTACTTTTTGCAGAATTTTAAACCAATGGAATTAAACTGTAAAGTTCCAGACACTTTGAAATCTCTTTTGCAACAGAAACCTGGTAATACAGTGGCTAGAGATTACAGTGAAAATCGGAAATGAAATGGAAAACCACAGTTGTGATAAGGGAGAGCCTACATACTCAATATCAGCCTACATATCAGTGCCTGATATTGAAGCAATGGTATTTGGAAATCAAACAATCCCAAAACTGAGACCAATGCTGAGGAAAACACTGTTACTGCTATAATTTCATTGGATTGCATCCTTTATTTAATGGTAGTTATGGGAAAGGTAGAGGCAATGCCGCTGATTCGTTCATAATAAATTACTTAAATATTTTTAATGGGAGGTGAGAATTCTTTACTTACTTACTTACTTATTTATTTGTTTGTTTGTTTATTGGTTTAATTATTTGAATTAGCATAACAGGCTTGTGAATTATAGATGCAATTTTGACACACCCATTCAAGGAGGCACTCGTAAAAATATCAGATACACTCTCCAGATATCGGACCTAAACAGGGCAACCTTTTACCATTTTGTGCAATTATCTTTCAAATATATCTTTCCACTTTGAATAAAAGGGAAAAAAGTCAATAATCAAGGTATGTATAGTATTGGTTAATTGGTTAAGGTACTGACCAAGTAGGAGAATTATTACATTATTACACACATAGCATAGTTGATATATTCAGAGGAAAAACAGGAATTGGTGATGAACTATTATTGATAAGCACTGTTTATGAATAGAAAACTATAATAGCATACATCTCAGTCAGAAGCAAAAACAAATACTGGGAAGGTGTAAGTAGAAAACAGTTATCAGAAACAAACATAATGGCTATAATATCTAGACTTTCTTCCCATGTCTGTTCTGCAGTTCTAACCCAAGCACTTAACTGTTTATCTTCTGAACGGCTCACGAAGAATGAATCTGGAACATTCGTGCACGGATCGTGCCACTGCTCTCTCCGCGCCATTTTACAGGATTTAGATGACGCCGGCCTCTCCCGAAAGCATCGAATGCAGCTACGTGACAGGATTGTATTTCAGAATCTCACTGTTTCATTCATGTGGCATCCGCATTAATTATTCAGGCGCCTGAAATATGAGGTTTCGCGGAGGGCACATCTAAAGCCTGAATGGCTCACAGGGTCAGGGCTTATCTTGGCTTCTGCGGAGAGAAAGCAGCCTGATGCGCAATAATGACATCTGTATGGAAGTCAAGGCCATCACAGAACATCTCTGTAATGTTTAATTCCGGGCAAACTGCACCTCGGGAGATGCGGAAGAAAGCCTTCAGCGGGGCTCTTAATCTTATTTCCCATAATCCCCCTCGCCCGTCCTGCGACTGCGCCGCCCCCGCGCGAGCGGCACACGCGGACCCCATCAAGCCCGCGTCGCGGGGCTTGTCTTCGCAGGGAAAGCGATTTCCGTGCGAATCTTTCCCCGGGTTCCCTCCTAGCCCGCTCTCCCTCTTCGCTGTCCCAAATTCTGAGCGATCGGGGGCCTTGCAAACCGGCTGACATTTTGAAGGCCGTCAGACGAGGCTCTAATTCAGCGGGGAGTGCTGTTAGGCAGGTGCAAGCTGCAGGCGATGGAGGTGGTGATTAGGGAAGAGTGGGTCCTATGTGAGAAGAGGGCAACATCTGTGCCTATTAGGCTTCATACAAAGGCAGGGGGAGAGCAGTGGGGCTGGGGTGGGGTGGGGTGGGGGGGGTGTCCTGTGTCTGCTCAGGATAGAAAAGGGCCTCACTAAACAACCAGGCTTGAATTGTGCACCCCTAATTTAAGCCTTTCAACGGCACATTTCTTTTTTAATTTAAAAAGAAGTGCCTATTGAAGGGTAGGAGGGTGGGAGGCAGGGAGGGAGAGGAAGAAAATGAGAAAAGTGGACTGGAAATTTGGCTGAAAGACATTTGCTTATTTGGCACACATTGCAAACCAAATATTCATTATTATAAGTCATCCACTATCCCTAGATCACCACTGCAAATGTAATAAAGAGGATGTTAATATTTTCTGAACACAATGTTGAAATTTACAACTATTGAATGTGACCCATCCACTGAATCGCACAAAAGCCTAGTAAAAACCAAATCATTTGAATATGGAATTGGCTTGGAACGATTTCTAATGAACAATGAAAGACAGACAGATATATACAGCTATACACAAATGTACAGAAGATGGATCTGGTCCAATTTTTTTTACAAACTTGACAATAATTTATGTTACTGCCATGACCACATAGCATATGTGTTGAATATATTCCTTTTTCCTGAAGTAAAAACATGTTTCATCACATTGCACAAATCTGTCCAACTAGTAACTGTTTTACTAAAAAAGGAAACATTGAGGAAATCAAAGGGAAGAAGCACATGGATATTTATTACAAGGGAGATGAGATAATCCTTTGGAATACACAGACTTCAGTTGTCTTTTCTTTCAAATGTGATTTGCAAAAATAAATTCTATGGGGATGTTTGTTTTTAAAAAAATGGGTGTTTCCAAAAAAATACACATGGAGTATTTAAACAGATGGCATTTCAATCAGGTCCTGCTTTCAAAAGACCACTTTGGCCTCCTATATCATTATATATTACACTTGCATTGCACACAGCAGGTTGGATTCGGTCTCAAAAAACCCCAACTGGCAATAGCCACTTCATTTTTGATTGACAGATGTAACCATACTTGCATTGATTCTGAGCTCCTAGATTTAGATATTGCATAAATACTATGTCCTAGCACGTTAGCTAAGCATGCTATGCTCACACTCAGTCTAATGTTATTTTAATGGCATATCCAGAATGGCTATTAAACTTAAAGTAAATAAAACAAATACATTAGTGTGGCACATGCTGAGGTAACATCCCAAATGGTATGGCTCTATGAAGCACTCTCAAAGCTCTGTTATCAAAGCATTGCTGTTCCATTATAGCAATGAGCCACTCAATTTCTGGTTTTGAATGGAAATTTCTATCAGCTAAGGGTAAAGCACTAAAACAGAATTAAAAAAGAGGCACTTACCACCATGAGAGATTCTGTCTCGTATTCATAAAGACATACACTATGCATGCTGCTACCGTAAATGACAATAATACAATTTTAGGTAAATGGTTTACATACTGTAGGTCTCAATCCAAGGCCAAATGAAATTCTTTTTAATTGATTGAATCATATTTGAGGATTTTTCCCTCTGTTTTGTTTTTCAGTTAATTCCTTCATTCTCTCTATGACCTGGGGCTGCCACACAGCTGACAGGTGTTCAATACAGTGGGTCGATATTGATCATTAACATTGCACGCTGATCTGAAGACTATGCTTTAATCAATGGCCCAAAAATGTCGCACTCCCGCTTGACACTAAATCGAACAGCAATGCCATGATGGAAACCATGTAGAGGCCATTTTAATGATGGCTTATCTATCAAAGTATTGCTCTCTGACATTTGGATATTAATCATATGATCCATAGGAGATTTCATTAATTTAGTTTGTTTCTTGGAAGGGCATTTTTGCCACCATTTCAACAAAAGTCAAATATGCGGTCACATTGCAATCTATGGCTGTCAGTGAGGGTTACCGGCACTAATTGATGAATGGCCAGGACTTGATACCCTTTCTCATAAGTATATCCCAGAAAAGGAAGAGGAATGGGAGAATTCAGGAAACTGGTGAGACTGCAGTCAATGTCCCTCACACTGTTGTGGATCCAGAAAAATATGGGGCTCTGGGGTCGTGAATGTCAACAGAAAAACACGTTTTGCGATATTACACCAAGAAATATATTGCGTGATGGAGATATTGTTTGTGATTGTGTGTAATGTGAAGGGGTGTGCATGTAGGAGGGAAGTGCAGTAGGAATATAAAAAGGTAGAATAAAGGAGCGGAAGCATGCTTAACATGTCTGCTAGAACGTACGTGCGATTTTGTGAAAACTAAGCTCACGACGTTAAATGGGAGAAATGTGAAACTTTACACTGACCATGTGTCTGTGACAGTTTTGAATTCCAGATGCAGTAACAGCCATTACAGTTCAGCAGTATGGCCAGAAATATTGATACAGATGGGCCTGTGTAGAACTTAGGTGGGCCAAAACTACTAAGGTGGGCATTCGCAATTGGGTGTGGAGGTTCAGCCAAGGTAAATGGGTGGGCCAGGATACTACTTTGGTGGCCGTAGGCTACTCTAGCACTCTGTGCCTACACGATTCTTACAGTTTCCAGACACAGTGACAGCTGTAGTTGCGAGAGCTTTGCTTATGCCCATAGGCCAGAAAGAAGGTATAGCAGAAAATGGCGTTTGGCCCCTTTAAGTAATAAACAAATGCAAAGGTCACCTTTGGCTTTACCTGTTTGCCAACAGTGAGGGAGAACAAAAAGGAGAGATGAGGGATGGCTGTTGCAGAGGTCTGTTTTGGAAGCGGAGATTAGAACCCATAACTTGTGCAAAGACTAGATGTTTAGGATTAGCTTTATCATTTCCAAGGTGGCAGCATGCACTCTTTTACTTTCGTTTGTTTACGTAGTATTTTTGTTACCCTCAACCAAAAACCTACATGTTTGGGAGTAAGCTCGAACAAGCTCGTGCTCACCAAACCAAATCTGCGTGCAACTCCAGAGTTCTGGCGAGGATCCAAGATGCTGTTGCAGGTGCTGGATCCATGAAGCAATGGGTGAGTCACTCGTTTCCCGTGAATGCAAGTTGGAAGCAGTGCAGTAGGGCACATCGCAAAAAATGTATTTAGTATGCTTATTGAACATTTCTTGTCTTATGTTTTCGTGTTAAACACCCAAGACTTTGTGAACCGACCCAATAGTTTCCTGATACTAAAATAACACAGTGAAGTGGTCGTAACAAGAGAAATTACTGAAGTTTGGCGGAACCTTTCAAAAGAACAAGACTCACTTAAGCCACACTCTGCTTGTCAGTGTACAAGCACCAGGCTGGGTATTCTATTTCAATTCTGTGAATTCAGGAAATTTAATTAATTCACTTAATGACTGGGCCTTCATTTCATACATTATATTTCATTTAATTGAATGGAATTGACCTCAACCTTTGAAAGCACAGGGTTTGAGCAAAAGGCTACCATCAGTGCTAAACTGAAGCTAAAATATAAAATCATACTTAGTTTAGGAATATCAGGAAGCATAAAAGATAGAAGTATACTTTACAGAAGCAAAACATGGCTGAAAAGAATGAAAATTTAACATTGGCAGTTTTAGAATCCCCAGATACAGGCATAGGATGGTGCAGTCAAATTGCCATATGATATATAAATTATGCGCATTTTCAAATGAAACATAAGAAAGTCCTCTCAATACCTTGGGAGGAAAACCACAGATAAATCAGTTCATTCAAAGAATGAGGGATGAGAACGGATCGATACTGACTGAGGACTGTCTCAAGTGTGTGCTATAGTACAAAATATCATGCAGATACTGCGTTTACGATATCTGACTCAGATCAAGTCATGTTCAGGCAGGGCAGTGTTGAAGTTCAGAGCTGTTTTGAAAAAAAAACATCAATATTCTGAAGACCGATTGGTCAATGTATCCATGAATTATTGCATAAGACTTTAACACTCTCGAGCTATGGATATGGTTCCATTTGTGGAAAGCGGTTGTTGAAATACCATCATATTTAGCTTGTGATCAAGGAATAGACACAGAAATACTCCTTAATGTTTAAAATTCCTGTCATTGGGGATATTGACTACAACACACAGTTCTGTGGCATTGTTGATGAATGTAAATTTTCTCTGTCCATCCTATTAGTATCAATTTGAGTGTTTGACTTCCATTAAAGATGAAAGAGATAGCTGGATTTTTTATTTGAAAAAAGGTCACCCATGACTAATTGTTTTATGATTTGATGAGAAAATTATATTGGCATTTTTCCTCACCAGGTAATTTTGACCTGGTGACTTGCAAATAGTATTGTATTGTATAATCCAACTGCCCCCCCAACTCAACCTCAGTGCCTCTCTACACTCCTCTATTTTCTTTTCCCTTTATTTTCTTATTTTCTCTCTTCTATGAACATGTGAAGTACAAATACAAATAAGGTCCCGGGTGCTTAAAGGCAGTGAAGACCATGACTGCAGACTGGGCCTCACCCATGGTCCTGGAGGGCATTGAGTCTGTTCACTGTTAATCAGTAACTAACTGAATACTTAAAGCAGTTGATTATGCAGTTAACACACCTCACCTGGTTCACTGGGTCTAAACTTGTCACTGATTTTAAGGCTTGAGTGTGGCCCTCCACGATGGCCAGTCCTGGTTTCGAAATTGTAGTTTCAAGCCTGGGTTGTGTCATTATCCTATGATGACAAGGAGTTTTCTTTGCATAGAAAGCGCAATACACACAATAACATGCATTTTGTTCATGTAGAAGCCTTGAAATCTATGGTCAGCTCTGGTTTATATAAAAAAAAGACCTGAACATCCTATCGTATGGGTGGATGAGTTTATATGGATCACCAGGGATTGTGCAGATACAGTTTTGGACGAAAATGGCTTTTTAATGTCATGTCCTGCATCTCCACTGAATAGAATTGAACTGTAATAATATATAGGTTCAAGAGAATAAGTGTATCTGTAGGGATATAAATTAATGAAAACCTAGTGAAGGCATTCTTGAGAGAGGCTTAGCAAATTAAACTTTAATAAACCCTTTAGCAAACAATTAGTCCATTGGATAATGTCTTCCCTTCCTTTGAATTAGTTATACATCACGAAATACCCAAGGAAAAGGCTTCTGGGGAACATATGGTAAAACTCAATAAAAAGGTGCAATAGCTCTCCCACTGAGGTCGTTATGGTGAAAGGTAGAGAGGGTCCTGATGCGCGAAGATTTGGTAACTGCTTTACTGCTAACATCACTGAGCATGTGTAGGGTCACACTTGATGCAGGGTGCCGCTCACTGGTCCATACATCTGACTGGAAATCAATGAGACACATTTTTAAAACTCCCCCGGTGGCTGTTTACGCTAAAGCAATCCCTGAGCTTAAGGTCACGTTTTTAAGAAAATCCAACTGAATTAATGGTCCGTCGCATTAGCTCCTTAAATTAAATATACTCCTCAACCAGTCTCACCTCATACTGAAAGAGCAGTGGCCTTTGAACCCTGATACGTGACCAAGACTAGACATGCTCTGAATACCGCCGGATTCATTTCAGCGGATTGCACACAGCAAATGTGTCATCTTTATCACCATGCAAGCCCCCTCCATAATAGTGTATCTATTACTGCAGCCCCTTGGATCAATGTGGATTTTTTTTTTTTTTTTTTTGCGCCTTCCCCTCCTCTCATCAATGCAGACATATTGGATATTGGGAAACCAAATTGCTCTGTCTGGATTCCCAAGTAAGCTCATGGGAAAGTTGATTTGCCGCAACATCCCCTTATTCCTCAGCTGCGCCCAGATGCGTGTGGACAGGCAGGACGGAGAGTTGGCGTCACTCACGCCACTGAGCTGTCCAGAGGGACAGCAGGGAAGGAAACAATCAGGCCCCTAAATCCAAGAGAATGCGGTAGGTTTGCATGGATTCAGGGGACACGTCGGAGGGCTAGCGGGACAGCTGGAGAAAGCAAATACAATCATAGCGTCGCTCCCACCCCACTTATCTACTGACATTACACCCATTTGTCAGTCTGTAAACAAAAACTGTCACCCCCATTACACCCCCACCTTCCCAGACCCCAATCAGAGGCGGCTAAAGGCACTTAAAACCATTCAGGCTAAAGGTCAAAGAGGACATGCATTAAAACACTGTATGTTGCCTAACTGAAGCTCGCTCGGTGTTCGGCATGGCTGAGTGCTCATCAATGGTTCAGAAGAGCTCCATTACGCAGCTTTACTTGGATTAATAGCTGAAGCCAGTCTGGGGGGGGGGGGGGGGGGGGGGGGGGGGGGGGGGGGGGGGGGGGGGGGGGGGGGGGTGTGTGCGAGATGAGGGTTGGCCAGAGGCCTTTCTGTGAGAGAAAGGGAATCCGCGGTAAAATGTTTACCCTGGAATGTGGTTTTTATTAAAGGGTAACTGGCACCACAAATTTAATGCACTTTTCCTCTCCTCCACTATTGCACTGTCATATTAAAAACCTCTTCAATAACTAAAGAACCTGAGCTAATGGGAAATAATTCTGTGGTTTTTCTAAAATTCTGAAGGCTATCCAATCGTCATACCTAGTCAAAATTGAATAAATTGACATGCAGTATTATGCATAAATCAAGTAAGCATTAATTTGTCATTTGAGAGGGTTGGAACTCCAGGCACTGGCATCAGAACATGATCAATTTAAGTAAATGTAGAGTGGTTACAACTATATTAAACAGTAGTCTAGCAGTTCTACTGTACTTGTATTACACTGCACCTCACTGTTTTGACTCGTGGTAAAACCTTAGATGATGTCACTAGACGTGGTTAAACAGTATGGACCCTGAATATCATATGATATTGGGAGAACTTGGTGCTTGTCACTCATCACAAATGTCCCTTTGCGGTTCTGGCAGGGGGTGCATATGAAATAACAAAGGTTTTCCGATCATTTCGCGAGCAGTTTTACGTGATGCACTCAGGAACAATGAGCTGCGACAATCTCCCTATCAGGGGCACTATACCAAATGAAATTTGATTGATTAATTTATCGATTGACCGATTGATCGAACCGAGAAGCTCACTCCA
This sequence comes from Anguilla anguilla, assembly GCF_013347855.1. NCBI lineage: Eukaryota > Metazoa > Chordata > Actinopteri > Anguilliformes > Anguillidae > Anguilla > Anguilla anguilla. Next base: position 46,269,445 of record NC_049206.1, on the reverse strand, counting down.
CTGTTCCCTCTCGTCCTGAATAACATCACTTATCTTGGACAAAAAAAGGAACCGTATGGATTTGTCTGCCTCATTAGATTAGGTCTCCCCTCACCCCAGGTGATGTGGAAAAACACCATTACTGTCTATGTACCTTTGGCTTTCTTCGGCTTCTCTTCCCCTCCATTCAAACTAAATAATGTTTGATTTTTCTGCCCTGGAAAATCGAGTTCATTGTGGAATTAACCTCGGTGGAGAGCAGGCTGAACCCGGAATCTGTAGTATTGATCTCCTCACGTGGATTTCCAGCTGGGGGTCACAGGAATCCTTTAGATTCCCTGCAAAAAAAAGGGTCAATAGTGTCAAAAGAGTTAATGAGGTCATTTTACTGGAAAACATTTTCATGATCTTTATATGCATGCCTCAGACAGATTCAGCCTTGGGACCATTTTCACACTTGGTGAACAGGACATTTAATTTATTCAGTTCATTAAAATAAGAAGTAAAAACATGAAAGCTTTTTCCATTAACGGTGGAGCCCTTAACCAGAAACCTCAACTGTGATAAGGTCAAAGTGTTGCAGGATTTCCACTAGTCCTGTCGACCATTAAGGGAAGGGAATAAGTCATCTTTAACCTTTAAAGCACATGTTCCCTTGGGTGTATGTGCAAACAGGTCCCAGCGTGTATGTTAATGAGCCCACGGTGACAGGCAATGTCCCACAGTTGGTACAAGACTCATAGTGATATAAACACTAGGCCCTTGTCTAGTGTGTATGATAGACTGAGGTTCCATGGGTCTGCCATAGAGCTTTTCTGGTACTCAGACAGATATATTTTGCTTTCCAAGTTTCAACCAGTAATAGAATGAGATTGCACTGGAAGATTTTTTTTTTTTAATTGGCAACATAATTGGAAAATAAGTAGGCAAAGAATATCAAATAAGTTATTACCATTTGTAAAAAACGTTTGTACAAAGTATTCCTTTTTATTGTGTTTTTTAACACTCTGTGGTTATCCATTTAGAATAATATATAAAGAAAAAAGGAAGTGAGTTGGGCATGTTGCCCACTGGCTACTAATACAATTATTTTGGTATAATGCTGGGAACATATGTCAGTTTTAATATATTTTTTTGCACAAACGCGATTATTCAATGTCATCAAAAAGTAAGCTAGTGATTCAGATGCGGAGAAACCAGTCAAAAAATATTTAATGTGAGTGATAAAATCAATGTGATGTGTGTTGCCTCATCATAAAATGCTGAACATGTCCATATCACCACAATGCAGACTTCTTTGTTACCATTGACTAAGTGAAACCAATTCAACTGCCCCAAGCATGTGGTGCAAATTTGTTTTGAAATGTGAGTGAGATCCTCTGCATATTAAGTAAAGACTTCATATGTTAAGGCCAGAGGCAACAGATTTACTTTTCTTTGTAATCTTAGTACTTTAAGCAGTGGTGTGGTGGGTGTGAGTGGCAGGCACATCTCTGAAATTAGAATACACATAGAAAGCTAGGTAGATACTTTTTGCATGCAAATGTATGGTGTGCATGTCTAGGTTTGAAAGTTCTCCTCTCCTCCCACCCCCCAGAAGAACCCATTTTCCCTTTTCAGTGCTGTGTCCAAAAACTGAAGTCCTATCCATTCTTTACCTGATCTATATAGCATTAATTGGTGAAAACAATAGGGCAGAAACCTGAACTAGTTAATCAGTAGTCATTTCAGATCAGTGAATTGATGAAAGGAGAACAGAAAGGTGAAATCTACTTCAGAGTATGCCCAGGTATCCACCTATCCAAAACACACCCTCACCTTTATGAAATTACAAAATGTTTTCAGGACATGTATTGCAGGTAATGATGTTTCTCCCCCTCTCCATCGCTACTGGAGCAGCTCCTGGATCCCTGGACAGGCTGGAGTTACAGGCAAGCATGCTGGCACCCCACACAAGTGCTACTGGCCCTGCGGCACAGTCCCGTCCAATCAATCCACAGCACACTCAATTTTCCACGCTGACTACACCAGAACCAAAGTGGAACACCAAACACAACAGTCCTACCACCAATACCACAATACTGTTGTGCACTAGAGGAGAAAACTCACAAATGGGCACCACATACTATTCCCAGACGCACAACAACAGAAGAATTAAGTGTGGATGCAGAGGGCCAGTCTGTGTCTCTATCGCAGTGCATCCTCACATCAAATGAGTAAAAACCCTAAGCAGTCTTCAGTTTCGTTCCCCAAAATGTTCACATGTTCCCACTTTGCTTCAGCTATGAAACCAAAGACAATACATAATTTTAATAAGAATTATTTGTTTATAGCTATGTCATATCATATAGGCCAATGTGTGTGTGTGTGTGCGTTGGTGTATGATATAAACATCAGCATGAGGTGATATTACAAAATATATATTGCATGCCTGAGGTGGTTCGCCAGTCTGAGGCGAAAGCTGGTTGTCAGCAATCTCAGAGGTTCCATATATTCTTGCCATGTTTATATTTATATTTTGTACAAGAGAGTACCCAACATTTGTATTCGAAAGCTACAGAAACAATGACAAGTCTGTTCTCCTGTGAACAATTTCAGCTAAAACATGCTACAGCTTATTGTGCAATTGGCATCAGTGCCAAGTTACTTGAACTAATTTAGGGCCCAGCATCGTTTAGCAGCATTGCTTTGGAATACGACTTGCTTAATTTGTGACAACTAAGATAGCCAATATTGTTTATTGGCCTAATTTTGATATCAGTACTTTTAATGGCATGCCTAGTTTTAGCAAGCTATAATTACTTATAGACAGTGCTTTGTATGTGTGAGTAACTTGGCATTTTTGTACGTTTCTTTTTTTCAGATATGACGCTGACCAAACCATATTCAAGGGAATATTACGTGAAATTCAATGTAAATGGTTTGAAGTGTGGTCCCTCTGTTTAAAATAGGTATATTTTTGTATAAAATACATGTGTTGACTATCTGCATGTATAATTTTGTTTTAGGCGAGTACATCTGGGAGTTCAGTGCACATTAACTGTTTCCTCTTGAGCCATCTGCCATTTAAGTGTCTCGGTTTTCAGTGTTTGCCTTTGGGCTATGCTGTAGCAATAGATAGATGAAAATGTATTGAAAACTGGGGTATGTGTCGACCTGCTGACCCATCCATGTTCAAACTTGGCTTCCAGTCCTGTCCCGTCAGCTAACCGGGTGATTCAATTTATATGCAAAGTAGTTCAGCCCTATGACAGAACAAATTTTCCTTAAAGTTCATGGCCAAACTGCTCTTCATTTGGTGTGAATGACCCCTTCTGTGTTTAATTCTCAAACCTTTGGACAAGGGACAATTATTTCTCCACAGTGTTCACTGTAGCGGCATAGCTGATCCCAATTTGGACTTTTAGTAAAGTCAGCAAAATAAAAGCAACGGGCCTCATTCACGCAACATGTGTACGCTCACATTTGATTGTAAACTGTGTGTAAGAATGTTTCCAAGAAAATTTCAGCATTCACCTTTTTTTTCTTACCTGTATTTGTTCTTGGCTATTTCCATATGCTAATCACATGAACTGCATTGCATATAAAATGTACACACAGTCAACATTCATCATCACATACACCAGGGATATGCACAGAAACAATGGTCTGCACACGTGTCATGAATCCCATATTGGTTTTTCGTAGGAACATTGCTAAGAACAAAAGCAAGAATAATTTTAGGGAAGTTTTGTGAATGAGGCCCAATGTCTTGAAGCCATTTACTTGTATTTGCACTTGTAGGAACCAACACGAATCTCAGCAAGTAGATGTTTTAATTGTATTGCAGAAATACCACATTGCATTATGTTTTTGAATGAACAAGTACGAAAGTGACTAAAGATATGTCGGTGACCAAATCCATAACAGGCTATACAATGGCCTCCTGAATGGTTCTTAGAGTGTTCCTTCATCCGCTGCGTGTAGTGCAAAGACCATACAGCTCAGCTGGAAAAAAAAGTGACATTCTTGGAGAGCACACATGCTAGTATGTGCTCTCCCACATTGATGGAGGATGTTGAAGTAATGACATGGGCCAGAATACAATTGGTCCAAATTTGCAGGCCCCATGCCAAAAAAGGACAGAGAATTATGATGGCTAATATTTCTATTTCCAAGAATAACAACAGTCACATGTGTATTTGTACAATAGTCATGTGTGATTTTCCTAAATGTGTTGGGTACAATGGCTACAATTCAGAAGATAGTCTCCTGGTGTATTATGTGTCATCAGCACAAATGATTTTGGGTCTCTGGGTGAGCTACAATTGGAGTGTAGTCAACAGTCCTTTTTAAATGTCATGTGCTTATGTGAGCAGATGACACGAGGCTATTTGAATGTTCTTTTTTTTTGCAAGATGAAAAAAAAGAAAACTGTCTCAATGTCTCCACTTGACAGGGGTGACCTTCCAAGTACACTACCTGTCTAAGAAAGCTAATTAACCATAAGCTTCTGTCACATGTTCTCCTTTACGGCAGGACCTCACAGATCCACCATACTGAAATTAAATATCAGAATAAATATCACAGCCCTGATAGTTACACGAAATGAGTTTGTGGTGTGCGGAAAGCTAGGGTTTATCAAATACAATCTCAACTGGTTCTGTATAAATAGCAGTGATATGTTAAATATCCATCCATCCAACCATCTTTGGGGGGTTGTAGGGGTTGGACCCATCCAAGCATGCAATGGAATATGCCCTGGACCAGTCACCAATCCATTGCAGAGCCCACACACCATTCACTTACACATTCATACCCATAAGCAATTTAGAGATTCCAAATACCCTACTGTATGTCTTTATACTGTGGGCAGAAACTGACCTGCAAAGGCCTTTGGTTGGTGGTTGGGGATCAAACTCGGTACATTCGTGCTGTGAGGCAAGAATTTCGATTTACTGCACCACCATACTGCCCTATAAGTTAAATATGGCAACAGTAATAAATAAAGAAACACTTTCACTGGCCTATATGTTTTGCTCATGATAATATAAAACTCTCTCTCTCAGACACACACACACACACTATATATATATATATATATGTATTTATTTTGTGATCATTTGTCAATGACTAGTTGCCAATGACAGACAGGCTTTCCTGTTCTCATAACTGACCCCTGTTCCCTGCTTCCCTCATATATAGCTGGATTCATCGCAGAATGTGAGAGATGCTGACTCCAAAATCCTCCTGTTGTCACATAAGGTAGACTTCAGAACATCTGCTTTTGGGAATAATGCCTGCTTTATGCGTTCCCTGCTTATGAAAAATTTAACTGACATTGCCATGCTCAAAAATTTCCACCCCTAACTTTCCTCCTGTAGCTAAGATAACAAATTGCCTCCCCAAACACATGGTTCTCATATTTATGAAATGAGTGGCTCTCTCATGTACAACACATGTCAGCAGACATGTATGCTCCGTAGACATTTGGCACCACAGATACTGAATCCATAGATTTGATATATTCCATTAAAAACAAGAGCCAAATGAGTTGTGAGTGTCATTGTTTGGATCAGATTGACATGTAATTTGTGTCTTATGGTAGAGTATATACACACTAAAAGCTGTTGCCAATCAAGAATTTCGAGTAGCAAGTCCCTGTGTACCAATCCGTTCAGGAAACAATATTTAATAAGGTAGATCAACTAAGCAAAAATGTCCTGTCATTTTTATGCATGTTTGGCACAATGGTCTCATTCTACTGGAAGAACAGGAACACTTTACCTGTTATAACCACACATGACAGCTTAATACTGTACATTCTAGGACATATAAGTTAACATTGTCAAAATGTGTTCAGTGATAACACTTTGACATACATTTACATAATAGCATTCAGTGCATAGATTAAACAAACAGTGGCAAATACAATAATGCTGCTCTTGGTTGTTCTGTGGGAGGTACTAGGATTCTCTTAACAAAAATACAAAACCTAATATTCACGAATGTGCACTATGTGCTGTTCACACTATGTGGTTGCATTGTTTCACTGTGAAGACTGTGAATTCATCATTGTCATTATGTCATTAAATCAAATTTACGCATTCTGAAATAACCATATACAAACATTCAGGATTCCTTTTTCCATTTGCTGAGTTAAAAAAAGAAATTAAATTCTGAAGTCAGGCTTTGGATCCTATTACAAGCACAGGCTGTGTTTATCGTAATCATTCTATGCTGCTAGCCGTAAACCTATTTTCTCAAAATACATCCTCCCCGTGGAGTTACCAGTTGTATCATTATCCAGTCTTACGGGCATGGAAACCAGCTACTTGAACTGACCGTGAGTTTAGCATGGTGCACTAATCTCAAATCACTCAGCCATAGAATATGAAGGGGGGGGGGGGGGGGGGGGGGGGGGGGTGGAATTACCCCTGGAAAAAGGTACAGTATGTAAAATACATTCACAATCTCATCCAGACAACTGGGAGGCCTGATAATCATTGTTCTTGTCCTTATCTTCATTGTTTTTGTCGTCAGGGAAGACTAATCGTACCTGAGGGCTGTGGAATTGGTTCATAAGATAATAGATTTTTTGATCTATAATTTGACTAGAAAAGCAGATAGCACAACAATTTGAATACTTCACTTGCAGGGCCCACCATAATGATTTCAGCTTATATTACACTATGCCGATTAGGTTTCCATGGGGCACGAACACCCATTTTACCAAATTTCTCCTGTGAGGGTAATTGAAATTCAGTTTTGAAACTCCCCAGGGAAATATCAGCCATCACCTGAGCCATACATGCCAGGAGAAGACAATGACCCCCCCCCCCCCCCCCCCCACAACCTCCCTCCTGCAAGGCTAATCCGTTTCTGGCTTTATCAAATCATGCAGATTCATCAACACGCCCAATTAAGAAGAATGGTGTCATTACTGCCACTGGCAGTCCAGGCCAGTCAAAGGTCAAAAACCTTATTTGCTCATTGGGTTCTGTCAAAGACTGATTGTTGCCAACAGCATGCCCCTCAAATTGCTACCAGAATATTCCGAGTTGAAACAGCCAGCAGCACATTTGTGTGGAGGCACTTGTGATGCACTTGAACAGTAAATGCTTTGCAGTAAAGTCAATGGCAGGTAGAGCTACAAGACAGTAGACTAAATGGCCTTGTTGAGGACAGAGAAAGAAATAATTTTTTGACAGGAACTACACCTGCTACAGGAGGAAAAGATGATATTTCACATGATGAAAACTGGAGACCAGTGTCAGTATAAATAAAAACAAAATACATCTATCTGTGGGTAGGTATGGTGAAACAGTTATGGTTAAGGTTGGGTGTTCCATCAAAGACTCAAACCTTGCAATGCACAACATGTTGTACCAAAACAAACTTTAAAGAAATAAAAATGGACACAAGGTAACTGTATTTCCTTATTTTACTAGCCTAATGCAATTTGAGCATGCTCTGTTTCTAACAACGTTCTGTAAAATTAAAGGTAAAAAATCATTTTCTTTCTTTCTGTGAAGGATCCAATTAATCAAGTTAATGCACCAGCCTGTCAACGTACTGTATTTTACTCATAGACTATTTGTTCCTAGCACCCAGCAACTGCCTGTTTATTTTTTTTTTGAAACCTCAAGAACTTGTAATCGTTGCTCTTTATTTCAATAATTCCCCACTGCTGCACATGACATTTATTCATTAATTCTTTTTAAAATTGTGATTTCCTACACTTTTTTTCAGTTTTCTGTGATTTTCAACAACTTTTCTGTGACTGCTCCATGACTTCAGCTAATATTCTCTGTAAGAAACACCCAGTCTTAGTTATGGCAAAAGCAAAGAGGAGCAGCTGTCAGACCTGCAGGATGATAATGGGGAGGGTTTGCAGATAAAAACAGTGTTTGAGTTTTGACTATAAACATACAAAATGCTGTTCTCTAAACAAGAAAAAAACATGCTTTACTTTCTCTCATTTATCAGTGTCTAATGAGAGATAGATGAGACTAAAAGATCTCTTGAATATTATTTTAAAAAATCAATTCTTGGAAAATGGTTTGCCTGGTGTTTGTCATGTGTAACAGATGGCCCTCACAAGGTAGATTTATAAATGCTTCTTAGCTACGCAAAACACTTCGCCATAACAATCTTAACATCCATATAATTGTAATAGGGCTTTAATTTTGCTTTCATTTGCATATAATATTTTATGATGGTGTTGTCTTGCTCTGCCTCCCCACTGCCCTCTTGTGGTTTCCTTGGAGCTCCAAATGGACGATTCTGTATACCTGTATACAGTATTGCAGACCCAACAGAACCTTTCCACCCCCACTGAGTTGTTGCACTCTCTAAAATGATTTTTCCCTCAGTTGTACCTGCAAGGAAATGTAGTCCAGGATGCTTTATAACAGTCACTTATTCAGACCAGCGGCACCTCTCAGAACTTGGAAGTGAAGCTTTGGAAACTCACTTCATTGCACCAACTGCCCGCGTTTAGACGCTTAATTTAAATCCAGTTCCCTCTTCGTTCATAAGAGCGATTCCAGGACCCGGATAAAATGGCACGTCATGAGGGTCAACGGACCTGTAATTTGAGTGTTTGATCTGATCGCGGGTCAAAGAGTACAAAGTGATGGATATGATCTCATTACAATAGGGAAGTGAGCGTTTAATTTCCTGCACATGTTCAATCTTTATTCATGTCAGGAACAGCAGGTAGTCAATTACATTAGGGCTTCATTCACTAGTTATGTAGGCCAAATGAGGAACACAAGGCCTGCACTGTCCACACTGATGACTAAAAATGCCTTCCTCTAAATAAAGTATGCAGTCCTTTACAAAACTAATGCAGAGACATTACATTAAAAATATTTATCAAAAGCTGAAAATTGCTACAGTTTTTGTTGATTCCATAGAAAATAAGTAAAAGCCATGTTTTCCATCTCTCTGTTTTTTTAGCACCCTGGGTAATTTAAGAATTTGGCTCCATCTTGATGTGACTCATTGAACTCTGCTCCAATCATATGATCAGATCAGATGTGGGAATCACAGCACTGTATTATATGCACCAAATGGGCTTGGGCCATATTGGCTAACTCTAGCTGTTATCTTTTAATAATGCACATGTGGATGTCATGCATACCCTACAACTGATTGCTAGATGAAGCTAGCAGCGAGAGTTCTGCCTTTGGCATATAATTACCATGCATCGCTGTGTAAGGCCAGACTCCACATTAACTTCCTACCTGCCTCTGGTTCTCCTCACAGTTTCCGCACATTGAGCATATCTGCTTTCAACATGTAGCTAAGGGCGGTGAGAGAGTTCCACGCGCAGTATATGCTAATTGTCACACCTCATCTGTATTAATTGAGGTAGTATGGGGGAGAAACTCAAGTTAATCCCACGGGATTGTCATAATAGATTGCCTCTGGCGGTCTGGACTACATCTGCGATAAATTTGCAAAAGGATTGGCAGCTACACCTTTTCAATTCGCCTTTCCCCGGCAGTGAAGATTTGGTGTCATTCCATGCTCTACAATTGCACAGTGTCAAAAATGTGAAGTTTTTGAAGTCCAGGTAAGTTTATGGAAGGAAGTGAGCTCCAACCTGACAGCTCTTTGTGTCTGTAGAAAGACTACTGTCACCACGCACATGCATGTGCACCAACACACATCAGCCAAATCTGCGGCAGGCCCAGGGCAGGACGGCTGAGGCTTCTGAGGCTTGCTTCAAGGCCTCAGATATAATGTGTCCCCCGCTCACATTCTCACTGATAACTGCCGATGTGCTATCGTATGTGCCGTGAAAATAATGCACATTATATCAGACACATTATATACACAACATGTTCTGTCTTTGTCGGTTCAAAACTGGTTGATTAATTCATGGGTCCTCATACAGGAGCATTTATTCATCTCATGGATTTGTCATTTTCTGGAACCAGCAACACAAGTTTTCCTCAATGTTTCCAATGTTCATAAACCGCCCCGTGACCTCTGCCCCCTGCCCCTTTTGTGACACATCTCACGACACCCTGGAGTAAATAAACAAGCCTTTTAAAACACAAAGTGTAATTGCTAGAATTATTATCCCTTTGGTAGGTAGGTAAGGTGTCCAATCGACATTAGATTGCACGATGGTGATTGACTAATTGTCCTTTGACTCTTGTTAAACATCTAGACTCGGGAAACATATGCAGTCACAAGCATCTCTGCCTTTTATGGAACTTGTAAAATTTGGCAAAAACAGATGAAAACCAATAATAGTCCAAACAGCCCGAATGACCTCTGACCTTTCATTTACCGCATTTCATTGCCAATGCTATTACCTCTCTTCACAACAGACAAAAACATGAAAAAGGTCATGTTTTAATCAATAACGCATTTAAGGCAATAGCTCATCTCATGAGAACTTTGCAGGACTGGGGGTAGGGAGGAGTGATTTCAGTTCAACCTGATAATGAAGAGACCATAAAATGATTTTGTTGTTTTCTCAGATTAACAAATAACAGGAGAAAGGAGCCTACATGGAGAGCTGCTTCTAGAGGGTGACTGCATCTCTCTGAGCACATCCATTTGAGGAAAGGGGGCACGTAAATGCTCTGCAAAGCCATCATAAATATGCAATAGATAGGCTAATAGCTTGAACAAAAAAAAACCCTTCATTATATCTGCCTCCAGTGGGAGATTTTCCACAAAAAGAAAACTGCACAATTTCCACAACACTCCAGGAAACATGATTTGATGCAGCGTTCCAGTAATTGAGAAACTCATCATGGGTTAAATGCAAATTATATTGCATGTGTGTGAGTCACTCATCTCAAACAGTATATGAAATGCTGATTATGACACACACACACGCACACTGTTGAAATGAGATGAACACTTCATGTTCACTTCCTGTACATTACATTTATATTTATTTGGCAGCTGCTTCTATCCAAAGCGACGTACAAATGTGTTCCTGTTGAGAACACTTAGATTTGATGTCCAGTTCCCCAAAGATGTTTTGGTTAAATTTTTAATTAGGAAGGTGAAGTCGAAATGTTATAAACGGATTGTATGGAGCATGTGATATTTTCACAGAAGAAGGTCAAAATGACAAAAAAATTAAAACTAAAAATAAAAACTTTTAAAGTTTTAATTAAGGAGGCTGAGAATAAATGGCAAATGTACTGAACATCCATTAGGGAATGCACTTTCTATAGAGGTGAAAAACTATGCCAAAAAAACTGTCAACATTAGCAAAATGTTCACACAGTATGATAAACATAGCTAAAACAACATTACGGTCGAAGGCTTTCGGTGATCTTTGTGCATTTGCTTTCGTGACTTGGAGTATCGGAAAGCTTCAAGTGCAAACTGAAATAAATAGTTTCTTGGTCAAGGTGAGAAAACATGGCCACCCAGGAAAAGTGATTGGTGCAATTTTACCATGATTAAAGCACGGTAACCACTGGAGCACCACCTGGTAGCCTGACACATGGCCTCCTGGGTCCTGATGTTGGGCAGCTGGCTCAGAGTTAAAGCCAAAGGTCAGGGATGAGACGGGGGCTTTGACTGGCCGACCGGGGTCAGGGTTCCAGCTTGTACAGCTGCCCAATAAGGCACGCAGAAATAAAATATGCGGCGGTTCAGACGTTAATTATTCATTTATTGACTCTGACCCCAGGTGTGCGCTTATTACACGGACACAATATCGCAAATTTAAGGGTACCTCCCGGGCAGGCGAGAGGTCTAGTTTAGATGGAATCAGAGCACTGTTTAGTATGTAAATTGCGGATTAAACGCAGATGGATTCTCTTCTCTTTTTTTGGTCCCCTCCCGTTCCCCTACCCAGAAGAGCGCCCCCTCCGAGCGTTCGTGTTTCTCCGCGCTCCCCGGCCGACTCCCCGGCAGGCTCGCGGAAAACGGGAGAGGGGAGAGGGGCTGAAGACCTCCGCTCGTGGACGGGAAGCTCATCAGTCAGGCTGTCAGAGGTTGGGTGGGGGGGCAGGGGAGGGTGGATGTTCATCCAGGTCCGGTCGTCATGAGACGTAGCATTTTGCTGAAAAACCGCACCGAGCTTTGACCTTGCCCCTGGCCAGTGTCATGCGTGTGGAGCCCAGATATGGGATTCGCTGCGCCTGTGTAAACAGTTCATTTCTGGCTCATTTTTGCCACCTCTCAGATTTCCAGGGCTTTTTCCAGTAGTGTTTCTGTTGGGTCTGCCGTCAGATATATTTACCTTTTCTTTCAGTGCTTTTTGTGTTGTGTCTATTCCTCAGCTTGTTTTTCTCTCTTATTTATAATTTAGCACTGAATGTGAAGTATGCTTTGTTGGGTGATATGCATTTTAGCATTCCTCTAAAAGTGATAATACAAGGTGAAAGACTAATCAGATTTGTCTGATTTGGGTAGAAGGTTAGCCACAAAGGATGCCTAGCAAGTGCTCAAATATGGATGGAAACGATGCAACTAGGGGACAGTTGATATTTCTACTGTGGGGATTTTTGTTTGACCTTGTTTTGTATTCTAGAGACATACAGAGAGACATGGAGACAGGCAGAACTTTGGCTTAGCTCAGCAACTAGTTGGTTAGATAACCTGTTCTTTTCAGCTGGCTGACAGAATGCCACTATGACAACCTGGAGGTTCACTGCATGTCTGCAAACTTGAGAAAATGTCTGAACTGCATTTGTTATGTTCCCAAAGGTAACAGAATGTTAAGGAAGGAATGTAAAATACTTCTGAAATAACAGGATAACCTTTTTTTGGTGGGGGGAGGGGGGGGAGGGTGTATTCCAGAAATACACTTGATTCACAGTCCAGTTAATTCTCTTTTTTTTTAGCCCTCCAGGTGAGAGTTTAATTGGCTCTGCTAATTGCATAATGAAGCCAATTAAATATGCAAGCACTCAGGTGAAAATGAGAAGTACCACAGTGCACGGTGCCAGTCTGACTGACATTCCAAGCCAGGATGTCAGCACAGGTCTAATCCTGACTCTGCAGTCTGATAGCTCAGACAACTAATTTTGGTACAGTATGGGTATAGCTGAAAGAATACCCCCACCCACCCGTCAAAATAATATAGCTATATTCAATATAGAATTTTATCATATTATCATAACCTTTGACATACGTCATAGGAAAACTAATTTAACTAATACTTCCAATCAATATAACTAATAATAGCCAATACAATTAAGTGTATTACTTTTATTGATGACCATCATAATTAAAATGACTTTACTTTTTTTCCATAAGGGGGCACAATTAAGACAACAGTTTCCTTTTTTTTACCCTTACAAACTTCATTAGTTTGATTAAATTATCCTAAATGAATTTGAGGAAAAAAATATTAGTTTGCTTAGTCCGGGCTTTTGCACACAGCGAAAAAAAAAGAGCTGAATATATATTGAACAGAGGCCACTGTTAGTCAAATGAGCAGAATTCACAAACACTATTTGTAATGGAGAGCTGGACAGTGATTGGAGGCCAGCAAGTTGGCGATATTTATGAACGTGAGTAGTTGAAGAGATAATGGATTGCCATATCCACACAGAATTAAATTTTCCTAAGTAATGGAATATTTTTGTGCATTAAGGACAAAACGCATAATTTAGATATTGCTAAAATGCCTTTGAACTGGGGTTTTTCAAAACAAATGTTTTCTGTACATTGCTGCTTTAAAGAAAACTTCATAAATAAGACAATAAGAGTACTGGAAAATTCCCCAGAAACTTGTAAGAATGTTGCGGTTCTGATATATTTCCGGCTCAAATATCGAACAGGGGTGTGTAAAAGAGGGAAACATATGTTGCAGTAAAAGAAGGGGGCAATAAAACTTCATCACAGCCATGAAATTAAACGCATCCCTCATGAATATATGGTTTGCCATTAAGCTAAATGGAAATCAATCCAATGTGATATTTGGAAGGAATAAACCACAGTAATTGCCTTTGAGGTAAAACTCTAATTTGTGAAGACACGGAAGGACAAGAAGAAAGGTGGGAGTCCGGAATCACAGAACATTAAACATGGCCTTTTTTATCATAATTATGCCTTTACAAAATCTATGGATTAGTCATTGTTATTTACTACATAAATGATATGGTATCACAGCAAGGCTTAAAGCTGTAGATGACAACTGCATTACACTTGGCACATCAGGCAAGAAATTCTATATTCGGTCAAATATAAATTATTAATTAAACTGTAATAATGCTTATAACTGTGAGCATGTTAAAAAGCTATGTAATTGATATTTCTAGTTTTGTAAAATAACATAGAGGAAAAAAGGAGTTGGCAGGTCTATCCCATTTTGCCGGTGAAAAAAAAAACTGTCAAAAAAGGAAGATAAAGCTCTGTTCTCTTTAGGAGAAAGCTCCATTGAGGGAGTGACAATACAGAGCAGGAGGTCTTCTGTTTCCCTGTCAGGGCTGATGCACTTAGGGCCCTGCAGGCTGCCGGAGAGGAGGGCCGAGGGGCTCGGTGTGTTTAGACACCTGTTTGCGTTCGGAATCCCCAAAATACCAGAGCGGTGGTGGCTGACCACCCACATGGATAATCATGGGATCTCGCTAAGTGCAGCCTCAGCCAATCACAGAGGGTCCTTCACCCCCTGTCATGGCTCAGGGGAACTAGTCCACTCGGAATGAAGCGCTCCAGGGAGAGAGAATTTCTGAAAAAAAGAAAGATGTAAAAAAGAAGTTAAAAAAAGTTCCAGTTTTTACAACTACAAACTTTTCCTTCTGTCTGAGGGACAATGATTGCTGAACATTTTCCGTGTTACTGTTATGGTTATTATTGTTATTGTTGTAATAAGTGATACACCATGTACAGGAAGCTTATTTCCTCAGTTGTAATTATTAACTTCCAAATTAATATTTAATATGCATTTGAACGAATGATTTTAAATCTGGAACAGGATCCTGACTGTGCCAGTGCTGACCATGGCCGTCAGTCCGATGAGGTAATGCCTTTATTCACGAGAGTATCACCCAGGCAGGTTGCAGTCAGCAGGTTATCCCCTACCTCACTGTGCATTAGCGACAGTGCTCACAAACCGTCTGCCTACTACACAGGAAGCAGCTTGGGTGGTGGACTACAGTGTGAAGAGAAGTGGCGACTGGCTGCACAATCATATTAGTTTGTGCTTTTATATTACATCGCATTGCGTTACATTCGTTTAGCAGGCGCTCTTGTCCAGAGTGACTCACAACATAGCAGCTTTCTCACGTCTATGAAATACATTGCAGTGATGCAATACTTGGCTATTCTGAATGGGAAGAAAAATAAAATAAGGGAATCAAATTTGTTTTAAAAGTAATGAAATCAGTTCTTGGGGGGAAAATAAAGAGCATTCTATAACTCTCCATAATGTTTTTAATTGCTTTCTCAAGCTGGATGCCAGCTATGTATCCCGTTTTCCATCCAGTTTTAAATTGAGCATGTCAGTTCAGCCTAGTCACACCCACACCCTCATCATATAGGGCTGGCAGAGAGGAAACAGACCCAAGGGACACTGTTATGGGAAAATAATGGCGTCTGGTCTGTTTCATGTCTGACAGCCATGATCAGACCCTGCTGGATTGAGAGAGAGAGAGAGAGAGAGAGAGAGAGAGAGAGAGAGCAAGATTCTTTAAAGTGATTGGATTATCGTAATGAAATTCTGTCTAAGGGTTTACCAACATCTAGCTACTTAAATTCCAGATAATTTAATGTGCAGAGAATCTGCATCCTAGGGCACCTCACGATGAGCAGTGCTATACAAAACAGGTCAGAGCGACCAAAAAAAAAAGCCTATGAATGTTTGTCAGTCTGCAGAGATTGGTTGTCAGTCTGTGGTGAATATTTATCAGTCTGTGGTGAATGTTTGCCAGTCTGTGGTGAATGTTTGACAGTCTGCAGTGAATATTTGTCAGTTTGCGGTAAATGTTTGTCACTTGTTTTGGGGGGAAGGTTGTTGGTTATGGCGCAGTCTCAAGAGCCACTTCAGGGTCTGGTACCCAAGCCTTTGCTCACTGGCCTGACCTCACCAGGGGTGACATCATCCAGGACCTTTCCCACGTGCCTCCAGCACTTAAGCCCCCGGCGACGCAGACGTTCTCTGACTCATGCCTTATCGACTGTTGGGGCTGCTTAGCGGAGGCTTCCGGGCAGCTGTTGAAAAAAAAAAAAAAAAAAGAACCTCTCCTGGATGATGTCACAGCCACTGCAGCGCTGCCTTGCGCCGCAGCTCCAGTGTCACCGTAATGCAGGCTACGTGCTGCGGCACCACTGCTGTTTCTGAACCCATGAGCCATACATATTCAGTCTATAGGTCAAAGGTCAATGGGGAACAGTGGTGGAAGAACTTATAACTGCCAGTGAGCCAAGGGTTTGTGTCCTTTGTATAGTCACTCATCACCACCAAATCCCTTCTTCATATCCAAAAGAAATATAAAGGAGTGCTGGTGTTTCATGCTTTTTGAATTTGAGGTATTGTTGACTGTATTCAGTTCTTATTTGGAGCTCTGTGGTAGAGCTGAAGGCTTTCAGGAATTAAAAGTATATAACTCCAGAATATGCTAAATTAAATAAGTGTTTGGAATTTCGCATAATACCGAGCCAAATTTTATCATTTGAATATATCTACATATTTCCCTTTAAAAGCATTTGTCTGTGAGTTTATCTTCTTCTCAATGCCCTCATTCCATAGTCCTGTAGTCATAATATGTTACAAATGATTCAGCAGTGAATGAATAACGCTCATCTAAGCTGACCAATAATGAGTCAGAGCTGCAGTCAGAGATTTGGTCAGCTTCTGAACTGCAAGACCCTTTTTTTAGCATTTAAGTCGCTTTGGATAAGAGCATTTGCTAAATGCCAGTAAAGTCGAATTAAGGGTAATGCTTTGCATATCTGGCCCAATTTGTTTTCTAATTTGAGAATAACTGTAATTTTCATGTTTTTTCAAGGCTCATACAGTCATCTTTTCCTCCCCACATTTTTTTACTTAACCCCCCCCCCCCCCCCTTCTGTGATACTCCTCCATTGTGTGCAACCCATATATGGTGCACAGTAAAATGTCCAGTGTTAATTATTCTACTCTTAACAGACAACATTTGGTCCCACAATCCACAGTGTTACTGTTAGAGTTTAATTAGCACTGGACATTTTACTGTGCAGGAGGCCTAGCCTTAGCCTAGCCTCCTCACAGATAAGCGCCATAACTCCTCCGTGCTGGAAGAATCCCCCCTGAACGCAGCTCGATCCAGAGGTGAACCGACACTGTCCTTACATCGCCCGGCGAATTTACGGCCCGCGCCCCGCTCCCCTCCGCTCTAAATCCGCCGAGCGGTGCTGTCAGCGGGAAGATGAGGCCGAAAATTAGCGAACGTGACGCGCAAGCGCCGCTCCGGGACGGCGGCTCGCCTCCGCATAAAACTGTCATAAGCGCCGTCGCTCGGGAGCGTCGCTTCCGACCGACACCAGCCCATTGGTCCATTGGAAGGAGCGCGTTCTGCAGAGGCCTGTCTGTTCCAGCAGAGTGGTCGGGTCAAAGGCAGAACAGATCGTCTTCAGGCTGTCTTTGTACAGTAAATTTAGGCGCATTATCTATATTATGTGGAAATGCAATATTATTTTTTTATTTAATTCAGAGGACACCTAGAGCATTATAGCAAACAGTGCTATGACTGCATTGAGGACAAGAGCAGAGCCCTTTCTGCATAACTGTATATTACTTATTGATGTAGCGACGTCCTTGTCTGGGGCACCTTACAGTGCTTATTTAAAAGGCATCCTACATGTTCTGTTTCCCGTGCAAAGTGGCGATGTCGAAGTGGAGCAATTTATATAAAAGACCTTGCGCAAGGATAGAACAGTGATGTGCCACACGGGATGTGACCCAGTCAAGTGCCAACTCCACGTGAACAATTTAAAATATATGCCAGCGCTGGGGATTCTTTAGCATTGACTTTATGGAACACAAAGTCATTGACCCGCCCCTGACAGATGAGGGAAAGGTACCACAAAGGAGAGATTCTGATTGGATGACCTGCTGACACTCAGAAGGATGGTGTCTCTTGATAAATCAGTCTCCCTAAAGAGAACCCTCCTTATGCTTCATTACAGGTGTGGGAAACTCTCTATACGAATGTGATTTGGAATGCAAATTATTATTAAGTTCATACTAAATTGCATGCTTTCCCATGTATGGTCTGCAACATTTGGGTTGGAAAGGCAATAAAATATGTGTTTGTCACATAATAAGCATTGTTAATAATGCACCTTAGAACGGCACGGCTTTTCTCGTGTGACACAAGCGTGTGGAACTGTTTAACCCCTCCACCCCCCTCCTCCCTGGCAAAACACAGAACTCAGGAAATCCCCATCTGCCTTGCCCCGACTGATGTAGGTCAGCTCCTCTGGCCTCTCATTCAGACAAATACAATTTTAAGTCGATTTCATTGAGCTGAAATAACTGCAAGTCTGCATTTGCTAATGAGCTCTTGACAGCTCAAACAAAAGAGGAATGGATTGCTGACCATTAGAAGACCTTGGCAATTATAGGTCTGACTAAAAGGAAAATATCCTTGGGACACATTTTGCGCAATACAATTTACTATCATATGTTTTTCTGAAATAAATAAGTAATTCCATTTTCTACAGTGTCCCTATATATAATCCCACTGAGACGAAAAAGTGCCTCAAATATGTATTAACACACCAGGTTTATAACTTAGTTTAGATTCATCTTTGGTGATCTTAGAAAAAAATATTAAGTAAAATAAGTCACGCACAGAGTGGCACTGAGTTCCACATAACTGCCTTTTGCTCCCCTGTTTTGGAGAGTGCCCATCAATATGGCCACTTCATATTGTGTGTTTATGCAAGTTGTTGATTTGTTTCAATGTCAGATCTAACAATTCGTTGCCATTTCAGCTAGGGTACAGCACAGTCTGAAAACGTGTGTGAGAACACATCTGATAGCTACAGCACTGTCTGTAGGAAATACGTGTCTAATTTACATCATCTCAAATTTGATTTTGCTCAAGGAATGAATCCCAAACAGATGTGTAAATCAGCAACTCCGTGTAATTAATCTCCTTAAATGATACTTTTTCTCAAGTATGTTATGCTAATATGCCTTTCTGCATTAGGCAGAAAGCACCAAATAATAAATCAGAAAATTACAAAAAGAACCCAATCAGGACCTCTGACACCCAGAAATTAAAACCGCTGCAATTAACCAGCATACAATCCAAACTCCTGCTATATTCATGAGACAATTATGCAAAATATTCATGAAATAATCATTCAAAAAAGATTGTGATTAAATGTGGGGCTGCCACGTTGCGGACAATTTTATTTGATTTATTACTTTTACCCACGTTGGGTGTGAGACTCTTCCATATCTTCAATATGTTGTACACAGGGCAGTTATGATTTTGTTAGAAAAGGGAAAAATGACGCACTGACATGACACACACTGACGTGAACCTAAAATAAAAAAAAATAGATCCAATTCAGAATGACTTTGTGCTGGTATGAAAGTACAAAAACTTCTGTAAAATAATTGCTAGAAATTTTACAAAAGTAGAAAGCTTCAATTTAAAGCAAATCAGATATCGTCTGTCTGAAATGTATGGTTCAATAAGTTGTGTTACTCTTTCTGTATAATGTTCCTGTGCCTTCTGACGCTTGCCTGAGGCAAACGGGCAATCTGTAGCCATTTTGAAAGCACTTTTCATTTTTCATCTTGCAGTTGAATGCACATCTGCAAACAGATAAAACTAAAGATCAGGGCTGATGTGTGACTGGTCTGAGTTTGACCAAACATAACAGGCTAATCGCCTGATTGGCTCTCCCTTTCATTGCATCACAATGGTTGGAACTGTGGTGACATTTGGAATACAAGAAACACCTTGACCTAACGGGAAAACAAAAGTTGTACTTGTACGAGTAGTTGGTATGTCCCAGACATCCTCTAGAACACAAGTATTCATAATGGAACACATGCCTTGATAACACAATAATTACCTTAAATATCTTCTGATTGAAAGTGAGCTCTCAAATGCGACACAATCAAACTCTCTTTTGGACATTTTCATTTGAGCAATGTCATTCGTATTTTTTTACTTCTATATTTGCAGCCTAAAAGTTTATGGGTCAGTTTGCAGACACAAATTAAGCTTAGTCCTGGACTAAACTGAGTTTTGTGTCTATTCAAAATTGAATTTAGTCTTGGACTAGGCCCAATCTGTGTCCATGAAACTGGCCCTAAGTATAATATACTAATATAAAAGCAGAATAGTTTTTTTCACAAAGTGAAAAATGAAACAAAATAAAAGCGTTTTATTCTCAAATGGCAACAAGAAATGGAGAGGCAAGAGCCCAACAAAATCACAGGCCCAATATGTCTTAGTTGCACATTAGTGCATATGACAAAGGCAATCCCACAGTGCGCCGCCTTCGAAAAATAAAGCGCGCGGGAACAGATAAAGAGCGGTCCTTTTCATCAATGTCACATTCGTGTCCGTGATTTACGCAGGAAGTAAAATTCAAATCGGCGTAAAGGTCGTCATTCGGAAAGCGACACTCCCGGCAGCGCGTTTGATATACAGTGCATTAAAGCCCGCACGTGGAATAATCTAACCGTGACACGACAGGGCCGCCCGACTGAGCGCCGGCCACCTGCGCGCGGAGGGGCGATATACCACCGTGACAGAACGCACCTTTCGTCTCCCATCAATCACAATGCTTTACCGCCGGTGTCGGCGGACCCCGGCACCCGCCGTAAATCACCTGGCCGCTCTTCCTGTTGCCAAGAACTTTTGAAGGAGAGTCGCCGAACATCCGCTGCCTCCGATCAGCCGAACAGGAAACGGAATGATCGTCTTTAAGCGGTGAAGGAAGAAGGATTCAATAGTAATAATAAAAAAACC
The DNA here is from genome assembly GCF_013347855.1 of Anguilla anguilla. Classification (NCBI taxonomy): domain Eukaryota; kingdom Metazoa; phylum Chordata; class Actinopteri; order Anguilliformes; family Anguillidae; genus Anguilla; species Anguilla anguilla. Next base: position 46,248,569 of record NC_049206.1, on the reverse strand, counting down.
GCCGAACAAGGCCGGGAATGAAAGAGCTTTGATGGTAAGTCATGTTGTGCCGGGCGCCATTGCGTGTCTCTTGTTTCCATCCAGGGAGAGGCGTGCTATTAGTAACTGGTGGTTGTTGTTTACATTATAAAGCAGGGCCTTCCAAACTTTTTTTTGTTTTTTTGTGATGTGACCCCAAATGTGTGCTCACAAATGTCCCTGAAATGACCCTGAACACTCCACCCTCACACACACCTTGTGCCCAACAACACCGTTTAGTCATGACTATATTGGCAACGTACCACAACCTCTCGTACAACGCTTTATTATAGTTTGGTCGTTGTGATGTTCAATATGTACTATAGTAGCCTACGTTCGAATATTTTAAAGAGACAAAAAATTACCCCCATCTTCAAATAAGGTGACCTCACACAGTTTGAGAACTCCTGTTATAATGCAAACCAGGTAATGCCATCTAGAACTATGGCTTTGGAGATACAGTAACTCAATTTCACTTTATGTATTTTGAGAGAGAGAGTTCTTCTGAGGAATCAAAGTGAGTCAGTAGAGTAAGTAAAGTGGCAACTGAGCCCTAGCCACTTTTTCTCGTTATACTCAAAACAATTTGGAAACTGCTATTTTCAGTTTGCTATATATATACTATATTTTTCACACTTCTGTTGCAGTACAAGAGAAGAAAAGCTACATTCAAATGTTGGTTAACTGAATCCCAATGATCTGTAAACAACAAGTAAAGTGTTTTTAGCCTTTAATGTAGTTAGCAAAGTAATATATTTACAGTCTCACTCTTGAGAGGAACATAGAGTACAAAAAAGAAGTTCAAGTTGAGGGCTGGCACGAACATATTCCTGGGTTTCTGCATTGCCAGCTGGCAATTCTACTATCAGGCCACTCTTTGGTATACGCTCATGTAACTTCATTGTACTTGACAGTATGCATACACAAAGAAGTAATGAGGTAGCTGGCTAATGTATCTCAAGGGCTTCAACACTTAAGCATTTCTCTCTTTATCTTCCTGATCTAAATAAACGTACCCTTAAATCTGAGAACATTATACATATGCCCCAAACTCATTGACCTCAAGTATGAGATATAACTCTCAAGCATTGAGAACCTAACTCATGTTCTAATTTCAGTGAAAGTGGAGATGTGAGATCGTCAGCACCTTGAATGCATTTGGTAAATGGGTTGTAGGTAAAATTTATTTATTTTATTCAGTTGCAATTTGGATTATACACATTAGCATTTAAAATTCATTTTCAGAACCAAATGAGGAAATGCTGTTGACAATAAATGCAGGCTTCACTCTGTGACTTACATATAGGGCCATAAAGTAAATTAGTACAGGTGACCTCACCAAGGGTAGACCCACTCCATGACTCTGTTAATAACTAAATTTGAAATGAACAAAGGTTACTTGTGAACTGCCAAATTCACTCATAAAACTGGCGGGCTGTTTGATTTATGTTTTGAGGCAAACAGGGATGTGGAATTAATGGGTTGGTCCTTCATTCCAAGCCAACACTTGAGGTTTGCGAGTGTGCATGTATTTGTTTGCCTAGGTGCGAGTGATAAAGTTAAATACACGACATTGAATCTAAGCTATAAAAATAAGTATTTCAAATGTGGGTCTTTTGCTGAACTTCTTAATCTGTCTAAATTGCAATTCTGTCATTGCAAACCTAAAATTTTACTGTCAAGTTAAAAAGAAAAAACCTGTTAAAATGAGGGGCAGACTCAAGGGGATAACCGCTGGGTGCAGTGCCCCAGCCTCCACCCCCCCCCCCCCCCACAAAAAAAAACTACCCCAGGACTTTAAATGCTGGAATTGTTCATCAGTAACTCATCTTTATCTCCATGTTTTCAGCTCCATTGTCATCACACAAATAGAAAACCCTTTCAAGAAATTCTCATTTTATTTGATTTCTTTCAAATATATTGAGCTTATCAAACAATATGATTTGACATGCTATTTCATGCATGCAACAATGTATTTATGTTATAACTTTTAAAAAATTCCCACTGGAGTTTTGTCAGTTGTGAGTAGACACATATCCTCCTGAGATTCAGAAAAAAGGGCATTTTTACATAATATGAGAGTCTTGGATGACATAAAACTTATATTATATAATATTTTTTTTTGAAGTATTTATTTTATTGTCCCTTGTAGTGTAGGGTTCAGCAGTGTAGAATATATGGTTCTTGAGATTACTGTAAGAACTGAGACGGGGGACAAAAATGAATAGCTGGGTCTTATGAGGACAAACAAAGAACATTGAGTTTGGATTAATTTGTTTAGAATGACTTTGTTCAGAGAACACTTGCACTCACTCGAGTCTGGTAGATATGAAACTTTTTTTTTCCACTTACTGTAGTGGTGCTTTTTCCAGACTGCTTGAGATCACAGATATGCCATAAGAAGAAAAACCCGAACGTTCTGTTCTAACTTGCCAGCCAGCACATACCACGCTTGATTCAATGTGGTGTTTATACGATTTTACAATCACCTGCATGCACATGTACCTCGGGGCGGTGCAGGGGCCTATGTCAATGAGTCCAAAGCAATCCGGCGTGAAATATATAGTAACGCAATAAACAATGTCTGAAAACCAGCCACTTTAAATGATGAGCACGTGCGTTCTTGGAGCTAAGCTTCCCCGATTGTACGGGCCCGAGGTGTGGCCCTGCATGCTACGTCCCGGCCTAAGTTACGGCTGTCTGCTTGTCTGAGGAGCACCGGGGCTAACGCTGTAATGCAGTCGCGCCGAAAGCCCAGAGGAACGCGCGGCCGGGTCCCGCGGCAGACCATTCAGGGAGCCGGTGACAGCGTCTGAGCTTGATTAAAGATGACCTTGACTGGGCGGAGAGCTCTGAGAACAGCTAATCTACGCTGGGGGAAGAGTCACCTGGAAAAAAAAAAAAAAAACAAAAAAAAAAACAGCGGGAGATGAATGAAGAGAAACTGCAGTGGAAAAGAAAAAGGAAATCAATGTGGCGGATCCATGACTTCGATTTTTATCACACAATGCTGTAGGAGAAGAAGACAATTGATCAAGCATCCCCTAGTTGTATTGGCATATCTAACAATATTAATTGAGAAGAAACGCCTAGCTGACGGGCTGATAGATCAGCCAATATCATTAAATTGAAATAAACGGGTGTGATGAAGAGAAAATTATACAGCCTCATACAGTTAACCTTGGCTTGTCCTTAATGTAAAAGTATAGGGAAAATAAACAATTGAGAATTCAATGGCCCTATAAGGATGACTCTTATGTCTGGACTAATAAACTTGATATATTCTCAACAAATGGATTAAACTTATCATATATCTTTAAAAGTGACCATTTTATGGTTTGGCACCAATGTGGTGTAATGAGCTGTACTTTTGGTTGGCACTGCTGTTGCACCATATACAATGTTCCTATTTTCCCAGTAAACAACGGTATAAATTTAAAACTACATATGACATTAAGCTGTGTAAGAAAGCTGGGTGTTCTCTGCTAAACAAATTATGATGCGCAAGAAAGCTGGGTGTTCTCTGCCAAACAAATAAATTCTCTTTAAATTAAGTTACATTTTTAGCGTGACAAAAGTTATGTGTGACAACATGTCTAAAGAAATGCAAAAAAAGATCATTTATTTGCCTGCCCTGTACGCAAGGCTGCAGGGGTTCAACAGGCTTAGTTGTACCCCAGCACTCCCCTAGTTTCCTCCCTCTGCTCTCTGGCTTTGAACACAGTGCCCCCTAAGAAAAGCGATTAATCACAATTACTCCTCCTGCTGACAGACTGTCAGTTACTTGAACGTATTGTGGTATCTTTTCCTCTGTTTATTTCTTCAACTTTGAAGGTAATCGATGAGTCTGTCCATCATGTTTTTGAAAAATGCCCACAGAGACCTAATGCGATTATCTGCCAAGACTTCTCCAGTAAGTTTAACTTTGGACTCTTCCAGTTGGGGAAAAAAAGGGATGTCTGCAAACTTTTCAGAGTGCTTTAACTGTATTTGTGCAGAGCCAGCATTCCTCACCTCCCTCCACCCTGAAAGCGTGCTTGTAAAATTTAAATGCCACATGATTTCATCAGGAAAACAGTTTAAGGTGCACTCCAGGTAAGTACCAATGTGTTCTCTGCTTGAGTTCAGTCCCAGATCAGATCATTCCCTGACTGAATTTAGAGAAAAGCACACCAGGCCATTCTCTATTAGTGGTGTAATTATTTTGATTCAAACTGAAATCACAGCATGCATTGTGTACTGTATATATATATATATATATATATTTAAGCACAGGACATTTTATTGGAAAATGATGAAAAGTTTGCTTCAGCCTGCAAATCTTTTGATATTGCTCAAGATATCAGGAGCAAAAAAAAAGAAAAAGAGTTGCTTTGGCACAGTTCAGCAAAACCCAGAGTTTGAAAACTCTATCCCCAACATTGATTCAGTAAAATAAGTTAAAGGAGTTTATTGCTTTCGGGTGTTGATGGCAGAGGAGGACTGGGAAAGATACAGCATTGAATGGATGGCCTGGCTACATTTTCCATATGATAGGGAGACACAGGAAGGGGCACAAGGGAGGGGTGACTCACCAGCAAGGGAAGGGAGGGATCGGAGCAACGTAGAATGACATTCTCTGAGGTCAAAGCCTGATTAAAGCAGAGCTCTGTGACACTCTGCACTCGGTATGCACCGTGTGTCCAGCTGATTTTGTTACGTTTGGCTAAAGGGATTTAGAACAGGTGAGGGATAACAGGGGACATAATGGGCTCTATTTTCTGGAATCGATGTTGCAGGGCCCATGGGCACAGTCAAAGGCATGGCGCATGGTTGCACTGGGCGTGGCTACTGAATGGTGCTATTTTTTGTGGCTAGAGGCAAGGAGCGCTCAGCTGAATGCATGCGGCGCAGGTAGCAAATGGGCTGGATTATGATGACTATAGTATCAGAGGGTGTGTTGCAGCTGGATTCACTCATAGCCAATCAAATGACCTCTTTTCATTCTCTTTAAGAGATGCTAATTTCCGTGGTCTACTACTGCTATCCGCACATTGATTTTGTATTGCTATTGCTAAAAATGTATACTGTCACTCTAACAATGCATTTGTTTGACAAGGTAATGTCTAAAATCACGATCTACACTTGTGCCAATGGTTAATCAGTTCACACTGGCCTATACCTAATAATATTGCATGCAATCGCTGTCTGTAAATTTAAAAAGTAAATCCTACAATTAAATGTTTTGAGTGTGTTGAAGGATATTAGAATGAAACTAAGCCCACCATATACTGCTGTAGCTGATACAGAAACTAGTTTATTTGTATAGTTAAATGACAAAGTAGACAACCACTAACGAATACCTTACCTAGTGAGATTATGCAATGATATTATACTCAAACATTTTGACTAATCAAGCATTCAAACGTGCATTTGGGGAAATGTATTTGTTATTAAACAAAAAATCACAAACACAAGTTAATCCATTTACCAAGGGTGTCTTTATTCATAAACACCATTATTGATAATAGTAATAATGAGAACTGTGCAAAGCATAACCTAGCCTACTATTTACAGTTTAGTAGCCTACAGTGAGTAATTTACATATTTTCATGAGGAGAAATAAGCTTCAATTTCCTTCCTTAAGTTACTTCAGAGTAATAAATGATTCTCATTTTAACATTTGTTTGCAGCTAGATTTGAGTAATAAATATATATTTTGAAATAAGCCTCCGATAGTTCTATAATTCTATAATAGCATATTTTACTCCCAAAAAGGTGATGCATGTCATAATCTTTGATGACAAGTAGGTCAAGTGGAGAATTAGCTATCAGATTGTCCAAAGGCACTGAAGCATTGATATGAGATTAGATACAGCATTATAACTTGTTTCTGTCCCAATAGCTATGTTACGCCATCAAAAATTAACTAGCTAACTTGTACAATAAGAGTGCATGCCAGACCAACATGGTATAATATGAAGCCAACTCAAGCAAAATATAACAGATTGTCCAAAAGAAAAGTAGCCAATTCAGCTTTTGATGTGTTAGTCAACACACGTCCTTCATTTGCCATATATAAATCAATCACAGCAACTTTAATATTAGCCCTGATGCTGATACTTATTATGTACTTTTTCATTTCTTGAATCTACAGTTTAATTCATTATTAATCATAGTACAGTGTAAAAGTATGCACATTAGTAATACTGGAACGTTGTTGGTATTCAAATGCGGTTTATTAAAAATTCTATTTCTGTCCTCCCCTTATTCCACACCCACCAGCCACCACTGGTCTGTACTGAATTACTCTATGCTTCGTATATTCTTTGTTGCATTTAGAGCAGTGTTGAGCATAACATTCTAGCCATAGGACCTGAATTCCTTCTTGTACAGCAAATACTTTTCCCTAACATCAATAATCTTTAAATAAGTTCACCCATCTAATACACACACAAACAACTGCATGCATCACATATCATCACGTCTACCCATACTGTTTTTCGTACACTATAACTCTCTGTGTTTAAAATGGAGACGTATTGTGCACATTACTGTGGGTGTGCTTTCTGGAGAACAAAAATGAGCAAGCACCTATAGCAGAGAATAGCTGTTGCTTGGCCCCAGAGAAAGGGGCGGGTCTGGAATCTGCCAGCTACTGAAGACACAACACACCTAACTCTTTCAGCACACAGACGTATTCAGGAGAATTACTGTATTTAACACTCAATCTTCCAATCCAAACCTCCAGCCACTGAGAAAGAGTTTGCTCACAGACTTTCTACTTTAATTGTAATAATCAAACCAAATTATGAGATAATTTAAATTATATTTTAATTAACCAAACTGTACATGTTGGTAACAGAATGAATGCAAGTACAATGAATGAAACCATCTTCTTATTATTCAGATAAATCAAACATTCAAAACTTAATCAAATGTAATCACTGTGGACACAATACAAAACTTGTAAGATTTCCAGTGAAATAATGTAAGCACTCTAAAAACTTATGAATTTTCAGAAGGGCTCATACTGTACTGTATGTGTTGCCTGGCTCACACATCAATGGACCTGACCAATCTCTTGTTCACTGTAATATTTTTGTAGTCGTTTTTTTACATTTAAACCATACCTTCTTTAAAAGAACTATAAAATTGATAAAAATATCAGTGATGTCGTGGAAAAAAGTGGCATCTCACTTTATAAACAGCACAGCTCCAGGCTGAATGGTGAAGCTGCCTCGGCTGTTCTGGAGCCCAATATAAAAACACTGCCTCAAGCTAAGGACCTACCTGTACTAGTGCTGTTGTTCCAATGTAAAAAGAAAAAAAAAATGCAAACTTGTATTCCTTCCTTTCTTTTTTTTTTTTTTTTACGATTGCCCTCAATTGTTCATGAGCTGCTAAGCTATGCCGCTCCCCAGTGGCTCCCACTGCATGGAATTAATCTGGCCCCGATGCGCCCCTTACACAGTCTATCAATCACCAGAGAGTACAGAAACTAATCATTTATTGATGAAACGGGCCAGCCCCGAACTACAAACAGCATTCGTCTTATTTATCAAAACGGCATCAAAAGGAGAGAATCCAAACATGCCTGAAAGGGGGGGGGGGGAAGAAAGGCCAGGGAATATCTTAAGTTTTTGGAAGAAAATAGGTGGTTGTTGATGAAAAACAGCTTGGGAGTGAGCGATTGAAGAAGAGAGAAGGTAGAAGTTAAGGGGGTGAGAGGGGGATATGAAGGATGAGAAACAGTGATGGTAGAAAACGTTGGGAAAGTTGTCGGAGGATGGCTCCTGTGAATGAATCGTTCCACTGAAGGGGGCTGTGTTTTCACAGGAGCAGCATGTCTGCTGTAGGCAGTGAGGTGAGATATTTCTCTTCCTTTGGAGGATGGAAAAACCAGACATTTATTTTCCTTTTTTTTTCTCTCCATTGTGGTGATTTTTGATGACGAGAACAAGAGGCTAGCTGGGGGAAAGTTAACTAATCTCTTTGTGTCCTCCACAACTCTACACTTCAGGCAGTGGTTTTGTTAGTCCTGTAATGTAGGCCTCTGGGAAAAGCCGACTGTTTGTAAAGCGAGACTCTTTCATGCGAAAAAGAAAAGTTTTTAATATTTATTTGAATTCCGAGAACCCTCAGTGGTGAATTTTAGACTGAAGACATTCGGACCCTGAGCCAAAACTGGCGAGAGATAATTATACACTTGGCGGTATTGAATTTGTCTCCATATAATAGAATTTCTTGTTCTATTGCCTGAGCTGCCAGATAATTAAAATTCATGGGTCTTTGTATACAACAAATGTATCTTGTATCTTTTAGCCTCTCATTTATTTAGACTTCAGCAAATCCCACAGACATTGTGAAGCAGTTTGGAAATCTTTGCTGCGTTTCCCCGCCCCTGTTTGAAATTCTCCCTACAAATGCGGACGCTCTGCAGAATAATAAAAAAACAGAAAGCAACAACGTCGAACTGTCAAAATTTTTGCCAAGCAGAAATCATCATAATCACCACAAATGCGAACCCAATTTGGGAGAGTGCTATTGCAAAAGATAAACAACCAAAACAAAGACCAGAGGCAGAGTTCTTACGGGCTGGAACTGAAAGTGCTGTTTTTGGACAAAGAGGCTGCAAGAGAATGAGGGTTCTCAGGGAAAAGTGAGAGGATGAGGAGGGCTTGGATCTTCAGCCCCTGGAGTCACAGCTTAGAGGATCAGTGATCAGAGCCCTGTCCTTGATGACCCATGTTTGCCAGAATTGACCCCTGCAAAAACAACTTCTTCTGCCGCTCAGCCTTATAGCCTAGCTCACAAAGAAACAAACTGCCCATTTTCATCTCTCTCTACTAACAAACAGTGGTGAGGGCCACACACTTGATTCTGCTAATTCACCATGCTGGGATTGGGAGCAAACATTTATTAGAGATATGACTATGCCTTTAGAATTTCCATAAGCAGAACAACTCTTTGTGGGAGCAATTATGGAACTGAGCTAGTAACAAAAACTTAGTAGGTTAAATGAGGCCATGGATTTGAATTCTTAAAAGAAACTTTTTAATTACTTCAGTAAATACCCAGCTATATGAATTATTTATGTGCCAATTGTGGTTATTCTTATTTTCTTTGCATAAGAGTATGTTAACACGACTATCTCTGTGCATTGTACTTAAGATGGGCTCGAGTAATAATTCTGTGAAAGACTGTCCGGTCCAGAGGGGATATATTTACATGTCAAGGTGCTTTACCCCGAAGAAACTACCACTACTAAATTGGAAATAATGGATGTTGGAAGTCAACAGATAAGACCAAGATGTTCCACAAAGGGCAAGTCTATCATGAACAAGGGCCCGAATTAAGTTGATGTTTATTCTTAACTTACAAATACAAGTGTTGCTGTTTGTCTTCACATGCAATGTCCGGTAAATTAACAAAGGTGATTGTGGAGCTCAAAAAAAGAAAAACTGAAATTCACAAATAATTGTGAGTCAAAGTTAAGGACAGGTGCTGATTGAATCATGGCAAACATATGTGAATGTAAATAAAGCAGGGACAGGCAGTATTGCAGACACAAAGGCACAGTTGGGCAAACCAGGATGATTGTGAGGCAAGCAACACTGTGTGAAATCGAGGGTAAAATAGCCGTCACTGTCTCCTCCTTCTGGTCAAGACTGGAAATGGCAAACTGAGCTCAGTACTGCAGTATCCTTCCAAAAAAAAAAACTCAATTACTATACAGTGATGTAACCTATAACAGTCCAGGTAGGAGATAAGCTACAATATATAGGTGGGAAATCATTTTATTTTTAATACAGCAATTATAAAAAGGCTCAAAATAGAAACAGCATCCAAGCAAACTATCCTGAGCATTTTTATGTCACATTTCAGTTCCCAGCTCAATTAAATTGACATCCATGAATAATAATGAATATAATCTTGTCTAACGTGAATAGAAAAACATGTAGCCCTAAATATTTATGGCAAGGATAAAATTCAGTTTTAAGAGGCCAGCAAAACAAAAGAATTTCTGTAAAGTGGCATTTTGTGAATTGCAGGTTTGGCTATAAAGTAGCACAAAATCTAATAAACATAATATACAGATTCATGATTGCTTTGAATGTCAATTGCCACCTACATCCTACCAAAATTATCCCCATTTGCCCATTAAATTATTTCACATTTCAACCGAGTTGATGAGGCGTGATCAATTAACTTGGAAAGTGACACCAGGGAGGGTGGTTGAGGGGGGGGGGGCAAGCTTTTCCTACTCAATAAATCACTGGCAAACGTAAAGCCATAATTTGTCATGGTTATAAACAGACGTCAGACATCTCGCGTTAACCTTTCCCTCAAACCAAAGAGCCGACTCTGCATTTTTTGCCGCCTCGAGCCACGCGCGCGTAGAGAGCGCGCGTTCGTCCACGCGGGTCTGCCGTGGACCGGAGACGGCGGCGTGACGTCGGACAAGCCCGAGTGAGAATCAGCCTCTGTAATTAATCACGGTACAGATGGGCCCATTGCGAGCGGAACGAAGGATGCTTGCGAGATGATGTCCCCCGTGTGGTTTTTTTTTGGTCAAGGACACCCACGGCTGATTTCTGAAAGCGATCAACGCTTTGCGCTCGCGCGCACGTCTAATTGGTGGTTGAGATTCATTGTGCGTCGGAAACGACTGACAGATGAATTGAAAACAAAATCTGGAGAGCGGGTTTTGGCAGCTGTTCCAAAGCATTGAGAAGGACTGTGGTCTTACTAGTTTCGTAAGAGGAAACAAGGACATACTTGTGGATTAGCTAGAAACTAGTACATCTCCGTCTCGGACTCTGGAGAAATTGAATGGTGCCTACCTCTAATGCATTCTCAGAATTATACAATGCAGTCTCGATATGAAGAAATACACCTGTCTGAGTGCCCTGGGACTCTGGGTCCTTCCCAATCATTTGGCTCCTCGAGTACTAGGAAAACATCACTGGCTACTGGTGCACAACATGCACTTACACAATGACAAGCACTCACGCTCAGACCCAATATCAGTGATTAGATCTGATAAGGTTTGTCCTATGTTTCGAAATGAACCCAGTGCTCAGGTGAACCAAATCATGTCCTCACTGTATCGGTGGAGCCTTGAGACAAAGCTGAGTAGATTCTCTGCTCTTTAAAATGTCCACAGGTCTCCTCTTATACTTTGGGTCTGCTTTTGGCACATCCACAAAAGTGCCTGTAGACTGGCATATATCCTGTATGGGGATTCTATACAAGTAAGTTTGACACAGTTGAACAAATATGTTTTTTTTTTACACATTAACAAATAGCAAATATTACCAGTCACAATTTCAAAAAACTCTGTGAAAAGTTTTGTAGATAACAAAGCAGACAGGTACACTTGCTATGTCCTAGCGTTCAATCAAGCTTGTGTAATCCACGGTTTATTTTTCAGGTTGATACTTACACAGCAAGTCAACAGTCAGAGAGCAGCCTGTTCCACAGACATTAAGAACAATTCGATGATGTTGACTTTCAGTGGTCATTGGCTGTTACTGAGATAGGCGCAGTACTGGGGCGTCACAGTTTAGAGGTTAATTTCTGAGCGTCTGAAGAGGGGGTGGCTTTGGGGCGACCCCAGAGACGCAGCCTGCTGACCCCTCCATCAGGGGCGATTACCAAGCGGACGTGAGTGACCACTTCCGTCTGCTCCAGCGTCTCCTCAGAGAACAGGTGTGTGTGATGGGGTTTCAGCTGAAAAAGAGATTATCCTTTTATTTTTTATATGAATATAGCTATGAAATGTAATTCTTCATGGTATCTACAGCATCTATCTAAAATGAAAATAGGGGAAGGTATCGTAGCACATGACTATTATTTGAATGCATAGCATAATGTAAATTTGCTACAAAAAAAGTTAAATAAAAAATTAGTAGTAGTAACAGTAGGTTACTTTAGAAGTGATAACATCTGGCCACAATAACAGTCATGGTTTCATGTTTATTTATTTCTTGTTTTTTTTTTAAATTGTAAAATCTTAACAATATGAAGTCATCTATCAATACTTGTAATGCTTACCTGTAGCCTTAGCATCAAGAGTGTTTTCAAGAATCAAGTCAAAATCATTACAGTGGGTTCGCACTGTATCATGGCCTTATTTCAGTCATCTCAGCAAATGTAATGGGTTGCATTGCATTATGTTAAGTCACTTGGGCGGATGACTTGACTCTCTGCTTTGGCGGATGACCAGCATAGCACACGTTTCATTTTACAGTATCTTTCCCATAATTACATTACATGAGGAAGACGTGAGGTGGGAAGATCTCCCCAACTGGCAGCCATTTTAAAATGTCCTGATGAAACATCAGCTCAGCTGCCAAGTGCTGATTTAATTCATACATTCAATTTATGCTTTTTAGTATCTCATTTTCATATGCATTCAAATGCAGTAGATCTTCTGACACGTACGGATGTTTCTCATGAATATCTCAACATTGCAGAGTCAGAACCAGAAATCAGTTCTGTCACACAAAACCCAATACAAATATATTGCCTAGTTTGAATTGATTTATTTATATTCTGTGAGCCGAAGGGAAGGCCATTGTAGGAGAGGTCCGTGTCATTGTACGAGAGCTGAGTCAGAGGTCTGGTGAAGGCAGACAGTATGTTTTGAAAATGGATCGATGAATATGAAACAATTGAAATAAATATTTCAAATATATTCAAATATGTTACGGCTTTTTTTTCTTTTTTCTTTTTTGAGGAAATATTCCATTATTTTCAATGACACTCATCCAAGGACAGGAGAGCTTTTTACTGTACCTTCTGGGGAGGCAGAAGAATCTTCCACTTCCCTCTCTCATCACTGGCCCACCTTGCGCTTAAGTATTGTTCTTCTTCCTCTGCAGTCAAACTGCATGCTTCAATTTTACAGGAATCTGGAAAGTTCCCTGCATGGATCACAGTGATATATGATTTTCACACCCCAATAAGACCTTGCTCTCAATCTCAAACACAGATAGGGTATTGATAAGCTCGTAGCAGGATTTAATGGGATCCTTTATCACAAGTGGGTTTGAAAGCAAACCGGAGTATTCTGAAATCCTAGAGGATGAGAGAACATTAACTTGGTTCATCTCTATTCGTCTTACCTTTGAAGTGGTTGGTGTCTATCTCAATGTTGCAGATAACCCCCGGGTGGCCCAGTCTGAAAACTGCCCATTCACTGCCCGGCACCTGAAGTATGCCCTTCTCGTCTGTCTGTGAAGGGATCAATACGGTGACTCAGTGTGCGCTGCCATCGCTGGAGCAGAATTAGAATGCTGGAACAGGATACGGGTCATTTTACCTCCAGCACTTTGGGCCTGTCCAGCCGCCTGGCTGTCTCCCACCCGTCCCCCATGTTAGGTGCCCTCCCCAGTCCTGCAGAGAAAATGCTCAGTAATGATACGGAAACACAGTGGAGACATTGGGAATGAACAAAATGCAAAGGCTAAAAGGACTTTTCTGATGTGAAAAGCGAAACCCAGGAAAAGTAATCGCAGGATGTATCGAGCAATTACAGCGCTATCTGCCCAGTAGCTACCTATCATGTTTCGTGGGTGCCCGTAGTGAGCATCGCTGTATCCCTGGCACACCCCACCATTGACCAGAGCAACCAGATCCACGAGGTCTGAGCTGTGGCCCACGGACCAGTCTTTCTGCCCAATGCCATAGACCCGTAGGCGAGCAATCCCTCCATCTGCAGGAAAATGGCCCAGCCAATCAACTCGCACCACAATGACATTTAACATCACATTGCGCAACCAATTAGCTTATATGATGAAGACCAGTACACACTCTTAAATGATAAGCACTGCTCGCTCTTTCCAATAACATCAACAACAGCAATGATAATAATAATAATTTTGAAGTGAAAAAAATTACATTTTCAGTAATAATATCTTCATAAAGATGTTTAAAACATTAAAATAAACCATCAGAATAATTAAATAAGCATTCATTTATATGAACCCAAATTTTCAGCAATAGCCAGCAAAATACTTAACTGTGCATTAAATTCAATGGGGGTATGGTTAGAAGGATACAGGTATCAGTAGTGACATAGGGTGGTAATATTTAGGCATGTGTTAGTGATGGGCATTAAGGTCATGTTAGAAGTCTCAGTGCTGAAGGTTAACTTGGTAAATGTTAGAGAGAAGGTGGTATTAGTGGGATGCATATCTTAGCGCTTATGTTAAGGAATAGTATGTGGAGTGCTGCACATTCTTAGTGGATTATGTGCAGTTGTTTGCTAATCAGAATTGAGGGATGTGATGTTGCTACCTGGGTACATATTGAGGCGAATGTGAGTTACCCTGTGAGCGAAGGTAACAGGGAAGTAGTTGTGACAGGAGTCTGGATAGCCAGGCTTTAGCTCTGTCACTGGAACTAACTCCGCCCAGGTCTCTGAGTGCAGCTGTCAACCCAAAAACATGCTATATTTGCACAAATGTTTAACTCCGGGCAAACACACTCCCACTCATGCACACACACTCACACACATACACACTTGTACGCACACACACATTCATGCACACTCACATGGGCATACACACATTCACGCACACACACACACGTGCACACACACGTGCGCACACATACACATAAGACTGCAGGGCCACAGTGTCAGCTGGTTTTTGGTACATAAGCAACATTTTGCGAGTTGCTTATATAAGTCATTGATCGCGTAGAGAGTACACATACCTTATTTCTGCAGCATAAATTGGCTGCTGATTGATAATGAAACCAAAAATCCTTCAGACACTGCTTATAATTTTATTATATTTGTAAACTGTTATAGTTAGCTTGTTCATAACAAATGACTAATACAGGTAAAGAAAGCTTAGAAGACAATGTTATGTCAGTCAGAGTTAACTGTTGTGTGCAGACTAGTTCTAATCCACTGTGGATTACTGTCACATAGCTAGGCATTATCGTAGGTAACGTTTTGTAGCTGTTAATGCAGTAAATACACCTGTAGTTCTTGATTTTACAGATTATTCTATGACCATCAATCATAATTACAAGTTTGATTTGAGAGTATGATTTTGTTTGAAAACTGATTGTTAGAAAAGGACACAGTAAAATCTAAATTTTACAGTTTAGCAGGGAGGAGAAAGAGGAAGGCATTATTGCATATTCTCATAGAAATTTCAGATACCTCTGCAACAGCCTCAAACTCCGTTTCCGCAGCTGCCTTGCCCATGCGGTCTCCTTCCTGTACCAGGGAAGGGATCTCATCTGCTGAGAGAACAGAGCCGCTTCAGTAAACGTCTACATCGCATCTCAATAAAAAATGCAGTGCATTGTGGGTGAGAAATAACTCACAGGCTGGTTTCAGAGTAATGCCATTCCCAGGGGGGAATCACTCATGAACTTTATGTCACAGTGTCGGTCCCTTTGTTAAATCATTACGTGCAGGATGGCAACCAGTTAAATCTGCTTGGTCAGCTCGCAAAGTTACGAGATAAAGGACGACACAGCACATTTCAAAAATACCTTTCAAGCGCATAGAGAAATATTCATGGCCGCTTATGGCAGCAAGCACCGTTTTACTAAAACCCTTACTATTAGGAACCCGTGTGCTGTATGTAAGGAGCAAGATTACCTCATAAACTATGACGGATAATGACAGCTGTCATTAGGAGGATTAAGATGAGAGCATGCAAATGAAACTAATGTACACTTCGGCTGTGGTGGCAGTTTGAACGACCGCACGAATGACTCCCGCCACCTGTTCTGAGGCACGCCGCCTGAATGGAGACGGAGGGGGCGTAGTTGCCCGTGAAGAAGGAGGTGTCGACGTCGACCCCGTGTATAAGGCCTGGTACTCCCAGCTGAACGATGCACCAGTCATGGCCTGCAAGTGTATCAATACAAGCATTCTATTTCAATATGATTCCAAACACAGCTGCCGTATTTTAGTTACTAGAACATTCCTTGAGTTATCCCAGGGTAAATTATCCCAGCTAATTAATTCGTCCAGTTTCCACTATTTCCCTTATATGTCATTTCAATTTCAAGTGTGGATGGTTTTTACAGTAATGGCAATTTTATTATTATTAAAATTAGCTATGTTCAACAAACTTGTCATTTCTGTGCTTGCATTCATAAATGTTCATCATAAATATATTGATGTTTATTCCAGTGCTTTTTTCATGACTAAATGATAACAATCAGAGGATGTTACCTTAAAATGATTTCAGCATGCCAGGGATTTTTTCAGTAACTTTGTCAAAACTGGTTGTAAATAATATGTTATGAGGGGAATGTCCCTGTCATAATATTACCTTACACCAAAAGAAAAATATTCACCAGAATGTTCCCCAATATTAGTTCAAAGTTTAGTTCTGGGAGCCTTGACATTTGAGTCTTCGGTTCCAATTCCAGGTTTTCTAGCTTCTGTCAGATTGCAGTACATTTACCACGTGGCTGAACCTTAGCAAATCAGTACTGTATGTGGATAGACTACCCTGGACAGTATAAGGCTATGGTGCAACCATACGATGTACCTGGAATTCGTTTTCTCCTGGTCTCCCATCCATCCATCCATTTGCCGTACTCCGTGAAGGCAGTGGCAATGAACTCTGCAGGCTCCCTCTGTGAAGCAGGCGACAGCTGTGCTCAGACCCAGAGTGTAACTAAACCCAGCACCATCTGGTGTGTCGATTCATAAAACATTCACGGTGCAAAAAATAAAGTAAAATGCATACTGGACCTTCAAGAGATTTTGTGCTGGGGCAAACCATTCATCTGTGGCGAAAATCACCTTGATTGAAAGAAGCAAATACATTAGATACACTATAATGAAGTTGGGGCTCATTAAAAAAAATCATGTTTTTTAACAATTCATGGTGTTTGTTTTATTATAAATGTCTCAATATGCTCAGATGAAGGTAAATGAAGAATGGCTTATTTTTGTTTGACTTCAGGATATTTGAAAGATTATGGTGTGAAGGACTTTCTCCAAGTATCAAAGCATCAATGTCTCTGTTCTTTTGTGCACAAAAACAGCTTGAGTGACATTTCTCGGTGAAGTGCACAGAATGAATGAGAGAGAGATCAGGCACTTTCGGTCCTCAGTAAAGTCCTGTTCGCCGCATCCGCAATGTCACTATTCACCTTTCCTCCGGCCATCTCGCAGGCCAGGTCGTTGAACTGCAGGAAGTCAGGCTCGCTTGTGACCGTCTTTAACGTTTGGTCTGCCGCCATTTTCTCTCCGATGGAATGGCAGCGGATGACAGTGAAGTGACAGAAGATTCCCTGGAATCAGAGAAAGAAAGTGCTCTACTTTCCAAACCAAATCATTTCCCAAGCTGACATAGCCTCAAAGACAGTCTTCTGGGTAACTTCAGAAAGTTTCAGTTACGTCAGAATAACAGCCTGGAAACCGTAATAAACGACTCACCGATGTCTTGAAATGAAGACAACGCGAGGGTCTGGTATCTGTAGCCCGCTCAGGCCTGTAGTTCGCCCGGGCACGCGGCTGCTTCCTGCTCCGACAAAAACAACTGACTGAATTTGAACTCCAGAACAGGAACGTTCACTTCGCGCTGTCAGTCATTGACAGACAGGTCACGTTTCCCAGCTGCTGTGACGTCTGCTCTCTGGCGTCAGACCCAGGGCGGGCCTGACTTTGCATAGCTTTAAGTCGTGTTTCTCTCGGTGAAGCTGAAATCATGCCTGATTTTACATTGTTTACTCAATTTTAAGCATAAATATCATATTTATACTATGCTATACTTATATTTCTTTCCTTGAGTGCAGTGGTGTGCCTGCATAGCTGTTAAAAATGTGTGGGGAACAGTGATATTGAAAAAGTGAAAACTTGTTTTCTGCCATTTCAATCAAGTGCTCAATCAACATTTCATGTCCAAGTGCAAGCAAGTTAACTGACACTATGATCCACAAAAGTTCTTGAAATGGACTGCCCATTTCACAGATCATGTGACTTCAACACACAAATACGATAGGATTATGATATCTATGAAACAACCGCGGAATCATTATGCACATAACTTGCTGGGAAGTGCCAAGGCTAACTCGAGGATGATAAGACTGTTGGTTGTAGCTACACTGCAGAAGTACGTGCAAACTGTTGACTCAGTGCTGTTTGCTTTCAGTGGATCCTGAAGCCTTGACTTATTGAAACACAGAACAGAGGGCAGAGTGTATTCTGTTAACATGTGTCTTCTTACATATACCCACTATACAAAGGAAAACATCACTTTTGCTAACAGGGCACATTTTAAGGGACAGGCATCTGAATATACATTTTTAAAAGCTTGCAATGGGCAGTAAGCATAGTACTGAGCGTTTATCTATCTGGGGAATTGGGGGGGGGGGATTTTTATTAATAAATTCTTATATTGGTAAATTACACCTTTGGATATTTATTCTACTCTGATATTGTTGAGAGCATTTGTGCTTGTATCATATGTTTATGCATTGTACCCTGTGTTCTCTTGAAATATCCAGTCAAAAAAGAAACTTCAAAAAGTACAGAAAATAGCCACAAGAGGGCAGAAAACACTGAACAATGACTCTGCTGTAAAGAATAAAAGCAGGGGAAAGCATTATACAGACCATCAATAAAATCACAGAGTTCCATGCTGCTGAAGAATTAATGTTTTATGCCATCATTTTTCTGAGAAGTTATTTGGAAATAGAATTACACCTAAATTATTATTCTAGATAAGGATTTTCTTTCACATGTACATATATTATTTTTTTAATCTAATCCTTTGAAGGGTTAAAAATATATATATTGAAAACATATAATCATGCTTTTGAATTAACTTCACACAAGAATAAGAAAATAGACAAAAGGCATAATGTTTTATCATGATTTATTTGCAATTTCTCAAACAGTCACCACTAGGGGTCGCCACTTCTCCACACAAATCTGTTAAAACTCGCAGAAGGCCAATTCAATCAGTAGCATGATACGAAGGTTATTCAACATTCAACAAACCCATATCATTAGGATTAAACACTCTTACATTCTTATGTGAAATTATTCAATGCTATGAGCAAGCCAGATGTATCAGAAATGCAAGGCGAACACTAATGAACACTACACGAAAGCTCGTGAGCTGTTTAATACATGAAGAAGCTGGTGATGAAGCCGGTATCTGAGCGTCCTGCTAGCCCTGACTGGAGCACTCCGCCTGGGTCAGAGCCTGACTCAGCGGGGCCGTGAGGGCGGGGTGGGTCAGCTGACAGGCGTAGGAGCGGCCGGAGCTCCACCGGTCGGCCGTCAGCGTCAGCAGACTGCTGGCGGAGTAGGTCCCGTCGGACCGCCGCTGGGCCTCGCCGGTCCGGACATCGCCGCCCGCGACGGCGCCGCCGTCCTCCGTCCAGGTCACGGTCAGCGAGTCCGGGTAGAAGCCCTGGGCCAGGCACACCAGGGTGGCCCCGCCCTTGGACAGCTCCGTCTGGGAGGGGGGCAGCAGGGTCAGCGCGGGGGGAGACGAGGCACGAGCTGAGGGGGGTGAAATAATCACAGGAGATGAAACAGAGGTCTTCATACATCAGTGATATTCAAAGCATTTCACGCACTGCATGCGTCTGTCAGCAGCAGAAGCATGAGCGAGAGAACATGGATGAAAAACATAAAACTTTTCAGAACTGTAACAGGCATAAACGGGTATCAAAATTCCTCCATATAATTTCCTTTAAGCAAAATCAATCCTTTGTCTGAGAAAGAAATAATAACATTAATAGTAATGTCTGAGAAGAGAAACAAGAGCAGTATCCACAGCATTACTAACTTTAAACATAATAGTTACATGGACACAGATTTTATTTAGTAATTTATTTCTCTTATTATTTTAATTTTTAAAATTTTTTTATGTTTTCCTTGATTTATTAGTATTTTTTTAACATGCTATTCCCACTTTTATTTTCAGAAAGCCTGGGTTATTGCAGTGCCTTCAGTGCATTATTTAACAATTATGTTTTCCCATCGGTTAAACACAATTAAGGGATGTCACAAGATGACTGTAGCTGTTAAACATTTAGTCTTTGCTTTCACTCATATATGTCTTTTTATATATTACTGTGAAGTCGGAATTTGTAGGTGACGTGCAGATAAAGTACATGACAACATGGGCAAATTTGAAGATAGCAAGATGCATTTGAAACTCAAATCTAGTCCCATTAACATCAAAGCACTCTACTATTTCAATTCAGTGTTATACTGAATTATGCATATTGGATATTGGATTATACTAAATGCTAAAAATCATGAAAAGCATGAAGTCCTTTTAATTCATTATGAGGCAGGCAACAGGGAAACAGCAGCATTGCACATTTTACAATTCTACAGTTCTAAAATGTGTAGCATTGTAACTGTAATATTAATACATTTCCAATGTCCATGCACTGAGGATAATAATCCCTTTTACTTGACTTGCATAAAACTAATACGTATGTTTCTCTGTATCATTTCAATTGTTAAGCAATACTAGAATAATAATACTTTTATATAACATAAATGTATTATCATTTGTAACAGCATATGTTCACTGATTTGGGTTGTTTCACTGTAAAATATCTTACTCACCGATATTCAACATTGTGCCCCCTCCAAAGGTGTTGTCTCACAGTGATATACACCCTGACAAAAACCTCCGTGAACTACTAGAGAACTCCTGTCACCACCTATTGCTATGCATGTCACTTTAAATATCCTCATTAATGAAATTACAGTCTGAAATAGTTAACAAAAACATGCCATTTACAGGGTGGCAAAAAAATGACTTTTAAATGAATATGTGCCCCATTTTTTAAATCCATTACATTTGTATTATCAGTCTCCTGCTATTAATGATATGTAATTTCACTGACATTTTCTGTGAATTTGTCACTGATTCCCTCTAATATTATTCATTATGGAGCCATTATTATTTACAAATGAAAGATTATTTGTGGGAGTAATATTCACTCACTCAGAATGTTCAGCTTAGTTCCTCCTCCGAAGGTACTGTCTCGCAGTGATGCAGCTCAGTACAAAAACCCACCCTTGTGAAGAGCTCTTCCAGTGATCCGTTGTGAAAAGGAAAATCAGCCGTAGGAACCTCAGAAATAGAGTAAATCCAGTGGATGTGTTGCAAGAATCCATGCTTGTTTCAGATGGTAGTGCAGTCAATGACAAGACTTTGTTTCATTCCCATTGAAAGTCTTGAGTGAATTTTTGTACGACTGGCTCAGCAAAGTGTATCACTGTGGTCTGCGCTACAGTCAGCACAGGCACAGTAGTACACAGCCTCATCGTCAGCAGTCACCTTATCGATGTGCAGATAGATGTTGTCGGTCTTGGAATATGTGAACCTGCTCTCCAATCCAGTTGCTCGAGTTGTACCGATAATCAAAAACCTAGGGCTGCTTCCTGGCTTCTTTTGATACCAAGACATGTGCCAATTGCTTTTGCTGGAAATGCAGGATATTTTTACACTTGATCCAAGAGACACAGCGACAGACTTCTCCTGGGTCAGGGTCACAACAGCTTCCAAACCTGGGAATTCAAAATGAACACACATTTTCGACTATCAGTATCATCAATAATCCAAACAGTTATCAACAGTTGAGTAGAACTCCATTCATTGAAACAGAGAATACTCCAGGTTGAGTACAACATGTGGCTATCAGAGCTTTTTTTATAAGCCTGAGAGAGTCATTCATAAAGAGCCACAGAAAACAACTAAAATTCTATCTACTTGCAATGTGCGGGTGCAAAACCTGGGTCTGGCTATCGCAGTGTTAGCGAAGGCTTACCAGAGACAGCCAGCATCAGGACGGTGAGTGGAACTGTGAAGGTCATGGTGACTGATGACCAGTGTGGCAGGACTAGCACTGAGAGTTACTTTCTGCAGTACTGCTGTGAGACTCGCACTACTGCTCATTTAAACCACCCAAGCCAAGTGTCCACATCACCACATGCAAATATATCAGAGAACTTCCCCATTCGAACTGACAGGAAGTAGGTTGATTTTCACTTTTGGGCTTTCTGTAGCTTCATGGGATGACTAGCGTGGCGTATATAGGCCTACGGAAATCCAGAAAAGCCTGGAGAACATAAGCAAACAAAAATAATATTGATAATAATTCATGCAGGTTAATCACTTTTTAGTGATGCTGATTTTTTTTGCTTCATCTTTATAATAAGAACAACCACAGATTGGATTTGCATCACATTCTATAGTCATTTAAGGACCTCAAAAAGCATTTTTAAAACTCACCAAAGTTTTTTTTTTTTAAATGCCTTTAATGCATTTTGTCTGCCATTTTAGGCTAATGCAATGTGGGAATCTGAACCACAAAAACAAATATGAGCCCCTGGCACATGCATGTAGCGACTAGTGCACTCCCTGTTTAAGAGAACACAGATTTAAAGAACTCTACAAACCATACAGGGTAGTATAAGTGATAATGACCATAATCTCTCATGCGCAGGACGTCAGTTTTCATACAAAGGCATTAAATAATTATATGCACCAATATTTAGTTGCACTGTAGAATAAACAGGTGAGTAAACATAGTTCATATTTGACCGTACAGTACAGTGCAGTCATTTAGCAGACGCTCTTATTCAGAGTGACGTACACAACTTTTACATCCATTTATACAGCTGGATATACACTGAAGCAATGACATGCCAGCAGGTAACAGTGAATCATAGTAATCAAATCACAATAAAAAGTCAGTAGGGAAAAATGGTTAGTCAGTGGGCGAAGATGGCTTTATTTGTCACGTGCATATACATGTACATACAGTGAAATTCAACCCATCCTAATTACTTAGGAGCAGTGGGCAGCCACAGTGCAGCGCCCGGGGACCAACTCCAGTTCCGAGGCCAGTGCCTTGGTCAAGGGCAACGGCAGGAGTACACCCAGGGGCAATTTAGACTCTCCAATTCACCTAACCTGCATGTCTTTGGACTGTGGGAGGAAACCAGAGTACCCGGAGGAAACCAACGTGGACACGGGGAGAACATGCAAACTCCACACAGAATGGCCCGGGTGGAGAAAAGGGGGGGGGGGGTCCAGCATGCAGGTGCCAGGTGCAGGGGCTTTGAGAAAACCTGTCCGCGCGCGGGAGGGAGCAGGTTTCAGTTCTCCTTTCTGCGCTGATCTCTGTGCAACCGCTCTCTCAGTCTGACTGATTCAGCCCAGGGGATCTCCCCTACCCTGTGGTTATGCCAAAAATACGCCAACCCCAGTGAGCACATGCAAATGAAGAGGAATCAATGTCCTGCACTGTTAATGCAGACACTCGCAGACCCTTGCTATAGAAACATGGCCAGTTTCCTCTTAAAAATCATACACGTTATAATACAACATCTTTTGTAAGTGTACTGCATCTATTTCCATTGTTCTTTAGAAGAGATGTTCATCCAAGGTTCTGATTCACTGCTGTTACTATAGATCTCATAGCACTTGTAGATAGAGGAGTAGTGTTAAAGGGACATCTGTGTTGTTTTATATGATCTTAGTTTTAGTGTACACTCACCGGCCACTTCATTAGGTCTACCCGTTCAACTGTAAACTGCACCCATTAACAAAAATATCTAATCAGCCAATCACGTGGCAGCAACTCAATGCATTTAGGCATGTAGACATGGTCAAGACGATCTGCTGAAGTTCATACCAAGCATCAGAATGGGGAATAAAGGTGATTTAAGTGGCTTTGAATGTGGCATGGTTGTTGGTGCCAGACGGGCTGGTTTGACTATTTCAGAAACTGCTGATCTACTGGGATTTTCATGTACAACCATCTCTCGGGTTTACAGAGAATGGTCCGAAAAAGAGAAAATATCCAATGAGCGGCAGTTCTCTGGGCGAAAATGCCTTGTTGATGGCAGAGGTCAGGGGAGAATGGTCAGACTGGTTCAAGCTGATAGAAAGGCAACAGCAACTCAAATAACCACTTGTTACAACCGAGGTATGCAGAAGAGCATCTCTGAACACACACCACGTCAAACCTTGAAGCAGATGGGCTACAGCAGCAGAAGACCACACCGGGTGCCACTCCTGTCACCTAATGAAGTGGCCGGTGAGTGTATGTTCTTGATTGACTGGGACAATATTTGTGTACGATGAAGGGTATTTTAGATATTTAGAGTAGTTTCTGACAACCTGGAAGCATTAGAGTGGCAGATATAGGACATTCAAGTGTTTGTGGTTTAAAGCAGGAAAATACACATCAAGTAACTCCAAAGATAATTGTCCATCAACATTCCTACAGACAGCACATATGTATTTTACCAGATAATTCTTTTTAAAAAGATTTAATGGAATTGTATTTAATCTTTTTCAGTTGGAGCTATGGCACATGCAACCTGGGACCACTGCACTCAAGAAAAAAGTACAGGAATATTGAAATATATCATCACTGTATAACCTGCTTTGGAGTTAGTTGAACAGTTAGTTGGTTAAAGAACGGTTACATAAATAATAATATTTTTTTAAATGTATACTTTTTCAAAATTAAAATAAAAAGAGAAGATTTATATCATCTCCTCTTTCATTACAGAAGAATCACAGAAGTGGCAGAGGAGTCTTTAGCCTTTGCTAGATCAGCGCTTTAAATCACTTCAAAGTTTCAGCGCTAAAATAAAATTTGGGACAAGCTCAAACTACACTAGATTATGGAAATGATAAGACATGCTGCAAGGAACAGGCATAGTTGAATCAACAAGGTCACTGTGCAGCAGCCAGCTGCAAGGCTCTTCCGGTGCTTCTCAGGTGAAGGACAATACTATGGATCTCAGAAGGAAAAGGTCTGGAGAAAATGACTGCCTTGTTTTGCACTATTAAATATACCGCATTCACTTTAACCAGCCAGTCCTCTTTGTCTCTTACCACTCAACACCTAGCAGTTTTAAGGTCCTAACATATGCATAGAACTCAGGATATCTGCAGCCCGTGGTCACTTGCCTATACACAAGTGTCACTGCAAGATATACAATTGTATGAAGACTACACAAGCCAAAGGCATGTCCATGTCTACCAAGATAGATAGCGATCCATATAGAGCCACACTATTGAGAGAATGCAGTCACCTCCTTCTATATAAATGGACTGCATTTATATAGCACTTTTATCCAAAGCGCTTTACAATTGATGCCTCTCATTCGCCAGAGCAGTTAGGGGTTGGGTGTCTTGCTCAAGGACACGTCGACACGCCCAGGGCGGGGTATGAACCAGTAACCCTCCGACTGCCAGACAATCGGTCTTACCTCCTGAGCTATGTCGCCTTCTATAGATGTTTCTTCTATCTTTCTGTTAGAAAGGTTAAAACACTATTTTGTGTCAGATAACTGAGATATCATTAAATTAATTCTGTTCCAGTAGCACCGAGTAAGACTACACACATTCCTCCGCCACTCAGATGCTTCTGATTGGAGTATCTGAGGGCATTCTTACAATAGAGGAAAAACAACTTTGTGTGCAAGATGAAACACCCTCACACACAAAAACTGAAAGGGACAGAGCAAATGTTCATTTCAACATGCCCCCAGGGAAAATGTAAAATGCATTTTCTCCTTTATAACACTCTATGACATGTCCATAATCAAAATGTCCCAATGTGTTTGCCCAAATTGATAAAGCAAATAACAGGAGCAATGAAAGATCCTTCTGCAGCCCATTTCTTTCAGGCCTGCTTCTCCTAGGAATATGCAAATATAGAAAGTAGAGCTTTAAATGCATGCTATGCAGGATCCTTTCCTTGTAAATACTACAAAATAACCACGTGAAGGCATCCATGTAGCACTGGCGTATTTTCGCTGAATTTTTGCACCTTTACCTGGATTTGTTATTCTGAAATATGTTTGGGACATTTCTGCATGGCGCTCTTCTTTTTGTGGGGAGGGTGAGTGCGGCTACTGAGTCTGTGGTTTGCAAAGCAAAAGGACAAGCCGACAGGGCTCGTTCAAGAACACGAGTTCACCTTGGAATTGCTTTTCCATGGTGGCGGCAACTGAAGTTTTCAAATAAAAGAAGTAATGATTAAACCATTATTACGTTCAGCATAATGGAGTCAGTTAACCTATAGCCTATGTTTAACATAATGGAATTAAGCTATGAACAAATCTGCCTTCTTCGTACTAACGTTACCTCTAGCTATCCTGCTAGCTTACTATACTGCGAAGTGAGATGGACACTTCTTGGTAAACACAAGACCACAGCGAGGCTAAAAATCCTGTATAGAATGCCTTTAAGAGATGACGGTGAAGAGTTACTTTTAAGAGGGGATTTATGGATCCATATTTAAAACATTTGCAGCCAGTGGTATAAATGGAGTGTGACAAAAGACCACAAATGGTTTATATTCAGTGTAGGTATTTAATATTATAGATGTGTCTCTACCTTAGATTTACATTACCTATATAATATTAAAATTTTTTTTTTTTTTTAATAAAAAAAACATTAAAATTAGTCGTAGAACTTCTCTGTGAAATGCTGGCGAGAAGAACAACGCACAAGTTTTAAAATGTAATATTTTGGAGGATCTTTTGAAGTGTCCTGCTCCTAGTTGACTGACGGCACAGGCAAGGTTAAGACTCAACCCTGCAACTGTAGGGCCCAGCCAAGCCTTGTGCAAAGTTCCTTTACCAAATGAACCATTAGGAAGCTCATGTGATGCAGCAGTGTGCTTGAGACAGAGCTACTAGACTTCATTAAAAAAATATATTTATATTTTCTAAATATAGAAAATACATATACCATTATTCACTTTTATATTCTAGACTGCCAAATGGTCCAAGGTTCACTCCTAATAATTATTCTACATTACTATTTTTTTTTTTTTAAACTTTGTCTTTAAAATTCCAACATTTTCTTACCCCTCTTCATAGACTTGGGGCAGAGCATTGGCTAAAGACGATACAGAATGAAAATAAAGCTAAAAGACAAGGTTTGTATAGGCAGTGAGGATAACTACGGAGGCCAAACACAAACTTGAAAATAAATGTAAAGACTAAAACCAAATACTGCCATCTAGTGGCAACAGAAATTTACCCATTGCATATCATTCCACAGCAGTGCCCAACTAATGTCCCCAGGCGGTAGCCCCAATAAGCTACCAGTTAAGGTCTTGAGGACGAGGTGTGTAGATTTAGTCAATCAGTTGCTTAAAGGAACCACTGGTTCCAAGAACATCCCAAAAACCAGCAGACACCGCAGCCCTCCAGGATTGGAGTTTGACACTCGTGTTCTACAGTGTAATAATTCCAAGTACAATGGAACATTTTCATCATTATTAGGATGACACTTTAAAGTAATTCCTAAGCATATTTTGATACCATCTGCAGCATCACTTCCACTGAACTGCCTGATTTTAGGGTCACACTTAAACACGACCCTAAAATGAACTTTACAACTCATTACTAAATCCTTAGTTCTTCCCTGATTAGCCAGATATGTACTGAAAACGGCTTAAATGCCTTTAAAATGCCAACATCATTCTCGTTCACTGAAAGGGCAGCAAGAATTTAGTTTCACACATGATGGGGCATTTGTGACTGTGCTCTTAAGAGTATATAAAACCAACCTGGCTTTGGCTAAAGCTAAGCCACATGTAACACTGGCAGACACCTTGAACATGGCCTCTTGGAACACAGGTGTTCTGCAAGGAGATGACAGGCCTTTCCATAATTAAATAGAAGCATGTGGATGGAGAGCAATACAGCTATTTTGGTAACCCTGATAACCCTTAAACTGGTGAGCTAAAGGCCCAGTCTCAATGCCCTGAGGTGACATCCTTCCAGACTTCATATTACTGATCTATTGACTGACTAGTTAAAGGATACCATTTTATAATACTGCCTGCAAAAAAGAAAAAATTGAAACCATACAACTGCAATGCCTGGGACTGATTTGCCAATAACACCTTTACAAATGAGTACAACTGGACTTGATTCTTCAATGAACTAAGAAGCTAGAGGCTAGACAAACCAGAAACTCAAAAAACCACAAATGAATTTGAATGAAACCATATTCTTCTCCCGGTAGGTGGATCTCTGACATGAACTTTTGAACACATATTCAAGACTAGGTGTGTTGAAATCTATGTAAAAAAACGAACATTTTACAGAACAACAAAAACTGTAAATGACAGTAAACAAATTTATTGTGTCATTTTCACTTTACAGTTGGAATTCCGGGAATTCAAATACAACATCTTTGCCTGTGAGCTTCTTGTAGACACCGGAGAAGGTCTCGACCTAAAAGACAATCAACCAATCAATCAAAGCCATTGCTGTGAACCAAAATTTCTTCCATCACAATGCAAAACAAGCAAAATTATGTAATAAAAATGATCTTTCGAACAAGAACAGCTAATTTACAAGCAAATGTGAGGAGATTTGAAATATGTGCACTGCATGGTTTACCTCCCCAGTAACGGCCCGAAGGCTCTGGGAAGATGTAGGAATATACAGGACGCTGTCCGCGCCAGCCCGAGGGCCGGGGACAGGCTTGCTCTCCAACGTCGTGGAACGGGACTGTACGTCACGGCACCGAAGTGCTGCGCTCCCATACGCCACACGGACAGAGCCACACGAGAGCAACCTCGCAGGATGTCCACGTCGGGTGGCAAGACACACACTAAAGTTTGAACTGCAAACTCACTTTGTGTTCAACATTGTTTTGTTGCGCCTTGTCGAGGTGGACCTTGATGAGCCTACTGCTGTCCAGTTTCACACGGATCCTCTTGCCAACGATTTCGCTGGGGAAGACCAGGTCTTCAAGGATAGCGTCGTGCACAGCAGTCAGTGTGCGACTGGGGGGGAAAAAACCCAATTGCAATTTCAGTATAATTCAACATGTACTCCGAACACCTACATTAACATTATAGAGTTCCACTACATCCATTCATAATTCAGTGCTGCATTTGGATTAATTTGATTGGTCCCTCACTACAATGGAATTGCTGTGAGTAGACCAACATAAAACTAATGCAACCAAACACGTTTGCCATTTTCACTGCATTCAAAACTACCTTGACAGACATTACTCAATGAATTCATTAGACACTTCTTTCTTAAAGGACGAATGTGCACTGCATGGTTTACCTCCCCAGTAACGGCCCGAAGGCTCTGGGAAGATGTAGGAATATACAGGACGCTGTCCGCGCCAGCCCGAGGGCCGGGGACAGGCTTGCTCTCCAACGTCGTGGAACGGGACTGTACGTCACGGCACCGAAGTGCTGCGCTCCCATACGCCACACGGACAGAGCCACGTGAGGGCAACCTCACGGGATGTCCGCGTTGGATCAAAGTACAACATGCTAACTTGATACAAAATGAGTAAAGAAATTGCAGCGCATATGCAAACCAACAATGTGGTGTTTACTCACTATTAAATTATAACAGTTAGAGGGAGTTTCTGATTCAAACAGTTAAACCCCTTGACCTGCTGTGGTCCAAGACAAACATTTCAAACCACTTTTGCCAGTTCCACAACATGGGTGGACATCAACCAATCAACACAGAACCTCACCTCCTGGGACGTTTCTGCTTGTTCTTCGTGCGGCTTTTCCTTGTGGGTTTGGGCAGAATCCTCCTCTGTGGAAACAGGCGTTCACAATGCAATAAATCCCAACCTTGCCTTCGCAACCTGGCAACCCATCGTCCATGAATTACTTGAATTTACAACCCCCTCCACCTCAGCTAAAATGGTGGGCATAGCCTGCCATGCATCACCCAGGAGGGCGCTATACATTAGTGGGTGGGAAGAGCTCGGATTCTCTCCGTCACTGTAAAGCACTTTGATAATGACATAAAAGCTGCTGCATAAATGCAATACGTCAATGAACTATAATTTCTCATAAGAACTCCCAGTGTGCTTTCAAGGACAAATTCGGTCTGTCTTGTGTAATTTAGTCATTTGGCAGACGCTTTTAAACAAAAGCAATTTATGAAAGTGCATATAACGTGGCAGGCTGAAAGCATAATGTGCACTGCATGGTTTACCTCCCCAGTAACGGCCCGAAGGCTCTGGGAAGATGTAGGAATATACAGGACGCTGTCCGCGCCAGCCCGAGGGCCGGGGACAGGCTTGCTCTCCAACGTCGTGGAACGGGACTGTACGTCACGGCACCGAAGTGCTGCGCTCCCATACGCCACACGGACAGAGCCACGCGAGAGCAACCTCGCAGGATGTCCACGTTGGATTTAAACCGCTTCAGCGAAACAACAACCGCTTCTAAGTAGTTGCTGCAATTATATTGACAGAAAGTAACCCAGAACCAATTCAGTTTTTTAAACATAGAGAAGGGAAATTAAGAACTCTTAACCCAACAAAAAC
Organism: Anguilla anguilla; assembly: GCF_013347855.1. Taxonomy (NCBI): domain Eukaryota; kingdom Metazoa; phylum Chordata; class Actinopteri; order Anguilliformes; family Anguillidae; genus Anguilla; species Anguilla anguilla. The sequence continues at coordinate 46,218,237 of NC_049206.1, read as the reverse complement.
AGCAACCTGGCACTTAAAAGCCAAGAGAAGCCTGGACACTCCACACACAGATGAGACCGAGGTCCTGGAATCAGGGAAGCCAGTACAGTATCCTGACCTTACCTGTGCAATGAAGACCACATGCTTGCCACTGAATTTCTTCTCCAACTCTCGGACAAGCCGGACCTGGATCTTTTGGAAGGACTTCAGCTGGGGCACAGGCACGAAGATGATGATGGCTTTTCTGTTCCCAGCGACCTCAATTTCCTGAGAAAGACAAGGCAGCTTTTGACTAAAAACATTTTAAACAACTGGTCAGACAGCCATCTAAAGGGGTAGCAAAGCCTCAGAACTTGGGGACTTTTCAGACAAACATGTGCACTGCATGGTTTACCTCCCCAGTAACGGCCCGAAGGCTCTGGGAAGATGTAGGAATATACAGGACGCTGCCCGCGCCAGCCCGAGGGCCGGGGACAGGCTTGCTCTCCAACGTCGTGGAACGGGACTGTACGTCACGGCACCGAAGTGCTGCGCTCCCATACGCCACACGGACAGAGCCACACAAGAGCAACCTCGCAGGATGTCCACGTTGGGGGTCATGCCGACCATCTTTGCGTTCATTTTGCATAAAAATGATTAACCATCTTGAGTACACCCGCAATCCCAGCAAACAGTCATTTTAATACAGTACTCAATTACAAATACACACTCATAAGAAAAATGTCAAAAAGCTTAGAAGTAATGATCTCTCCTCTAGGGGCCACGTTTATCTTACTGACCTTAGCCGCAGTGATATTCAGCTCCCTCAGCTGAGCCTTCAAGTCAGAGTTCATCTCCAACTCAAGGAGGGCCTAGAACAGAAGACATCCTTCACTTAAAGAATCACTAAATACAATATCTACGTGAGCCATCTAGAGACGCCAAATGCTAGAATACATGGCAGTCTATGTGGTCATTACCCTTGCCAACAAGATGCAACACAGGAAAAGTTAACTTACCTGGGAAATGCCAGATTCGAATTCATCAGGCTTTTCGCCGTTGGGCTTCACGATTTTGGCGCTGGTACTGAACATGGCCAATGTCTGGATAATGGGAACAAGAGGTTGAAACAATCAGCTTTAATGGATTGACTGTCATATTGAATCAGGCCGATAAAAATCTCTAGCAACGTCGCATAACTTGCACTTCACGTGTCAATTGCTGTTTAGTTAAGTGAATAATGCACCAAAAAAGATAAATCACGTGGCAAATCTTACACAAGCAATACCATATCACACATACAACAATGCAACCTTATTCAGGCGCTGAAAACGATTTAATATAAACGACATAAACATGCCTCCAATTACCAATTAATCCAACAGGTTCCAGCACCGTGGCTACACAACTATGTTAGGTTAACGTCGCTTTACTACGTTACTAGCTAGCATTCGGCTCGTCCTGTCACTTGAGCTACTTACTCCCAAATCGCGAAATCCTCAAGATACTGCATACAATGTGTAACAATTTTCGAATCAAACCAAACACATTTCTGCGTTTCAGGAAAAACTCGAACACACTGCATTTCCAAACATTAGCTTGTTCGCACCCGTACACACATGGGCCTGATAATGGCTTTCGCTATATCCTTGCTACAGATCACCCATGTCCGCAACCATATAAATGCCTTCAATAGAGGTACGAGAGCCATCCATTCTCTAAAAGATGAACATCTAATGTATCTACAACTCTTCCACAAGTATGTGGGTAAAAATCTTAAATATAATGCATATTTCCAGCATTTTTGATGAAAAAGGCTGTAGCTATAACAAGCCCTACAACCAACCTCAGTCAACGTCGGCCTGGGAAGAGGCCGGAATATCGCGAGAGATTGGCAAAAGCGCGTTCTGATGAAGGATCATGGGAAATGTCAAACCCGGAAAAGGTTATTATGAATCACGCCAGTTAGCTTCCAGCCACCAGAGAGCGCTCATGTTGACATTCTGTTACAAAAAGCGAAACAAGGAACTTGTTTTCATATGAGTCTCTTTAAAATTCCATGCTAACATACTCGTTTGCTAGCACCCGCAGAAGACGGTCTACAATCAAAAGCTGATTTTATACAGTTTGTGCAGCTGTACCACGCAGATACGTGTGAGAATAGATGGATAATTTATTTCAGAAAAATGCTAGCTAGTTAATATCGGTGGTGGGCTTGACTTGAATCCTTGAAATTGGAAGGGTTATCAAGTATAAACTAGTTAGCAACCAGTATTTTGCTAGTGTTTTGTTAACAACTAGATAGCTAGTTACATGAGTTGTGTTATTAAAATGTCTAAAGTTGCTTCGAATTCAATGATAAACGGGTAGCCGCTTACACCTTGTTGCGGTGATGTTAAAATTGACCAGTCTTTACAGCATCGCACGCAGGGCTGTCTGCATTGGTACCGGAGAGATGGCCAAAGGGAAATTCTTCTACGCCGTGAGAAAAGGTGTCAAGCCCGGTGTTTACAGTACCTGGTAGGTTTTAAGATGTCTAGTTTGTTATCGCCCTGCAGATAAAATAATCCAGTCTTAACTCGGATATTACATTATGCTCCAGGGATGAATGCAAAAGCCAAGTTGACAAGTTCCCTTCTGCAAGTTACAAGAAGTTTGCTTCGGAGGAAGACGCCTGGGGTTTTGTACGGAGCCAGCCAGGGGCGATACCATCGGCTTCTGCTGCAGGTCCCGGAGTCTCTAATTAAGATTTTCTAACAATTATGAAAAGGAGGGAAATTAGCCCCATTTAGCACTTTAGCAATCGCAGAACAATTTCGATGATCCTTTCCACATCACAGTACGAATGCATGTTGCGGTCATTATGACTTGAATAACTGCTATCTGAGAAATTAATTTACTCCTGTTTTCATAACATAGAAGGTCTATAATCACTCCTTTGAGAGGTCAGTGCATGTGGTCAGTCCAACATGTTGAAATACTGCTGTGAAGAGCGCTGTAATGTATAAACACGTGGCACCATATCCTTTCTCTTGTAGTAGCAGAAATGTGAGTGTGTTGATCGGGTACTGTAAAAACCTGCTAGTGTGTTAATGATGTGATTGGTTTTTCCAGAAAATGGTGACTCCTTGCCAGAGGCCCCTAAAATTGCGCCTGAAGCTATTTCCGCAGTTCCGATTGGAGCCAAGCGGCCCCATGGGGAGCCAGATGAAGTGGACCATGGCAAGCGATTCAAATGCACAGAGGGAGAGTTGCAGAAGGTCTGCTCAGCACCACCCAGCAGTGATGGCTTTACCTACATGGGTAAAGGGCCTAAAATGAAGTCTGATACAACAGCCTTACAGTCTATGAATGTTCAGGCTCTCATGATTACAGGCTTTAGCCTCGGCCTCCTCTATGCCATTTACTGGCTGTGACAAAATTATGAAAATGCCCAACAGGCTTTGTCTCATTAGAGAAGTCTCCTCAGGTTCTACGGGTTAGAACAGGTCTGCCAAACCATGTGCTGCCTGGGGATCTACCGTCCTCTAGGCCTTCATTTCAGTCTTAATTTTGCATAACTGATTCAACTAATTAGCAGCTCAGTGACATTTCTAGCTGTTGAATGAGGTGTACTCTGTATGGGTTGCAGTGAAAAACTACTGGACGGTAGATCTCCAGGAACAGGGTTGAGCAGCTCTGGGTTTTAGAACAGTGATAACCAAACCTATTTCTGGAGATCTACCATCCTGTAGGTTTTCACTCCAAACCTAATAAATCACACCTCATTCAACAGTTAAGGATCGACATTGAACTGCTAATTAGTAGTCACGTGTGCCATAATTTGGGTTGAAATGAAGACCTACAGGATGGTAGATCTCCAGGAAGAGGGTCGGTTGCCACCGTACCAGCTGGAGACGCACCAGGCGCACGCAGGCTACCGGTTGTCTTCTGCTGTGCCCATCTCGGCATGTTGGCAGCGTTGGTCAACTTAAGTGGGGATAAAAAAAAGAACAGACAGAAAAATCCCATATAAATAGTGTGTCTGTATGTAATCCGCACTGCACAGTGGTTTAAGGTGTGCCATGTTTGCTTTGCAGGCGAAGCTGTGGTGGTGTACACAGACGGTTGCTGTTCCGGTAACGGGAAGCATGGCGCCCGTGCTGGCATCGGAGTTTACTGGGGACCAGATCACCCGATGTACGTGGATTTAGCTGCCAGTCATCATTGCTCAGTGGTGGTCGATGTTTATGTATTTATCCTTGGGGGAATAAGTGCGTCCATTCTGCATCTTGGGCTACAATTCATTTATATTGCATGCTAAGTAAATATGTATTATTATATATCACTTCTTAGTAGTGAGTGTTACCTCTTGCCCATTTCTACGAGTAGATTGGAGCTCATGATTGGTGGTCCCAAACCCTGTCCATTTATGACACGCCCACTGAATTGGACTGTTTTGCTGCAGTAATAAGGCCACTTGTTTAATTAATTAATGGGCTCATTAAATTGTATTTGTATGAAAAAAATGTTTTATCCTTACTTTACTGACACTGGTAAATTTGATAAATTGCTGCAGAATAGCATGCGGTTTTATTCTGAAACTTCATGAGCTAACTGTTTCTGCTTTTCAATACAGGAATGTTTGTGATAGGCTGCACGGAAGACAAACCAACCAGAGAGCAGAATTGCAGGTGAGCCTTTTCTTTTTTTTGGATCCTATGCACTCATTGATTTACTACATTTACTTGTATTTGAATGGAAATAAGTTCTTCTTCCTTCTCCTTTTCATTTTTTACTTTTGATACAGGCTGCATGTAAAGCTCTGGAACAAGCCAGAGATAAAAACATTAAGAAGCTTGTGCTCTACACAGATAGCAAGTTTACAATCAATGGTTTGTGCTTTTCTTATAAAAATTCTTAACAATTTCAACTGAGGCCTTTGTTCAAGATTCATGCACCATAGTTGTGTGTCTGAATGTAAAATTCCTTCGCAAATTACATTTTATTAGATTTTCTACAAGTGCTGTTCATCCATCCACACATGAATGTATGCATTAAAATACTGTATGTGCGGTTGTGTCTCAGACGTAATACCACAGATATATTTTACGTAGTCGTTGAGGACAAGTTCTGAAATGATTGTCCTTACAAAGGCATCACAAGTTGGGTGAAGAACTGGAAAGCTAACGGCTGGAGACTGAAGTCTGGTGGGGCGGTCATCAACAGAGAGGATTTTGAAAAACTTGATAATTTAAATCAAGACTTGGATGTCGTATGGGTGAGCGATCTTTGTATTTATTTATTTATTTTTTACATGGTACAATGCGTAATAATGGAACAGCACTCTGAGAGGGTCCGAACTTTCAGCGCTGAGGAAGGGAGCCTCTTTAATGGTCTGTTTTTGAGTTTGAGTCGTCGTCTGTCTAAAAGCATTTCAGACACACGCACGCACGCACACACACACACACACACACACACCATATTCACGAGTAATCCCCGTCAGCGCTGAAGGAAAGCGCTAGAATAACTTACAGATCCGCGAGAGCCGCTCTGCGCATTAACAGCTTTGAGGAATGGCAGAACGCTATCGACCGTCACTCACTTTCTTCCGGTCTACCTCTGTCTGTCTCTCGCCCGCCCCCACCCCTCCCCCACCTCATCGCCTCCAGCTTCACATCCCCGGCCACGCCGGTTATAAAGGGAACGAGGAGGCGGACCGGCTGTCGAGAGAGGGAGCGTCAAAGCCATTAAACTAGCCCGGAGGAAATGGATGTGCTCCCACGCCTGCCGCGCTGACGCGGTGACCTAAAATAAGGCGGTCGTTATCCGCCCGTCGTCAAAAAGGGAAAGGCGCAGCAGCCTCTGTTGCTTCTGGTAATTTGCATATAAACAGAAGTGGAGCGTCAGTGGTTTCTGCGCATACTGTAGCAAGCTCGCAACTGCGGGGAAACCGGGGTTAGAACTGATCCGCGAGGCGCTTCCATCCTACGTTTTGTCTTTGGGTTCTTCACAAAATGTGAATGACCCTCCACTCCGCCCTGTTCAGAAGTGGAGTAAAATGCTGATTTACCTGTTTAGCCTGGTTTTGCTTTCATCTTTGCTCGTCACCAGGAATTTTTTCGGAGTTTACTTTGGCCTTATACCAAACCTATTATGCATTATTATGCATTCATGGTGTGGTGGAAGGGTGGGTCTGAACGGTGTCTAAGAGTGCCTGTATTTTTTAATTGTTAATTGTATAAAGTTTAGAGGTTGATCAGTTTGTTTTAAAATGTTGTGAATCCTAACATTGGTGGTTAGCTAAAGGGTGAAGCACTTACGAGCCCTTTTTGCTGTATTGTTTTCTTTGTTTGCTATTAAAATGGAATATTCTTAAACTTCCGAGTGGTCGTGTGCATTTTACAATTTAGTGAGATAATTGGTTCCAACTGTGAAGAAGCAAGATACACATGTGTCATACTGTATGTAACCTGTGCACCCCCTGGCATGTTCAAATAGGTGCTCATGTTTTGCCCATTTGTTCACTTTTCCACACCTGCATGCTTTCCCCACTTAAGGATTGAACCAAGACTAACTTAAGTGTTGTATTTTCTACCAACCTCATATTTTTCCATATGATCTTAGCAGTATTCACTTTTAATAGATCGCTAGTTGGTTAATCCTTAGTCCTTCATCCATGCCTGTGACAGACTGTTCCAAATGAAGGCCTGGGTGGACTTAACAGTGAAGGGAAGCAGTGGCACATGCTTCAGTGACAGCTTGCCCTCGTATGTCTTTGCCCACAGGAAGCCAGGGTATCACAGCAAAGGGGCGGTCCTACAAATGCATCTAGGCTTTTCTAATTGAGAGAACAGAATCTGGAATAACATTTGTTTAGGGACAAAAAAAAACCTGCTCTCTTAAATAATGGATTTCACCGCTGCTCACTGCTTTGAAAGACCTGGGAGGCTCTTACTGAACCCTGTCCACTTCCCATGCACAGAAGCTAGGGTTTTGCAGTCCCTTTCTGTTATACATAATCAGAGCATTTTATGTAAAAAAATAAACAATATATCTGCGAATCAAGGAGGAGGCATTCTAAATTCTACTCTTCTGTGTGCTTAGGTAGCAGTTATAATGAAAAGGCGACATGGGGGTATTTCACACTCTGATTAGACCTCATGTAGGACAGAATCACACCTTTGTGGCCAATTGGCTTCTTGTTTAGTGGTAGACCAGGGCTAATCAGGCTCTGTGAAATAGTCCCTGTGTAGTTCTATGTTACCGTGTTCCAGATAAAGTGGGTCTCTTGTACACCAAGTTTGTTCAGAAACCAGAAAGGCCTGTGCCCTTTCCCTCAGGTACGTAGCATCTGTCTCACTGCTCTGAACTCAGTCGTGAACTTCCTGAGAATGATGGGTAATGTAATCTAGAGGGGCTCGAATGAACAATGTGTGCATTTTCCGGAACGCGCAGGCTGCGGCTCTCGAATCTCCAACGCTCATCATCGCTGATTACCCCCGCTCTCAGACCAAGGCCGTACTCGATGTGAAGATCTGAGACCCGGCTGATGGTTCGGAAGTACTCGTGCTGTTCTGAGAGTTCACTTCCCGATTTATATAAGGCAATGGGAATAAGTCAGAGGATGCAACCTTGTTAGGTTCTGTGCAGCTGGTCGTCAGAGCTAACCGGGTTGAGATCCTGCTGAAGCAGCCATTTTAAGTGGTGAGTATGTACTTTGTTGATTAGGCTGACCAAATGTCTTCTTTTTCCTCCACTTCTTATTTTTGGGACCAAAAATAGCCCTTCAGGCAACGTTTTCTAAATTCCAAAAAATGAGTGGCTAGGCTTTGCCTGTTCCACAGACCATATAAACAAACAGCCTAGTATTACGTTCATAATTCCCACCTGCTCCCATCCTCTTTATTTAAAATCTAAATATATGGTCACCCTAGTTTGACACCTACCCCATCAATAATGTGTTTGCTTTCTAATTAATGTACATTCACCCACATCAGTCACTAATTGAAGCTGATAGAAACACAAACTGCAGATATTGCTGGGTTATGATGAAAAATTGACTCCCAGAAAGTGGTATATAAGCAATTATATACAATATCATATAGATCTTATACTTTCAATAGCGTATACATCTCATTGTATGCCGTTTCCCTGTTGGAATGTAAGCTAGAGGAGATGTGCTTTAGGGGATTGAAGGACCTCTGGGCCCGCATGGTCAGTCTGCCTCGGGAATGCTGCTTGTCACACTGCTTGTCACACTCCTGGACCTACACAGATGGTTTGATATCTGGCAAAATGCACGACATCCGGTATTCTCTGAATTGCAAACAACTGTTATGATGTGTGTAAATGTCAAGGTTGCATTGGTTTCTATGCCACTTTTCCCTTTACACAGTAAAGGACTAAGTCATCAGATGGGACTATATCATTGGTTAAAGGTAACAATGCTCTGCTTGCCACACGCTCCTGTTGCCATGAAACTGCCAGTGAAATGACATTACCTGTAACAAACTGGAACCTATATCTATCAATGACACTAAATTGATAAATGTACAAAATCTCCAAACCACATCCTGCCCTTAACAAGCACATTCACTGTCTACTCTTTCTAAAGTGACATTATGCCAGAAAATTTCCCAGAATAACATTTTTACGAACAAAGCAACAAAAAAAAAGAAATAAAATAAAACATTTTATTTTGTTGTTAATAACCAAACAAATCTCTTCAAAGACAGGGATCACAGCCAAATTATTGGCAAAGAGAAAAAAGAAACTGGCCACAGGAAATCTCACCTACTGTTTTCTCTTTTTCTAACCAAGCCTTACAACAGATAGCTTTCAGTTTACTGGAAAACACAATTGACTGATATGTAAAATAATTAACACAAAATAAATAAAAGCAAATTTATTCATTCATTTATTTATTTATGTATTTATTTATTTAAGGTACAGCTCTGGTAAACTGCTAATTTTTTTCTACCCTAGTAATATAAACACAGTTATTGCCAAGAAAATTGCATCACTGATTTGCTTTAGCAATGGGCGTTCAGACATTTATTGATCTAACAACACATTGGTAACTCTACCACCCTGATTCATTTTAACAGGAATGACCAACATTGGATGTACTGTGAAAGTCAATGACTTGTCACTTATGAACCACCCATGACATGACAAAATAAAAGTGTGATAACTGAGATTTTCGTGCACATGTTTCTATAGTTCTAGAGCAGAAGATGGTCTTGGGATTGTAGAAAAGGTTTGGATTATGTCATGGGTTTACTTTACAAAGGAACATAAAAATAGAACTCTCAGCAGAGGAGAAAATTTCATCAATACAAATCATTGTTTTAGAGCAGTTTATACCTTATGCTATTAAATATATTCAAATATTGGAGAAACAATCAAATTGTTTTTTCCAGGGTCACAAAAACCAGTCTCTTATCTTTGTTAACGTTTTTATTTATTTATTTATTTATTTATTTTTGTAGTGTTGTTTTTTATTGTGCTTGGATGAATGCCATTTATGAATGCCCCAATTTTTTTTTTTAATGTTTTCATTGCCCATTTAAACATATGTTTTTTTTGGCATGGAAGTTTTATTATCTGCAAAAAGTGTGCAAAACCCTTTGTTCTCTGAAACATGAATGGAGAATCGATCATAACACATCAATGAAAAAGCGGCAGCATTTTCAGCCTTTTTCCTTATCAGTATCTCTTGTAAACATGATAACTTGCAGCACTGTTATTGTGAATGAATTGGCTATTCACTTGCACTCTCCTTTGAGTCGTTGTGATAAAATCCCCCAATTGTTCAAAGTAATAATAGTGCCTGCTGGACCCAGAAGCAAAAAACATTGTTAAAAAGCAATCAAATATCTGTCCATTATTAATCATGTAGGTATTAACATGATGAATCCCACATAGTTTCCACTAGCCATGTGTAAAAACAGATTTCATGATCTAGGAGAATGACCAGGAGCTCTGTCATGACTAACAACTGTCATGTTGTGCATAATGGCATATTTTGTGAAATGATTTTTTTTTTTTTTTTTGCAACAAGCATGATGACATCCACTGAGGAGGAACCAAACCGGGATTCATCAATGGGAGTCCACCTGGGGTATGGCTGAGACTGTCTGTTGCGTCAACAAGTAACAACGGAACATCTACCGAAGGCTATGAATAGAAGAAAAAGTAAATGCGTGCTTTTATATTCTCCTGTATAGTGTTTTGTGAAGCTTTAACATGAGTAATTCCTGATAGATTTATTTGCCCGGATAGCCTTGAAAACTCAATAGGCTGATTGCGCTGTCTGAAAAAAAAAATAATAATAATGAAAGAAACAGACATGAAGGGAAAAAATAAAATGAATTACTGGAGGAAAAAGGGCAACTCTGACAAAAGGGACAGGATGTGACACGCATGCTGCAGGATCCACGCTCTTTTCAGAGCACATCTGAGCGGGGCCTCTAATTGGCTCGAGACCTCGACATCTCGGCATGTGACACACGGTGCGCAGCGCGCGGCACATGCAACTGGCAGAGCAGAATTCCTGGAAACTGCCAATGTTTTCCACAAGCACAAGTACTTTTAATGATAGAGAGAGAGAGAGAAAGAGAGAGAGAGAGAAAGAGAGTGTGAGAGAGAGTGAGAGAGAGAAAAAGAGAGAGTAGTGAGAGGGAGAGAGAGAGAATATAACAGTCATAATGGCAGTTTCACCCTGTTACAGGAAGAAGGCCCTTTATTGAGTATGCGTGTATGTGCACATGTGAGAGCCTTTTCTCGGTGGGGTGAGGGCAGGGTGCTGACTGAGTGGGTTCATCTTAGCATTTGAACGCTACGTCCCATTAAAGTCCTAGCCTGACTTACACTACATGTGTAAAAAGGCTGTATTTCGTACACAGATAACCCAATATGCATGCAGATGCCCTCAAATTAAAGTTGACAGTCTGCACCTCATGCTCATTGTTTCATTTCAAATCCAATGTGCTGGAGTCCGGAGCCAAAACAACAAAAAGTGTGTCACTGTCCAAATAATTAAGGACTGCATTGCATTTATGTCATTTATGTTTTTTTAAAAATGTATAATTATGAGAGCCCCGCCCACTCATCGGCAACGGGTTGGCTGGCAAGGCGGCCACCCCCCCCCCCCCCACCCCCACCCCCCCAGTGCCCTTGACTTTGGACCGTGGGCAGCCTGCCAATCAGGCCCCGGCGCCGCCCTCCGGTTCGGAGCGCTCCGGTTACGGGGAGAAGGGGACAAGGTGAAGAACAAATGAACCCATTAAAACCAACAGCTGCTTCTCGGTCCGCGCGCGGGCTCAGTCGGGCATCCCATCAGTATTAATGACAAGGTCAGTCCGAGCCCGGGCCAGATCCGCCGCCGAGCCATTTATCAGCTCCCATCCCTTTAATCAGGCGCCGGGGCCTCGGCCAAGCGTGAGACATCGTTACGGCAGCGGAACCTCCTCTCCTCCGCGCCGCTCCGATGATTGTGTGCTTTGGTGGGGGAGGGTTTTCACTGAGCTGGCTGCTGGGAACGAACGAACGGTCCTGCCTTTTAATGCCCTGGGTTTCCTGGCTTGTTTTAAAAATATGAACGCCCGTACGATGAACACATTTTCCACACGCCACAAGCACTGGACAGAGACGATGGAATTGCAGTGAACGTGTGTTTTATACGATCGACATACTGATATTCACAGATTTTTGTTGGTCATGCATTCCTTGAAAGTTGATCATTGGGACACAATTGTACCACATACTGTGTCATTTGCAGGTTATGTTCTTCAACACATTTTTGGGAAATATAGCCTAGTGGAGTGTATGATAACAAACAATAACAAATCCATGCAGAAATGCACAAACACTGAAATGAACATATAGAGATGTTTATGTATCAAAATACCTGGGATAGAGAATCAGATATACCAGTCCCATGTCAAGGCAAAACATTTTAGGTGTGATAATAAATGATTCTCTGTCTGTGGCCACTTGTTCAGTTGTTTTTTGTACCATACTATTGCTTTATATACACAGTATATATATTGTATCAAATAAAAGGCATACCAGTTTGACCCAGTTTAATGAAAGATACTAATGTGCTCGTCCGCAATGAACATCATATAGCACGTGCTATCTTACAAAAATGTATCTATGTTAAGAATTGACTATGTTTGCATAATTTGTGAAATGTGCATTTTTCATAGAGAAAGAAGCAGGATTTATTAAGTAAATCAGAATGCGTGGAGCGATGGGAACAAAGAGCTCTCGGGTGACACCTCGTCCTCCCTGACAATGAGGAGGTCTTGATCGCCACCATCAAACGGGGAGCCCCTGCCGCAGCCTGCCTCGGCAGGAGGGGACACGATGTACCGTGTCTCGCCGGGAACGCGGTGGGCGGTCTCAGCCTCGGTGCGACGACTTGAAAAGGCGGTCATTACCAGCTCGCGTCGGCGTCGCCGCACGCCGCTGAACAGCTTCACTCGCTGGAAACGCCGAATCAGAAATGCAGGCGCTGATTAAAACCCAGATGACCGTCAGGCCTTTGATTGTCCTGACCCACTCCTCACACCCCAGCAGGCAGGCAGACAGGCAGGCAGACAGACAATGAGGAGCATCAGCATGCAGGTGCGTGCTGAGGCCAGGAGGGGGAGCCACCGCCACAAAAACAACGCACTGCGAAGGGAAGCCTATCCCCTGTGGCCAATTATGGTAGTGTTTTTCTGGGTTTCTTTTCCCCAGCCTTAACCAGGTTCCTGTTCATTTATCCCTATTGTGAGCCTGCCAGAGAATATGAGACAGGCTCCTTAAGGAAACACGAGCAGTAAGGAGAGTGGCAAATACACCATTACGAAACAGGACTAGATGCATCATGCATTTTAAGCAGGCGCAAGGCTGGTGCTGCAATAAGCTCCCTCATATTTCAAAAGGATAGGTTTACTTAATACCAGGAAAATCTCAATTTCAGAGAAAAAAGCAACAAAACCGGTTCTAATATTAGGACCGATCAGTCTGCGTTCTCTGGTTTCCCGGGTGGCCGGGAGTCCCATCAGATGGTGCATGATTAGCACCCGGGGAGGCAGGGTTGCGGTTGGGAGAGCACGCATCCTCTACGCCATTGTTCCGGTCGGTTCGGCACCCGCATGCATTCTGCATGGGCAGCGTATGTAACGTAGTCCCTCAGCACAACCCTCAGCCGGCAAAAAACCACAATCCGTGCCGAAAGATCTGAGCTACAGCTCCAGAACAAACGTGTTTCCGATTCTCTGAGGGCTACGCCAACTGCCGGTGAGGCCACAGATGGCAGACAGACAGACAGACAGACAGACAGAGTGTAAGGTGGACCGTACCCCGTCAGTGACAGCGGAGCCCGCTGCCAAGTTAATTAGGTCCCACAGAGATTCCAATTGGATGGAATCACCCGGAATGATATCGTGTCGCCCAGCGTGTGCTTAACTCCAAATTGAATACCGCGGAGAGTCAGTCAGCAAGAAAGGAACCCCCGAGGGACCCGGCCCCCGAGCCGCTTTATAAAAATAACGGAACCCCTCGCTGTCGCCGCGGATTAGCCGGGATGTGTTTTCACGCTCCGACCGCAACTCCACCGGCGGCGCGCGCTCGTTTCCCCCTAATGTTTGTCCCAATCAGCGTCGCGGTGATTGGCTCAGCAACTCAACCATGAGCAATCAGTGGCTCTCTGATTGAGTCCACAAGCAATCACCAGCTCTCTGGACCTGAACTGGTAAATGTACAGTGCATGGTTCATCGGTGATCACAGAGGGACAGAAAATAAGTGAAGGAATACTGAAAGATGGCACAAAATTTAATTTTGACTTTTTCAGGTTCTTGTGCCCATACTGTATTAGTAGAGTCTATTGTACATTGCATAGCTGCATCAACATAAGTGCAACAAAGGATTTTCATATATTTTTATATTTTTAAATGTCATTTTTCCAGCACTGTTTCACCAGAAGACGTAATGGCAAGGGTGTATACAGTATATCTGCTGTATGTACAGTATATATAGGGCATACCAACATTTCACATAGATGCGGTAGCTCTGTTTCATATTAGAAGCATTAAAACCAAGTTAGCCATACATTTCCGGGAACATGTGGATGAGGAGATGTGAAGAGAAATCTGTGTTCCTGACAGCCTGTCTGCTTCTTCACTGCCGCGCTTATACTGGAGTGTGTGGCTCTGTTAGTGCACTTCAGAGGGGCTTCTCTAGTGTGGTGGCAGACACAGACAGGCTAGAGACAATGCTATTTTCTTGCCTGTATCCGCTACATTTGCTGAAGGTTTCCCCAGGTCAGAAATCCACTCCATCTTTTACTCCGAGCCCAAGTGAGCGGTTCAGATGCCGGGCGCCACAGAGGGTGCTGGCAGCGGACGGGGGAGGGAAGCCTGGTCACATGACCCCGGCAGTGGGAGTAACAGCGCCTCCTGCGCAACTCCGCAGAAATCCCCCCTGACACGTCGAGTTTGGCCTCCAGTCCCACCGAGGGCAGGGCAGTGCCCGCTGTGCCCCGCGACGCCCACGGAAAAGTGCCCGTCGGGCATCCGAGAGGCCCTTCCAGGCCTCGGCTCTTCGCGGCTGATGACAGGCCAAGCCGAGAGCCGGAGGCGCATTTCCAGTGCGCGCGTTGCATTAAAATATTTCCCCGCTCATCCCACCGATCCCTCAGAGGCAATGCTAGGCTACTCATTTCAGCCTCCATTTACAGATAGGCAAAGTTGCTATTATGTAGAGTGTGCATTAAAACCAATTTTAATGCACTTTGTCACTGCGGAGTTGGAACAGTGATGCTAAAAATACCTAGCACAAGGAGGGCAGAAAGTCACAGATATACAGTATGACTGAAAGCTGAAGTTGAATTACTACCGTTTTTTTACTTAAAATTACAGATGCCAGGTCAAAATGCTGCATCCTGTTATGATTATGCATTTATGGATAAAGCCTCAAAATCTTACACGCACGTCAAAAATTATGTTGACTAAAAAACTAGTATGCACTCTTACTTAAAACAAAATGATTGACATATTTCTACAAATGTCTTGAGATTTGCATTAATATAAAATACTGTTCAATGATGAAGCTATACACAGTAAAATGGCTAGTGTTAAATCAACTTTAACCATGTTAATTCAACTGTAATGGGAACCAAATGTTGGAGTTGAAGTAACACTGTTAGAGCTGAATTAACACCGGACATTTTACTGCGTACTGACTGATGAGCATTGAAATGCCAAATCATTCTTTTCTTTTTATTTCTCTCTCTCCCTCACCCCCCTCTCTCCCTCTGCCTCTTCTACAGCCACCATAACTCTGCTTCCTGTTTCCATGCCACTATATTGCGTGTGCATTACAGTCTACGCAGAGGATGGTGACAGGATGGTGTGTACAATGTGACATCTGTCTGTGGGCTGGAAGCAGTTTTAAAATAAGCACAAGGCTGCAGTTCGAAAGGTCACTGCCTACAATTAAAAAGAACCCAACTGCCTGCTTTCAGCTTTCTGTACCGAAATGGACAAGTTTCCCCCACGACTTCTGTTAGTTTCCTACAATATTTGCTGACTCAAACATATTTAATTTTTTTGCCTGTAAGACAGCCCTCTATATAATAATGAACTAGCTTAGATAGGTAACAAGCACAAACACAGTTCCATCTGCAAACAATCACTAACCTTGTCATAGGATTTCAGACTGTTGAGATAAATCAGAGAGTGTAATTCAGCCCAGATTCCTCTGCTCGTTACATTGGGAGGCTGACAGGTGGCTCGTCTGGTAATAACAATAGATCTGAGCGTGTAGCTCTCCTCACAGTCTGGTATTGGATCCAGACCACGCCAGTTTCGACTGTGCCACTGTCCTCCAGCAGCCCCGCAGAGCTGCAAATCATTTTCAGCTCCATCACCCAGGGAGGGAGGTTATCGGGTGGTGGGTGTGTCCCTGGTCATCACTAAAGATATTACATCATATTAAATCGCTGGCATTTAGCCAAAACTCTTATCCAGGGCGGCTTACGACGCTAACGCAAACACAAAGTGTTAAGATCAGGAATCTAAATGCTGTTGCTCCATAGTAGTGGGAAGTAAAGCCCTAAGAGTGGTTTCTTTGGAGGTCTATCTGAGCCAATGACATGATGACTGTGTGACTGTAGGACTGCTGGACTGTGAAGTGAATAGAAGCAACAGCTGACAGAATGTGCTTCAGTGACGCATATTCGACTGTCTGTGCTCTCTTCAATAGGTGGAGGACATAGTTGTTATAAGAGGGGCCTTGAGAATACCATTGAGAATTTTTTAAAAAAAAGGGAGATACTGTTGTTTGGATACCTGCAGACAGTTTCAGTCAGAAAATGCTGAGCCTGCAAGACTTTTAGAGTAATTCAGTTTATGTAAATGTATGGTTACTGTTGTGTGTGTGTGTGTGTGTGTGGGGGGGGGGGGGGGATATATGATTTATTTTCAGTAAAACAAATAAAGAACACCTCAGGACATATATTCTCCACATTATTCCATCCCCACAGATTCACGTCATTGGTGTACAGTAGATTTATCAAACAACATTATTTGTGAGGACAACACAATGAGGAAATATAGCGCGCAAGCTGAAATCAGGCAGATATGAGTCTGGTTGGAAACCAGAAAAAGAAAGGCTTGCAGCTCACTTACTTATTTAGCAGTAGCAAAAAAAAAAAAAAAAAAAAAAACCTTGCTGTGCCTGTAATTTGCCCAGGGATCTGGCAAGGAGCACCACTGGTATTACATTGAAAATGTTTGTACACTGGTGTCCGGATGCAGTGAACTGTGAGGCCTCTAGGGGGAGAAAACACTGTTATCCGCGCCAGGAAATTCACTAATAACAACGTTGGAGAGCACGCTAACGGAAGTTAAAGCTGCTAATCTGGAAAGTTCTACGTACAGTATCTACATATGGATGCGTCGCTGCTTTTTTCTATGGAATTATGCCGTTTACATTCCTTTAAAATAGGACTGTTTGTGTTGCTCCGAGCATTTTATTGAGATTAATAGCAATACAAACAGCATTAACAAAGCCTGCAAAATGAAAACTAAATAAATCTCAATGTATAATGTTTCGAAGTAATGTTATTTTTTTTCTCATTTCCAGTCCTACACATACGGTATTTTAAAATGTATTATCTAAAAAGGGTTGGGAATAGAAAGGGTTAATCTCAATTGGATTTCAGTTTTTAATGAACTGGGTGTTTATATATTTATTTCCTGTACAGTAAAGTGACAGCACCTGCAGCATTGTGGAGGACACCCGTGGAACAGTCCGGAATGTTCCGAGCATCCATCAATCAGCCCACAGACCCTGGAGCTCCTCTGTCACCTTGACAACGGAGCCCACGGCAACATGGCCTGGTATCGATTTAAACCTTCTCCCTCTCATTTTCTCTCGCCTCTGTTTCTCTGTCTATTTCTTGCTCTTTCCTTCCACCCTCGCTCTCTCTTTCTCACCCTCTCTCACTCCCTCCTCCCCCCCCCCCCGTCTTTCCCTCTCCTGATGTCTCTTGTGCTATCTCATTTACAAGGAGGTACACCAGGGTTCATAGCACTGGCCTGTATTTGCCTCTCTCGAGCGAAGATTTCACATCCACATCCTGGTTCGGTTAGTCTGCAAGCTGTGTCATGGCTCCACAGATGGCATTTTTCAGTGAGAGGTGTTGACAAAAATCTGCCTTTAACCACTTTTTTTTTTTTTGTCATCGCTGTTTCACCACTTGACCGTTTTTCAGTGTTCGGAGCAGCAAAAAAACGAATGCTTAGAATGACCGGCTGCCGAGCCACATTTCAGCATTGTTAAACGGCTTGGGGTTGCAGACAGAGAAGTTCTCAGGATCGAGTTCCCACCGTCCAGTCAGCTCCAGACACTCATCGCACCTGACACCAGAGCCCATTCCCATTTCTGACAGGTGTTTCCTCCGCCTTCGACCGCGAGTATCCTCATCGCCGTTCCCAAACTTCTCGCAATTTGACCATTCGGCGAAATGAAAGAAAGCGATGTCAGGGCGGCAGCCTTGACCGAGGGCAGTGGGGTTAAAAAAAAAAACCCCACAAAAACCGTCCCGTTTTGAGTGCTCGTGCATCGTATTCATCAGACAGCGATGGCGGAACGCTGTCTCCCGCTCATTAGGACAAACTGGCAGACGGGGGGGTCATTTCCGCGGCGGAGAAAAAGGGGGGGTTGGCGGCGAATGCACGAAGAGCGGCATCTGGCGCTCCGAGCGGAGCCGCGCCGCGGCGGCAGCCTTTCCTCGTTTCGCGGGATCGACCGCCGCAGCCCTCCCCTCCGCTCGCTCCCTCCCTCCTCCCCTCCTCCTCCCCTCTTCCCCTCCCCTTCTTCCCTTCCTCCCCGCCCCTCCCCTCTGGGAACGATGAGAGCCCTGTCAAGCATGATTAACGTTCTTACTTCTCATCTAAGTGAGCAGACGCCCCGGACCTTGCGCCTTCCGAGAGGGGGGAACCCAAAAACGGGGCGGCGACCACGCGTACGCGATGACGCGGTGCCCGCCCGGAAATTGGCGAAAGTGGCAGTGGTTCGATCCCCAGAAAGGGCGCCTCAGTTGCATCTGGGTGCAAGTTGCTGCTCAGTATAACATTCAGGGACATAAGAAAGCAATGCAGTCAAAGGGTAAGCTCAGTCAGTAACCCTGGGCAACGGCATCTGCTGATTAGCAAATCAACAGTAGTTAGAGCACAGCTTGGCTCAGTTGGCGTTAGCGTCCTGGAGCCTCCCTGCAAAAAAAAAAGCACATTGTGATGCACCTGTAGCGTGCCCAGACGGGGCCATATAATCTCCCATTAAGCCAAGGTCACCGCGAGCATCTCAGGCGAGGTGCTGAGAGAAGCCTGGGGAATCTCAGCACGTCTGCACTCGGAGGGGACGCAGGCGAATCGATGGGAACCCAAGATGGAGAGGAGGCCGACTGCCATATGTGGGTCAATCGATATTCATAGAGATGACGGACGAATCTCTGCGGGACAGGCGGGACGTCTTCAGACGCTTGTTGAAATTCACACATTTCATTTGAAGAGCTTGATTGAATCTTGATTGTAGATTGTAGTCTCCCCCCCCCCCCCTTTAAAATGATCTGTATTTTAGAGAAGCTTTTTACATTTTTTTCAGGACCTGGCAGTACAGTGAGATCAGAACCGTTAAGGCGTGAAGTACTTATGTTCTTTAGAGCTTGACAACCAGAAAAAAAAAATGCAGTAAAAATATTCTGATTCGCTGTAAGCAGCCTGAAATAAACATAATTTTGGCAAAAAGTCAACCAAAACCATTATGACCTAATATTTAGGTTTCATTACACACTGTATGCGTGTGTGTGTGTGTACCTGCTTGTGTGTGTGTTCGCGTGGGTCTGCAGTGAAGTACAGTGCTAAGGCCAGTGACATCAAGCACCTTGGAAGGGCAGTAAAACCTGTCTCACCATCAGCTCTGGATTTATACCCTCAATAAAGGCTGTCCCTTCTAAAGGACCAGATGCTATTTCAGACTTGGATAAAATCCCGAGGAAGACGCCCCGACGGGCGAGCGGTGACGTCAGAGTAATAGGAGCACAGCTGAAAGCCATTAAGGAGCTTTTTAGAAATGACTAATTAAAGAGATGCTTCTGCTGACCAGAGTTTGTTCTCGGACCTGAAGCGGGCTAGCCGCCTGTTGGGGGTGCTGTGCCCATTGGAAACGCGCTAGCCGGGGCTGGGATGGGCTTATGGTATGGCGAGATCCGCCGAGCGCTGAGGAGAATGCTAATGTGCGCCGGTTATCCCCGCATGCCCCCTGTCTCGGCACACGCAGTAACACCCGCACACATTCTAGAGCTATCTATCACTGCACGCCCTTCATCTCCGCACACACAGAGAGAGAGAGAGACGCCTGCGTATCCACACAAACACCCACACACATTCTAGAGAAATCTATCTCCCCATCTGCACACGCACAGGCAAACACAGGCACACGCACATGTACACGCACATGCACACACAAGCGCACAGGCACACACATACACACGCTTGAACAAAAGGAAATGGAAAAGAACAAATAACTTGACCACAGGCGCAGTCTGCTTAGCACGTCTGCCGAACAGGGGAGCTCAGGGAAGCCAGATGCACCGTTCCAACAAAGGAAGAGGTCCATATAATCTATGCCGACGAAATTGCCAAGATCTGCAGCATTACGTCCCCTCCTATTGGCTGCATGGGAATAAATGGCACGCATTCGTTTATGCGCTAAGCGCTAACCAGCTCTTCGACGGGGGAATTCTCCCCGACGCGCGCGCGCGTGCGGTTCCGGAGGTTCGCTGCGCCCTGTCACGAGGAAGGTTCCCTCGGCGTGTCAGTCAGGTGCCCTCTGCGGAGCGCGCCGCACGTGCTCGGACTGCCGAGAGACCGCAGACCCGCTCCGCGCGGCAGGGCGAGGGCTTTCGTGTCCAGAAGGGTTGCCTTTCCGAGCACCTCTCTGCGGCTAGCGTCATCTGGCAAGCAAATAAGCAATGTGACTTCCGCTAATAATTACGATGAACTGTAATGCTGATTCAAGACCATTAGTGCGCAGCACAGACGGCTACACGGTGATGAATCCATCCTCCCTGTTGCACTCATTAGCCCACCAAAATGTCTGGTGTTCCGAATTTAAGGACACTGTTTGATTCTCCTCTCTCTGTCCTGCCCTAACATACACATATAGCTTCTGTATGCATCTAGGATATAAAACTTTTATAAAAAGTTTTTCCACTGTCCTGTCACAATTCTGCATGAAAGTCGTGAAAATCCCTGCTATATGACAACCCCCTTTCTCACTGACTGCATCGAGTGCATGGCATGATGACTGATGTATAATGTACAATGCAGTTACTAACTTGGGTTGACATGCACATAAATTGTTAAGTACACTTTAAAAATGTCTGTCTACACATGTTCTTTAATCTTTTAATGAGACTTTTTTATTTAGAAATATATATTTTTTTCCCTCAAGTAGAAAATATTAGCTTGTTTTAAGTTACATTTTGCTTGTTGAGTGAAATTTTGTCTTATTTAGCAAAAAAAGCAATAGAAATAAGATTGTATATTTAAATATAAGACTAACTAACAAGTACTTGTTAACATTGACTTATTTTTTGTTTTTTTACAGTGTACAAATATTTAAATATTGTTTAATAACATGTGCAGTCTGCCTCCACCAGCTGCGTGTGAAATGGCCTCCATGACTATGGTTTCTCAAACAGCTGTTGAACTGTAGAGCGACAACATTTTTAAAATGCATTTTAGAAGACGCGTGCTAATTCGCGCTCCCCTGAACTGAGGTTTCGGTAATGGGATGAGCAGACAAATACACCTGGGCATTGCAGTGTTAGGATAGAAGTAAAAATAGGGCCTAAAAAGTTGATGAAAAAAGCTTGATGTGACAGAACAACATTTTGATGTTTAACACAGAGACAGAAATGTGTGCAAAATATCAAGTGGTTCCCGACATTGCCGTTATCTACAATCTAATTATTTGAACTTGAGCGAGAAGACCAAAGAACCAGTATCAGCAAACAAGTTTTTGTTCCGAAACTTTTAATCCTTGCACCATCACAATACTGTTCAGCTATAAGCTATCAGTGTACCACTCATGTTTTCAATAGTTTTGCATGAAAGTTTAGTGCTGGTGCCTCAGTACTGATCTTGAAAGTGTATGAAGGGTCAAATGAGTTCTTAATGTTCCCTTGATACGCCATTTCCATTAGTCTGCAAACTCGGTAGACTTAGCTGAAGGGGATTACCCATAAATCGTACAACACCTATCAGGACTAGGTTGGTATGAGACATGGTAGACATGTCTGCAGGCAACTGCGGCAAACAACTGACGAATTAACTTTGCAGAACGTTGGTATTGTAAGCCTGCGAATGTTTTGTTTGAAAATATTTGTGCTATCTTGACTTGAAAGTGTATCTTGCCCTAATCAGCAAAACAATCAAGCTAGCTTTGATTTAGTTTGGAAAGCCATTTTATTAGGAAACATTTTTTCTCACAGGAATTATCCACCAGGTTTCACCCTGATATTGACATCATTTACTTTTTTTCATGGATGTGTATAAAGTCCTGTACAGATCCACTAATCTTTATGTTTTATTGCTGTGATAATCTAATCTTTTGTTGTCCATTATTAACCCATTATAATGATATAAACATCAGCTGATCTCTTCAGAACCTCTTCTGAACCCACATTTTAAATAAGCAGGATATCAGTGTTAAAAACAGCTGGCTGGTGATATCAATGCATAATTTGCAAACCTGCCCAGTGAGGAGGGATAATTTATTTAGCACCAATGTCTCAACAGAGTGCATTTTGTACACTTGCCCACTCTGCTTCACACTCCAAGCAGTTGCCCACAGGAAATATGCCACAAAAATATCCCATCCTAGGCATGAGTACTCCACTCTGGACAGGGCTGAATTTTAGTGAGGGTGGTACCAGCTCTGCTAATGCCTTGCTGAGGCTGAGTTCTATCCAACAAATACATGAAAACTTCTGGCATCACTAATATGCAAACTGCAAAATGATCGTAACCTTTTAAGTACTGCAACATGAATGTAGTGTCTGTGTAGGAAATTTAGCGTCAAATTGGGCAAGCAAACATGGCATTGTTTTAGAAACCTCTGGGCTATATTGGGCACCTTCAGTGTCTTTCTACACTTCTCTAGCTAAGCAGAATTCATATTTCCAAATAATCACATGCGAGTATAAAGCAAGTGAGCTGCTGGTGTTTTACGGAGTCTTAAAAGGGACAATAAAGCAGTTCTTCATTACTTCAGAGTCACTCGATTTTCTACAAAGGCTTATTTTTCCAACTAAACAAGCTTTTTTTTTGGGCACACTATTTATATATTTAAGTAAGTCACTCTAAATATTTCTTATAAATGTTACCCAGTCGCTGTCAGCAAATACACAATGATGCTTGCTAGATAGCTTCCTAAATTCTATATTTTCCCAAATAAAGACAGAGTATACAATTTAATTTAACCACACTGCAAAAACTGGAACAGCACTTACAAAGTACATTTGCAAACGCACTTCTCTCATAATGGATAGCTTTGGCTGCAGTTTATTTTCCTGTAAGTAACTGTGTTGGTTCTTTCAGGCTTCATCAAAGAGAGCAAAAGTGAGGTCTTCAGGGGCTGATTACCCTTCCATCATCCAACCATCCATCCATCCATCCATTATCTATACTTGCTTAATGCTGGGCAGGGTCACGGGGGGTGCTGGAGCCTCTCCCAGCATGCATTGGGTGAAAAGCAGGAATACAGGCTGGACAGGTTGCCAATCTATCATAGGGCACACATTCTATTCACTCACGCGCTCATACCCATGGGCAATTTAGAGTCTCCAACTAGCCTTAGCTTTGGACCGTCTTTGGACTGTGGGAGGGAACTGGAGTACCCAGAGGTAACACACAGGGGAGAGCCTGCCAACTCCACACAGGAGGGCCCGGGCCGGAATACGAACCCACGACCTTCTTGCGGTGAGGCAACAGTGCTACCCACTGCACCGCTGTGCCGCCCTGCCCTTCCATTATTCACTATATATATGAATGACACTCACAATCATACATGCAAGCCTCAATAAGGTGAACAAAGGCCCAGAAGAGGAGGTAAAGGGTGTGGACCATGAGTGCAATTTGTTGATGGAATGTTCTAGGGGAACTCAAGCAGCAGTCTGCAAGACCCAAATGTATGACATTCAACAACAACAAAAACTTTTCTCCAACATACATTGTTCAAGGATGTGGTGACAGTTAATTGAAATTATATATTCTAGTCGGCTGACTCACACATTCGTTGGTGACTAGGATTGCAAGGGGGTGATCTGATAGGATCCCATGGCTACACTGAAAGTGAATTATTTGTGTCTTACCAAGCCGCAGAGCACAGTTTGTATTTTGTGCAGTTCATTACCAGAGTCGCAGTCACCATCTGTGGGCTCTGTGGGGCAAGTTTTTTTTTTTTTTTTTTTGCTTAATGTTTTTTTTGCAATGCTGAGTTTGAAATGACAACAAATACATATTTTTCATGACACATGCCGAAAAATCTGATTGACCTAGACAGTAAGCAAAGTCACTGATTTGTACCTGAAATGCATTTCATAAAAGTGCACAGGAAAGAAAACAGATGGAAGAGTTTGAGAGAAACTAGTGATATTTGCTGAAGACATCATTCTTTGATAATAGCTTACAATTGAGAATAATATGTACACTGTAATTATGTACACTGTACCATGGTCATGTAATTTAGTTAATTGCTGGATGGATCATGCAAAAACATATTACTTATGAAATTGTGCAATTGTACAATCATAAGGAAGACTTTTTTTTCATGGAGTACTGGTGTTTCTTTGAAAAAATGTCAGTAATTGACAGTAATTTCACTTGGATACAAAGGGTTAAAGTATTCAAAATGAAGTATTTCACATGACTTCTTTTTCTGAAAATATGAGCTGACATGCAAGGCATAACACAAATTTTGGTGTTTGACTTTGTCCAGAGACTGCGTTAAATATCTGAGTTTTTATTATGTGGTATGGTATAACGAAAGTTGAAAATGGTTCCTGCCTCTTTAAATCCAATCGAAAAGACAGCACAGCTGGCTAGATATGGAAAAAAAATAGTCTCTGCAGGGTATCGAAGAATGATTGATGGCAGCTGTAATTACTACATCACGGCTCTCAGTCAGGAGCCAAAATGGCTGTAGGTTTCCACAGTGAGTACAGGTGCGACTGGTGAAGGCAGGGGTCCAAAAAGCCTCCTGCTGCATGTTCTTCATTCAGAGAGGTAATGAGACCTGAGAAGGAGACTGAGAAGGATTCTGTCGAGCAGAGAACCGCTGTTCCTCGCTGCTGCATTTTATAGGGTGCGGTCAGATGTGAATATGGGTGGCTGATCTATCGACCAATGGGGTTGGGATGCATCGAGAGCGAGGGAAGCATACACCTGCTGCCAGTGCTCTTTACTGAAAATGAATTGACGCAATGAAGGAAACTGCAAAGTGCTCGCGTGCGTGCTGGACAAGGCATTTGCTGGTGTAATTAGTTAAGTACTGCAATTATTTGCATAGCAAAGCTTTGAGACCGGTGAGGCTATGTTTCCCAGCTATTCGGTGCCTCCAGCACTGCGGCACGGGGCCGGCAACGGCGGCAGTTTTGATCGCCCCATCCGCGCCTCTCTCCTCCATGCCCCGCACCTCAATCTGCCCCGTTGTTCTCCTCATAAAGCCTTGCGAGAGAATTTAACCCCCGCCAACCACGCTCACCTTACCCAGCCCCCGGTACGGTTTTGATAGGCAACCGAGTGATTTAGTGCTCTGCGGTTGTCATGGAAACAGAGACCCAGGCATGCGGTTGGAGAGATCCAGTCTATCCCCCCTCAGAACGGGGAGAGTCAGCGCTGGAGCGAGGAGGTGGAGGAGAAGGCCGTCTGATAATAATAGTGTCTGCTGCCTCAGGATGGATGGGGAGAGCGACTGGGAGACCCTAAATCCCCAATACGTTTGTCAAAAGGGCATCACAGCCAGACTCCTTCAAGGTGGAGGTCTCCTGGGACTGTCTGGAACCGGAGAAACAAATACCTTTTCCAACCCTGCCCACCAGGTGTTACCTTGGTTACCCGTGGGCCAGTGAGGGAATGATAAGCAATAGATCACACATAGCTGTACGCTTGATAGAAGTGGTCTGTGTCCGGTGACTGACAGGGATCAAAAAATAGCCCCAGCATTTGCAATAGGCCAGCCCTATTTTTAAACCCAACACGAACCACACCCTTCGCTGAGCCCGCCCTCCTTGGTAACTGTTGCTATGTGCGTCAAGCTTTCTGTGTCCGACAGAGCAAACAAGGCATTCTCAACAATGAAAGCATATGAACTACCAAAGGAATTATTTAGTCATTTCTGGAAAAAGTTTTAGTGAGAAGTGAACTGCGATGGTCTGCAGTATGCCTTTGAGTCAGAATGTCACTCTGTCGTGGCAGAAATGTAATGTAATATAAATAACAAAGCCTGCCAATCAGTTAAAAAATTGTAGGATAACATTAAGCTTATTGTGATCATGGTCAAACAACGTGTTTGGGGAACCTGTAAAGGTGATACTCGTTATCCAAAGAATTTGGAGTCAAATTTGGAGGCTGTGGATTAAACAAAACTAAATCTCATTCACAAATGAACCCCTCAAAGATTGGTAGCATAACTGTGCCTAATCCTGCCACTTTTTCCACGAGATTATCATGGTTGTACCTTTAAAAAAAATTCTAAAAGAAAGCAAAGGCACAGATCACTGCGTATCCCATTTGGAAATGTTTTACTAACCACCAAAAATGGATTACTGTATTTAAGTTTGTATGTAGTTTGTATTTATAAATTGACTCAATAGACCTGCTCCTGACTCTGTTCCACTGTCTGACCGAGGTTATGTTAGATTGATATTCGCAATTCAGACATTCGATGAGAATGAAAGACTTGTTTTCAAAGCAAACCATATCCCATCCATACTTGTACTGTTCAGTTTGTTGTTTTTTGATCATCCCAACTTCAAATATCTCCATATCCCCCATGGCACAAACCTGCTTCACCACAAAATTCAATGCAAACACAAGTGATAGTTGGACTGAAAATAATGGAAGCGATAACAAACACTCAACTAGCCAGCGAGCAAGAGCGTAAGAAATGCTCCACAAGGTGTGTATATATTTGTGACTAATGCCCAAGGGGCTCAGAATGTGCCACACTCAGGAATCAATTTGACGCATCCCTTTACCCAGTGAAAACAATTCTGGAGAGTATATCTCTGATTTTGGCACTTAAGGAATGAGTGTAAAATTACGAAAAGTGTGCACGCCCTTTCAAAGCACTTAAGTAAACACTAAGCACGCTTAACTCAAGACAGATTACTGCCTGAAGTTACTGCCTTGTTTTGAAGTCAGCTTCAACCAATTTATTTAGTGCATTTCAAATGGACTATCAGTTAACATCTTAAGGCCTGATAAAAAATAATAAAACAGTCCAAATGGTAGGCACTACTACATTTGGGTCCAACATTGAAGGCCTTTTATGTGTTCCTCCCTGTTCAGCGCTGAATAATACATAAACGTAAAATACGATATTTCTCGTTTTTATTTTTTCACACCTGTGATGTGTGTATGCATAAAGACTGCCAGAGTACTTGCCTTTGTGGGAAACTTTTAATTGCATTTGAATGGAAATGAAATAAACGAAATGTGATTTGACTGAATAATTCATTTGTATCTTTTGAACAGTAGTGAAACTTACAGGGCCGATAAGTAGTCGGTGTACATGCAACTCACGTTTCATTTAATATCTCAAACTCTCACCATTATTTCATCAGAAAGTTAAGTACAAAACAGCACCTAGAAATGAAGAGATATACCTGGAATGACACTTCAGAATATTTGTTGTCCACCTGTCACTTTGCAGTTGACTGATACTGGTGTGATAACAAATGATTGGAGAAGAGAATGGAGCGCCTTTTACAAATACGTAGACACACAATAGTTTAATCCTGATATTTTTCCAGAGGGGATCCAATTATATTTTTCTATATTTATGCCAAAATGGGAAAATATCCGGACATATGTAAGGTTGAAAAGGCAACAGGCAATCTTCTTGTTCTAAATCCAGTTATTTGCCCAAACTGCTATTCACGCGGGGCGGAGTCACTGAGGGGCGTTGGTGTCAGAACACTTGACAGTCCGACAGTGCTGGGTCTCGCCTCATTGGAGACTGGCACCTAAGGTACCAGGTTTCTGCAGGTGCTCACTGACAGAGTGAACTGGACCTCAGGCTAAAATAAACTGCAGTGTGTTTTTGAAGAGATAATGTTGGCTAATGCTTCCTTAGATATGTCATTATTTGGGGTTGAATCAGGTCTTTATTGTTATGTTACAGTAAACAGTGTTGGATCAAACTTGTGTTTAAAAAATATCAAAAATATAGATAGCCTACACAAGGTCATTTCATGACATGTAACTATTGATATTAGGATTAAAAAAATACAAGTTTAGATAAGGTTTACTTTTGAGCACAAGAACGTTTTCTGCAAAGCCTGTTAAGCAAGTCTGAGTATGCGTGCGTTTGCCACAGCAAACAACACGTGTGAGTGTCTGTGTGTCTGTGTGCATGGCAATCCAAATCACCGATTCAGAGCTCATTCGGTCAATGGTCTCCACCGCAGCGACCGTCCAGATTTGCCCGGGAAGCAATAAAACATTCAAACAAATTGCAGCCCATCAAGAAAAAAAAATCTGGCTCTCTGTGTAATGTATTCCCATGCATTCCCAATTAGCGGCGTATAACACAGACCGCGTGACAGCTCTCGTGGCATTTCCCGCAGTTCCTTTAGATTTCATGATGTGGCGAACTGGCAAGTGTCACCTATGGCAACCGTGAGCCCAGGGCACTGGCAGCGCTGGGCTCCGACTGCAGTTTCTCGACTGTCTGGGGGCTGATTGTCGCGAAGACTTCTTCAGTATTTTAATTTCATTGAAGGCTGTTGTGATGAGGGGGGGGGGGGGCTGGGGGTGGGGGGTGGGGGGGGGGGAGGGGGTGGCTGTCAATTATTCATCGGTCCTTGAAATGCGGGAAGACAGCTGTGGCAGTGAGCCGAGAAGAGGAGGTGAGGGGGTGAGAGGAAGGGAAGAGGGGTTGAGGAGGAGACTGCTATATAGGTCACCGCCGCTCTGTCTCAGCGGCAATGCGGGGAGGGAAAAGGAGGGATCGGGCTGCGGTGATGTTTCCTCCGTGCAGTGTGAGCGCGCACCGCTGCAGATAAGGCGGGCGCGACGCGAAAGCAGAATCGACGCACATTGCTGCAGTCACTGCGGGGATCTGCCCGAGTGTTTAATTGTTTTATCTGAGCCGGAGCAGACGCGAGTGGACGCGACTCTTCCCTCAAGCAACCGGCTGCACGGAAGAAAGTCAATTACAGCGAGCCGAATCTCCCCAGGGCAAACATATGGGAGGGAGATAACAGACTGAAGATGTACCGCCGTACTTTCCCAGCGTCCCCTTCCGTGTTTACATTCCCAGAATCCCCTCTGTTTTAGACTGTCAGTCTCCCCGCCCTCCCTGTTTAACGCAGACAGACAGGAGCAGGGCTGGGGGGCTGTGATGAGCTGAGAAGGCCACGTGGAGCATTGAGAGGTTGCTCTCTAAAAATCCAAAAATATTTTTCGGCTGAGAGTCTCGTGGTTTGCTTTCCTGAAAGAAGGTGTTTTGTTGAATCTAGCCTTAAAGAAATGTATATGTTCTTCATATATGTTCTTTGTATAGTATTTACAAAGAAGAGAACGTCTATGAATACTGGAGTAAGTATGCAGATACAAGTATGTAAGGAGTACTGAGGCTTATTATCCATACTTGGAGAGGGGAGAACACTCCACATACATTATTTTCCCCACTTGGTTTGGCTTATTGTCAGCAGACAGACAAATCCTTTGGTTTTGCATAATTTGCATAAATTAAGTTACTGGGTGAAAACTCTAGTCAATCACGTGTGCTCACAATTTAAGGCAATAGTTTTATCAAGCAAGGATTTCAAATAAACTAACATTTCTATTTGTGGGTTGAAATGAAGTTTTCTTTGCATTAAGGGACAGGTGCCCTGTAATAGGGAGTTCTCAAACTTGCTTCAGGAGCACAATGCAGCTTATTCAGTTCCTTTTTCTTTTTCTTTTTTTTTTTTTGCAACCCCTGAATTGTGTCAAGCTGTTAATTGTTTTTAATTAGACAGCTTTAATGTCTATTGAGGGATGGTTTCCCCCTTAAGACCGCATTATGTCGGAAATGGCCACGCACGCCTTGTAAAATAAATGTTTCACATTCACATCCCAGCACTTTTAA
The DNA here is from genome assembly GCF_013347855.1 of Anguilla anguilla. NCBI lineage: Eukaryota > Metazoa > Chordata > Actinopteri > Anguilliformes > Anguillidae > Anguilla > Anguilla anguilla. The sequence continues at coordinate 46,188,374 of NC_049206.1, read as the reverse complement.
TCAGTCAAATCAACTAATGCTTTCATTATCTGCAATGTGCTACATGGTAAGTGTTTGGAAAGAGCTTTTAATTGATTCAGTTATTGATGGAAGGGTGATATTGCTGAATGGGTGGATAACTGGTCATTGAAAAAAAATTACATTTATTTTCAAAGACAAGGCAAATGTTAATGAGCCAAACTTGCACCGAGCTAATACATTTAAGGAAAAATCCGAGAAAGAAGTTAAACACAACTTTACAATAACCCCAAGACATTGGGCCTCGTTCACGAAACGTGTACAATCACATTTGATCGTAAACTGTGCGTAGAAATGTTTCCACAAACATTTCGGCATTCATCTTTTTTTGATCTCTCTGAGTTCATGGCTGTTTCCTTATGCTAATCAGTTGAACAGGATTGCACATAAAATGTACTAACAGTCGGCAATCATCATCTCATACGTCTGGGATATCCACAAAAACAAAGGTCTGCAAGTGTGTCATGAATCCCAAATTGGTTTTTCATTGGGACTTTTTTAAAAACAAAAAGTAAGAATAATTCAATAAAAGTTTTGTGAATGAGGCCCATTGACTATCACAAGCATAAGTTACATGTGGGACTCCAGGACTGAATTTTAGACCTATATGGCCTGCATTGCATCATGGTAGCTTTAGGCTTTCTGGTTTGCATGCCAGCCAAATCTACAATTATTTTTGGTATTAACTAGCTAGCTAAATAAAACTTAATGCTTTCAAGTGATATTTCACTTTTTATTATTTCCATTTTAGTATATGTTTTCCATTGGCTCATTATCTGCAATGTGCTACATGGTAAGTGTTTGGAAAGAGCTTTTAATTGATTCAGTTATTGATGGAAGGGTGATATTGCTGAATGGGTGGATAACTGGTCATTGAAAAAAAATTACATTTATTTTCAAAGACAAGGCAAATGTTAATGAGCCAAACTTGCACCGAGTTAATACATTTAAGGAAAAATCAGGGAAAGAAGTTAAACACAACTTTACAATAACCCCAAGACATTGGGCCTCGTTCACGAAACGTGTACAATCACATTTTATCGTTAACTGTGCGTAGAAATGTTTCCACAAACATTTCGACATTCATCTTTTTTTATCTCTCTGAGTTCATGGCTGTTTCCTTATGCGAATCAGTTGAACAGGATTGCACATAAAATTTACTAACAGTCGGCAATCATCATCTCATACGTCTGGGATATCCACAAAAACAAAGGTCTGCAAGTGTGTCATGAATCCCAAATTGGTTTTTCATTGGGACTTTTTTAAAAACAAAAAGTAAGAATAATTCAATAAAAGTTTTGTGAATGAGGCCCATTGACTATCACAAGCATAAGTTACATGTGGGACTCCAGGACTGAATTTTAGACCTATATGGCCTGCATTGCATCATGGTAGCTTTAGGCTTTCTGGTTTGCATGCCAGCCTAATCTACAATTATTTTTGGTATTAACTAGCTAGCTAAATAAAACTTAATGCTTTCAAGTGATATTTCACTTTTTATTATTTCCATTTTAGTATATGTTTTCCATTGGCTCAGACAGTTTTTGTGTGCAATCAAGGGTGTTTTAGATATTTACAGATGTTTCTGAGGACCCGTCGACTTTACAATTGCCCAGTAAAGGCCAAGGGGCATTTATGGGAGTGTGGTTTAAAGCAAAAAAAGAAGAAGAACGATGTCATGTAATTTGAAATGACAAAACACTATATGCCATACATTATATGCTATATATTTGCGCCCCATTTCTTTCCTTGAACACAGTGGGCTTGGGTTGTATGTGCTAAATGTAACACAAGAACATGTAGTGCTTCATGTGGTATCTGCAAGTCTTTCGTGATTATTTACCTCCAGTATGTTAACCTTTTACATTGTCTATGTCCAGGCATTATACTGTGGTGCAACATTGGCACCTCAGCAGTGCAGCAAGATGGTTTGTTGATTGACCCCATCAAACCATAAGAGTAGTGTGTAGCATTGAAGTATACATCAAATATAGTTTGGCAGTGCTAAGCAAAGTCTTCCAATTTGATTTTTTTTTTATAATTCCTTCCTTGTGTGTCACTTACATCTCATAGACATAATACACTAAGATTTTGCTATGAACTATGGGACCTTGAGGCAAAAGACACACGGAGACAGCTGCATTAACTGTATTTCAATATATGCTTTAAATAATAGGAAAATCATATTGATATGTCAACATGACTGATGTGCCTGCACATGTATATAGGATTTTGGTGTTACATGATTTGCAAAGATAATGACAAGTCGCCAAGAGCTTGAATTATGATGCACATATTATGTTTATATTAAACAGAAGTGGAGTTGTTCCAAACTACATCACTAGGAGTAAGTTCTCTAACATTTTTAGACGCACTATCTTATATAATTACGTATTATAATATTGTGCACTGGGTGTTATCATGTTATACTGTATGTATTATTGTCTCAAGATAGCAAAAATTCTATTTATTTTGTTTAATGATATTTTTTCATGATTTCTCCCTATACAATTCCATTAGGTAAGACCAATATTCCTGTAGTTAGCTGAATGACAAGGTCTACAAGTGCTTTGATAATTTCAGCCCAATAGCAGTAAGACAGTTTGTTCTTATTTCCAACAGTCTTCTTGTATTATATATAAGTTGTATATAACAGCATGTTATAAAGCTTATCAAAGGAACCTCTAGCAAATGTCCATATTTGTTTTTAGGGGTGGTTTTTAGATGATATTTACAACTATGAGAGTATCCATGAATTACAAATGGTGAAACCTTCTTGAGGGTTTACTGAGCACAGTTTCCGAATAAACAAATAGCCTACTAATAACCTAAATGAATAGAAAACACATGCTAGGTAGCTGGCTAGTTGACAGAAGCTGTTCAGGTATACAAGATTAGTGATGAATGCTAACTTATAGGATAGACAGGACAGTTATTGTTATTGTTCTATGGATGACGGCGTAGGATGTCCCCAAATCCTCACTGCTGTACAGCTGCATTCTTCCCCTTGTCAGAAAACACAGTTTCAATTATTTTAATTTCTGCCGTGATTGCCAAATTTCTTGCAGTGGACGGCGAAACTGAATCTCTGTTGAGATATGTTTCAAAAATAAAACCTCCTTGATCAAGACTGTATCTTTTAATTAACTCCACATCATCCAATCAGGTGCAAGACGTCCATCTTGGCCTAGGTCAGACTGCAAGCCTTCAAAGAGACCTCGCGAGCGCTCTTAAGTACATGCGCTAAATGGGTTTCATGAATGGTGTTAAGTAAACAGAACATTATTATGACCAATTATATTCATTAAATCAACATAATTTAATAATGAAAATTGATCTCTTCTTTCGGAAAAGCTGTGCCTGTCCTTTTCTGCCTGGATAATGCAGTCATTTCGGCTGATATTAAAAGGTGACAGTGCATGTTCTTAACTTCACGGTAAGTTCAAAGTACTTTTAAAGCTAAATAATATGTATACTTATGTAGGCTATTCTTACCTATAAGAGGCTGAATGCACCTTTACCCTCAGCAGCTTCAACATATTTTCAGGTAAAGATTAATCTGCTCAATGGATTTGTCAGGAACAAACTGTTAAAAAAAGATAGGGCAGCCGTACATACGTTATTTTAAGGCAGTTACACCAGGCCGAAATCCAATGGATCTCTCAAAGACCAGTAGCACTGGCAAACTCCATACAGGCTTTTCAGCCTGTTTTGGGAGGATGTTTGTCTCTGCTGCTGAGGTAGACGGCGGTGGAGGGGCACCTGTGCCGCAGCGTATTGACAGACAGCGAGGGGATTTCTGTGCGCGCGGAGCGAAGCTCGAGATCACAGCCATCGTCGGTGTCTGCGCGTGATTTCAGATTCAGCTCACGCCCCACCGTCCCTGCCAGTCACATTCTCACGCTGAGATGTGCAGGCAGGAAAGCGGGATCTGAGGTGGGGAGATGGGGGGCAGGGGGGGAGGGGGAAGAGGGGGGGGGGTGGATTCAGGGGGGTGGGGTGGGAGGCAGTTCTGCTAGCTGCTGTATCTGTGCCAGCTTTCCATTGCAGAGATACGTTCAGCTATTAAATATAATTCGAATTCACATTATCACTATTATTAACATCATTGCAATGGTTGTATTTTGTATTATTTCTTTGCAATCGGTACTTATGTTTGTTTGTTTTTCTGCTTCCTCTGGCCACGTGATTCCAGTGAAATTATCCTGAAATCGAAGCTGCAAAGTAATAGTAACAATTGGAACAATTATTAAATCAAAATTATTACAATTATTACTAAAAACTGTAGCCCACATATTCACCTGAAGCACACACACCCTGAAAAATATGAAAGATAGAACAAGCCCCACATAATCTTTTCAAATATACCCAAAATATAATTGATTTGTCAATTACAGAAAAAAAAAACACACATGACAGCCTATTGTTTCTACAAGCACTGATTGAAAAACTCCAGTCTGCTTGTAGTCCTGACAGCATCAGGAATGAACAGCGCAAACCGCTGCTTAAATTATTCAACCTGTAACAGAGATCTGGCTGTTTCCCTGACATCTGGAACCAGGAGCTTAAATCTCTCATTTTCGGAAGTAGGTTTCAAATTCGACAATAATAATCAGACATTTTTAAGTGAACAGTAATATGGGAAATTTCTTTATTAGCATCCTTAATACAGGGAATAATACACTTCCTTAACTACAGAGTAATGTATGGGCTTTCTTTCAAACCACCACACTGCTGATCAAATTTTCACCAGTGGCATCTTAATAAACTTGTACACCAATGAAAAAGATAAGTGGAAAAATGTCATGCTTCTTTCATTTTAAAGAATATGTTTATTCTATTTTTATATTCAAAATGTATCAAAATCTTCTAAATAAAGAAGGGAATATATGAGAACATAATTAATTATGTGTACACAGAAAGCAAGTATACAGTTCAAATTAACTGCAAGGTCAGTGTGTGGGCTGGGCCATAAGTCCAGCACTCTTCACTATTTACAGCAGTGAGTTTCAGTGTTATTACCACAGCTCCATCAGCGCTCCCAGCCTGCTGTATGCTGACGACCTTGTCCTGGTGTTGCCTTCAGAATATGGGCTGTAGCAGGACCTGGATTAGATGGAGACATACTGTCAAAGATTAGCCCTTGCAGGAAATTTTTAAAAGGCGTAGATCACTAAATGTGCCCATGTCTCAGGAAAGCATATACAAATGAATTCAAGATAACGCCGGCCAATCTGGTTTTGATTATTTTACATTATAATACTGTCCATGGTGTTGTATGAAAGTGAGTTTTGTGGTCCATTCAGTTAGAAGAAAATGTACAGGTAACTGCCAAAATAAAGGAAATACCAATCTTTATGAAACTCCCTAATCATATTTTTTTTTTTTGGATATTTGTTGAATACTTTTGAGGCATTGCTTCCCTTAAGACAACATCACTGTCAGGTATATAGTTTCCTGTTTGTTCATCTGTTTCAACATTCACATTTGTTTCTGCGTGCTTTATATGCCAATATTTACTAATGTATTCTCTGTCAATAAAGCCCTTTGAATTTGAAAGAGGGAGGAATGAGGAGAGGTTCCAGGCGGACATTTCCCTTGATGTGAGAAGAATCCAATGGCTCCGTGGGTAAACCAGCAGCACACCCAAGCCCTGCACACTAATCACCTCACCTCCCAGAATTCTTTGCTTCTTCTCCCAGTGTTCTGTCCCACAAACCCCCTCAGCCTCATCATTTACATCCAGTACCTTGTGCCATCTCTGTCAAGGGCCTCTGTACAGCTGCATAAAAGCACCTTCCACTATACTCTAATAACACTAGTATGTCATCCTCCAGCATTATTCCTACATTCAGTTTTTTTTGTTTTTTGTTATGTAGTAGTGCTGAGGTTCCCATATTCTGAAGAGACAACATATCCACATTTTCAACACATGGTTCCTATACATGCCGCATATTTTAATATCTTTTGTCCTCATGAAATCCATCTTCTAAAACCACTGTCTGCCATGTACCGTCAAGTGAAAATGTACTATTTGTTTTTCTGCCAAGACAACACAGTGAGATTGAATCCTCATGTGTTCTTTGGGGGGTGAGAAAATGGTACTGACCAGACCTTTCCTGTTCCAAATCTTTCACCATTCCGGAATCTTCTCTTTTCTCTTTTTCTTCCTGCGGCAGCATTGTTCAGTCCGGATCCAAAACCTTTGCTAATTACACTGGAGACAAAGAGAAAAGCCCCGTGTTTCTTCCCTGAACTCTGTAGGAGAGCACTGGTTTCACACATTTCACACTGGTATGCCTAGATATGAGAACAAGGAGACACATCCCTCCTCATTACACAGGAAGGTTTCAGGGATGTGCTTGTGTGTGCGTGTGAGTGGGCATTGCTATGTGTGTGCGTGTTTGAGTGGGCTTTGCTATGCGTGTGTGAGTGTGTGTGTGGACATGTATCCTTGTATGTACCATTGTGTATGTACAGCATGCATGTACATACTCATGCGCCTGTTTTCAGACATTTTAATCAGAGATAGATTAGATGGTAATGGCTCATTAACTTATGCCGTCCTCTTGCTGTTACTGCAGTAGGCGTCTGCAGATCTTTACTCTCTATGTTTTGAGTTCTATTGAAGCTAGCTGCAGATATTTTCAGACACTGTATATTCTCTTAAATATACAGGCTATGATATTACACTCTCTGCACCAGGAATTTGTGGCACATTTGCGGAGACATTTCCACATGCCCAAAAGCAAGAGAAATTAAAACGGATTAATTACTAATACAGTAGCTCTTTTAAACAGCGAGTAAAGTACAGCATTCCTGGACATTTGAAAATAATCCCACCACCACAAAAGACCAAATAGTACATTGCGTTAATTGGATTTTAGGCTATGTAAAACCGCATTCTGAATCCCTTGAAGCACGTAATAAAGCTCTCATTCCTTCAGTCACTCAAAACAGATGACTGACAACAAGGCAGAGACCACTTCAGTTTGTATATTAATTTATTGCTCATGCCACTTAGCCATTGCACGGAAACTCACACATTTCCAACTGCAGTAGATGACAGCATGCACTGCATCCTCAGCAAATGCAATGTAATCGCAGGGTTTCAGCAAAGTGATAAAAATATATGAAAAGTGCTGCTGATTCGAGACCTTGTGACCTTTTCTGCACCCCAGAAATCTCCCGGTCGAGATGTGATCCAAACGCATCTGTAATATACTTGAAAAGGTGGTGTGAGGCCAAAATTTATCGGCACTGTTCATCCTTTGGGTACCCTCTTATGTTATTGCTTTGTCTTTAAAGCCATAGAATATGAACACAAGGACTGCCGCATGTTCCAGGAGCTTAGTTATCCAAAAAAAAGAATGGATAGACAGGAGCTGATGGAAGGGGGTGGGGTACGTGGGGGGGGGGGGGGGGGGCGCATTTTTAGAGTAAGGTTCCACGCTGATTTGGATTAGCTGTCTCATCTCTCATGCGGAGCCTGGTGTAAATTCTGTACGTTGTGAAATTCCGAGAGCATCGTGTAGTTCCTTCTGGAAAAGCAATCAGCGACTCAAACACCTTCCTTTCTGCAGTGCGCTGATTACAGAAAATGACTGAACCCATTTTTCCTCTCGTGCGGCACATTCTTTCTTTCATTTAAAAAAAAAAAATCAAGGATAAAAAAAAGAAATTAATCAAGATAAATTCACTTTTTTTATTGGGACAGGTTCAATCAAGCACAAGTCATGTGAAGCCAAGTCCCATTTTAAACATTTTTAATGAGAGGTGCTGACATCCTCTAGGTCCTGTTCATACCTAGTCTTAATATGATCCATTTCACGTGGAGTTACAAACAGGACACATGACCACAGTCACCAGTCCTGCTAGAATAAAGCGATAAGGCCCAAGAGCCTGTGCTATATCATGAATATTAGCAAGGCTAGGGGGAGTTTTCAGACATGATGTGAAGCAGGGGTATTTGGTTTCCACACAAAAATATGAAAAAACCCTGCTAATTGATCAGGCATGTGCAAGTCCACCTGTGAAGAGTCTTCCTCTGGTTCATGTCTGTGTGAGCCTGACCTACAAACTGCAGTGTGAAACAAAGTAGTTTTTTAACCAAGTTCAAGAATTTAAACACAAATTGCAATGATTTTCTTTATTCTTATGTCATAGATGGGCAATTTCTTTGACCACCAACCTTATGATGATTAATTAATGTGTTCAATATAAGTCATGGAGTTAAAAGTTAAAGATTGAAAAGCTGTTAGGTTACATTGAGTCCTTTTGATAAGTGCAGTCACAGTTATTAAACCCTAAAGTAGTGTTACAATGTTGTGACCATTTCCATTTATTGCGGACAATCTGAGAGGCGAACAGGTAGGCATAGAGCGTATTCACTAGCTCTTATAAAGCTATGCCTTAAAATGGCTGGGAGTTTTGTTGAATTTGCATTACCTTCCTTTATAGCTTGACCTAGCTCAATCTCTCAGCTCTCATTCCTGTTTTATGCTCAACATGGTCAAGGTTTACCAAGCGCAGATAAGCATCTCTATGGAATTGCTGAATGGAAAAAGAAAATACTGAATGTCACTCATTTCTGTAATATACTTCAGTTATCTGCCAACAGCTGTGGTCAACTTCCTTTTTGTCAAGCCATGTGCCAAGAATTATCCCAATTACACCTCCCCAATAACTTTTACAGTTCCTTGATAAAGTAATTACCACTAATTAAGCACAGACAATGACAGCATTGTTAATAAGTGACTCTTGAGTGTTAAATTCAGTTCAGTTATATAGGACACGCACTAATATTTTGAAATGTTATACCGGGGATTTTAGTTATTGTTTGAGGCAGTTGGAAATAGTCGCATTTAGCATGAGATTGAATAGTTAAAAAAACGCATAAAAAATAATACTTAAAAAAAAAAAGATAGATTAAATAAAGGTGGTGACTGTCAGGAGCTCAGTTCATCTGAAAATAGTTACTAAACCATGATTAATTTGAGCATAGTCAGTTGTTTAACAGTCTCTTCTGTCATTGATCTATGATGCTTGGAAAAAACATGTCCAAATGAAGAGGCACATCTTTCTACATTGACAGAGTTTGCTACAATGGACAAGTAGTGTTTTGCCTTTTGATTAAGATTTGAAACGATTCCTTCGGCTGCATCCCAGAATTCACCCTGTGACACTGCAGCACTATTTTCCTGCGCAAATAATTTGCAATTGCCCAGCTAGGATGTACACTTTTATTGACACCTAGAATTGAGGCCTGTGCAAGTTTTGTCATTTTGAGCTCTGTAGACTTGCTTGGGATTAAAAATCCCAACAGCTTTAAGCAATTTGTGAGTTTGTTGACAGAAACATATTTTTTGAGTCGATCAGGCTTGTATTACATTGTTTCACTGAAACTTTGTTGAATGTTTTGATAAATTGGTGGTTCATCGTTTGTCTGTGCCGTACATCTGCAAAACCAGTGTGCAATATTAATTTTCTATCTTCAACTGAATAATTCACAGCGGTAAGTTGCAGTGGATGGAGCAAGGAAAACTTTCATATCAGTTGTGATGGATTTTCTTTGAAGAACAAATAAAGTATGTAAAACAAAATTGTCTGTCCCATCTGTTGATTTTTCTGTGACAGCAGCTATGCAGTCAATTGTTTTGATAATTATTAATTTTTTATTTTTATGCAAAGCATCAGTCTGAGTCACATACTTAGGATGAAGCTGTCTAGCAAAGAAATTTAATATGCTTGTTTAAAAATAAACATAATTTGGGATTATCCACTTTTTTGAGTAGAATAGCAATACTTAAGAATGCGTCTCCAAATCTTGAATGCTGCTTAAGCCTTTTCATCTGTTGACAGATGATTCCCACTTGGTGTTGATTTCAAACCATAATTCCTTATTTCTTTTTTTTGTCTATTGTTATCTTATTTATGTGATTTATTTGAAAATTGCGCACAAAAATCCATCTGTGTTCAGTTTACTAGGCGGATACTGTTCATTCACTCTAAGACATGCTTTGGCCATTCCATCCACGTTCCCTTTCCTTCCTTTCACTCTCCCCACGTTAGATCAATAATTGTATTTATAAATTTAAAATATATATATATATATAAATCACAATTAGCCAATCAGTTTTATAATTCATCACCTAACTGTACCTTTTGAGTGCCCATAAGGACCCCAACTGAAATACTGAAAAGTTTAAATTCCTGAAGGTCATGTGATAGGGACAAACTGGTGGCCCTAAACATAGCACGTACAGAGCAAAGATTAGGGGATGTGTTCAATGACTCTTACCTTCCTATCCCATATATTGTAATAATGTCTTCTTGAAATGGGAATTCACTCCTCCTCATTGCACTTAAACTTGATGGAGATGTCAAGCGGAATTTCTATAGATTTTTGTGTTCTTCAGACAGACAGTTGTAGGTAACTACAGACCGATTGCATGGTTGAATATTGTGTGATGCATTCATGGCATGGCATGGCATGGCATGCATTCTCCTGTGGCAGGGGATAGTAATGCATTAAAGTATTTATGTGTGATAGCTAGCATGTAGAGACAGACTGACTAAGAGTGGTGGAATCAAAATATATCTCTGAGGCCACAAGAATGCATATTGGGTGTGGTAAAAATAAATCATACAGATATACCCGGCCAAATGTGATATCAAAGAAGGACAGCAAACTCACGATCTGTGCTTGGATTGATTAAAATGGTTAAAACTTTAAAACTGCTTTTTTGTAAGCTTCTTTTTTGCAAATAATCTGTATAGTTGATCCAAAATGTTTATTAACCATAATCAATTCTGCATGTCCATTTGAGGTCGATATGTGTTAGGATAATATGCTAAGATGATTTTTCAGATTTGGTCCTGGTTTTGCTGATTAATTGTATCAATGGTAAATAAGTATATTATTTTGTGTATTTCATGCACAAAATAGAGGTGGAAAGTATATTTTGTGTCAAATGTCCTTCAGAATAAACTAAATCCGCTATCTATATTGATGATATTTAAATACCGTTTCATGTTTCTGCTATCTTATAAGGCATGAATCGAGTTTTGTGGTGCAGACAGACAGAACACGCGAAGCGTTTGTCTGCAGCAAACCCTACTTCCCCGCTGAACAGTCGTGGTTTCGCCTGAGCTGCTGTGATCGATTGTTTCAAGTGAAGTGGGGCTTGGGGTGGGGGGTGGGGGGGGGGGGGGCGGGGGGTTTTGGGAGGGAGAGCAGCGCAGTGGGGTAAAGCCGCATGATGAGAACAGAGCATTGTGTTCCTTTCTGAACACTTTACCTTGGAGCGTAGGAGGAAGGCTCTGGATGGCAGCTGCAGCCGTAAACCTCAAACAACCCCGCGAGGTTGCATGTAGCGCATTCTTCCGACCGCTGGCTCGCGCAGAACCAATCTACGTGACAGATTGTGTCTTGCATCCCTTATGTAAAAATGTCAAAATCAAGATGATGACATCTGTGTACTATTGATAAACAGCATTCAAGCATTCCATATATAAATGTAATATGAAAAACAAAAAGTGGAAAGAATATGCAATGAAATGCACTGAGTATGCATTGAAAATGTGATGCCATATTGCAGATATTAGTAAGATTTGCCTAAGGTCATGAACCTCAGTCTAGAGCTCACAAGTGGAACAGGTTAAAGTTGATGTTGTTATAATACACGTTATAACATGATATGAAACCACAGCATGTTATAATACCATAGCAATGAACACCGAACTCATTATCCACAAAAGAACAGTTTTGTATATTCTATAAACTCAGGCAAATAATATCTTTTTTAACATTTAGCAGAACATGACTAATGTCTCATAACTAGCCATAGGTACTGTAGCACCTGGGCTATAAAAGTCTTCCTAACACCTAAAGATGTCATAGCATTAATCCTGTGCAGAGGCAGACACCAGACCTGGGTCTTAATCAGAAAGCGGAGGCTGGTGCTGTACAGCTGGTTTGCAGAGAAAGGAATAATTATTAAGAGGAAACAATGATTTGAGGGAAAATCTGTAAAAGAGAAGGTATGTCTGTGTGTGGGTGTGTGTGTAGGTGTGTGCGTGTGTGTATGTGTCTTTGTGTCTGGGTATGTGTGTGTGTGCATGTGTCTGTGTGTGTGCATGTGTGTGTGTTTGCATTCACATGTGTGTATGTGCATGTGTGTGTGTATGTGCTTGTGTCTGTGTGTGTGTACATGTGTGTGTCTGCGTGTGTGTGTGCATGTGTGAGTGCGTGTGTGCGTGTGTCTGTGTGTGTATACATGTGTGTGTGTTAGCATTCACATGTGTGTGTGTGCGTGTGTGTGCATGTGCATGTGTGTGTGTGTGTGTGTGTGTATGTGTGTGCGTGTGTGTGTGTGTGCACGTGTGTGTGTGTGTGTGCGCCTGTGCGTGCGCACTGGAATGTGCGTGCCTCCCCAGCCTGCAGGTGGCCGGAGTCCTCGGCGGTGCTCTGAGACTCTGCCGTGCAGGGACACGCTGTTGACCTGATTTAAATTCTGCCTGCGTCCGTGGGAGTCTTCCACAGCCGCGTCCGCGCAGCCATGCAAATCCTCGGCACAACGCCGTCCTCTCAACCGCTCCCCACGGCAAGGCAATATATCATCGCTCTCTCTCTCTCTCTCTCTCTCTCTCTCTCTCTCTATCTGTCTCCCTTTCTCCGCTCGCCCGTTCCTTTTTATTCGCGAAATATTGCCGCGCGGTTCATTTGTGAAAAATCGCACCGTGGTTACCAGGTGTGTGGCACTCAAACGCCGTCTTGTTTATTGCGGGAATAAACTGCCGATACAGAGCAGATGACAGCATCACCTATTTATAAAGCGCTAATGCTGTCATCCTCTTCATTTATTGTACTGTGGCTGCGGTGACCCAATTTAGAAATATGTTTTTCTTTGGGGTTTTTTTCCCTCTTTCTCCGGGATGTCAAGAGACGCAATATTGATATTGATAGCTAAATCTTTCCTTTCTGAATCAATAGCAGAGGAGCAGATGGCAAAAGGAGAGGAAAATACTGATCTTCTGAAATGATAGCCACGCTATCCTCGATGGAAATGACCTGGGCACTGCCAGAGACAGTGCTTGTGACAGGAAAGATGCGCTGTTGATGGTGTGTGTGTGTGTGTGTGTGCGTGTGCGTGTGCCTGCCTTCCTGTGTGCATGCATGAGACAGAAAGAGAGAGAGAGAGAGAGACAGAGAGAGAGAGATTGAGAGAGAGAGAGAGAGAGTTCCTATTTGTCAGTTCTTTCCTTTACTTTGACCTTAGCTGACTGGGGCACAGTGGATGAGCTGTTGGGAAGCTGGGAGCTACCACCTTTACTATGAGCCTAGGGGGCGTGAGACGCCCCATCCCTCCCACTCAGCCCACCCCCCGGCTACGAGGCACAGGAATATACCATGTCTTTCACTCTTTCCATCTCACCCTTTCTTTCATTCTTTTACCCAGATCCAGCTCATCACCATCTTCATTTCACTTTGTGTTCCTTTTATTGCTCTCTATCATTTACACACACTCACTCTTCCCTACTGACTCTCCCTCTCTCTCTCTCTCTCTCTCTCATACCATGTGTGTACGTGGGGACGAGAGACATCCAGTCCCTGTATTGCTGAGGAGGGCTTCTGCATCAAATACCTACTTTTTATAATATGGTAAAGGGAAGAGAGGGGAAATTATGTCATGGTACAGGTTATTTTGGTCCACAGGAAATCCTTAGGCATCAAAATACATGCTGAGGCCCTTATCTATGCACACTAACCTGGGGTGTTAAAGTGTCCCTTCTCCTGTACGGTTTTGTTGCCTCTGAAGAAATGCCAGGACCATTACAATAAAGAAATAAGTCAATTCCTTCCCAATTTGTGATATTCAATTGAAGAAATCAATTGAAAGTCTTCATTTCCATGTAGGCAATGTTTGTTGAAGCAGGGCTGGCCATTTTGGAATTAACATTTCTGTTGATGACTCCACTTTAAAGCAGAGATCATCATTGTATAACTGGCCTTGTCCCTTCAAAGCAATATTTTTTGCCTGGAATTTGAGATTTCACTAATGGCTGGACAATTATCATCCACATTCCTCACCTCTGTTGTTGAAAGCAGGAGTAAATTTACATATTGTAGATTCAATAGGTTGGCTGAATTATCTCCTAACATATCCATGTTCGGTCTTGTTAAAAAGAGGCTAAAACCACCAACCTTTTGATACCAATAGCGTGGTGCTTAGCTCTGCTTTCAACAACAACATCACTTGTAGCTAATAGTAATTCTGTCAACACAAGGCAGTCCTTGCCACAAATTAAACTGACCCAACCTCACCCCTCCGTTCAGTGCTACAACCTGGCATCACCCAATTAGGGTCATCATCCTCAGTCCCTGCAGAGTGAAGTATTTTTGACTGCTGAGGGGAAAGTAAGTGGGCTGCATGTTTTCTTGATCTTGATTTTTTTTCTCTTACTCTGGTGCTCATTTCTATTTTCTCACTCTGTTGGTGTGTTTTGGGATACACAGACACTCCTTTTCTCCTTTGTTTATTGTTTCATGAAAATGTGATACCTTCTTTCAGTTTCATGTCTTGAGATGTATTGTTTGTCATTGTTGTCAACGTACATCTTTAGATTAGATGTGATACTTTGATACTTTGTCTTTGCTTTGGTGTTGTTGAAAATTCTTTCAAATTTTATTAATTGAGTTGTACATTTTGACCATGGTTGACCCCCAGGTTGCTTTTCATATCAACAAGCCATCTTTTTCTCTAATTAATTTTTACTTTCCCAACAGTGTGAAACCCTTGACAGAAGAGATCTGTTCCTTCCTTCCTTCCTTCTTTCCTTTTTACTTCCTCCACTTCTTCTCAGATTTCTCTCGTATCTTCAGTCTGCAGTCAGAATCCCCACAGAAATTTTCTACAGCTCAGGAGCCTCTTAATGCCAAGGCCCCTATTGTTGTGATTTTCAAAGAATATTTCACTGTCAAACAAAACGTGTATTCCATGTAAATGTCACAGTAGAAATGTTGTGTATTGTGTTTACAAAGTACAAGGCGAAACCTCTGGAGGAGGTTAAATATTTTGACCGTGATGCAACCTCCAAATTCTTCATGGATATGATTCTTTCATTTCAGCAATTTTAACAATTTTAATAATCTCCAACATGTATTCATTTTAATAGGTATTCACTTTTCACACAGCCTAAGGGAAACTGATTATGATTGTATTATATTTTATGCATATTTAGTGTCTTGTGCTTATTCTTTGGAGTAACACCCAAGTTGTGATAACAGGTGGCGAGATCCTCTAAGCCTAGAAATTCCCGTGATTTGGACAACAGCATTGAGGTCAGGATATGTACAGGTGGGAGATTCATAGCACAAATTGTGATTGTGCGGGTGCGTGTATGTGTGAACAAGCCTGTGTGTATGCGTGTCTGTGCACGACTGACTGTGATTCTCTAAGGGCGATTATAGTCTATCCTTCACAGAATTCATCTGAGTGACAGACAGCGTAATCTTTTTATCAGTCAATCAGCACTATATTCACACCATAAGGGCAGTTTGACCAAACCATGTGTTGACCCTGAGAGGCCAAAGAGAGGTGGGACAGAGGTGGGGGGCGGGGGAGGGGCGGTGGGAAAGGGGGGGGGGGGTGGGTGGGTACATCACAACGAGCCTGTCCAGGAGATGAAGGGTTATGAATCAAAGGGGTTGAAAGGGAGTGATGTGGAGACACCGGCAGCACTTTGATAGAGACATTTCTGACAGAACTGTGCCGACCGACCCCGTGCTTGAATATCGTAACGGGGTGAGGGTGGGATGGAGGTCACGAGAGCCCCGTGATTTGAAAGGGCTGCCGCGTGTTGACTCGCTCTTTCATTCTGTTGGCTTTGCAGTGCAAACAGTCTAATCTGGGCTGCGCCGCTCACTTTCGGAATCCGGCCTGCACCAAGAGAAGTCTCAGTCAGAAGGCCTCTATCCGTATCTCGCCGCAAAAAAACTTAATACGGCAGTTCATGAAAAGATATGATCTAATTGTCGTTTCATTTGTTGAACTCGGTTTCTGAGAAATCTGTCAATTCATATTTGTGTCGTAACATTACATTTTGAGAAATGTTATTTTATAACGTTTTACCAAATGTATTATGTAGAATTTTATTTTCTGACCAAAAGAGCCTATAATATGTCACCTGAACAAACCAAAAATTAAAATTACAGTGCCAAAACACCAAAGAAAATAAGTATTTATGGGGTCAGATGGATTTGGAGGAAGAAGGCCATGTAAAGAAATAAACAGATGCTGAAAAAACAATTAGTTATATGGTCTGCAAGCACATATGTGCATTGTTGTTCTTTAGTGAGCGCTTAAAGACTAATTATGAAAAAATTAAATATACATAAATATATATAAAATGTGCTGTTTAATGATTCACAACATTAGAAATAATAATTTTATTGAAATACAGTATAGGCAAGAAATAAGCCGTAAAAGATCGAATCGCTTTTTGTCTCGCCTCCCTTTTCCAAAAATCTTCATGATGATCATCTACGTCATATTTTGTGACGTTATAGAGGGAGGAAGTCATACATTTAATAGTTCTGTTTATATGGGGCCTCATATTCCATGTCTAACCAGAATAGCGACCCAATCAGAATAAATATAACCACTTCAATCGGAACGCACTTCCCCATTCCAATTGAAATTTTAATATTCCCCAAAAAGTTCTCTGTAAACTTCTCTTTTTTCAGAGTCTGAGGAATCTTTTAACTTTGGAAAGAATCCTCTGACTCTGATCCCTGCACCTCTGGCTCAAACCCAAATGGTGGTATTGCGGTATCAGGATCAGTGATTACCTCTTCTACAGACTCAACAGAGTTGGAGTCATCTGTGTCACTGATAATGCCCTTTAATTCAGAATAACATTTTCAGCTGTCCTTTTCTGTCATCTTTTCAAGCAAATGCTGTCCATTTCTGTCATCTTTTCAACTTAAAGGTATAATAGCAGAGCTGTTTGTCTCCTCCTATGACCTCACACATCTGACATGTAATCTTCCGGCATGACTTTGGGTGTTTCCTTCAGGAGTGATTCATTTGTCAAATTTTAATCCATACTAACAACAATTTCAGCTTAATTTAATGAAACACCTATAGATTAAATTGGCACAATATCTTTGTGGAATGCTGTTATGTAGGGCTTACCGTTTATTTGGTTTTATGTTTTTGTCTATTTGTTTGATGAACATTTGTTTAATATGGAAAGGAGTATGGGGTATTTTTGCGCGCGTGAAGTAACCTGTGGTCTGTTTATATCTTCAGCTGTTTATATTTACGACATGTATATATGTATCATCTCTCTGTCTGAGCTTGTTATTGTTGGATATTAAAGGGGAATTCATGGGGGAGATGAGGTTTCCCCTGTAAAACCATATGCAAACAGATATGCATGACAGTTCAGAAATGGGAGAGTGTAGAGTTGATTAAGAGCAAGGACTACTGCCGAGTTATTGTGTTGTTTGTCTGCATCCTGAATATAAGGCCACGATTATTACCATGTAAGACTGTTTGAATGGCCAGTGATGTCCATAAGTTTATTTGAGCTGGCTGCTGCTTCATTTTGCTAGTTATTTGTTTTTGTTTCATTCCCTCAATCCCTTGCAAATAAATATTTCATGAATTCTCAGAACCTCTGACAATAAATACTCTTGTTTGCCCTCAACAGTTGTCTGGATCTCCCCACCCTTGTCTGTTAGCCAGACAGACTTATTATGGCACGTACTATAGCAGTGCAGGAATAACACAATTCAGTTTTTGAGGCTGACCCACATTTTTCTGAGGAAGATTCATGAGAAATGGATGGTTTTCAAAGCTAAATAAGGCATGGTACAGATTCAGTTTTCAGAATATTTGATGTTTGGTGTTAATGAAGGCAAGGCCTGAAGTACAGTGAGACCTTCCTCTGACATAACAAAAACCAGTGTCACTGCTATGGAAGGTGTAGCCTATTCCTAGTAGAAGGGAAAGAACTTGGAATGCACTGTTGCTGCAGGGACCCTGAGTTGTTACGGTTACGTTAAGGGTTGCCATGGACAGGCCAATGAAGGGCAGTCCAGAGCCTGGATGGAACAGGTCAGAGAACCTTGGTGCTGCAATGAAAACAGAAGCTTGGCTTACATGGGCAGTTTGGAATTGGCTGTCTTTATGGACCGTCTGGTGGGGAGCTGTTGCCTGGTTGGTTGTGCTGCACTAGGCGGGGGGAAGGGGGGTGGGTGGTGCTTTCCAAAGCACTGATTGTGTCAGATGTCCAGTATCCAGAAACATTAACAAGATGGATGAATACGACATGTCAACAGTGGAGGCAATGACATGCTAATGTGTATTTCACAGCAAGTCCCATGTAAAATTCTAAAATTTGAATTTAGTAAAATTCTAAAATTGAAAATGTAAAATTGAAATGTCAGCATTAGGCAAAATGAAACTGATGTTTGAATGACTGCAGGAGTGTATTATTTTGCTTAACAGCATTTGTGGTTGCTAGTCTGACCCAGATCTATCTAAATGCTTTTTTATTGATCAATTGCATTATATACACATTTCAGCAGAAACTGGAACACCATACAGAACACCACACAACATTGTGTCTATTGGCAATTGGCCAGTGTCTCTTGGAATGTTCCACCTACTCTGTGGCTCCACTATGTCTAAAGAAATCTTGTTTAGTGGGTTGAATCTTCATTTAAGCAAACAGACACCTTTTCATTGTGTTTATCGGAAACGTTTTCTCTGTGCAAATGTTCTAATGTGATTTTATAGAAAAGGAATTTTTAGTATGTAGCTAAAAAGACGGGTTGTTAATGGACTGATTCATTCCATCTACATTGTAAACAATGTGATTAGATCAAATTTAAGTACGTGCAGAAGAGTGACAGATTATACCTGAGCTGGTGAGGAGCTTCTGTCCTTCCTAATAGCTAATTGCTAATCTTAGTGAAGAAAGCCCCTTATGTAGCATCAGGGGACCATAGGCTAGGCTCTAGGCCCATGGTCGTATGCCTATGTCTATGTATTTCACAGACACCATGACACTGACACATGGCCCTGACCCATATCAATGCAGTATCATTTGGAAACGGTGCATAACTGCTATGTGGGTGACACTCTTATACATTTCAAAGAAGCCAGGAGAAGCACTGGAGCTATCTCAGCTAGAGGCATGCAATGGCAATATTAAAGCTTGGATGATGCCATTTTCTGCTCCTCAACTGAGATAAAACTCATATTTCTCAAAAAATGTGGAAAACTTATTTAACCCTTCTCCCTACCTTGACAGATTAATTAACCAAATCCTGCCAGGAAAGACCTTGGCATTACCATTAACTTTGGTCTCACTTTTGATGCCCATATAAAAAAGCATCTCCAGAGTTGCTTTCTTTCATATTCTTTTAGAATATGACTAAAATCTGGCCCTTCTTATCATTAAAGGATGCAGAGAAATTGATGTATGCTTTTGTCAGGTCAATGCTGGATTACTGCCAAGCCCTGTTATCTGGCTGCTCGAATACTTAATTAAGGAGCCACCAACCAGTTCAGGATGCTGCTGCTCATATTTTGATTAGAACAAAGAAGTGTGAACATATTACCCCAGTGCTAGTTTCCCTTCACTGGTTACACAGTAGGAATACAGCTGATCTTAAGGTTATGGTTCTAACTTCCAAAGTGCTACAAGGACTAGCACCATTTTATTTGTCAAGAGAGGTTTCTACATTACAAGCCTACATCGTTCTCAAAATTCAGGTTATATAGTTGTCACAAGATTTCAAAAGAACCTAATGGGTGGTAGCACCATTCCGAAGACTGTAGAGCAGGCGAGGATCTCTGGACTATATTAAATATACGCCTTTACAGTGAAGGCTAAAATTGGTTACAGTCTAAACACAGTGTCAAAGAAGCACAGACAGGCTTCTCTGGCTCAGATAATCTTTACATACTGACACCCATCAACAGCTACGCCCCCATTTTCACAGGAAGGCTCCTGGGGGATGGGTGGATTTCTTGTCTTTCTTGTGCCTACATGGATTCTCTATCTCTGTCCTAGCAGTTATCCAGCCATAGGAAACTCTTGGCATGATCAGACACTAAGCAATCAAAACTATCTGGGTGCCCTTTGGTCTGGAACTGTCAAGGCTTGCACAGAGCCTTGACATCAGCCCCATCCAACACCTTTGGGATCAATTGGAAAGCCAACTGTGACCCGGGCCTAATTAGCCAATCAGTGCCCAACCTCACTAATGCTCTTCTGGCTGAATGGATGCAAATCCTTGCAGTAATGCTCCAAAATCTAGTATAAAGCCTTCCCAGAAGAGTAGAGGTTGATATAGCAGCAAGGGGTGGATGAGATGTTGGATGTCAGGTGTCCACATACCTTTGGCCATAGTGTAGTGTAAGTTGCTAGCTCAAATCTTTGCCTTCATCCCATAGCTCTTCCTTAACATCCTATTCTTTTCTTGCTTTCCTGTCCCACCAATGAGGCTCCTGCCACAAGCCAATCTGTCAGTTTCCCCATCCTTCGGTTCAGCCAGTTGCTCCACATATGGGCATAAGTTTGTTTGAATATTGAGAAGGTTGAAAAGCATAAACCCTGAGAACTATTGATTCCTCCTGAGGATTTTTCCTACATGCCATGAGGGAGGGTTTCCTTGCTGTTGTTTTGCCTTGCTGTGTGGGGTTTAGGCCAGGTTATACTGTGATTTGATAATATGTCTTGGTAGGCACTCTCTTACCAGAAAAGAATATACTGTATGTAAGGAGATTTTGATGCGACAGTTATTAACAACTGTTGAGTATGCTTGACCTTTGTGACTTTTCATTAAGATATTTTTATCAGCATCCCTATTTGAAATAATGTGACACTTCTATACAATACTGTAAGTGTGCAGTTTCCTAGCAACAAAAGCTGTAGGTGTCCCTGAGACACAAATAAACAGGATTGATAACATCTGAGATTCAATGCTTGCTTGATGTTGTCATCCATATGGCCCTAGCATGCCGTTCTGTTTGTGGTCCATATAAGGTGAACTGCAAGTAGCCTGAATAGGTAGATGGGTTGTGGACCATGCCCCTGATGTTTTATGTGCTCATCGTCTGTGAACAGCATTGCATAATCAGAAGGCCATAATGGTTTTACATTAACCTGTATTCAATTAACATTTGTCCTTCATGTGACTTACAAGTAAATACATGCGTAATGTCTTGTCAAATATTTTTAGCAAGCTTTCGCCAGATTTCTGAACTTGGCAGTGTTTTGGAAGTAAAAAATTCTAAAATGAAAATGTTTGCCACTGTTACGGGCAAATCTTTTTTGAATGAATCCCAGCCGATCTGTTGAATGTGGAATGTGCTGAATGGGTACTGTTGACATGAAGATGGCTAGAATTTGCTGGGGTGTGCAACGCAGGTTGTATTCTTCTAGCAACATGTAAGCACTGATGAATTTGTTTTCATCAGTGAAAGAAAATGAAAGAAAGACACGAGCATTTACACTGCTCTACCCATTTACTGGCTGAGACTCAAATGATCTTTGCAACAATACAGAAACTGATTTTGAGGTACAGCTGCCCCCTGGCAACTCTGTTCCCATTGTAGTCTGCTCCCTAGGTTACAATTGCAAGAAAAATGTTTTATTGTGTGAATTTATTTGCCGCATTAAAGGGTCAGAAATAGAGCTTGGACAACAGCTACAATAAATGACCATGTCCTGATCTTGCAGTAAAGTAATTTCCACGGACTCAAGGTCTTTGCCTGCTCGGGGGGATTATATTTCAACTCCCACACAATTCATCTCCTTGCTTTGAGACATTTTTTTACTTACTCTTTCAGGCCGGGGTAGCATCCCAGCTCTAAGGGTTTAATAAAAATGAAATGACTGTGTGCGCGTGTGCGTGTGTGTGTGTGTGTGTGTGTGTGTGTGTGTGCGATACGGAGAGAGAGAGTGTGTGGATGTGTGTTTGAGTGTGTGTATGTACATGCAGATTATTTATTTATTTATTTTTCTTTTTTGGGGGAAGGGAGGGGGGGGTATTGTGGGGATATGTTGCCTGACTGGTTTGATTCCAGCTCTTCTATGTACCTATGCCAGCGCTGGTTTGGAGGAGATCAGCTGCAGCCTCGGCCCCAGGCAAAGCACAGAACAGCTCTGCAGTGATTTAATGTCACTCAGAGATGCAGCTCAAATCTACCGGGAGAAGGATCATCTCAGCTCAGTAAACATAAAGTACAAAAATATGGAGAACACACAGACACAGGAACATTCTGGGAGGAAATTTTAATTTTGGCCATGTTTATTATTTTACATTTTATATTATTTTACAGATTTACCTGCCCTGGATTAATCCGGTGCCTATCTCAATAAAGTCGCTGTATGTCGGACAGGAAGTAACTGTGTCTAACCAATGGCAATTTGGTTTCACAGAGTTATTGAATTCAGCACAGTTATTACCTAAACTCCAAGCCTAATTATAATGCCCTGTCTTGTCCTGTCTCACTGTTGGGGTATGGGGAATGCACAAGGTGGGAGTTGAGGGGGAGATGGGGCTGGTGGGAGGAGGCAATTTTGGGGGGGTGGGGGGGGGGGGGTTGGTTATAGAAAAGGGGAGAATACCATGCTTGTTTCATTCATTGTTTGACATCGTTTGATTCCAATGAACAAAATGCTTACAGGTGTCTCTCATCCATTGAGGCGATTGTTGCATAATTCTTTGACAAAGCGAAACAAATTGGCTATTCAGTGCAATCAGAAATAAATGGTTATGTTATTGGTGCGCGCAAACACCTGTTAAATGATAGGCAGTGAAAATGCGTTTTAATTCCTCACTATATGTTATTCTCTCATAAATATCGGGATGCAGCACCACGTACCTGCTCACAACAGTCATGGTGGATCAAGGCTTTCATTAACCTTTGTGACTTCTGAATTTACAAAACGGTTTATGGAATGGGCTCACGGTTTTTGCATCTATGAGTAAAAAAAATATAATAATCAGCCAGGAGCTACATATTAAACAACGTGTAGGCTAGGCTTGCATAATCTGTTTATATGGAGTGAAGTTTTTCGAGGCAGGTTTCATATCACTTTTCATTTTGTGCGATTTCAGTGTCACCTGGGGTTGCAGAGAAACTGGCGATGATGTGTGTAAAAAATGGCAAAACATCAAGTCGCTTGAAAAAATGGCAAAACATCAAAAGCTAAGGCGGCTGCTGCAGGGACATCCTCCTTTCCGACTGGTGGGCAACCAACCACCATTTTGGAACTTGCATCAGTGGAACAACACAAATTTTCCAGGATGGGAGGTGGTGTCACTTGGCAGGAAGTCCATTATTTGGGTTTCAGGGAACGGCTGTATGATAAAAAAAAACATCTATATGATTATCTTTGAATTAACATGTGGACTGAGAAATGATATGCAAAATTACTTTACCACATACCACATGATTTGCCCCGCCACCATGACTTGCGGTTAAACAGTTGAACCTAACATAAAATGGCGTGGCCACGAGTTAAAATGGGAATGTAAATACTATGGTTATGTGATATTGTACTCTGCAGGCAGTTTGCAGGTACCAATTGTTACTTTCTAATGAATTTCATCCTGATTAGACTCACATTTGCCTCACAGACGTATCAGTGCATCAAAAATAGGCAACACAAGGCTGGTATTATAGTATGTAGATTATGATATTGTTGCATAAACCAATATGACATGACATTATTTGCTGAATTTAATGTGTACTTTCAGGGTCTGGCTCATCTTAAGGATACATTTCCATTGACCCACCAGCGGCCAAAGATCCTGGCACTGTGGAGGCCTCTGATCATCACAGAATCATAACTTCTAGGCCATTTGCCTTTCTTTTTATGAGGGCACGATTTCGGAAATTGATTGTATGTGCGGGGTCCTTTTAGGAGAGGCCCCACTTCCATGCCTATCTCCCTCTATTCAGGCCACACCTATTCCTGTCTGCTGGTTTGTTTCTGTCCTTATAAGTGTAAGGCAAATTCCTTTTTGGCATAAGGTTGATTTGATTGAAAAAAATAAATAAATAAAAAATAAAAAACTTACCTGGTTTGAATTTCGGAGTTAATCTTTTCTCCCAACAGCCTCAGGGCCAGATTTACTGAAGGAATGCCAGTGCTGTTTGAATGCAAAATCAGTCCTTACAAAAGTGTAATAACTATGTCAGATTTACTAAAAAAGTTTCAGTGGGTGAAACTTTCAGGGATTTGGGGGATTACATCACTCTCTGACTGTCCTAGTGAACGTGCTGAAACAGGGTGGAGATTAGGTAAATTAGGTAAATGAAGTATTCTGCCTAATTTGGTAAAGCGTGCCTTAATTGTGACTCCCCTCTTTGCGTGTGGATTTAAAGAACTCCTGAAAGCAGGCTATAATTTGCTGAGCGCGGATATAGCCTAGCTCACATTCTATAAAAGGTATGTTAATGAGGACTTTTCTCTGCCAAACATAGCAGCAGTCACCACAGCCAGGATGAGACACAGAAGACAAAGGCAAAACCGAATAAGACAGGAAATGGTCTTTCCTCTACGAATTACCCCTCTTTCCGTTAACAGTGAAGCGATACAGCCAAGGTTCACAGCCGCATAATGATCACACTCCTGGAGAATATGAGGGAGGAACTGGTGCCATCACCCAAAGATTTAATTTCCTGCCAGCGATGATGAAGTTGCTCTCAACTTTACATCTCCTGGCATCTTCCAAAGTAGCCTCTGGTTGCAGGAATTTCACAATCCTCGTTTTGTACTACGCTGTCCAAGGCAATGGGCAGCATGTCCCTGGGATTGGCTTTTTTTCCACAACTCATTCATTCTCAAATGTAATATGAACATTGTACTTGTTTATTTAAAGGATATCACCCACGGCCATGCTTACTTGGAACAATTCATTCTGATCCCTGGAACAGTTGTCAGAAACGGTATATTGATTTAGCCTTTAAGGATGGAGGACTTCTATTGTTTGTACTGTTTTGAATTAACAAGCATTTAGCCTAAAAATCCAGTTCTGAAATTAAACAATTGTCTTATTGCTCATATGCATTCAACTGGGAATACAAAATTAATCATGAATACAATTTGACCTTCAAACGTTCTGTGGCCAACTGTCACTAGTTCAGCCATGTCATTTCTTTCTACTCCCTCAAGTTGTTCATTT
This sequence comes from Anguilla anguilla, assembly GCF_013347855.1. Lineage (NCBI taxonomy): Eukaryota > Metazoa > Chordata > Actinopteri > Anguilliformes > Anguillidae > Anguilla > Anguilla anguilla. Next base: position 46,163,137 of record NC_049206.1, on the reverse strand, counting down.
TCCAGGGATTGTTCCACCTTGGTTTGTTGGGGTTAATGTTCGTTCCTTGTTTGAACATTAATTCTGACCTGTAGACAATACTATAAATAGTTTTGGGCAATTTTGGCAAGTCATTTGGGGTAAACTATTTTAAGAAAAAAAAAAAAAAAAGGATTACCCACGCTGGTTTTGAATGCTCACAGTCGGTGTTTAATTAATAGACAACATTTTGACCAGTGGGTCATCGTCAGGTATCAAAGACAATTACATGCTAACTGTTAACTATTTTATTCTGGGTCCAGGCATGGACAGCAACATCACTTGCAGGGTTCTGTGGTATTACTTGAGTTAGCGTCCGATTTCAACCTCAGAAACAAGGCCTCTGGACACTACCGCCCAAGAATTACTTAAATTGAGTGCTGATACACACCAGAAATCAACAGACACTGATTTTCCTATGTCTGAAATTCTGGATCCATCACTTAAATACTGTTTGAGTTTAAGTGTCCAAGAGAACATATGAGATTAAAATATAATTTCATAATTATGTTTCATGTCTTCAGACTACGTTCCGAGAACACTGTTACCGTATGGCATAAAGGTACACAGAAGGAAAGTCTAACTAACCTTAAGACTTATTCTAGATAACTTTGAAGATATTTACTTTAAAATGCAGTCTTTCAGTTAGTTCTTGCACTCTCCATTAAAAACAAAGATCTTGTATCCTCTTGCTACGATGGTGAGCTAATGCACTAACTGTTAAAGTGAGTTAAAACCAGTTTCATTGTAGTATTACTGTGCATACTTTAATTTACTGAGCGCAATGAGCAAGTTGACTTGAGCTCTACTTGGAGTTAGTGGACTGCAAAGTGCCCCATGTTTTTCTAGTTCCCCACTTCCTTAAAGTTAGATGGTGTAATAAAAGCCTTTGTATCTGCAGCCTTACGAGAGCACATCCTATTATCCTAGTCTGAAAATGCATACACAGGAAAACCATTACAACCCTCGAAAACATGCCTCTCATATAAAAAGATGTAAAAAAAAAAAGAAGAAACAATGGGGCAAGAGGAAGGTTAAAGAATTATGAAGAGAATGACCTGGAGACGGACAAGTGCTCTTTCTATGTGGCCATGGAAACATTTGGTAGTAACAAATTATTTCTATTCAATTTGATTTCTTAAGAGGCAAAGGAGCACCCCAAACAGATCCACTGCAAGGAGAGTTAGAGCACAATGAAAAGCTTCACATTGTTTCTTCTGGATTGTTGTTCTGGGGAAAATCAGTTAATTTCCTGTCCACACCAGACGGTTTATTTAACTTGTATAGGTTACACTGAAATTGTATTGGTTTGATAAATTCACGTATTGGTTTACTGAGTCAATATTTGCCCCCATTGGTTGGTGTATGCATCATATAGGCTAGCTGGTTGATTTTTCTCTTTGTGAACACTGACAAACAGAATTCATGATATGATGTAATTTCAAACTGGATTTTCAGAAATTCATTTTCATTGCCAATTTCCTAAACCCATCATGTTCACCTTCAATATTTTATTTTACTTCAACAGGATTCAAATTAATATATATATATATAGGCCATTTTTTCTTGTGCTGTATTTATGGAGTGAAATTGCTGGCAGATATATGCATATACAAACAATGGCCCTGGATGTCTGACCCAGCCAATTGCTGAGAGATGGAACATTGTAACCCTAAAACTAAAGTCCAAGCAAGTCTGTATGCAAAAGTATGCCTTTGTCTCTCATCAGTAATCATACTGTGGGGAGTGCCAAAATTGCACTGATGGCTAATCTGCACCTAATCTAATCCCAAATCTCATGTGCCCATTACAATAGATACTTTTAAAATACCATTTCAAGTACTGGTGAAGAGCAAGAATTTAGCATTCCTTTTGACAGAGATGATCCCCTAGATTTAAATGCATTTTGGTTGTTAAAGTGCATATGGAATTCCATCAAACAGCACAGAAGTTTTTTGATTGAGGTTCAATCAAAGGGGCTTCATGTCCATCTCAATGCTTATGAAGAAATAGGAAAAATTGTGCTGCCCAGGCTGGCAGTAGGATCTTCTTTTAAAAAGCAAGTGGGCTTGCCCTTTCTGAAGAATGAAAGAGATCTGATGCACCCGTCAGATAACACTCAACATTGCAACAATCAGCTGGGTCAGGTATATACAACCAAATGCAATAATTTGTTGTGAAAATATTGCCAATATTCTGTGTAAACCAGGTGACAGGAATTTGTGAAGTTACATTATGACGTTACATTACATTTAGCAAACACTCTTATCCAGAGTGACATAAACAACTTTTACATAGTATTTACATTGCATCCATTCATACAGCTGGACATATACTGAAGCATTGCAGGTAAAGTACCTTGCTTGAGGGTACAACGGCACTGCCCTACCCGAGAATCGAACCTGTGAACTTGAGGTTATAAGACCAGTTCCTTACCCATTATACAACACTACACTGCCTGAAGTGAGAGGTTTGAGTAAAACATAAATAAATAAATAATTGTATTAGAATTTATTTTAATGTTGCATTTAAGATTAGTGCCCTGCATGCCCAATGCACACTAGGATAGGCTCCGCCCCCCCCCCCCCCCCCCTCCCCCCACGACCCTGACCAGGACATGCATACTGGCACAGAAAATGGAAGGATTTAAGATGAGAAAAGTAAAGTAAAACTGCTAGTAAATGTAAAAACACAGTTTTACTGACAGTGTTTACAGCTTGTGGCTGGCTCTTTTTTTGTTTGTGTGTTTATGGACAATTTTTGCTAGAGTACTTACTGTAAAGTAGCCATTTTGCTGGCAGTTTTACATTTAGCTCCTTGATCCATTTATTATTCAATTTTGGTTCGCCAGTTCACTGTTCTAAAAACAATGTACAGTATGAATAACAATCAAACCCGCACATATACCAGGAAACCTAACAATGCATATACTTAAATGGATTTTAAATAGCACCCAGCAGTGTCTTCCTGATCTATTGCAGACTGCTCCAGACTCTATAATGTTGTTAAGAGTATAGCCTCTTTTTTCTTTTATTTGTTTTCTTGTGCATCTCCCAGACCCACACTGTTGAAAAAGTGAAAAGCACCTTCAAATAGCATTTTGAGGTAAAAAAAAAAAAAAAATTTGAGGAACTGAGTGAAAAAGAACACATGTATATCTGAAAAAGTATTCCATGCATCAAGGTGTGTCATTGAGTACCCAGCAGTGGTTATAAACACATGAAAGTCTACCTGCAGCCCTGTCATAATAAAAGTCTCAATCTTACAGAGCAGTTTGTTCACCAGATATCACCACTGTTGATTGAGGGTTGCATACAGTTAAACTATTGAATTGCTCAGCCCCTTTAATTAACACAATGGCCAAGGTTGAGAGGGGGAAATATGTCGATTGCAGCCAGCGATATTGATGCTTTGAGCGGGCTTCTAATCCATGGCTTTCCCTCTGTACCGGAAAGCTATGGGCAAACAGTAAAGACCGAGACTCCTCCTGAGGACATCGCCGAGCATTAAGCTGCTGAAGTATTCGCCAGTTTTGCACATCGATGCCAGTAACTGTATGCACCTGCATGCCTCACGGTGTGATTTGGTGTTGTATTTATGAGTAATAAGTCATGGAGATGCCCCGAACAGTAAGTCCTGAACTTTTCATGCCACACTGAATACTGAATAACAGAGTGACCGACTCAACCTTCACATTGCGTGTATGTGTGTGTGTGTGTGTGTGTGTGTGTGTGTGTGTGTTTACAGTTTCTGAAGGTGTGGGCACGTGGTCTCTGATACAAAAAAATTTGTTAATAATTGGTAGTTCAATGATCAGTTGAAAGGCATTGGATCAAACTAGCATTCAGCACCAAAAACCCTCTTCTGATCAACGGTTTAGCTGTAACAAAAACACTCATACACAGTAGGACCCCAGTACAGAGTTTGAGAACCCATCATCTAGTGTGTATGCTCCTTTATTCAAATAAAATAATTATTATAAAAGCAATCACAACTTCTGGAACACTATGAACTGAGGGCAAAATGTATTTTGTACTGACGGTGATGAGTTCCAACTTAAGCTCAATTACAGTTCATGCTGTGAGGGTGTAAAAGCCCTGTAAACCTCATTGGAAATGATGTAATCATGTTGAAAATATAAAAAAAAATTTAAAAGACGTATAATTACGTCAATTTTCCTGTTGAATGTCGACACGTGATTATTAAAATGCGTGCCACGTCTGCAGTTTTGTGGAGAGTGATAATGTGCTCTCTCCATCAGATCGGTGGGTGTTGCTCTTTCCCCCTCCTTCTCTGAAAATGCCACGGTCTCTTTCTCCGCGACTCCTGCATCGTGCTGGAGAAGGTGGCTGCAGGCGGCCCATCAGTCAATGTCGGCTGGGTTAGGGAGCAGCCCGTCCCGTAGCGAGAGAGGGGTGTGAGACTCTTCGGAGCCCCCAAAATCCAGGCAACGCGTGTCTGCGTGCGTTTGTGTGCGTGTGCCCGGGGGGGTGGGGGGATGGGGAGCGGACTCGAATGTCCGCGTGCCCGCTCTGAATCGTCACGCCGTGACCACAGAGGCCCTACGAGGTGCCCTTCCAGACCGTCTGGCAGAATTTGCCGGCGGAAGTAATTACCCATTAATACAGGAGAAAGACCTAACCCTCCAGCTCCTATCGTGAGTGACAATTCATGACTGCCAGAAGCAAATGGATGCCTTCTCTTCACATATCTATATATCTATTTCCTCTTTGCAGAGGCAGCGCTACAGTCCTGCGTGCTTTCGTACGACAACACAGCTGTCGGAAATGCATTCGGATTTGCGTTTCGGCAAACTGCAACCTGAAGTTACCTCGCCTGGTAATTTAATAGTTTTCCGCCCACCGTCCGTGTCGCGTGCTACCACTGTGAGGCCACGTATCGCATCCTGACCCAAGCGCACCCCACCTGCAATCAATCCTGAAGACCTTCGGGCAGAATCAGGTGCCGCTGAGATAATTCACTAAACAATATGACTCCTTCAGCCGAGATGCGGCGGGAAAATCCATCCTGGTTTGCGCGCGTTCTTCAGCAGACAGCTGAATAAAATACTTCTAAACAGCCGACTTGAAAATCGGGCTCGAGGCTGAGGATGTGTGGATGTGATTATCACGAAGTGACAATGAGTGAAAGTTGCGAAAGATTAATGACGGTGACTGGATCGGGCGATAACTCAAGGTTATTGTTTTTTTTCCACAAAATTTGAAGGCATTCTTCGACATTCATTTTCAGAGTCGTCCCTTTGCCTTACCAGTAACAGTAATTTGTCTTATATTTTGATCTGTAGTCATTTAGAGAAATTTGATTGAATAGCGTTGCAGAGTAGCTCTTTATTTTTCTGATGTTTTGTTGCTATTGCTGATATTGTATCTCGTGTCCTTGTTATGGCTGCCATTGTTGAACAGTAAACATGCTATTCATCAAATTTCATGTTTGTAATTTTAAATATATTTGAATGAGACCCATATTATGGAATTATTTTCTTTTCCTCAGTCCTTGCCCTCCTTCTGACAAATCAGCATTTTTTCTCAACACATACACACACACACACATGCACACGCACACACGCGTGTATATATAAAGTTAAATAAAAATGTAATGACAGATGATGTTTCTCTAGTTCCCCTATAGTTATTATTATAATATAGTATATCATTTTAATTATTGATATTCCTACTTCATATACAAGCTTATATGTACTGATAAGTTAACTAATGTCAGTCACATACCTACAGGTATCAAGTGCATACAGTACAATAGTATCACTTTTCCTTAGCCTTACCTAGTTTTGCTAGCTAGCAAATTTACTGTAGCTAGCTAGCCACCTTAGGCAAATCATTATGTAATAAATTATCCAGCTACCGCAAGAGCTACAGTAGCTACATCAATGTTAGCAGTGTTTAGCTTTCTGGCTTGCTGGATGTAGAAATGGTTTAGAATACTGTTAAAACATTATCAAAGATAAAAATAATCATGCATGACTCCTTTAATAAATATTGATGAAGGTGAACTTTTCTGTATTCTGTATCCTTTCTGAACAGAGGGACTGTTTAGAGGGGTATAAAGAATGGTGCCCCCCTGCTAAGTCTTCGTCAATGCTACAGCAATGGCTTTAATGACTACTTGTTCAAAAACAGTATTTAACTTCTTTATTGCAAAAGCTCTCATTAGCTCTCATTGGGGAAGTATATAAGTTAAGTCAGGTATTAATGCCATAGTTATGTCATATAAATTGTATGTCATTTTAATTGATGTGGTGGAGAGAATATCAGGCTTAATAATACTTTTACCTTAATAATGTCATAAAGCATTAAATCGTTGATGCTTTTAAAGAACTGACAGTTGTTATAAAGCATTATGCACCTAGGACTATAATCCTTTTTGACATATTTTAATATAGCCAATATGTTTATTGCATCTTACAAATGCTTTTCATGGTATGGTGTTTTGTTGCACACTGATATATTTTTCTGCTGTATACTCATAGTGTACAGCATGAAGCATTCAACTCCAGTCCTTAAGTGGTCATGTTTTCTTCAGCTTAGGACTATTACACTATTTAGAATAAAAGTGTCTTGGCATCAGTTGCCATAGTAATGACACGCAAATCTCTGTGTGCCACAAGAGAATCCTGCTTGTCACGTGAGTGAACTGTGGCTAGCATTGAGGTAGCTGTCAAAGCCAAATAAATAAATAAATAAATAAATAATAGCTAACTGCGATGCAAATTTCTTCATATCCACATTTATACACAGGTTACAGTCCAACCTAGATATGCCATTTTAATTATATGGCTATTAAACACCCGATGTGTAACTAACACATTCCAAATATTTTTTTTTGTATTAAAATTTTTTTTTTAAGATTGTTAAGGCATGCATTGAACACAGTATTTATGAGAAACAGTAAATAACCTTTAGTTTATAAGCAAAGCATAACCACCTAGAAGTCATGTGGACCTGCTAGATCCAGGACCTGCTATATATATATATATATATATATATATATATATATATATATATATATATATATATAATTATATAACCTATCATTTCTTCATTTCAAACTGAAGGAGAACAACTTCATTTTTGCATTTTCGCCAAGATAATTGCATTTGTGGCATTTTATTTCAAAGTAAATTATGAATATAATCTTATTTTAGTATTGTACAGCAAATGGTACAAGTGTCTTGCTTCATTTAAGTCATATTCCAAGTCTCTGTGATGCTCATATCTGGAGTTATAAGGTCCTCAATAGAACACCCCCTAAATGGGTGAGGATTGGCCAGATTTTCTATCTGCTCAAAAGAGTTATTTGCAAACCTAGTTTTGGTGTCAATACCATATCACCTTAAAAGGTGGGTAGAGAGATTAGTATAGATTTACCATGCAATGTTTCGCAGTCTGTTCAAAAGGCAATCAAACGGTTTTCATGGATCATATGCAGTTCAATTTGACTTTGATATAAATCCCAGAAGAAGGAAAAATGCATTTATTGTTCATTGTCTTTAAAAAAAAAAATTAATTCTTATATTAATTTCTATTTGTTCATGGCTGTTCTTATACTGCATTGTGGTCTGGTATTTCATTCTTTTTCTTAATTCTTAATTCTTTTTCTTCTAATTAGCTTAAATTCGGTTTAATGGGAAATTCAAACTGACCCATAATAAACATTTAAGAAGTGTTCTAATTCTGACGTAAGAAAATTTTAACATGTTTGATCAAATTTATTGTATTTTTGAGATTTGTTCTACTGAATTTTTTTTTTTAAGTGACAGCCTGACTGCATCTCCTGTAAAAGAATGTCTTGTGAGAAACGTCTGATTGGTATATCATTATCCACATCTTCCATTGCAGTGCTGGGCCATGGAAATTGGCAACACGCCATGTACAATGCAAGACTCAAAAAGGGAATGAAAAGAGGACATTTGATTGGCTATTTACAAAAGCAGCTACACCACACCCACTGATAGCGTATTCAGTATTAGCCCGCCCTGTTGACAGGTGCGCCACATGCTTCACGTTTTGCACTGCTCGTCTGGGCCCGAAAATACGAACAATTGCTAGCCACGGCCAGTACGCTACGCGCCGCGCCATTGACTGCGCCCATGCGCTATGCCACATTGATTCCGGAAAATATAGCCCATGGTCATATAGAAAGACCATACACACTAAAATATTGGTTTCTTTGCCTAGTCTACCTCCTGTTAGACTGAGACTGGTCCGTTGGCTGCCTGTTTTGACTTCGGCCCAAGAGGAGTCTGACCCTCACCCTGTGTTGTCTGCTTTACTGACTGGGTGATTGAATGAATAATATTCCATATAGCCAAATTGATGTACGCATGTAGTATTGTCAGTTATCTTATTCATGCCATGCTAGCTGCCTGCGTGATTACTGATTAGGAAGCTAACTTTAGCTCAAATTTTGGCAAAATTCAAAATCGGCATAAGCTAGCTAACTTTGGTGGCTGTCTTCTCTACTATGAACAGTGCAAAACAAAACATTTTTTAAATTTCAAAACAAAGAAAACTATTTAGGGACTGACTACTGAGTGCACCTTGGCTTACCATTTCCATCAAGTCCTACTGTTTGGGAGCTATATCGGCCAATAGGGCAAAGCTATTGCGTAACTACCTCTTGATATTTTCATGATGGGTTAGGCCAGGCATGATTCTGCATGGAAGGATCAGAAGTACAATTACAAATTTGAAATCATTGCCAGAATTCTGATAATGTGACATGGACATTCTGCACTCTGTTTATGAATGTCTGTATTTGAAATCCAGATACAGACACTCACAAAAAAATCATACGCGTTTATAGTGTCTTGTAAACACGAGTGCACATACCCATAAAATGATATGCATACACACATACAGTCTGTTGTTGCATTTGCAACATGTCATTTACTATTGCAAGTCACAATTTACATATATATGTATTTTTGACAGTGACTTCACTCCATACAGCACCAGCTGTGGTTCCTCTTTCCTTTTTTTCTACTTGCTTCCCATCTCTCTCTCACAGGTTAGTCCAGTTCATTCATGTTTATCACTCATAGATAAAAAAAAAACTGCATTCTGGGAAGGGTGCCTTTGTGTATAAATGCTGGAGTCTTCCAAGGGACTGTGCTGAAGAAAAAAAAAAACACTTTTTTTGTCTGTGGAGATATATTATTTACGAGAACAGTTAAGTAGGTCAGTCACCCGTCGCCTTCTCAAACCCTTTAAACCCATCTCATCAGCGAAAGACGCATGCAACTGCATGCTTTTAAAATCTCAAAACAGATATCAATGGCAGGAGACATTTAATTATAGAATTTGGAACGGGGGATGAAAAGAAAAGGTTGCATTTTGCTGTTAATTTGAGGGCTGAAGGTTCGCTGGCTGCTCGTTGGCGAGCGAAGCACAAAGGCAGCGGCGAAGAGCAATTTCTCGCCTCCTTTCTTCTCTCTTCTCCCGTACTGTATCGAAAACCTTGATTAGCCGGGGCGCCTGTCTGCAGCGGGACGGGAGAGCCGCGGCGCGGGTTTGCCCGGGAGAGCGTCTCGCCCCTCCCACTCGTACTCCCACTCCCGCTCCAGTCGGCCCGAAGAGGACGGCCGCCGGTTCCTCTCACAGGAAGAAGCCCAGCGCGGGGAGGAGCTGCGCAAAGCGTACTGTTGCGACAACGCATTCCTTATCGCCGACAGGGAGGCACAGAATGCAAGCAGCAAACGGTACCATGTTAAAAATATATATATACATATATATATATATATATGAATTTCCCCCCTTTGTCCATAAAACATTCTATGAAATATGTGCTTCAGCCCTTCTGCAGTGATTGCTCTGATGAAGAATCCGCGCGGTAATAGCGAAGTTGGTGGCCACGGTTACCTTATTTACCCCCTGACTCCGACTCGCGGAACCGACAGCCTTAACATGTGGCGCCGCTTATTACCGCTTTCACTCTGCTCCCCGTTACCATGACCACCGCGTAAGAGACGTTCAATTTTCTCTCTTCCATCATCATCATTATCTATGGGGCCATCTGTCATCGAAAATGAATTCAGGCTCATTTGCATCGCTGATAAACATTTTGTTTTAATCGCTTTAACAGAAGGTCACGTTCCATAGATTTTTTCTTTTTTTTTTTAGGGTCTGGCGGAAAAAAACAGAATGTGACGAGGGTTAGAAGAGGAAACGGTATCCCTGGGGAGAGAGGGATGATTGGGAATGAATGTGTTTGATTTTTACATACGGTGTAGCACACATGAATGTGTTGCGTAGGACGCACTGTGCATGGATATGCAGTGAAAAAATATCCTGTGTGCATGTGTTACATACTTGGAACTACTATAGATGCATGGATAATGAATGACATGGAGTATATATGTTGTGCTGGATGTATTGTGAATGCATGCTTCATGTAGGATAGAGCGTATAAGACGGGTCATGCATGGACATATGAGACAGAGTGTACCGTATCCGTGAAGACGTGTTATATAGGACACGCTGTACTTGGACGCGTTACGTAGAGCGTTCTCTGTGCGGAAGTGAAGCAGGTCCCAGAGGCCTGCCGGTATACCGCCCTGCATTTTTCACATGCACCGGGGGAGAGATCTCCCTCCCCCCCCCGTGCATCCCGGCAGCCTGCACGCGGAGCCGCTCCCCTGCAGCACGCTCCCCGAATACTGTACCCGTCCCAGCTCCCGTTTCCCGTCTCCAGGGCGCACGTCACTCATCCCTCTGCCGCGCCTCCCTTTGTGCTTTCCCTCCCTCCCGCCCGCCTCGGAAATTTCCCCGTCCGTCTCTCTCTCTCTTCGCCCGCCTTCGCCCGGGCCGGTCGTCGTTTCGCGCGGCGGATCCCGGCGCGTGGCGTCGCGGGGACGTCGTTCTTCGGGGAAGGACGGGGGGAGCCGCGTTTGCGCGCGCCGCACACCGCTGCCGTTGTTGCCGTGAAGCGACGCTGTGAGAGGCAGACGGGATGCTAGGCTTAGGAGGAGCGTGGGGTGCTGAGAATGCAGATGTGAACGCCTTTGTGTGTGCATGTGAGCGTGTGTGTGTGTGGGAGCATGTGCGTGCGTGTGTGTGTGTGTGTGTGTGTGTGTGTGCTTCTATGTGTGTGCCTCTGTTTCTCTCTGGCATGTCAAATATCATGAAGGGGCAGTAATTCAGAAAGATTATATTTTTTGAAGGTAAAAATAAATAAATAATAATAATAATAATAATAATAATAATAATATAATATTCCATGTGCACTTTGATCATTTTGATCACTGAACATTAAAGTAAAATAGCAGTTTAATCACTTTAACAGATTTTGGATATTGATTAAGAGTAAAATGTTATGGTGGTTATAATACCATAAATACATTTTTTTTTAATTTGCCCCACAATTAAGAGCATAAGCATATGTATTCACCAACTACAGGGGTACTAGCACATTCGATATGAGCTAATTGACTGCCACTTCTAGTAGTTAGCCTTTATGCATATGTCTTTTTGGTTTAGAGATGCCAGACTACAGTTAGTGATTCTTAGAGGTGTGACTGGATAAAAATGTGGCAGAAGTGCCCCGTATTGTGTATTAATCTGACAGGAAAGTACTTGAATTAATTCTGTATCAATAAATAAATAAACAAATAAATAAATATTTTGCCATTTGTATCTTTGGGCCTTGTTCTGTGCAAGAGCTTGAATTGATGTTTGCATTGAAGTTGGAATGTCCTTCTGTTTTATAAGTTCTTGTGCTGAGTTGCTGGAACAGGGGCAAGATCGGTCATTTGGGGGTGGAGTTTCAGTACAATCACACAGTGCAGTAGTATTGTAAGGTGTTTAAGGGATCCGGATCCAACCAATCCACCACCAGAAACCTGGTCTCAGCATAAATGCAGTTGTGTGCAAGAAGTAAAAAGTAATAATGTAATAGTGGGAATTTATGAAAAAAATAGATTCATTGAATTGGTATGGAAGCCTTCATATATTAATACTACTACGAAAACCAGCTGGTTAATCGTGAGTTCTGAACCCACCCCTCTCAATTGTAAGCAACAAGCTAACTGGCCCAATTTAATGCCTGTGAGCAAAATTATATGTTGCTGTTATGATTAGTGTAGTTTATTTAGTTGGAGAATCAATTGAAAAAAATTGGGTGGATCAGTATGCCAGGTAATTATCTAGCTAGCAGTATCTAACATTAGTTTTACGTTCATATTTTGGCATGATCCATGACTGGCATTGACCTTTACATGTTGGTAGTTTGTTTTCATCAGTATTTACACAGTACATTTTACGAAGTGTCAGAATATACTACACAGTATACCCCCACAAAGCAAGCCAGAAGCTACAGTGGCATGTTTCCATGTGAGACCAATTGCTAACACGCAACTCAGACAAAAGCTAAGACAAATCATATCAAAGTACCAACAACAAAAAAAGCACAAATCACTGTTGCAGTGACATTCAGATGGGGGATTATAGTCCTGAACAACAGTTGGAGGGACCAAGAGTTATTTATTCATTGATGAAAGACAAAAATGGCCAGGTGCACATTGTACTTTGTAAATCAGGTCCTTGTAATGGTAGGAGACAAATAAAAACTTGCAAGAGTCAAGGTATTTATTCTTTTTTTTTGTAATCAGATTAAAATTGTTAGCACTATTATAGTTAGCCTAATGTTAATTTTAATGCCATTGTTGAGCTGATTGCTATTTCAAAAGAAACCATTGAAAGGAGAAAATTGTACTTTTAAAGGGTGTAAATTATAATGATTGTAAAATGGGAAGTGTTCGTTGGTTTAGATTGTGAAGCACATAATTTCACGACTAGAAAGAGTGTCTTGGTCCAATGATTCATGAGAGTTTGTCAACCAAGTACTTTGGGGAGCACATGTCCAGGTTCAAGGTAAGACAGAAATCTGCAGATGGTAAAGAGATAATACTATTAGATAAAAACCTTGGCTTGTCATAAATGGTTTAACACCAAGCGCCTTAACTGTTTCTGAGCAAACATTAATCAAATCAGAGGGCAATGCAAGTAACAGTAACAGTGGTGCTTATGAAAAAATTCCTTCTCAGTGGTAATTTCCCTTTGATACAAAGTAATGCAATAAACTGTAAAAAAATATAGCTCTGTACTTTACTATGTGAACTACAGTAACATTCATCATACTGTATATTGGAACTGTTCACTGAGTGATTGGAGGTCAATGGAATGTGGAAACTTTCAGTTGTACATACAAGTACATTTGGTAGCAAGTGGTAGTTATATTTAAATTATGTTGCATTAATGCGTTGCTGTGTTACCTGATTGTATGGGAACTGAATACAGGCATTACATTACATTACATTACATTACATTACCGGCATTTTATTTAATTTTACATCTTATCCAGTGAAAATTACACAACTTTTTCATAGCATTTACATTGCATCCATTTATACAGCTGGATCTGTACATGTACTGAAGCAACCCGATTTACGTACCTTGCTCATGGGTACAACGGCAGTCCTACTTGTGACCTTTAGGTGCACCAGTACAGGCTGCAGTACTGGTGCGCAATTCAGCTCAGTATTGAATACATTACAATGGAAAACATGTAGGATGTGAGATGCCAAGCAGTTGTGATTTTTTTTTTTCAGTCTTAGTGTATGTTTTTGATTGGCCCAGTTTTTGTTCGCAAAGAAGGAATTTAGAGTATTTTCTGAGAACCTGCTGGCTTTATAAAGGCAAACACAGGGCATTCAGTGGTTCATGGTCTAATGCAAGTTACTCAAAAGCAGCTTTGTATAGCAATGTTATGCCTCTAGAGATTGTACATATGTATATTAGCCAATAATTCTTCAAAAAGGTAAATATGATATTTGATTGATCTCCTGTGGTGTATGCATCCAGAGACCGCTGTACTGAAGGAAACAAATGTCAGCATGATTTAAAAACTGATATTTGTGTATATAATTATGAATGAATGCTGTTAAATTTATCTGTTCTTGTGTTCAAGTGCAGTTGGAGAATTTTGAAAAATAGAAATAAAGATGTTGGAAATAATGAAACAAACAAAAAAAAACCCCCAGTATCTCTCACTTATGAAAAGAAAAACAAAAAACTTTTTTTTTCCATTGTTATGCTTGCGGTTGGTAAGTGAATATGGTGTCACTCCCCATACCATCGCGTTTATCTGCTAACCGTTTCAAACATGGCTAGACCCTACAGACAGACACAGTCCATCAATGATGAGACATGATGTAGGAGGCCATGAGTCATAACCCCTCACTGAGATGAAGCCATCAGGGCTCCATCTTTGTGATTGTTTTCACACTGCCAGGTCCACTCCATCAGAAGTGTCTGCTTCGCAGCAAGCTGATTCAGCAGTCAGGCCAGGGGTCCTCAATCCTTATCCAGAAAGGGCCGGTGTGGGTGCAGGCTTTTGTTCCAACCAAGCAGTAACACACCTGATTCCACTGATCAACCCCTTGGAATCTTTGCTAAGCACCTTAATTAGTAGAATCAGGTGTGTAACTGCTCAGTTGGAATAAAAGCCTACACCCACACCGGCCCTTTCTGGATAAAATTGAGGACCCCTGAGTTAGACTATGAGGAGGTGGCTACATATGAATTGTTTATACACTAGATGACCACAAAAGGGCCCATTCTCACCAGTGTTCTTTAATGCAAAATCTCCTCAGGTTGATTTACCTTGGATGATGCCAGTGGGGGTTGTATGTGTATGGTCTATGTGTATGGTTGTAAAATAGGTGTATGACAGTTATTTGTGTTTGATCAGATTAACATGCAGGTTAATTATAGCTGTGCCTATATATTGGAAAATACTATGGATGCTCAATCATGTATCACACAGGTACAATTTTAGACATCCAGCATTGAAGCTTCAGTTGTTCACTTGATAAATAATATGATTTGAACATCAATATGTGTAACTCATCTAATTCACTACCAACTCCTCACCTACTGGGGAGAAAGCAAGCTAGCTGGTTTAGTTGAGCACCCCACAATATCTACCTCAGAGCTACCAATGCAAGGGAATCAACATGTTGATCTTGTTAAGCAATTTAGTCTATACTGACAGATATACTGAAAAATGTAGTTTGTCTGTTAGTCTATAGCATGCACCTTCTGGTCACTTGATGACAAGGTTGTGTGACAGCAAGATGATCAGCTGACTGACGTATACGTTCAGCATGTGTGTACCTGTAAACAATACACAGTGCAGTAAAGGCTAGTCATAAATACAACTAATGCAGTTTGCCTTTTCTTTACATCTATATGTTCATCTATTTTTTCCAAGGATTTCTCCAAATATGTATGTACAGTATGATGTTATAGTAATAGAAAAATCCATAACTATAATCATATATTCTGACCCCAAGTAGCAATACCATATATGTATGTTTTTTATTATTATTTTCTTATTTTATATTTGCATCTTGTTATTTGGGAAAAATATCATGCGTTTATAAGAAAACTTTGAATCTTTGGTCCAGTTTGTTTATGGAAACTGATATTTGCCAATGTGTCAAATCAAGCATAAAATAAAACTAGATTCAAGAATACTCTCAACCCTATCAGTTGTCTATTAGGACCAATGCTAATATGGTAATATCAAAAATATGACACAACGTAAATAAGTGAAATATTACCTGCCGTAATACATACATCTTCGCCATATTCATATGCTTCCCCACTAGAGTTCATGCTTTAGACCCAATCCCCAAATCCAAGTCAGCATGGTGAGAATTTGCTTTATTCATGCTGATGAGTTAACAAAAGTAGTAAACTCTTCCAAAAACCAAAGGAAAACAACAATTAAGCCTCGCGTGCTTGTGTATTACTGCATAACATTATGGCTCGTTGTTATAAACTTCCAATGACACATCCCATACACTGTTGAAGACCTTATACTGTCCTCTATTGAACAAAAGAGTTATCAATCAAACCAGAATGAACTGAAAAGAGTTACAACGGCAAACAAAGCAAGTGGGGTTTTGCGCATGGTAGATGTGAAGGCCTATCCTTGCTTTATTTTTGTGCATTTATTTCTCATATTTTTCAAAACAATAAATGACCACTGACCAATGATGCACATATTGATAGTAGAATGATGTAGTATTATTACATAAGAATTTCACTGGTTTATTTTGCTATTCAGTGAGCAGAATTTTTAACCACTCTATTCCTTCCAGCCACTGTTGGCTTTATCATGTAGCTATGATGGAATATGAATTTTTGGTTTTGACAGAGTATTTTTATGAACTCCTAAATATAAGTTATTGTCTCATGTGTCATGCTAGTTGGAGATGATTGGATGAGTGGGTGCTTGTTAAATGGATGAATTATGTGACAGTTACAATTGGCACTTAAAAACTCATTTGGCTTAGTTGTCATGTAACAGCTACTAGTACAGTAGAACACGTAGTTTGTTGTTTCCTCTCATAGTTTGGTTGCAGGAGCACAGAGTGTCTGAGTTGAGCAATCTGAGGATTCTGGTTTCCTGGCCACAAGGGGGCTTGCGCGACGCTACAATAATATAAGCAATAAAGTAAAAGTAATAAATAATATCAAGTAATTGTTAACTAATTAGGTAGAAGAAAGCTTCGATTGAGGTAAATTTCAATAACAACACTGTTCTCTGGAGAATGTACAGCTCTGATTGAGAGAGCAGTGCCCCACTGCGCACTTGCTTTTCCTGAGTGTGATGCCATGTTTTCAACAATTGACTGCAATGGAAATGGACATAATGAATGCATGTTGTGCCTATCCATGAAGGACACTGCCCTTTTGGAAACAGTAAGCAACAACTGGAGATGACTAGACAAATAGATCACTTTCGATTTGGTGTCAATTTTGGTAGTTCTAAATGATCTGCGATCTCCCACCCATGTTTTAGTTATTTGTTTTTTTAAATTGTGCGTTCTGGGAAAACCATTTCAAAGATTTCATATGTAACTATCCATTCCATTGCAACCACATAGTTAAATATGAAATCTCTCAAATGGTTGTACCTGAAAGCATAATAATAAATAAATTAAAACATGACCTGAGACCATCCACCCATGACTAGATTTTTTTTTATTGTGCATTCTGGTACAACCATTTTAGAGATTTCATATACACTACATGGCCAAGCACAGCATCACCTCTGGACACTTGGCACCTCCCCCTCTTCGTGTCTGTACTTCCCGCTCGCGTCTGCTGTCTGTCCTGGCCCCTCGCTGGTGGAATGACCTCCCCGTGGTGGTCAGAACAGCAGAGAATCTGCCTACCTTCAAACGCAGACTAAAGACTCATCTCTTCAGGCTGCACCTCTCCCCATCCCTCCCTAGCCTATAGTTTAGCTCAATGTACCTAGTTAGGCTAATGCGATCATGTTAGTTTTTATTTGGCAGGATTGTTTTTGTCTGATTCTGATTAGGCAAATGTGATTTCAATGCAAGTCTGTACTTGGCAGGATTGTTTGTTTGTTTGCTGAACAGGTTACCCTACAGGGTTGGAGTCCTGATCTATGTGGTCACTTCTGGCACTACGATCTTTACTTCACTCTAGTGTGTTTCTTTTGCACCTCTGCACCTTGAACTAATACACTTGTTGTACGTCGCTCTGGATAAGAGCATCTGCTAAATGCCTGTAATGTAATTGTCTAGAATTTCATTGCATAAAGATTTGTGTTTACTCAAACTAAGAGGCCTAGCCCAAACCATAAAAAACAGCCCCAAATCAAGGGGTGTCAGATACATTTGGTCATAACTAGTGTATAACTATCCATTGAATTCCAACCAAATAGTTCAATTGGGTAAAAATGTCCTCATGGACCAATGAATAGGCATGCCCTTTTCCAGGATCTAAAGGGACAGCTTCCTACAAGACTGCATTTGCAACCTGGCCTAACCTCCAACATACTAATGGCATGTTGTTAATGACTAAAGTTGCTAGATGCTGCTTCATTTTTAAATATTATGGATGGAAATGGATGTGTTATTCAGGTGAGTTCTTTGACACAATGTCTCTTGTTTCTCGGAGCCCGCTGAGTTTTTGCGCTGTGTGTCAGTATGCAGTTTTTTTTTTTTTAAAGTGAATCGAGACATGAGAACCAGTTAATAAAGAGCAGCGTGCTTAATTCCTATTAGGGCCATATTCATTGCGTGTCTTCAGCAATTTTATATTGCTGCAATTTTCAAAAGCCGCATAATTTATGTAAGTTATTAATATTGTGGCAAGAAATTCTCCTGTAATGTCATAACGGTATTCCCTTTGTAAGGGTCCCTAAATGCATTCAGATCAGCTGAACGGGTTTGCCTTCTCAGAATAGCTATTAAAAACAATCGGTCGTTCTGATGTAAGGAGCAGCGCTGGTGTTATTGTATGCGTGAGGAGAGTCACTGGCTCTGACCTACTTTTCCAGACTTCAGTGGGCCTCGTCAGCAACTGTAACGCTCCGTCCATCCTTCCCAAGGTATATCCTGCTCAGTTTTCCCCCACAACATAGGTTATTTAGTCAGTTTTTAAAAAACGTTAATTACCCGCTCCGATTTCTCTCTACGACTCCGACATTTGACTGCTGCTAATTCAGCGATTAATCTCATTAATGTGATTATAGAGGGATTTGCTGCCAGCTGCTGCTGTATGCTTGCAGTCGATTGGATGGCTATTTCAGTCCAGGACGGAGAGCACTCTCTACCACATCATCGCAGGAGAGAAAGAACAGAAACAGCCAGCCAGCCTCTTCTCTCCATCCCTCTGCTCCGCCATCTGAGTCTCTCTCCGCTTCCCTCTTTCTCCTCCCCTCTCTCTGTCTCTCTCTCTGTTTTTGAATCTCTCTGCCTCACCATCTGTGGATCTCTCTTTCTCCTCACCCTCTCAATCTCTTTCTCTGCCTCTCTCTATTTCTCCATCTCCACGACTCACCATCTGTGTCTGTATCATTTCAGTTCAGCTCTATTCAATTCAATAGTGCTTTGTTGGAAGCATAAACCAAGCAATGTTGCTACTGCAGTCAAACACAATTTAAAGTGCTACTAGACATTCAGATGATTTATTAAAATGAAAAGCACACATTCCTCTCTTTTTTGTTTTCTATATTTAACAATATGGAATGCATAAATGTTGTGTGTGTCACGTGTGCGCGTGCGTGTGTGTGTGAGTGTGTGCGTGTGCACATGTGCGCACATGGGTGTGTGTGAGTGTGTGTGTGTGCTTGTGCGTGTAAATGTCATATAACACTGCATGGTGAATGGTAGTTTTGGGATGAGGCTTTGTCTCTGGGTTTCATCCTCATGGCGTAGAACACACATTGGCTTCCCTACATTATCCATTTTGCATTAAGTTATTTGAGGTCTTATTAAGGGTTCAAGAAGTAAAAATGATTTGCACTTGAGCTCAAATTCTTCCCCTTGATGCGGCTTGAGAATTCTGTATGAGAAACCAGTGTAAAATAAAAGAACTGGGCACCTACAGTGGAACATTATACATGTGGCTATAGCAACAGACAGACACCTGCTATAGAGGAGTCCTTTCTGTCATGAGACCAAAGCACTGGCTCATGTTCTTACAACGTGTTTGTGACTGATTATCTTTTTTTTCAATTAATCAAGAAGTGGTCCAAGAGTCGGAGAGGAGTTCTCCTTCCAATGTTTATTTTTGGACCATTTTTTTTCCAAAAAGATGACCTATTTGCCTACTTAATTTCTTGCTTGGTCAGGCTAAGCTAGCAAACTGTCTGACCTGCACAAACCACAAAATCCAGGAATTGTGTCTGCACACCTTGAAAAGGTCATTAAGGAGCGAGGTGTTGCATGCCTCAAGGTACTGGGTAATTTAAGTATTACAAATAGGGAACAGACAAATTTCAGAATGCAAATCCTGGATGTTTGCTTTCATTTTGTTTTTCTATCTCTTTCTCTGTCTCTCTCTGTCTCTCTCTCTCTCTCTCTCTCTCTCTCTATATATATATATATATATATATATATATATATATGTATATATATATATATGTATAGGCTTGATTGTTGCCACCCACTATGTCCTGGTAGAAAATATGGAGGTTACTGAACCATCTCCCCCACTCTCTCTGTTACTCTTCTCTCCGTTGGTGTATTTCAGCACCTGGAGCTGTCCACTATGACCTGTCCTTGCGAGCTCTGTTTGAGGGGATAACCCCCTGCGTATGAGACTGACTCATGCCCTTAGTGCCCATAAACAGCTTCACGAGCTACAGTCACGCAGCAGAAGGAACTGAACATATGCTCTCATCTAGAAATGTATCCCCGCTCATTATGTCTATGGGTTTTTGTTTGGGTTCTTTCCTACAACAACACATTAGCATTTGCACCTAACATTGACTTTATAACCAAATAAGTAAAACATAAGGAAATACTATTTTATTATCCTTATGATATTTCATGTGAAAATGCACTGCCGATATACAGTATAACTGCCAATAGCACATCAAGCTACAGTAAATACGAATTAAATTAGTACAGTATTCCTCGCAAAATGAGCCAGCATCCCCATATCAAGCAAAGAATGTTAATATTTTTGCATATAGGTTAAATAAGGAGTATGGCATACCGAAATGATGAATTAAAAGTTGAAGTAATAAAGATTTGTTATGACTGCGTATGATTATGATTTTGACATGTCTACTATAGAATTACAATTCAAATAGAATGAACAATTGAAACGAATCTGCTTTCATTTAGAAGAGGAATATGTTTCAAATCAATAATTGTATCAATTTACACACGTGACAGTGTATATGTGTTTTTGTGCTCACTCTCCCTCTCTCTCTCTCTCTCTCTCTGCCTCTCTCACATTCTCTCATTTATATTTATTATGGCTTAGCAAGAATGACCATGTTGCACATAAATTTCAGATGTTCCCGATATCCCATTTTAGATATTCATAAGACGAGGTCCAAAAAAAGAAGTCAAGCCCATTTTTTGCCACAGCTGGAGGAGTTGTGAGGCGTGCGGTCTGACGCTCGTTCCGGAGTCGGGCAGAGAGTGCGGCGCGTGCGTGCTGAAAGCAGCTCTGCTTGCCGCACACACCGTTAAACACGGCGCAGTGCACACGCCACTACACATGTACCGCTCCAGAGACAGAGGCCTGGAGAGAGAGAGAGAGAGAGAGAGAGAGAGAGAGAGAGAGAGAGAGAGCCGCCGATGCTGCTAGCCGACTGTCTGCGGCTCTGAATTAATGCTGGGAAGGGAGAGGGAGAGGAGGGAACGTGCCTGCCTTGCCTGCTCCCCCCCCTTCCTCCCCACCTCCTTCCTCCTGCCAGCCCGGGCGTCGAGGTTTCGCAACAGGCTCGGCTCTCTGTTCTCGCGGTGCTCTGCGTCTGCGGAGGCCCGGACCGGCGGCCGGGGGCGCGGAGAGAGGAGGGCGGCTAAAAGCTAAACGCCGCCGTTTTTCTTTCCCCCCCCTGCTCTTCTGCAGTGCTCCGGCCTGACGCCTCGCGCTTCTCGCACGCAAGCCCTGCCTCCCCGTGCCCCCCTGTCTGCCAGTCTCTCTCTCCCCCGAAGCCTCCCTCCTCCCCCCACCTCCCCTCTGCAGCCGCGACATCTCCAGAGAGAGAGAGAGAGAGAGAGAGAGAGAGAGCAGGCGCGTGAGAGAGAGGGAGAGAGTGAGCGAGAGAGAAAGAGAGAGAGAGAGAGAGAGAGACACTGCTAGCAGATTTTCAAACACAGTCAGAGCAGGGGTAGAGAGGGAGCAGAGGTGTCGACATTCCGCCCAGGTTTCGTCACTGATTTTGTACATAGCCGGACGGGAAGGTAAGTGCACGTTTCTGTCTCGTTCGTCTGCATCCGCGCAGCCTTGTGATGCAAGTCTGGGGCAGAATCCGCCAGGGTTTGGGCTGTTTGCGCTCTTCATCACTTCATCTTTGAGTGCAGCCTACTTTAAGCTACCACACTTGCGAGCTCCCGGATATTTCAGACTCAAGTGTTATTCGTTAGGAAGGGGGAGCAATAGATCCAACACATGGGGTTTGGGTGGTGGTGGGGGGGGGGGGCGGATGTTAAAGTGATACGTTTCTCTCGATGTATAAGCATAATTAGACATTTTTCTTGCCTTTAGTTTTGAATGCTGGATTAGGATGGGAAATGTGAATCTGTACGTTCTGCGTTTCGCATTCGGGTTTGCGCTGTCAGTTTGCCGAGTCTTTCCGTCAACGGACGGAGAATCCTCTGTTGCCTTTGTCTTGGGCAGGATAAGCTGCTTTATACGAGGCAGGGACGAGGCACCGCGACTGAATATGAATACTTTCTCCTCTCAAGTGGGCTAACTCTTGTTTGTGTCTGTGGCGCTAGGCTAACACGGCGGCTGTGCGCGAGAGACAAACGAGATGAACATTGTGTTCAGTTGCTGCGAGAAACTCTGCATCGGTATACTGGCAGATGTGCGGCTAGGCTACCTGTGTCTCTGTGTCTGCGCTGCGCTGTGCGTCTATCCGTGACCCAGGGGATTCTCCCCAAAGTCTGAAACTTTTTTTTATTTATTATCCTTCATCCTTGTGATGACTCACCCTTCAAACATTGAAGATGTGAACTATCATAAACATATCCCGATTATGTAAAAAGGAGAACCCTGTAGTTTGCATGTTTTGTGTTTTATTTTTATCATGCGATGCTTCTTTTTCATTTTCACAAAATGAAACTAGACTTTTTATTGTTTGTTACACGGCAATATATGAGAATATATGGGAGTAATCAACATTCAATGAATGCAATATAGCAGATGTGGGTTCATATTAAGCACCAGTTAAAGACTTAACTGAGAGTCATTCCTTCAAATAAACTCCCTGTGCTGCGGCTGTGGACCTGTTAATATGTTTGGGGTGACCATTCTGAAGCATAAACTAGATTATGTTAATAATCACCATGCTATGCCTAACTGAGTGAGCCTTAAATGATAAATGATGGACTCATGCACCTCCCAAAATGTTGGGTTTGTCAGTGCCTTTGTGGAAATCTACTGAAACTGCCGAAGGTTTGAACTCCCAAGCTTTCATTAGGGGTTTTTCCCACCTGACAATAGGTTGCACAATTTTGACAACAGGTTATTTCTTGACTGTAGACTTCCAATAAAGTCTACCACAAATACTTGTGCAAAAACTTCTGATTGATCGCCAGTTTCCATGCATGGAATTCATACTGTATTCCAACATACAGTTGCATTATTTAATTACAGACAATCACACAACCACACCTGTAAAAATAACAGTTTGGAAACGGATAATAACGGATGGTAATTCTCATGCCTAATTGAACAATTTTAATGAAAAAGAAACCTCAATATGCACGTGCACTGTATAAAGCAATAAATGATAGTGTAACAATCAATCATTTCACATAAAATGAGCACGCAAAACATTAATTCAAACAATAAATTACCATTGCTAAAAAAACACTGAAATATTTTAACGCTACATCAAAATCAATCAAATGATTCTGATTTTAATTGAATAATTTAGTGAAATTGCTTCCATTCCCACAACAATTGGTCATCTTTGCTATTTTTTTGTGTGGAAATTAATCACATATTACAATATTACATATTCCAGTTACATAAATGTTTATCTGTGGGCATGGGTGGTATATCATACTAATCACAGTTTCATTAAACTACAATGCAAATAGTTTTTTGTTGAATCACTTCTACTACAGTGTAAAAGAAGATGTTTTTGCTGATGTGAATACTAATGTCTACTGCAGATACACGTACAGTAGACTGAAATTCAACGTTGGTCTGGAAAACCCATTGTTATTTTTAAAATGAGAGGGCAGTGCACTGAATGTCTACCTAATTAAGAACTATATTGTGTATATTAATATAGCAACAGTTCTATGGAAAAACTACACAAGAGTAACCATTTTACCCCATGAAAAAAACTATCCTGTTTGTTGAGAAGAGGTAGAATTTCTCATCTCACCAGAAATGGTCATTATAAATTCAAGGGAAATAGATATCAGCTGTTAAAAATAATTCTTTCTAATCATAGAACTGGACTCAAAAGTGGTTGGTTACTCCGACCAATGCCCTGGAAGGCTCTGTAAAATAATCACTGTAATCAAGTAGAAATAAGCCTGCCCTCTGATCTGTGCTAGCTCTCCTGTAGTACTCTGTGGCCTTCAGAGTAGAATATGGTCACTGACTTGCAGATGAGTGCATCACAGGGGTGCAAAAGCTTCAGCTGCAGTGGTACAACAGTAACCACTGCAGAAGAACAACTGGAGATTCCAAATTAAGAAAATTACCAAAAATATAAATGTCAATCATTATAGCCTGACCATCAGCTCAGCTCAGCTCAGCTTCAGACTCTTTATGTACGCTTGTTTGCTGTGTAGGGAGGGTGTCCTGGTTTTTCAGATTTTTTATTTTTTTTTGGTTGGCTGGACATGCACTGTGAGTCATGTAACTGCTTCCGAACCATAACAAAAGCCCCGCCATGTTTCACACTTATACCTGCATAATGGGATCCCCTCTGTCCCCCTCCACAAGGCACACTCGCGGTCTAGTCGTGACAGACCTGCTATGACCGACGTGCTAAAAATAGCCTATCCACCAGAGGTGTGTGTGGGGTGGGGGAGCTGGGGGGTGGGGGGGTGGAAAGGAGGGGGGGAGGGGCAGCTGCCTGTAGTGAAGCAGTGGTGCGTGGGTATTAAAGGTGTTGATTCTCACTCCTAGATCACATCTATGTAGGGGCCTAGTTTGCATCAGGGGAAAACAATGTGGCAAATTTCACATCAATTCAAAACTTTCTGATGTAACACCTTTCTTTTTTTTTTCATTTTCGAATGTTTTATTTTGATAATGTATTTTACTGCGGATTATATATGTTTCTGAAATTACGATTGTAAGAAGCCCTCTGGACCTGATGTTGTTGCAGTGAGGGACAAAAATTATGATTGGGCTTTTCAAATGGGCGAGGGGGGGGAGGTGGGGCAAAAGCGAACAGGGCAATATAAAGTTGCAACAGTGATGAAGAGGAAGGAGAGGAGAGGATGGGGAAATAGGAACATTGTATCACAAGATTTACAGATGATGATGATGATGATGATGATGATATACTGTCCCATTATCCCATGGCAGTGCAATGAAGGGGATATATTTTCACAATTGAAAACCAACTCTGAATACTGTTTCTATGTTGGCGGTGATAATGAACTCTCACAGACTCACTGGTAAATGTTGTAAATCCCATTGCATAAATCTCAGGGAAACAATGTGTGCTCCAGTAAATATTTGCAGTTGTACTCTAGAAGATTAAACCGCGGTAACCTTGACTGGGTTGGCGGAATATCTTCATCAATATAGCATATGGTCAGAAGGCTTCTTTTCATAAGCCGTTGACAACTTCACAAACTTCTTCCTGTGCGGAAATTCAGTGGGGAATGGCGTATTCCATCCTTTTTAATGAAAACATGATGTGTCTCCATTTCATTTTACTGCAGGTTAATTAAATATCAACCTCCACTTCTGAAGTGGACTGTAATTGGAACCCAGTGCTTGTTAATCACCCAGCAGAATGTTAATCTGTCGTTTGGTTGTGTAAAATAACATCAAAAAAAAGGGGAACACGCGGGATTATGTGAGAAAACTGGTGGCGAGAACGATCAGCCGGTTTTGCGTCCACCCTCTGTTTCAAAGCCATTGTATTACTCAACTGAAAATTACAAGGACACGTTTTAACGGCTGAAATTACCCTTTTTTCTGATATACAAAAGTTACGGAAACAGTGAAGCGAACACGCTAAAGCCGTACGGCAAAAGGACAACGAAGGAGAGAAAGAAATTTTGAAGGGTGCAAAGCAAAACTTGGATATCTTCAAACGTTAATTCTAAGAAATGGAAAAGAAAGAGCTCCAAAGACAGCAATAAGCATTGTTGTCGAGTCTTTCCTCGGTCACGTGTCTTATCACCCAGGGCTCCTTTAAAAAGCGCCCAGACTAACTGCCAGTCACATGGCTGGCCACAAATACGCGGAAAGCGCTGATCCATTTCAGATTCTACTGTGGCCCAGTTAGGATGAGAGACTGCTTCAGTTTAGCCCCAGAATGGAAACTCAAAAGCAAACAACGCTCCCCTGCCAATCTGTCACATGGTACTACTGAGAATACAACCAAATGCTATTGGAAATGAGCTCAGTTGTGCATAAACCAGCTAGTTTCAAGATTGCAAATCACATTGGACATTTTTGTTCCATATAAATGGAGCATTATATGTGAGATCATTTATATGAAACAATGGACCAATTTATGAACATTGTTAGCTCAACAATGGACAATATGTTTTACCCAAAACTGAGAACCATTTTGAGTTTTCATTCTTAGTATGAAACAAGAAGATTCAGCACTTGCTTGTCATCAGTTTGGCAGGGGGTGCCTTCCGAGTGCTTAATTTTTTGGAACTGGAGAAAGTAATGATGATTTGCCAGCTGTGTAGTTGTGTACTGTACACTGCCTGTTAAATTATGTCTGGCATCTTTCAAAAAACTGATTTCTGATAATGCAAAAAATTCTCATTTGACTGCACATTCTGAATGGAATTCATTCAGAATCACGCTTGCCTACCCCACCCCGGCCTTTGTCTGTAGTAAGGTTTGCAGTGTCTGCAGACTCAAGTTCCAGCAGGGCACTTAGCCACCTTATTCAACTAATCTTTGTCTTGATTGACCCAATTTCGGTTTCCTCACAGTTCGGAGAGTGGTAGTGATTTTAAGAGAGCTGCAAATCTTGCAGGATATCAGCCCTCCATGTGCACTGTTAAGTAGTCAAGGGACAGTGCATAGAACACTTGTGTTATAGGTATTACAGACAGTAGGTATTTCTGTTGGTAAAATAGTCTTGTTTGATGTATCAGCTTTGACCACACACTGGTAATCCATACAGCCACATCAAACCAGAGGAAGAAAGAAAGAGGCAGTCTGCCCACAATGGCCCTCTTGTTGATTGCGTGTCTGAGTACAGGGTCTCCTTTTGTACAGAGAAGGTACAATCTTTGCACTGACCAGGCAAGTTGTAGCTAGCTATTGATCTCTTAAACCCATCTTTGTATCCTCCGCATTGAGAGACGTGGTACAGTCTGACAGTTCACAGAGAAACAAATTTACAGTCGATACTTATTTCAAAACGAGTTCAAAGAAATCTCAATGACAGGAGCTCAAAGACAAGCTTCTTTCTCAGACGGTAACCCCAGGACAAGACTCCCTCTGTATAGCACATAACAATGAAACTGCTGCCCAAATGCACTGCAATTGAAGCTGTTGTACAAACGCTGGACCACGGTTGAGGAAAAAAATAAGATTGGGACTTTTGTACTATCGTGTATTGTTCTCCAAGAATGCTTGCATGCAGTTCTTGCTGGCAGAACCACATTTGTCTGCATCTATCCAACTAAAAGAGAAGGACTGTAAAGGCATATACATCAGCGCCATTACTCTTAATAAGGAGAATAAATAATAACTGGGTAGCGCTTTTAACTGAGCTCAGAAGATTGGACTCTTTCTTTCCTGAAGGGGCCAGGCAGAGCCAAGTGCCACATGCCACATTTGCATTACTGCACCTACTTGAGCAGCAAGGTGCGAACAAGGGCGAGTTGAATGTGTTTTTGGCTGGCACTCTATCATGGGTGAGGCTGTTTGTTCCGGTCAGCAGTTCTGAGGGTCAGGGTGAGCCCCAAAGGGATATAATGCAAGGACAAGTCTGATCTCAACCACGTGACCAGCAGACAGCCAGATTTGCCTGATTTCTGATGAAAAATAAGGGAATAGGTAATCAAAAACTTTACTTCCCAAAGGATGTTACTAAGGGATCCTGTGCTCCTATAATAAGTTAATAAAAATGATAGCTGTGCTAAGTAAGATAATAATCTCACTGAGGTAAAAAATAAATAAAAATTAAATCATAAATAAATAAATAAATAAATAGACTGTGGCTGACCAACAAATACAATAGGACAGCTTTAACCCCAGTTAGAAAACCACAGAAAAAGAATCCGACAGAGTAGTTTTTAGGGCAACTTGCCTCTCTGGTCTTGTATTTTGAGTTTCCATGTGATAACCTAAACCTGCCTGACTTTGTCACTAGTCTCATGGTTTATGTCCATGCACAGTCTCCCTGGTCCAACCAGGTGCATCCACTGCCCTAGATACAGTCCTCTCTCGCACTCCCACTGAGCTTTCTCTCCTCTCCATCTGTGCCCCTCTTCTTCTTCTTCTTCTTCTTCCGCTCATAATTCTTCTCCTGCATCTTTCTTTCTCCTCCTCGCCCATTCCCCAAGGACTGCATCGTTGATAAGTCTTGCCCATTCTCTCTGCCTAATTCTGTTGTCCCAAACGACTGGCTGCAGCCTTTGAAAGTCGCCAATAATAACCACAAATCAATAAACTGAAGATTTTCAACATCGTTTCTTGTATGAGCACATTTTAACTAGACACAACATTTCAGTGGCCTCCGTGCCTTCTGTAGTGTTTGGTGCATGTCCTTGTTTCCACAATGCTTCCTAAATGATTAATCATTGGGGGTTGTAGGCCGTTTCTCCAGTAAGATGCTGACATATAATGGTCTTGACCTCATTTCTATCCAGCTGTGTTGTCTATTGTACTGTGGTCCAGACTAGCAAAGAACAGAAAAAAACATGTAATTATCATAGAGACAAAAGTATCACTGAACTTACATACAAATGCAATCACATTCGTCATATACTACATGCAAAAATCTTGATGGGGGCTACTGTGGGCTCATCCTGTTAAAGACATACAACGCAGGATTTCTTTGCCTTGATGTGGTCCTGTGTTTACAATCAAAGGAGTTTCCTCCTCCGTCTTCAACCCCACTCTCTCACCCTGAGTACCCCACATAATGTAGCTAGCTGGGTAGCTAGAGGTAATGTTCGTACCATGAAATGAGCAAATGTGAGCAACAGTAAGAAGGCAGATTAAATATTATCTTAATTAATTCCATTATGTTGAACATCTAGCTGAATGAATTGCATTATGTTGAACGTAATAGTGGTTTTTATTATAGTGACTTTTATTTTGAATATTTTGACTCTTGCGAAAGTCCTTATTGTTGCTAGCTTCACACTGCTGGTAACGTTACTTACAGGTCTAACAGAAAATCGGCCAACTCCATGTCACTTTTCATTCACTTGGCGAACTTCAGCTGATGCCAACGTGGAAAAGCAATCCCAAGGTTAACTCTAGTTCTTGGATAAGCTTCACTGTATGTTTGTTGCTTCTGCTGAAATATGATCACAAAGTGTATGCCACACCCGACTCCCCACAAAAAAAGAGCACCATGCCCAGTAACGTCCAAAACGCATTTTAGAACAGCAAATATGGGTAAAGATGCACAAATTCAAGAAAAGTGCAGAAATAAAGACCAAGCCAGTGAATCATAGATATGCCTCAGCATGGCTGTTTTTACAATATTTTAAGGGTAAATACAATATTTTGCATAGTATGCCTTTAAGGCACGGTTCCAGTGTCTGGATCGGCCACCTCAGTATCAAATCTGAACTTTTCCGGTGCCAACTATGGCCAGTAGCCATGCAGGGTGATGTGTAGTTGGCACTAGCGGCACCCCAGGAGGAAGGGCCTCAGACCACCAGGATTACAGCGTCTCATCATTCGCTGCTGACCCCTGCTGGCTGATTGCATGCCTGCAGTCTGCCTGAAGACCTGCACATGAAGTGCATCGCTCAAAATGATGTCTGTGCGAGCCTGATTTGCTGTCTGTGGTGTGATAAGAAGTGGCGGCTGACATTATGCTTTGGGGGGGGCACATGCTTGTCTTCACTTTCCTGAGTCGAATGGGGAGTTTCAGCGCTGATAAGTAATGAATGCTGATAAATATAATTGGACATTCTCAATTTGAGGGGAAAGACAGAGAGGTGCCGGATATTTACACATTATTTACGAGCAGGAGCAAACATATTTGTGGTGTATTTATATACAGATTATTTCCATATTATTTTCATATCTTATACACCATATATTTGTCTTCCAGAGCATTTCATTATTATGTGTTATGCAAATAAATTACCCACTTTGAACTGGAGCAGATTCTCTGTTCTTTTGTCTTGGTGAATTATAGTTATTTCTCCTTCAGAACTACACATATCATGTAATTTAATCATTTATTGCACACTGAGAGTGGCAAAATCAGGCCATACCTTTTGTGTTCAGTTTATCTATAAAAAAAAATAAAATGTTATTATATTTGGCTCTCTGCTACATTCCAGTCGTTTTACGCCAAATCCTATTCTTATGCAAAATTATAATTATTTCATGAGGAGCATGCAGCTTCCATTATTAAAAAAAACCAAAAAAAACACATTTTTTGGATATAGTATGAATTTCTGAAGTGGAGCAACTACATCCTTCACCACTAGTGATATCATGCTGTTTACCATTTATAAAGGTTCTTGATGGCATCAGAAAATAGCTCAGCACCATTTCATATCATGCCCTTGAATACATTTGTAAACGAAAATAAGGAAAATTTTGCCCCCCTCCCTTTAAGTAACGTGATCCCGTAAGTGCTTTGAATTGGGCACAATGGACAAAAGGAAACATCTCTGGAACCAGTGACTGCACTTAGGCACTTAGGCATCATATTACTGGGCTTGGTATCACATTAAGAAAACCCATTCACAGAATTCAAAAGAAACAATGTTGGAGGCCCTATTACATTTGTATTCGGGTCTTTATGCCTTCTTCTGCAGGTAATGGCTTGTCAGTCCTACCATCCCCTGTAGAATTGCTGGTCCCTTGTAGGTCCATGTTGTCTCTGCAAAAACTGGGCAGGAACCAGTAACAGACCAGGCAGTACGAGGTTCCACAGATGGCATGGCCAGAGGTTTTAAAGATACGGAGACAGATTATGAACTCACCTACAATGCTGCTCACATAGTGCACACTGAATTCTGGTATCAAGGGAGAGTACAGCTCCAGACTGCAAACAGCAAATTGGTGGTACGGTGTCAAAACTGGCAGCTTTGACAATGTTTTTCAGCCAACAAAGAGTACAGTTCTTTATGCAGTACGCATTTTCTAGGTGTTTTCGAGGGAAAATATCCCAAAAACAGCCAGGGAGACCACGAGTACTGTTTTTTTTTTTTATGTTCAAGATGTGTATCAAAACACACATACTGTACGTGGGCCAAAGAGTAAACTTTTGCAGATAGGTCAAGATCTGTGATTTATAAATGTAACCATATCGATTCACATAGCCTCTTCCTTTTTATTGATTTTACAGAAAAGCCTACAAAAGTTCACCAGGCCTATACTAAGTTTTCAGGTTATTCCTATGTTAACCCATTATTAGATGAGATATTCTCTACATGGCCTGTCTTGTATATGCCAACTGTACTGGCATGCTGTTGTCATAATATTTTCAACGCATCACTCCATATACAGTATTTTCCAGACGTGTTCTATAATCATATGGGTCGATGTGCATAAAGTTTGAAAGATGTAAAAAGATGCCATCAATTAATGAGTAACCTCAATTAGTGCGAAGCAGACAATGCATTTTATTTGATTTGGGCTTGCCACGTTTTTAAAAAAAATTTTTTTTACATTTGATACTAGAATCTTGATAAGTATTTGAATACGTTAGAACCATGGGGGGACACAAATAGCCCCACAAAAGTGCATATGCAGCTGTTGCAAGGGCAGATACATTTTTTGGAATGGAGTAGAGCGCATGCATTACACAAAAATAAAGAGCAAAACAAGTTCACTTTATGCATTTAAAGGGAATGAGGTAAGCATCCTAACTGGCCACTGCAGCCAAGCCTTCACCATGCCTTTAACTCGTTAAAAATAAAGCAGCGCCTTGATGAGTCAAGCATCCTCCTGCGTCACACGTGTCATTACAAATGTACTCAATTCCAGCTACTGATTGCCAATGTTTGAAATACCTCAACAATATTTTGTCTATAACGTTCCAAACCATTGCTTTTATCTTATTTTTAATTCTCCTGCCAAACAAATTCAATTTGTATTTGTGCTTAAGATATACCGATTTACAGATTTAGCAGTTATTCCGTGGATAGTTAATAAATGAGACCCCAGCACCCAGTTCACACTTAACTTAGCGGTGGTGTACAGTTACGATTTTGGGATCGGTCATGCAGCTACACTTCTCAGTTAATTTAATTCGAGCCACAAACCATTTGAAGGCTGCTGAAAACATCATTTGCCAGTGCTGCAGTACTTCCCTTTATGAGTGCTGTAATCAAATCCATATGGATTGACCAAGGGATTGTTTCATATGGAGTGAGATGGAAGCTCCCCATGAAAGCCAATGGGGACCCCAGATCAGTCCAGAGTCTCCTTTTCTTGCACAGCCATGCATCCCATACCATCCCCATCTGTGCCAACAGGAAAAAAGCAAGAAAGCTTCGACCAAAAAAGCAAAGTTCATGCGAAATTTGGTCTTCATGTAAAATTTTACTGGGGGGTGCTTTAATGTGCTTCAATTAACAGCGCACACGGAAATACTACTGAACTCGAGCTCATCCTTCAAGCTGCTACAGTCCTTAACATGAGACATTGACTGCAAAATGTCAAAGATGCTTTCCCACAATGCATTTTGTTTTCCCTCGTTGAGCACTCCTGATATATTCCTATATGTATGTATGTACTCCTATACATATTTATATTGTAGGCATTTAGCAGACGCTCCTATACAGAGGAAGTGACAGAACTTACATTCCTTTTGTATACCTCCCATGTGTACAGCTGGAACCAATTTAGGTTCAGTACCTTGCTCAAGGGTATAACTGCAGCATCCCACCTGAGAATCCAGCTTTGGAGTTGACAAACCAGTTCAGTAGCCATTATGCTACACTATGCTACACTTTAGCACCCTTTAAGTTTGGCAATGCCATTTCCAGTGGAGCTAGTGAGGCTAGCAGTCTGGCCCAGCACAACCCTGCCTGCAGAAGAAACGCAGTCACTGAGGGCTATGTGCAGTGTCTTCCTAGTGCTGCATGCGGTGCTTCATCAAAATCCCTGAACCTTGGCGCCCCTGACTCACTGCGCTGCTGTGATGGAAAGAAGCTGCGGCGGCTTCTGATTAAAGCTGCTAGCGAACAGACCCTCCACAGCCACGCGCTTCTTCTTCGTTGGTTTTGAAATAACTGCAATGATAACGACGATCGCCCTTGTCCGGGGTATCAGTGGTTTGGAGCTAGTCGCAGCATCACCTTTCTGTCAGACCCATTCCACATTAATCATGATCTCGGGTTTAATAATCACACTTACTCCTACCTCCAATGCAAATCCATAAGCACTGCATTTCGTCTACTAAAACGTGACGGTGGGCTTTTTTGCATGGGCAACACGTTTTGTAATATTATTTTCAAATATAAATTCGCAGGCTCTTATTTTCATATGTTGCTCTGTTAATCTCAAATTGAATTCCCTTGAATGCATGCGATAACACTAACAAAGACACGGCAGCAGTTCTGCCCCACATTTCCCGCTGAGCATTTAATGATCACCTCAAGTTACCAGCTGTCCACACACCTCCGAAATCAGATGTTTTATTCATAATACATTTCTCCACTTTCTCATCAAATTTTATGTGTTGCATTACACAGTATACAGTATGCACTCTCAAGTATTCTTGAATGCCAATAGTTTTCATTGCTATGTCTTTCTCCCATAGAATGTCAGGACAATGTTTGGCTGTTGTCCTGACATGATGGATAATTTTGCCTGACTTTTTAAATAATTGAATCTGCATATTGCTACATACAGTGCTTGTATTCAGGTTATTATGAAAAAAAAAGAATCAGTCTTTCTGGAACCTAACCAACTCTTCAAGATCTCATACATATTCGCTCTTTAAATTAATCACAATGTGTCCTTTATTGCGAATGTAAACGTGAATGTTATTCATGTTAATATATAAATGTCAATTATCGTGAGTTCGGTGTTCGCCAAAATATCTGCATTTGTTTAGGCAAATATAAGGAGGAATGTTGATTGAATCCCAGGGGGGCTTAAACCCATCTTTTCAGTCCTGAAATTTGTTTTGTATTGATGTCACTTAGTTATCACTCAGCTGATTGCACTTAAGTACGGCGAGCCGGCATCAACTGTCCTCGCAGGTGTACGTTTTAAGTATGCAGATGAGCTTCCCCCTGAAAAAATTACTTTGCATTGCTGATTAGCCGTCGTGCTGGTTGCAGATGATAATATTCGGAGAGGACGATTTTACAGGAGGAGCTGTGAATTTCCCAGCGAAGTGTGAAGAGTGATTGAAATGGCCGTGGCTGAAAGCCAAAGTGCTCTGTCGTCCGCGGATCCCTGCTTTCTGCCGTAATGACAGCCTCCCCCCTTTCAGCCGGCGAGACCTTCGGACGGAGGGGCTTCACCTTCTCGCGGCGTGAAAGGTGCGGCGGGGGCCGCGGCCGCGTCCATTTCACGGGGCGCTGATAGGAGAAGAGGTCAAAATGGGGGTTTCACACCTCTTTTAGATGACCGAAAGAAGAAGGCATCAAAACTTCCATCCAGATCCATCGCCGAGAAGCTTGGCACCAGCTCAAACGATGGGCGACTTTGTTGTTTTTTTTTTTTCTTTTCCTTTTAATTTTTCTTTTTTTTTCACGCTCGGTAATTGGGCTGCTTAATGGCTCTCCAGAAACCCTTGACATGCGTGAAATTATTAACTCCTTCCTCGCCGCGGCACGGATGACTGAGGCTGTGGAAGGCAGACGGCGGAAAGGGTTAAACGTGCAATGTGGCACACTTTGAAAACAAAGCCACTCCCTCTGCCTTTAAACAAAGAAAACTGGAGAAAAAAAAACAAACAAAGCAAATTTATTGGTGAAAGACAACCAAAAATAATTGTGCGTGGAAAAACCGCAATTACGATACATATATATTTGTTTAAGAATGTAAGACGGTGTCTGTGAAGGTACTGAAACAAAAGACAAATAAGGAAATTCAGAAGCACAGTAGTGATAAAAACAATATATTCTCCCATCATGGGTAATGCACAACCTGGGTCCAGGTATACTTTGAGCACTGAACGACTGCTATAAAAAAAATATGATTATAACATAAATGTGATTAATCATTATAACATTAACTACTGACTATCTCACACATGAACAAAATCCAGACTGTCCATCTGCATTGTTCCCTCCACCTACAGGAGGCTCAGAGAGAGAAACCGATCTTGATTTATGAGAATTACACATAATTATGCATAATTTTGAACCCCACGCTACCCGTTGCCTTCTGTTCAGTTTCAACACTAAATCAGGCAAGGCCACCCTTTGTTTGAACCAGTTCTAAAAATGTCCTTGACACATGGAGCACAGTGCTAAGGGTTGATTGTTCAGTTATTGTAAAATGGGTCGTGTCATGAATGAAACTATTCAACAAAAAAAAAAAAAAAAAACATAAAGAAAGCATTCCATCGATTCCACGGTGAAAGAGGGAGCCTGATTTTGCTGATCGCCATGATAAACTAGGCAGAAAGGAACAGAAGGGCAGGACCAGAAAGGTCTTTTATCAAAATTGTGCGAAATTTGAATGGATCGGTGGCAGCTGGAAATAGCTGGTGTTGAGAGAGCTAGTCGCTATGCTAGCAGAATGGGATAATTGACTCCCGCTGCGTGGTGCAGGAGAGGAGAATGAGTCTCTCTGGGGGGTAGTTGTGTCAGGGGGTGAAACCACAGGCAGACGACTCACAGAGAGAAAGAGAGGGGAGGGAACAGCAGGAGATGCAGATTATCAGATTATGAAGTAAGTCATGAAATGCCAAGAATAGTGACCCTTGGGCAGACACAGGACTGTATGGGAAAATCATTGGGGGACACAGAAATCAGCTGGGACGACAACATAAATGAGTTCCAGCAGCTTCACGGTGCAAAGACAATTTAAAAGCAATATTCCTTTGTGCCATTTATTCGACTGTATGTGACACATTGCAAGACAATTGCTATCTGTCAGGATTGCTTATCGTTATTGTTATGGTTATGGTCATGGTTATGGTTTCCAACCACAGAAAAAATATATAATTTGTCCAACAGCTTTGCGGGTTACAGGTGTTATACAATAACCACCCTGACATTCTTTGTAACAAAACAGTTTTTTGTTGAATAATATCGTTTTTTATTGCGTATTTAGAATTAATATTCCACAGTTTCTAATTTCAGGATTTGAGGGTGTGCCTCACCTATGCATGAGCTAACCTGGTAACCTAAGTGCCCTCCATAGCCACTATAGCCATGGCTTAGCCATTTAGGCTTGCTATGGTTCTGTAACTGTAAACAAATAAGTAATACATCAATTAATCAGACCAGCCATTACATTGTCCAGTCCGGACCACAAAACAGACCTGTACAAATAATTTGAAAACTGGACATTCCAGTCAAACACTCAAATGTCTGACAATCCTACTGTCAACCAGTAAGCCAGATCCAGAGCATTTTGAAAAGAAACGTTTACCTTGTAATAACATTGCTATTGTTAAAAACCAAATTATAGATCTCGTACAGATGCGTGTACACTGGAGTTGAAGCCCTTAGCAGAATGCGGGTTCTGGCATTTTAAGGAAGACATGATCTCATTACATCATCTGACTTGAGCTCAAAGTCAGAATGGGCATAAATAAACACATGTAAATAAATATAGACATTTGTATCAATGCATTAACAAACCATTTCCAAAAAGGAAGAGAAATGGTTTTCTGAAATAGGTTCACCTGATCTTTTTGTTGACCCTATTGACATCATTGTGTTTCGCAATGCCATTACATAAATCTGTGAGATGGACTTAAAAGACAATTCCAAACGGATCTATAATGTGAAGACTGGAGAACTCATTATTACTGAAATGTGTCATACACTCATCATGGACAATGGCATCAACAACAACAACAACAACAATAATAATAATAATAATAATAATAATAATAATAATAATATTAACAACACCAATAATAATAATAATAATATTTACTGTTTTTTTTTTCTTTTCTTTTCTTGATTGGGCAGCAGATATGCTGTGCTGTTTTTGTACTGGTTGCCAGGTCTCCAGGGACAGTGGGCAGTATGCTGGTCATACATGCGAGGTCATGTGAGACGCCCACATGGCAACAATTACAGAAGCTCTGAAGCAACAGTGCAGATTTCACAGACAAACACGCACACGCACACGCACACAGACACACACACACACTTTCCTTTCTCCCCATCTTCTCTCTCCCGCTCTCTCTCTCTCTCTCTCTCATGCGCACACACTGAGACAGACAGAGTACTGTAAGCGTGTCAAATATAATTTTAGTCTTTCAATTTTAAGAGTGTAAGACGAAAATGGATGTGATCATCCCTTTATTTGCCTGGCTTGCAGCGGTGGACAGTGATGCATTGTGCGGGACTGAGAGCATGCAGAGCGAGTGTCTTTCCCCTGCGCTTTGGGTGGCGTAGATCCTATTTGAATAAACATGAAGGACTTTTCAATGATGGATGATGATTGCTGTAAAGTAGGAGGGAATAATGTGACTGAATGGCAAGGGTAATGCCACAACCTGCAGAGCAAAAAAAAAGCTAAAAGCTAAAAAAAAAAGCTAAAAACGACATTCTCTGCCCAAAGACGTAAACGCTGCTGATTTCGGGGGGCGCGAAACACAGAGAACAAGCCGCTTTATTTGAGGGTTTAAACGAGCAGTCACAAAAAGCTTTATTCTCCGGAAGCTCTTTGGTTGAACGACGCTGACGTGGGTCTCGTCCACCCGCTGGTGTTTATTCACAGCACTTCCGGGCGCGCGTGGCAATTCCGATTTCTTTTTTGCGTCCGCTCACGTGCTCTCCATCCGAATCCACGTTTTCTCCGGATGATGCTATCCAGGACAGGGCTCGCAAGGCTCACGTATTACAGATTACCCAGTTATACGGCTGGATATTGACTGATGTGCACATTAATGCCGGGCATCCAACCTGTGGGCCCATGCTAGACACCGCCACCCACCCCCTCCCCTTTGCCTGCCCACCAGATCCCCAGTTCTCTAATCTCATTATGGCTCTCCAGCTTGACCACCTCTTAACATACAGCCAAGTCCCATGCCCTTTGAAAGCTTACAATCTAAGCTTTAAAACAGTATGCATTATTTGAGATAATCTTCAACATTCTAAAATCTATTACAACAAAAACCTGAAACTCCAACCCCCCCTTTTTTTTGGAGGTGGGCATTCACAGTAGTTGATCTTTACATTATAAAGAAATATTCAGTATGCCAAAAAAAACAGCACAACAAAAACAATTCCAGGAAATTGCTGAATTAAATTCAATATTTGAATTTGTTGAACATTATCATTTAGGGGTTCCTTGCCTTGGTCATATGAGACATGAGTTTTGATAATGACTTCATTTATCAACTGAAACAATTGATTACACAGACAACACAAAGTAAAGAGAAAAACAAGCCATTGGGGACACCCCTCCTATAGTCAGCGATACTTTTCATTCAGCAAAAATTCTGTAGCCCAAACACTGCTGAATTGGCAGTCTGCTGAATGCATTTGGATTGAATACTTTTGTCAGTTTTCTTGCTTTTTTCATTGGAAAACCTATCTCAGCCTTCAGTGAAAATAATCATAAAGTGCTCTACACACAAAATGGGTCTCTATTATGTGATAGCAGTGTTCTGTTCATGTTTTTGAGGAAATTCTGACTTTATGACTGAATTAATTTTTAAGATTGCAGCAAAGCCCTTGACCTCCTGTATAATCACTGCATGTCTTGTCAACACCTGTTTGACCATGTGTGAAAGAATCTTTCACCTAATTATTGTTTAGCTACAGTTATTGATTATATCATTCAAAATTCACAGATAAGTTTTAAAATGTATTTATTCATTTGCACATATTTATTTATTTTCCGAATAATGCATTTATACTTTTACTAAGACTATCTTCTCAGAGCTAAAATGTATCATAGTCTTTAAGTTACAGTAATATGCTATATACAACAAAATGTTCCATGTCGAATGGACCAATATGTATACTGATATGAGTACATTTGGGGCTCCGTTATGGTTGAAATAGCGCTGAATATTTTACCGTGTGTCCTGGCCCACTGGCACGAACAAGCATAGTCCAAGTGCTAACTTGCGTAGCTGCTCAAGGTACTGCATTTATTCATGAGGCTAAATTATTGGCAGCCATAATGCGAATGATTTATTGAAACGGGGCCAAGCGCCAAACGTGGCTGCTCTGCCAAAGGCCTTTCCCAAGCCAAGCCCCTCCCTCCTCATGGATGATTCCTGCGGTCGTCCGCCCATAAAGACTATAATGGCTCAGTTGCCCTTGCCGATATGTCTCCTACCTCCATTTAAGAACGTAGTGGGATCTAACATGTTTCTCAAGTACAATCTCTACAAGCTTTCCTTTCTTAGCCTTTACCGCAGATAGCTTCACCGCATGAAGGCAGTGGGCCAGTTTTAATTGGAATCCCGGATGGAAGAGAACATGGTTGGTGTGTGGGGGGGGGGGGGGGGGGGGGTGGGTACGTGTCATAAAATTCAGCCAAAGCTGTAGTTCCCATCGCACTGCACTCTGGACCTCCGAAGTTACTGCTGAGAACCTAAAAGTAGCCCT
Source organism: Anguilla anguilla (assembly GCF_013347855.1). Taxonomy (NCBI): domain Eukaryota; kingdom Metazoa; phylum Chordata; class Actinopteri; order Anguilliformes; family Anguillidae; genus Anguilla; species Anguilla anguilla. Next base: position 46,123,482 of record NC_049206.1, on the reverse strand, counting down.
TCAAATCCTTCTCCCTATGCTGGTGTGAAGGGAAGCCATGCCATGTTTATTTAAGCCAGGAGTCTGCGAGTACAATATCTAGGAAGCTAAATCAAACCGTATTTCGACATGGAACGAAGAACCTTATCGTGCTTTTAAGTCAAAGACCTCCATCTGTATTCAACCGGCATTTGTCCTTAGCATTTTTTTTTTGTTTGTTTGTTTGTTTTTTCAGTACTGTTAAAACACAAATCCAGCAATTGATTCAAACTGTGCTTGTGAAGATAAAAAAATGTGGAACTTTTACGCTAATAACAGTAAGGACAAATGAATCAAAGCCCATGTCTTCCTGATAACACATCTCGCCGTGTCAAGGCGAACTGCTTTGCTTTGTTTCACGAAGGTGGCGCACGTCCGTCTGTCACGTCACCCACCGCCACTCTTTATTCCCTGACAACCTCGAGGTGCCCCGGCTCTGCGATGCCACGGGGCCCCCGTGCGAAACGGACGCGGGCTTGAACCTAAAAAGGGGCTCTATCTGCGTGCGCCAACGGGCGCGGGCCTCCCGCCCACCGTCTTGCTCCGTCGCTCTCTTTATGTTTGCTTGTTGCGCCCTGCCCTCCTAATTTTCTGCAGCTCGAGGATACAAAGCTGGTCCGGGGCGAGGGGTGGGGGTTGTGGGGGGGGGGGGGGGGTTAGGCGGGGGCGGGTGGGGGTGGTGAACGGTGTAATACATAATAGGGCTTTCAGAGATCCGGGCCTGCATCAGGCAGGCAATTAAGGTCTTGACGTTTCGTGCTGACGGTCGGGCGAGAGATGAATGGCTCTCGCCCCCTCTGTACCGCGAGTTGATTGGCACCCAAACCTGAGCGTTCCTGTCTGGTTCGTTCCTGTCGTGTTTGACACCCACTGTAATGGGGGGGAGGGAAGACGAAGAGCTGGGCCGAACTCTTGCAAGGTCACACCCTCTGATACCCATGAGGGCGGAGGAGGAGGAGGACTGCCTGCGAGGTACAAAGATGGACAGCAGATAGAGGTGAACAAGTTCCCACATTCAGAACATAAAGTGACCCAAGGAACAACACACATTCCGTGTCCTTCATAGGGGGAAAAAATGTTTCGAACCTGAAATTGAATTCAAAGGAAATCCAAAAGGGCAGCCTACTCCTGCCATTAAAATAACTTTATCTGGATCTTTATCATGTTGTTCATACATTCCTATTCTGTCGTTTCAGAGGGAATGGTCCTGCTGGTCCAAATTTAGTGAGCAGAAGTTAAATCAATCATGGCAATGATATTTCACAGACCCTGATGAATTTGGCTTGTGCTTAAACTCGGCTTTGGCTCAACACCTGCCATATTCAGTCTCAATATGGCAGGCAGGTTTATTCAATTGCACCGTTCTGTGATACAGACTGTTGTAAGCCTGTGAGACACGCTCAATGCCTTTTTAATTTAATGTTCAGATTGCCATTTAGATTGTCCGGTTTAGATTATCCCATTGTCTCCTAAATCCACAAGCACACATCCCTTAAAGGTCTTTAAGCGAATGAGAACGGTGCAAAGCTCCCAAATATTGATCTTTTTCTGTCCCCCTTGCACCGCGTGGTGATGGGGTCTGCTGCCTCAATGCCCCGGCAAGGAGGAGAGAGCAGGTCGAGCACGGCTGATCGCCTGTCTGTCCTCCCCTCTGGGCCGGGAGGCCGGGGACGTCCCCATCGCATCCCGTCGCCATGGCAACCCGCGAGATTACATAAATGAATAATGACATCACCGTGTTTGCATCACGACGGGTCAGCGATCAGCTGGGGTCCGCGGCGCCTATTCTGTGATGTGAGGGGGGACTTGGGGACACGGGGGGGGGGGGGGGGGGGCGGGGTGAGGTGAGGGGGAGGGGGAGGGGGTGGGGGAGGGGTGTGCCTGCAAGTGTATGAGAATAAGAAGAGGATAAATCCATCTTGCTGCTGTTCTTTTTCTCTTAAGAGGCTCGGGTTTCCACTTGGCTGTCACGATGGAAGCACAATGCGATGCGCACTCTAGCGCCGCGGCAACGCAATTATATTCCCACAATGTTACAGAAACGCGCTGGAAACGTTCTGCGCATACGTGTGACTGACAGCGCACGCCATTGAGAGACTACCGCCAGACAATAAACGTTGGCTCTGAGAAAGGTTTCGCTTCCTTGGGGATTGCATTTTTCGCCTCGGTCCAGTAAAATATATTGAAATGGCCTGAGGTTCCTTTTGTATGCACGCCAGCTTATTCTGAGCAATATTGCGTCGGGGCTGGACTGGTGAAGTACACCAGGAGTTTGAAATGCTTCTCGCATTTAAAAGAGCCTCTTTCTTCTCTCTCTCTCTCTGGGGTTTTCGGACTGCAGCTCTGAATAGAATAGCAGAGACTCTAACGGTGACTCAGAGACGAAGCTGTGATGATCAGGCGGCGTCTGTGGGAGACAAAGAGCGAGCGCTCGTGTCTCAATAGGAGCTTTACCTTGGATCCAGCGAGGAGCTACGGCAGTACGCGCCGTGCGGTGGGAGAACAGCGAGGGCTCTCGTTCTGACGTCGGCCTTCGGTGCTGACAGACACGCGCTCGCCCTCGGCCCACTCAGCTACCAAATTTAGTGCAGGACGCGAGAGACGAATGTGAGGATCGAGGCAGACCGAGCGGGACAGACAGGCGACCGCAGATGAAGGAGCGCTGGTCCCTTCTCCTCGGCGAGGAGCGCAGATCCAGATTGCCGTGCTTTAAAAATAATGTTCAGCTCCTATGATAGCCAAAAAAAAAACATCAATGGGAAATTGTTCCACGGGCTGTACGTTTCTGCCTCAACCCAGCACAAGCAGGCACAGTGGAAGGAATAATGAACTAGACGGAATCCCGGAACGAGTTCAAAAATAATCGCTGCGTGAATGGCCAAGCTTTGGAGAGACAAAATTTGCGTACTTATACACCCGGCCCCGACACCAATCGCCTCCAAATCCCAGCGGCATCAGGAATTTACAATTTCATGATGTCAGGCTGCTGTCTCTTAGGAGGTTTAAGGTAGCTCTTTCCCTCCCGCGACTTGAAGCGTGGCTCCGATTACAACTTAAGCAACCTGGCGATCCCCCATGGGGCCCTCATTCTTCCGACACACTCCACCGCCGCCCCATTAACACTTTGACTGTTGTCTCCGTACCCTGCTTTTAATTAGCATCGTCGAAGACAAAGCTCAACAGAGGCAGAGATGGAGAGGGGGAGAGAGAGAGAGAGAGAGAGACAGACAGAGAGAGATAGAGATGGTTCAATAACCTCTGTTCAATGTTTTCTGTCAAGGCAAACCAATAAATAAATACATACATCAAATAAGAGTTTGACAGATAAGTAGATAAACTGACACATAAATACATATAGTTTTTATTCATCCGAATGCATTTAAATGTAATTATTAATTTATTGCAATGCATATTCATGTTTTGAATGAGTTTTCCATTAATTAAAAATGAATAACTAAATGTTCTGCTCCCCTGAAGCAATAAGGTATGACAGTCTGTGGTATATCACGAATGTTGGCACTCTTATTGGTGCAGAGCTTGGTATGACATGTAGCCAAGTAATCCACTCTATACTCATTTTAACGGGGGAGTAAAAGACCACACCCACACTTCCATCTCGCTCGCTCAGAACCAACGCGTGTGCTTTCTTTCTACATGTTCAACAATAGTAGTGAACGGTAGTAATCTTGTGCCAGCATATTTCGGATTAGCATTCACTCAATTAACCCGCATGTTCTCCAACCCATACTTACATTTATTTGAAATTTGTCAAGTAGACATTGAGCTGATTATTCTTTTTTTTAAATCTGACTAATTTTTACAGCCTTAATATCCTTGCTTTTTCCCTATAGTTTGATAAGAATTTTATGAAAGTCTAGCTGCAGTCAGAGAGGATAGAGCGGAAAGAGTATGGTGCAGCACATGTGATGTTAACTTTCCCAAAAATTTTGCTGAATCATTTCATTTCCCTTTAGACTAGACAGGGGATTTAAGCTTTTGCTCAGCTTTTCAGAACGACTTAATAAGAAGGTTAGTGAACTTGATGTGCCATTTTTGAAGGGAATAAGTTGAAAGATCAATCAATTCTGTTCTCTTTAATGGCGTGCCATAGAGTAGACAGGGAAACGTATCCCGTGTAATCAAAAGTGCTTTCAGTGCCATAATGTATACATAGTTGGTCTAGCTCATGCAGGCACGGCTTGCATTATTCTCATTTCAATTATGTATTTATTGTAATTTTATAGAACATGAATTTGGAAGAGAGGCTGTGACTCATTCATTCTGGAGTAACAGCTGCCATTGTGAACCGAGGAGGAGGACGACGAAGGGGTCCGGACCAGAGAAATCGCACCCCACCCCCCCCCCCAAGACGATCTCAGGTACAGCCTGCCAAAATCCGACCCTCTCTCCCCTCAGAGAGCAGGCCCCGCGTCCTGACGGCTGATCCAGAACCAGCGCGTTCCGCCCCCCTGCTTAGCCTAATTGCGGAGCGAAACGTCCGAAACTGATCCAGAGTCGCTCGGGGATGCTTTCAGTCTTAATGCTGTTCCTCCCCGTGCCCCTCCCTCCCTCGCCTCCTCGCACCGACGCCGTATAAATTATCTGGATACGGACAGGGAGGCTCCCAGCCGCATTTAATGTCACTAAATGACTCATAGCGAGGAGCTTATAATGAGATCATGCATATGCATTTCTTAAAGCACCCCACTGTTCCTACATATAGGCATACCAATGCCTTTTTCAGTACAATGGGAACCATATGCTATGTGATTTTCTCGGGGTGACTAGAAAGTGACACCCAGTTAAACAGATACCAAATACATCCTAGTAAAGACTTCTGTTTTGTTTCATCTCTGCATAGTTCTGAAAAAAATAATATTTTAATAATATAATATGATCAAGCATTTTATGTGGCTTCTGTCAGTGCATACTGTACATCAGATTTTGCAGCTCCTTGCAGTAATTCATGGTAATTATTCCCTTTTTTAAAATATTTTAGTCTTTTTTGGTTGTTTGTTATTTTAGCACTTACAAAATTTCCACACATTTGTGTGCAGCTGTATTTCAATATCGTGCTTGTCCTGCGGATATTTCAAGGGTAGAGCCAATTAAAAATGCGATAACCCGAAGCTCCAGCATGATATATGAAAAGGTGAAATTGCCAGCGGGAAATCTGACACCAACTGGCTTTTTGAACAGATTTCTCAATGCCCTGCCCCGGCTCTGGGAACTGTTGCTCTTTTCGACGTACGGGGCGGTGTGTAACCCACTGATTGCCTTCGCTCAGTCACAGAGAAGACTCTCCCCAGATGGCAGTTTTTACTTTTTTGGGTGGTGGGGGGTGGGGGGGGGGGGCAGGGAACCACAGGGGGCAAGTAAATGCCTGTAGCCTATTGACCAACAGTCCAGTCCAGTCCAGGCCGTTGATCCTTGGCTGACAGATCTGTGTCATCTCTGTGCATGAGGAAAAAAGCTCAGGACTACATCATGTGACCGGTTCAACACAGGACAAAGCAATAAGTCATCACGAACAGGCTTTTCTTTTTTACTTGACAAAAATGGTGATGGTAGTCAAGGTAAAGATGAGGCCTAGGTTGTAGCATTTTATGATCAAATGCAGTTGTCAACATGTATCCCAGTCATTATCGTTTTCAGATAATTGACCATTAAATTGGCTAATATCCTCAATGCGTCTGTCATGTGTCTGCCTTTCAACCATTTTGAGCACAGTTCATGTAATCACGAGAAAAATTAAAGAACTGTTTCTATGTTTCTACTGCATTATCAATATAGCATAATCAATTAGATCAGCTGCAGTGTAAGTATGTATTCTTGTAGCCTCTATTTGTTCAGGCAAATCTTTCACTTTGGTCGAGATTGACTTAAAAAAAAAAAAATACATTTTTAAAGGCCACATCAATTTCCGACAAAACATTAAATAATATCCTAATAATACTCATGTCATATAGTGCTCTATCAGTAGGTTGCACTGTTACTGTAATCGTGAGCCTGCCCCCTGAGAAACTTATGAATTTGTATTTCTTTCTGTAGCAATCAACCTCATCACAGCCCCACTATAGTGGAGGGCTTCATCTCAAGGCACTGTTTTAAGGTGAACACGTTGAGTGGAAAACGTGGCTCTACAGAATAAAAGCGTATTGCTTATCTTTTTTCAGCTGTCGGTGGGTGGGAGGCTTCCTCCTGTGTTGGCTGAATTATGGGAATTACTCATGGAAATCCGCTGTTGATAAGCTGTCCATATTCTGCTCTTCTATTGGTCTTGCTCACCCCACATGGCGATGGCAACTCATGCTGGGAAACGTGCATATATAGACGTCATATAAGCATATATATATATATATATACACACTTCTGTGATGGCAGTAACACAAAAGACAGCGCAGCGCAGTCTGAGGCTTGTGCAATTTCACGCTCCCGGGGAAATTCAGCGGGGTGCGGAGATGAAACGCAAAGGGGGAGCGGGTATCCATTCCGAGGCGAAGCGGCGGGCTCTTCCCGCGCGCCTCCCGTTCGCGTCGAGGAAAGCGATCCTAATGACGATAACGCGGGAAAACAAGGACGCCTCTCGCGGCTCTCGTTGCTTTTGCTTTGGCGGGGGAGGTCCGGTCGGGTTCTGGGTTCGTTAGCGAAAGAGCGGGCGGGCGGCGCGTGCTCGTTCCGAATGACCCTTCACGGGCTTTGTTATCTGAGATTACATATAGCGCCGGAGCGGCGGTGCAATAAATTAGCCCAGCCTCCAACGCACTTATGTCACGAAGGCTTCGTTCCCTTGATAAACAGCGCATGTCGGTTGCGTTGAATGCTTTACTTTATTCATTTTCACCAGGCTTGGCATCGCCACATCATTATGGAGCAGTCAAATAATGGGATCCAGCCAGATGAGATGGACATTTACAGCCTTTACAGCCACTTGGAATATAGTTTTCTTTGTTTTGCTGTGTCTCGACATGGTGTCAGTAGTAAGAAATTATTACAAACGAATAGTAGTTTTAAAGTGATTCGTTGAGTCTGGTTGGTCAGATGGCAATAAACACCACAAATTTCAGGCCAGACGTTTTCCCACTTCTTATATTTCCAGTCTTTATTCGAATCCTTATGAGGATAAGGATTGTTTGATTGAATCCTAAAAAAAACTCTTGTTTTATCGAATTTCATATACCCTTAACTTGGCTAAGCTCATTTGTCTGAATCTAAGGGAAAGGCTTTTGAGTCTCTTGGCCAACCATAAATAATAAATGAAATGAACTGATGCCAAAAACAATTAATCAATATACAGCCCAGTGGACTTCATCTACAAAATACATTAATAAATATAGCGATATACAAAATGGAATGCACTGCATGTTTGAATGTCACATTGTTGCACAGCCCAAATTATTCAAACAGTTTGCCACTGATGTGTATAAGTGGATTGGATGCTTACAGTTATTGTGTTATCACGGGGAACATCAGATGAATACAGTATGGACCATACTGCTCTTTATTTTAGTTTATCAATGTGTAAAAAGAACGATTCCCATAATACATATCTCTGATGCTCAAAACAGCAATACGATAGGAGCATATGATTAATCATAAATGCCTGCATCATGTGTACTGAACATGATTAGTTTAAATGAGAAACAATTGCTCATGCGATTAAATGACAAATGAAAGCATTTCAAAAGCACGGCAGTCAAGCATCCAATACGGACTACATTTTGCGAGTGTGAGGTCGGAGGGGTGTGTGTTGGGCGTGTGAAGGTTAGACAGCTGCAGACAGACGGAAAGGGAGAGAGAGGGAGAGGGAGAGGGGAGATCTCGACAGACTGTGGCTGAGAGACAGAGAGCGCGAGGATCTGTGGGATATGGACACTGACTGTCTGAAAATCTCTTCCCCCAGATGGAGGTGGAGGCCGAGGAGAAGCGCCACCGCACACGCTCCAAAGGTGTCAGGGGTATGTCTCTCGCTTCTGTCTGAATCTCCCGGCGTGTCGCTCATTCGCCAGTACCCCCTCACTCTCTACCCCAGCCGTCCTGGCCCCGATAAGCTACCAGCAGCCTTGTTGCCAGATTGGAAGAGATTTCCCTGGAAAATAGTACGTCTGTGAAACCAATGTGGGGGGAAAACACTTGCACTGTTATTATTTATAGTGGGCTTTGCAGTGTAATGGTGTAATTGTAAAGCAGATTAGAAATGCCACTTGGTTGTAGTGATCAATTCTTCTTCTCCTTCTTCTTCTATTGCTCTCTCTCTCTCTCTCTCTCTCTCTCTCTCTCTCAGTGTCTGCAGAACCAGCGGTACAGGAGCAGTTCAGGTCAGTAGAAGTTTAGACCACATACCGCATTAGCATGCGGTCAGGAGTCATGGTCGCTAATGGGTTCCATGCACTTTTCATTCTCCACTCTACACTGAGTGATGCACATGCGAAACGATGTTTCTACAGAGAGTGCAACTCCCACCCCCCCTCCCCACCCCCACCCCGCTGAACTCTCCTGAGTACATTTTTTCATGTTTTATGTCTCAACTTTCCTGTCTGGCCAGGATGCTGGAACTGTTGAACAGTATTCCACCTGTTTTATAGCTTTGACTAGACACCTTTACTGGATTGTTTTCTCAGATCTACTCTGCTTGCACCTGCAACATTGTTGACTGTGATTGAGATTCTGAGGATAATAATTATAATACTAATAAGTATAACAAGAAGAAGATGAAGAAGAAGAAGAAGAAGAAGGACAAAAGAGGAGGACAAGAAAGAAGAAGAATTATACAAGCTATTTTACGTTGAAATTCCACTCTCTCAAACCTGTGTTCTTCCGGGATAGCAATATAGGCAGTAATACTACAAAAGTGATCATTGAGTCACAGTTTTGAGGAGATACCCTCTCTGTATGAATACTCACGCAAAACATACTGTTCAAGCATCCAGGGCCGCTCACATAATGCATTAACCAAAACTAAAGGGCCTAACCATCATGCTCTTGTCTTCTCAGTTAGTAAGTTACAGCCCAGCTGCAATGATGGTTTGGAAGTAAGATGTTAATTGCCCAGCGTCTGATTGCTGAGTCCCGTCTCTTGTCATTTCAGCTGCCCAACCCCAGGTTGCGATGGCAGCGGGCACGTCAGTGGCAAGTATGCGCGGCACAGAAGGTAAAGGCATCCTTTAAACCTAATGTTAGCGACACACCGGCAGCCATATAGGGTCACGACTGTGGGGAACTGAATCTCTTCCACACTGATGAAGGAGCACTCAGTGTGATTTGAATATGCCCACCAAACCAGTTGCGCTCAGGCTGCCCTGGTGTTGGATTGAAGGCCTGCTCATAAACCCTCGGTTGGTAACTGCATAGCAGCAGGAGTATGTCCTTGAATTTTTGAAAAAAAAAAAAAAATATTCAAGTCATTTATTTTTGAAGACATGAAACACCAATGCATCTCAATTTTACAAAGGTTGAGCAGAGCTTTCGCTTCACCACAAATGGCAGCCGTGTCTTCATCATGTAAGGCATTACAACAGACTTGTTTATTTGTTGTCTCTCTAGCAAGAGAATGGAAATGCCAACACACTCTAAGGAAGTGTCAAGTCACTGCAGCGGAAAAGTAGAAATTATTCTTTTTGTAATTGATGTTATCTTTAAACAGATGACTGATAGAGGGATGTTTAAATGCTCCACTATAATGACATCCAAATAGTATTATAGACTGTTAGGAATGAGAGAGGCATAATGTATGTCACTCTCTGATAGCTGAATCTTCAGTTAGCTGGAAATGACTGTCGTGAATATTTTTTCTCCCCGATTGTGTACAAGGATTTACATGATAGCAAGCGTTTCTTTGCAGTAAAGCTACATTCCTCACTGTACAGTTCTCAACAAGTGCAATGGAATATTATGTTTCTATAGGCAGTTCTGCACCATGGTGAGTTTAAGTTTATAACCTGTGCATACGCATCATTCAGTGACTGACTAGCCATAACTAACCACTTTGTTCAGTTTCAGCAAATTAAAAAAATAACAGATGGTACAGCTTGCAGTTAGCCATACCCACTGCCCCTCCCAAAAAACAAACCTCCCCCCCCCCCTGCCCCCCGAATAACAATGGGCACATCCACGTGCCTGCCGCCCCCTCACACCCGTACAGAACATCGCCCGTACCTGACACACCGCGCCGCCCTGGCCAAGCGTCGCTTCGCAAAAGACGGTAAAAAGCGGGCGAAAACGAACGCAAGGGCACAATCCATCAATGAGCGAGGGCTGCTCGGCCGCCGTCGCCAGCTAATTTCCACACTCGATCGCGCCGCCCTCATTTGCATACTTATAGAAGTGCTCTGACTGTCGGACAGCAGCCACGAGACGGTGCCGTCGTTAGTATGTTAATTATTCTCTCGCAGCTTTGGCATGAATGTGCCCGTGATATCCTGTTATTTCAGGCGCACTGTGATTAACAAAGGCTTTTAATGCATCTGGAAACGTACGTGCGAGTCTGTTTATGCCACTGCACTTCCAAAAGCCTACAGACGAACTGCTTCAAACGGAGCATATAGAATCGAAATCATTTAGTAAAAAGTTTATTGCATTTTATTGCATTGTAGGAATGTGTTTTTTACTCCAGTAGAAAAGAAGTATATATGTACATATATATATATATATATATATATATCTTAGTTATTAAAAATACTTTGATACTGATACCTTGGATTTGGCTTCTGGATTCGAAACAGATTTTTTTCATTGCTTTTGACAACATCCCTCCAGGATTTTGGCGGTTCTGCGACAATACTAATTTTATTGACATGGATTTGAGCAGAACTCCAGAGAACAGATAATAAGAGAGGCTGCAGTGATATTATTATATTAAAGCACTTTGACTTTTGCAGTGAATTAGTAAAATTGCAGTGGATCAGTAACCTGCATTTACTGCAGTAAATCTCACTAGAATCTCTCTCGTGAATGAGGGTTTTCTGATTTTCTGAGATTGGTCTGTATGCTTCCCTGTAACTGATTAGATATTATAATGGCTGAGACATTCCATTAAAGCTGCCTAATTTAATGGTTTCTTTTTGGCTATAAGAATAATTACTGTGGAATAGGTGTCGCCAATGGTGGAGTTTTTATATACGATATAAAATAAAGATATAAAATAAAACATTTTTTATGTGCAGTTTTGTCTCTGAGGTGATTTAAGAGAATTTTTTAAAAATAGGAATCGCTTCTGTTTGGATGTCTGCCCCACCGAGCTGCTGAACCGTGAAATCCATCCTGCTCAGGCCAGGTTTAATCATCACCGCTCCCGCACTGCTATTTCCACCTTTTTGAAATGATTGAAAAAAAGCATGTATTTTCGTGTCACGCGATCAACACGCCCCTTTAAACTGTTTTGCGGGAATTACCGAAGGTTCGGCTCAGACAAATTACGCCTCGGTTAGACCTCTGGCTCGGAGAAAAGAATACCAGATGATGAATTACGGGTGCTGTTGGGATAGAAGGGGAAGGCGATAAGGCTTTGGGGAGAGAAAAGAGGCCAGTTCAGGGCAAAAAAAAAAAAAAAGAAAGCTTGCCGGGTTCAAGTGGGAACTTTCGACAGAAATCGAACGCGGCCTATCGTCGTCTGTGTCAGCTGTCCATCAAACAGTCCCCACCCCCCCCCCCCCCCCCCCCACCTTCCTGCCATGGCAAGAGGACTCAACGCCTTTGCTTGCGTGCTGCACATTGACAAATGTTTAGCAAGGAGCCCAAGTATCACCATTTGCATTTAATATAAGACTGCCAGATGATCTTGCAGAGAAATATACCTTCTCAAACAGGGCCCTCCTCCGCAGCAGCATATTTTATTGATGTAAACTTCAAGGTTTAAGTGTCGGCTCCTGGGATTTGAGGCAGAAAGATGTGTGTCGCATATATCTGCTTTATGTCAGAGAATACTGAAGGCTGCAGTCTTCACTGTCACTGTTTGCCTTTAAGCATGGGGTATTTTAATAATTTTCCATTTGGTTCTATATATTAGCACTGATATAACTTTCTCAAGCTATGCTACCGTAAAATATTGCTGTTTCGGTAATGCTGTTTTCAGATGTATAATGTATCTTTTTTTTATCAAGCAAAGCAAGATAATTAATTGGGCTAATTAAGAAATGAATATCAGAGTCTGGAGAAAAAACCAACACTGATACACATATTGCCGCCCAGGAACTTTTTGTCAATACAAAGATCATCAAAAAACTGAGCTTGACACCCCTGCATGAAACTGTCCTCATTCTGTGGCGGTACTAGAGATGCTCACCACCAGCTCTTACGCTGGTGGATGAACACACCTGTGGCCAAAAGATCCAGATGTCATCTGGATTGTCCAACACACCAGTAAAAAAATACAGGCTCTCCAGTGACCATCAAGGAGGAATAACCTGACCTATTAAATTTATGGCTGCCGATTTCCACCAGTCAGAACTAGTAGACGGAGAATACGCCATATATCGTGACAGGAACATGACACGCATCCGCTCTACCTGACAGAGAAAATAGTTTTTGGGTTATATACAAGATGGTTTATTAATTAATCATGCTCAAATCTGTGAATGTTGAATTATGCAGGTATAAAGAAGCAAGGAAACAAACAGCATACAGTTGTAATGGCCAGCCATTACCTTATGATAATTGCTTATTTACTTATTAGTATTGACCAGATAGCCTTTCCCACAGCAGCCTAGTATTATGTATAATCAAACTTATATATTAAGATTCCAACCACTTATGTATTTTTACCCAAAACATTTTTAGAAGTAATGTTTCAGTTACTTAGAGCAGACATTGCCCTTATAGTGGGTTTCCAACCCAAAACTAAAAAGTCTAGAGTCCTTTCTATTAACTTATACTTATACAGCATCCTTGTTATCATGCAGTGCTCCCTTATCCAAGATTTTAACATTCATTTGGGCTACCTTCAGCTTGAGGAATACAGTTGTCTGTTGTAATTATACGGGTCACATCAGTTGTCTTGTTTTTAGCATGCCTGCTTAGAATCCTAAAGACTGTAAAATCACTGCATTCTCCATCTGTATTCAGCTCTTAGCATTGCAGAGGTGGATTGTGGATTACAGCCCCGCAATATACTGCTACGTCAAAAATAGGGATAATCTCCTATCTTGAGGGTCCAGCTCCACCCGATCTTACACTTTGGATGAGGTTTTACTGGACATCAAACAGCTGACATTAACAAAGTCTCCCTATCACCCTGGCAGAAGAGACGAGGAATTTCAAATCTAGTTTCGTTTAGCTTGTGTGTTCTGTAGGTCTCTGGACCGATGGGTGATTCTAGAACTTAACCTCTGGTCTCAGTCAATGCGCTGCATCGTGTTTCAAAACCGATTTCATTCTGACGCTCTGGGAATTTCTCAGTTCGGCACATAAAAGCTAGCTTTTCATACTGCTGTCTGAATAGAGGGAAAAAAAAAATATGAAAAGAAAAAAGAAAAAATGTATTTCATCAAATACAGACCAAAAAGGGAAATCAAATAAAACTTTAATTGATTTCAAGAAAAACCTGGAATAAAAAAATGTCACATAAAAATAAGACAGTCCTATCCATTCACCGATCTACCGACGACGCGTAAAGAATTACGCCTCGGTCCGATGAATCCAGCACGCCGGCCGAGGCGTTCGTATGGCGGGATTCGAACGCTGCACAAATGTCCTTTTACTCCACGGGCAAAGCTGTCTGCGCGCGAGCCCCGTTATACAAACCCACGGCGTCTTCGTACAAACGCGGCGTCCGCGTGCGCACGCGTAGGCGTCCTTTTCCCCGCCAGCCCGGCGTGAGTTTGATTGCCGTCGCATACCCCGAGGCTTCAGCTGGGGGGCGGGGGGACAGGGAGGACGGGGTGGTTGGGGGGACGGGGGGGGGGGGGGTGAATAATGGCCTGTCTGCGCCGCGGCGTGTTCCGGAGCCGGAGTAGTCGAGCGCTTTTCTCACCGACGCGCCCCTCATTCGGATTCCAGCCACAGCCCCGGGGCTGTATTATTCATGGCTTGGCAGATAGCGCTCGCTAAAAGCATGGGCACTCGGCCAGGTACGGGCGGGCGGGCGGGCGGGCAGGCGGGCGGCGGGCCGCGGCGGCGGCGGCGGCAGGGGGCTCGGGCGGGGGGGGCCGCGGCGAAGCGGCTCGGCACCTTCTCCGCGGAGAGCCCTCGGGTTTTTAAAACACGCTCGGCGGAGCTGTCGCGCGCTCTGCGAATCCCGATAAGGCCGCATTAATCAAAACGAGACCGGCTACGCCGCTACGCCGCTACGCCGCTACGCCCTTCCCTGAGCCTCTGCCACCCACGCCCACCCGAAGCCCCCTATCACTTCAACACCCCCACCCCCCCCACCCAATCATTGTCTTATGTATTCAATTGACTTAGAAAATATAACCAATATCAGCTGTAAATGTATGTGAGAAGCAAATATACTATATGTTGAAGTCTCCTTATGTCTTATGTCAGAGAAATAGTTGTATGTATTTGTGGCTCTTACATATATATGTATATATTTTTAAGGGAAGATAAAGAGATTGTGGCATGCCATGTTGTCAGGCCTTGGTGAATCCCTCTTTTGTATTGGACAGTGATGGTCAGACAGGTCCGAAGGCTACTGTCGGTCAGTTATCCAGACAGTTGTCCATTCAGAGCACCTCCAGAGTCACCAATCTGTCTCAAGGCTGCCTTACTGTATGGAGTGGATCAATCTCCCCCGCACTCTCTCCTTTTATCCTTCTCTCTCTCTCATTCTATCTCTTGCTGCCCTCTCTCTCTTTCACACTCTCCCTCTCTCTCTCCTTCTATCTGTCTCTAGCTCTCTCTGTCTCGTCCTATTCTGTGCATCTGTGCCTTTCTCTCCACCTCTCTCTGTAGCTATGCCTCTTCCTCTCTCGTTTGCTATTCTCCTTGTGTCTGTGTCTCTCACACTCTCCCTCAATTCCTTGCTGCCGCTTTCTCTTCAAGCATCGACAGCAGCAAAGCAGACCAACTGGGTTTTGCGCACGGCTACCCCAGTTTTAACTCTGATCTTACCCCGAATTCTACATTCATAAAATACACCGAAATTCGGTGTTAATTTTTGCGTAAAACAGGAAAATAGCATGTTGGTTTAATTCTTTTATTTTTATTTTTTTACTAATTATTGAGAGCTTTTGTTTGTCAAATATATATATATATTTTTTTTAATGTTTACAAAAACCTGGTCTGTTCCCGCACCCAGGCTTTAACGAACGGCGGGGGTTTTATCGAGCGGCGCGGTCCCAGAGCGCTCGGAGCCAGCACAATGCAGGAGAACTCCGGCAGCTCCTTTGTTCTGCCTTTCGCAGGGAAGTCTGTCGGGTTTTTTAAAATCACTCTGCGCTCTCTCTCTCTCTCTCCGTCTGCCTGCAGGGATGGCAAATCCCTCTTGGGTTCTGTGGAGGATATCACCATGGAGACCGCGTGCCTGTAGATGCTGCCGGATAGGGCACAGCGAGCAGCGCGCTCCCATGACAACTGGCATGCGAACGTGAAAAACCGTTCTCTGTTCTGCCACTGCTATCACCCCCCCTCCCCCCTGCTCATGTTATGGTGCGGCACGGATACAAATATGGCACAGTGTTCGAGACGGACTGGGGCTTGCGGTTGACAAGCTTTTAATAGCATAAGTAATGAAATGATGCGTGACACTGTCCTCCTGAAGCACGCGCACTCATTATTGCCAAGGATTTCAAGTTGCAGAGACTCATTAAAATACAATTAATTATTTGGCAAGGTTTAACATTGAATTCCTCATCAATTCTACAATCAATTTTCGCTCCACTTTAGCTCATAGTATTGGTCAAATACGACACAGTTAGCATTGACCAGTTTACAAAGAGATCAGTTAAATCACTGTGTTGATCTTAGCTTAGCTGGTCCCAAAGATATTTTGTCTTCAACTCTGAGTGCAACATCTTTTTATCTAACACATTTCAATGTTAATTTTATAGACCATATTGGACTAATTGTTTATGCCATGTATGAAATTAGCAACAAAAAAACTCACTTCATAATGTGAAGGACAATGTGGATAAAATAAAAAAAGCTAGTAGTGCTATTTGCGCAATTTTGAATGCTCGCACTGTCCTACAATATATTGAGAGTTTCACTCTCTAACAGAATCTTCATTGTACTCATGCACTATATCGAGAGTGGTGTCAAAGTTATATATTTATATTTGTGTTCAATTTTAATCTGAATGCTCAGTGAGCTAGAAACACAGAAGTACTCAAGGTGACATGGAAGCATTCAATACCGAGCATACCATTGGTTTGGTAGCAAGCTATGTTTCTTACAGACAGACTAGGTGACAGGCAGGAGGGCATGAAGTCAAGTGGAAAACATGTAGTGAATTAGCAAATTAGTAACAGCTTTAATTATGCCCAGACACACTAAGCTAACTTGCCTATAGCTAAAGAACTAACTAGTGTGGAAGATTATTTATATAGTATGCAGCTAGCTTACATATGTGGTAGCTAGCAATTGCATTTACATAATATACAATCTGTAAATATAGGTACCGTAGCTAGTGATGATACTCCATAAGTCATGGATACTCAAATCTCATGGCCAGTAGTATTGCTGTTATACTTCTCTACTTGATAGTTAATTGAATGATTACAGTAATGCCACTGATTGGCTAAAGATGTCACACTCATGTTGTCCCAGGTCTACTTCAGTCACTGATTAGAGGGGAAGGATGAAAACCAGCAGTGCTGCCGGCGTTGAAAGCCAGATTTAAGTATTGTCCTTATAAAGCCTCTTGTATTGAAATCTTGAAAGTACACTACAGAATTATAGCTGTTTGACAATGTGCTAATGAATTTGCAACATCGTACCACAACTTCAGAGCAAGAATGCTACACATTAACTTTGGTTTTCTTGATTTCATTCTTTGAGAAGTAGTCAGCTATGGAGACTGGTCCAGTGTTAATACTGTTTTAATACTGAGAGGACCTGCAGTATAACAGTACTTAGATTCCAAGGACAGCATTGTAAAAGGTAGCAACATGTAAGACCTTAGTACATGTAATCATTGTTATTATCTTCTGTGTCCAGCCAGTTCTTCAAACAGAAATCTCAAACACAGGTTGACAATAAATAATGAATATAGAAAAATATTACATCTATTTTTGAAAGGTGCCAGTTCATGGCATGGCTGTAATCATGTATTGGCCGACCTCTACAGCCATCCCCTAAAGCCAACAATCTTTTAAGATTTCTCCTGTACATGCATTGTATCTTTAAACCCTCCTATGGGCTGTGATACGTCAGACCAGCGACGCCCCTCCATCCCCGCACTGTGCTCGCTTGCCTACCTCCCCCCCCGTCTGCTACCCAACTGGACAGACAGACCGCTGATGTCACTTGGAGGGGACTGGATGAGTACGGCTTTAATGTGCCTCTCAGATGTTTGGTCACATGCGGTATTGATCGTGAGCTGGCCAGCCCGGGGAGAGGACAAGAGGTGTGACACAGGACAGGCTGTCGCTCCACTGTGAATCTCTGAGCGGGCTCGGATCTATGAGGTCACGCGTAGGTGCGGGGTCAGACCAATGCTATTTCCCCGGTCGCAAGAGGTGGACGTCGTTTGCGTCACGATGATGGGTGTCTCCTATTTATAGTAAATAGGAACGAAACTCCTTGAAGTGTGTCAAGTCAGTGCGCTTTATGCAATTCCCAATGGCTCTCTTGACTTATATACAGTACACACATAGAGTCCAGACCTGGGTCAAATACATATTTGTTTTGGATTCAAATACTTTTCTGTGCTCTATTGATCTTGCCTGGTGTAATTGAGCCTGCCAATATGACCAGAAGGTGGGGTTTGCAGTTTCTGAGAGTATTTCATTGGTTCCAATACACTGAACAAGGTCAGTAAAGCGTAGAAAAGTATCTGATAGAGACCATAGAGTCCATAGGAGTGTTTTTTGTTATAGAATTAGCAGTGAAAGTTGCCTGGGAAGTCCTGTGGAAAAGCCTATATTGGCTCCGCATGTAGACCAGGCTGTCAGCTAGCAACCAAGCAGGTGTGCAGACAAAGGCTCTCGCATTACCACAAAAATCAATACACCCCTGAAATATGTCAGACGCCTGTTCGCAGGTGTTGCCTCTGCTTTCCAAAAAGGGGCCTTGCAACTGATGAGCAGTCGAAGGTCATATTTCATTCCAATTATTTCAGTTGGAAAAAATAATATGAAACCATAATCTGCTTTTTCGTGTGTCCAAATGGAACATTCCCCCAGCCCTCAAGTGAGATCATCTGATGTTTTTCCTTCATGATTAGTGGTTTTCCTAAATTACTTGGACGCAGTGTCAAACAGTATAGTCCAGCAGTTTCTATTAGCCACTGAACTGTATCACAGTTGACCTCATATTGTTTTTCTTCTGATTTTACATGGATCTGCGCCTCAAAATGATGACTATAAACATCTTTCTGGCTGAAAGAGGAGGAATCTGGATTACTCCAGAACAGTGCATCTGATTTTTTGGAAGGCTTCAACAACATGAATTTGATAAACATTTTTAAAAAATGTTCAAAAGTTGTGCATTTGCATGTGCTGTACCCTTAAAGTGCAATGCAGCAATGTTTCTTGTGCAGCGAACAACCCTTTTTATTAGTCACAGGAAGGGATTGATGATTCATTGAATCAGTATGGAGGTTTTTTTTTTGTTCCGTGATGTTCCACTGGTTATGTTTTTAGCATAGACCAATGTGGTGGTACAGTATGTGTCAGTTTCGTTTTTTTTTACTTATACCTTTCATCTGTACATTTTTGGGCCAATATAATAGAATTGTAGCCTTTTTTTGTATGTTCCCTTTGAAAATTTTCCATGGAAATAACATGCTCCAGTAATCAAAGTATTAGCCAATACTTGAGAGTAATTCCATTTCCTCTTTTCCTCCTGCTGACAAGATGCTTGAGGAAATATGCCTTAGCATTATTCACCCTGCTGAACTCGAATTATTTGCATTCCTACAAACTTGGCCATTATCTAAGTACTTAGTATCTAAGTACATCAGTGTTGAACATTTTGGGGGGGGGGGTAATTTTTTTAATAGATGTCTTATGACATGAGCATGTCCTAATAAACAATGCTCATTCAAGTCAACTAGAAATGTCATAACTTTATTTGTCAGTTATTTAAAGAGACATTATGTCCCAATGAGATCTCTGGTCATTTCCATAATCTGAATAAATAAGTAAATAAATTAACCATAGGGACAACCTTGACGGTTATAATTAAAATTACAGAAAGAATGTATTGCTTCTGTGCAGTCCCCATGGGAACAGAACTGTGTCAGGTCACAGGACCCACTGGCTCCTAAGGTGCACTTCTCTGCTAATGTTCCATTAGCCAACTGTTACATTTGATTCATACCCTTCCCCGTCTCCACCACAAAGAAAAGGTAACAGTTAGCTAATGGAAACTGTTGTGGCTAACACGATAGGAGTGTGAAAGAAAAGCACCCTTACCTTGCTGCAAACTGGTCCCCAGCATTCACATAGAAGAAAATAGCCTCAAATTCATATTGAAAGTACACATAATTTTCGAGGCTGCTTTGCAACAATTAAAGCACAATTAGTACAATTGGTACTGATTACTAGGGGTGTAATAATTAAAGGTTGGTAAAGTAAACTTTGATTTCCCGCTTAAGGTTGATGCTTACAACTGGAACAGGGAAATTTACTTCATTATTTTGAGATGTTTTTCCTTGCAGGAGTCAGTTCAGTGAAGGGCTGTTTCTCATATGCCATTCCAAAGCCCGCCTCTCGAAAGTGATGATTTGGACAGAGAACACAGTAAAATGTTCAGTCGTGAATGAACTCTGACAAGGCGCATTTTACTCAGAGTACATTTCATAATCCTTTGACTTATAAAGTCAGTCTGAATAAATGAATACTGACAATTTCACAGGGTATAATGTATGTGCTTGTTCACAGGTGAAGTCATGCAAAGTGGCCCCTTTTGTGTGTTATTTACAGTGTCTATGGCTGCCCTTTGGCCAAGAAGAGGAAAACCCAAGACAAGCAGCCGCAGGAGCCAGCCCCAAAGAGGAGGACCTTCCTGACACGCCTGGACAACTCCTCCATGGACGAGTGCTACGAGACAGACGGCACGGAGGAGGTGGACGAGAAGGAGCAGGAGGACGCCGAGGAGGAAGAAGAGGAGGAAGGCGAGGAAGAGGAGGAGGTGGAAGAAGACGACGAGGAAGAGTACTCCGAGGACAACGAGGAGCAGGGTGAGGACGAGGACGAGGGAGAACTGGAGAGGGGGAGGGGGAGAGAAACGGCGGAGGACGTCGTGGAAGACGAGGAGGAGGATGGCGAGGAAGGGGATGAGGAGGAAGAGGAGGAGGAGGAAGACGATGAGGAAGACGAGGAGGAAGACCGTGAAGAGCACAGCCGCGGGCACGGTAAGACCGTACGGCAGCCTTTGCCTGAATGGTTCAGTTCCCTTTTAACGTCTGTTGAGCTCTTTTCATCTTTGCTTCTCTGATTTTACGTCACGCCACACATCTCAATCCTGACATCACAACCTTCTGAACAACCCAGATGGGGAGCAGAGATCATCTGAAACCAAACTCATCTCCCGCCCAGAAACATCTATCAGCAGACGGCAGTTATATTTCTGCAGGCTCGGATGTCTGCGAACAAGGCACTTTACCTCCGTTGCTCGTAAGCATAAGCCACAAAAGAATACTTTTTTTTTGTTTTTGTCACCCGGGAGAAAAAGTGAGCTCCGTTTGAGACGGTACTGTAACATTGTTGGCAATGATAAGATGAAGCAAACAAACAGCAGCGAATTACAGTTTCTCCAGGGAAAATGTTGTTTGCTCTGTTTTTATCGTTTTATCATTCTTAGCATCATTTTGACAGTGCGCCCTATGCGATTCGTTTCATCCACCTGTTTATGGGTTTGTTTGTTTTCCGTTCCGTTCGGTGCTGTGGCGAAGAAGGCTGAGCGTACCCAGAATTTCTGATGGCGCTGAGCATTGAGCGTAAGGGTGAAAACAATCCCCCTGAAACAGGAGCCACTTCTAAAGATAGTTTGGAGGAGCCCGAGGTGCTTCTGGAATAATTTCCCTGTGACCTTCAATGTCATCTCAGCATCAGACATAAAGCATCCTGGCTTCACCTGTGGGAACCCCTGTAAAAAAAAAACAATGGCTTCTTCAAGTGATTGCTGATTCGGCAAAAGCGTTGCGGCCCCCCAAGGTAGAGACAACGTTAGCCGCCGGCAATAATGCATTTTCCTCCAGACACTCTCCAACTGAGACACATTACTCCTGCCATATTACACTTATTTAAATAAATTATTACATGCATCTGCCTCACTATAACCACAGCATTAGAATTAAGGCTGCAGACAATGCCCGCCCCCCCCCCCCACATGCACACACACACACACACACACCCTCTCTGAAATACAGCACAGTGTATCCCCACCAGCTTTGACTTATCTTCACCGACGCCCATCTTTTTTCTGTGCTTCCACTCGAAAACCGTAAAAACGCATTACCACGTGCTCTGAGTGTAAGGCAGATTATGCTGATTTTAAAGAGACACGGTATGGTTCACCACTAGTATGAGTGACAAGTGGTGTTATACTGCACTGCAGCCCAGAAATTGTTTAGCGTACATTTCATAGTGTTGGACCTGGGCTTTACCCTTAAATGCTGATGATAAATGACTACATTTATCACATAAGCACATAAATATTAGTATTGTCGAACCTCGTTTGTTGGTGTTAAATATCAGATCTCTCAGAATTTCCTCTTAATTTGAAAAACAAAACTGAAGTTTGACACAGGAGTGATTAAGTATTGTAAATACTCTGCCGTGAATGGTTGAACTGGGGGGCTGAAGTGGTATTGACGGTTGACTGGTCACCTCGCTAACCCACAGCACAGCGGAGTGGACATGGCGCGTTTCTTTTTGGGCTGCCTTTCCCGCGATCGTTCGTGACAGTGCCTCTAAGAGCAACTGAGGACGTAGCTCTCGTCTTTATTAACTTCAACTTTGCCGTGTATCGCTGCTGTACAGGAAGTGTCAGAAGTGCTCATCTTCTCTCCGCGTCCTTTGGAAACGCTTTCCAGCTCCGGGGTTGACACGAGTCCCGGATTCTCGCTTGGTTGCGGCCACAAATGTCAGCTTCGGTTTTTTTTTGGAGCTCGGAGTTGAATGGTAGCCACTTTGTATGCATTTATGTTTGATTTTCATTCATTGAAAATAGCTCAATGTGTATTATCTTATGGCTTGTGATTTAGGTGTATGATCAGTTACGACTGCCCACATTTTCACAGCGAAATCAGTTCACACACAGAGGTCATTTTGCTCTTTGGTATTTTGAAATGAAATGGATGTTGCCCTATGAAATATTTAATTGGAAAATTTGGATTATTAATTACTTTAATTGCTCATTTCCCTTTTTTATTGAACATCACATATTTTTGTCTTTAAATATTTCATTTTATACATCAATTCATCCATGTTTGGGAAATAAAACCAATGTGATCTATTTAATTAATGTTGGAGATGGCACATCAGTAGTTTCTTAGATTTCTTTTTCTGTTTTTATATCTCTCTCTCTTCTTGAAACCAAAGCCCTTTGAATTGTGAATTGTGTGTGTGTGTGCGTGTATGTTCCTTTTTTGTGTGCACATGTACATGACTGGAGTGTGATAGGCAAAAAATTTAAAATAAATGTGCTAGACATGTAGATCTGAAGCAGCTACAGGTAATGACTTCGACTTGGAGGTACTGATTTTTTTTTAATCCTACAGATTCTAACCCTTTATCACTGTAAAGAAATTTGCATTTAAAATGATTTATTGGGGTTTTTGCACTGTCTTAACCATTTTGACTAAATACAAAGCATGATCTGCATTAGAACAATTGTATATACTGTATAACAGTCAATCAGGTCACAGGTGCAAGATTGCTATCCGGATTCTATAGAAAGTGGGTAGTAATGAGGCTCACAAGCTAGCTTGCGTGCAGTCTGAGTTTTTTAATGTAACTAGGTTCCAAATGTATTTTCC
The DNA here is from genome assembly GCF_013347855.1 of Anguilla anguilla. NCBI lineage: Eukaryota > Metazoa > Chordata > Actinopteri > Anguilliformes > Anguillidae > Anguilla > Anguilla anguilla. The sequence continues at coordinate 46,100,384 of NC_049206.1, read as the reverse complement.
AATAGAGCTAGGCTGGGATGAATACTGGATGCTTTCAGGAAGTATTGTTTTCCATACATTCTCCAGGGAAGAGTTAGATGTCACAGGGAGCTGTTGCTAGCTAGTTCTCTTTCAAAATTTTGCTTGTTAGCAAATGACAGATCACACTGTGATCAGAATATTTCATCTGAAAACAGAAAAAATAATTGTGTCAAACCACTGGATAAACTAATGAGTACAAAATGTTTTGGGATTCAGATTCAGAACTGATAAGTAACTTGCTAGCTAGTTAGCATACTGTACAGTAAGTAGGCACATTCACCAACTGCTCATTATTCACAGTGATCAATACAGTGCTGGAAATGTTCAGTTCTATCTTTATATCAGTGTCTGGAAATAGACACTAATGATAAGACCAAGGCATCCGTTTAATTAGCTGATGATTTATGGATCTGATCTGTGCAATAGCTGCTGATTCTAATAAATAGGCTACATGCTAGTACAATAAGATAATAAACACAACCACGTGTGTATGTGTGTCCAGTTAATGTTCTGATCTTGTCAAAAACATGTAATGGCTTAACCATGTTCCTGGTTGTTAATGAACTATTAAAATCATGGTACTGTTTTTTTATTTCATGGTCCACTAAACATACTCTTAACAAATGTGTAGAGTTGCTGTAATAATAATTGCTGTCTCTTTTTACTATGATGAGCACCTTTTTTATTGCAAGTCCTATCATGAGCTCTGTAGATATATATTCAGCTATTGTGACTTGGAGAGTCTTGACATTTCATTTCTCATTCAGATACACATGGGTACTGATATCATAGGGGAAATAAACTGTCCATGAAGTTCAGCTCATTTGAGGCCTTTCTGTGTCTCAATAATATCATTTCAGTGCCAATCTCATTAATTTCTCTTCACTCTGCTTGTGTTTTTTAACATCCTTGGAGAGTCTTGGGCTTTCTATATGCAGTAGGTACACTGAAGGCAACCAGTTTATTAGCCTTGCAAAAACACTGTGTACGAAGATCCCATCATTGGAGGGATTGATATTGATATCCCGCGTTCCTCGCAGAAAAGTTTTCTGGCATAATCAAGTGCAGAAATGATGGGCGTTTCCGTCCTTCCTCAACAGAGAACAATCAGATGAACGGCGGATACCCCAAACCCGGCCAGGCGATGGAGAAGGACAACAACAGTGAGGAGTACGAGAACTACGACGAGCTGGTGGCCAAGTCCCTGCTGAACCTGGGCAAGATCGCCGAGGACGCGGCCTACCAGGCCATGACCGAGTCCGAGATGAACAGCAACTCCTCCAACAGCGCCGGCGAGGACGACGACGAGGACGACGACGAGGAGGACGAGGAGAACGAGAAGGGCGACAGGAAGGGCGAGCTGAGCCTGGACGTGGACAGCGACGTGGTGCGGGAGACCGTGGACTCGCTCAAGCTCCTGGCGCAGGGACACGGCGCCCTGATGGCGGACGACCTGGACGGGCGGGGCTACGGCGAGGCGGAGGCCGGGGGAGGCGTGCCCGACGGCGTCGGCGGGGCCTCGGCCAGCAACGGGAGGCCGGCGGAGACGGAGGAGGAGGTGTGCCTCAGCAGCCTGGAGTGCCTGAGGAGCCAGTGCTACGACCTGGCGCGCAAGCTGAGCGAGACCCAGCCGGCGGAGCGGGGCGGGCACCCCTACGCCCACCCCCACCCCCACGCCCACGCCCACGCCCACCACCACGCGCCCGACCTGTCCCACCACCACCACCACCACCACCACCACCACCCCGTCTACGCCAGCTGCCAGCAGGACCTCCAGGAGGACGGGCGCACCCTGGAGAGGAACTACTCGGACATGGTCAACCTCATGAGGCTGGAGGAGCAGCTGAGCCCCAACTCCAAGGGCTACCCCATGGGCCACGGCCAGGAAGGAAGCTGCGGCGGCGGCCGCGACGGGGACGAGGACACCGCCTCCGTCACCTCCGACCGCTCGGAGGAGGCTTTCGACATGGCCAAAGGCAACCTGACCCTGCTGGAGAAGGCCATCGCCCTGGAGTCGGAGAGGGCCAAGGTGATGAGAGACAGGATGGGAGTGGAGCACGGCGTCCGGCGGGAACACAGTCCCAGGCAGAGCTGCGCTGCCGAAGAGCGGAAGGCACGACCTCACCAAGATGGCGCCAAGAGGCCATACTACCCGAAAGGTACACTCGCCCACACGTGCTCACACACTCTATATGTTCAATGCAAATGCGGTGACACAATTTTTGTTGTTTTGGCTCTGCACACCAGATTTGAAATAAAACTGTGAATATGAGGACAAAGTGCAGACTGTCAGCTTTAATCTGAGGGTTTTAACATGCATATTAGGTGATCCATGTAGGAATTACAGCCCTTTTAATTCATAGACCCCCAATGATTTACACTATTATTATTATTATTATTATTATTATTGTTGTTGTTGTTGTTGTTGTTGTTGTTGTCATCGTTGTTGTTGTTGTCGTTTTTTCAATTATCACTGTGTCTTGTAACTGGCCCCATGGAATGTCCTGCCCTGCCTGTTTAGTTACATCTGAAAATTTGATGTTACTAGAAATGGAGCATTAGGATTTGTACGTGATGCTCTGTCCTACTGTTTCATAACCTGTATGTACAGTCCACCTCCACATATAGATGCACAGTGAGAGAGAGAGAGAGAGAGAGAGCAAGCCTCCATTTTCCCTGCGTTCTGCTGAGCACTGTGCTGAGATGAAACAAACATTAGGCCAATCGCAGAGAACCTCTCGGTGACCCCGGGACAGGCTTTTTCGGACAATTTGAATAATTCACATCTCGGCGGTGGCAGCGGAGGCTTATGTTGTTCAAATAGGCCAGCGCGTTGACATCAGAGGCTAGGCTTCTCAGGCATAACTAATGGAAATCCGCAGGGCCTGTTAGGACAGCAAAATCCCATCCTCGGGATTCAGGTCACGCCCGCTCTCAGCCGCCTATTTTTAAACCCGGGAGGGGCTCTACTAAGACATCACCACAGTTGCCGAGACTTAACCGCGGAGAGACGGTTTGGAAATCGCTAGCCGTGAAAACACCTCCGAAGCGTATTTCCGTCTAACGGTCAAATTAAATCATTATCTTACGGCTGAGAGGAGCAGCCTCGGGCACTTCCTTCTCCCCATCTTTTATACATAGTTTTGCGTTGCCGTGGTTTCGTCTGCGGCCACCTCGGCTGCGCGGCATTTCGGAAGCCCTCCCTAATCTGAAGCACCTTCTGCCTTCATTAAGTGCGAATAAATCAACTGTAGTCAAAAATAAAGTACTGGCTTTTCCACGGATGAGGAAAACAAACGCGGTGCGAAGTGTCACCGCTGCATCATCCGTGAGAATGAAAAACTGATATTGCCCGAAATGAAATCAGCGAAATATAAATATTTTTATTGCCGACTTGCATGAAGACAGATTGCCAAAGTGATGATCTCACGAGTGTGACTCACCGGCATGTACCGCGCGTGGCACAAGAGCGGCTAACGCGTCAATCTAATTTCTAATAATGATCGATGCACCGCAAGGGCGTCCGGATAGCATCTTGCTTCAGGACCTGGAGAGATAGCGGCTGAGATTTATCTTTGAGGAGCAATTGTGTGGGAAAGCAGAGTATATGCATCTGCATGTAAGAGAAGGACAATAGGCTAGATGGACAATAATTGTTCATAGGACAAATTAATTGAGAGTTGGATGAAACATTATTGGTCTTTTCATAGGATATGTTGACGATACTGAAAAAAAGAAAATTACTGACATTATCCTTTAACAACTAGGACCTCTGAGGGAGACTGACACAGAAAGTCATGTGACATTACATCACATCTCACACATTGTATTGCTGGGTAAACACAGTGAAAAGTTTTCACCTTTACATATAAAGTAACCCTTCACCTTGGATATATAGCCTCTTAACTATACTATAAATTCTTATGCTCACTCTTCCAGTTCATTGTGCCTTCTGGTGGTTTGTGAAAATGTATTACTTTTGGTTGTGACTCCAACAAGCGTGATTTCAGTTACTGCAGGCAGAATTTAGAATTTCCTATAACTTTCCTCTAAGATTGTGTTGCTATGGTGATTTAGATGCCTACCCCTTTTTTTGAAATGACCACAAATAATTTTTTTATTCCACAAAGTCCATTTAGGAGTTTTCACCATCATAGTTGAACACAGTCGCAAAGCTAATACCACCATAAGTTAGTTATTTTTTTAAATCTTTACCACAAATAATGCACCATCATCCATCTTATAATGTGACCTTTATCTTCCAGGGTTTTAGCATCACACTTTTGAATACACTCCCACAGTATCGCCCACCGATGAACATTTACATGGAAGACTTGCACGAAAGTGTGGCCTTGTGCCCACGCTGGCTTTTTCCGAGATTTATACAGCACACAGCTTCCACTGGACTGGGTCTTTAAATAAGGATCACCTAAACGATTTAAATGAGAATGTTTAATCTTGCACAACAATCACAGCAACAGGACATTTATCTGCTTTAGCTTCCCCCAATTTCAAGCTCCCAGTCCTTCATTTATGTATGTATTTAACCTTTATCTTATCGGGTAAGGTCAATTGAGAACCATTTCTCATTTAAAATGATGATGACCTGGGTAAGAGGCTCCAACTGGTCCATTGGTCTACATTGGTCTTGTACTGGGAGATGTGTTACATTACATTACATTACATTACAGGCATTTAGCAGACGCTCTTATCCAGAGCGACGTACAACAAGTGCATTAGTTCAAGGTGCAGAGGTGCAAAAGAAACACTAGAGTGAAGTAAAGATCGTAGTGCCAGAAGTGATCACATAGATCAGGACTCCAACCCTGTAGAGTAACCTGTTCAGCAAACAAACAAACAATCCTGCCAAGTACAAACTAGCACTGAAATCACATTTGTGTTCCCTGGTTTGGCTCACAGAAAATGAGTGTGTGCGTGTGCGTGTGTGTGTGTGTGTGTGTGTGCATGTTTGTGTGTGTGCGCATCGTTGAAAGGCCGTGCCAACGCGTGCGCTGCTCTGCCGTTCGCAGATTCTTCGCGGAGCGAGAAGAAAGAGAGCAAGTGCCCCACACCAGGCTGTGACGGATCGGGTCACGTGACCGGCCTGTACCCCCACCATCGGAGCTTGTCTGGCTGTCCCCACAAAGACCGGGTGCCCCCTGAAAGTAAGCACAACGGAAGTATTGTGATCGCTTTAGGTGACAAAACTTTCCTTCTCGTATTGAGTGTGCGACTGTACTGTACTCCCCACGTGTCCTCGCTCTCCAACTTCTCTCCCTCCTTTTCGCGGAATGCTCTCTTCTTTTACGTTCGCCTGCATGGCCTGCTCCGTGGAGAGCCCGCGCTCCCGTGTGAGGTCTTCCTGCATGTCCGTTCGGAGTTCATCCTTTTCCCGGCTCTGAGTCTTCACCTCCGCATCGTTCCCCCCCCCCCTTCAGGTTCTTCTCTCTCTCATTCTGCCTGGTGCATTAGCACCCTTCGCACTGTTCCCGCCTTGGTCAAGTATAGAGCGGCGAGAACACAACAGCCCACTCGACACCACACTCACTGCATTTTTAACAACACTCGGAGTAATTACGGCATAATTACAGTGTAATTGCATAGTTATTGAGGCTTCTTAATGCGCGCCGGGCCACTTTTTTGTCTGAAAAAATGACTTTAAATGCACCCAAAAGTGATCTTTCTGGAACAGATGTGCCTTGGTAGAGAGGACTATACGGATTGATTTGGAATTCACAGCGCATCACATAAAATTATGGGCAAATTATTTTCCACTTATTATTCTAATGTGAGGTTTTTTTAAATGAATTTTTGGGTAATTTTTTTTAGAATTATACTTTTAAGCACCGGTTACTGGAAACACCATTTGTACCTACACTTTTTACCAGAAAAATCCCAATCAGCCTAATTAGTCTAACTACTGTCGTTTTGTATGGCATGGTAATGACTGCATTTAGGGGAGATGGTTTCCTTCAGGTTGACCTTAAGTCTAAGATTTTCACAAGTTTCCCATCATTCCCAGTTCATACGGTTTAATTTGTCTAACAAAAGCAATTCAAGTTATTTGCAGGAACCATTTTTCAAACAATAAATACGACAAACATACATTTAATGATAGGTGCAAAGAAAATATGAAATACTGTATTTCAAGAAAATTAAAGAAAAATCTACGAGAATGCATTTGCATGCTTGATTAGCTTGTCATAATGTCTATTTCATCAAAATGTAATGTGAAATTGTGGCTTGTAATTGTAGTCGTGGAACTGTGAGTGATGTTGCAGTATTGTTACTGTTACTAGTTGTGATTTGTAAGACATTTCTGCCTGTTTAGGTGGCAAGCTTTCTCAGGGTTAGTATAAAGATCTGCAATGATTAAATTTAAGGGGCAAGAAGTGGGAGCTAGAGAATTTCTCAAAAGACAATTTTCTCCTAAATAGTGGGGGAAACATGTTCATTAAGACTTCAGAAATCAAACTCTTTGGGAACAGGAGTCGTTCTCCTCTGAAATGTTCATAACTTTGAACAAAAAGTTCATAACTTTGAACATTTTTTCCCCAATTTTCTCCCCCATTTTGGAATGCCCAATAATGATGATACTGCAACCTCCATTCTCCATTTGGGAGAGCACAGACAAGCATGTACTCTCCTCCGGAGCATGTGATGTCAGCCAATGTCAGCCTTCTAATTACACTGCAATCCACTTGCCCTGGGAGAATAGAATCCTCACATCCCTGGGTAATGCTAGAGGCAACTGGCATTGTCCTGCAGGACTGCTGCTCACAATCAACTCTGCTATGGGCCTAATTCAATATCAGGCCATGAGGCCCATCCATACACTAGAAGAGTGATGCCTTAATGGGGTGGGCCACCCAGAACCTTCCAGAATGCACCAATTATATTAAATTATTTAATTATAATACATTATTGTAATGGTTACTTGTGTTACTCTAGCCTTAATTTTAATTTAGGCTTTAATTTCACAGCTAGCTTTTTAAAAACCAATATGATTTTTTTTTATTCCAACCAATCTAAAAAATGAATATCATTATTACAATATATTTTATTACCTTGGCTTACAAGGAGATGCAGCAAGATCAAGTCCGTGAGGCTGGAAGATGTTCGGGAGAGGGGGGTGGGCAAAATAAACTCAAAAAAAGCAAGTGAAATTCTTGCACTGAGACAAATTTGGCCAAACCAAGAATGTGTCATCACCAGCCCGAGCAGTGCACCCTGGGTAAATGTATGCGGGCTGACTTTTTCGGTTTAATGGAAAAAAATTAGGGCTTGCGACGCCACCTCTGACACAACTCGAAGAAGCGTGCCCCTCCACGCTCTTCTTCCTGGAAATAACGCGAGCCCAGCACGATCGCGCGATGTCCGCTGGGTTGTGATAAGGCTTCACGCTGACCGTCGCCTGCATTACCAGCACCCCCCCCCCCCCCGCACCCACTCCTTCCCCCGAACGTGGCATGCATGGCCTGCTGTCCTCTGCATGAGCGTAATTCTGAAAATGGCAGCCGTACAGGACTGATGGAGATCGTACTGATAACTCGGCTCTGGGGCCTCCTAACCTTCCCTGTCTCTCACCTCTTCTTGTCTGTCAAGTTCTTGCAATGTATGAAAATGTTCTTAAGTGTCCTACGCCTGGCTGCACGGGACGTGGTCATGTCAATAGCAACAGGAACTCCCATCGAAGGTGAGTGCTGCCTCGTCCCGCGGGCCCCTCCCCAGCACCCCTCCTGGCACCACTTCAGTTTATTTTCGGCCATTTTGTTTTTTTGTTTGTTTTTTTTTTTTTTTGTATCATGTATATTTTGGTGGGTTTTGTCCTTTGGTGTTCAGCAAAAAAAAATTGTTTTATTATTTTATGAAAGCAGCGCCAGACAAATCTTAAAGTGCACTCAGAAAAGAATTATTTAGAGGAACATAATTAAATTACGTGACAAATTCCCATCCAGTTTTTATAGGCAGCTCAAACATCCTTTCATGTTAGTTTTATTTAATTGAAATCAGCAATTGTCTGTCAAACTGTTATTGGGTGAATGTGAATAGTTTGTGCAAATCCTACTCAAAGAAGTCACATTTCTAAAATGTCAATGGATAAAACGTGCATGAAAAGAAAAGTGAGGTCAGCCCATTTAAATTACATTAGACGAAATTGTTCGTTTTATGCAAGCGCTTTGTAATGCTCTGTGTATGTTTTATATGTATATGTTGGCTATGTATAGCTATGTATATGTTGGATTATTATATTTACTAAAACCACATACTTTTAGTTACCAATTCAAACTGGATGGAAATTTGTCATACAATAACATTATGGCCATCTAAAGAATTCGTTTTTTGAGTGTAACTGTTCACTTTAAGGATAGGATGCAGTCACAGAGGAGGACTTAAGACCCCGTGGTTTGAACATGATTTTATTTTTATCTACTTATTCGTTCGACAAAAAGAGTGTGAAACTTTCCATAGGGGTGTTAGCTCATCTAGTATATTTCAGTGGCGTTAGCTCAGAGGCTAATTGTCATCCATAGTCCCCGGGCAGCGACAGCACATCCTGTGCGGTTAAGAAAGCTGAGCGTACCTTGATGAAGACGGGCAGAGCATGGGGGGGCTGCCTGTGCATGCGTGTCGCGGTGCAGCAGATGCTGTGTGACACCAGGCTAAGTGCCAGCTATCAGCTCTCCCCTGGCACTGCGGTGGAGGTGTGGGGAGCACTGCTGGAGCGCTTTCCTCCACATCGCACACAAGGGTGGGAGACGCCCGGAAATCTACCACACACACGTACACATGCAGACACACACACACACACACATGCTCGCGTACATACATGTACGCACACAAACACATGCAAACACACACACACACATGCACACACAAACACACTCACACAGTCACACATGCACACACACACTCGCACACACACACACACAAACAGACAGACAGACACACACACACACGCACACACACAAGCTCGCACACACACACATGCAGAACACACAAATATGGTCACACACACATACACATACTCGCACACATACACACATATGTAAACACTCACACACATGCACATACATAGCCACATACATGCATATAAATGTACTCAAGCGGACAAATAGACACACTTACATACACAGACACAGACACGCATAAACACATGCTAACACATACACACCTCTCCACCCACTGTCGCTGCAGGCCATGATATATAGAACACCCCCGGTGGGATCTATGCATGCTGTACGGTTGTCAGGAGTGACAAGAAGAGGGAAAATGCGGTGGGGAGGGAGAACAAACAAAAATACATATGTTTCACTTTTTTCAGTGGCAGTTGTCATGGAAACACATCTTACTGACAGCAGTCCCTGTGTCAGCTTGTCGTGCGGCATGAGATTCTGTGGCTCTTTCAAGTGTGTGTGCATTCTGGGCTGAGCCTATTCATTTTTCATATGCTCTTTGTGTGAGAAGAGCTTGCAGAAAGCCCAGCTGTATATTTGTGTGAGACGGAGACTGAGAGCGAAAGAGAGAGAGGGAGAGACAGCGAGAGATTGAGAGAGAGAGAGAATGGAAAAGGATAGTGAGAGTAAACTGTGACAGAGAGGGAGATGCAGAAACAGGGACTTAGAGTCTAATGCATTTGAGTAAGAGCGAGAGCGAGAGTAGGAGAGAGAGGGAGGGAGAGGTAGATAAGGAGCGAGTTGCTTGGTGTTGTCCCTCTCTGTAGAGCTGCACAGACTCGCTCTGGCAGAAAGGCCTGTGATGCGGTCTCTCTTACACTATTCCCCGAAGCCAGCCAGCCAGAAACTCCCCCGTTCGTATCTGCAAGCGCCTTGCATTCTAATTAAAAACCGTATAAATAAAAACGTCATTCGACCAGCATGACTCCCATTCAAAACAAATGGATTCTCAGTGTTTCGAACCAGTGTTATTTTAAAACACTAAAAATGTTTCTGGACTCGAAATGTCACATATTCAGACACAAGCACAACATTCACCCTGTACACCTAGAGGTTAGTTTGTCTGTGTAGTGTAAATGAACAAGCCTGTATTTGCATGCTCATTTATACATGGATCTCTTTATCTTTTCACTCTAGTTCTACTATTACATGAACATTATTTTATTACAGGGAAGCAACATTCCTCTTTCAAATGTGCAAGTTTAACATGTTTTGGTGTGAGATGTTGATCAAGTGCATCTGACTCAATGAGTGCATGGGTGAAATTTTCAGTGTTAATTGAAGTCTTACAGAGTTTCTGAGGGTAGAAGGAGATCAGATATACTCTAGCCATGAAATGATTAAATACTGAAAATTTTGCTGTATAGTGGGTGGAAGAGGCAGACGTAGGTACTGGAGGATTTAACAGAGTAATACGTATTACTGTTTCGCTAACCTCCCCTCTGGTCTGTGCTAATTCTGTTTCAGCCTCTCTGGGTGTCCCATCGCTGCCGCAGAGAAGATGGCCAAGATCCAGGAGAAGCACCAGACCAACGATGGGCCCAAATCCAACCAGGCTTCAGACCGTGTGCTGAGGTACGGGGCTTCCTCTCTATCTGCTAGCTCATTGGGCTTTCTTCCTTCTTATTTTCTGTGAAAAAAAATCTTTATTGTATTCCACGTAAACATTCAAATTTCCGGTATTGTGACTTACGAGCACTTGATGATAAAGCATCCTATTTAAATAAATAATTCTATTATTCTGAGTAAAATTACACATTTTGCAATCCTTTCTTACTTACCAATAGAAGGCGTTATATACATGCACTCTTTTGAAGAGCACCCCCTAGTGGTTGGGTTTAGGGTTGCGTTAGTCAGACCACTCTCAAGATGGTGGTGGTTGTGTTCCAGGCCCATGTGCTTTGTGAAACAACTGGAGATCCCACAGTATGGTTACAAAAACAACGTTCCCACCAGCACCCCACGGTCCAACCTGGCCAAGGAGCTGGAGAAGTACTCCAAGACCACCTTCGACTACAACAGCAGCTACGACAGCCACCACCAGGTCTATGGGAAGCGAGCCATCGCCCCCAGGGTCCAGGGACGTGACACTTCTCCCAAAGGATATGACGGTAAGAAACAAACTGTTTCTCCTGTACTCACAGCCAAAACTGGATTAGTGAAAATCCCAGGGCGAACTCCCCTCCCTCCACTCCCACCTCCAGCCATTTGCATCGTGCTACGTGCTATGCTAAAAATTGCGCTATCGTGCAGTACCCTAGCTCCATTTTCTGTGGGAATTTTTGTGGGGTTTTTAATGCAGGCTGGGAATTCTGAGCTCACGGTGTGCCATCTCCCAGCTCCTGCTTTTGAAGCTGAGATTCTTTGTCACACGGCTCCTCTCTCTCCCCCTCTCACCCGAAATCACACTCACGCGTACTCTGCGCTTGCCATCCAACCGTTCACCTGTCTTAATGAGAGTTTCATGGATATCTCTGTCGCTCAGTCTCTATCTGTCTTTCTGTCTTTCTCTCTCTTTCTGTCCCTCTTTCTCAGTCTAAAAACGTATCAGTCTTGCATGCCTGTAAATTATTATTATTATTATGTGTTTATTATTTTGACGGAAGCGCTTGTTCTTAAATTATTTACTAATCATTAGTAGATACAGCAGAATGCTGACATCTCTGTCTGTATGCCTACCTTTTTTGTTACTCTCTCTGTCTGCATCCTAATGTCTCTTGTAGTCCTTTTATGCCAGACTGTCCATCTATCTATCTATCTTTACATCTACCTTCCTATTCCTAAAGCAATCCATTTAGTTTTGTGTCCTTGGATACCATTTTAGTGAAAGTAGTCTGGATTGATATCTCTTGGTGTGGTTGTGTGTGCGTATGCGTGTCTCTGTCTGTGTGTGTGTACATGCGCGTGCGTGTACACGTGTGTGTGTGTGTGTGCGTATGTGTGTTTTTGTGTGTGACTGTGTTCATGCGCATGTGTGTGTGTCTGTGCCGTCACAGTGAAGCGCTACTGCAAGACGTCCAGCCCGGCCAGCAGCAGCACCAGCAGCTACGCCCCGAGCAGCAGCAGCCTGAGCAGCGCCAGCAGCACCTGCAGCCGGAGCAGCTTCGACTACACCCACGACATGGAGGCGGCCCACATGGCCGCCACCGCCATCCTCAACCTGTCCACGCGCTGCCGCGAGATGCCACAGAGCCTGGGCGGGAAGCCGCCGGACCTCTGCTCGCCGGTAACCCCTCCCTCCCTCTTTCCGGTTGGGTTTCCCGGGGGGTGGGGCGCGTAGCACTGACGAAAAACGAACTGACCAATACGAAAAAAAAAATCCTCAGAGAACATCAAACGCTGAGAACTGAAGGCAGCTCCCTCGCTGCCTTCGCTGCCCGATTAGTCACCGTGCTTCGAACGAAACGTTTTCGGAGGTGCCCGATCACGAACCTGAATCGAGACAGACTACCAAGGCGAGCAGTGAGTACGTCATGAGCCTGAAAGTCTTTCACAGCCAGCCCATTTCTTTGCTTCTTTCGTGCGGCCCTCTCAATCACTGTTCTCAGCCTACCTGTTCAAGCGCAGTTAATGAAAATGTTTTCATTTTGATTTTAATGCATGTGTCTAGTAAAAAAAATAATTAATTAATTGCTTCATTGAATATTATGTAACCAAGTAGACTAGACTAACGTATCTAGGTCAGCTCTCAGTTGTCTAAGTTAGCTATGCTATAAAATTGAAAAATGATTTGTGAAAAAATATTCCACAAAAAAAAAGAGCAACCAATCTAATCTCTTAAAGTAAAACAGAGTTGGAACAACCTCTGAGTCATTTAGCTTCAAAACTTTACATGAAAAATGCTATCACTAACATTTAATAATATCACTAGCATTTGTACATGAAGTTGCCCCTCTGGCTGTCTTCCATTTTGGCAGTTAATTTTAGCACAGAATTATGGGATATCCTACCCGGTGAAGGATACATCAGGATGCTGCCTTCAGAATCGTCCAAATGAAGCCGCCTTAGCAGGCATCATTTCATGCTAACTTTTGAATGAGAAGCGCGTCAATGCCTTTGAATGCTCCCAGCACAGTCAGCATTTTCCCATTTGAGACACAGGCCGCATCTATCTGTAGCGGGATGGCGCAAAGGGCAGCGGGATTGGCCGTAAAGCTGATGACGTGGCGGGCGAGCGGGCGGGGTCTAAGGGAGAGCGTGGCTGTGCGACTGTCCTGCTGTTCGAAGGAGACGGGCTCATTATCCGTCCCTGCGTCCATGCGCGGTTTGATTGCCGGGTTCTGGTCCGCCCCGCCGTCTGTGCCTGCGGATTTCGGTGATTCTGCCGGGGGTATGGTCGTGACAGGCATACGCGTCCCGTCAAGTCCAATGACAGAGGAGTCCGGGAGAACGCGGGGTTTTCAGTGAAAGAGCTGAATACCAATCTTAGCTGCAGGCTTGCCATGCACAGGAAATCTGCTGGGGTATTTTTTTTTTTTTTTTTTTTTAAATAATGCTGTGTGCACAGCTTGTGAATAATGATGAGCAAACTTTATGTCCTGAATGCTCTATGCAAAGTTTCATGCAAAAAAATAAATAAACAGAAATTAGCATATAATGAAACAGTTGCCAGATGAAGGGTGTTAATAGGCCACCTCCTGTCAAATAATCAGAGGGGTGGGAGCGGGTTGTGCCTGCAAGACCTCTGGAGTGCCCTGCCACTGTTCCTATCGCTCAGACAGTGAGTACAGATGGTTCTACCCAGAATGCAAGAGGCCAGGAAAAAGAAGAGTTTGTCAGAGCCCCGTACAGCTTCATTGTCTGCGGATGCCATTAGCAAAAGGCTTAAAGAGGCCATAATTAAATGACGAATGATGGCACGGTCGTATGGAAATCCTGTTGAGGGAAAGGGCTTGTATGTTAAAGGGTGAGCTTACCCAGAAACCTAACTGTCATATTTTTCATGAACCCGTGATATACATCTGGGAAAAAATACACTTGGATACACGGTACAATTTTTTCTAGATTGTCACAGCATGTTCCTGACCTAAGAAGGAACACGTAATCACCGCCTTTTATGTCTGCAGATGCACAAGCATCTCGATGGGTGTTTCACTTTTAACTTCGCTGCAGCAAGGTTAGAGACCCAATATGTGCAATGGGGGGTCAGTCTCATGAAGCTGACCTGGAAGTGCTAAGCCATGTACACTGCAGTGGCTATGTCAGTATTTCGTTACATTTTACAAAAGATGGAGAGTGATGCGTTCGTTTATTTTACCCACTGCCTCATTTTCCCAGACTGCACCGGGTGGTTTTTGCATTATTGTGGTCAGTCATACACAGTCACCTTAATAGAAGCAGAGAAAGCAATGCATCATGGGATATTGATTTTCATATGGCTAAGTCATACCAGATGTCCTAGAGGACTGTGGCATAATGCAATGTGAACATGCAATAATGGCGGTTTCAGTCAGAAACCTCATTGAAATATGGTACAACTGCAATATGGGAAAAATCTAGATTTTCGGGGCACGCGAAAAGAGCCTGGAATACAGGCTGTCCCAGGAAAAATGGGAGATCTGGGCACCCTACATAATGGCGCACGTGGACCGCCTTTGCCGCATGTGGCATGTACGGCGATTTGTCACGTTCTCTCCTTCGTGGGGCGGAGCCATCCCTTAATCCCCAAACGCATTGGGTGTGCAGCAAGCACGGTGCTGTGCACAAATCCATATCCACACCAGCCCGATTGGGATCTATTCAATTATAATGGCGGAACCGTGGACTCCAGAGGCTGGCAGGTGGAATATCTGCATGGGGGGGTGGAGGGGGAGGGGGAGGGGGGGAGATTCCTGAGCGAGAAAAGGGGAGGTTGGGAGTGAACGCTGCATGCTTCATTTCTTTCGGTGGAATGACCCCACAGTCTGGTGCTGCTGCTCCCAAAGGCCAGTCCTGCCGAAAAAGGAGATTATAATGAGTGAGAAGTGTCAGAGGGTACATTTCCTCAGGAAATTATGTCTGAATATCAGATCTGTGTACTTAAACATCTTCATTTTATTAAGGCAGAAGTGCATTCATCTTCAATTTCTTTTTGCCACTGCAGGCTTTTATCCAACAGCTGATCAATTGATTATCTGATACATCTAAATAAAAACTGTTTTCAAATTAGATCTTGAAGATTATCAGTGATCTTTATTAGCGGTGTCTGAAAAGTAATATACTGATAAATTAAGAAAGTTTTATGGCAATGTTGAATGCCCCTTTCAAAAATCAAAAATCACCTGTGGCTTTACAGATGAGATACCACAGCTAGTAGGAGGCATTGTCGCAACTTTTTTACAACAATGCAGTAAGGTATTATAAGTAGGGCCACCAGTTTGTGTCCCCTTGTTTTCTCGCATGGTACTTCAGTGCTCCACCAGCTAGAGGTCACGATGGCCGCTTTTCAATCCCACTTCTCAAACAATTATGCCATTTGCACCACCTCAATAATCTAAGTTGATAAAGTAATTGCCACTAATTTAGCACGGTCAATGATTGACAGTAATGCTTACAAGCAACACTCAAGTGTTAAATTCATTTCGATTACTTACAACCGCGGACACGCTGCAGTATTTTTAAATGTTGTGCAGGGGCAGGATAGGTTTTGTTAGAAGCAGTGGGAAATTCCCACATTAAAAATGAGAGCAGTTGTATAACATTCATCTTGAACTAAAAATTAAATTAAGAAATATATCCGTTATTCAACTAGTCATGGTCTTCAATCAAGACTAAGTAGAATCAGATGCCTTAGTGCTGGTCTAAAACAAAAACCTGCACCCTTGTTGGCCCTTTTTGGATAGGATAGGACACCCCTGCTTTATATGGATGCATTTTTCTTTTTACTGCAGTGAAACTCAGTCCTGGTCCTGGAGAGCCACAGAGTCTGCTGTTTTTCTTTTTTTTTTAATTAAATCAGTGACCGATTCAGATTCAAGAAACCAGGTGACCTGAGTTAACTGTGCTGTGCTACTCAAGTGCCGCGTAAGTCCTATGGCTCTCCAGGACCAGGAGTGAAGACCACCGGCTCAAGGAGTATGCTTTTCCATCCCAAATCACGACTTTGCAGCTATCTCGCCAGTGGATCCAGATCATTGTTCTCATTTTGTGTCCTAACATGTTTGCAAGTTTCCATTTTATATTGTTGCCTGGGATGAAGTTTCTATAGAGCCATCCTGGTGTTGTTCCCAGCTGTTACCAATGAGGCTTATTGTACATAATGCAAAGCCAACTACTTAGCCAGTTTCTTTGGGTTGGTTACTGAGAGTAGGTCCCAGCATGTCTCCTGTACTGAACAACATGGTGATATATTCTTAGAAATAGCTCATTGAAGAAGCTTCATCCATTGAAGGAAGCATTGAAAGATGACATAGCATTGTATGAAAACACTAAGTTTGAGCCATGTTGAATGTATACGATTCGGTGTTAGATTTATATCCTGTTTATATATATTATATATAGTTATTTTTATATTGTAAGCCTAAATGAGAATTGCCAATACATGGGAATATTAAGCATTCAAATGAGTCTATTTGTCTATTCTATTCTTAATAAGGTCACAACAAATAAGGGTTTTAACGGCTAGGTGCACAACATTTTTTTAGCGGATACCTCCCTATAATACGTCTTCTCCAAGAGCTGCCATTAGCCCGCGCTTCCAGGTAAATCTCTGCCAGCGAGCTGCTGAATGATTAAATCATGTGTACTGCAGCAGAATCCGCTCCTCTCTCTCTCGCTCTCTCTCTCTCTCTCTCTCTATCTCTCCCTCTCCCTGTTGACGCGAAGCAAGCGGAGGCAGAGTGGCCGACGTTCCCCCAAGGGGGCGGGAGAAGACGCGGGCACAGAGCTCCCGGGGGGGGGGGGGGGGGGGGGGGGGGGGGTGGGGGGCGGGGGGGAGAGGAGAGGTGTGGGGAAAGGGGGGGAGAGAGAGAGAGAGAGAGAGAGAGAGAGGAGGAGGACGAGCAGCAGGCAGTCCCAGGAATAAAGACGGCAGAGCCCCTTGGGGGTGGAGGTTGTCGGGGGGGGGGGGGTTGGGGGAGGAGGAGAAGCAGGAGGAGGGGGGAGAGGGAAGGGAAGGTGGGGGGGTGGTGGGGGGGGGTGTGGATCGATGATGATTCCAGGCTCGGCTCTCGCCCCGCTCTCCCCTCCCCACTGCGGCGAGGAGAGAGTGACCTCGTTTTGAGGACAGCGCCGCGGCTTTGTGCAGACGGAGCCGCGCCGCAGTGTAGCCCGCTCCCGCGACGCCGCGGAGGGAGCCGCCGCGCCTCGCCGGCTCCGACGCCTCACGCCAGCACGTTAGCCTGCGCGTTAGCCTACGCGTTAGCCCGCGCCGCGCGCCTCCTCCTCGACGCGGCGCGGCAGAAAGCGGCCCTGAAATGATGCCGCTCGGACGGGTCCGGCCCAGCCCGGTCCGGTTGCCGCGCTGTCATAATAGACATTTCCTCTGCCCTTTCTGCTTCGAGGGGGTTTAACCTTCTTGTACACGCACGAGCACACTCATACACACGCGCGCACGTTCACAGCAGTGGTGACTAATGGGGGCCAGGAGAGACAGAAAGTGGCAGAAAGGGCTGCGTGAAGCTGGGAGTTAGTCAGACAACGCTGTGTGGTGAATAGATGAAGCAGAAGTGCAGGAGTTAACGTGCAGTCTCTCTTTCTCTCTTTCTCTCTGTCTCCTTCTCTCTCCACCCTCTCTATCTCCTGCTCTCTTTCCTTCCATCTCTCTCCCCTCTCTCCCTTTCTCTCTCTCTCTCTCTCCTTCTACATCTCTCCCCTCTCTCGCTCTCTCCCCTTCTCTCTCTCCTTCTACATCTCTCCCCTCTCTCGCTCTCTCTCCCCTTCTCTCTCCCTCTCTCTCCTTCTAAATCTCTCCTCTCTCTCGCTCTCTCTCTTTTTCACTCTCTGTCTCTATCTCTCTCGCTGCTTTCCTCTGTCGCTCCTATCTCTCGCTCCATTCTCCCCCCTCTCTCTCTCTTTCCCTTTCCCTTTCGCTCTCTCTCTCTGTCTCTCTTTCCCCTCCCTCTCCCTCTCTCTCTTTCTCCCCCCATTCTCTCTCTATCTCCCCCTCTCTCTCTATCCCATCCCTCTCTCTCTCTCTCTCTGTCTCTCCCTCCCCTCTCTCTCTATCCCATCCCTCTCTCTCTCTCTCTCTCTCTCTCTCACTCTCTCCCTCTCTCTCTCTCTCTCTCTCTCCCTCTCTCTCAGGGCCCTGACGCGGAGGTGAGTGAGAACGGGACGCTGGACCTCAGCATGAGCAGGCCACGCGACGGGCACGAGGGCAGCTGCGCCGTCCTCACGCCCCTGGAGCCCATGTCCCCCCAGCGCCAGGCCCTCATGAACAGCCGCTGCTACCAGCTGAGCGAGGCCGACTGCTGGGACCTGCCCGTCGACTACACCAAAATCAAGCGCGTCGACGAGGACGACCTCAAAGAGGTACTCCCGCGTTCGCTTCTCGAGTAGCTCCCAACAAAACACCAGGTCCTCCTGGTCATGTTGTTTAAAGGGTCGGGTACCTCTGCATTCACTTCTCAAGTAACTCCCAACAAAACACCAGGTCCTCTGGTCGTGTTGTTTAAAAGGCGGGGTACTTCTACATTTACTTTTCAAGTAACTAGCATCTAAACACCAGGCCCTGTGGTCATATTGTTTAAAGGGCGAGGTACCTCTGCAGTTACTTCTCAAGTAATTCCCAACAAAACACCAGGTCCTCAGGTCATATTGTTTAAAAGGGTGAGGTACTCCTGCATTTACTTTTCAAATAGCTTGCAACAAAACACCAGGTCCTCTGGTCATATTGTTTAAAGGGTGAGGTACTCCTGCATTTACTTTTCAAGTAACTCGCAACAAAACGCCAGGCCCTCTGGTCATATCGTTTAAAAGGTGAGGTACAAACAAACCAGATTATATTACCGTGGCAATGGTTATGGCCAACTCAAAGTAGCTGTCTTAATAAGTATTCAAATGTACCATGAAGTGCGTCCATTTGAAACGCTTCATTCTTGAAATGTCATTTAGCTTGTCATGCGGAGGCAGGCTGTGGGCGATTTGCCACATCTTGCCACAAGGCACCTTACAGAATATTTTTAAAACCGCGTCTCTCTCAGTGGGCATCGCTGTGCTCGTAGAAAGTGAGGATGTTCCTCGGCTGAAGTAAGTTCCATGGAGATCCTTTGATTTCACAAGAGAGCCATCTAGTGGATATTTGAGGAACTGTTTGGGCAGGGAACTGCTGTCCATTGTCTTAAAGAAAGAATGTGGCTTGCGTCAGTTACCCAAGAAAACATGAAAATGTGAAGTAACCTGTAAGGGAGGAGGAGCACTGTTTTTAGATTGAGTTCAGCAGGGTGATCGATGACATCACTGAGCATCTTGAATGTCGAGGGCATCTTTACCTCTCTCAGTCCCCGCCTCCTTCTGTCTCTCCCGCAGCCTGACGATTTGGATCCCTTCCAAGACATTCTGGAGGATCGGCAGTACCCCGGGGAGGTCACCGTCCCCAGCCCCAAGCCCAAGTTCGCTCCGTGCAAGGAGGCGAAGAAGGAGCTGATAACGTAAGGGCGAGGGGAGGAGCCCTCCTTCCCTCCTTCCCTCCTTTTTTTTGCTCCTCTCCATCCTTCTGCTTCACGAGAACTGAGGCTTTTTTTCACCTCCTGGCTGCTGGCTGCTGCACACAACCCAGCCGTCTCCTCCTTAGACGCGTTCCCCGCTGCTTCCTGTGCCCCCCCCCCCCCCCCCCCCCCCCCCCCCCCCCCCCCCGCCCTGGCTGTGCTAGGCAGTGTTAGCGATGCTTCGTCAAAACAAAATATTAGCATTCTGCCTTCCAGTAGCCATTTTCTTCCATTATAAAATGTAGCTTAAGAGCAAACTGCAGTGACAACAAAAAAAAAATCAATAACCTTACCTATCATCAATTTAAAATATAAGTTATTTAGTATTGCACATATTGCAATTATTTTGTGGATGGTAAAATGCGGGGTTCTGGATATGAGGAATAGCTCATATATGCCAGGGTAAACATCATATACATTACATGTAGAAGTACTGGACAATTTCATAGGTGTGATTTTATTAATGTATTTTGAATTATTCTTTAACTATGTGCCAAATATAAAAATAATGTATAATCCTTCAGTCCTTCATCAGAATGGTCATACAATGAGTGGTAGCTGAAAATTCCAAACACACAGTCACTTACTCACTCTCTTTTGGCTTTTTTTTTTTTTTTTTTTTTTGGTGACAGATGTCCAAAACCAGGGTGTGATGGAAGTGGTCATGTGACCGGAGATTATGCCTCTCACAGAAGGTGTGACCTCATTTCCTCAGAATTTTTTTTTTTTAGGTTTACAGTTTTTGGATGACCTTGGTCACCGCTGTCAGGGAACAGCGAGAGTCCAGCTCAGTGATCACCGCTTGAGAACAGCAGCCCTGTTCTGGCAACGGGGAGTGAGCACAATGAGTCAACATACACGTCGTGTATGTGTCTTTAAGAACGTATATGAATTCTAACCCACGCTGCGCAGCAAGCTCCAGACATTCCACTGAACCAAGTGCAGCAGGAGGCAGAAACGTGGAGTTACATTTAATCCTGCTATAGGAGTACCTCTTAGCATTGAACTAGCCCCCAGCACCCCCAGCGCATGGCACTGCTCGCCATAGCTTGCTCGCATTTTACAGCCTTTGTTTTTTGTTGTTGTGCTGTGTCATATTTCACACTGCCCTAGCTCTCCTTTTTTCTCTCTGCTAAAATTCCTCTGTGATGCGTTTTGCAGTCTGTCCGGCTGTCCTCTAGCTGACAAAAACATGCGGAGCGTGATTCCCACCAATTCCCAAGACCTCAAGTAAGGCGCTCGCTGTTTCGTTGCTCAATTACATTTGTCTGTGGGGGGCGTGCCAAACGGGTGTTTTTGTTGTCTGGCCCCGCCCCGAGCCCCTCCCGCCCATCCTCACGTAGTTTCACGCCCTGCTTTTTGTCCCAGGTGTCCCACCCCCGGATGCGACGGTTCAGGACACATCACAGGAAACTATGCCTCACATAGGAGGTAAATTTACCCAATGGCAACGTAACTCCAGCAGTGGGGGGCAAAAAAAAAACAGATATATAAAGCAAGCGGAACGAAAGCCAGCGTATAGAGAGGATGCAAGGTGCATGGCTGGAAATATCTCTTTTACCCCATCGCTGGAGTTATGTCTAATCCTAATTGGACTTAATTAGGTAGGTGACAGAGTATTAAGATATAACTCCAGCGTATTTACAATTGGTTAGCTGTTTGAAGTTCTAATACGGATTGAGTGTTTGCTCTACTACAGCATATAGAAAAGTACAGATTCAGATTTTTTAAATCTTTTTTATGATACTCTATCAGCCCTATGAAGATGAAAAGGGGTACTTCTCAATACAGTAAAATGTCCAGTGTTAATTGTGGCCATACTGTATGCACCTTGGAAGAGTCAATTTAACACTGAACATTTTACTGTGTATGCTTAGTTTTTGGTTGATTATTCTTGGCTGTTAAACCATTAATTGAATATTAAATTAATTTTTATTACCATTTCATTTAAGAGGCTTGAACAAACTGATCTGAGTTGTGGGATAATGTTAGTGCTATCTTGGCATAACACAACGCATTTCCAACTACATATTGGTTTCATTGCAATCCCACAAATGCTAACTGTCAACAGCTGTTAAACCCATCTGTACAGCTCGCACCAAAAAAAAAAAGCATGCAAATGGCTGTCTAGTACCAGGACTGGTAAAAACTGTCTTAAAAGATTTTACAGTGCTTAAACATCAAGGGTAGTGGCTTAAATAGCTTCATTGATGTCTTTCTCTGAAGTCTATCGGGCTGTCCTCGAGCCAAGAAGAGCGGTGTCAAGATAGCTCACAGCAAAGAAGATAAGGAGGACCAGGAGCCAATCAGGTACCACGTCAGGGCTCAAAAGCCAATTGCTCATGTGGGTTTTTTTTTGTGCGTGCCCTGGGAAGCTCATTTTTCCTCATACATTTCCGATGTGGCTTTCCCCACAGTGGGTAGTTCTCCAGCACATCTGAATGCAGATAGAGGAATGAACACAGAAATGTATTGTCTTTGGTCATTGAGGAGTTAAAGCTATTGCGTTTGAGGGATGCCATTTGCATTTCTTGATGTTGCAGTAACATTATGAAGTAATGGCAATATTTGATAGCTGCTTCGATCATGTTGCCTCCAGATAATGTGGTTTTAAAGTGATACTTTTGAGTGGTCATCCTCACTGCTGTGACTAGCTTTAGATGGAGCATCCTCATTAACACTGTATTGATAACGACATCAGCAAGAACTTTTCTGATGGGGCGGCAGTGTAGTAGATTCCCTGGTAGGACACTGCCGTTGTACCCATGAGCAAGGTACTTAACCTGCATTGCTTCGGTATATATCCAGCTGTGGATATATGTAAATGCAATGTAAATGCTATGTAAAAATTGTGTAAATCACTCTGGATAAGAGCGTGTCCTAAATGCCTGTAATGTAATGTAATGTTCTTAAGGGCACATTGGAATTTTGTCCCCCAGGGAACGCATTTGGCGAGACACACATTTTTAGCTAAAGGCCTTCGGTGGTATTTACAAGCGTGCTAATGCACGCAAAACACCATTGCCACCCTGCATGGCCATCCTACTTCGCTCCTGCCCACAGGTGTCCTGTGCCCGGCTGCGACGGGCAGGGTCACGTGACGGGGAAGTACGCGTCCCACCGCAGCGCGTCGGGCTGCCCCCTGGCGGCCAAGCGGCAGAAGGACGGCTACATGAACGGCTCCCAGTTCTCCTGGAAGTCGGGGAAGACCGACGGCATGTCCTGCCCGACGCCGGGCTGCGACGGGTCCGGGCACGTCAGCGGCAGCTTCCTGACGCACCGCAGGTCAGCGCTCTCTGCTTTGCTTCTCGCGGTGGCGTGCGCGGAAGGGGTCGGGTTTCAATCCCAAACAGGATGCCGCTCTGGATACATTGAATTCATAGGCAATGTGTGTTTTAAAAAAAGCTGAAATTACAGAGCACAGAGATCATGTAATGAACAATGTGTGTGTGTGTGTGTGTGTGTGTGTGTGTGTGTGTGTGCTTGTGTGTGTCTATGTGTGCACGCACGTGTGTGTAAGGTTGGGTGTGTAAGGCTCTCATCTGTAAATGAGAGCATGCATCTATGTGTGATTGAAAGGTGTGTGTTTGAAAGAGAGAGTGTATGTGTGCATGTGTTTATTTTTTTTTTATTTTAGCATTTTTATCTTAAATTTTATCTTAAATTTGTGTGTGCACTAGTCTCTATTGTTTTATTGTTTTACTTTTTTATTCTTGTTTTAACATTGTTTCTTCTCGGTCACATTTGCATTTGTATGGAAAGCACTTTGAACTGCTTTTAGTTGCATGAAAGTTGCAATATAAATAAAGTTTGATTGATTGATTGTGTGCATATGTGTGTGTGAGAGAGAAAGAGAGAGAGACAGACAGACAGAGAGACAGAAAGAGAGAGAGAGAGAGACAGATAGAGAGAGAGAATATGCGTGAGTAAGCCTACAGGTATGACTGTGTGCAAGCGTACATTTGGTGAAGGCATAAGCGAACGCCACTCTGAATTGTTTCCCAAGCCTGTCTGGTTGTCCCCGAGCTACTTCAGCCATGAAGAAAGCCAGGCTGTCTGGAGTGGAAATGCTAACAATAAAGCAGCGGGCAAGCAAAGGTAATCACTTCTCCCGCTCAGCTCGCACAACTCACAATGGGCTCAATTATACTTCCGCAAGTGCTAATCATTTTTCTGCCGCGCAGGGATACGCCGCGGCCAATCGCGGCTCTGCGTACGTAACTTGCTGCTGCGCGAGAACAAATCACATTCCTCCTTTATGGTCACCTGCTGTGCTGCAATCACTCATATGCCATAGTTGCATGTGTGATAATTGGCTCTATTGTTTCTGATAGTGAATAGACAATAAAACCAATCATGTATCGGCGTGTGCCCTGACCAGCTCTGTGGTGATCCGTGTGTAATGGTGATCGTGTTGACTGCCAGGCAATCAATGGCGCATTCAGAGTAATAAAGAGTACAGATGAAAAGACAGGATATGCTCTAAAACCACTTTGTTTTAGCTAATTTTCCCAATGAGCAATCTAAATATATGTTTATGAATTCATATTGCCAGCCCCCCACCAATCAAACTTACCGTAAATCTTAACGGTAACACAAATGTACATACGTATGTTAGAAAGGCCAAATGACCCATAAACAACATCATAATGCCTCCATAGCGGGTCCTCAATTAGCAAGCATTGACAGTTTCTCGCAACTGTTAATACAACATTGTGTGGACGAGGGGAGGGATATACTATTGACGAATTTCACCAAAAATCTGGATTGTATGGCAGTATAACAAAGTAAATTGTGATATGATGTGAATGCAAGCGCATCCTCCTTTTCTGCAATTCAAAAAGCCCTTGGAGATGAATCCAAGTGTACTAACAGATGTTACATTTACTTCTTAAACCTTATACAAGCTCATACATTACTATCATTACGTTACGCAGCCACACAATGTATGCTTATGTAAGCTCTGTTGCCTGCTTGAATACATTCATTTTACTTTGGAATATTACAACATGAATATTACTTTTTGAAACTGGTGAGCCATCACTGTGTTTCCAGCCTGTGTTATGCTGGTCTTGATGTGCAATTTTATATGAATGATTAATTAGTGATACATTATATATGCTAGTATCACACAGTAAACGCTTAAGCTAAGTCTGAGAGTAATGTTTCCATGTATTGGTTTGCTTTATGATATGGCTTTCTAACCCCATCTTCATTTTGCAGGAATAGAAAATGATGAGGAAATTAAACAGCTGGATGAAGAAATCAAGGATTTAAATGAATCCAATACACAAGTTGAATCAGATATGATTAAACTTAGAACACAGGTGAGATATTTGCTGCAGATGTTTATGTGAGAAGTATTTGGATGCAGATAGATTTAAGTCATAGTATGTTTATCATGAATAGCAACACAAATATAGCTGGAGCATACAAAAGGAAGTGTATGCGGGGGGGGGGGGGGGCTAATCTGTTGTACAATGTACTAAGCATGATTTTTTTTTCTGTAAATATCTGATTGTCTAAGTGGATATTGTGTCGTTTAATAATCATATTTCTTTCAGTAAATTTACAGATTTCTCGACTGATATGTAAAATGTAATATGGTACTATAACAATAATGTACAATTATAATGCTATATAAAATAATATTATCATTTTATTAGTAGCGGTGATAGTAACTATATATATATTGTACAGAGTACAGAGCCAAACGTTATGGAGCTCATAGTAGGGGCTTGTTAGACATATGAATATGTCCTATAAAACTGAAGATATAATGTATAGTTTTTCCAAATACATCCTTGAAATGATATCCTGCGTTCTGCATGGCTTCAGCGCGATCTGTCCTGGTGTAACAGGTAATGGCCTTGTGTGTGTGCTCCCCCCAGATCACCACAATGGAGACTAATCTGAAGTCTATAGAGGAGGAGAACAAGGTGATTGAACAGCAGAATGATTCCCTACTACACGAGCTGGCCAACCTCAGCCAGTCCCTAATAAACAGTTTAGCCAATATCCAGCTCCCACACATGGTAAGAGTCACCAGACAGACGGGGCCACGCAAATAACCGAAACGGTGTTTACGAAATGGGTTCTGAGGTTAAGGGGAAACTGTGACAAACGCCGTGTTCTTCGTGATTTCCCGGAGAAAACGATGCGGGATTTAGACCTGTTTGCAGCAAAGCGGGAATGTTGTGGTTTGGAGGTGAAGGAAATGAAATGCTTTAAAATGGCTTCTTCAGAGTTGCTGTTTGTCAGGACCTAACGCAGCCCGCCTGCAACGCTATAAAATGTTGTGCTTGCTGGGCGCAGGTGAACTGAAACGGGGCGGGGAGTTTGGGGGACTGTGCGCACTGAGGACCCAACTGCTGAATATTTAGCAAATTTTACTGAATTAGACTGAAATTCCACCTGGAGCTCTCCTCCTATGGCCTTAGTGTGCAGTACCTCAGTACATTCTGCTCACATAAATATTTTTACATTTTTGATAGATTCTTTAAAAAGTCTATTCGTGAATTTTCATGGCACATCCAAGTCATGAGTCGAAGAAAAACAAGGAAAATAATGTAATATATGAAAGTTACAATTTTTACTATGCCACACTGAATGAAACTGGACACTGTTCTAAGAATCCCGTTTTCATTAAATGACCAACGATTAGCGCTGCAGCACACGCAGTAGGCTACACTGCTACTCAGCATTGCCTGGTGTGCATACTTCCCATTTTTGGAAGTCTGAGTGCGGGCATATACATATACAGTAAATTCACTTTCAACCCGTTTTCATTATCCAGCTTTCTCTTGTCATTTCTACTCTCCATGAACAACCATTTTACCTGTATTAGTTAGTACTTTTCTAAAAGGTTTCCAAGGAAAGCAAAGAACGGCTATTTTTGTCGGTCTTTACGATGCTTCCAAGACCTCTCACCTCAAAACAAATTGTTATCAAAATTTAAAAAACAGTTCTAATTAAAAAGTTATGATTGAATACTTAATTATGTAAAACAAACTGGTGAATGCACTGTAATTCTCGATTGGACAGTCTTGAGTTTTTTCATTATCTGTTTGTCTGCCTGTGTTTGCTGCCTTGGACAAAGCTCAAATGTACTCCACGGAATAGGGCCCTGGTCATTACTGTTAACTGTGTTATGAGCTATGTTCACTTGCAGGGGTTATTACCGAGACAAAGCTGGGCTTTCACCATTTGCTTCTTTATGTCATTTTATTTGCCTCTGTTTTGTTGTTCGGTCAACTTGCTTGCTTTATTTTGACTGTCTGCATTAAGTTGAAGATGCCCCCCCCCCCCCAACTCCACAATCTGATTCCCAAGAAATAGCAACACAGATGTCCTGTATCATGTGGTCATGTGACATCCAATGAATATATTTACGTTGATGATCAGAATATTTGTGTTCACATGACAATGAGAAAACAATCATGTGACCCAACTGAAACTGAAGGGGTCTGTTTTTATTTTGGAAAAATAAATCAAAAAATTCTGTGCAGATTTTGATTTGGGTGGCAATTTTTTACTCACTATATACATTATTCTACATACTATCAAAATCAGTCTCTGCAGAATCTGCACAGCATTGCCCCAATGTGCTATGAACTCAACATGAAAAGGTGTTTCTTTGCAATGTAGTCCTTCTCCACATTTTCTGTTGTGTTCAAGCCAAAAAAGCACAGGCCCAGTTCACCAATCGTCCTCTGTCCATGGCTGTGTCCTGCCCCCACCCCATCTCCAGGTGTGAATAAAGCGCCTTTTGTACAGCAGGCTAATAGAATTTTCTTTACACCTTTCCCCGTAGAAACTGCTGCCACACAAAGACGCCCCCATTAGAAATCACAGCTGTTTACAGACGCATCCGAGAGTAAGACCATCGTTTCCATAGTCCCAGTCTCCATTTTGTGCTCTTTCATGTATTCCTTTGAAACCATTCTCCTTTTCCATGTACACACCGCAGTGTCTGCCTAGCACGGGTGAACATCAGTGAGAAAACACAGATCCTCCACACCCTAGTTGGACCAGGGTCTCAAAATTGCAAGCTTACAAGCATAAAACATAAAGATACAACCAAAATCAGATAATTCCAACAAACATAAAACAAAAAACAAACTGCATAAAACAAACTGAGGAAATAAAACATAATTAAGAATGTGTTTTTTACATTTATGATTATTTGTATGGCCATATCTTTTCAAGGTTATGTGATGGTGGCAATGGCCTCAAAAATAGGATTTAATTCAGTATTGCATACTGTATTAATTTATTTAAAATTCAGTGGACCCAGGAAATGAATTTTTTGTGCGTCTTATCTGATTGTGAGTATTCTCATTTCTTGCCCTTGAGTAACCATGAAACTTCAAGAGCATAAATTGAAATTAATTCCTTATATTGAAAATACAAATGTATCTTCACCATAATTTTGGTACAGTCAGGAACAGGTTTTTCCAGAGGACTGCACATTTTATTCTCAAAGAGCTACATAAAACATGAACTAATATTGAAGTTAATATTGAAATTTGTTCTCACACTGGTGTAAACTATCTCTATACTGTCCTTCAACTAGTCGAGGTTTCTGACAGGCTCAGCTGAGAGTGCCTCTAGCCCCACCTAGTGGATAATATTTGTATACACAGTCTCCACTAGACTGAGCCACATTCATTTGCATCTAGTGGACTGGGTTACGGTTACTAATCTATGACTTAAGGTATCTGACATAGGAGTTAGAGGTTAGAATATTTCAGTGGAGACACTTGTGCTTTTGAAGCAGATATAGATATCAGTAAAATATTTTTGTCTAGAAACATATTGAGCATGTCATTTTCAATAGTTGTAAAATGATGTGAGGGGTAAAGTCCTCTTTTTGACAGAACAGAGGAAGTGCCAGATAGCATATGGCCCTTCCTCTGTTTTGCACCTGTTAAACGTGCCTGTGTGTGTTAAGCCACACTGCACCGCAATGAATCATTTACTGAAGTGAGAATAGCTGTTTATATTTGAGAGGGTAGAGAATATCCTAAGACTAGACTAGTGTAGTAAAATTGTTTTGATGACATAAATATAACTTTAGACATTTTATATTACATTAAATAAATATTGCACAGGTCTTTATTTCAGAAAAATATGGGCAATTATTCTTACTATTGATTTAGACTCTTTGGAGATTTTAATGAATTATTCAGAGAGAAGTCAAAATCTTTATGGAAATTTAAAACACAGGCTAATGATTTGCTTGGAAAAACACTTACCAATACATACAAACCAAATGAGTTTCACAAAATTGTTCTGAGAATCAGGCAAATCTATTTATTTTTTATTTTTTTGTTTGCTTGCTTTGTAATTTTTAACCTAACGATCAAGAGAAGGGACATAACAGACTTTGATGCACTCACAGATGTATTGTATTCTCACACACGGACACACACAAGCAGTCTTCTGGTTTTACGTTTTGTGGAGAACTCTTGTTTCTTGATCCTCATTATTCCAACCTGGACCTTCTCCCCACTTCACATGACTCCAATGTACATTTGAGCAGAAAAGGCTTGGGCATTCAGGTGCTTTATTTCTGGGAACATTATTACCAACAGTTATAATTTAAATACCTGCTAAATATGAGATGTCACAAGATCTAAGTATATTCCAACAAAAATAGTTTGCAAAAAATAGTCTTAGGGTCTTACAGACAGACAGGCGGCAAGTTGAGTGTGGGCTCAAATGAGCTGTCCAAAATAAAAGTTGCTTTTAAACAATGAAGATACAAACTCTTTAAAATACATATTGGGTAAAAAGTGAAACTATTAGTGTCTAGCTGTCATGACCCAATGTGATGGGCTAGGACAGTGTTTAACCCCATTTGTGGCATTCGGCCTGCCGGAGAAGTGGATCAGTCTCGGCTGCGCCGGCTGGTGGAGAGAGCACACACACCTGGGTTGCGTTAACTAATCAGCCCAGGTGCTTAAAGCTGTGTTTCCCTCCACGGTTTGCGGCCGAGACTGGGAGCGGGTTTCTTTATTTAGTTTTTGTTCGCGTGTTTGTCAAAATGAAAGTAAACCACCGCTGCAAAGCAGGAGGAGCCGGTCCGCTGAACAGCAGGCCAGCTAGGAGAGAGGAACTGAAAAGTAGCCGCTCAGTTTTACTTTCTTTCAGCACCTGGGATGATTAGTTAATGCAATCCAGGAGCGTGTGCTCTCTCCACCAGCCGGCGCAGCCGAGACCAATCTGCTTCTCCGGCGGACCGAATGCCGCACCATTCTTTCCTGAATGTTTCATTGCATGACATCGGACTGTCCAGTTCACCCCTCTCCCTAGCACTGTTTTCCCTTCTAGTGCAAAATGCTGATTTCAAAGAAGACTGATATGTAACGTTAATGTGTCTTCAGCTTATTATCCGTCCACCTATTTTATTCATGAATGTTATTTGTAAGATGTTAAGCTCTCCTTTGGTAAAAATGTCTGGTCTGTTCATCCTTTACCCACAGCCTTTGTCTTGTCCATCCTAATTCCGACATCCTGTTCCACAGGAGCCGATGAACGAACAAAACTTTGACACTTACGTGAACACTTTGACAGACATGTACACCCACCAGGACCAGTACCAGAGCCCGGAGAACAAGGTCCTCCTGGAGAGCATAAAGCAAGCGGTGCAGGGAATCCAAGTCTAGACCCCATTCCCTTCCCCTGCCCCCTTCCCCAGCTGGCGGCTGGCAGAGTGGCTGAAACTGAGCGTGACGGTACAGCAGAGGAGGTTAATCATGAAAGGAACGTCTCTCAGTAATGCTGCTGTACTGTATCCGAGACCGTGTTAAATATTCATTTATGTTATTTAAAAAAAAAAAAAAAAAGAAGAAAAGAAACGTGTTATGCATCCAAAAACTTCAGATAATTTTTTGGGATCTTGCTTTAAAAATACTCGACAGCATAATAGTTTTTGAAAACATTCATGTTTTGTACATTTTCATATGAGCTAACATAATGTGATGTAATGTTTATAGCTGCTAATGCATACACATTTTTACAATATAATGTAGGACATAAGTTGTTTTTAATGCTTATTGACAAAGCATTTTAGATTCATGCGCTGACCTGGAGGGAAAAAAAATGAAAACAAATAAGAAGAAAAATGCAGCAGCCACTTTTTAATCATCTTGTCTCCTCGTTGGAGTATTTTATGGAATTTTAAAATGTTTGTGTGCAGATTGTTTAATGGCAAGACTTGGATGTAAATTGCTTTATTTTTTAACTATGTTTGAAAAATTTGTCTTTTGTTAAAGAAGTGGTTGATAATGGTGGGTGGGGCTTTAAAAATATGTTGAAATGAGCATGAAAGAAAGTGACTTGACGTATGATGGTTTTGTTGTAAACATCATGACACGGAAACCGGTGGAAATCCCAATTTCTAGAGAGGAATATTTTATGACTTCTGAGGAAAAAGAAACAAACACTTTTATCATCCTGTGTTGTTAGATACCCATTGTCATTCAGCCAGTGAGAAGGTGCTGTCAAATGGCAATAGATAATCTAGAAGACATTAGCATTAGCATTTATTCTTTTCAATTTTAAAATTTCAGTAGCTAAAGTCAGAAAACATATCAGCAATATATGATCACAATTCAGTCACATATTAATAGATAAGGGATGCAATCTACATAAACCGTTTGGGTATATGCAATTTCTTATTTATAAGCATAGTGGGAAACAAATGAATCTTTTTACTATATGTAAAATATTAATTTTTATATAAATCTTTTAATACAATAACATTTTAAAATTGAAACATAGATGTTCAGTTTAGAAATGAAGGATTCTTTTTGAGTTGGTTTCTTCATGTAAAATTTTGCACAGAAACACCTTCGTTTCCATGTTTTGATGCTTTTACAGAAACTTGAGAGGTAATAGAGGAAGGAAAGGGATTTTGTGAAGCGTAAATATATGTAGAAGGTAATCAGTCCGTGGGACTTACAGGGTCATTGTCCCCACATATGTGCCAGTAGACTATTTGCACTTGTCCTGTAGCTGTATCCTAACAAGTGGAAGTGTGCAATTTCCAGGTGACCAGAACCCCTTGACTCACAATGGGAACAATAACCCCAAAATTAACTGTAGGGAGTTAAACAATATCACTGACGGAATCTACAGGGACTGCAAATCAAAAGTGAAATGATTAAAATTAGATCAATAAGTATGCTTGTTATATTGATAATAGACAATGATCTGGATTTTAGTATTTATGATGAGAAGTATTCCCAACAGCACTTTATATCTAATCATTGTACAATTATGAAAACAATATGTCAGATGTATTTTTTAAAAAAATACAAAGAAGCCACTCCAACAGACACAGATAGTGGCTTAAAAAAACAAATAACTCTGATGAGGAATCTGGGGTGATGCAGTCACTCGTCTGCATGGCCCTCATTTATGTTGTGCTATTAGCTGTAGCTGCCATGTTCAGAATTGCCTTTTTCGAGAGCTAGCGCTAAGGTGCTTGTCATACGCCCAATCCCATGTTATGTAGTTATCCTAGCTGTCCTCCCTTAGGGGCCCCATGCATTTTCCATGACTCCACACGCCTTTCTCCAAAGCATTGTGTCCGTAGCTTATCGCCAATATAGTAACGCTTTCAGTAGAGTAATAGCTACAGTAGTATCAGTTTTTTAATCAATTATTGTTATCGCTACAAAGAAAAACGGGGATTTTAAGCACAAAAACTTGCTGCTTGTCTACTATTGGTACATACTGTAATATCAAATCAAAAAGTTTTCTGTGACAACATACTGTAAGGATCACTAAAGGTGTCACATATTAGAATGCCGAATAATTTTCATATAAATAATTGTGAATTCATCAGAGTTTATTTATTCTACCTTATACATTTTTAAGTTAATTTAAGTACTCATGTATGATGACAGTATTTTGTACAAACTATTGTGTTCTCTTTTTCGCTTTCTCTCTGTGGAACTGAAGTTTAGTTTATTTTTGTACTACATGGCATGGATTTGTTGACAATTTAATTTTGCTATAACTGTGTGAGATCACAAGTTGCTGTGATATTTCATTTTTAAATGGTGCAATTTGTACAATTTTTGTCATGCTGGATGTCGACACATCTTATTCTGAATAAAGAAAAATTGTGTTGCCACAAAATAGTTGTGTATTTTGCGGTTTTTATATGCTTACATATTAACCATTTGAACCATTGTTATAATTTGTTCTTCTTTATATGTGCAATGTGTGCAAGCCTTGCATTTATGATATAAGCTATTATCTATTCTGCATTGTATTCCAAGGCAAGCCAAGATGTGGCTTTAGAGAGATGGTGCCACTGATTTATGAGACGTGTTAGTTACATTATGACCACATTCGTTGTATCTGCCTTTTGTTAGTTTCAACTCTTATTCCATCACTTGTAAGATTTAAAACATTGAGCTGAGCAAGTTATGAGAGCAGGAACTTTCCCCTGACTAGAGGACATCTTTATGAACTGTTTGAACTCTACTACATTTAAAACCTACAACAACAACAACAACAACAACAACAACAACAACAACAACAACAACAACAACAACAACAACAACAACAACAACAACAACAACAACAACAACAACAACAACAACAAATTTTAAATAAAAGAGAGCAAGAGAAAAAAATGGACACCTTACTTATCTGTTTTCTACAAATATTATGACAGATGAGGAAAATACATTCCTGGGATGTGAAAATAATTCGTATTTATTTAAAAAATACATAAAATTAAAAAAACTTTTAAAACCACAGGTTTACTGATGAGCAAACTGGACATCATGCAAAAATTCTAATTTTTTTACATTTTGATTGATTTATTTTGTAATATGCAGACAATAAGTGGACAGTACATGCTTAAAATACTGTTTATTTTAGTGTAATAACAATCAGCAATCATACCGCAAATAATTAAATAAATATTTGTCCAAAATAAACACATAGGAGAACCTACATAAATAAATAAATAAAATTAAATAAATACCTTTTTATCCAAGACGCCAGATAGGAATTGTAAACTTGAGTGATCAGTTTTTCTTCACTGATGCTATATTCAATACAGGTGGCTTTTGGTGCATAATTCTTGCTTATCACCTATCAGAAATGCAAAATATACAGATCGAGACTTCAGTGAATTACCAGACTTGGCAACTGCATTCTGCATTATAGGACCTACTGCAAACCTATGATTGAAACACGAAGACATTTTCTATATAAGATGTATCAGGAGACAGAACGATCTATTCCCCTTTAATGTATAAAGAAACAAAGCTTTGGAAAATTTTGTCAATTTTTTTTTCTGATATACTACTCGTATTAAAATGATTTTGATAAACGGACGAAGAAGATAATCTACCAGCTAGTTAGACATTACGAATGTGCGGTGGTGAATGACAAGATAGCTACTGGCGTTTGTTTGGTTGTCTTGGTAAAGATGTCTGCAG
The DNA here is from genome assembly GCF_013347855.1 of Anguilla anguilla. Classification (NCBI taxonomy): domain Eukaryota; kingdom Metazoa; phylum Chordata; class Actinopteri; order Anguilliformes; family Anguillidae; genus Anguilla; species Anguilla anguilla. The sequence goes on along the minus strand of NC_049206.1, from coordinate 46,066,310 downwards.
CAGAGGAAGATACGGAGCTACGTGATCTTCTGATTCAAAACTTAGAAAACAACGGAGTTCTCAATAAAATTAAGGTAGCTAGGCCGTGTGCTGAAAGAACACGTTATGGCTCTAAATATACTTTGTTGATTTGAAATTGTGATTCATTAATGATCGATGCTACTCCGGGTTTCATTTTGTTAGTGTTAGCCCGCAACATAGGCCGCAGGTGGTGAACTTAAAAATGTTATACAGCGAGTATAGCCTGATATGGCTAACGTTAGTTAGCGAGCAACATAGCTAGAACTAGCATTGACAACACGGTAATCAAGCTTTAAAATAGTAGGTTGACGTTAAAGCTATGTTACACTATGGCTAGTTGACTAATTGCATGTTTTGCTGTGTTATCTAATGATAAATTGTATATAGTGAATTAAAATGTTACAGGTTAGCTAGCTACGTTTCTACTAAAGGTCAACTAGCTTAACGTTAGCGCTTTTAGTTAGTGTAATGCCGGCATTAGAAGCATTGCAACGGCTTGACAGTCAACACCTTGTTTAGACTAGTTGTCTCTACATAAACATTGCTTCTCATGAGCTACAGTTAGCTAAGTTAGCTTTATTTTGAATTAGGCTCAACACTGCAGAAAACAAGCTGTTTTTTTGTAGAATATTGTATGTTGTCTTGTAAAATTGTGGATACCTAGCTAATGTAATATTATCTAAAGGTCGCTAGCTCTCGTCAGCACTTAAGTATCTAGTGGCAAGCGACTTGTAAATTAGTAACTGTTGGCTAGCAAGTTTGTACTATGCTTTCAGGGTAGTTTGCCCAGCACTGCTTATAAATACGCTATGCAGTACTGAAAATTAAACGATTCAGCAAACGACCATACGTAATCATAGCCATGAAATTGTTACTAGAGGGTGTTCCGGTGTTTCGTGCTGAGTTCCTTTTATAGCCGTGCTCTTGGCTTCTGCCACTTGCAGTTTTGTTGAATGAGTAATGTTAGCTACAGTCGATGCTGACACCTATTGTAAACATTAGTATTTTGCCGTCGTTGTTTAACTTGCATTTCTAAAATATATTTTGCTGTGTAGGCTGAACTGCGTGCTGCTGTTTTTCTCGCATTGGAGGAGCAGGACAAAGTAGAGGTAGTGGTTCATGACAATATGACACTTATTCTGAATATGTACGTCATCTGCAATACCATGTGTGATGTCCATCTATGGTGAACTCTTCGTTGAATTCTGGAAGCATTCCTACTGACTTAAAACTGGCTGTGGTTAAGCCACTCCTTAAAAAAAAACACCACCTGTCTCCTGAGGAAATGGGGAACTATAGGCCAGTCTCCAACATCCCATTTCTAGCAAAAGTGGTAGAACAAATTGTGGTAAACCAACTTCAAGACTATCTCAATGGAAATGACATGTTGGAGAAGTTTCAATATGGCTTCCGTTCTGGGCATAGCACTGAGACTGCTTTGATAAGGGTCAGCAATGACCTTCTACGATCAGCTGATACTGGGCAGCTATCTAGTTTATTTCTTTTCAGTCTCTCTGCTGCTTTTGATACCATTGATCACAGTATCTTACTGGAGAGAATGCACACCCATACAGGGATTGGAGGCACTGCCCTTGAGTGGTTTTCCTCCTATTTGTCAAACTGCCAACAATTTGTTTGTTTGGGTGATTCATGCTCTGAAAGGGGTGATGTGAGGTATGGTGTCCCACAGGGATCTGTGCTCGGGCCTCTGTTGTTCAGCCTGTATATGCTCCCCCTTTCTGACATTATTGAGAAGTTCAACCTTGGATTTCATTGTTACACTGATGGCACACAAATATACTGCTCACTTCCCATGAAACCAGAGATGGAAGTTGCTGCTTTGTGTTAGTATCTCAATGGAATCCAGGCATGGATGACAACAAACTGCCTTAAACTTAACTCCAAAAAGACAAAAGTATTGCTGGTTGGCTCCAAGCACAGTCTGACTAAGTCCCCATGTTTAGATGTGCCATTTGATGGCCATTCTTTTAAACTGTCAAAAACCATAAAAAATCTGGGAGTCATAATGGATCCTGAGCTTTGCCTGGATGCCCACATTAACTCGGTAGTCAAGACATCTTACTTCCACCTGCGCAATATTGTGAAATTGAGGCCAATCCTGTCTAAGGAAGATTCCATAATGCTGGTTCATGCCTTTATAATGTCTAGGCTTGATTATCGCAATGCTTTGTTTACTGGCCTACCAGACTCTACGTTACAGCGACTTCAATTAGTACAAAATGCAGCAGCCAGAGTACTTACCCACACACGCCGCTCAGAGCATATCACTCCTGTTCTTAAATCATTGCATTGGCTCCCTGTTAAATCCTGGGTTGAATTTAAAGTGTTGCTAACTACTTACAAAGCATTGCATGGCTTTGGACCTTCATATTTGCAGGATTTGATTGAACCGTTCCCTGTCGTACCCTGCGTTCAGCTACTGCTGAACTTTTAGTGGTTCCTCGTTGCCAATTAAAAACAGTTGGGGGAAGAGCTTTTAGCTGTGCTGCACCATGCCTCTGGAATTCAATTCCAAGCCATATCAGCTACAATTGGTTCTTTTAAATTGTATCTTAAGACTTAGGCCTACTTGTTCTCATGTGCCTATTCCTCTTAGTTTTGACTTCTTAGGTTGTTTATTTATTTATTTATATATTTTTATTTTTGTTTGTAAAGCGCCCTTGGATGTACGCATGAAGAGTGCTATATAAGAGCTTATTGTATTGTATTATTTGTAAGTGCTGAATTGCTTTGTAGAGAGGGTACGTTAGCCACATTAAAAATCAATTTAATATTTCAATGTTCTCTTTTTTACCTTATAGAATAAAACTCCACTTGTGAATGAAAGCCTAAAGAAGTGTCTAAATACCAAAGATGGTAAGGATTATTTATATTTGCTTGTGTCTTGTGCAAATGTAATGCAGTATGCCATCTTGCATACCCGATTGCCCTTCCTATTGCTAAATTAAATGGCAATGTGAATTGTTTGGGTTTCCTATTCAATAATATGGGTTTGGCCCTTTGAGATTTTCAGATTCGTGCAGTGGTATCGGCACTAACGATCTGTTTATTCCCTGTGTAGGACGTTTGGTGGCCAGCCTCATCACAGATTTCCTGCAGGTTTTTAATTTGGACTTCACGCTTGCCGTCTTTCAGCCAGAAATTAACTCTGTGAGTATGCATTTCTTACGGTGCAGATTCCAAGCGCATTGCAGCAATGTGATTGGATGACTGACCTGGGATTCTGTGGCTGGGTGCAATGAGCACAGCTTTCTCAGGTGTTAAATAATGTACCTGATCATTTAATGCAGTACTTTATGCTGGTAAATGGTAAATGGACTGCATTTATATAGCGCTTTTATCCAAAGTGCTTTACAATTGATGCCTCTCATTCGCTAGAGCAGTTAGGGGTTAGGTGTCTTGCTCAAGGACACTTCGACACGCCCAGGGCGGGGTTTGAACCGGCAACCCTCCGACTGCCAGACAATCGGTCTTACCTCCTGAGCTATGTCGCCCCTATGCTGAATGTAATACATTTGAATGTGTTACTGCTGACTTTCTGCTGTTGTTGCCACCTGTAAAATGAATGGGCATCAAGCAACAGAGAGCATCACTCATATAGTGTTGAAGCTTTAACTATTTCAGCTATAACTGAAAAGGGGTGAAGGGTAATATTAGATATTAATATCAATATCAGTTGGAATAGCTGATGAGGTGCATCTAAATCCAAGTAGTCACAAACTTGAACCAAATCTTTTTGTGGAAACCAAAATGAATTATTGTCAATCAAAATTTACCAGGATTCAAAATTGCAGGAATTTTTACAAACCTATAGGATGCAATGGAATCATAATCGGTTGGAATTTCGTTTAGTCTGAGTTCTAGAACAAAAATTATGAGTGTACCGTCTGTAGTGTAGTGTCAGATATGTCATTGTTAACCCAGCACCTGTGCAAAGCATTTGAAACCTGCATTGGGGAACTGAAAAAGCAGAGGACCACCACAGGCAGTTCCTTGTTTTTCTCCGTTTGAATAATGCCTGCGTGTATGCATCCGCGTACGTGTGCGTGTGTCCGTGCACCTGTGGCTCTGCGGCTAACCCTGCATCCTCCCGTTCAGCTGAATGGCCTGGAGAGCAGGGAAGCGGTGGCCCGCGAGCTGGGCGTCACGGAGCAGGAGGGTAACAGGGGCACGCCCCTCCTCCTGGAGCTGGTGAAGAGGAGCCGGCACAAGGACAGAGCCTCCGTGTTCTCAGAGGTGACTCTCGCGCATCTGACTCACTCACAGTCCGTTCGTTCCCAGCCTGGCTACACTGTTTACATATGACACTGTGGGCCATTTGGGGAAAAAAACAGCAGCTACACTGACACCATTATTGGCTAACCGCGTTGCCGGCTGTATTGGCGCCTCCGGTGGCAGTAAAAAGTATGGCACCGTTTTACGGTCGTTTAGTTCAGCAGAGGTTTAGGTCGGGTCCACTTGCAAGCCCAGGTCTACAGCATGCAGCAGCCCGACCACCTCGACAGTGCTGGGAAAATCACTGCAAGCGTTCATGTTCACGTGTTCATCTTTCTCCATTTTTACCAAGCCTGTGACTGAACATTTGGAAATAGATCCGTGGGCTTTCAGTAGTGCTTCAAATAAGTAAAGCTTTTCCTTGTGCTCAGCTTTGCACTGAACATTAACTGATTTGATGTAACAAATGTGACTCTTACAAGCTTCATTCACACTTTGAATGACGAAGTTCTAATAGCAAGCATAATTGTTTTTAATTTTATAACGATGATGTACTTGCCAGGATTCACTCGAATGCAGATCACTGCACAGTAAATGAACACAGCATTCATTGAATGCTAACGATGCCTTTCAACAGGGCCAACCTTAGGACAGTTTTCTTTTCTTTTCTTTTTTTTGTGCACAGACAAAATATTTGTGACCAATTAATTATTTGTAACTGACGCAGTATATTTGTGTCACTCGGTTAATGAGGCACATGGCATGTGGTTTAAATCGGGCCTGCAGATCGTCTGAAATGTCACAGTGGAGGTTAAAAAAAACACGCTCTGTGACAGAGCCAGACATTTTTCATAAAGAGACGTGTGGGCGCGGTGTGGGAAATTCCCTGCGAACTAGCGGTTTTTAGGTGGCTGGTCGCTTGTAATATATGGTAACCCAGGGAAATGGTGTGCTGCAATCTTTTGGCTGGCCTGAATCTTTGAGTCTGTGGCCGGTGCAGCGAGAGTGAATATTCTTCATTCGTTCTCTCCATCCTCTCAGTCGCCTATGGGGCACTTTGTCTCTCAAGCCCAGACTAATCAAAAACAAAAAGGTGGGGGAAGGGGAAGTTGTTTGCAGGTGTGTTGAACATACAAACCGGAAATCATGCTTATCGTTGTGTGTCTAATTACCATACGAGTGAGAGTGGGGCACACGTTATTTTAGAGTTTTCTGGCTGTATTCAGTGTGACAGGTTATATTATCACAAGGGTGCAAATTAACTGCTGAGACGCAAGTTTTTTGGCCATTATGGTCATTCAGGTTTTTTTAGTTTACTGTATACGATATCTAGCAAGCCCTTTAAGAGTATATAAGTTTACTATAGTTGAAATGCATTTCTGCGTCCGATAATGTGAAGCCACGGCATGCTTTAGTGAAATGTCTAACCTCTTGATGTTTTTTTCCCCCTCCCTCTTGCTGCGTTCTCCGGGGATTCCTAATTCAAGGGAGAAAGAACCGTGCCTATTCCCAAGGTAGAGAGCCGTGTATCTGTTATTACCCCAACGTCATAAGCACACCAGTCCTCAAATATACCCAATCACACAGGAAATTATTTTTTGAACACAGGAGCCGTACAGTAGCAGTAATATAGCATTATATATTACGTAGCACATTCAGAAGGCATGTTTTTTAATGAGTACATGACAGTCCAAATATGTAAATATCTGAGGTCTGAGTTACGTGAAAAATGGCACTACTTTCGTATTAGCTCTTTTGTATATTGTGTATATTTTTGTATATTTTCTATATTTGTTCGTATAATATAATTGTCTCTCCGCTGGTATATAGGTCATAAGTAGATTGAACAACAGTAATTACAAGAAGTTCTGTTTGAAGAAGAAAAAAAAAAGTATTTCCTGTTCATCAGCAAGTTTGTGCAAAACAAGTTTGTCCTACTTTTTCATATTTGTTTCATAGTTAATACGGTTTCACTTACTGTACTCGGCGAGTAAATCATTTCCTTTCACATGGCCTTCTGCAGTGAGGCAAACAAGGGCTCTGCACTACAGAAAAAATTATCTTTAATGAGTAATACTGATTTTTAAAAAATCAAAAATAGTAGGATTACGTGAGGCGTTTAACCTTTTTTTTTTAAGGTTACTGGTTTTTAAAAAGTCAATGAACAGTTCTGGGTTAATTTCTGGCCTAATTAAGGTCTAACTGCATAAGACCTACTTTAGTTTCATTCCTGTTAACCACTCATAACTGCATAACTCGAGTTGTGTATCTCCAAGGTTCTACTATATAGTATATGCCCTATTATGCAAAAACATTTTGCCTTTTTTTTTAATTACACATTGATGGTTCTCATTCAACTTTATGTACAGTAAATGTGTTATAAGAACTGATGTGTTTTTATAAACCAGATGTGACTAAACCATATTGGTGCATTTTACAAAAACACAAAATGTATTTTTTCTGTATTTGAATAGACCTTTTTGCACATTTATTTATTTTAATTTTTTTTGCACGACACCAAGGAGATATACGTGTATGTGTCTACATAAAATGGGAATGGGATGTTGAATATACTGTACGGTTGGGCTGAAAATAAACTTGACACAAAATATGCAAAAAAATATGCAATCCGTACCAATGCACTGAATGATATTGCAATGTGTTAAATAATAATGCTGTGGGAACGTGTGTGTTTATTCAGGAGTTATCTCCCAGGCAGATTGCTGATGCCCGGAGGAAATTTGACTTTTATGACAAGGTGATTTTGCACATATATTTTATTTATTTATCCACAACTGCTGCAGCTATCAGTTCAGCCATGCTCATGACTTGTGCATTAGTCATTGAACACAGTCAATGCATTAGCGGACACAGCTTGATAGGAAAAAGTCGTAATGCAATGACAACAGACAGTGAGTCTCGGACAGTGATTATGTTTCATCAGTGGCATGTGCTAAAGCTGTGTTCTATTATGACTGGGTTATTGTTATCCAACACTGTAAGAGAGATGCTACCAAGTCCTGTTACCACGTTTTTGTTTTTTTTTCCAAATGGTGTATTTGTGTATCACATTGGTTAAAACATGAGAAAGGAAAACCATGGTGAAGTTGCATTTTATAAATTCAGACCGAAAATCATGTTTTTCAGGACAGACTGACAGTTTGTTATCTATTGAATATCTCCTTTATGACCATATTGACAGTAGCGATCATGGTTCTGTACAACTATGTTGGGGCGTGTCTTCATACAGCGATTCTTCATCTTGTTTTTTTTAGGACAAAAGTGGCGGAATAAGCAAAGATGAGCTGAGGACGCTGTTCTCCGATCTCTTCCCCGCTTTCCACAAGTACGTGTCGACTTTCTGCTCCTCCACCGGGCTGCGCGTCCATTTGCATTTGGAGTAAATTGGATCTGATGCACCTTTTACTCCAGGCCTAAGCACTGAACCCATTGCTGCCTGTTGCCCAGAGAGGACGAGCAGTCCTCCACTAGGCTAGGTCTACAAAAACGTTGTGAAACCCTTAGCAATTGTCACCTCTTATTTGTTTACATTTTAATTGTAATTTTGTTAATTCCTGTTGCAATTTAGGTGACATTTCACACACCATTGTTGTTGCAAGAGCCTTAGTCTCTTTTTTCACATAATATACCATAATATATAACATAGCGTGCTCTGCTGGGACCCTATAATATGCTAGCAAATTGTCTAAATGGCTTTAAGACTTTTTGAATAAACGGGCACTGCATTGGTGAACTGTCTATTCCAGCTTTTCTTCCACTCATATTCCATGTATTCTGTTTGTTCCGTATATGTTTGTTAAAGGAATATGCTCGAGCGATACCTAACAGATGAATTCAGAGCTGTAGACAAGGACTTCAGTAACTGTAAGTATGTTTTAAACGCGTGTTATTGTGTGACAGTTTAAAAAAACAAAAACTATTTTTACTTGAAAAGACTTAGTCGTGTTTTAACGGCTGTGAGGAAAATGACCACGATTCCCTGTCATCTCGTATGTGTTTGCCGCTCATGTCAAGTACTCGAATGGCTTATTAACCACTCAATATATTTCACTGTTTTGCGATTGGTGTACACAGCCATAGAATTCCAGGAATTTCTGGGGATGTATAAGCGTTTGTTTATCCAGTGTAGAAGTGTGGTGAGTCACCTCTCATTTATTCACATGATCGTTTTCATTATTGTGCGAATCATTAATGCGACCTAAGTGACATTTCACATATCATTGACTATAAAACGCAGTGTAATTCTGTCTCGAAGGTCTGCAGTGATGTCACGGACATCATTCCAACCTCAAATAAATTTTCTGAGGAGAACATATGTACATCACCTTCCAGTAAGGTAGGTCGCTTATTTGTATAATACTTCTAACGTGTCACCTGTTCGCCTGTGATAACTTGGCTATTAAACTGCTGATTGGTGGCGGTGGCATGTGATGACATTCTTTTAATTAAACTTAATTAAATGTCATCTGACAATTGTTTTGCATCTTCAGCTTCAATGTTTTTGGATTTGCTGTGCATTTTAAGTGCATGACTTTGGCCTGGTCTTCAACTTTGGAATGTTCTTTTAAGTTATAAAAATTTTTTTTAAAAAAGCATTGCATTTAAAAAGTCATAACCCTAAAAAGTTTTACTCAAAATGTAAGTGGAATTATGCTTTTGTCCGTGGCTAGCTGTAAACCGAGATGATCCGTGTTGTGTGTTTATTTGGAACCTTTGTGGTTCTCAAGTTTAGCAGCTTGAGGTTCTCAAGGTTAGACCTCTGTTAAGAGTTAAGAGATCAAATTCAACCTAGAAAATCACATGGTGAGCCTACTGCTATTTAGATCTGCTTACACTCAAGAGATTGTCCCTAAAATAGCCAAACCAAATTTTTAAAAATATGCTGTCAGTACCCTAGAGATGTTAGGTTGTTTGTAGGAGATTAGTTTGAATAAAATGGGGAGCCTATAATTTTGGTTTCTTTTTATGCTGTCTTTGAGAAGGATGAAGAGGTTAGTGGTTTTAATGGTTTCAGTTCTTCTTCTTTTTTGTATTGGACTTTTTTTTAAGAAAGCGGTCCCTAAACAGACATGATAAGAATATGTTAAGATGAAATTGATAAAAATCCATCAACATGCCCAGTTTGGAGGGCTAGCTTCTCATGTTGTAATCCCATGCCGATGTGCTGCTTAGCATTTCCTACTTAAGGGACTACTGCTGAGTGTGTTTGTCGAGGATCTGAGTGAAGCAGGAGGCTCACGACTGTGTTCTTGCGCTCAGATACCCAGATTTAAAGGATTTCTTAAGCACAGTGAGGAAGAGGAGGATGAGGAAGAGAAGGCTGGCGCCAAGGTAAATGCATGCCGCTAAGCAACGGGGTGCTCACGTGCCAGCTCGGGAAATCATGCGAGGCGCTCAACACGATGGCGCCATTGAAATTACGCCCGAGGTCGTTTCGGTGGGAATTTTTCTACCGTTGTCCGACCCTTTTGTTGGCAGGGTATTTATCGCGCCAAAGAAATTATTTGCACATCTGAAACTCGGGGGGAAATTTTCTCTCGACAAAAACAGTACCTGTCTGGCAACAGATTGTATTTCCCTTCCCTGACGGTTGAGTTTCGTTGAACCAAGGTCAGTCTCATCTTTAGGAGTCTAGCACTTCCTTTTTAATTCTTTAACAACACAAGCCAAGTCTATTTTCCCATCAAGGATCTACAAAGCATAGCTCTACAGTATTGCCATACTCCGTGACTTTTAGCAGCTCTCTCTAAGAGAAAAGGGAGCTCGCGTACAGTCGGGCAAACACGTCCTTGTCTGTACAGGGAAGCTCTTGCTGTAGATTTTTTGTTGCAGTTAGCCTTCGATGACCTTCTGCTGTATTTCCTGCTTTGTTGTCGGGGCCTCTTCGCTGTGTTCGGCGTGCGTGAGGGGCAGACTAACCTCAGACCACCACGTTGACGGTTCCCGTGGTTTCTCAGCAAGCGTTCGCTGCGATATCAAAATTTCCTGTATGTACTGACCGTAAGCGCACACAAACAATTCATCTTTTGTCACATCGAAGAGGACGGTCCGAATTCCTTTCCCGAAAAGAGAATACGGTCGCCCTGTTTAGAATTTGCCTGTGGCGGTTGCAACATGCCACAGTTTTGCTTTGGCATTGTTGTCAGTTCATGTTCAGCCAGCCGGACAACTTTAGATTAGATGTTTGGTTTCACTTGGCATACAGCGCAAAGGTGCTGTTACTCATCCATTGTGCTGTCAGGAGACTGCATGAGCCCTTTTGTATAGTTGCTATTGGCCGACTGATTTTAATGCAGGTATAACCATGTGCATGGACGCCCCAACCCGGAGCTTCGCCGATAGCCTAGCTGTCTTTGGATCTCACGAGCTCTCACTGCTTCCCACGCGGTGGCTTCTCGGCTTCGCTAACACTTAATGGTGCTTTTTTTAAGTGATTCATTTCCATCTGAAACCTCTCTGCATATTGCGGTGAAAGTGAATAAATGAAGGCCTAGGGAGTTTTTGGGCCTCCCGAGGGCTTGTGGATTTTTAGAGTTCATCTTTAGGGTTGGTATCTGTGCGCGTTGTCCAGGGAGTCGAGGTGAGCCACGGCGACGCCAGCTTGACCTTCGGCTCCACGAAGGGCAAGGGCCCGGCGCAGGCGTCGTCCAGGGAGCCGAAACACGGCGAAGCCCCGCCCCTGCCGAGGAAGAGCGCAGACGCGGAGGTGGAGGAGGACGAGGACGAGGGGGACTCCTTCTTCGACGACCCCCTGCCGAGACCAAAGAAGACGTTCGGCTGGTAAGCGACCGACGCGTTTCTCGACTTAACGCGTCGCGCGAAATCGACGGAGAATTGACGGACGGCAGAAAAACAAGGGAACTCTGGGGAAACGTGGCGGCGTTTGAATAAAATGAAAATGTGGATTTGTATTTCAACACATTCAAGATGCGTTTTTATTTTTATTTAAAATCAAAAAGGAGTATTTGCAGTGTCCTTAGTCACACTAGCCAATATACTGGGTGCTGTTGTATCACAATAAAGCCATTTTTTTTTCTCTCTCCCTCCTTGTCGTTGCTGCATTTGGAAGTAGTAATCTCGCCAAGGCAGATAAAAGTCACTCAGAGGCAAGTCTCTCTGAAAACAACAATAGTCGCAAAGAGTAAGTACATTACATTTTTGCTCTTTAGGGTGCAATATGTTAGCAGAACGATTTGTTAAAATATTTGGTGACTATGTGCACGCGTCACACACATCAAGTGTGTCAAATGAGTTTAAACACACACACGTTAATACGCGTGTTTACATGTGCTGAATACACAGGATACTCGCGCACACACGCGTGCATAGATTATCGGTCCACCATAAACCCCGTAAGAAAGTTGCTGCACCTTAATACGCACATGGATAGTGTCAAATAACAACGTCAAAGCTGACAGAAACAGGTAATGCACCATTTCGCAGTTTGTTACAAGCCGGTAAGCGCAAATGGCACATTTGCCACCGCCGCGTTGTTTTGCTAAACGTCGGCCAATTTCCTATCCGATTTCTTTTCCGTTCCGCGTCGTCTCCCCTCTTGTTCCTCGGGGGAGGACGTTTTACGGAGCGCTCTTTAATAGTTACATTACATTACAGGCATTTAGCAGACGCTCTTATCCAGAGCGACTTACACAACTTTTACATAGCATTTTTTACATTGTATCCATTTATACAGTTGGATATATACTGAGCAATGCAGGTTAAGTACCTCGCTCAAGGGTACAACGGCAGTGTCCTTACCCGGGAATCGAACCTGCGACCTTTCGGTTACAAGCCCAGGTCCTTACCCACTGAGCTACACTCCGTCCTACAACCTTTTCCATGTTTAACTAATAGTGACGCGCCTGGCGTCTCTTCTCTGCTCAGCTGCGTGCGCTCTCCCCGCCGGCGTCTCTCCTCTGTTCCGCTCTGTCTCTGACTTGTGTGTGTCTGTCTCCCCCTGCGTCTGTGCACGCGCTCTGTTCTTCCGGAAGGGCGGGCCGGCCGGCGAAGGAGAGCAGCCTCTCCCGGGGATCCCTCCCCCCGTTGAGGAAGAGCAGTAGCCTCAACGAGTAAGTGCGCGCACAGCCCGTCTCAGCGAGCGGTCTGTATCGTGTCAGTGAATACAGCAAGCACGCAACGCATTACTGTCAGTAATGTGCGTGCTGGGCGTTACGGTCAGTAAGTGTTCACATTGTATTACAGTCTGTGCAGTGCATTACAGTCTGTGTGTGCAGTACATCACAAGCAGTCAGTGAATGTTCACACTGCATTACAGTCTGTGTGCAGCGCATCACGAGCAGTCAGTAAATGTTCACACTGCATTACAGTCTGTGTGCAGTGCATCACAAGCAGTCAGTAAATGTTCACATTGCATTACAGTCTGTGTGCAGCGCATCACGAGCAGTCAGTAAATGTTCACATTGCATTACAGTCTGTGTGCAGCGCATCACGAGCAGTCAGTAAATGTTCACATTGCATTACAGTCTGTGTGCAGCGCATTACAGTCAGTGTGTACTGTGCATCACATGCAGTCAGTAAATTTGGACTGCACATTACAGTAAGTCGGGTATAAGGACTAGTCTATCTAACATCAGAGATTTTTGCCCTTTAGAGATGAAAAGACAGCTGCCAGCTAATTGTGTCATTTAGAAAGCGAAATTTATAACTTCAGTAGTTAGGATGGCTAAAAAAGTATAAACGATGATGATCATTTTGGTGGTACAATGACTTTCTGAATAAAGCAAGTCACCAATTAATGAGTGTCAATGAGGCACATTTCAGACGCATATTGGTAGTGTGAAGGGACTTTGCATCACTGCTGACCCATTTAGTATGTTTAGTTACCAATTTTATTGTGTCTAGAAGCTATAGTTTTGCATCAGGATTCATATTTAAAGCCTCTCCTCTTTAGTTTGTGTGTGTGTGTGTGTGTGTGCGTTATATGTCTGTGCGTGTATATGTGCGAGTATATATGTTTGTCTTTCCTTCACCAGTTTCTGCTCTCCCGTACATCTGGTCTCTCTCGCTCTCTCTGTCTCTCTTCCTCTGTGTTTGGCGGTTCCGGGCTCAGTCTCTCTGCCGTAGACAGCGACACGGACGCGGACGACCCCTTTTCAGACAGCGATAACGGGGGAGGGTACAGCCCCGAGCCCGACGGGAGGTGAGCCTGAGTCTTCAGCTCCTCCTCTGTCCTCCCCCCCCCCACCCCAAAAACCCAACCCTCCCCCCCCTCCCCCCCCCCCACGCCTCACGGCCCCCAAACCCAAACCCTCGTCCGCCACGGCATCTCCGTCCCCCGTCCCCCGCGCCCGCCCCGCACATCCCGCAAGGTCCGAACGCCCTTTCGCTCGGTACCGTTTCAACGCCGCGGGTTCGGCCGCCGCGCTACGGCGTTACCTCTCGGTAAACGTGCGTTCGACGGCGCGTTTGTGCCGGCCAGGTTAAAACAAAGCATTTCAGCCTGACTCAGATTAGCAAAGCTGGGTGTAGCGCTCGGCTCAGTCCGTAAAGTAGCGGTGCGGTTAGCTGTGCGCCGGAGCTCGTGTCGCGTGCGTTTCGGGGAACGGAAGTACAGATTTGCGCTTTTTGTCCCTCGCGCGGCGTCGTCCAGGGAGCGATTCGGGGCTGCTCTAGCCACACGACGTTTCGTCGGCTGCCCCCAGAAGGCTTTCGTAACGAGGGGGTGGTTCAGAGCGTTCGGGGCTGCGATCCGGCGCAGTCGTGGCGCGCCGGTGCTCGCGGAAGCCTTCGATACGCTTCGGCGGGCTCTTCAGGCTCTGTTTTCCGAACGCACCGAAAGCTTTCTGCGTAAAAACATCCGACGCTTCCCCGGGCCCTTAATGAAATCAAAGTCGGTTTTATCGCAGCTTGAGAAGCATGTCGTAATCCGAGATGGCTGATCGCTCGGCCCGCGTTGTGGCCGAGGCCGGCTCCTCGCCCCTGACCCCGCGTTTCCCCCGCTGCGTTTCAGGAGGGCGGACCCCGGCAGACCCGCGGGCAGCCCCCCGCCCCCCCCGAGAGAGGGCCCCCGGCTGAAGAGCGGAGAGCCGCACCCGCGGGACCCCCCCGAAAGGAGGACTGGTACGCCCCCCCCCCCCCCCGCCCCCCCCTTCTTTCCCTCAGAGAGAAACCTTCCAGAACCTTCCTGCACCTGTTTAAACCGAGGACCTTTCCCCTTTCTCAAACCCAATGCAAACACAATGGCTTTGTATAAATTGACTTGACCACAAAGAGCAAAGTGTATCCGCTTCACACTAAGTCTTCTCACCATACTCTATTGCAGGTAATCACAAAGACAAAGGATCCAGGGACTCGAAGGCCGTGAACAGCAGAGACGCAGCTCTTGGGTCCGGTATGTCCATTGTATCTGCAGTTTCTGAGCTGTCGGAGTACAGCGATACTGTGGTTTCCTCCTGATGTCTCTCTGACCACCGGCAGTGGGGCGTGTGGTTTGCAGTGCTCGGAGTCTGGTCGCTGCGATTGGCTGAGCGTTGCACGGAAATGCTGTGTCTGACTGCCTTCACGGATTTCAGTGTTACTGACTTTTTGTGTGTGTGTGTGTGCGTGCGTGCAATCAAGCAATTGCAAAATGCATATCTGAGTAGAGTTATTTTTAACCCCCCTTCCCCATTCTCAGAAAGCTGTAGATTAGATATAGGTCCTGAAGAAGTAGTAGTTTGAAGAAAAGGATGGTTTTTAATCATTTCTGTTTTTTATGTGCAGACGAAGACAACGACTATGACGACGATTTCAACAGGTATGTATGCTTTAGAACCAATAATTGTTTCTTTTGTGTGTGTACCAATGGGATCCAATTCAATCGTATCCGAAAAAGTGGCCGGTGTGGGTGCAGGTTCTTGTTTTAGCCCACCGCCGTGGTCCTCGATCAAGACCCCGATAAGTAGAATCGGGTGTCTCAGTGCTGGGCCAAAACAAAAAACCAGCACCCACACCGGCCCTTTTTGAATAGGATTGGATGCCCCTGGAGTATACAGTACATACATGCATGCATACGTACATACGTATGTACATACATATTCGTACACACACACACACTGCCTATTAAGCCAATGCCTATGATTGACTTGGGCGGTGAGAGTACACAGTAACGGTAACATCCTTGTGGCTTTTCTTTTCGCCCTTCCGCTGCTCTCGCTCAGCACCAGCCACCGATCGGACAACTCGAGAAGCGAGCTGAGCATCGGGGAGGAGATCGAGGAGGTCTCCATCGAGGGACCCGACGGAAGCGACAAGGTAGCTCTCGCACCGCCGCCGCCACCCGCGCGCGGGTCACAGATGGGCTTCACGCCCCCGCCGTGCCTGCATCGCGGCACTCTCCGTTTAGCCGCTGTGAAGGGTTGCGAGACGGCGCAGAGCAGGGGTGGGCCGCTCCCGTCCTGGAGGGGCCAGTGCACGCAGGTTCTAGCTGCCGCCTGTTACCCCGGCTGATCAGCTAATAGGTCTTACGCACCCGACAATGATTCAGTAGACCGCAATAAAACGCTGCGATGCAGGCACGCGGGCGCAAGAACAGTCACCATCTGCGGGTCATCTCAGGGAACGTAGCTAAAAGTTCAGATCACGCAAGCGATAAGGCTGAATAATAACTTAGAGCGGAAGCTGGTCTGCAGTCCAAAAGCAGATATGGCCCTCGTTGCCTATCCCTGGTTTGAGGAAGGCGGAGTGTGTACACTAGGGATGTGACGGTATGAAAGTTTCACGGTATGATAAACAACCTTCCGACTTCCTCTTTGCCTCTCCCCTGCCTTCGCCTGACTCCTCCTCATTTTGCTGGTTTTTTTAACTCGTTTTTTACACGAATGAAAAAAATAACATCGCTGGTAATTTGTAGGTAGCGAGCTAGCTTACATTTTACATCAGAAAGAACGAGCGGGAGAACGGCAGCCGCGCAGCTGCTCGCCCCCATGGGGGGCACGCACGTCGTGCGTCAAGCATAATGATTGGCTGGAACGACGCAACCTGTGTTTTTAAATGACGTTGCCTCTAAATACAGATCTAGGATCAGATTTGTTAAAAAGGCAAACCGGATCCTGAATCAGCAGTCAGGGGATTTAGTCATTTTTTGAAATGGCGAAATTATCGTACATTTGGGCACTGGTTGAAAAAAAAAAAATTCCCCGCATGAAAATAGCTTTCGTCACGTGATTCACTGTCACGGAATTACGTTACGTTTATGATAGTACTATTTCACATTTGAGTTTTACGGTATACTGTCATACCGGTATACCGTCACATCCCTGGTGTGCGCACGGGGGAATGGGGAAGCTGGTTTTGAAACGCAACGCAGAGAAGCCACCAGGAAGCCCTGCTTCGGATTGCTTTAACCCGCGGGAAAAGGAACACATCACTGGGCCGGAGAGTTTAAGAAGATCCCCCGTAACGTCCCTGGTAAAGTACACACCGGTCCTGAGCATGGGGTGTACTAAGTAGAAGTAGGCCTCCTGAAGGTCATGTGCTTCCTTGAGTACAGGCCAGCAACAGGTTGATGAGGTTGGCCTTCATTGGACTCCCAGGATTTAGTTCTCAGCACCTGCAATGGTCGCACGTGGCGCTATCGACTTCCTCGGTTATCTTTTAATCAGATGATGCTCATTTGCATTTGGCAATGCGCGGTGGTGCATGAGCATCGAAAAGCTCGGAACCGATACTCTTTAAAAAATGAGGTCAAACCAAAAAGTAGGGCGTTCAGCCGAGAGATCAGCTCATACGACCACAGCGGGAGGCGTAGTATTGGATCGTACGCACTCGCAGACCGCGTTGACACGCAGCGTCTGCCGGAAAGTTCTAGAAAGTGGGGACCAGGCTGCGAATGAGGGAAGCGGGGGGGGCCTGTGCGGTCCCGGAGACGTCAGTGTGGGAGTCTGAAGCCTTCCTGGGGTGTCTGTTGCAGGCTGTACCCCCAAATTAGCAGCTATCATCAGTTTCATGCGGGTCACCACCCGCGGCACCCCCCCCCCCCCCCCCCCCCCCCCCCCCCCCCGTTATGGTTCTCACTCTCCGTTTGCCCCTCCCCCTTTCTGTCTCGCAGCTGGATGACCTCACTCAGGACCTGAGCGTGTCGCAGCTCAGCCAGGGGGCAGACTACATGGAGGAGGTGGCGTGAAAGACCGCCACCACCACGACCGTACCAAGACAGCAGATTTTATATGGAATTTATTTAAATGTGCGCGTGAGAAAAGTGGATCTACAAAAAGCAGGTTTTAAATAAAGTTGGACCTTGAGAGCAACGGGTTTGCGTTTTCTTGACTCTCTACAACCGCCGTTTCATTTGACGTGATTCCGTTATCGACGTTTGGTCAGAAAATGAGTTCCACTTTACAGCATCGTGGGGCCCTTACCAGAATAAATACACCACTGCCCTTGAAAAGGCATTTTGAAAAAAAATATGGGGATCGCTCTGCCTTGGAATTCCACGGAATGTTCTAAATAAAAGTAAAATACTTTTACGTGAAGCCATTAACCTTAAGCCACGTTTCCACCAAAAGTACCCAGAACTTTTAGTCCACAGTTGTCACTGGTGGCTAGTAATCACTGCCAATTGCATCCACAAATGTGCGTCTATGCAGAAAGAAATATTTTGATAGTAATGTCATACCCCCACAATTATTTTTTACATAGTAACCTAATTTGACTATTGCAGAATTTAAAATAACTGAAAATAATATTTAGTATTAAGGCAAAGAATATATTCACCTGATTTGAGGGGGAACTGGAGCACAAGCGTACTAACAGAGCCTCGTGTTCCCAGCTTCCTTGTATCGGCTTTCAGATCATGCACTGCATTTGGCAATATAGAATCCAAATGGGGGTGTTCCACCATTTGTAGGATAGGCTCGTGAAGAACCTGTCTAGCGTGGTTGACAGGTTCTTCATTAGCTTTGGAACACCATTTTAAAACATTTGTAATCCATGTAATTGAACAGCAGAGAAATGATGTGTAAACTGTGGCATTGTGTTGCCTTCTGTTCCCCCTTCCACCCCTGTTACATTTACATTTTCGGACATTTTGTTTTAGTTTTTTTTTATCTCGGACGACTTAGAGAAGGGCATTACATTAAATTTAGGCCAGGGATGCTGAAATCTGACCCTCGGGGCCATTAGAGCTGCTGCTTGTCGTTCCTCCTCTCTAATTAGGGACTGATTCAAACCTGCTGCCCCCAGCTGAGTGTAATCTGTGGCCAGTGAGTGCCATTACCGGACTGTGGACTGTCGGACAGAAGAGAAAACCAGCAGTAGCGCTGATGTCATGGGCCAGATTTTAAAATATCCCTTTGTAGGCTGAAGAGATGTTATTGGTTTAAACTGTATTAGTTGTTCGCACATGAATATACAACATACACTGTAAAATTGTGCCATAGTAGGTGCAAGAGGACGATTGTTGCTTATATCTTAAGAGGACACCTTTCAGTGTCAATAGTAAGATCGCTCCATTAGATGTCATAGAAAGCTGGTGCTGCCATTTGTTAACCACATTTACTGATATTGCCACAGACTTGCAAAAATACGAACGTTCCTGTCTGTCACTTTACTGTGTTTGATACTAATACCAGTCAGCGGTACTAGTCACTAAATCAGGTACCAGATACCAATTCTGTCTCTAATGTTGAATTAGTTTACTAATGTTGTCTCATCTCTGACAATCTCAGGTTTTTTGATGTTTTGAAAACGAGAATCGTTTTTCTGAGTAATGCGAAAACCACGGTGCTGTAGGAGTTTACCGTAGTTTGCTCACAGTAGTGGCATGTGTTTTTTTTTTTTTTTTTGTCTTCGCCGCCAACGATGTGGAAAAGCAATGGCAGGTCCTTTGGGCTGGTTATGTTAAATGTACCCGTAATGGTCTTGCCTTTGCTGCGTCTTTGCTGTGCTGGGATTTAGGAGGAGGGGGAGCACCCTCTAAGTGTCACTCTCTATCTCTCTCTCTCTCTCTCTTTCTTTCTTTGATGTGTACGGCTTACTCATTTCAGGACAAACTCGTCTCGTTCCCTGTCGTGAGCGAGAAAATGCTCAAAAAACATCAATTATGGCACGTAGCTCATTTTTCGACACCTGTTTGTGTGGGAATTGTTCTGGAAATTCTCTCTTGGTGGAATCACTGTCTGTGCATCTGCCGATTGGCAGCTCGCGCACAAAATAATGTCCTGTGTTAATTCAGATCAATCATACGTACGGGTCCAACAGGAACCGTGTGCTGCGTAAGAGTTGATTTAACGCTGAACATTTTACTGTGCGTGTGCGTCTTAAGTCTCGTGAAGCAGTGTTCTTCAGACTTGGGCCGGGGGACCCGTGTGTATGCTGGTTTTTGTTCCAACCACAATTGCAATCACATAGTTTTACATTTTTTTCATGTTAATTTGTTTTAATTGTTCGCTTATAAACCATATTATGTCAGAAATAGCTAGCCATCCCTTAAAGAATAAGTTCCATATTCACATTGTCCTATACTGAAAATGATTACATGTTCGCAATGTGCTACTGTATATTGCAAATGATTACAGGAAGAGAGGTAGTTTTAAAAAATGATCAAATTGAGGACCAAAGCAAATCAACATGCTCCTAATTGGTAAACTTGTGGATACTTGTGGCCACAAAAACTACCCATTTGGTTGATAATGAATTCAGAGACAAAGAAAATAAGTCAATCCTGCATTGTGAGGAACAATTATCAAAGCAATTCAGAGCCAGTTGATTTTCCTCAGTCTTTAATTTGATTAGTTACCATAAAATGTACGTGTCTATATAATCGCTTGCAATCTAGCACGGTGTGAATGTGAGACTTCTATGCTTGCACAGGTATTTCTCACATAATGTGAGTTAAGAAGGTACATAACAGGAAAAAATGTGATTAGGACAAATGAACTGCTTGTTAAAACTATGGGATTTCCATTGTGGTTGGAACAAAAACCAGCATACACAGGGATCCCCAGGACCAAGTTCGAAAATCACTGCCGTAAAAGAGAATTTGTTTTGAGGCCTTGACATTACAGTAAGTACCGATTCAGGCTGAACTAGAATAGTAGTTTAGTTACAGAAGACTTTCTATTCAGTTTATGAGATTATCATGTAACTGTAGAAGAACCTCCTCATCCATGTATCTCTGTGACAAACACATTGTCAATGGCCATAGCAACTTTAACTCCATACTTTTGCCTCTTTTGTACAGTCATGGTATGAAAGCAAATGATCTCTAAACCTAGTTTTTTATTTTTTATTGTTTTTGGTTTTTATTTTGGTTTTTTTAAGTCTACCTTATGTCTGTACTTTCTAGAAGAATTCATGAAGATTCCAGGAGTATGAAGCACAAGTCATGGCTTTATCTGGGTAGGAATATACTTGACCGGTTTTCTGTGGTTACTGAATGGGTTCTAGATATCTCCAACAATATTACATTTTCATGTTATGGCTTTGAAAATAAATTGCCCACTATGGTTTGAACTTGTTAGTCGATGAACTGTATTATGTTTAGAAGATGCCTTATACAGAATGAAAGCAACAGTTTTACTCGACTTCAGCTTTTAATGAGTGAAACCATTCTAGTCTTTCTGTTTGTGCGACATGTAAAAGCATAGAGTAGAATCCCTCAAAGCAGTCTGTGTGTAACCACCATTGACCCTCAGGAGGCTTCACACCTCGTCATTTCACACAGACACGTGTGGCATGTGTGAGGTGAGCTCCGGGTGAGCTCGCATAACCTCACGTAGCGAGACAAATGAAGATGCCCCTGCTCAAATAAAATTTTAGCAATGCGTAAAGCTGTGGTATGTATTTGTATACTGCAGTATGTATGACTTTTTTTTTTTTTTTTTGCCTCACACGCAGAATTGCACGTGAGAGTTGAACCCTCACATAGAGGACTTCCTTAGTGTGGTTTGTCTTCTTGTATGGTTGTCTTTCGTCACACTCCTTGTGTGTGTGTGTGAGTGTGTGCGTGCGTCCACATATATGTTTGACATTTTGTTTGACATTCTGAGTGCCTGGTTACAGATGTTTGTATGAGTATATAGGAGATTTGACCATTGTGTTTTGTATGCCCCTATCCCCAGATAGTTAGTCTGACGATACCGATTAATAATAACAATGATTAATGATTCCAGAAGTCTGTACCCGTTTCTAACATGCTCAGGTTCTTCTAAGCATGTTAGAAACTAGGCATGGCATGTTAGCATATAGGGGGCTAATAAACTACCACCCCACAGCGTCACACTCTGTGCTAAGCCAATTACACTCAACCTCTCTCCTCTACAATTAGCACACCTGTCAGAACACCTGTAAAAACCAGGCATTCTGTACCTCACACAACATACCTTCAAGCATTCCTTTTGTATGACAAGCTTAGCAAATAATATTAGAATCAAATCAAATAAAAACTTTGGAGTCTGTTTGGCTGTGTGTGTAGGCAGTGGCATCACTCCGGTAGAGAATAAAGAGAGATTTCATCAAGAGAAAAAAAAAATCAGCAGAGAAATATGCTGGAGGAGGGGCAACAGATAAAAAAAAAAAAAAAACTTATGTGCGCACACGCATACAAGCACACAAACGCCTGCAAGTGCACGGAACAGCCCTGCTTTGAAGACATTCCCTCCCCGTGGCCAGACCAGATTATCCTGTTATCCTGCAGCTTCCACGTTACAAACGGGCATTTTTATTCCAAGGTTAAGATCTCAGTGCAGACCTAGCGCTGAGGGGCTACAGAGAACGGTGTTTCCTCAGCAGCTGTCTTCAACCAGGCAGCCTGAGAGTCTGGAAGCAAAACCTTAAACTACTGGACACTGGTAAGTTTTATTTATACAGTAAATAACTGAATGGTTAGTGCAGTACACGGCTTTCTTCTGAACTCAGTTCATAATCTAGTCCCAATGCAGTGGGAAATAGACATTTGTAAAGGTGGAAGATGAATGTGTAAAGCAAAGGAAAATCTGTTGAGGGAAAGGCATTTTCTGAACCATGTTTTATTGGCATTCAACAATTACATCACATGCTCAAACTGCAAAATACTGTAAATAGTCTGATTGTTTTCATACTGTTCTGATGTTTAATGTGCAGCTGGCTCTGAGACTGCTGCTGTGTACTTCAAACCTGTGTTGTGTTTTAACTGACTGCTAAGCACACTGTGTCAGGGAAAGAAAGGTGCTTGATAAATACATTTTATTATTATTATTATTATTATTATTATTATTATTATTATAATTATTATTATTATTACTATTATTATTATTATTAATGTGTCTGTGAAAGCTGTAAATTGTTAAGAACCTTTCTGCTGTACTGAAAAAAATGTACTGGTGCAAACCTGGAGGATTGCATGCCTGTAATCAATGAGCAAACACCATATTTAAAATATGCATAGAAATTGACTTGCATGCACTTTACAAACATATTTATTTGCATAATCACACAGGGGAAAAAAGAATAAAGTGCTCGGTATATTAAAAAGAGCCGCAAACATGTCAGCGTTCAGTTGCGCAAGTTGCAAGTGCTTTTTTCAAAGGAACATGCCAGTTCACAAATTAGTCACAGCGACCAGTTGGTACTCAATTAATTCGGTTCATTAATGAAGCAATTGACACATGCATACCCCTAACAATTGCAGAAAGCTGCAAGAGATCATTCCTTCACACCAAAGAAAACCAAAGTAAAGTGTTTACCACAACATGAATGAAATGCTGGTTACCTTTACGTACAAATAAACCACATATGTTGAGCAAAGACGATGCATAACGAGGGTTATTCTAAAGAAAGCAAGAAAAGCCAATTCTTCATTCATTCCATGGAGAAAGAAAAATCCGAAAGGCTTCTCTTTGTAATTGGATTTTTGAACTTAACACTCTTTCCCCATTTTGAATTCACCAAGCACTTTATTCATTTTTTCCCGATGTGACTGCAAATAAATAGCTGTTTAAGCAAAATTTGACTCTGGACTTCTCTAAAAACAGTATGTTCCTCTGTTTTAAATACCACATTTACCAGTCTACAACGTGAAAATCCATAATTTGGATTGCAGAAGGCAAGACCAACAAACTTAACACTGCAGTACTGTAGTTTAAAATTCAATATTATTTTCCCTTTTTTATAATGACATTTTATGCTATTATTCTATTAGGTCATTGGTGTTTGTTTTGTACTTTTAGTTCTCCCTACCTCTCACTTCCCAAAAGAGTATGTTCGGCTGTACAATGGTCTGTTGTTCTACGTCCCACAAAAACAATAGATTTGTTTGTTGTTGTTTGTTTTTTTGGGTGGTGGGGGGGGGGGTGATATATTTATACAGTATATATCATGGTGGCACTTCATACATGATATACCAAATAAACATATTTTAACAAAACTAGCTTTTTAAAATGAAAAATACTTCAGTGGCATACCTGGGGAGCTCTAATTTGATCATTTTAAGTAAACTGTAGTATATTATAATGATTGTAGCTATAATAAATGTACTTCCTCGAGTTATTTACAATAGCATTACTTCTGCAAATGGGGAAAGGTCACCTTCTCTCAAGAGAGGTATGAGGAACAGTTTCGGACTCCAAAGCTTCTGCCACACATGCTGGAACAGAATGGAAATGCAACTCAGCTGCATTTCTCTGTTGTTTACTGATACAAGCTATGGTTTTAACTGATATACTGATACTTATATCAACAAAAGCATATAACAGTAAAAACCAAAGCTCGCTGCAACAGAATAGGCTCAACAGGAAGGCAAGACACGCATGTCTGTGCATCCTGTGAACTGTAAAAAAAAAGAAAAAAAAAGTGGAATATGTGAAAATATTGTTAAAAACAAACACATACAGGTGGTAAGACTCTTAAAGATATCCCCTGCTACTGAAACAATTTAAACATCTTGAACTTCATGGATTTTATGCTTTTGGTGCTTAAACGCACAAAATTATGTTCTGAAAATCCCCTAATACTGCATGCAATTAGAATAAGAATAAGGGCAGCACAGTGGTTCAAATCTGGCCTAGGCCTTTCTGTATGGATTTTGCATGTTCTCCCCGTGTCCACGTGGGTTTCCTCCCACAGTCCAAAGGCATGCAGGCAGGCTAATGCACGATGGGATATGCTCCAGCACCCCCCGCGAACCTGCCCAGGATAAGCGGGTATAGATAATGGATGGATGGATAATAATAATAATAATAATAATAATAATAATAATAATTTTACCTTTTCTTCTACTAAAACACAAAACTATTATTTTAAAGTACTGTAGTACCTTGGCTCCGTTGCTTTAACAAAAGTTTCCTTCCAAGAAACACCCTTCCAAGAAGGAAGCAAAAATGCATTTTTCTATAAAGTGAAAGCAGATTCTGTGTTTGTGCATATAGCATAAAATCAACCAGACCATACCACCCTTTGAGGTATGCGCATGTAACCAGGGTAGTTGTACAGTGCTGAAATAGCATAATTTGTATACATGGTAAATAGACATATGTTTATAATGCTGGCCCTGATCCTCCAAACATTATGGAATAGTCCATTTAACAAAGAATTTACCACAAAAAACTTGAAAGAATTCCTTCAGAGCAGCTTATCCCACTTTCATTTCACAGTTCAAACACTGTACCCAAAACTCTTATGTCTTATTGAGGTTCTTTATAGTAAAAAAAATCCAGAACTAATTGCCCAGATTATTCACAATATATTACACTGTATATAATCCAATTTTGTACCCACACCACTCCTGCCCAATGATGCCAGTGTGCCAATTTTCCACACTTCCTGTTTTAAGAGTCACTTGACAACATTACTAGTATTGAAACACATTATTGGACTGAAACTTTGACCAGTGGTGTTTCAATCAGAGCACATTTCAGGAAATCTTAAAGATATCATGGTACGGTGGCAAGAAGAACTCTGATTTCCAGTTTTGTGGCACAAAAGTAATCTCAATCTCCTCATGTCCTGTGCTGTTTTTCAGTTGAGCCCCAGTCTGTCACATATTACATATCATTTTAAGGTTCATTTTATGATATATTTCATATTGCTAATAGTGTACATGCTTTCATTATCTTGCAGAAAATATTGTATGTAAAGCAGGACAGCCAAACCCTCTTCCTGGAGATCTACCATCTTGTAGGTTTTCATTTCAACCCTAATTTGCCGCACCTGTTTCAACTGATAAGCAGTGCAATGACATCACTAGCTATTGAATAATGTGTGCTTTGTTTGGGTAGAAGTGAAAACCAACAGAACAGTAGATGTCCAGGAATAGGGTTGGGCAGCTCTGATGTAAAGCCATTTTCTTTATGCAATTTTCAATTTATTTTGTTTTCATATATAATATAATATAGTATAATATAATATAATATAATATAATATAATATCCTTAATAAAACTGGTAGCTTGGGCATCTGCAGTCTGCCTATACAAGCTACACATTAAGAGTGCTCCTCCATCACATTGACTGTGCAAGCTCAAATGAACAACAGCGTAACAATAGAAGTGCATGTGCTTGTCTGCACACCAAGACTGAGAGGTTGCGACAATGAAAAATCTGTGTGAAAAACAACCGTTTAAGGATTCTGCAGCTACACACCATAGAATTCCACGCTCTAGCTTTCGCAGTTAATAAATGGATACATATTCTAGTGGGACCGGCTGGGAGAGGGACCTCGTACCTATGTCTGCATGAAGGCCAAGATGCTGTAGCGGCACTCAGCGCACAGTGCAGGATGTACGTGTGGTCTCTCTAATATGATAACAATCTATGCACCTCGAAACTTCACATTTAAAAAAGCATCATTCACCTGCCTCAACCGCACAACTGTGCTTTTGCAGATGAAAATGGGTCACTCTATAACATACGAGGTGTGAAGATCACGGCATCTCATCAATGCATGGCAAAGTTCCCAGCAAATATCTTCTCTGAAGTTAAGATGAAACTGTGATCCAGGCCGTTTTATACAAAATGAGTTAACATTTTGGCAACTGAAAAATCGGTTTCATAAAAAGTGACAGTTGGACAGAAACTTCACTAATGTAAAGAACACCTGTTCCCCCCAGATCTGTAAGCCTAGAAAACAAATGTTGGGTCTATTTTGGCAATGGCAGTTCTGTAAACTATTTTTGTAGTGGTTTTTGTTGCATTCTACTGCACAGATCACCCACTTAATACATGGACATAAAAGTAGTCATAGTTATTCAGCATTATCATTTGGTGTCATGTCATTACAATGTATTGTGCAGTGCACGCAAATTCCGTGCATACTGAAGAAAGATTGTACTGCGTTTTTTATTTATATTATCACGATCCTATGAATAAAATAAGTACATGGTTTGGTGAGTAAATGTCTGTGGTTGCTCCCCTTATGGTAATTTTTGTTAAACCGCCGTGTTTTCAGTGGTGTCTGTGTGTGTCAACTTCACAAACGATAAACTGAGCGGCAGGTATCGTGTTTATGCCTAACAAAGAGAGATGAGCAAGAATGTTCTGCACCAGAAGATAAATCAAGAGTACAGGTTTCACTGCTGAAGGATTGCTCATTAAAAGCTAAAGAAAGTAGGCCAGTTTAATCAAACGAGGCTTCGCAGATGAAAGAATGATGGCGAGAAAAGGTGCCTGCTCACTTTCACAACAATGTATCCAGCAGGCTGCCTCCTTCACCACAATAAACCTTCCACAAGCTGTGATAAAAACCATCATTAAATGTCAAATCAGTTTCATTTTCTGAAATTGTTGATGATTTGAAACCATACTCCATTTGAAAGAGGCTATTGGGAGAGAAGGTAACGGTGCCGTTTCAAACTTTGCCATTTTCATTGTGTCATGGAGCAAATGTTAAAGTGCCAGCGACCAACCTTTTGAACGGCGGCAGTGTTGTGAAAATATTTTGACCGTTCCTCCATTTCGAAAATAAGCAAATAAAGTTGGTTACAACTGCTTTACATTTGTGAAAACTCAGACTTCCTGGTTGTTGTAGTTGTGAGGGATTGAACTCCCTTGCAGAATGTTAACCAGTTCTACACCATTCACTCACTCATGAGGAGGATTAGCGCCTCATTAAATGCCACCCCAAAACGTGTACTTACGTAATGTACGTTTCTTTTTTCCCCACAGCTGTTCCATGCGAAAAGGGAGTATTTGCTTTATGAAATGGAAAACAACAGTGAATACCAGGAAAATTTTCCATATGACTACTTTGAAGAGCCGTGTGAAACAACGAATAACCGAAAATTGGAAGAGGTTGTGAGACCGTTTGTGCATTCTGCCATTTGCGTCTTAGGTCTGCTGGGAAACGTCCTGGTGATCATCACATACGCCTTTTACAAGAGGGCCAAGTCTATGACGGACGTTTACCTGCTCAACGTGGCCTTTTCTGACGTGATTTTCGTAGTGGCCCTCCCGTTGATAATCTACAATGACCAGTACAACTGGTCCATGGGCACGTGGGCTTGCAAACTTCTGCGCGGCATTTACAGCGTCAACCTTTACAGCGGGATGTTGCTGCTGGCGTGCATCAGCGCCGACCGCTACATCGCCATAGTGATGGCCCGGAGGTCTTTCAGGATCCGCTCGCGAGCCCTGGTCTACAGCCGGGTCATCTGCTTCGCCGTCTGGGTGCTAGCCCTCGGCTTGTCGATCCCCACCTTGGTTTACTACGAGGCCTACGGTGACAGTCCCCCGTACTTTGACTACAACCTCACGGAGATCGCTGCTGACGAGGACACCTCGGTCGGCCGGAGAGTGTGCTACTTCAGGTTTCAGGGGAACGAAACGGCACAGCTGATGAAGGTCCTGGTCCCCAGCTTGCAAGTGTCCGTGGGCTTCTTGCTCCCCCTGTTGGTGATGGGGTTCTGTTACTCCAGCATCGTTGTCACGCTCCTACGCACCCGCAACTTCGAGAGGCACAAGGCCGTGCGCGTCGTCATGGCCGTGGTGGTGGTCTTCATTGTCTGTCACCTGCCTTACAACGTGGCCCTCCTGTACTACACGGTGGTCCTGTTCGAGCTACGGGAGTGCAGCCACGAGGACGCCATAGCGATGACTTTGACCATCACGGAGACCCTGGCATACCTGCACAGCTGCCTCAACCCCGTGCTGTACGCCTTCATCGGGGTCAAGTTCAGGAACCACTTCCGCAAGATCCTGGAAGACCTGTGGTGCATTGGAAAGAGGTACATCTCTTCCAGGCGATTGTCTCGAGTCACGTCTGAATTCTATGTTTCCAGGAAGTCCACGGAAGGTTCCGTTAATGAAAACGCATCCTCTTTTACCATGTGAAGTACGTCCCTAACTGAACATAACTGTAGAACCGTTGTGTCGTTAATAGGTATTCTCACAAATTTGGCCATTCATTTACTTGAAGACATGTTAAGTTTATTCCACTCTTTGGGCAGGATTTAACCAACATTTGTCCTTAATTCTGACTCACAATTAAATGTGAGTTTATGCTGTTTTATTCACAAGGAGAAATTGCGCTGCCAAACTGTTTGTGAGGGAAAAAGTTAATTGACATGAAGGAAAAATTTACTGCACTTAGGTCAATCCATATGGTGTGTGACCTAATTTTTATTGTGGAATTTAAATAAATAGGTTAGAGATTGTTTGATTTTTGTAAGTTATACGATTTTTTAAAATTCTGCAAGTTGGCCCCCATTATCCTTTCAAGAATTTCACCAAGGAGATCACATATCAATGCCTTTGCAATGAATTATGTGCACTTGAGACTTGGAAACGTGGGCATGTCTGCATATTATCTCTTGCAAGGTGCAAAAGTTTAAAAGAACATTGACAAAGGACAAGCCTTCATACATGTATATGTAGTTTGAAAAACTAAACATAATGAAAAATACCTAAGAGCATAAATGACAATGTACATATAGGCCTATGTTCCATATTAATTTGGAGTCCTCTTCACCAGCTGTATCAGTAGTAATTTGCCTGAATAGTGGGTGTGCTGTGTTGGAAAGCAGGCTTTACTATATGTATCATGTTCTTGGCATTTGTATTGTTGTGTGCAGAATATAAAAATAGGTGTTTACATTATTAGGCTGCGCATATGAATATTAACAGTGTATCTTCAAAAAGTATGCATTCTGTGAAAACTATTCATGTCAGTTTGGATGCAAATAGAGTCAATTAAGGGTTGTTTATGAGAAAGCATGAAATGACAATATCATATTTCACAATGTTCTGCGTAGTTTGAAAAAGGATTTTTAATTCATTCATATACACTTGTTAGCTTTAATAAATGTGTATATAATAATAATGTAATGGGCTTTATCATTGACAAAAATATATTTTTGCCACTTTACAGTTAAACATCATTTATCATTTTTTAAATTGGCATAAACATTACCAGTCATTCATATTCAGATGCATTCATGGCTTAGATGTTTGAGTTAAACATGCCAGACAAACTGTGTAAAAATGTGTTGATATTATACAGTATTTGGATTTATTTGCATAACTTAATTGTATATAGGACATTTTGCCTCTTAAAAATATAACTTAATTAAATATATTGATGTATTTTATCATTTGCTGTATTCAGGCTAATCACAGATTATAAATTTGATATGCTTGTATATTTTTTCTGGTGAATAAATGTTACTTTTAAAATTTTGTTTAAACATCTTGTCTTCATTTTATACCCAATTACAGTCTATAAAAGTGTAAAAAAAATAGTTTGATCGATTTGATATTATATAATAAAGTACAAATTAAAATGGCAAATACGGTAAAGACTGATCTACTAATGGAAATATACAGTAGTTCACTGTACAGATGTGTGTGCATTCAAATATGCATGCATCCTGTCCACAACTGGGTTCTTAGACAGGACACTGTTATTGTGCCCTTAACTAATTAACCTGAAATGCTTCAATAAATGTCCAGCCGTATAAATGGATTGTATGCTAAAATAATAATGTAAAAGCATCTGCTAAAGGCCGTAAAATGTCAAATGTAAGGTCAAATTTGGGTGCTGTTTCACTGCTCTTAATATTTTCTATACTGCCTTCCCCGGGCCGTACCAATAACCACTAGGGTTTCAACGTTTTTTAAAGCTAATTCTTTACCCTGAAAGCCCTGTAGCTCACTTCTCCAGCCTTCCTCAAAGGCCCACTGCCATGGAAAATCACAGTAAAAAAAAGAAAAGAAAAGAAAAAACAACTTATACACATTTCTGCATGTTGGTACAAACGACACACCTTATCATTTTGATTCAAATCAATTCCGAGACATCAAAAGTTCCATCTGAGTGAACATGCTGTGGGTTTGGTTTCGGCATTGGCATTGTTTCATAACGCTAAAGAGTGGGGGGTTTTTTTTCAGTTTGATAAATCGCGTCTCTGGATCTTAATCCACGATACGATTACTCAGCCAGAACCCTAAACTCGATGTGCTTAACCAAACAAAAGTTGAAAAAATGGATTCAGGTGATCTAGGGTCAGTGTTTAGGAATAATAAATAATAGATATTTTGTGTCTGTTGGTTGTCTTCAGTTCCTCACTTCTTTCCGGTTTTGTTATCTTTGAGTCAGTGCTAGTTTATCAGACAATAACATACCCAATATTTCCTCTCCTGAAGGATGTGGCTCACTGCACACCAGCATCTGTCTATCTTTGTCTAGGTCCTGATCAGTTCTACTGTCTCATCACAAATATTATCATACCTTATCATAAAAATACCAAGAAGACATTTTGTTATTAAGGGGAAAAACACCTTTCCAGGATACAAACACTATTTGACTTGGAAACAGACAGAAGAAAGGTCCTAGTTATTGTTTTAAACTCAACTCTGCTTTAAACCTTCTCAAGGGGGGTATTAAACCTAACAAGGTCCTCATTTCAGTCAACCTAACCGTACTCAGTTTTGTTGCACAACAAAGATCCATGTTCCATGGATTGAAGGTCCAAGGTGGACTCCACAGTGAGCTCCATAATGTTTGGGACAAAGATTTTTTTTTTCTCTCAATTTGACTCTGTACTCCACAATTAGTTTACCAGGATTTCTGTCTTTCTTCTTAATGATCTAAACAGTTGATTTCGGTTCGCCTAAAGTTTGGCCTATATCTCAGACTGTTATTTCTTATTTCTCAGGCTCATAGTGGCTTCCTTGACATTCATTGACACAGCTCTGGTCCTCATGTTGACAAATAGAAATAACAGACTCCAAAGGCAACCAAAAGGCTAGAATCAAAACTAGATACTGGAAGCTCTCGTATACCTGCACTAAGGGAGCAATGGAACATATCTGACTAATGAGAAACACCCTTGATACCATTTTGTCCAAAACATTATTGTAGTGGATTTCAGCATAAGCCACAAACGAGCTGCAGGCACAGTAACTTTAGTCTGACGCGAATGACAGGAGATGTAATCTAGTTTGAAGAAGTTTACTGGTATTATAAAGTTTGAATCACATCGTGTCACGCGGTAGAAAAACGATGTGCTCCTGTGCCAAACGCAGCTCTCAGCCAGACTGACCTGCACGTGACTCCTATACGCATGACGTCACTCACTATATTAAAGGGAACATCAATAATCAACATTCAATATACATGAATTTGTTTTTATACATTTTATACATTATATTTATTATGCAATGAATAGAAATGATAAACTATGCATTTTATAAACTATTTAACTATGAATTTTGCATAAAATATAAATGAACTTATATTCTCACATTGTGGCTCTTACAATTATGATGGCCCAAAATGGGAGAACTGTCTATAAAAAAAAAATGCTGTAATTTCTATATGGTGAAACTAAGCGGTATAAAAATATATTTAAAAAAAGCTGAGGATGTGCACTTTAACCATATGTGAATTGTTTGATTACAAATATAAACTTCTGGCATACAGAGAAAAAATACAAATCAAGAAAAAATGTTTTTGCCCCAAAAATGATGGAACTCACTAAGTATTCCAGTGTACATCCACAGTGGGATTACTCTCTATACTACCATTGTTTATGTTTTGTGAATTCATTTTTATTCAACTATTTCTGTTTAGCTATCTATTTAATTTGTATGACTTTTCTCTCTGTAGTATAATAACTGTAGTATAATAATATCTTGGGTGACATTAATTTGAATAAAGACAGTTATATCTCGTTAATTTATCTTAGACCTATTGGAAGATCATGATATTTTTTTAAAAAACACTGCCTCTCAGTGTTCACTGTGTTGCGGTAGGGCATTCTGGTTTTGGTGACAGGAAATTAATTTTGTACATCTGACTTTGCAAGATTCAGTTCTGTGTTTTCAGTGTGATGGACCAGAATTGTTGTACCACTAATCCACCAGTAGGTGGCACTAAATCCTAAGAACAACATTTCTTCATAAACCATGTCAGGGCTGTGTTCCTCAGAGTAAACTGTCACAAGCTGACAAATCATATTCTCTTGCTGGCACAAAAATGCACACACTATAATTCTGAATACTCTTCAACAGAACTAAAATGCATTCTAGAAGGTCGCCTCCTGTGAACTGAGGTGAAATAACATATTTTGTAATGATTACATAATTGAGCTTACATGATTACAAGATTATTCCAATAAATAAATATGTTATTATTGTTAATAATTGAGCAGCAGGTGGCTTGATAATGAGGCTGTATCTAAGAAGCGTTTCACACATTTGACAAAACTCAATTAAATTGTTAGTTGTAGTACATTTTTCCCTTGTTGAAGCACAGCTCTGTTCGGCAATGTGCTATTTTTAACTGTTGGAGGGTTGTTGGCTGCCTTCCATAGTCTTTGCGATCCTTTCATTTCCTGCTCATCTTCTTTTATCATTTCGAGCTCATGGCGTTTTGTGACACGGGGCTGCCAAATGCTTTCCTGGGGTGCTTTTCACACTCCCAGCTCACGCATACATACTGTACACATATGCACTGCGTGAGGTCATGGAGCAGTGGATGTGCTCGGTACAGTTCTGTTCTTCTCTCTTACAATGGAATTGCTTTGCCGGGCAGAATATGTTGTGCTTCTCGATATATACAATTTTACCATAATGTGCTGCTTTCTTTTTTGTTGTTGCTCTTTATTGTGTTTCATTTCAGGTTTATGAACTGCTTACTGAATGTACCGGTATATGCTGAAATTTGCACCTTGAAGGAGGAGTGAAATTCCATGTCTTGCAGTTACAATACAGTACTGTACATGTCACAGGTCTGAACCTCTATCTGCCTGATAAGAATACAGAGAAAGCAAGATGCTTCCTCAGACATTCTGGCAAAAAAAAAAAAAAAACTTGATGCACTACAATACTGAATACTCAGTAGCTAAGATTTATGTCACAAGCTCAGATCTGAGGTGAAAGAATACTGGCTCTGGGGCCATAGGCACATGCATACTGTATAATGTACTAATGCAGTGTTCACATCAGTGCCATGCCCCCAGGAGCTCGTTGCAGTGGCTCTGGAAACTTCTCATAACATTTTTAGATAACCATTTGATTCACAAAATACAATTTCTGAGAAGCACTTATGTGGACAGGGTTGCGTAACAGACTTTGATTAATGTGTCCCTGCCAAAATACTGGTTGATAAGGGCTACGCTCTTTGTTCTTTGCTTCAAACCTGTTTTACCAGGCTATAAAACAACCCTTAGCTTTTTTTCTTCTTCTTCTTCGTCATCTTCATCTGCAGATTTACAGAAGCCTTGGGGGTGTTTTATAGTCTGGTCAAACAGGTAAAATCACTACTTTGTAATAAAATTACATGTCCTTGAAGATAAAATCATCGTCAACCATTCGGATTCCTGAATGCAGTGCCTCTCGCAGAAAATACAGACATCGCAGGAGGTTGCGTAGCTTTTTAAAAGTCTTCGCTTATTTAATTCATTAATTCATCATTAATTCATTATCATTTTTAGGCTGTCGGGTAAACATGGTGATAGTTCTTTTTAATATGTATGTTCAAATTAAAATATCATTTCATTACTGTATGTTGCATATTGAAACATGTAACTTTCCTCCTTATCCTTCTCATGTATTTACTCAAACAGCTTGCTCATGTTAATGAGGGCATATGCATTTATGCACATACATACAAATAAACCCTATCTCTTCATAGGAAACCCCTCATGAAAATGGAAATCTGCTTCATCAGGTGCATACGCAAAGATGCAAAGATCAGAACTTCTGCTGTGTCCATTGGCAAATGCAATGAAATAAAGTTCAATGAAAATTCAAAATGATTAATAATATGTTAATAATTGGCCCTTTGACTGAAAAACAAAGAACCGCTTCAAAGCAAACTTCGGAATCTTCCGTGCTCTGCAGCTCATTTTTTGTAGGATGTGCAGACCAAACACACTTGCCAATCCTCAAGAAGATTGCTTGATAATGGAGAATTTTCAAAGCTGACTCCCACCCACTCCCTGAAACCACACTGAGCCCATAGTGAAAGAATGCACTCGGTGTTTAGCTTGGAAAGCCAAGAAGGGCTTCACACCAACGCATACAGCAGAGAAAGAAATGTCCAGTGCATTAAAGCTCCATTGGCAATTCATCCGGGAACGTCAAATCAAAACTTCTAACTTGACTAAATGAGGGATATTCGGCAACAATGTGACCTCTGTTCCTCTCTTTTGCAAACCAAGTTTTATGTTTAATGATAATACTCCTTAGATGTTTTCATCCCATGTTTTTAACCTCCTGTTAAGGTGTGTGTGTGTATTTGCGTGCGTCTGTCTGTGTGTGTGTGTGTGTGTGTGTGTGTGTGACAGTAACCAATAATCATGTTGATTTACACAATCCAAAAAAACCAAAGGAATATTCTATCAGTTATGCAAGTGATTTTGTCCAGCTTTCAGTGGTTAGAATACATGCGGTCACATTTCTGAGTACATAACGGACAAGCAGAAGCAGTTTGGGTTCTAATGACCATTTTATTGCAGCACTTCATTTTTACAGTAATACACCATTCAACAGTTTTAAAGCCTCATATCAGTGTGTTAGCTCTTATTAAATACATTTATTGACATAGCCTTGACCTGCACAGAGAGTGATATACGGTATGATACTTAGTTTTAAGCCATGTATTTACTGTACGTGTCAGCAAATTCCCAAACCCAACACTTTCTCAGTCTAATGAGTCAGGATTACATCCAGTTAAATGACCTGTCCTCATTTGCCTAGTCCGAAAAGCTGTGATTCCCTTCTTTTAAACCAGAACATTACGCATCACACACATTTTCCCCAGCTGTACATTCACTATTGGCTCAACTTCATAGAAAAAAAAAATACCAAACGTGTGACGGTACTTATGGCCATAAAGAAAAAAAAAATAAAGACATAAAAGGAGAGTACTTAAGTCTACCCTGCTCGCTAAGTACAACCCCAGCTTGTGTACAAAAGCAGAATGATTAAACATGGTGATACTGAAATAAAAGCAAATTCAGAAATGTTGCTGCTCAGAAAAAAAAAGATGAAAACAAAAATCTATACCTTTTCTGGGGTAAGTCCCACAACAGTCCCCCTCAGAACCCACAGCAGTACCTTTTTGAAGGCTGTTAACTTTGACACTGAACCCCATCCCCCCCCCCACCCCAGTATTGAAGAGCTACTGGGTTACAATTCTACCCCCCTCAGTAAACTGTGCCACTCAGTAGAAGGCTGCAGAGTCCGTTACACCCTGGCATTGCTACAATGGCATAAGGTCTCACAGAGTGGAGCCACATCTACGCAGGACGAAACACAGGCACGCAGCCAATCAAAGAGGAGATGGTAACGGGCGATCTAAGGGGCTGAGGTGTGCAGAATTGAATTTACAGTGACTGCTTTCACAGACTCTTATCTATCTGAATTTAACATTCGCCCTATGAGGAAAAACGCTGTATGTAGGAATGACTTTGCATCCCCGATCCCTCAGCAGGGCTGAAAGCGCACTGCAGCGGAGAGGGCGATGTCAAACACGTATTACCACCTTCTCTTTTTGTCTTTGAAAAATAGGAAGTTACACAATGGCAGCAACCGTTGAGACTGTCGTTTCCACAGCGATTATGAAGGGCCGATTAATCCTATTGCTCAAGATCCACCCCACAGCCTGGAGGAAGGGCGTGTGTCAGAATTACAGAGGAACAGTGAAAGAGAGCCTGAGCAAGGATGAAACCCGGCCTAGAAATGCTCGAAGCATGCAGAGTAGCATGATGCCGATCTCAGAGCCACGCCTCACCAGTCAAAAGACCTTCTTCAAGTGTGGCGCTGTCAGGGGCAGGTACAGCACATTTTACAGCCAGGC
The DNA here is from genome assembly GCF_013347855.1 of Anguilla anguilla. Classification (NCBI taxonomy): domain Eukaryota; kingdom Metazoa; phylum Chordata; class Actinopteri; order Anguilliformes; family Anguillidae; genus Anguilla; species Anguilla anguilla. The sequence goes on along the minus strand of NC_049206.1, from coordinate 46,029,822 downwards.
GTTAATTCCTGGCTCAGGTTCCGGAAAGGTCCGACTCAGGTGCAAGGCCACTCTGGGCATTAATCGATGACTCCCGAGGCATTTTTGTTTGGCCTTCCGTAAACTAAAATAGAAACGGCCGTCTCGTGAAACACATCCACGATGATTTCCAATAGCCCACTGTACATTCACAGCTCTTTTTTTCAGGGATCAACGCCTGTTGTTACTTTTTGGGAATAAGTTTTATCAGACCAGAAAGTAGTATACCTGTCAGGGTTGTTTTCCAGATTGTTTGCCAAAGTGTGTCTCAAAGGCATGAGAAAGCAATTATGTGGGTTTTATGGTGTGTATCGAGTAATGAAGTCAGTTCCACAAATTCTGTCAATAAAAAAACTAAATAAATTAGTTCAAGATGTTACCCTTCAGTTTCACAACAGAGAAATAACAATAGAACAGCACTTAATATTGGTATTAAGGAGGTATTAAGGGGTTGGGTCCATAAGTGACGGCATGTTGACGAATGCAGTTTTTTCCATAAGAAATTTAGAATATTGATTTTCTAAGTGGTGCTGAGGTTCTGCATAGCTTTTATGGTTTTGCAAAGCAGCATAGTCCTACGCATATTACTGCATGACAGTTCTTCGGAACCTCAAGATGCTGCCAACCACCACATTTTCTTGAAAATATGATCTATCCAAAACAACAGCACATATAAAAAGACTTAAACATAAACAAAATAAACTCCATCTTGCACGTACTCTCAATCGAACTTCTTGCATAAAGACTTGCATTTTTGTCATGATCGTTACATGATGTCACAGTTGTCCTTTTAAATGTATGCCCTGCGTGATAATTGTTATAACCATGCAACGAAAAACATTTCATTTTTGCTCAATCAGTCGAAATAGGACACTTAAAAGCTCTGGAATACGTATGCCCATAACGCAAAGATTACACCAGTTATTTAGCAAGTGTCCGCGTTCATTTGTCAGTCTCCGCGAAACTCGATTGGAATGTTTGGAGAAACTGCAAGCTCCAAACTTCTTCATGCGCTCGTCTCAGCCTTCTCGGGCAGGCTCAACACGAAGGGAAAGAGGACGCCTTTTGCCTCGAATGGGGCTTTTAGTGGTTCTGGTCCAAATCGTGCGTTTTCCTCTTCCACAATGAACTGAAGGACCTGGGATTTGTTCACACAGTAAATGTTGTTGCCAATAACGGCGCATCTAAAAGGCAAAGGGTTGGTCTGTTGCAGAGACGCGCTGTCGTGCCACATTTTTACAACGGTATTATATTTAAACACACTGACACCCTGTTCACGATTAACGTCAAACCTGTATATGAAATTTTTAAACGCCACCATGTCGGTGGATTTCTTCCTGCTGTTGTTGTAAGGGCATTCTTGCCATTCGTCCCTCTTTGGATCGTACTTGAGTAGACGATAAAAGAGAGAGCCTCCGGACACGTATAGTTCACCATTGCAGATTGTCGCTTCGTGAGCAACAGCGAACGCCCCTTTAGGCAGAGGGGCCACCGTGGTCCATCTGTCCATCCTAGGGTCATATTTCTCCACGGTGAAGAGGCACTCCCCTCCAATCGCGTAGAGATAACCCTCCATGGAAACCAGCTTCAGCTGTGACCGTGGTTGGTTCAGTGGCCGGATTTCGCTCCAGGTGTCCGTGATAGGGTTGTAGCAGAATACCTTGTCCGAGAGCTTACATTTGTCTCCATATCCCTTTATTCCACCTGCTACGAATAGGTAATTGTACATGGTGCATATCCCACACCCCTTTGTGTTTACCTCGTCCGGCATCCGAGTCAGTGATTTCCATTCTTTTTTAGACTCGTTGTAATAATAGATCATATGGTTTTCTTCGATAGTTGCGAATGATAAGGGACTCTGAGGGCGACTGCTGTCTCGGCTGGGAGGTCTGCTTCCGACGCGGACATTAGCGTCGTGTATTTCCGCTACCATCAAAGACTTCTTGCCTTCCATTCTACCTTTAAGAATTAGATCTCTCTCCGCTCCCGTCAAACGACCGTACACTGCAGGATCCTTTAATATCTGTAAAAAGTTGTCGCTCATGCATTTGTACGCGGTTTCTTTCAGTTCACTTAGCCTCTGCTTTTTAGCTATAGTCAAAATCTCATAGCAGTTTTCGGCTGTGATCTGATCCGACATTGTATCCATTGCAGCTTGAACAGCGGACGGGATTTGCAAGATTTTAGCTCCGGTGATGACCTCTACAACATTCTGCTTGTTCACCTGCATTCGGGACGAATAAATATAATCTACCAGAACAGTTAAAGTACTGTAACTTACCCCTTTAACCTTTAGAATGTCTCGAGACTGCCGCGCCTTGAAATAGTCACTTTTATCAGCTAAAACGGATTTGTGCGCTTGGATTTTCTTTCCAGATACTTCAATCACTAAATCTGGATCCTCTTTTAAAGAACATATGGCTCCCAGTCCATTTCCACTATCACATCGTTCTTGCATCCAGTGCAGCCCCGAATTTCCCAGTACTGTGTTTGTGTCGTCTTCCCTCTCATGTGATGTGTTTCCAGCACTGACTAAATGACCGAGCTCATGTGTTGGCTCCGGTCCCGTGGAGATACAATAAGTGACAGGCGCAGCGGTCCCCTCCTCCTCCAACACGGAAGAGGCAGTATTAATCTGACACTGACTTCTCACTATTTGGATCTCTTTGTACACGGAAAATGCGCTTTCCGATTGCCTTTCCTCTTTGGATTCGCCAGAAATGCAAACAGAAGAACCCAGACTGCATGGAACGTTCTCCTGCGCACCGTTTATCTGCTTCGTCACCCTCTTGCTTATTGATTTGCTTTGTGCTGTCGTCTGGTCAACCGTAAGCAACTGGAAAGTGCTTGGTTGTTGGACATTTTCACGAACCCATCTATCAGTTGCTATATGTTTGTCATCTGCATTAACGATTACTGTATCTCCTCCTCCCGTTTTTTGTGCATAGTCATTAGTGCCAAAATAGTTGTGGTGCCCCTTCGTCACAGAGTCTGTCGCTCCCCCTTGTTGCTGTTTACCCTCTCGAGTATTTTCCAGACACCAATCCTGATTTTCTGCTGAATTTCCGGTGTCTGTACGTTTCAGCAATGCAGTTTTGCACAAACCATCCTTTCCGTCAGAGACTTGGGGGGAGTCAGCGCAAGCAGCAGGGAATTCAAAGTCCGCCTCAGCTGTCAACTCCGGTATGCAGTGCGTTCTGTCATTCATAATTTTAGCCAAGTTCTCAGTTACATTTGGGGTGTGGGTGGTACAGTCTTTTTGCATTTGAATTATTTTTCAAAAAATATATTTATAATATGCTACGAAGTTTCGCTTTTTATGTCCATTGTCTTTATTTTGAAATAAATTCCACGGATTAATGTGGGGATGTTTGTTTGCCTATATGTTTATTTATGTTGCAACCGTATTTCCATGCCAGCCTCGCAGAAAGTATCTTACTGAAAGTAATCGATGGCCAAAACACTAACTGTTAAATTAGAGCTCAAGAAAATAGGTAACTACTGTTGGTTAAATTCGGTCTTTTTTGGCGGCGAGGGAAGCACACCCTTATTGCATTCGGATGCTTTCGGGAGTCAGGACACATCCGTCCGTTTCTTCCCACAAAGGAGTCCTCTGAATCCAGAAAGTCCTGATTTCGTGTAATCTGTTCAAGGTGGAAGAAAATGCAATAAGCTGAATTAAATGCTAAGTATAATCATAGGATATTTTTAAAGCTCATTTATGAAAATCAAGATACTTAATCCAGTCGGCTTGATCCTCAGAATCAGATGTAACCAGGCTATATGTCAAAATGATTCCCCACATGATAGATTATAGTATCTTGCACTGTATAATAAATAAATAAATAAATAAAAGGTTAACAGTTAACAGATTTTATCTACAAAAAGAAACGGTCTTTAATCACTGAGTGTAACCACACATGTAAATATGGCTGAATTTCTGTTTACTGGAGAGAGAAAAAAAAAAACTGCCACTGAGTAACGGTAAGGAGGGCGTCGCTGGATAAATAATGAAAAGGCCGCACGTGAGAAAAACACCTAGGGGGCGCTCATACTCTAGTGTACCAGAACCATGGGGATACCAGTGTTGAAGAGTAGCCTTTGAACAAAATATGCGTCTGTACAATCCATTTTCTGTTGTCAGATTTATACGTTTGTATGTATGCTTTATATATGTACGTTCTTAAGATTTACATACATAGAGTCCCGTTATAATGTGTCCTGTTTTGGGATGTCGCATTTAACTTATAAACATATTATTCAAAACTATAATGCATCAGTTTTAGTGTTTGCCTGCTGGCTTTATAAACAAACCTGAATTTAAAACATTTTTAAAAATCATTGATGATGTAATAAATAGCATAATAATTAAAGACACGTTCTATAATGAGCAATGGGTAATTCGTTTAAACTTTAAACACAAAATATTTGAAGCAATATCGAGCAACCATTGTCAATCCAACCTACATCACCTGTGTAGGGACGATGCTCGAACCATGTGCTGATATTTTAATGTATGCTAACTGCATTAATTACGTGACTGAGAGTGGGGCCCAATGCGCATGTCTGGAGAATCTTCTCACAGAGTCAAAAGGATTAATTCTGTTTGATGGATCGTGGAGCATACCAATTCCCGCTTTTCTGTGTCTGTCACTGGTCTGAGACAAAACCAGTCCCATTCGTTGCATCAGACAACAAAAAAGCATGTTGTGTTGATTAAAGCAAAGGTAAATATTACACAATTAGAGCAAGAAATGGTAGCTTGTTTGTCGATATCCAAGTGGATTAAGTGATTTTTTGGTATCAACAATGACTAAACGACGCTAAACACGTTCGCAATGCTATATTATGAAGTGCCCATGTTAACATAAAAACAGACGACTACAGGTTTCATACGTACGTGTCAATTGTAGGATAGCCAATATGATCAACTCATCTTGAAGATCTCCCACACAAAGCTGAGTTATGTAAGGTTTTGCAGGATGTTCCAGTTCCCGTTCAGCAGCCAGCAAAATGTAATTATTTCCAGAATAAACATTTACTGGAGTCAGTACTGATGGTGTTTTCCTGCGTTGAATTTCTCCAAGAAGCCTGTTACTTGTAAATTTAACCCGCTCATTGGGATAAAAAAAAGCCTTTATTGTGCAGCCTTTTGTTATTATTCCATTGGCATCTCTGAACAAAGTATAAAGGTATGTTTGCGGTTTCCGATTGTTCAATATCAGGTCCACTCCTCGGTAAATCAATCCTCATCAGGTCACCAAGACGCGCTGAGGAACAGGCAGCTTGATCCGTAAATCATTGGTAGTAATCGCGGCTGCTTTTTTCTGTCAGAGAGGAGGCGACCAAGGGATGGGCTTCAAACGTTACGTTATGCCCCACGTTTAAAGAGAAACGTATCATTTGTAATCCACAACTCAATTCGCGGACAATATTTTGGTTTTACAGTAGGGGCTGGGTCAGCTATCGGACGAAACCACACCCCCTTTTATTAACCCTACACATCGATGCGGGTGCAGTGTGCCTGGAGATGCTACAGTCTCACATGATTTGCCAGCAGAGGCAAAACAGCAAGCGTTTTTATCCATTTCTTAAATTAATATCATTTATTAGTTATGTTGTTAGTTATAATTATTGAGCCGTTTCATTGTGTGTTTTTCCAGCATCGTCATGTGACATTTATACATAGCATATATAAATATGTATTTGTAATGGCAATGCTAGAATTTCCAGTTTCACCCCCATGCGGCAGAACCGCATTTCAGAGTCAGAGGTTATAACTGAATAAATTCTAAAATAAAAAAATATTTTCAGTCAAAGCTAGAATGAACAACATTTTAAGTTTATTGATTGAAAAAATGTATTAATTTATCATTGAGTGCAAACTACCTTGTTATTTTATAATTATTTATTGCCTGGGTGAACAAGATAAGTCTTTCAACAAGTCAAAATTGGGTGAATATGATGGTACTACCAAAACATGACTGAATACCAAGGTCAGTTTTTGAAATATGTTTGAAACACATTGAAAATACCTTTGAATTAGAATTTAAGGGTCAGTCGTGGGCTGAACGCATTCAGAATGACTTACAACCAAATTACATTGATACATTATTATTATTATTAAAGATGAAGGATTATTTGAAGACTTATGAATTGCAGAATTATGACACATTTATTCAGTAGGCATAGACAAATTAGAGACAGTAGACAAATTGCTGCTGAAATATGCCAAAACCACATTTCCTCACAAAAACGTTCCTCTGTATGAACAGTAAGCAAACCCACAGTCAGAGAGATTACCGCATTAGAATAATAAAGAGCTCTTGGATTTATGTTCATCATTTTATGATTGTGGGGGGAAGGTCATCTGGCCACACATCTGGTCTCTTGCACAATTTGGTGTTGTCGCCAGGGCAACATATAACTCCATGTGTCTGACGTTGTGGAAACAAACCACATCATGCAGGAAATGTCCTCTATTCTCTATCAAAGACGCATCCCTCCACTTGGAAACCACAGTGGCTGAAAGATGTACATTATGGTGCACTTTATCCTGAAAAAGGCAACATCAGTGGCCGATCTGTCATTCCAATCTGGTTGAAGGTTCATTTTCTGAATTTTTCTTTCTATACCCTCTCTCTTAAAGACAAAATCTGGTGTCCTAGATTCACAAACTGAACATTTATACTACTACATTAAGCTCTTTGTGTACATGACAAGGGTATAAATGGTCCCACAAGATGACGTTCTTTCACCAGTCTTTAGCCAATTCATCAATCAATTGATTTGAAGGAGTTTAGCTCTGTCCATTTAATCTAACAGATATGGGGACGCAGTTTGTCACCACTTCCTCTTCTTGTTCCTTTTGTTAATTGTATTTCCCAATTGCAATTTCTTCAGTAAACGGAAAAAGGAAAAAGTCGCAATGGAATAAACAGACCATACATCTCAAGACATATAACTCGATCATCTAGTGTTGAACGCAATCAAAATACACAGCATGATGTGGTATGTAAATGGTGAGGGATTGAGCAGTGTAGACACTGGAAAGTCTGAGACATCCAGCCAGTGCAAATGGCGAATAATCCAGATTATGCACGTTGGGCTGGAGAAGCAACCCCCCAGCAGTTTCACTGAAGGATCGTATTCCCAGGGAGGTCTCCCTGAGACCCGGATTAAAATCTGCCAGTAACTCTGAGCAAGCGAGCCCTGCACTTTACATTGGCTTTGAGCCACCTGTCTATGCCAACCAGAGATTTGGCACCAGACTCCAGATGACTGATACACCAAGCGCAGCTGGTAGAGGGAGATTCCTGGTCTGACTGGCTATGATAACAAGGTAAGATGTGGTACTGCTATGGAAGAGGACAAATACTATAGATGTTTATCGCACTTCAGCTTCTGATACTATGTGACACAAAGTATAAAGTCTCTAGTATTTCACAGATACAGTGTATATGACACTTCAATATACCTGTTTTTTCACAATTAACGGTGCAGCATATTGGATAAATTATGTAATTGTCCTAAAGTTAAATGATACTTTGTTTTACCTCAGCATTGACCTGACATTTGTTATGTAATTTAAGATCACCAATCCGTTCAGAGCCTCTGCTAAGCAAATACATGATGTGAGTGCTCTGGTCGTTGTCATGTTTTTTTTGTTGTTTTTTTTAATGAAATACGAAACCCAAAAACTTGAGCTGACTGTTGTAAAAATTGGAGCTGAAAACACAGAAGTTGGAGCTCACTTCTAACTTTGGACTATTTGCAATGTAGACAAACATAGTTTCATAGATACCGTAGAAAATAGCTGAATAATTACACTGAATGCATTTTAGGTCTAAAAGCTCCACAACCTTCTTCAGAGCAAAACCGTTTCCTTTGTTATCTTTCAAAGGAGATAATTGTTGTTTAAATATCCCCCTTGATAATAGCCAGCAGAGTTCCAGACAAGAACTTGAATCAAGCTCTATTTTTAGAAAGTGTGTCCTATCGCCTGCAGAGACTAGCTTCAGACTTGTGGACAGACACTTTGAGAGAGAACTTCCTTGGAAATTCCTGCTGCCACAGGGAAGCCCAGTCCTCACTTAGCCATGGAGAGAGGGGAGAGCAGGCGATGCAGGAAGGACCCGGTCCAGCTTGGCTCTGATGTCGGGCTCTGATTAAATAGATAAATACAGCCAATGGCTTGTGGCCAAACCGGGATCTGCAAACTCACTGTACAGAGGCCCACTTCTTTCAGATTTTAGGTGATGTGTAGCATAAGGCAGGTGGGTATAGTAGCTCTGGGAGTAGAGAATTACTTATAAAGCATTGCATTACCGAGGGCATTTTCAATAGGCACTTTACATCACAACTGTAGAACACTGTGGAAATGTTCCAAGATATAGAGACATTCCGTTATTATTATTTATTGTTTTGCTATTGAATGTCAATTGTGGTTGCATAGTTTTGATTTCTGTATCCTGCTCTATCGCTAGTCCACTTGCATTACTGGTGCTGCCCAACTTAAGGCTCCAGAGGGTGACATCAGCAAGCAGTGTAACTGAAACTGAGTTTTACAGCCAGGGATATTGCATTGAGCAGCATTCCCAACCCATCTATTTTTATCTTATATGCAGCATGTCTGATTTGAACTTGTTGAAATTGTATTGTCCCAGATAAATAAATGAATAAATAAATAAATATGGGTCAGAGATGTGAGGCATACACTGAAGGTTTAAGCATGTGTCAAACTAAATGTGCACACAATGGTGTTGGTTTGTAGGGAGTCCCTACACCCAATGGCTTGCTCATTCTGGCTAATTAGGGATGAGTGCCTGGCTGGTCTGCAGCAGTGACCGTGGGGACACCGCAGTCTTTGATCCCAGACAGGAAGCAAAGATCTGAGCGATTACATTAATTCAGCTTATCAGTGTGTGAATTCCAAAGCTTCTAAGTTAGTGCATTGGGCTGGGCTTTTTAGGGATGAATGCCTGGGTAAAATTAATTACTACAGACTGGCTTGGTCTCAGTTCTGAATTGGAATGAAATTTAGAGGTCAGATGGAATTTATGTGTGGAACTGATAATGCAATTTGATAATGAAGAAAATTTTCAAAGCTATGGAACTTGAGCTGTACTGGATCTGAGAGCTTTGGAATTGGAATTAAATATGAATTTAGATTGGTACTTTATGTTACTCTGACCATATATGTTACTGAAGTGCAATTGATGTAATATGTTACTGATCCACAACTTAAACATCAATTAAAGGGTTATCTTCCAAACAAAATTGAGTGGAAGACTTTATTGAGCATTTCATAGAGCCCTATGATTGCTATGTGCTTGGATTTCATGTTTAATTGTATGTACAGATTTCAAAATAATGTAATAGGGTAATTAATGAATATATGTATTTTATGAAAAGATAATTTAAGTGATGCTTTTGAGTTTTGGTGATGTGTATCATGCAAGCAATGTTGATAATATGCTCCACCAATCTGAGCTTCGGGGTAGGCCTTGCAAGCAGATGTGTGGGAACATTACCAAGGAAACAACGCTATAAAAGCTCATCGTGTTTCTAAGGAACCTGACAGCACTGGTGTTTGGATCCAGAGGTTCTCTCACCTCTGGGTGCTCATGGCATTCTTGTGACTCTACACTACACTCCACAGTTCTGCTAAAAACCTGTTGCCTGGATGAAACAAGCAGCACAGTCACTGTTGCTGGGAAACGATCCACATAAATATCCTGCCAGCAGCCATGACTCGTCTACAATGACTCCCCGCAGAGCTGCAAGAAGCCGAACCTCTAGGAAACAGAGGTTATGAACTGGGATAGTCTGCCTGATTGTAGGACCACCAATGTAAGACAAACAGTGTAATTCATTTCCATCTAATGCATACATTTCCCCTGCTCTTGGTTTTCTGCACACACCAGATCAGGATAAAAAAAAAATAGATAAAAAACTATTTTGTGTGTGAAATCACTGCCATTAGCACAGTCAGACATCTGTACATCTGCTCATTTGTACAGGAAAATGCACAAATGAATTTCCAAAGGGCAATGCTTTTCTTTCAGATCAACATCAAATCACTGCTTCCTGTAATTGTGCTAATGTAATTATTTGGCAGAACAAAAACAGAAAAAAGGAAAAGAAATTACTTCATCCTTAAATGAATCTGCCAACAGGAGACCACTGCAGCACAAATGAGTTCATTTATTTATACTGTAACTTAGCTGCAATTTTTGAGTGGAATGAGCCATTATTCAGACCATCTGGGTAGGTTATTAATTCAAATTATTTTTGTTTCTAACTTTTGTTTTAGTTTATGCTTCATCTTTGCTCCTCTTCTTATTTTGAGAGGCTTTAAATGGAATCACTCTGATCCTTCCCTAAATGCGAATCACACATAAATAACCAAAATGATTATTATTTTTTAAATTCTGGTTTCTTAAAAATCAGTGATGTGGGTCGAACACATTATGTTACTGTGAAGAAATTACACATTAAATTACGTCAAAGGATCAAATAAAGTCTGATGATCCCCCTTCCCCCTTCATCTCCATTAGATACAGAGGGAGGCCTGTTTGGGCCAACGTAAGAGTTCCATTACAATAGATCTTTCCTTCGCCCTCTTTCTACCACTTTCTTCCTCTCTGTTTGTTGTTGTAAATGCCATCTATGTGCACAGGTCACAAACATGAAGCATACAAAAACACACATGCTATATTTGCCTCCTTCACAAATGCAAACCAATAGATTTGTCAGCTGCTCCCTGAATCTGTTGGGTTCGACTGGCCTGTTACCTTTGGAATGGAGATCCTGTCTCCTGCAAAGCAGGAGGAGACACCAGAGCTCACATGCTTGTAATAAAGGCGCCTGCGATGTAAAAAGAATGAAGTGCATACTGTTTGCATTGCCTATTTCCACTTCCCCTGCCGTAGCTTTGCTTAAATAAAGTCTGAGCTCCATCCACATGGGCCACGTTTATTTTGACTTCTGGGCAAAGGGCAAGCTTTCATCTATAACATGCTACGCAGTTGTGGGAGTTTGCCCCAGGAGCAGTCCAAGAAATGCTCACTTGTGTTGAACCAAAGACAGGCTTTCAGTGTTCGTCTATAGAATATCCAAGGGGGGAGAAAGAACTTCATACGCGCCAACTAGGCTTGGAAAGGTCTCCCAATGGAAATTTGGGTAACTGGATTCAGAATTACACCAGTGATTTTGAACTTTAGAAGAGAGGCTATATCTACTTTTCAAGATTGTGGGCTTCTTCTCCCAGAATTCAGTGCGACACATTTACCATCAGTATATGCAGCTGTTAATATTGAGGGTAATGTGAAAACTGAATTTGCGCATTCTAAATTTAACCAAAATTTAATTAGTTCTGAACCAAGTGTATTCTGGAAGGAAGTGATATGGTACTTCTTAAAAATCCTAGCCCATCTATAGAGCAGAAAATGCTATTTTTAAATATGTGTAGAAAAATCAATTACCTTTCAGGCCCTAGCAGCATAACTGTGCGCAAGGCAAGAGACTATTATGTCTTTGGCTATTTGATTGCTACCAAAAATAAAACTGACAATTTTAGTAAGTATAAAGTCAATAGCGTTTTGCTATCCACTTTTGGTTATCAATACTCTTGCCACCCATATCCAGCACAGACATACATTGTGGGAGGGAATATGTGTGTGGTAGAGTAATAGTACCTATTTAGCTTGCTTGGCTAGCTAGCAACAGCAAAACTGCTAGCTCTGGGCTCATTTATGGTTGATATATATATATATATATATATATGTACTGTATATGCAAGTGTACATTTTGTGTAAAACACATCCACATGGTGGATTCTGAAGGAGCAGGCAGCTCTGTCAAATCTCTATCAACCATAAATGAGGCCTGCACACCCATAGTATCATATATACAATTCATTTACTGTACACTATGTATGCACAGTGAGAATTCAGAGTGATGAATAAGATGAAAGCAAGCAACACTTTGTTTCTTCCTAATGGTCTAATTTGCGATTCATCAAGGTAAAAAAAAAAAAAAGTCATTCAACTGAAAAAATTCCCAGAGCGTTTAGGAATGTAAAACCCTCGCCATTCAGACACGTTCCTTTAAGATGTAAAGTTTTTCCATGCGCAGTGCCTCCTTAGAGGGCACTGAGAGGGTCTCTGCTGAGGGGAGTGCGACACAAAGAGCCACCCTTCATATTTCCACATGAGCAGGCTGGAGTGAGATGATTCAGCCCATGATTCTTCTTCCAGAGGAAGAGGACCCCCCCCCACCCAATGAGATCAGGATGGAGAGGGGAACCAAGGGGGGAGGGGTCAAGGAGGACAGGGAGCAAGGAAACTTCATTAGTCAGGGCTTATTTTTTTCCCTAGATTTTCTTTCGGATGACATCATTGTTGAACCCCGGCGTTGGCACAGGGCCAGTTTAACATGCGCTCACAGGCACGGGTCAGGCTACAGGTGGCTTTCCACTCCCGTGCCCCTCGCCAAAGGTTTAATTGCAGGGACAGCACCTCCAAATAAATACTGTTAATTGCTCAAAGGGGGCCAAAAATGAAAACTAACAGATTTGCAGAAACCTTCTTGGCTTGACATCCTCAGTTATCCAATGTCACAGCAGATTTCATCATAATCATAAAAACTTAAAATCTGTTTTTTTTTTTAAATAGTTTTTTTCTAACTGCATTGCCGTAAAGCCCAAGAATGATGAGAAGTGTGAAATATCAGTATCTCTTATTAAAAATTGCGCTTCCAGGATCAAAGTTTCATATTGATCTAATCATAGTTTGTCTGTATAACAGTCACAAAAAGAGCTGATTGTCAGTTCAAATGTATTTTCTTTTAATCATGTAATCATGAGTCCTTTTGCATCCTGGAACATTACATTCGGGAACATTTTGGAACAGTATGTATTCTTCCTATTGTTTCACTGACAAAAATCAATGTTTGTACTGACAGATTCATGGAATGGTCAGCGAACTCTCATGTTCTAGTAAAACATGTAGCATGGAACGACATCAGAAAAACATGGAGAGAGTACAAACGGACAATATGAACTACAATTTCCATATGAGTGATATCGTATTGACTGTGTGTTGATCATGTATTATTGTCAGGAAAACTCCATACTGTCACAATACAATCCATACAAAGAATGGGAAGCGGAAGTCTTGCTACATAATATGTTTCCTTTGCAGCTGATATCCTGTCCAGCTGACTTCCTGCACTGTTGATAATCACCAGTTCTAGTCAAATCTGTGACCCCTATGTCATGAAGCAGTATTGTTAATTTATATGAGGCCATGCCCACTTTTGGGTGTGAGACTTCAGCTGTGTTACTAGTGTTTTCCTCAAATATATTTCCATGGTTCTGAAAATTTTTAAATAATAAGAGTTTTATAACTACTGTTATTGAAGACTTGGACATATGGAATTTCAACCAATGCATACAAAATTAAATACTGTACCATAAGAACTACTCTCCCTATGTTAGCTTGGGCACATGCACAAACATCCATGGAAAATTGTCTGTAAATATATCTTGTAAGCACTTGGGTAATAAAAGGCCTTGCATGGACAAGCACTTAGTGAACATAGGGACATAATTCAAATAAATCTCAAAACCATATCCTAAATCTCCAAGGCCGCAGAGCAAGAGCTTTGGACCTTAAGACCACAGGACCACACCCAACATTGGGTATAAATAGCCATCTCTCTGCAACGTTAGAAAGACTTGACCTTACATACAAAAACACACTGAGCAAATGATCTATTTGAGTTTGTATTTAGTCTCATTACAGGGTAACTGGGTGTCTGCTCTATGAAAAAAAAAAAATTCTTTTTTTTTCTAGAAAAAGTTAATGTGTATTTGAAAAAGACACAAGGACACATGTTGATTTGGAAGCAGCATGCTCGCACCAAGTGAACCTCTCTTACAAGGACAAAGGAAGGAATTGTATCGCCTTTTCAAAACACATTTTTCCTGTAGGTTTAGATTTCTCATTAAACCCTTTTGTTTGTCTTACTGAGGGTGTGGCTGGAAGCTGCAGCACTGAGACAGCTCCAGCCCTCTAAGCTAGTTCATGGCCAACGCCAGATGAAAAATGTTAAATGGTCAGGGAGTTCCTTACTGCATTTCAGGAGCCTTCAGGTTTTGGAGCTATGCAAGCTGTTTTGATCAAGATCAACAGAAATGAGTAAAACTAGAAATTACTTCACAGACTGAAATCTACACAATCTAAGAGAATTTCAGAAAATGTCTGCAATGTGTATGTTTTTAAGTTGATTCTCCAAGGAACAAAGACACCTATTCACAGTTATTCTGAAAAAAAAAAAAAAAATATATATATATATCTAGGGCATGAGGCAGTATCTGTCACTTTGACTGACATTTCATTTTATTTCCTGCTTGTGAACAAATACAAGGCTTCTTTGGGATCGTCCAAGTTGAAGGAATACCAATGGAATTAGGCTTTGACAAACTCTTTGGACAGTGAGGGAATGTGTTACCATGGCAGCGTGATCACTGTGTATAACCTCGGGAATTTCCCTGTCATGTGGATAATTTTAGGATGGTCACCCATAACAACTGTCGGCTAACACAAAAAAGAATCCAAATGAAAGTGTAGGCTACCACATGGAGCCACAAGGAGCATGAAACTAATTCCCGAGGAATATCAACGATAAGACTAGGACATCAATAATAGTAAGGCTAGCAAATTATTTTCATTAGGAGATAAGATACTCCCAGTAGGTCCTAAGGGAACAAGGAAATACGAGGGTAGAAAGTTGGAAGAATCAACTCTGCTGACTGTTGACCAATAAGTCTAGCGAGCATATCTCTGAATGCTTCACCACACATAAGAATGCAGTGCCAGTGCACTTTACCTTGATGTCAAGTGTAAATGGCCAGTACACTGAGAGGGCTTGGTTTCAGTTTTGAACTACAGTTCCCAAAGTGCAATTTTGCCACTAAGAATCACTTATAATTGTTCATTTGATGGTTGAAAGTCTATTTAATTGAATTGATTGATTTAATTTGTGAGAGGATCTCATATTTCCTTACCACCTACTATGAGGAGTGTGAATTCGTCTTAAAATTTATATGCCTACAGAATTAATTTTCAAATCCACTTCTATGCTTATCATCAAAATACCTTGGATTCTCTGCTTTCAAAATCTTCCCAAGAATCATTTTCTGGGCAAACAGATAGCTATTTGAATTCTGATCCTATACATAAAAGCAACCGAGGTTAACCTTTGAATTCTAAAGCAATGACTTTGTATTCATGGCACAAAAATATGGCAGTGTTAACGTGATAAGGACATGGGCTATCAAGAGCTCTATAACTCACAAGCAATGTAAGACACAGATGTGTTATCTGTCTCCACAACACCTTCCCTCATGACTGAAAAAATACAAAGAGTCATTCTGAACAGATTCTGTAGACATAGCATGGGTGTTTGCATGGACATACAATCAAATTCTTGAACATATATACTGTACGCCCCTATTTTTCCACAAGAACAGGCATAACATGAACAGGTGTCTGTTGCCGCTTCCTGTGGGGCCTCTGGATCTGGTTAGACTCCGGTATCTCCTTCCTTATTTTATTATATATTACTGACTTAGCTGGACTGCTGGGAGAATATTTCCATCCCTTACTTGCTCAGATAACAATATCCTTTTTCAAATATGGAAACCTGGAACAAATTAAATTCCACCTGATGAGCCAATATTCAGCTGAATGCTCAAGAAAGGCAATGCAAAGGTTGTGCATTATGTTTAAGGGCCAAAATAACTAGCCCTGACAGTACAACTAAGCCATCATATGGCCATTACACCAATCACTAAATGCCCAGCAAGTAAACAGAATCAAAGACACAAGCATGGCGTAGCTGGAAACTAGATCAACAACCCCCTGATTTCATAGTGACCAGATTATTGCAGTACGACAGATAACTGTAGAGATCAAATCCATATTGCCAAAACAAATGCTGACAGCCATAGAGAGGTGCCCTTTTATCTAACTGGCAAATGTTACTTGAAGATAAAAGATGAACTACTCCTCATTTTATATTAAAAAAAAAAAACCATGAAAAACCTGAGTAGATACAAGAGTACAGCACACAATATCTAAACCCATACATTTTTGGCCATATGCACAAATGTAAAGGGTCTATTTAGCTCACAAAAACCTTGAGGTTTTCAACACAGTATGATCTAGTTCCTCCCCACGTCAGCATTTTAAATTGGAAAAGCAGGGTCCCTTGGTTTTTTGGCCCGTTGTTCTTCAATTCTGCTTCTTGTTTTGAAATTCACATGGAATTAAATAATTTCGTTTAGAATATTTATTGCTATGTAAATTATTATTATCGTATTACTGAGTTTGAGTCAGTCCTGTGAGCTGCAATCACTGAATTAACAGATTACTGGTAAAAGGACATGGCAGGATATTTCAAATGACATCAGAGAGCTGTTGAGTCCATTAAGAAGCTGTTGAGTAAGTTGGCTAATGACAAATGGCGTTCTCTATTTCCATCGGTCATTTGTTCATCCCAATATTCTTCTATACACAAAGATTAGACATATGCAAACACTCCCCACTCTTCAACTCAGTTTACTCAAATCCTGAATTCTGCAACTGTGTACAGAATCTCAATGAGTAACAGGTATGCTGAAGTAGTAAGTGGGAGGAGAAGAAGATCATTTTTTGATATCTAAGCTTTATGCCCTGCCACAAAATTTTCAACTTGATTCAGTCATTAACTGTTCACTGTAACGATGACCTGTGACTTGATGAGACGATGAAGGCATCTTGCGGTTGCTAATGCCCTTTCTTCATATTCTTACACAATAACGTCCTCTTCATAAAGCTGACAATTGCAAAATGTTAACGTATTGTGACAAAAAGAGGTGTCAAAATTGATGGGGTTAGCGTGAAAAGTGCCCTTACGAAAAAAATCACGTGTTCAAAAACCACATGTGAGCACCCAACATGTGAAGAGTACATGTGCACAATAAGCATACAAAGCATACTCTGCAACAGTTCTCATTGATTCTGCACTGGGGACATGAATTAAATTAGAATACGATCCAATGCCATTACTCAATCACAAGCAGGTGTAGAACCCTGGCACATCAAGCATTCTTCAACCTCCCAATTAACAAATACAATTACATTTCCCACCAAGCACCCTCCTTTGTGATTCATTCATCTGATTTTCTCACAGACTGTAAGTTAAAAAGATGGATGCCTACTAGACATAAAATGATTTTAACAAAAGAGTGTTCCTTGCCTAATTATACATCACTTTATGGACACAAAATGGCCGTAAACCTTTGAGGAACACTAATTCTTGTTATGCTGCCTAACCTTTTTTGAGAACTGAATTACAGAAGCAATCCGTGTAAGCTCTCAGTGGGGGAGAGGCCCCTTGAGCACAGCACACAACCCGGCTTTGTATTCATTAAGAAAAGGAAACTTTGAGGGCACGGTGTGGCCCCACATCAGCACCATGGCTACCACTGCAGCACTGGAAATTTATATGTATTATGGGATGTAGTTCATCGATGGTATTTTAGATTAGATTTTGTCAGAAGAAGGGGATACATTGTCGGTGTCCTCCATTTTCTGGGAGAAACTATCGGTGGTACTGTAGAGTCCGCAGGGATATTTATAGTCTTGAATTACTATAACGGTGGCACTTCAGATTTACGCCTGTATGTATCACTGATATGGCAATATGACACTTTGACACATATAACTGCCTTCAAGCTGAACGAAGGCTCTGCTGAACATATGTCCCCTTTCATTATCTGTGAACTTAGATTCAACTGTATCTGCACTGTTTATTGAGCAACTCTGTTTCAATGTTGCACAATAAAGTGCCAGTGCCTGCTTGTCATCCGTCAGCCCATTCAAGAGCACCTAATTCCAGTACCCCATTATCTTCCTGTTGACAGACATCTTGGAATGACTGAGATACAGAGGCATCAACTATGGGGTACGAGCAACAAGGATAATCAGCTCGAAAGAAAAGAGTCAGTAACTCCTGGTGGCGTTCAAGAAAAGCACGGCCATGAAGCAACAACCGCACGGACAGGGACAATGGCACTGTTCCCAGACAAATAAATAAAATGTTGGGTGTTGATTTACACAGCTAGTGCAGGGACATGGAGCCGGCAAACTCTCCTTTGAGGTTAAGCTTTGAGGAGGCAGTGGTGTTACGCAACATAAAAAAAACGTCAGGCGCCTTTCCCAGGGTTCCTGTCTGCTCAGCAGCCAATCGGTCACAAAGATCCCTTTCATTCCCTCCCTTCACGGGCTTTTCCATTCAAGCTCCCATCGGACCTCAACAACCATGGATGACTGAGGGCTCACGGGGGGTAGGGTGGGGGGGGGGGGGTTGGGGGCATTTTAACTGCTGCAATAACTGAACACCATCGCCTAAAGCACCAGCTTAACATGACCGCGCGCCGACAAAGAGAGAGAGAGTGAGCGAGAAAGTTCTGAGCTCCAGACTCTGACCTAACAGGACAAGGACGGAACCGTCCAGACCCACGGCGCAACTCACTTCCGCAGACACGTTTCAGCTGGCACCACCTGCGCATGCGTCCCACAAAATGTCCCTCCAAGAGTGAGTGAGTGAATGAGTGAGTGAGTGAGTGAGTGAGTGAGTGACCACAATTTGCCATGCATAGCCCACGATGGCAGTTCCTGCGCGCCGTGGGAATAATAACAATGGAGAGGCTAAGGGAATGGACGCTGTTAGGAAAAGGCTATACAGGATGACTGTTGGCTGGTAAGTTGAGGTGCTGAAGACCAGCTGCAGGCATTAGGGGTGAGGGAGGAAGGTGTGTGGAGCTTACCATACCGCTGCCATGCCTTCACTCTCCTGTACCTCACACTGTTCATTAATGCCTGGTGACACACGTCTGAATTATGCATTGTACACATCTGGCACAGTGCTATGAGTCTGGTACCACACCCAAATTTTTCCCATACTTCTTTCCATGGATCACCTCAAATATTAGAAAATCAGTATTATATCCTGAACATTAAAACTGTGATACATTATCACCGGCACATTAAAACTGAGCAATACAGTATTGCCTGCACATTAAAACTGTGCAATAAAGTATAAAAGGGCAAATTAAACTGTGTGATAAAGTATCACCTGCACATTAAAATTGTGCAATAAAGTATCACCTGCACATTAAAACTGTATGATACAGTACAGCAGGCACATTAAAACTATGGGACACAGTATCACCTGCACGTTAAAACTGTGTAATACAGTATCACCCCCGCATTAAAACTGTCTGATACAGTATCACTTGCACAATAAACCTGTGCAGTAAAGTATCACCTGCACATTAAAACTGTGCAATAAAGTATCACCCGCACATTAAAACTGTGCAATACAGTATAACAGGCACATTAAAGTGTGTGATGAAGTATCACCTGCATATTTAATCTGTGTGGTACAGTATCGCCCCCACATTAAAACTGTGGTACAGAAGCCCCCACACATTATAACTGTGGGAAACTGGATCTCCTGCAGATATTATTTCTGTGAGGTACAGTAGTAACACACTTTGTGAGTCTCATTCCAAAAGATGACTGTGATATCCAACATAATACCCTCCCTCTCTCTCTGTAAACACAACTAGAGTGACAGAGAGAGGGGAGGTGAGAGAGACAGAAAGCAGGCGATCAAACTGATTAAAGTTCCCTTCGCTGTAAGGCAGGCAATTTGAATTTGAGCCTGATTTACATACAGACACAGGATATGATAAGCTTTGCATAATGCATTAGATATTGAGAAGCATGAAATTGAAAATAAAACCTCTGATATAAAAATTACTCTGAGCTGGCCTAGGATTGCAGAGGGCATCTCAATAACATCAGTCAATCAAATACATCAGAGAGTAATAAATTATTTTAAACTTGTACATGTCTGTAAAGCACTTTTTCAGTGTAAGGTATCTACTAAATGATGTTAATGCATTATGAGACTTGCACAGACTATGTCGATGGAGTTTTCCACAGATGGTGGCAGTAGTGTTCTTTGTTCAAAGCCAAGGGATTTTACCCACAACTTGATCCTCCAAGTCCAGTCTTTTCTTTTTTTAAGGAATACCAAGCTGGTACAAAAAAAACAGTGTCAGTTGTTGAAATATTTGTACAAAGTACTATTTGAAAGGCTGAAAGTTCTACAGCCATAATTAAGAGGGAAGGGACTGACAAGGTGGTTGGCATCCTGCTGATCGGAGAGGTGCCCCACAGTCTGGGGGCGAGTCCTAGCCATGCGCTGCCAACTGTGGCCAGCAACACGTACCTGGCTGGCACACTGCCCAGGGATGGAGGGGTGGCCAGATTGCGGGCCTGAGGTCTGCTCGCGCTAGCTGCTCGTGAAGTGTGCTTTTTCTGGTGCAATGACTGCACAGCTCAGCCGGTGGACTGCAGAGGACGAGCATGCAATTTCACACACGCTGCTCTGCTCTCTCCCAGGTCCATGGAGGAAGGTGCAGAATGAGACAGACTTTTGAACAGGACTGAACTTTTCACATTTGGAGAAAAGAAAATGGAATAAACATTTGTTAGACTGATGAAGCATACAGGGCTGGGTTTGTGGAAAAAGACAGTTGTGTGGAAACAATGCGGCATGCTGGGGGAATCCCGTTCAAGTAGTGAAATACACACTAAAAGACCAACATTCCTGTAGCATTGTGAAATTTCCCCTTTCACGTTTATTTAGCTGGCCGAGATTTCAAAGCCAAAACATTCTTTTCCCTCCACTGAGACGTGGCTTCAGTGTGGGTGTGTGTCAGTGGACACAAACTAAGAAAATATGTTATGCTATTCTTCTTCTTCTTCTAATTCTTATTATTATTATTATTATTAGTAGTAGTTGTAGTAGTAACAGTAGTACTAGTAATAATGGTCTGGTCTTCAGAGATCGGTATAACAGCAGTGTTGGATTAAAGTTCTGGATATAAAATGGAAGTCGGAAATAAGAGTGTACTGGCTGGATTTACATAGGGCAAAGAGGGCCTATTTAAAAAAAACTAAATACATATATAGAAACCCTGGAAGACCAGGAAGAGAAACTACTTCCATTTAATGATATGGTGTTCCTGGAAAGCAGTGTAGTGGGAAATACCAAAATAGCACATTTTTACTGACCACTGTACATGTGATTACATATTTTAAGAAAGCAACCACAAAAAAACACAGACATTAGATGTGTGACTATCGCCCAATGCACGCTGAGATAGACTCCAGCACCCCCCGCAACCCTACCCAGGATAAGCAGGTACAGATAATGGATGGATGGATAAATATTAAATAGTTGGTGACAAAAGAAGAGTCCTCCAGTAACAATATTGTTCAAACTGTACATGATCTGTGCTAGGTAAGTTGCTTATATATATATATATATATATATATATATATATATATGAATATATGCACCAGCACTGTTGCCTCAGCTTACTCACAGTTCATCTTATCTCAGCATGCAAGATGCAAGACTTGATTTTATCAATGACCTCATTTTTGTAGCAAAAACACAGTCTTAATTTAATGCGTTTAATTTCCCAGGCTACGGATCTGGTCTGTCTGCCTGTCTGCCCGTCTGCCCCCGCGCACGATGTCCCGCCGTGACGTACAATGGCGGTGCTATTTCTGAGAAGTCCCCCATTGATGCTCCGCTCCCCTCTTCTGCTGCAGCGCGCCTCTCCGTCGCAGCCGCGCAGACGTGCTCCACGTGCTAATCACGCCCCGGGGCGACGCGACGCGGTCGCTGCGGAGGTCTGCGCCCCGCTCTGAACAGAAGACCTGTTCATCCCCCCCCCGTCCTCCCCCCATCCCCCATCCCCTCTTTCCCACCCCTGCAAACTGAGACAGAAAATGGCAGGTCAGTCGGGAGGCCTCTCTCAGGATTTCTTTTCATCCCTCGCGGGCGGACTGAGAAACGTCCTGTTCTGCAGCAGGAACGCGGCGCTCAGACATCGCTCATTTGGGAGGGGGAGTTGTGGGGGGTGGGGTGGGCTTTGGGGGGGCCCCCCTTCCCAATTCCCCCCAAAAAAAAGCTGACTGGCACTTCTCGGAGCAACCTGGCAAATACTGGCAGCTCCTACAAAGCAACCTGCCCACTGAGAAATACTGTGAATGCCTCCTGTTGGGACAGCGAATTAAATTCAGCCCCGTTAATTCACCCAGTTGAAGCACAACTTCTAAACTTCACTGCCTACAATGTGAGGCATGACTCTAAAGCAAATCTGCCGTTCCAGATATTAAATATCGTGTGTAAATTGTAAAACGCACAATGTATGGCACTTTAGATGTATCTACAGTCGGTTGTTTGCCATACTTTCTGTGTTTTGAAAAAATTCCATTTGTGTTAACACCAAACATTTCATAGGGCTCAAATCTACTTTACACCTGCTCGGTAAAATGCTTGGTGTTAAATCAACTCTTACAGAGCTTATATGAGTCCATTATAGCCAGAGTGGACTGATATAAACTCTGTAAGAGTTGAATTAACACTGGACACTTTGATTACAAGCAAAAATATCAAAGAAGCAGGATGAAAGTGATTGAAGCATCAGAGTACAAGCCAGGCATTCAAATCAAACCTGTAATCAAGATCTCTCATGCATATACAATCATCTGTTAAACATTTTCAGTGTCACTAGAGTCCAGATACTTTTTAGGCTTAAAGATTTTATTCATGCAAAATAGTAAGCTAAATATTGGATGTGAATGTTGGGAGAAAGTATGTTAATGATCACAGTCACTTGGGCCAGCAGAATTCCTGTAACAAATAAGTCTGGTGTGTTTTTTCACAGCAGTACAATGATCAATCAGAATGTACCGCTGCCATGACAACGGCTGTTGCCTTCCACAGCCATTTCTGAGAAGGTACTAGAAGATCCCATTCTCCCATGTAATAATAAGCTGAATATTCCTCCACAGAAAGAGGAAGCATTTCTAACGGTGCTATTTTCCTGTAGCTTAATGTATTAAACTACACTATTCACATAGAAGTGCATTGAGCATGATCTTCTACTGCAGCTGTGTTTACAAGAGAATGAAACAGCATAACAGAATTAAAATGCTTTTACTACAATAGCCTCTTGACAGTAGCTTCAGTAAGGAATGTCTGATTGTTACATCTTACTGGTATCAAAGGAGCAATGAATCATTATTTGATTGTTTTGATGGAACTGAGCAATTAAGACTAAAAAAATAAATCAATAAAGGCTGTTCAACATTTACCACCACCCATCCGCGAGCGTTAGCTTGAGGCTACTGTAAAAAGCATTTGGCAAGCACACAAGTTCGCATAAATGCTATACGGGCTTTTAAAAATGCATAAATGCTAAAGCAATAAGTCTACTTAGAGCTGACATCAGTCATATGTTCACCAGATGAAAAGGAAGGACCTGAAGCTCCAGAACACATTCAAGTTGGAATTCTTCTATTTTTATTTTTTTAAAGAAACAAAAAGGATGTGACTAATTCCAGGCTCACTATTGTTGGCTCAGTGTAAAAGAAAGAGACAGGAAAGAGACAAAAAGCAAATGTTTTGGCCTACTGCAACCTTTCTGTATTTGCCCTTATGCGAAACTAGTCTAAGTTAGCATTTTAGCGAACTGTAATTCCTCTCATCTCCCTCCAATGGCCACACCTGAAAAAAAAACCCAGCATAGACCATTGATGGTAATGCTGGTGACCAGTGTGCTGGAATCAATTGGTCTAGTATGACCAATTTAACCTACCAGCATGACAAATCACATTACCAGTTTGATTAAACCGGTCTACCAGCTGGGAACTTTTTTTTTCAGCAGGGTACTTACATCAAATTCAAAACCTTGTTGCTAGCCTATCTGATAGCTAAAGAGACTGCTCCATTATATCTTCATAAGTTCTTAAGTCCCTACATGTCAGGCAGACCTCTTCATTCTGCTTTCCATTAGTCCATGGTCACCTCTCCTGTCCCCCCAAATGGTGAAACGAGCTTCCCACTGAACTCCACCCATCTTCTGACACACACTGAAGAACCAGCTCTTCGGGTTGCACCAAGGCTCCCCTGGCCTTCTTTAGTTTCTTTCTTTTTTGGATTTATTTCTGGAACAATATGATATGCATAGCTGTGTTAAGGTACGTTAACTGTATAGCTAGTGGTCTTTTCTTTTGCTTACAGTACAGCAAGTGGTTGGTTTGTTCAATTAACATGGATTTATTGATAATAAATAGACCCCGTGTCAGTTCTGTGCCTTCTTGATGATACCACACTTTCGTATTTTTGAAACCGATGATGCTCTCAACTTCTGTCAGTCACCCTGGATAACAGTGTCTGAAACGCGATTCCAATTGTAAAGTCAATGTAATGTTTGTTTACCGCAATCTCACAGAATTAAAATTGGGAATCTACTGTAGATTCTAAAATCACGTACATTCAAATTGATGGCAAGATGCCAACTAATTTTCAACAGTGTGTGTGATGACTACCACTTCTGAAGTTAATCACAATCAAATTTACCTTAAATGCTATGCACATACATTCTCATAGCAACCTACAAAGCAGAGAAGCTCATGTACCCATTTAAACAGCTTGAAATTAAAGCAACAACTTACATGCTCTAAAGGGCATAGTCATACCCGGATTTTAAACCATTATCTTTAAAACCAGCTTTCAGTGGCATATTCGTACGTATTAGCTGGGACAGGTTCCAAATTCAAAATTCCTTTAGGCATCTAGTCATATCGGTAAATCAGATGATGTCTAGATGTACCAGTGTGCGTAAATTAGCGCCTTTAACTGCAACCGCACAGGGCAACACTTCATCAGCTATCAGGCAAACTTCAGTAGCCTAGAACACATTCAGAGTAGCCTACGTGTCAACTTTTCTTCGTGTGTGTAGGGCGCACTCTGTTGATTGAACGAGATTCTGCACCGTAAAACTACTTAAATTTAGAATGGAAATGGAAAATGGAAATTCCGTTGGATAATTCGGTGTCAATGTAACTGCTATGTAGACCATGTATACTATACATGTTGAGCAACTGCCATTATCACGAAATTGTCCGGGGTGAATTAGCCTGAAGTGTTTCGCATCCCCATTCCCTGCAGGTACGCGGCGTATGCTGTTTTTTCATTCTGAGCAAGCATGTAATTAACGCGTATTAATATGTAGAGCTACCTCTCTGACCATATTGCGTTCTTAGTGTACCGTAGCCTATTACAGTGAGACATAGTTAGACACACACACACACACACACACACTTTAATTATATCCGTGAATGTGTCCATACACCACGTGTGTGTTTCCGTCCGCACACATCCATTAATACAATACAAATAATTATTAGCGAGTGTCTTTTGATATTGAGAATCTCAAAATTTGAGTCAAAACCTTATTACTACACGGATTCAGCAGCTCGAGATACTTTTGCGAACCCCTGTAATCCATCTTCCCACTCACACATCCACCCACTTACACACAAACATACAACCATGAAAGCACTAATGTGAGCTCTAATGTCAGGGAAGATCTATACTTTGTGGGTTTCAATGCTAAGGTTAGTGTAAATTAAACAGTATGTTGTACATAGATCAATCTTTTGTCACTCTGCTGTCTAAAATAAAAAGCCTTACTGTGCTGTAAAGTGATCTGCCCACACAGCTCTGGAACCAAGGGCCATATTGATCAGCACTGCTACTGAAGTGCTGACCACCTGGGTTGTGTTTAGTCAACAGACTTTGCAAAGACCAATTCACTGAGACTCCTTGCTGGTGATCCTCATCGATCAGTGTTCATTCAGTAATTGCACCAATATCTTTCTCTGACATTTTACTTCGATATTTGATGACCAGCTGCAACAAACTCAATGCTTTCTGTGCCTCAAAGCGAAAGTTGTGAAGCATGATAAGTTGACTCAAATTGGTTGACCAACATCCAGGTGAGATTTATGTGTTACTTTGTTTGGCATACAATTGACCAAATATCTGTGCCTGTCAGTGGTAATGACATAGAAATAGAAATTTAAGGATTTAGACCAAACATTTGCAAGAGCTGGGTAAAATAAAATGGATTACTGAAGGTAATATGCATCTTGTGTAAAAAATATGCATCTTGTTTCAAAAGGCCTCTCGTTATTTATTAATTTTTTTTTACACAGAGAGTATCACTGTGTGCAATAGCTTGCAAGGTCATGTAGTAGAGGCAGAGACTCTGGAGGTTCTTAAGACCAGGCTGGATACGGTGCTAGATACTATCTAGTTTGTAGGTAAATCGAGCATTAGGTACACTTTAGTGGTGGGAAAAAGGTGAGCATTGTTGGGCTGAACGGCTTGTTCTTGCCCGCCATAATGTTGTTACGTTAAAATGAAATACGGTTTAGACAGTGAGATTCTACAAGTCCTGCGCACAGTATTTTGTATAATTTCTTTTTGTACCTTGCCATAATATAGTTTCAATAACAGTTCTCTAGCACTTTGGAACTGTCAGATGTGTGAAATCTGAAATCCACAAAAGAACAAATTGGCTCCAAATAACATACATTTTGGTTTGTTTTCTTCAAAAAAGTTTAATTGCAGAACTATTTACAACTGGTGATCATTAGCAATACTTAAATGTCTTAGGCAGATTCAAAAAAGAAGCGGGCAAAAATACGAAAAGCACATTTCTGTCGCATAAATTGAATCAAATGATATCAATGGAGGAAAATTTGTGTTTTTCAAAAAATAAATAAATGCACATAAGAATAAACATATAAATAAGTTTAATAAATAAAACATACAAATACAAAACAATCTGTAGAAGGCGGCAAGATCAAAAAAGCAATGAGACAACAAATAATACATTCAATATATAATATTTTGCATGCTGTAATAAGAGCATATAAAATAACCCCAAACGAAAAGAAAAAAAAAAAAGCAACTGAGCTGTGGGTAGGAGCCGAAAATAGTTCCATTTAAATGAAGCATAATTATATTTATATATTTATATATGTATATTTCTTTACAAATAATGAATATTTGGCATTATATTCATCCTCATTATTGATATGATATTTAAGAATTAAAAATACTTTAAGCTAAACATCTACCTTTTCACTACCCGACTTTTATTCCACGTTCCAAGACCCATAGGATGTATGTAAATCTATCCACGAGACATATGCTTTCTCCACCAACAGGCTGCTTTCAAAAATAAACAAATACACAAGGCTCTCTTCCTTTTAAACCATTTAATAAATAAAACAATGTTAATTTTCTCTTGCCTGGGATGATAGTGCTGCTCATTATAGGCAAATAATGGCATGAAAATGAACGATGAAACCATGTCTGGAAATATCATCACCCTGAATTTTAATTTCAAGTTTGGTAATTGCTAGGGAATGTGAGAAACACCTAGGACGAAATTCAAACGTCTTGCTTCGATGTCTCATCAATTGAACTGAGCGATGGTATTCAGTTTTTTAATGTTTTTCATGTAAGCAATGGGGGAGGTGGGGGGGGGGGGGAGGCAGTCATAAATTTGTAATTCAACTGCCAAACCACAAACGTGTATGATTTAATTCTGTCCTATATCACAAAAACACCCTGCAATAATGGCAATGTAAAGCCAATAGTTTATTGTGGGTCAGATGTCTGATTGAATTTATTGCTAAAAGGACACATTTCATCAACCTGTCTGGTATTGATCAAATAGTCAGCGGGCAGCCCCAGCAGCACTGAACCCTCATTAAGAACTGCATGCCACCCAACTTTCCCTTATCAAGTACAAATGATGAAGTGGAAAACATCCCTTACTTGTATTTACAAATTATAACAAGGATTTGTTTTACATTTATTCTAAATCACATTCAAATCCACCTTTCCGTGAGAAGAGAGAACCTTGTCAGAAAATAAAAGAGAAACAACACTCTCAATCAGCGCAGTTTACAATAACAATAAAACAACATGGTGGCAGTGCACACATTAAAGCAGTGCACACATTAAAAAGCATGACTTGCGTGATCAGATTAAAAAATATAATAAAAACGGCACCATCCTGTGGACTAAAATGGTACTGCATTTTAAAATTGCTTGTGTGTGCTGATTGTCCAAACAGAGCAATCCCTTTTTTATACCAACCACAGCAAAGGTAATCCAAAAGTTATCTTTTATTAACGGTGCATCCTTTATAATCAGTTACCAAACAATATTTTTTTTTAATGCAGAATAGGTGAAATTATATGGCACATTTTTTTTCATTCTATAAGTGACTCTGTTATTTACTGCTATACTGGGTATATAAAATGAGTGTTTCGGGAAATGTAGAGTGGTTAAAAGACAATTTATGGTTATTTTGATTGTTTTATATCAGTGCTCTGGTGACTAGCCATCACAGACATCAGCACAGCACAACACAATTGTCTTCTATGAATCACTGGGCCATTGAATAGACACTGTGCAGAGTGCTTGGCTAGGTTGTTGACAAATTCTCAATAAAACCCATGTGAAATAATTGCCAGCAAAAAGAAATCATACAGAGCTGCAAGAATGGATGGACATTTCCCTGTGAGTAAATGTTGCTGTCTGCCATTCTTATTCATTCACACATTCAAGTCACACCAAACAGCTCCCAAAATTCTTACTGCGTTGGTTCTTGCAATCAACTCTCATACGGAGGAGTGTCTTGGATTTCTGAGCGAAGAAAAGCTCGCTTGAGATTCTCAGAACGGGATGCAGATTGGAAACGAAGACGTTCGGGTAATTTCAGTCTGTCGGCACGGTACGGCCGAAGTGGGATTCAAACCCATTCGAACCGCCGCATCGAATAATCACGCTAGTGAAGACCCGACAGAGCGGGTGTGTGGAACTCTAATACGGTTTTTGCATTTCTATGCTGCACTGCATGGAAGAGAATAAGTAAGTGTAACGTTTGGCACTGAAAAGCTGCCCCTTGGCAGAAGTGATGGGTATGCTTTTAATGTAATATAAAATACCATTATTTATACCGTAATGGTGACATTTAGAGGCAGAAGGCTGAGGCCCTCAGAGCGTGCCTGAAAACGGCAGGAAGCTTCTCCAGTAGGGAAACAGCACTGTCCTCTGGCCTCGCAAAGTGCCCTGGCGGTGTTTTATTGATTGCACGGATAGACTCTCCCTCTAGTCTTTTCACACTGGCCCCTGAGGTAAATGGATATTTACCTGCCCATTGCACCAGTAAGTCATGGGAACTATTGCACTTGTGGCAGGTAATACTGGCGCTGATAAGACTTATTCAAGTTTTGGCAGTCTTTTTTTATTTTTTCCCGAAGATAAGGAACTAAATGTTGACTGAATGCATTGTTGCGGTAACCAATCGTGACAAGGTAGCCAGGATGCAGCGGAACCCTCCTTGTACTTTAAAAATGCTAACTTTAATGTACACGACATCCACAGCTGGCATCAAATTGTACTCTTTCCGTTTCCCTCTCACTCCGAAGGAAGTTTTCACACTACTTCTAATCTACTAAATAACAAAATAACAAAATAAATAAATAAATAAATAAATAACAGCAATGTGACAGCTGCTACCCCACCATGTTAAATGAATCCCAAAATGAATCCCCCCAAAAAATAAATAAAAATAGGGCTCAGTTTGCAAGCTTGAAATTCACTGCCATTCACTGGAGTCAGATATTTTGCACTAATTCCCCACCTCACTTTTAACTAAAGACCATTTTACAACCGACCCATCTGTAAAAACTACTTGCATATTGGTAGTAAAATGCCTCAAACCAAAAGTACTTAGCTCTCTTTACCGGGTCCGGTAGTTGTAGACTTTCTTAAAATCTCTGATGATGAATTTAACTGAATATATGTATTATATATATAATTATTATAATTATAATTTTATTTTTTGCAATTCTTTGTTGTAGTTAAACGTATAATTGAATTGTGTCCATGTTTTTACGTGTTAACTAAATTCACAATACAGCTAATTTGGTTAAAATAAGATTTTAAAAAATCATACGGGAGCTAAGCACAATACTCTTGATAAAAAGGCTCAGATATAGCATATTTACTCTCAGCCCTTTGTCATGAAATATCAAATAAGCAAATCAAAATCTAATGTACATGACAGACAACCAAGTGCTCTCCAACTTCTTAAATTCCCTCTAAATAGCTAGACACAAACTTAAGACATTCAGATAAAAGTCTTAAGGGTTTGATTTTAAGGCACCTATAGAATATTCTCAGTCATTGAAATAGTTACTTTACATACAAAAGCACTAGCTTCAGAAAACATAATAAAAAGCAACATGTACACACTGCGTATGTATTGGGTATTAGATGTTGTGTATTAGTAGAATTATGTCGATATTTCAACCTAACCACTTCTCAAAAATTAGGAATGCACTGCATAGTTATCCCTTAAGAAAAGTAATATATGAATATGTTTGAAAATATTAAACAAATAAATACATAAATAAATTAAATTAAAACATTGATTTTATATATATACCAAATGATGTTTCACAAAATATGCAATGTGATGCATATTATGAATTATATAACATAATTGCATTTCCATGTAACTTTAAGCGTATTTTGTGAAACGTATTGCACTTTTACAATTACCCATACAATTACACACATGAGAACATTTTGACAAAGTAAGACATGAAAATACAGTCTACAATATATTACTTTCTCGTAAGGGATTTGTGTTTCGAATAAGAGGCTTTGCTTCTGAAAATGTAAAACAGAAAAGCCGATGGCAACAAAGTGAGGACTTGTCAATGGAAGATGAATTGATGGATTTGAATCCAAACCGAAAAATCACTCGCATCGTCACTGGACACATTCGCATTGGCTCCAGTACTGTATGTCACAGGCAGAAAGCGCCGAACTCTAGCAACCTATCTGTTCCTGTTGAAATGCGTGCTGTCAAACAGTCTTCATGAAAACTTTCCATAGGCTACAACAGCAGAAAAAGCATGGCACAATATGTGCGGCAAACAGTACGCTGACGACGTCCAGGTAAGAACAACTGTCTGAGAAATACAACGAAACCAAACATAACACGATAGGCTAAATATAAAGTGGACTCGTTTGTCTCAGAGCCATAGCTCAGAAGAGATTAGTTTGGCAAACTACTTCAACTGCTGCGATTGAACGTCAAGCGTGGACGCGTTCACCACGGTGAAATCCTACCGTCTCTCCCAGTCCGTGAGCACATCTGATTTTAAGCATTAGTGCCATGTCTCAAACCGCTCGGAGGTGTTAACTGACTGGTGCGCTTTTACATCCGTCTTTCGTACAAAGCAAGCAAAGAATGCTCCCTCGGATACATTAAGAGCTGTGTCGCTAGTCTCGGAATGGCCCCCTGACTTCACATTATACTCCCTGTTCAAATAAATATTTGCAAATTGTGGCGTTGGCACGGTTACTCTGCACATTTTAACTGTATGTCAGGGCTAGTCCAAGTCATTACTTACAGCTTTCATTATTAGTTCCTTTCACATTTTTTTGCAACACTAGGGGCTATACATTCATAAACATTTCACTTAATATGCAAATGATTTTTAAGGCTGTCCGGTATGGTAAATGTTAATAAGCAGTAATGTCTTTTCTGAGAGGTTGTCTTTCCTCCATAAAATACATTTCTTTGTCTCAACAGATTATGAAATTAATAGCCAAATGTTGCAATACACACGACAGCAGACCACCCCCCTTAACCTAATCAGTGCCCTATAGAGGCCAGCCCTCAAACATCCTCACAGCACTGCTATTATAACTGCAGCAATGTGATAACTGTATCACACCAACATTTTGAGAACATAAGAGAAACGTTTTCCCAGCATAGTTACAACATTCCAGATGGCCTACGATTCATCAAGCCTCAATTGCAGCCTCTTTATACCAATGTGAATCGGCACAAACCGAACCCTGTTGACCTAATTAACTGACTGATTAAAACAGCCCAGCCACCTCTGATAGTCCCAACCTGCCACAACACACCATTCAGACAAAGCTACTCCCCGAGTACTACCCCTTCACCGCACACTTTTCAACTAAATTCAACATTTTTCCACCTTTATATATATATATATATATATATATATATACGACACCTTAGCAAAACATATTTCATTAAAATCTCCATTTACAAATAAGTGCTGATCTTTCGATTATATGATTTGATTACATGATTTTTGAAGGCTAAAAAAAGGTATGATAAAGACACATGAAAAATATGAGGGCTGATATTTCTTTCTCTATGCCTATTCACCCACACTGCCGGCGTGACCCCTTTTGTTATCAGGCAAGGGAGCCAGGAACACGACAGGGGGTTCATCTGAGCCGCTGGACAAACCCTGAGAGGGCCACCGCAGGACATGCCCCCGGTGACCCCGCTGTCTCCCTGACAACTGTTGCCATGACGGATAGATGGGGAGGCTTGTAAAGCTGTCAGCATTGCCAAAAGACCGCGGCCATCGCTAAATAATATTCGCCTATTCCACGCTTCCTCCCTGCGAGTTAAAAAAGTGAACTTTGTCAAAATGATCAGCTGCACCTTTACAAAGTTGAACATAATTATCTAAATTTGATTTCCTAACAAATTTAATTAGAGATGCGTTGAGATACCCTTAAAAAGTGAATGTGTGGCTCAGGCTATTGTATGCCTCAGACTAGTTCAAGGATAAGATCCTAATAGCAGCACCATTTATAATTTATAATTGAATAGCTTAAAAATGTTGTTTGCACCTATACAAGTCATGACCCAGAGTTATATAACACTGGAAAATTGTAAATACTTTTTTTACTTCAAAGTATTTTATGTGTGGAATGTCTTTATAAAACTCCTGTGATATTAGCTGTGCACATTAAGAGTCTGTTCACACCAGCGTGTTTGATCTGGTGACTTGATCAGACTTGTCAGTGTACTGTGGGATTGGATCCCATACTGTACTGTGCAGTATGAGGGACTGGATCAAGGACTGCATGTTGTAATGAAGGACTGGATCATGGATTTTTTCAGCGTAATGTGGGATTGGATCTCAGACCACTTAGTGGACCACGTGGGATTGAATCAAATGCTCCTCAGCGGAATGGCGGGATTCGATTACAAAACTGCTCAGAGGGACACGGATGGGGCTGGATCCCAGACTGTTCAGGAGATTGTTGTGTGGGACGGTAGCCTATGCTGCTCAGCACAGGGTTTCCCAGGCTCCAGAGCAGGGCCTTCTGTACCCCTTTGCCTGGAAAGGGGGAGTGGTGACACGAGGACTGTGGCCCAATCACTGATCGCACTCACCTGGTGCTCTTAATTTATACAACCACAACCCTGAATCGCAAACACAACCAAAATTCAAAAACTGGGGCAATCCTACTCACTACTGTCAGTAAACATGGAAACATCTTTTTAGGGAGCCCACTAATTTTCTGTGCGCACATCTTCACCATCCAACAGCCATGTGCTACATGGCTTCACATAATCCACTCTCGACATTCACAATGTTCATTTCCTGGAAGTACTGAAACCGTCGTTCACTTTTTTTTCCAATGTCTATCCTTATGCACCTGTGGCGTACTGGTCAGGCTGAAGATTTCATTTTCAAGTTTGCGCCAACAGTGTTCCAAACTGAGCTGGGAATTACTGTGTCCTTTACTGAAAGTGGGTTTGGTTTATTGTTGGCTTGAAGGGTCTGAACTGGAAAGGAGGACGCTCAACAGTTCAGAAGAAAGCGTGATGCCGAACGTGACCTTGAGGAGGGTTCTGTTAAACTGAGAGCGGCGATTCAAGTGTTTTTTGTTTTTTTTACATCATATTAGACATTGTAATGTTAACGACTGTCATGGGGGCTGGCATTTGGCAGCGTGAGGTAAAAATCCATGACCAAATAAAAACCTTCCTGTTTACTCTTGCAATTCAATTGCAACAATAGTAAGTGAGCTTCATTGCTTACATTTCCCTTGGAAATACAAACAGGAATATTATTTGAGGTGCAAAAATGCATTATTCTACATACTATAAATTATACATTTTTTTTTTTTCCAGAACCGAGTTACCTTGCGTCCATGCCCACATGATCCGTGTTTTCTCAAAACATAGGCTTTTCTCACGGCAATGGACCGACGCCTAAAACTAGGGAAAGAATATAATAAATACTTCACCGCGAAACACTGAGAATGGGGAGAGACGTTGGTTGTTCTAAATTGTTGGCACATTTACTCAGTCTTTTCTCGCATCTCGCCTCTCAGCCGCGGAGCCGCGGACGGCCGCTAGCACGTTTCCACAACAACTCGAGGCGGCGGCCGTTGCCGAGGTCGCCCCGAAGCCGACGCCCCGAACCCCGACCTTCCCGGCGCACCGTGACGCGCACGCTTGAGGTATTTTTTTTTATTTCTTTTTTTTTTGTTCAGCACTGGTTCTGATTGAAAGGGTTACTCGAGTTGTGCAAGACTCTTTTTCGGTTCGGGAGCTCTGTGTGTGTGGAGCCCGAGGCCGGAAAAAACCTGAATGCGTCCGCGGAAACGGAACTGATTTCAAAACCCGGAGGCGGCGGAATCCCCTCTGTGCAACCGCTCGGACCTCGGACGGAGCGCGAGTCCCCCCCGCGCGTTTTTTTGTTGTTGTCTGAGGCCACTGTTGCTGGTGAAATTCTCGAGAAAAGTTGCACTTTGTGATCACCTCCGAAACAAAAAACTCCCCTCGGGGGGGGGGTTCTTTTTTAAAATGGCCGATCTAAAAGCCTCGGGGATCGTTTTAGAACTTCCATGGCCTGAAATCAGCTCACCACCAGCAGGCCTTCCTCGTAAAATTCACATTTGCTTCCTAGGTGAGGATAATGCTTTTCTGTATTGACTTGATATATATTCTGAATGGGTCAGTTTAATGAGAGAAATAAAGGGGAAGGGGTGGGGGTTTGTATATTATCCGGGGACCGGGGGGGGGTGGTTAAATTAGCCTCACTGTGCTGGAGTCGAATGAACACAAAAGTAGCGCACAAAGAAAGGAGAATAAGAGTGATGTCAGAGGAGGGCTTGAGGAAAGGGTTAGGACGGGGTGGCCGGGCACCCTTGCTCTCAAAGCCGGGTCTGCGCCTCGGGGATGTATATCTCGATGCTGTCCGCCCTCTCCGTCGCTGAGTTCTGTCGGAAGGAGGCCGCCCGCTTGGCCGCCATTAGCCGCCGCCGGGCCTCCTGCCGCTGCCGGTCCTGGAGGTCCAGAGATCGCTCCCGCATCACTCCGCCCCGGCCTCTAGGGGGCCTCTTTGGTACAGGAGGCGGCCACTTCCTCTCCTGCTCGGGGAAGAAAGGAGAGGGAGGGGGGGGGTGAAAGCGAGCTCACGGTGTTTATGGAGGAGCCGCAGAAAAAGTCAGAGCTTCTGAAAGATTTCTAGCCTCAGCTCATGACATACATGACATGACGTTCATATTGTTCTGACCATCCACTAATAAAAAAATATTAATAATGTGGTATAGACAGTACAAACCAAAAGTATTATGCCAACTGTTGATTTAAAAAAATTAGAAGAATTCAGTAAATATATGGACATTTATAGAATAATAAACCAAAGTACAAACTTTTTTATTGCTTATTTTTTATCCTTTAAATGTCTATGAACTGGGTGAGCCACATCAGGTTGCCCAAATCACCGTTCGCGAAATAATGCGTGACTGTCGGCGATACACACCTTCTTCTCCGGACTCTCCACGGGCCTCCAGTCGTTGCTCTTGATCTGCTGCAGCTCGTCAAACTTGGCGGTCACGTCGTCAATGGACAGCTGCAGCAGGTCCCAGAATCCAGCCAGATCCTGAGAGGTGGGCCTGGGCATAGCACTGGGGTCCTGGGGGCCAAATTAGTTCCCACTTGATTATTATTATTATTATTATTATTATTATTATTATTATTATTAGTATTATTATTATTCACTCTAAATTCACTCCCTTACTCTATTCTGAACTGACAGCAAAATATTATTGGACCATCAGAGAATCCATTATTTAAGTACACAACAGTGCCCAGAATCCACATTTCAACATTTGAACACTAATAACCCTAATAAAGTCTATGGTCCCATATACTTATATCTTCTCGGGTACTGTATTATACCCAGAGGTGGAAAACCCAGGTTCAGAAAAGAAAAAGCCCTCCCAATTATTAGCAGTTGGATGCTAATTGCTAATTAGCACAATTCTTCAGCCAGGGGGTAGAACTAATCACTGAAATCATCTGGCTGTTCTTGGGTGGAAGAAACACATGGCAGGACTTTTACTTTCTGACCCCTGGACTTTCCACCTCTGATTATACCCAGTGTATGTGCAATATCTAATATGTTATCTAAAATGCTCCCCTAAACTGTAATTCCTACACAGATCATTCAACATAGATGTAAGTACCCTCAAATTAAAGCTGGCAGTCTGCATTTAAACATCAATTGTTTCATTTCAAATCCAATATCCAATATCCAATGTGTCATTGTCCAAATACTTATGCACTGCACAGTTTTTTGGTCATCTTTGAACAAAAAATAGGTTTTTGTCTGTAGTCTCTCATTGCAAAAAATGGCTGAAAAAAGTATAAGATGGGATACATGCTTGGCATATAAATCACTCGGAAGGTTGGAGCAAAAACCTGGATTTTCAAGGCACACCACTGTCTCTTAGCTTACACGAATGACAAGTTCATCCTTAAATCTTCTTTTCTTATATGTTGTAATGATTATTTGAGCCACTAGATGTCTACTGATATCAGCTCCTTGAAAGCATTTTTTTTTTGCATATAGATGGATATGAAATAGGACTGCAAACAGCAATTACCTTAAGGGCTAGTGGTATAAGGAAACTCATTATACAGAATGTGAACATGGCCACAGGACTACAACACACAAAAAAATAAATAATGCAGCTTCAAAAATGTAGATTTTAAAACAAAGATTTAGATTTTTAATATCTTATTGCAGATTTGTTTATCAAATCAGAAAAAAAAGGACTGGAGCATATGTATCAAGGGACCCCTTAAGGATCTCCACATTATTGCAAATTGCTATAAAATGCAAAGATTTTCACCTGTTGTATCCATCATGAATACCTTTGAACTGATATGGTCACAGCAGCCGTGGTGTATACCACAGGATTTTCATTGTACATTTTTAAATATTATATGTGCAAGCTTGGCTGGTTGGTCATTCAGGTCATTTTAGACCATTTTAGGTCATTATGTACAGGACTTATTGCAGTCAATTTGTTTGATGCAATAATAATTATACTACTACTATTACTACTACTACTACTACTACTAATAATAATAATAATAATAATGTGTATTATTATTAATAAACCTTTAGTATACCTTCCAAACAACCTTGTGAAACAAGGATTTTTAAAAATGACATAAATTAGTACAATACTGCAACTATAACAGGTATTTAAATCGACGTGAATGTGTTCCATAGCCCTCTACACGCCCGTCACATTTGTTGAATGTTTAATAAATCCTGTAATATCCATGGCCATTTTTCAAAGGTGCATAGAAAAGAAAAAAACATCTGTCTAACCTTCAGTTTCTTGTCCTCAAAGGCAGAAGAAAATGCTAATAATACATATAAATATCAATATGCTTTTAAAATATAGCTGTATAATAGTTACTTAAATCATGAATATGATATATTGCGATAAAATTGAAGGAAAGAACACTGGGTAACCATGTGACTAAATAGCCAATCAATTGTTCTGTATGGTGGGCTTAACAGTGCCTCAGTACCGTCACATACAGTGCCATAGAAACTACAGGCTGGATTTTAATATATCACATTTTTTGCTGTTATAAAATTATAAGATGATTAAAAATTGGCATAAATTGAAAAACTGCTAATTAAATGATGACAGAGGCGGTCAACAGCAGGGCCACAGCATGAATATAGCATGGAGAGGGCAGTGTTAAATCTGAACCACACAGTACATTTAAACTGGCACATGCTGAAACATATGCACCCTGACCTGAGACTGAAAAGTGCCCTTTTGGCTACAGCTATTCTTTTTTTTAAATCATACCACAGGTGCCCTTTTTATTTCGAACATATGCCAGCCGAAAACTGCATATAAACCAGGGATCACAGAGACCCAGAACAGATAGCCCTGTCACATATCCAAGCATAGTCAAAGCTGGCCAGCCAAAAGTGATATCTCAGAGCTAGCCTTCAAGTCTCTACCAACAAGGGAATAACAATAGACTTCTTAATTCTGTACTGTAAAAACCTGCCTCCAGTTTCTTAATAAATCAACTCCAGAGGTGCCATGCCAATCCCCAACCACCTCTGTGGCCTTGTAACTTATTCTTATGATGTTTTTTGTCATAAGGGGAAAAGAGGCAAAACAAACACAAAAAAAACCTCCGAAAGACATCAGATTAGTAAAACTGAATGGAGTGAATAATGAGAAATATTAACAAAATGAACAACTGCGAGAAAATGTAATGAATACATTGCACACTTTGTTACACTTCACACCCCTCTACACCCAGGATTGTGTATATTCATTGTGTATCATAGCTAGAGACATTAAAAAGTGTACAGGGTAATACAGACATATATACAACATCAGAAACTCACAGCGACTACAACTTACATAGTACTGTATTATACTGTACTATAAATGACTGAGCCTGGCAGGATTTTTGCCATTAGCCAGTTTTGCATCCATTGAGGAAAGCCCTGAAAAAAAAACTATATGACTATATAAAAGGACAAATTGTCACACAATGTTGCAAAGCAACCCCATTTAGGCAGTAAGAATTCTGTCGCCGTTTCTTGACCTCATCTTCAGGTTTATGAATTGTGAGCTGGTGCAAAGAAACTATCTCTCATCAACTTGCAAATTCGCGCCCCGTATATTACCACACCAAGGACAGGCTCTAAGGACAGCAATGTTATTTACTGTGGAGTCCAGTGAGCACGTTCTGAGCAGTGGGTCTAAAATATGCAGTGCATTGATCATAGCCCTGAATAAAGTACGCTGCTAGTCATTGTAGCAACAGATGAATAAAAAGGTCTAGAAGCTATAGAAAGCATGACACCCATAGGCAGCCAGATAACTCTAACTACACAGCTACTACAGAAGCTACATAATGTAAACTGGCAGATTAAAATAATTTTGATTACATGCATAAAGAATCAGACATTTTTCAGAAAGATCAGACGTTTTTCTTTTCAGTTTTTAAGATTTTTATTTAAAAGTGCAATAACTTTTACACTTTTAGAATGTAAAAATATCGCTGGAAAACTGTGGCATTCTTCCTCTATGCAATAGCAGTGTTCGTTTTAAACTTCTCATATTTTTGAAAAACAGCATGTGATAAAGTGAATGTAAATCTGTTTTAAAAAGAAATAGGCATTAAGACCATGATATATCATGGATACTAGCCCTGCTAGCATGTTATTTGTACTCATGCCCAACAATACCCTACAGACATGGAAATATTCAAAATTTACTGCACAACTGCCAAGTGAATCACGTGCACGTCTTTAAACACTGTATTTCCGGTCCTCTAGGGAAAGGGATAGTAAATTGGAGATCGTTTAAAAGGGAATTGATATGAAAGAGTTGGGGGGAAATGATCTGAAGCCGTAGTCCGTTGCAGTGTGAACCTGGGCATTAATTTAATTCTCAGAAGCATAGTCTCCGCAGGTTCAACCTGTGTTAAAGTGCTACCTTCTGTTCATTGCAATCGGCCCAGCACGTTCACAGCGTGAAAACAGCATGGCCGCTACAAGAGCAATGCAATGGCACAGTGGACAAAGTTACATTATGTATTTTTCGGAAGCATGTGAATTTTATTCTCATTTTTTATTCTCGGCTATTATTGTTATTTTGTGGATTTTTTGGGGTTTTTTAGAATCAATGCTCTGTATATTTTGCCCATTCTCCTCGCAATTTCAGGAATAAATGAAAGGCAGTAAGCCAACACGGTGACCAGCCCAGCACTGCTTCACACTATTCCTCTGACAAACCTGTCACAGCATCCCTCATTATTTCAGCTTTGCATATTAACCAAAATATCAAAAAGATCATAATATGCGTCACTCTTTTGGCCTCACAAAAGCCTCACAAAATGTCTGTGGCACCAACGATTCCTGCATGGAATCCCCCCAATGGATTTGAATAAACAGAATTATCAGAAAGCAACGTCTAGCAAATTCCAAAACACTGCCTGAGAACCATTAATAACCATCGCCAAACAGTGCATTGTATATCCCGGTCATGAATTCACTGATTATAAACCTGGAAACGACAGGACAGACAGAAAAGCTGAGCGGGCAAAATGAAGGATTGATTCCCGGTAGTTTATTCAATAAAAATGCAAGGTAAGTCGCTCTGGGTAATGGATACTGAGTGACTTGTGCGAAGTGAATGCATAATATATGAGGACAGCTTGACAACATATAATAAGTACAAGTGTGGCAGGGAAACCCTAATTAAGGTCATCAGACTGCACT
This sequence comes from Anguilla anguilla, assembly GCF_013347855.1. Taxonomy (NCBI): domain Eukaryota; kingdom Metazoa; phylum Chordata; class Actinopteri; order Anguilliformes; family Anguillidae; genus Anguilla; species Anguilla anguilla. Next base: position 45,989,302 of record NC_049206.1, on the reverse strand, counting down.
GTGTCCTGTCCCTCCATCCCTAATTGATACATATCCTCCTGAGACCTGAGACCAGGATCCAATCAACATTTCTCCTTAACTTTCGCTTACAAATAAACGTAAGCACCTTAAATTGCATGTTTAAAATGAACTAGTCAAACTGTGGGAAGAAAATAAGTATGTGTAACACTGTAAGTATGTCCTTATGGGGTTGGATACAATCAACACTAGCCCTCATTTTGTGCTTACAAAAAAACCAAGCTAAGGACAAACACTGATTGGATCCAAGCCCTGATATGTACAGTAGGAAATCCAAGACTTTTTTAAAATAAAAATGCTCCTGGGGATCAAGAAAGAGGGAAGCTCTTCTAAGCAAAATAAATAAATATCTGTATCATACATCCTTCTGGCCTCTTATTCACAGATTTTGGATTCTGAAATTTCCCTGGTTCGACATTCAGTGCAAATGAGTCACAGGAAGCTATATTCGAAGGTGAAAGGTCAAGTTTTTCATTACAGAATGAATTCTCGCTAAACTAAATCATGCAAAGGACTGTTATCATGAAAGACTCCAAAAAATACATTTTACGATACAAAAACTGCCTGCATCAGCATTACCGCTAATTCATCTGACAGTGGCCATATTAAATACCATGTTGATAGTAATGGGAAGGAACACGTTACCGCATATTACTAGTAAGAACGAATCGGATTGGACGTACGATTTCTGACAGTAAGTTCCTTTTAGGAGGTGTTTGATGGCAGATGTTTAGCAATAGGAGCTGCCGCTTGTGCAGTGCTCTCTGTATTCTAGGCTCGGCTGTGCCTGCGTCACAGCAGACAGACACGCTCCTGTCCGTACTGTTCCTCTCACTGGCGGAGGCAGATCTGTATCAACGTCTAATTCCCGTTATTCTCCGTGAAGGTTACTGCACAGAGACGCACACGCAAATATACACAGATACACACGCACAAGCACACACGTACACATGCACATGTACACACACACATACGCCCACACACATACACACACAAACAAAATATACAGAGGCGCGCACACACACATAAATGTACATGCTACGCACAGACATAGACATACACACACACACACACACACACACAAATACATCCACACACATACATACACAAACAAAATACACAGAGGTGTGCACCCATATAAATGTACATTCTACACACACACTCACACACACACACACACAAATAAACAAAATATACAGAGGCACTCACACATAAATGCACATATACACACGCACACTCACATACTTGCACGCACGCACACATGCATGCACACGCACACGCACACGCACACACACACACGAGTACACAGGATTGACACCTACCAGGTTCTGCTGACACAGCCAGTAGAACTGCTGGAATTTCTGTGACATGAGGAGCTGAGCGCTGCCCACCGCGCTCCGGATTTTCCCTAGGACTGAGAGACAGACAGCCACATGACCGCTGAGGGCTTCCTGCAAACGGCAACTGCGTCCGCACAGATCAGCGCTCCTCAAACACCACACCACAATGACTGCGCTGTGCTACGTAACACCAGTTCCACACTGGACACACTCTGTAACCTCTGTAGAAAACCATGTAGGCAAGACAACAAGCTGATTATCATAAATGCAGCATAATGAGCGCAGCTTGAGATAATTACATTTTCAATTAAAAATGACAAAAGCATCCAATTAGGCAATAAATGGAGTAACAATGAGTGGCATAAATGTGTTTGGATGTTCTTTATGCTGGGTCACTGGCAAAAAAAAGCTATATAAACAAGGCTTTGACCAGGAAAAGAACAGGGTTCAAACATATGCTTTGAACATATATATATATGTTCGAACGGCTTTTCTTTTTGGACAATCTACCATTTTAGAGCGACAGGAATGTACAGACATTACTTCCCATTGTTGACATTAACTTGTGCCTACTGTATGACTGTGCTTCATTGCCACCAATATGCTGACTTATAAGGAAGCATTATTAGGCAGGAAGTGAAAACGACACCATTACTCTAAGTGCTGTAGCTGTAGCTTCCCCCACAAAGGGTGAACGCACAGTGGCAAAACTCACTGATATTATATTACATTGATCATTGTCATTATGTACAGTTATTATTTATTGTACTATTTTGGTTTCAGTCCTATATTCTTGAGTTTGATTGTGTATGTGTTATGTCAAAAAAAGAAAAACTTCGATAAATAAAACATTAAAAAATCTTTTTTTAAACTCACTCTCCTCCGACAGGTCGTGCTCCTCCGCCTCCCTCTCCATCTCCTTGCACCAGCCCTCCATCCTCTTGGTCTCGTTGTGGAGCAGCTGCATGAACCAGCTGCCGTCGCGGCGGAGGGGGGAGACGCGGCCGGTCTCGGCCGCCTCGTGGGACGGCTCCACCAGCCAGGGCTCGGGCTGCGGGCTGGGCGGCCCGCTGGAGACGCGGTAGTCCTCGCGGTAGCTGAAGAGGCCCTGCGTGCGGACGGTGCGGACGGCGCCGTACTGCGTGGGCGTGCTGGGCTCGGAGTGGCGCTGGAAGGAGCCGCCGAACTGCAGGCCCTTGTCCTCCGTGGTGGGGAAGCCCTCCAGCTCCATGTCGGCCTGCACCGCCGTCGTCACGCTGTTGGAGCGCTTGAACCTGCCGTGCCTGGCACACACGCGTGCGCACGTACACACGCACGCAGGCGCGTGCGCACACACAGGTACACATATACACACACGCACGCATGCGCGTGCGCACACACAGGAACGCATATACACACACACGAGCACATGCAGGCACACGTACACACGCACTCAGGCGCGTGCGCACACACAGGAACGCATATACACACACACACGAGCACATACATAAACACCCACGAGCACACGCATAAGCACACAGGTACGCATATACACACACACATGAGCACATGCATAAGCACACACAGGTACGCATGTACTCACACACGAGCACATGCATAAGCACACAGGTACGCATATAAGCACATGCATGAGCACACATAGGCACACATAAATACACACATACGCACACACAGGTACACATATAAGCACACAAGAGCACATGCAGGCACACGTATACAGAAAAAACAAACAAAAAATGTGCTTTCATGAATTAAAATATACAACATTGGGACAGGAAAAATGCACTTTAAACAAACTAAATTTCTGCTGGTTGTTAACACATAAGCTAAATATTTTCAAATTCACTTAATTTGTATTTTGCAGGACATATTGCCATTCAGATAGCTTATCAATGCTTCTTCCAGCTATCATCCTATTTTGCAGATATCAGGTTAATTTGTCTTCTTATCAAATCTAAATACCATTAATAACTAGAGATCAGACATTCTAGTGCATCTGGGATGGGTCATTTCCTGTGCCCATGTGACCCCTGCCACTGTGCCGTACGTACCGCTTCTCGTCCTCCACCTGTATCCCCACGGAGTGGTACTCCCTCAGCCCTTTACTTTCCGGCTCGGAGTCAGTCGCTGTTTCCACCTGAGCGACACAAACGACACCACAGTCTGATAAACACGCCTCCCAAGAGCCCACCCATCCTCAGGCGGTACCGATTTTGCGTTTAATTATAAAGAAACAACGGCCGCTTGATTTATCTTGACAAGACCGGTACAGAATAACAGCGTTTGCTACTGAAATACACCCCGTGTAGCAGCGTCCCTAGCCAGACTGCAGCCCTTGTAAATGAGGATTGCTAAGGGAGAGCGGGAAAGCGGTCAAAAATCATTTTCATTAGTTCAGAGCTGACAGAACGCCAACTGACGGGATTGGTTCAAAGATGGATTTCAGAATATCGAGAGGAATCTCTCACCAATAGCCAAGTTGGTACTGCCAACGTGAATGTGCCCAGACATATTATGGATATTATTTTACATTATTAGATACATTACTGAATCATTTATTAAGTGTACACTCTTCCAGGAACTAGTCGAATGTTTCAAGACTTATATCAACAACATTATATAATCAATTTATGCAGATTTGTTCCCGCAGCATTTGCCATGTAATGCAAGGCCAGAGATGCATGCTTTAATATCAGTGTCTAATATATTAATGTCAACGTCGACATTAAACGTCGGGGGAGATCTTGTTACTGCAAAAACTGGAAAGACTGGAAAAGCAAACCAGTGATGAAAACCAGCAAATCAGGATGATGAAAATCTAGAGCACCATTAAAGGCCATGTTGGGCTGTTCTGGTGTACCTTTCTAGAGGGCACAGTCCAGGAATGCAGTCGTGACTTCAGACTTCTACTTTATAGAGCTACTTTACTTAACCTGATGCTGCCGACAGTGAAGAAAATGAACGTGATGATGATGATGATAATGATGATGAAATGGAGTCATTTTGATGTCGACAAGGACAAAACATAAAAAGATAAGGGGAAGTTTTGCAAGTGACAAAGAGGTAAAAAAAAGTGATCACAATGATGATAAATAAGAAATAGAAGACAGATGATCATGTCAGCGGTGATGAAGAGGAAATATAAAATGACGACGGCGATGTCGACGATAAGGACTGTGCACAGCTTCCCAATGTAGGTTTAAACCGAAACTGAGAAAGTTTTGTATTTCACACTCGAGATTGCAGCCGCTTTGAAAATCAGCAGCCTTTGCTCGTCATCCGCTGACTGGCTATTCGCCAGAGCAGTGGACCAACGCTGGCCGTCACGGTCATCTCTCTGTGTACAGCGATGCAATTACGGCTGCAGGTGCCCCCGACTTCGGCACAAAACACCTAAGATTCGACACCTTCGTCCCTGCGATCTGCTTGATGGTTGTGACCCTTTCCACTAACCAAACCTACAACAGCATGTTCACCACAGGGAGATTGATGGGGAATCACCATGGTAATCTAGCAGAATGTACAAAATATCCTTTGAAGGTTAAGAAAGCTGATACACACGAAGACACACTCACACACACAAACACGCATATACACACATATACAGTGAAATACAAGTGCTGGGACAATGACACAATTTTTTTTGTACTCCAGCACACTAGATTTGAAATAAAGCAATGATAATGAGGTTAAAATTCAGTGTACCAGTGAGGTTATTTACATCCATGCAGGGTACTCCTTGCAGGAATTACAGCCCTTTTCACGCTCAGCTTTGTACATAGCCCCCCCCCCCCCATTTTTTTGTGTCACTGTCCCAATTCTTTTGCATTTAAGTATATACAGTTACATATATACAGAGTGCTGTGTGCGGAGAGTGCCGTGCTGGTGCTGGTGCTGGTGCTGTGTATCATGCTAAGCAGCGTCTCTGACATTGCCTGACAGCAGAAGGCTGGCGTGCGATGCCATCATTCATCCTTATTGCGCCGGGCAGAGAGGCCCTTTCAGCTCGGGCAGGGCGCCGTGAAGTGAATCCTAATCAACGGCGGTGCGTGCGCCGGGCCGGCCGGAGTCAGCACGGCGGGGGTGACTCATGGGCAGCTATTTTTGGAGCCGGCGGAAGGGCCGGTGAGGGGGGCGGGGGCGGGGGCGGGTTTACCTGAATCCCGATGGAGGAGCGCGGGGTCTTCAGGTACTCCTCGGCCTTGGACACCAGCACCGCCTTGTCGCACGTCTGCACCGAGGTGTGGCTGCCGGTGGAGGTGAGCCGCCGGCCCGCCGCCGCCTCCATGGCGATGGTGGCCGCCTGCGCGCTGTCCAGGCTGTCGGTGGAGTTGTAGAGGGTCCGGCCAAGCCCGTCCTGCGCCCACAGGAGGCCGCCCCGCGGGTGGCGCCCGTCGTGGTAGGCGTCCTGCGTGGACTCTGTGCTGCTCTGGGCCGTCACCGATATGAGGGGCTTGGAGGCGGTGCGGGGCGGGACGGGGGGAGGAGTCTTCTTGTAACTAGGCGTGTATGTCACAGCTGTGAACAGGCCAAGGGGAAAAGAGATGACCAATTAACAGGGAGGACATAGGGGAGATCCACTACTGTCAGACTTGTACATTAACCTTGAGGCAGTGGCCATTCTGGAAAAATATACATGGGATGGCAAGGTGAAATTTAGGGGTAGCATGACAGATGTAATATTTTGTTGGACAAGAAGTGACAGAAATATATTTAGAACTTTTTCCAGTGATAAAATGGTTGTTATTTATACAAGCCAAGAAAATGAAAAAGGCACACTAAGGCAATACAGTCAACAATAAATATTCCACCACACAACCGCACATCCATGTCGTGTCTAGGTTTGGTCTGAGCCTTACCGGATATATCACGTTTATATCACGGTCTGCATTAATGCATTACGTTACATTTTTTTGGCAGACGTTTTTATCCAAAGCGACGTACAACAAGTGCATACCGAAGGTCACTGGAACAACTACAATACACAGGTCCGATAAGGTACAATACTCATTATGTAACAGTTATCCATAGCCATGAACACATTAAGTCCACTTCACACAGTAAGCATAGCCCAGGTCAGAAAGTTATGGCAAGTCAAACTAGGAAGCATGACGATGAGCTGCAACATCACAATAATAAGTGCTGGATGGAGAAACAAGTGCAACATGGAGTGCTACAGGAACAAATTAGAAAATTAGAAGGATTCAAGTGATAAGTGATAAAAGCAATCCTAGATTGGGAGTGCCCTGCAAAGCGGTGATAGTTAGTCTGGATACAGTCTGAAGAGATGGCGAACGGCGAACGATGGGCAATGGCTGAGTGGTTCGTAGAGGTACGGGGAATACTCGGGGGGAATACTCAATTCTGATTGGCTGAAAATTGTGCGTTAAAAAGTGATTTAATGCTACAGATATAGACACGTTACAGTCACAAAAGAATTGAAAGAAGAAGAAGAAGTCAAAATCACAGCTTGTCCCTCCCAAGATAATCCTAACAATGCGCCTAGAACAAAGTTAAAAAAAAAGGCAACAGACAGCAGAATATTCCTAAAAGCCAGGGATGAAATGTACTGTAGAACGCCAGACGTAGATGACTACCCCCCCAGTTCCTGCTCATTGTGCCTCATACCATGCGTGCTGGCCTAGCCCTTTAAAGTTTCCTAGAGGACCAAAACAGGCCAAATGGTGAATTAGAGGTCCAACAAGTCAAACGGACAGATCACCATTCTAAATTCATGTGCTGGTTACTTTTGATACTACATTATATCAGCTTGTGATTGCAGAAGCTGAAACGTATGATTAAGAACACTTGTTTTACATTGAATATCCTAGTCACATCAACACTCAGCTACCTAAGCAGTCTGGGGAATATATGTGCCATCATTATTCAATTCTGTGCCTGGTGTACATGCACCTTTTAGAGAGCAGTACCAAAAGATTTAAGAGGCTTTTAAGCTGTACCCTTACAAAAGGCTTACTTCTTGAAACTTTTTGTAGTTGACAAATTGTTTTCAATTGACTATAATGTTATAAATACAGTAAAATTTACATTTTTACAAACCCTACTTTAGTTTTTACTTAATTTTCACATTATTATGATATCAAACACAAGATAATCCTTGGCTTTGCTAAAAAGCAGTGACCATACATGTGATCTAGTAATCAGCCAGTTTATACCAGACTGAAGGAATGTCTGTTCTGTCCAATGCACATGCACTGTACATATGCATATTTGTGCATACATGTTTATATTTAACAAGCTATGCCTGAAGTACACATTTACACCTATATTTTACTGCTAGCATGCATTCTACATGGATTTTCATGTTATTTCTGTGATGTTCATTCCTATAATTAACCCGGAAGGTAATACAACATGGTAATACGGTATGAGTGAGTGAGTGAATGGTGTGTGTGGCCTGCAATTGATTGCCGGCCTGTCCAGGGTGTGTTCCTGCCTCTTGTCTAATGCATGCTAGGATGAGCACCAGTGCACCCCATGACCCTGGCCAGGAATAAGCAGGTATTGGTAAAGGATGGATGGATGAATGGATGGATGGATAGAACATGGTAATACACTGGATTTGAGAAAACTGAAATGGTGATAAGACACTTGCTGCACAAAATTTTCCTGTTACTATTTTTAGAAAGAAGGGAATGAGTCAGTGGAGAGAGAGAGAGAGACTCAAACTCAACTCCATGACTCAGCACTGTGGTAAATTTAGAACTGACCACAAAGACAGGCCAGGGACAGATGCAGTTCTTATTCATTCTTTTTTTTACAGTCATATGTTCATTCACTCCTTTTTGTCTTTCTATCCACTCTTCACCAGAGCCACAAGCATCAATTGGCTGGGGGCTAAACTGGTTCTGACACTGTCCAGGTTTGAAACCGCAAGAGTAATTTCAACCCACAGATGGGGGACACCATACAGCCAAAAAGGTGTGCAAAAATTCTCATAGAAAGACATATTAATGCTATGTAAATGAAAGTAGTCATGTTTAGTACTTGTGTCCTTTGCACACAATGACTGTTTGAAGTCTGTGACTCATTGACATCACCAGGTGCTGAGTATCTTCTCTGGTGATGCTCTGCCAGGTCTGTGCTACAGCCATCTTCTGTCTGCCTGTTTCGAGGACTAGTTGCCTTAAGTTTTCTATTTCGCATATGAAACGCATGTTCATTTGGATTTAAAATGGGTGAATGACTTGGCTAGTCAAGGATTTTCCAGTTTTTGGCTTAGAAAAACGTATTTTTTACTTTTAAGCAGTATGTTGGGGATCATTTTCTTGCTGTGGGCTTGAAGTACTGTCCAATGAGTTGGAGGCATTTTCTTGAACTTGAGCAGATAAGACACTTCTGTACACTTGCAAATTAATTCTGCTGCTGCTGTCAGCAGTTATATCATCAATGAAGACAAGTGATCCATGCCAAAACCATAACACCCCTGCCATGTTTCCCAGATGAGGGGTGATGCTTTAAATCTTAGGCAGTTCCTTTTGGCCTCCACAATTTGCTCTTGCCATCACACTGCTAAGTCAATTTTGGTCCCATCTGTCCACAAGACCTTTGTCCAGAACTCTGCAGGCACTTTTAAGTACTTTTAGGTACTTAAGAAAACTTTTGCCTATGTGTAAAAAGTGATGTAATTCTACATGGTAAAATACCGTTTAATAAAAGCTGAGAATGTGCACTTCAGCATAAATGTAAAATAGTAAAAAAAAATCAAGAAAAAATATGTCAATTTCAGTTTTATATTATATTAAATTACACTTATCACATGTTGCATTTTTAATGCAAAAAGAGAAATTGTTGCAAACTTTTGCATTAATCATTGAACTTTGTTTATAAATGCTGTGTTTCCACAGCTGGTGCCAGTATTATATCTGCAACATGAAAAGTTATTAGTAGCTGTAGTCTTTATTGAAAATAATAAGATTATAAAACTACTAACGATTAAAGACAGTTCTTACAATTGCCTCCTTGTTGTCATTATGTTTTCTACATTTCTGATGAACTGATCACCTATAACTACTCACATTTTGAGACCTGAGTTGGTCATTTTTCTTCAATCCTCATTATTAAAAGAATCTAAAATATAAAGATATAAAGAATATATAAATATATCAAAATATATAATGCCAAATTATAATTACAAGGAAATACATTTAAATGATCTTTCAATAAATACAATTTTTTATGTTACACTGGTTCTCTCAGGGGGAAAACAAGAAGTTATTTTTGAGTTGGTCAAATATCTGCTTTTTTGAATCTCTAGACCTCTGGCTGTCAAAAACACATTGAACACTGAACATTGACATATCAGAAAGAAAACTGAGGTGAAAATCTTTGAATATGCTCTTGTGTTTGATCATAATACTAACATTAATATTTTTGTTCTTTGCTTTCAGTCATATACTTGCTCTTATTATTCCCGAGTCATTTTTGTGCTTTGATAGAGAACAAGAATTGGGGAGTTTATTTTCTCAAAAGCTGTGACTTATGGTCTTCTTGCCCTCTAGACATAAAATGCTTTCACTGCAGAGTGAAAGACTGAGAGACATGTCCACCACAATGAATACCCAGATGTATTGATTTCCAAGAGAGTCGTATGAATTTTAATTCCAGGCATGAAGTGGAGAAAGCCAATTCTTTGTGAATTAGCATTGAGAGTTATTTTCATTTATTTCATTTATTTTAAAGAAATAGTGGCTTGACAGAAATTGGAAATTGATTTCAAGGCGTCAATTTCCACTGTTTAGCTTCATTACCATTTATTACAGCTGGGCAAAACAGTGGCAGCACGTCTGAATGAGGCTAAGCTACTCTTGAGTATTACAGAGCTGAAGACTTTCTGTGGCATCAGTCACACTTGCTTACTACGCATTTACCACTTCAGAGACCACAAAGTTATACACCACAGAAGCATACTGGGTTTCCTTTTACTCATACTTCACTGGAGAAAATTCAGTTATCTGCATGGCTAGAACAAAGGCTCAGGTTGCTAGCGTATCTTTCTTTGTGCTAAACTTAAATGAGATGAGGGTAATTGAGGAATTACAGACTATGTAAATAAGATTTTAGACAATAGACATTAACTGGCCCCCCGATAGCGTTTTGTTAAGAATAGCTCACCCTGATTCAGAGGCAGCACAGATGTCAATAAAGATATGTTAATTGCAATATTATTTACAAGCCCACTTGCCCTTAAAAAAACTGTATCACCATTTCATAAGACTATTCTTTGAATAAAATAAATAAATGAAATCAGGCAACATGGTCGAGGCGAGCAAGTGTTATATGTACATGACAACTCTAATGACCTGCTGAACCAACAACGTTTTCACATGGAAAAACTGACTAATACAGAGGCAAGCCACTATATTTACATTCACGTGACGTACGCCCTTTACAAAACTCTCGGTTGAGGAAAATACGACTTAATGTGTACAGCCTTAACATATATGGAAGATTTACTCGATGCACGCTTGCGTGTCCGATGAACCACTTTCCCTTGAGGTCATGGTCAAATTCCCATTTATTTACTAGTATTGATTTTCTTAGGAGACATCGTCACCCTGGAAAACTAACATCACTTACATCTGACAAATGATCCATTTACTGCATATTTAACCAAAGCAATTCATGTTAAGTACCCTGCTCAAGGGTACAAGTGTGGCCACAGGTCAGGTTTCACTTCTGGACATTTATCCACATCCCAATCACCTAGCTCGGGAGTGCCCAATCTGTTCTGAAAGAGGCCTGTGTGGCTAGCAGAGTACTAATGAAACAACTAATCATAGCTAAAGGAAACCTGATCTAAAATCCTATAGTTCTCATGTTATACTACAGGTGTGTGTTCTGTCAACTACACGATACAGTTAACATAAGCAAAAAATAATAATAATTAATGAATTAATCGACCAACCTTGAAAACTCCTACATTTTTGACAGTTCTGTCATTGATCTGAGCCTGGTTTACACGACGGTGTGGGTGTTCCATTGATATGCAAATGAGATAAATATGTCACGCATAAGCAAACACACATGGCTGTGGTTGCTAGGTTGCACACTGTACTTCTCTGCAGCTGATTTGGCTAATTATCATGGTGGAAAGCCGTGCCGGTAATATTTATATGGTGAGGTCATGTATTCATGAACCGGAGAAGCCTGATCAACCACAAGGTGACGTCGTTGTGGAAGATACCTTGCTGATAGCCACGCAGGCTGACTGAATATCAGCGAACCCCACGGTTTATGCACGGGTCGGGTCACAAAAAAATAGCATTCTGATTAATCACGGACGAGTGGAAGATGGGTGAGGAGGAAATTTGTGGGGTAGGACATTGCGAAAGGCCTCCAAAAGAAAATTAGTTTTTTTTCTGGTACAAAAAAGCATGACTATTTACAATACTGGAAAATGATAACACCCAGGGGGCCTATTAACCTAAGGGGGTGTTTAGCCTCATCTTAACCTATATACATTAGCATATATTATACATTATATGAAATATATTATTACCACTTTGAAGCTTAATTTGTTGTTAATTTGTTGTCTGGCATGTATTACCAGTTACCAGTGTTGGGGAGTAGCAGATCTACATGTAAAGGAGCTACTATCTTAACTGTATGTATAGGCACAGGCATAAATACGGTAGGTCCGCACAAGTGTCTCGGGTTTTAGCAAGTGGAACATTGTCTGCGCTCTCTGGCAAGGTCCGGTAAAATCAATGCGTGCAGGGAACGCTCTCTGCCCAGATTCTCTTCCCTCAGCACAGCAGAAGAGAACAGTCCTTCAACGAAATGACGTCATGGACGAGGAGTCGGAGTCTGCAGTACCATAGTAGTAGGCCTACCACTAATCGTTCTTGGATCCAGACGATGAAGTTAATTGGCTGCTAAGTTACTTACTAGGCCCAATGAAAAGCATTTTTGTTAGCATTTTTATAAATGAGTCATTTGTAAAATGTGTCTTTCGGAGAGTGTGACTCCCAGGGCAATTAAGGCAAAGGAATGGACTGTTTTAGGTTTTAGTCGGTTAATTTATGATTTATGTGGCATTATATTCATAAAATCATGAATGAACAAGTGTCAGAAATGTGTCTGGTAAGATAAAATTAGGTTAATCTTCATTAAAACTGAACAACACAAATTCATTAGAATTCATCTTGAACATTTCTCCCCTAAATTCAACTTGAAAAAACATGTAGCTAAATGAACTGTGAACTTTTGGATGAATCTTTAAGTTATTGAGAGCATAAAAACAGTAGCAAGGTGACCCCATCATGTTTTTTCATGAAGTAGCTTCAATATAGGACTAGTTAACTACATTTTGACAACTAGCTTTAGTTTAGTTAGTAACTACTCTTCTCTTATTGGTGGCTGTGCTGTACAGGGTCTCCTCACTATAGTTACATTAAAAACGTAAGTAACGTAAAGATGTTGTATAAAATGAAGTATAGAGGGGAATTTTCTCCCATAAGAGTTCATGTAAATGAAAGGGATTTCATTCCAAGGTGTAGTTCTATATCCTCTTGTGGGGAGGGGGGATAACAATGCATTTAATATGAAAAGAATCAATGGGGAAAAGGAGAGATTGGGTGAAGTCAGCTAAATTGGACTACTTTTTGGCAAATCGTCTAGAACACTGTCAAAACAGCTACGCACATATTGCACAACTTCCACAATGTTTTTCTTTTCATTAAAGGAACATTCCACAGCAAAACAACATTAACCTCATTTGACAGATCCAGGTGCGACTGATTACTGCAAGTCTCTCTTAGTGGCCGGCCAAAGCAATGTCTGCACCGGAAATAACAGTAGTGGCAGGAGTGAATTTGTTCATTTTGAAACTACAATGAGCGGCTAATTTGAATTTGGAGATACCTTTCTCCAACCTCCCATACCATACGTAGGGGGTGTTGTCTGAGGCAGGGTAGCTGCTGTTCCAACTAGCGTAGTGAATTTTGCAGATGATTCACTGTATGACATTTTGAGAGATTTTCCTGGAATCAGATATCGAAGGCTACTACTTTGAGCCCGACTATATGTCCAAATGGCCAAGGACGTGAGATGAAGACATGAGGGGGCAGCTCTTCATGTTACTGCCAGAGCCGAATATGCAACTGATCTGGGGCCACCTCAGGTAAACGATGACTGGTGGTGAAGGTGCAGTAACCCTCACGACATATAGACAGCTGGCTGAGGGCTAATTTTAATCAAGAGCAGCAACTTTCCTGCAAAAGGAAAACCCAAGGTGGCATTTCAAGTCTCCTCTATAATTTTATATTGAAAGCATGTAATATAAAATAAATTAAGTCCTAGAGTTATAGTGTCAGATGTCCCCCTCCAAGAAAACCCCACCGTGATCAGGTAAAATGGGCCAATTGTTCTACGGAAATGGGCTCATGCAGAGTTGTTGTTGATACTGCTTCGAGGTAGTGCCATAGCTGTCAGTAAGCCCAAAGATGTATCATTGCAAATGCATAGGTTTTGGTCAACCTTAGCTTTACTTAATCACGGTATTCAATCAAGACCTTGATGAGTTGAATCAGATGTTTTAGTGGTGGGCTAAAACAAAAACTTGCACCCACATCAGGCATTTTCAGATAGGATTGGACCTTGACCTAGCACCATTTAACTGGATATTTTAATTTGCAAGTGTCTATGAAAACATGCTAAAGTGGAATTTCACAGTAAACCATTCATGGTTGAATTTTGGTAGATATGTTTGCATCGTATACTTATTTTGCTAACTTATTGTGTGTTAATGTGTAATCCCCATGTATTTTCCCTAACAGGCTTAACAAGTTTACAGCCGATCCTAGGATTTCACATTAGCGGCTTCTGAGTGTTTACTTCCCACCTCTAGGGTTACTGTTGCTCTTAACTCCGACGTATGCGTTTGTCTTCTCGTGGAAAGTCGCTCTGGATAACAGTGTCTGCCAAATCCCAATAATGTAAGGTAATGTAACTATCATTCCTTTTTCAAATGATAATTCATGGTACCCCTTATGCAGGGCTCGCTCCGATCACAGTTTTAGATATCGCTCGTTCTAAAGAGCCTGCATTTGGCCGCGTTACATGAGCGCAAGAGGAAAGCTGCCAACTGCCACTCAAACCTGCCTCTGTCTGGAAAGAAAAGAATATGGTGTACTGAGTGATATGGGGTCACTGCCATTTTAGGTTAATGTGCTTTTACTCAAGCTACCATGCCAGCTGGTTAAAAATGGAATCAGTCTACAATCTAAGGCTGGGGTGACAGCACAGCTTTTATATGGTGAAATTCTGCATTTCCCTATGCCAGCGATGCCAGTCATTCGCCAAAGTGCAAGAAGAGACAAAGTGTACTCTACGGTCTAGCTGAGCTGCACAGTCTTAATGGCAGTTGAGTGCACTTCTTGTATAGCTGTTGCAGTCAGAATGGCTGAATGCAGACTCCAGGCACCCGGTTCAGATGTCTGGCTAGCATTTGAGAACTTAGATTTGGTTATATTGGTTGAGTGGTAGGCTACTTTCTCATCAATAATATTGACTGGGACACTGTCACCTATTGGTTTTGCCCATTTAAGTGTGAAATTATCTGATGGACGGGAATAGAACTGTAGACTCTAAATCTTTCATAGGTAAGAATATGTGAGTGAATGCCCTGCGATGGATTGGCCCGTCCACGGTATATTTCTGCCTTTCACCCACTGCATGCTGGGATAGGCTCCAGCACCCCCCACGACCCTGACCAGGAATGAATGGTTTAGAACATGGAGGAATGGATGGATATCCGATGGACAACCTTTATTTTGAAACTCATTGCATAGCTGCAGATTTATTATAAATGAGTATTTTATTTATTTACTTTGTAACCAATGTATATGCTTAAATACAATTGAAATATTTTTAATATTTCATATAAATTTTCCTGTGTGCAGGCATGGCAAACCTTACAGGCTTATATATTTTTAAGCAATAAATAAATGTAAAATATTTAAATATCTAATGAGAAGCATTTTTCTACTCTTGTCATTACATAAAAATGTACTCTGTGTTATGGAATATGTTGGCGTTGTAGTGAACTGGCTTCCGCACTGCATTATCATGTTTGAATCTTAATTGCAACTTTAGAATGGAAGCAGTTTCGGGTCAGTTTGTGGTTCTGTACAAGCGGTTCAGTTTGGGTGTGTCAGGTGTGACATTCTACGACGCCAGTCTGGGGTTCAGTTGTGCTTTTTCTGCAGGGGGGGTGAGGGGTTTTTTTAAATAAAAAAAAAACAGCCAGACAATTACCAACCACTGTACACTCCGTGCCCACTGCCTGTCTTTTGTGTTTCAGATGAGGAGACAGACAACACGTGTACCTGGAGGCTGCTGCTGTGTCCGGTCTATGCTGCAGGAAGTGGGAAGGCGAAACTGGATTCCTGAAAAGAGTGGGCGACATTCGTTAGCACAAGCAGGCCTCTGACGCAAGTCTCCAGCCCGCCCGCATCTCTCCCAAAAATTCAGACTAAACTGGATCGCTCCAGCAAAAAAAAAAAATGCAAATAGCTTCAAAGTGACACATATTTTTTTGTCTCCAATTTGCCAAGACGTTTTTTTTTTTTTTTTTTACCCCGCAAACAGCCAACAGACAAAGCGACACACACAGAATACCACGAGTTCTCTGCTTTCTTCTGCTGTGATTTTCAGCAGTCAGAAGTCTCTTCTGCATGTCTGGTCCGTAACATTTGTATCACGTTGCAACACCATCACAGAGTCGTTAAAGAAAACAAGAAAATGGTTTGAAGTGGTACTGCGTGTGATCTGACAGTCAGAATATGACAGGATGCACAGCAGGAAAAGCAAGCCAGTGCAACTTAAACAGACACCAGTACCCCCACGTCATTTTTCTCCCTTGCAAAAACAAACAGAGCCGACACGAGCGATCATCATGTACATAGCAAGTAATCCCGTTCCAGCTGGGGCCACAGTTATGACACATTCCATGTCCTAATCGTTGACACTGCAAGCAAACAGACACACAACAGGCATCCAGCCA
Source organism: Anguilla anguilla (assembly GCF_013347855.1). Lineage (NCBI taxonomy): Eukaryota > Metazoa > Chordata > Actinopteri > Anguilliformes > Anguillidae > Anguilla > Anguilla anguilla. Next base: position 45,972,916 of record NC_049206.1, on the reverse strand, counting down.
TAAAAAAAATGTATGGATGGTCGAGCAAATCAATGTGCAGGATGAAAATATGTCATACATATCTAACAAAGTAAAGAATGCAAGGATTAAGGAATTTAAAAATAAATCCATTTGAGGTAAGCATAAGGATAAAATAACGCATGGCACAGATGCATTTATAGATTATAGATTTATTTATGGATGAATTATTACTTTTATAATTCAAGTAAGTGCATGACTATTTGAAAAATGTTTAAGGGTGAGGTTTACCCATTAAAACATTTCTTGTGTTCACTAACTGTTAAGCAATTTGGTGATGATTAATCCATTCATCCATTCCCCAGTCTACTGACCCCACCACTATAAAGCACTGGCAGAGCCTACATACTACAATGTTAACGTAGAATTTAGTGTGTTTTCATCTGATTGAGAAATATACTGATTGGAAGTGTCATTCCACCTTATAAAAAAAATGTACGTCAAACTAAAGTCATTCTGATTTTAATATAATGCAAACACCGCACTGCAATTTCCACAGGCAATGCAATGTTATCTTTTAGGTTCGCTTTATTGTATATCGCTAAGGATATGCAAATACCAGTCCTCTGATATGTTTTGAATGGGGCAATATGGCTCAGGAGGTAAGAGCGATTGTCTGGCAGTCGGAGGGTTGCCGGTTCAAACCCCGCCCTGGGCGTGTTGAAGTGTCCTTGAGCAAGACACCTAACCCCTAACTGCTCTGGCGAATGAGAGGCATCAATTGTAAAGCTCTTTGGATAAAAGCGCTATATAAACGCAGTCCATTTACCATTTTGGTTGTTGCAGTCTTACCTCTAAAACAGGGTTAGTTGTTTCAGAGGAAAGATTTAAGTATCGTGATTTTTTTACTCTCTCATCATAAATAGATTGGATTAGAAAGTGAGATTCTGACTGTGTGTGATTATTTTAAGATGAGACACTTCTCCAGGGCCATCATGTCTTAATTCTTTATTTCTCTGGTTTATGCAGAGATATTTTTAACTGGCATTCCAGCCTGGCCCTGTTTGTTCATATGAACCCTGACTTTTGCCTTCACGTCAAACGCTTCAGAAGTCACGGCGTCACCACGGCAACAGTTCTGAGTGACGGCTCGGCTCCATTAACCGCGCCACGGGGGCGGTGACTGCGGCGAGCCTGTTCGGACTTTGAATGGCACCTCCAAGCAGGGGCGGCTTTTCTGTGTCAGGGAGAAGGACTACGGCAGCCGCTCGGACCGTGACGTCCTGGACGATTGGCCAGCGATGCATGTATGATGGATTCAGTGCCGTTGACAGCAAAATTCTGCAGTGCCTTCCCAAGTGAAGGGGGGAACTGAGGACACTGGAATATGTGCACAGTAAGTGTACTCTCAACTTTCATGAATGGCGAAGAGATTGTGATCAACGAAGCTTTGCTTTAGAGCAAAGGAAAAGCTGTATCAAAATGTCTTCACAGAGATGCCAAGCTCAGTAATAGTAAATAGTTAACCTCACAGTTAATTTTGTATTATACCATTTAAATGGTATTTCACATTACCAGGGTCTTCATCATTATGCAGAATGTTAATAGATTATAAAGACTTAGTTAAGGCTGAAATGGTAAACAAATTATTGATAGCATGCATGTGCAATGTTCACGCAGATCCATAATGCATAATTATGGGGTACACCAGGAGAACACATCACATTGTTTAGAGATACAATGCCAATATGTATGCCAAAAACAGCAGACACCTTCACACTGTAAAAGGTTGTTTTTGAGTCCATCAATAGAATAGCATGAATATGTTCTTTTGTTTTTGGCAGTGAAACACTGAATGACTAAAGTGGAAAAAATATGCTTATTAGTCGTTTTGCACAAAGGCACATTGTTAATGTCAATGGCATTGCATTTTGTTATTCAAATTATATCAGTAAAGCATAGTAATCATGACATATAGCCCTGACGGTTCATCAGCTCTCTAGCACACTTTAATGTATTCTGACTTCATTCCAAAATTTTGTGCTTTCAGCTTGAAAGTTAGGACAGTCCCTTGCTGCAATCAAGAATAATTTTTACACTGTTTACAATTAGAAATGTGTCATCTGCATCAAAAAGACTAATTCCACAAAGTAGTAAAAGTCATTAATTTTGACAAAAGCAAATGGAGAAAATGTGATACGATCTCCTGGTGTATCCTATGACATGCACACTTTTCTGTTGTCATATCATAATCCTTCAAGCATTTTGGCATTCATGATCAAAAGTTTATCCTGATAGCGGGCATACAAATGAGACAAATGACAGACCACTACTCTAAATTCCCTCTGTTTCAAACAGATAATCCTTTCTCATCTGTAAAACTGCACAGACAAAAGCACTGGTATTCAAAAGGGATTTCTGTGTCTGATACTAAGTGAAAAAGAGTGTGCTATTTTTTGGTGAATATGCATTCATTGTAATGTGTTCAATAGATTCTAAAATCAATGACACTGTTTGGTCCATAAAGAAAGTGGATTCCCTCTCTTTTTGCTTGGTTTTACTACTTTCTGAGCAGATTAAGACATTAGATTTTTTGTATTGGGTGCATTTAAAAATAAATAAAGAAATAAATATAGACCTATATGCATTTAGACTTTGCTAAATTCTGAAAATCATATTTTCAGCTGAGCAACTAATTGCACTAATATATTCAGAATGGTTGAAAAAAGCCCTGACAGCATTGTTTTGGGCAGTGAAAGGAGAAATGACATGATAAACAGCTATTAGTACCTGTCAGTCAGCAGAGATGGTGGGGTGGATAAGGATATGAACAAAATTGGTTAGTACTGCGTTAACTATGAACACACCATATACAGGCATACATACATGCTAACATTCAAACACAATCACTTTGATTCTCTCTCTCTCTCTCTCTCTCTCTCTCTCTCACACACATACACATACACACACAAACATGGAATTGGTGTCTCTATCCCCTGAAAATGCAAATTCTTCCGCATAAATTTAGGACCTAACTGTTTTTGTCACACTGGAATACATTCGCAAGTAATGAGACAGCGTAATAATCATTTAGAGCACAAAACTGTCAGGCGGTGTTCTGTTGTCTGACTGACACAATGCATTCTGGGAACAGTGTCACATGCTTTCTATGTCCAAGCCCAGATGACAGGGCCACCACCTCAGGAATGACACAGCAACATGAGGATGAACCCACAGCCTTAAGATACCAAGGCAAACACTTGAATCATAAGGTGCTGCCAATGCTGTGAACATAAACAGCTTATCGTAACACATGGTAACACCTGACTGCCCAGAATACAGCCCGAAGCCTTTGACAGATGATACTGTTTCAGACTTCACTAAGCACTTAAAACATGAGTCAGTCAGCGAATTTAGTGACTGCGTAGACTACTTGGGATGAGACCCAAAGCCAGGAGTCTCGGTTATTGCAAGAAGCAGGGCAGCAGTAACAACTTAAACTCTCCCAAAGTTCTCACACAAACTGGGCTAATTTGTACACTCCACATTTACAAGTGGCAAGGTCACATGTATTACATATAACAAACTAAATTTATCTTGACATTTACAGTAGCACGGCAATTCGACAGCAAGTTAATTATTTATTTCAAAATTACATCGCGGAACCGGGCCTTCACATTTCCTTGCTAATGCCACCCTGCTTCGTTGCGCCTGCGATGCCTTTTTTGCATTTCACGTTCACACACCAGTAATTCATCGTGACACACCAAAGATAGTGGAGCACTGACAAGACAAATCACTCTGCAGGACACATGTGACAAGAGAAGGATCAGAGGGTTAAAGATGTGTTGTCTGAGAGGGGCCCGGTCATATAGACAAGGGTGGAGGCTTGAAGACAGGGACAGAACAACAGAATACATCTCTGAGGGAAGAACAGCGAGCTCAGCTGTTTAGAGTAAACAGAAATAAGAACGGCACCAATCAAAGACATCCACATTAAAACCCAGCGTTGAAACATACTTACTTTAGGTCCCATGTTATGTAGGTACGTACAGTATGGATTCTATGAGCAATGGAAGGCACCGGTGCTTTATAAAGTTTAAAATACAACTCAAATGCCTTTGAAGTGTCCCCAGTTGACACTCTTGGTGAACAGATTTTTCGCAGATGAGGACAAAGGGATTCCAGACAGTGATGATGGGTGTATTATGAGGTGATATAATGCAATGTGCAAGTGAGGTAATGGATTAAGTCACAGAGCACACCCCCCCGGACTTTTCCAGTCCACTGGGTTTTTGCAGACTCTGAAGAGGCCAACCCTCTCTATCAACAAGCAGGTCATTCTTCTTTCAAGTCCAACACGGAGCATGCTACCACAGATTCTACTGGCAAACCAGCTGGAGAGCTCCAGCATTCCAAGATTTCAGCTCTGAGAGTTCAGTGCCACATTGTAGTTCATTAATATTCATGAAAAGATGCCATTATAAAGTATTTGCCCCCTTGCATATTTGTCGCACTGAATGGTTTCAGATCTTTAGACAAAATTTTATATTAGATAAAGGGAAACAAAGTAAACACAAAACATTAATTTATTTAATGAAAAAAATTATGAAAAAAACATACATCACCGATGTGAAAAAGTAACTTAATAACTGGTTAATAACAGCAACCGGACGTTTTCTATAATTTTCCTTTCACATTCCTTTGGAGGAATTTTCACCCACTCGTCTTTGCAGAAGTAAATTGGTAGGTTTTTGAGCATGAACTTCTCGTTTCAGGTCCGGCCACAGCATCTCGATTCGGTTCCAGTCAGGACTTGGCCATTCCAAATATTTTCATTTTTCATTCAGATGTGGACTTGTTGTTGTATCTTCGATCATTGTCTTGCTGCACAACCCAAATATGCTTCAGCTTCAACTCACGGACAGATGACCAGGCATTCCCCTTAAGAATTCATGGTTCTTCAATAACGGCAAGTTGTCCATGTCCCGAGGTAGCAAACATCCCCACACCATCAGACTACCACCACGTTTGACTATAATATGATGTTCTTACTGTAAAAAGCTGTATTTACATCAGACATAATGGGACCCGTGTCGTCCAAAAAGTTACACTTTTGGCTCATCTGCTTTTTGACTCATCTTTGCTTTTTTGCAAATGTGAGATGGCATTGATGTTTCTCTTGGTTAGCAGTGGTTTCCACCTTGCTCCTGCCCCGTGAATCCCATATGTGCCCAGTCTCTTTCTTATGGTGGAGTCAAGAACAGTGACCTTAGCTGAGGATAGAGAGGCCTGTAGTTCTTTGAATGTTCTTCTTCAATCTTTTGTGACTTCCTGGATTTTACCTTGGAGAGATTTTGGCAGGCCGGCCACTCCTAGGAAGATTCACCACCGCTCTATGTGTTCTCCATTGGGAGACAATGGCTCTCACAGTGGTTCGGCTTTGTAACCGTTTCTAGACTGATATATTTCATCAACTATTTTTCTCATCTCTTATGGAATTTCCGTTGATCCTGACATAATGTGCTTTTAGAAACTTTGTGGTGACTACTTCACTCTGATGGTAAGGTTCAATATGAGTAAGGTTTAGATTCAACAGGGCTGGCTGCAATCAAGCTGTGCTCAATCAGCTGAATGAAATTATCAATTAAATTAATTTGTTGATTGAGCATTTAAGGGGGTAATTACTTTTTCACGTGAGCAATATGGGTGTTTGATGACTTTTTCATAAAATAAATTGTGTATACTCAGTTTCCCTTCCTAATATTAAATTTTGTCAAAAGGTCTGAAACCATTATGTGTGACAGATATTCAATAATAAAGCAAATCAGGAAGGGGGCAAATACTTTTTCACAGCACTGTATGCCCAAGAACAGAACATCCATCACCACCTTTTTGTCATTGGCCAAGCTCCTTTATGAATATTAATAAGATGCTTCATGTTTGGCATGTTTCAACAGTACAGAGACAGAACTTTAAATGCTATGAATATGGGGCAGAATATCTGGTGGGTCTGTAGAATCTATGGTATCACTGGCAGCATGCCTCATTGGCATTTTGAAAAAAGAGTAAAACGCATTTTCCGATTTATCATACACACATATATACATACAGTGGTGATGCCCCCATGAATGATTAGTGGTCAATCCTTTGACATGCGGAAATTCCACACATCAACAGAGTGAATGTATCCAAATTAACCAGAAAAACTTATGGAATAGAAGAGGATGACAGACTGTGTCAATCATTTTAGGTTTCTCTGTAATCTTTTTGAGTCGTTCGCTTGGTGGGGCGATCAGTCAAAAAAGAAACTGGAAATAATCTAAGAAGCGGACGTCCACATTTAAAATGTATTCAGCACACGTATGTGCTGTACGTCCTAGCTAACACATGACATAGCTCATAACATTCATGTGACAGTTCAGAAATGGGACAACACTGTAACAACAAAATGGCAGATGTTGCGAGAATGTAATGTGTTAGCTAGGGCTTTGCAAAGGCAATGATAGATTAACGTTGGGAAGGTACTGATCATGTCAGAACATTAAAAATAGAAAATTTATGTTGAATTGAAATTACTATGAATTCTAATCAAAGTGAATACGTGCTTATTGGTTTCTCGTTTCTCATAAAAGCCAAATGAATGCATTATTGCTGACTAATGGATGATGGCTTAATGTTAAGACATTGGTTTTCTCTTAGCAAGACAAATGAATCTTGGCTTTTGAGTGTTGCTTTGAACTGCAAGCACAAACACATGCACATTTCATTTGTGGCTATTGATATTAAGGGTGAAGCTCTCATTTCTTGATCTTGACCATTGTTTTTCCTTTCGCTTTTTCTGCAAATAACTTAAACTAATGTTATATTCAAATGATTAAATGTGAAATCATGTTGCAACTATTTCAAAAAAAGTAGAATGATTCAAAACAGAATATGATAAATAATAATAATAATAATAATAATAATAATAATAATAATAATAATAGTTCAGAAAGGACCATTTTAAGATAGGGAACTGAAAAAACATACAAACATAAACAAACGAAACATATGATTTTCTTTCATTTCAACAGTTAAAAATGAATTCTGTGCATTCCATGAACAGCTATATATATAGTGAGCTCCATAATGTATTTTCCATAATGACAAATACATATTTTCTTCCTGATTTGGCTCTGTACTCCACAATTTTTTATTTGTAATCAAACTTTTCATGTGTCGTTAAAGTGCACAGTCTCAGCTTTTATTTAAGGGTATTTTTATACACTTTGGTTTCACCATGTTGAAATGATAGGACTTTTATACATAGCCCCCCACTTCAGGGCACCATCATGTTTGGGACATATTAATGTTATTTAAATTAAAGTAGTCATGTTTAGTACTTCATCATATATCCTTTGCATGCAATGACTGCTTGACCCATAGATCTCACCAGGTGCTGAGTATCTTCTCTGGTGATGCTCTGCCAGGCCTGTACTGCTGCTCCTGTTTGTTCCAGGGGCTAGTTGCCTTAAGTTTTCTCTTCAGCGTATGAAACACATTTTCATTTGGATTCAGATAAGGATGACATGGCCAGTCTTGCTGCAGGATGCGAGATTGGAAGCATTTGGTTCAACTTTAGCAGTTAAGATGCTCCTGTACACTTCATAATTCATTCTGCTGCTGCTATCAGTGGGTACATCCTCAATGAAGGCAAGCGGGCCAGTACCTGTGGGAGCCATACATGCCCAATCCAGAGCACTACCACCACGATTTTTCATATATGAGGGGCAGGGTGCTTTTGTTTCCACATTTTGCTCTGCCCATCATTCTGATACAAGTTAATCTTGGTCTCATCTGTCGGACAGGTGTTTGGGGGTTTCTCTTCATTTTTGTGGGAATTCTTAAGTCATCAACTTTAGTGGTTTTCCTTGGCCAACCAGGCCCTTTGTGATTACTGAGCTCACCAGTGTTTTTTCTTCTTAAATGATGTTCCAAACAGTTGATTTAGGTAATACTAAGGCTTGGTCTATGTCTCTGAGAGTTTGTCCTTAATTCTAAGTCTCTTAACGGCTTCCTGGACTTTGATTGGCACAACTATGATCCTCATGTTGACAAATGTCAATAACAGACTCCAAAGGCAATCAAAAGCCTAGAATCAAATGCAAAGAAAGCAACTGAACACAACTGACAAATCATAGAGTTCCCCCTTTCAGGGGGAGAAAAGCAATTAGACAACTGGCTGATCAGCTGTTTCTGGACCAACTGTGCATTGTTGCAACATTAGTTCATGCACAGGAAATCCAACAAAAGGTCTAGAGTTGATCCTAGTAGTAGCATTTGAATCTAGAGCCTGTTGCAGTTGTTTGTCAACATGAGGACCAAAGAAGTGTCAATGGCAGTAAAGCAGGCCATCATGAGGCTGAAGAATCTGAATAAACTGATACTGAGACATAGCCAAAATATTGGGTGTGTGAAAATCCACTGTCAGATATATTGTTAGGAAGCAAGAATGCACTGGTGAGCTCAACAATAGTAAACAACCTGGCAGACCATGTAAGACCACTGCAGTGGATGACCAAATAATACTTCCATTTGTCAAACAAAACCCTTTTTAACAGTTAATCGGATCAAGGAAACATTTGAGGATGTATGCATATATGTCCCAAAGGCTATCATAAAGAGGAGACTATGCCAGCATAACTTCAGAGGGTTTCATTACAAGATGCATACCCCTAGTAAGCCTCAAGAACAGAACATCCAGGTAAGAGTTTGCTAAAAAGTACATTAAAAAACTGAAAACCTGTTCTGGAACAGTCTTAAGGACAGATGTGATGAGCATTAACCTCTACCAAATAATGGAAAGTAGGAAGTGTGGAGAAAAAAATGAACTTATCATCATCCAAAGCACTCCCCCTCATCTGTGAAATATGGTGGAGGTAGTGTTATGGTTTGGGCATATATTGCTGCTTCCAGAACTGGCTCACTTGTCTTTATTGAGGATGTGACAGCCAACCACAGCAACAAGATAAATTCTGAAGTGTATATAAACATCTGCTCAGATCAAACAGAATGCCTCAAAACTCATTGGGCGGGCTTCAAATTGCTGCAGAATAATGACCCTAAACATACTGCTAAAGCAACAAAGTTTTTCAGGGTTTTTTTCATGAAATGTAAAGTTCTTGACAGACCAAGTTAATCATCTGACCTCAATCCAACTCAACGCAAATTCAGCTTTTGCTGAACGCAAAACTGAAGGCAAGTAGCCCCTGAAACAAACAGGATCTGAAGAAAGCTGCATTACAGGCTAGGCAGAACATCCCCAGGAAAGACACCCAGCAAATGGTTATGTCTATTTGTCACAGACTTCAGACAGTCATCGAATGCAAAGGATTTGCAAGGAAGTACAAAGTATGATGGCTTTATTTAAGATTATGCTAATTTGTCCAATTGCTTTTGGTCCCCTAAAATGGGGGAACTATATATGAAAAGGGCTGATTCCCACACAGATCACCTGATATGGTTTTAAATATCTTCAAATTAAAGCTGACAGCCTGCACTTGTATTAATTGTTTCAATTTAAATCCAATGTTCTGAAGTACATAGTCAAAACAGCAAAATATATATATAAAACATAAGACAAAGACTGCCTAATTGCTCTGAATTTAGCAATAAGTATTCTCTTTTCAAATAAAATTGTGCAAATAAAGTGTTCTATGCTCAGAAAAATTGGGTTCATAATCATTCAGAGATTTTCTGCATATAAAGAGATTTTTTCTGAAGGCTTATAAGCAACCTGATGTGACCCATCCAAAGAATGTACGTCCAAAAATGTTATTTTTCAACCTTTAACCTGATTTTCTATCCAAGCAAACTGCAGTTTTTTTTCTCCTTACTGGCAATATGCGATGTGTTTCAAGCCAGTAATAACAAAGAAGATTAATAATCTAAAAAAAACATGTTCACTGGAAAGTACAACAGGGCAAAGTAAATTGCCTTTCTCATAAATAAAGTTCTGTGTATTCAGTCATTTTCCTGATTCTAAGACTGTATATAAGAATGCAGTCCTAAACATGCATCCTCTACATATATAGTCCAATATGGTTGGTCCATTTTGTTCTTTTGTGAAAATATTGCGATGTAACAGTATTCAAATCCCTATTAAATAGTAATACTAGACAAGGACAACGTGACTGTAAACAAATAAGTAACAACAGAAAAAAAAGTTTTAAGAAAATGGTGCCCTACCAGACCTACCGTACGCTCGGCGCCCCCCAGCTAAGCTACGGGCGCCTAAAATGGAAAGAGGGTTATAACTTAGTACAAAGAGAAGGCATTATGAGAGGATCAATGCTAAATAATGTGCTTGTCCCATGCTATGTCTCATGGTTACAGAGGTGCATTCCATCAGAGAATTTTAATTTTATAGGTTGTTCACGTCGTGCTTAATGAATTGAATTATCACTGCTTTTCAGTGTTCTTTATTATTTCATATATGTATATTTTTTAAACACACAATTGCATAAATTGTCTGTTTTCAGAATCTTTGACATCTACGGTAATTTCTACCTTTGTTTTTTTTTTTCTTGGGAGAATTTATTCAACAGTGTTTCATTCTTTTGCCAGAGTAAAGCTATGATCCCTACAGGAAATTCTGATAATAAACAATTCAAAACCAATACCACCCTCTCTTAAACATATCCATAAATTTATGAGTTATGACAAAATACATAAGGCATACTGAAATTTAAACAACCAACATTATCACATTTAAGCATTACAGTTAGCATCAAGATCAAAGAAGTCACACATCCTCGTAAAAGAAAACACAATCAAAAGCAGCCAAACAAAGCCTAAAAATCATTGTAATTAAGTTGTTTAAATGAAATTCCCAGTATCCCCCAAACAGTTCAAATTTTCTTGAAATGTATTATTATAAATCACTGCAACCTGCCTGCACAAAACCTCCATAACCGGATGAACATTCATAAACATACTTCATAAACATGCTTAATGTAACTGCTTATAACATCCATATAACAACTTATAACAACTTATTACAGGCAGTGCCTCATAGATTTCAGTAAACAGTGCCCGTGAGTTGTTATTGGATGTCACTAACATTTATGAATGTTTTACATCAACATGAAGGGCTATGGGGGTCTTGTGCGGACCTAATGTTAATAATAATAATAATACTCTCCAAGTTTAGTGTTAGCTTATAAAGCTAGATACGATGCAAACCAAGAAAGATGCCCTAAGACCCATCATACTCACAGGGCATAGATAGTGGTATAGGGCTGTCACAGGGTTAAAGGTTATCATTGCCTGATTTTAGCCTGAAGGCAAGTTCTTCACAATAAACCACCCCCTCCCCAGCTGGGCTGCACAGGAAAAGTAATGGCATCATCTGGCTGTGTCCTACCGCGATCCAAATAGCCACTTAGGCAGCTCTCGAGGCGTCATTAAAAACAAAATAAGCCTGTAGACACACCGGACAGGCATTCTATGCAAGTTTCCATGACTACAAAACCTCCTTCAAGGGAGGACAGTCCACATTGCAACTCATGTATACTGTTTTGCATGACACCTTTTTATTATTCAAATTGCAGTTTTCTGGTTTGAATATGGTTTTTGTCGAAGCATTTGTTTTCACAATACATAAACAAATAAACAGCCATCATAATAAATGCACCGTGACAAATGCATGAATACCTCTGCAACAATAATGTATGTCAAACAAAATTATTATATCGGGCAGTGTTTAAAATTACGTTGACCTTATATAAGTGTAACCAATAATAATTGCTCTAGCAATGAGTGTGTAATAGCACATTATTTATTTATTTATTCATTCATTCATTCATTTATTTTTACAGAACAGCCACACAAAAAGTAAATATGTATAGAACTGTGCAGCTGACGTAATTAATCAACTTCTTCATTAAATAATATATCATTGTTATACAACAATATGTTATTACACATTCATTTTTCAAGCAATTACATGTTTTACACCGTGGTTATGTTAATTTGGTAGGTTATCCCAGAATGCTCTCAATTTAGATTCCCCTACTTGCATTCAGATATTAAGGTTGTTCTTTGCAAACAAGTTTGCTATTACAAGAACACTCATTATTTCAGACAATTTAACCAAAAAATAAAAATATTGCACTCTCATCTCAAATGCAATCTTGAAGTTTAGGCCACTCCAGAACTGGAGTCTCCAAGACTGAATTGGCTCAGTCAGTTTCGGATGCATTTAGTTGTACTGCATTTGGTTAAGAAACAAACAAACAAAACAAAACAACAAAAAAAGACATTGGGGTTTCCAACAGAAAAGCAAAACAAAAACAAAACAAACAGAAGACTTGCATAGAATGATGTATGCAATGTTGAGACATCATTAGTTGAACTGTGCCTTTCTGTATTCAGCACCGATAGATCGTATAGGTTCTCCACCCCAGAGGGGGCCCTCGCTTCCCAAAACTCAGTAAAGGGACACGAGAAGGGAAACCCTTCAAGCGTTTGAGTTTGCATTGTCATTTGACATTCCAAAAATAAGGAGAAAAAAGTTATGTTTCCAGGATCATTATATATATATATATATCTTTTTTTTTTAAATCAGGGACATCCCTGTTTTTTGTATGATTTTGTATGATCCGTCTTCAACGCAGAAGGTAATGTGCATATTAGTTTTCCGATCCATTCAACGGACTATCAGTGCCATGATTTCTGATATTCGGCTCAAATTAAGGCTGATGTGCTAAGCAAGGGAACGTTCCGGGAACACTCCACCTTTGTCGAACGGGATCACTATCCCGTTGAAAAGGAGCCACTCGAATAGTTTGTGGTGGGTGTATTGCTTGAGAAAAGAGCTGAACAACGAACCCTGTTGGAAGATCACACAGGAGACCCATGGTCCAGAAAAATCCAGGTGCAAACTTTACGGAGTAGTTGGAGCAAGACGATACTGTTGGGGGTATGACCAGGGTGATTTTGCTGACAAAAATCTTCTGTCTTTTGGTGGTACCGCTTCAGTGTAGCTTCTCTCTCTGTTTTAGCTTCCACTTCCCACCAGAATTCCAATGGTAATTATGTACCTCAAGCATCACTCAAAGACCATGTCCTATCAGTCAATGGGTGACAAAGAAAACAGGTGAATTACCATGAAGCTATCAGGTATGTAGATGTAGAGAGGAGCCATGTTGGTTTGAGATGACTTCCAGAGCAGCTCTTTCTTTGTGTGCGTACATGGTAGAAATCCGTCCAAACAGCTATTGGTTTCTCCAAAAATTTCACTAGGTCGTGCAAAAAAGAAGATCCTGTTTCTTGGTCAGAATGAGAGAGCAGAGTCTGAAACCCTCTACAGTATGTTCTAAGAATATGTTACCGTAAACGTCTTTGGATATACAGGTATGTTTAATTTGCAGGATTCTTCCACAAATCATACATCCCTCTACATTCCCTCTAGGGACAACTGGAATGAAAGGTCAAAGAGACAAGAGCGAACGGACATTCACAGTCAACACCATCAGGCACTCAGAGGGAGGGGCATGGAGCTTTCTCACAGGAGCTTGTTGGCCCGGGCAGCGACTTTGGTAGGCCGTGGTAGACACACGCGACAAGGGGGGGCAGAAAAAAATGGTCACGGGTATTGGAGGAGTTATGGCAGTAATGACATCACTGATCTGAACCAATCAAAGCGTTCTCATTGGATCAGGCCAGCCAATGAGCGACAAATCACCAAAGCTCTGCACGATGAAGTGGTTCATGGAGTCTCACTTGACCATCACTAGTGAAGGCGGTGCCAGTACATTCAGGATGTGTCATGCATCTGATGAAAGGATGAGGTAGGAGAGCAAATGCTTTTAGATGCTCACGCTGTCCAGGTTCATCCAAGGACGATGCCGTGTTTCTCAGACAAGAATGAGGCAGACACAGGAGATGCTTCCTGCGTCTGAGACATTCAGAAGACTGTGTTTGTTTTATATGGACTGATGACAAATGCACAGCCACAGTTGGAATGACACCAATCTTACATAACATGAGTTACCGGTTTATCTTAACGGGTTTACTCATGTATCAACCTTGCGACTAACATGGAGACAAACTTAAATCACACAGAATAGCTAGTCATCTGTACAAAGTAATATATATATGTATATAACTATACTGTATATGAAATAAATGTGTCAGATTTTTGACAATTTATATCATTTCTATGATATACCATTCTGAAGCATTTGTTCTTGCATGTTGTTAAACATGTGAGTGCTACCTTGTCTGTTTAAATCAAATTTCAAATACTGACATACAGCAGTAGTTCCCTCAGTATAAGTACACATGCTCTATTCCCTTCACAACTTTCCAAATTCTAAACCCATAATTAAATGCATTAGAAAATTCTGGAATCAATAACATTTCCCCATGAGCATAATCACACAGTGAACAACAGATAAAATTTCCTCATGGTTGATTTCTGCTTAATTCCATTTCTGCTTAATTCTGAATGTTAACCAAAAAGGTTCCACAAGAGGTGATTTTCTCCAACAGCTGGTTTAGGTATTTTTGGATGAAACCAAACTAACAATCAATACAATTAATCTGAACCTCCAGTTTATGGTTAATTTAGTAATAATCACTGTCACGTACTGCAGCTGTAATAATACCACTCAAATGTGTTGCTAAAATGAGATTAGGTTTTTGAAACTGGGCTGTTTAGCAGATTCAAATCAGTTGCAGAAAACCCAAAGCAAAAACTTCACTTAATTATACTCCAGTAACACATTTTAAGTGTGTGTATTTTTGACAATTTGTATCAGGAGAAAGAACATTGCTGCAAAGGCTACACTTTGTGGCTACCACAGAGACTGTAAAGAACAGTAAGATTTGCCTTAAAATTTCACTAACAATTAGACCTTAGTTGGCAATTTCTTATTTTTGTACAGTAAGTAAGCTAACATTTGCCGTGTGACCATCAGATAGTACAAACGGAATGGATGTCCATTGGTATGGATAGATAAAAAGTAGAAAAAAACAAGTTGAGCATTTTTCCTTGGCTGCTATGAAGGAAAACTCGACTTTGCTTAAAACCAGCAGGGGTGAAGCTGGAGAAGTAACACCCAGGCAAACCGTTTGGGTTATTAGAATGATTCCTTCCACATGTTAATATTGCTCAATTCTACATTTTCAATATATGTGATTATGGCTTTAGAATGCAAATTGCTACAATCAAAAATAATATTTTAGCATGTGTACTTACAGTAAAGAGGGAATTACTGGATTTACTTAATGTAAGAAATCTGACACAAAGGTGCACAATGGCACTATGTCATTCTTGTTTTCAATCAGTTACATTAGGCATTACTACCTGAGCTCAGTATTCTCAAAAGTTTTCCATTTCAAACTGTCGATAGTTTTACTTTAGATTATCGTGGTGACTCACTTTGATCTCCAAACACAAGTTTAAAAATATTTCATTTTGGAGAAACTATACAATACAGGAAATAGCAAAATATAAATTTTATAATAGAGATACACAGAGTCTGGAAGGATTATTTGTGAGATTTGCTCTTTTTGAATTTTCGTACATTTTTATTAGTGAAGGTTACAAAAATTAGAGTTGATGTACTCAAGAGGAATTTCACAGTATTACTTTCAGTAAATGCAGGCATTTCACTGAAAATTTTCATCATTAAGAGAACTCAGGCTCTAGCATAATCAGCATGTAATTCCTATGGAAACAGTATAGCCATGGATACTGTAGCTGGGATGCATGTTACAGATAAATTGCCTCTGCAGTTTTACTCAAAATGGCCCGACTTTAGAGCTGTGCGTCAGTCTTTATACCTTCTAAATCTAAAAAAATACAATTCATCCACTGGTGTTATTTAAAATTCTTAATAAGGCAAATCCTGCAAATACATTCACCCTAAACATTAAACTCCTCTCCTATCCCTTTGCAGAACAGAAAGCAGAGTAATGAAGAGGAACAACTTTTTCATAATTCGGAAGTCTACACCGATAGTGTCCTTTATATTTACTTCAGGTATGGAACAATTTAAGCCGAATGGGTGGATCTAGCCACAGTTCTGCGGGTGCGTAGAACACTGGGCAGAGCATCACAGGGATTTCCGCAAAAGGGGTACAGCTCTACTCAAGACCACTCGTGCTCTATGGCTTGCTAACATAATGAGCACAGTTTAAAGGTACAATCATTTCTGCACTCTCCAAGGTCACGGTTCTCTCCTGGCGTGAGCCACCCACTGAATGCTGTAGACCCGGAAGCTGCAGTGGCACTTAGGGGTCGATGTGACAGGGGTCAAAGGTAAAACTCCCATCATCAACTTTCCACATTCCAGGGACTCTCAAATTTTAGGGAAACAGAAGTTTGCTTTCATTCAGAACAGCTCAACACAGCACCACCGATTGGAAGTTACAGTGCCGACTACTACAAAACTAAAGCCTGGAATTCATCGTGTCTGGCAGAGTACATGAGTATTCTTTTTTGGACCCTTCTAGGAACTCTCTCCTGCTCTTGTTATGCAAGTCTTGGAACCCATGTACTTGAGGAAATCTCTTTCCCGAGTTCCTATGGAAATGACATGAATGATCAAAATGACAATGACAGGTATGACATGGGCCCACTGGTGTATTTCCTGCTCCAAAGTTCCAGGCTGGCGCTCCTCCTGCCTCCCGACCGCCTCCTCGCCCTCCGTTTCCTGGTGTCCCACGTGGAGTCCTCCGAGGGCCTGGAGCTGGAGGGGCTGTCGGACCCCACCGTGCCCTCGGGGGTGCCGGTGTCCTCCGTGATCTCGATGCGCGGCGGGTCCATCAGGTCCAGCATGGCGATGGGCGACGGCGACGGGTCCGGCTGGCACATGACCGCCCGGTCCACCGTGTTCTGCCTGACGGGCCCGCTGGTCCCGGCCTGCGTGCCCACGGAGACGCGGTCGGCCGGGCCCCCAGGGTCGCCCTCCCCGGCCCCGGCGTCCCGCCGCAGG
Source organism: Anguilla anguilla (assembly GCF_013347855.1). Taxonomy (NCBI): domain Eukaryota; kingdom Metazoa; phylum Chordata; class Actinopteri; order Anguilliformes; family Anguillidae; genus Anguilla; species Anguilla anguilla. The sequence goes on along the minus strand of NC_049206.1, from coordinate 45,955,970 downwards.
CTCCACGTGCTGTAGCACTGGGTGAAGTTGAAGAAGTTGCTGTTGAAGGTCTTGAGCTCCCCGCAAACGTCCCGCCTCAGCTCGGCCAGCTCGTAGCGCATGGCCGAGATCTCGTCCTTCCACTGCATGTTGAAGGCCGCCACCATGTTGGCCGACTCCTTGAAGGCCTGGATGGCCTGGGGCACCGGCGGGTCGGGGGGGGGGGCGCTGGTGACGGGCACGCGGTAAGCGCGCGGCGACGCGGGCGGGACGGACACGGCCGTGACCGTGGAGCTGGTGCTGTGCTGGCTACGCGTCACGTCGTCCATCTGCAGCCGGTCCAGCTCGTGGTAGGCCAAGGAGCTCTCCGCATCGTCCTCTTCTAAATTGTCATCGTTTAGCAATGACGTACCTTCCAGCATATCATATCCCTCTGGAAGACAAATTTAAATATGGATATAGACGCAAATTCAGATGGGAACAGCTGGAGAGTCAGGTGAGTGAGATGCCTCTTTCACTATCAGGAGTTAAGTAGACGGCAGGATTCAAGGTGCATTCATAGGAGGCCCTGAATGCTCTGCATTGTCTCTGATATATTTACCAAAGGCATGTGAGTCAACAACACTGTTTTTTTGCAGCGTGCTTTTCACACTTCACTCAATCTAAACACCATACCATTGATAAATGCCATTGAAATTCTGTATTTGTTCATTCCCGCACCTGTGGTGTAAGAGTTTTCTTTAGTCACCAGATTATCACTTATATTTATAATTATCACTTATCTCAAAACAATCATCTTCACTTTAATGATGCCTATTACAGAAACATATAGTGTGCTGAATTAACTAGCTTAATGTATTTCATATTGTTCTATGCACAGTTGTCACTGCACCGGATGGTTTAAATTAATCGCACAGTGCAAATATTTCCGTACACACTCATTAATGTGTGGGCTGGTGCAATCTTGAAAATTATAGCATTCTGTCAATACAGTTTACTGCAACCCTGTTTCAAATATAGCAGGCCATTACTTTGTACAGGTAGCAGTCAGTTTGGAGGCAGAAGTCTGGGGTTGTGTGACTTGTAACTGAACAATTTAACAGTCAGTAATTCCTCCAGCGACTCCTAGTACACTTATTGAGCTGCTGCTCAGGCCTAGTTACCTTTATTACTCCAGTTCTGCTGTGAACCTTACCTTCCATCCACACAACTGTTTGATACGGCACTCCGTAAAGAAGAATCCTTACCCTCTGCTTATTAAATGCATTCCAATCAATTATACCCTCTGTGAAATGGTAAAGAGCTGGAGTTTTGTTTAAATTCTTTTATTTTTTCCCAGCTTTAATATGTGAACACCCTCTGCCGCAAGGCTCACGCCGCCCCAGTGTTTATGTTGACTCACATACCGTCGGTTTTTCGTGGTGTTTACACTGCCTTCTCACTGTTTAATAGACATCCACCTTTAGATGCCTTTTCCACCTTTTCACTGCACAAAACACTGCTGGTCCACCGGAAATGGTCCCCGTAGCCTTTTTAGCTGCTGGTCGCCAAGTGGGGTTTTTAAATAAACGCCCTCTGAAACAAAATTGATACCCACAACTTTAACGACAGCATGAGAACCAAAAAAAAAAATTATTATTTTAACGTGACACCACAGCTTTCAATTTTGTGCAAATGAAAAGAAGAAAGGGCGATTAAAGCATCACAACTCTTCATTGTTTTTGGCCGAGAAGCAGATATGAACCCTATTGAACACGTGAGGTCCTCAACATGCAGGGACCGGTCAGCGAGGAGTGTGTGGGGCGGAGCCACACACACACACACACACTCCCTGACTCCGCCTATCAGGGCTGCACCAGGGAGGGGCTGCAATCCCACAGTCAAAAATGGCTGATCACCTTCACACCATGGATCGCTACAAATCGGTCCCTTGTGTCACATGTACAAACTGTGTCTCATGTACAAAAATTTTAAAGATCCCGGTGTTACAATGTTTGGATTACTCAAAGAAGGGAGAGAAAAAAAAAATCAAGCACGCAATATTCTCAAGACGTTACAGTGATTTTGCAGCTGCGTGTTTCAGTGGTAAAAATTATACTGTAACATCATGAGAACAGAACATACTAGAAAGTGATTTACAGTGACCTCCATATTGCCCCTATGCATAATATTATTTCAGGCATTGTCTTAGCATTGAGTTAGCAACAGTTTATTACACTAATTTAAACCCAGTTATGCTTTATAAAAAGAGTCAAATATACAATTATGTGGGTAACTGAGGAATTTGGGAGAAGGATTTAGTGTCCAAAAAAAAAAAAAACTGCTGCAGATTGTCCACAAATTGTTACATGAATAGGGGCCAATATGTGGAAGTCCCAATATGTGACAAAACCTATTATAATTACTGTGAACTTCATCACTGTGCTGTATTACGTTTGTGGAGGTAATAAAAATGGATCTATTTTCGGTTGAGAAGGCAGTGCAAACACACACATATATACATAAATATATGTATGCGTGTTGAAATTAAAATACCTGTCACAGGCACCACTGATGTCTCCAGCTGTTCTGTCCCCCTGGTAATTCTTCGAGAGTTCGCTGGTCAAAGGGGAGGGAGTTCTGTGCTTCTGCATTGAAGGGCATGATTGGACAACACCCCCATTCAAGTGCCAGCTGGCCTCGACTTTCTGACTTTGCAAAGCGCTTTTATTTCTGATCTGTCTCGCCTTAAATCAAAGCCTGCGCGTCTGCAGCGCGTATTTTAGATTTTGTGCCGAGGTGATGACGGAGGTAGCTTTTTTGGACATCGAAATGTTCTTTGGTTTCGTCATCCCTTTTTTTTTCATTCGGAGCTTTTCTTTTTCTTTCCGTCAACGTTCTTAGTCAACGTTCTCCCGGTTTATCACAGGGCAATTTGTTCCTTTCCTTTGTTTGTAACTGATAGGAAATACAGAGGTTTTTGTACCGTTTAGAAAAAGAAAATGCTTGTGAATATTGCTTGAAGGACTTTACAGAGAAATGGCAGAGAGGTTTCCCATGGCTAATTTAGTTCCTGAGTGAATGGTAGATGCATTGTCCTCAACAGCCCAGTAGAACAGGATATATGGAACACCGGAACACCAAATAAAACTGACGCATAAGCGGTAGAGCCAAATTGACTTTGCGCCCATTGGGTGAAAGGAAGTCAGCTGGTAAGACGGTGGGATTGGAGAACACCCCTTGATCCTCGGTGCTTCAGTCTCAGGGGGGCTGAGAGGGAATCTGATCAAGCAAACCCAATTGTGGACTACAAAAAAAAAAACAAGATAGAACTCCAGATTCAAAAAACAAAGCAAAAAAAAACAACCCACATAAGACAACCATAATCTCCCATTTTAAATATATTCATGTAAAACAAAACAAAACAAAAAAATTCCAGAGTGTAATAATTTTACATTTGTGACATCTGATAACATAATTTCAATAGGGTTCATAGCTTTACTCTGAGGCATACACCAAATACACTAATAAATTCACATTATGGGGTTTTGCTTGCACAAAGAACCTTAGGTACTAGAAACAAAGTTTAATATTAATTATTTTGTAGTGTGTTGCACAAGACATAGTAATTGCACAATGCATATGGGAGAACTCTGAAGAGAAAAATGATACTTTCTGTGCATAAATTTATACTTGCACTGTATTCATGAACAAAACATTGACTTACTCCAGAGAAGATACAGGTACTAATTCAAAGCGGTCAAATTCTCTTCAGGCTTCAAACAAAAGTACCTCTAACATAATACTTAATGCCGTTTTCCAAATTATATAAGCATAATTATTCAAATGTAAATTTTTGTCATTTTTGTTCCTATACTCCAGTGTCTCTATGTTACTACACGGAGTATCCAGTATGCTCATTTTGCTACTGCCCAGAAAACCATGACATAATAGATCAGTTTTCTGTAAAGTAAAACTCATAAAGTTGGTCAATCCTGTGTATATTTTTCACTAAGACATGAAAGCACCATTTTTAGAAAGCTGGTGAGATTCTCCCTATCACGTTTTAAGCAACACAAAACAACAATTTAAAAAAGACAAACAGTCGTGCATTAAAATCGCTCGTACATCTTAACCAGCACTTAAGTTACTTTGTGCAACCAGCGCTAAGTTCTTTTCCAGAGCTCTTTAACTTACCGTACGTCGATTGCATGTTTGTTTTTTTTTCCTTTTTTTTTTGTTTTTGTTTTGCTATCCCCAGTCCTCTGCTCTGTAGGCTTATAAGTCAAAATAAGTTAGACGTGTTTGGACAAAATTAAGCAAATGAGAGGCCTTCAGGACTAGCACAGGTGCAAGTTACTGCTCACTGAGAACGTTGCGAAGGTTAACCCTACATTGAGTCACTAAGTCTGAATACATCCCCAGACCTACACACCCCCCCATGACCCCCGCCCCCCCCCCCCCCCCCCCCCCCTCCCCCCAATCCTGCGTATCCCATATCCAGCTAAACCCTTCCCTGAGAAAGCTGTGAACATACATTACAGACACAGTATCACAGAACTCGGCTTTGTTAAGCTTCTGTCTTTGGACATGCTCAGAACAGAACCTGTTCCTCTTCCGCATGCTGTGTGATGTGCCTGTAGTGTGTGTGGGTTTACGATAATTATGGCCGCTGTTAAGTCGTTTTGCATTGGCCCCCTGTCTACATTCCCGCTCTCCCAATCGGGCACCCAGATAGTGACGTGTGGATCATGCAAAAAATTAATAAATGAAAAAAATAAAATAAAGAAACAAAATGGCAAGCAAATCTTTCGGAAATAAGCAAAGATGCAAACCAAAACTTTAAATAAAAACAAAAATTCAGAAAAGGGTCAAAAAGAACATTCACTCTAGCATCTCTCAAGCACAAGGGTACCCCACTGTACATATGTATGTATGTTAAGCACGTTCCCATGAAAAGTATGTATGTATGAAAGTATGTAGTCTAAGCCCTCTCTCTCGTTTTTTTTTTTGTTTTTTTTTGAAGAATACTGTTACCTGTTGTGGATCTGAGAGTTGAAGTGACAGTGGAGGATGTCATTGAAGGTATGCAGTCATCGTCTTGGGAATACCCAGCCTGAATAGCCCGCAGGTAACTGTGGCTCCGAGTGCGGAAGCAGCCCGGGAGGTCCAAGGCATCCATAGCCTGGGATTCTACTTCGCTAAAAACGGACTCGCAAACTGATTCAAACTGCCCATTGATCTCAGTCTCACTCACCTGAGAGACAAAAACAGGAATAGCAGTCCTTAATTTTTCCTCTTCCTTTCTCTTTCTCATTTTGACTCTTCCCCTTTGTACAGTAAATATGAAGGAGTGTTAGCATAAAATAGAGATCGTAAGATCCCAATCTTTCAACTTTTTTTCAGGAAAATTTTGATGTTAAGAGAACAGAAAGAAGTAATGAACAAAAATAAGTATCATTTAAATCTGGTGTACCGTTTTAAGATGAACAATCCCATTGGCTGCCATCACAGCAGAATTTATTACTATAGGCAAAAGGGGAAAGCAAATGTTTCAAGAGATAATGCAAGAAACATATCCAGGTGCATCACAGCATAATTCACAAAAACTTTAGCATTGCACAAAAACTCATCTTTAAAAATTCAGTGAGCACAATTCCACATACTGATGCTAAACCCCTGTTAGTATTATCATTCTAATATTGATATAGTAATATAACATATAGCTGGGTGGGATATGTGCACACACATACACACACACACACACAGTGAGGTCCATAATGTTGGGGACCAAGACATATATATATATTTTTTATTTGGCTCTGTACTCCACAATTTTAGATGTGGTTAAAGTTCAGATTTTCATCTTTTATTAAAGGATATTTTAATACATTTTGCTTTTACTATGTATAAATAATAGCACTTTTTATAAATAGCTCCCCCCAATATCAGGGTGCCATAATGTTTGGGACAAATGGGTTCACAGGTGTTTCTCATTAGTTAGGTGTGTTCAATTGCATCCTTAATGCAGGTATAATAGAGCTTTCAGTATCTAGTCTTGATTCTAGGCTTTTGCCATTACCTTTGGAGTCTGTTAGGGGCATTTGTCAACATGAGGACCAGAGCAAGGCCAATGAAAGTCAAGAAACCCATTATGAGGCTGAGAAATAAGAACAAAACAGCCAAAGACATAGGGCAAACTATAGGCTTACCAAAATCAACCATGTGGAACATCATTAAGAAGAAAGACAGCACTGGTGAGCTCAGTAATCACAAAGGGCATGGTAGGCCAAGTAAGACCTCTTCAGTTGATGACTAATCATTCTCACTATAATGAAGAAAACCCCCAAACACATGGCTGACAGATCAGAAACACTCTTCAGGAGGCAGGCGTGGATGTGTCAGTGACTACTGTCTGCAGAAGACTTCACAAACAGAATACAAAAGCTACACTACAAGATTCAAACCACAAATTAACCGCAAAAACAGGATGGGCAGGTCACAGTTTTGTAGAAGTACCTACAAGAAGTACCAAAAAAAGGTCTTGTGGACAGATGAGACCAAGATTCACTTGTATCAGAATGATGGCAAGAGCAATGTGTGGAGGTCAAAAGGAACTGCCCAAGATCCAAAGCATCACCCCTCACCTGTGAAACATGGTGGTGGGGGTGTTATGTTTGAGCATGTATGGCTGCCACAGGTACAGGCTCACTTGTCTGAATTGATGACGTAAGAGCTGATAGCAGCAGCAGAATGAATTCAGAAGTGCACAGAAGCATTTTATCTGTTCAGGTGCAAGCGAATGCCTCCAAAACACATAGGATGGTGCTTCATCCGAAAAGAAAGACAATGATTCCAAACATACTGCTTAGCCATTCTTGACTGGCTAAGACATTCACCCAAGCTAAATCCAATGGAACATGTGTTTCATTTGTTGAAGAGAAAACTTAAGTCAACTAGCCCCGAAAAAGCAGGAGCTGAAGATGTCTCCAGTACAGGCCTGGCAGACCATCACCAGAAAAGATACACAGCACCAGGTGATGTCTATGGGTCACTAACAGTCATTGCATGCAAAGGATATGCGACAAAGTACTAAACATGACTACTTTCATTTAAAACATTAATATGTCCCAAACATGATGGTGCCCTGAAATGGGGGGCTATGTATAAAAAGTGCTGTAATTTCTACATGGTGAAACCAAAGAGTATAAAAATACCCTCAAATAAAAGCTGACACTGTGCACTTTAACCACATGTGTATTGTTTGATGACAAAAACATATTTTGTTCCAAACATTATGGAGTTCACTGTCTATACAGTACACTATATCTATGTGGGTTTATCTAAAAACATACAATATGGTATGGTGCACTTAATCTGTTTCTTATTATCTGTAAATAATTGAATTTATCTCTTTCAAATGTGCTAAAAGCTATGCAATTACATACATGTACATTTAAAAATTGTAGGTATTGGCTAATTACAACATGTGAAAAACAAATAACAATTATGGTGAAAAATATTTCATTTCACATCATGAAGGTACAAATTAATGCAGTTAATTTCTCCTTAACAATGGAGATAAAATGGTAACATTTGCAGTTACCGTCACTTTGTGTAAAACTACCTTGCGAAAGCTAGGCTAAGAGCGCAAAATAAGCAGTGGTTTGCGGAGGAAGGTTTTCATTTCAGTCACACCTAGCCAACAAGCATTGGAGAATGTAATCATGAAAGCTCTAGAATGTTAGCACAATTTCAGTCTGAAACTGAAAAGGCTGCTTCCTTCCTATTACACCGTCCATTCCATTGGCACTGTACCTGAATGTTTGTGTTTGTGTTTGACTCACATTCATCACTAACCTTGAACAGACACCCAGGGTAGCAACACCTTCAGAACTCATAGATATAGAATTACTAGTTTGCACATTCCATGTATAGCCGTCCACTCATACACGCTGTGTAGTCACATTTGACTAGAAGATTCCTGAGAATGGCCTATATGTAAAAGTATTTGGCTGTTTAAGTTCTAAGTCTAAGTGTGGATCCACTCAATGTCAGTGCAATGGGAAGGTTGTTTAGATGCGCATAGCTTTCACTTTGTGCCAAATCTAGTGATTCTATATCTATGGTTATTCTCCTGTCATCGGAAGGTGACATGCTCCGCCTCTCCGGCCCAAACGGCACCATTTCTCTTCCTTTCCTCTCTCACTCCGCCCGTCCGGCTTGCCGAGGATTCAGACCCGGACTCACCTGGCTGATGCAGCTTGCCTGACTGAGGGTGCTGACTGCCCGCATGTAGCTCTGGTTTCGGGAGCGGAACTGGGGGGGGTTAAAGTTGGTTGCTGGGTCCAAAGTTACACTGGAATGGGGGCGCATGTCTCTTGCAGTTTGCAAGTGGTAGCTCTGACTGAACGGAGAGAGAGAGAGAGAGGGACAAACGGGAACAAAGAAGGTTATTTTCCCAATCCCTACATCTGAGTCACCACCATCTTAAAAAACATAAAGTTATGAGTGATATAATTAATATCTCACAGCATCATGTTAATACATATACCAGATTCCCGAGCTCTGTATCTCATTCATATTCATCTTTCCTTCAATGTAAATTTTATGTCCTACTAGCAGCATTTGTTTTTCTGGCTCATAGAATCTAGCTTTGAAATGTTGTGAATTATGAGATTTGCCTCTTTTTTAGAACATTTTTTAGGACAAATATCCCATTATAATATGATTAGAACACTGTATGGGCACATAGCCAAATCAGTAGAAAAACAATGCGTCTGCCGGGTGATCCGCACCCCCACTCTAAAATTCAGAAATGCACATTTCAAGAGATGAAAATGCAAATAGTATTTTTTCTTAACCAATGCTGTCTATATTATATAATATTAAGTCTGAGTTGTCTCCAACAACACCCTCCACCTCCACCAACCGAGCTCTGGTTTCCATGGGAAACATGGTTACCAAGGGCTCCCTGTTACCATTGCAACTGCTGAAAGTGCCCTAAAAACTGTTAATGTTCAAGAATGAAGGGATGAGTCATTTAGAAATTTGATGTAAAAATAAGAAAATGCTCTAGATCTTTCCCAAGGACATCATGAATTCCAGGCTACTCTTGGCTATGCACAATAGGCCCGCAGAGTGGGGAATGGTTGAGCTACTGTCTGCTCACCACAAAGACAAACGAATGGCAGCATAAGGTTAAACGGAAAGCAGAGCTATAGACGCTAGGATGTGGTGAAACAGCATACATCTGATACATTCTTATTAAAGTTCCCCTCCAGATGTATTTGAAAACCTTAAAATATTCTATATTGAATAACAATTTATTTAATGTGGTTTTTTCCAATAACACATGTTCAATAAACTACTGAAAATGGTGCAGTGGCATCTGTACACCTTTACCCTCGTTGAAAATGCCAGAAACTATGAATATGCTAATTGCCTACACTTGGTGCTGTGGTTCTGGGATATATAGTAGGCACAGCTTCCAGATTAAGAATCTGTTTCTTTGTGAAACACATTGCCTTCTGCATGAGGTTCTGGAAGCGTCTGTAAAATGTGCACTACAAACACAGATTCCCTCAATACTGTCAGTAACATCCATGTGATTTTTGGCATCTCCTTTGATAAGTGGAACACAGATCCTATGGGACTGCATCCTAAAACTGCACAGTCTGCCATGTTCAACACACACAAATGTCACAACAATGTCACTAATTACTCAGCCTTCTGTGCGCCAAGGTTTCAGTTTTATCACATCGCTCTCCTCATATCTTTGCATAGCGGACCGTGATAGGTTCAACATATTTGTGACGTCACAAATTTTGCTCGTTCATGCACATTTCCAACTCAGATTTTAGGGAAGGTTGAAATAGCTCCATGTCTACAGTGGAAGAATGTGGAAGAAGAAAAGGTGCTCTGGTGACAAGTTCTGCGCAAAAATCAATCTGTATAGTGAAAGCCATGCATCTAATGAGTTAACCATGAACGCGTTTCGAGTCGAGGAGGTCTTTAAAGCCAACCGCTACAGTTACTGTTTGCTATTTACACCATTCAACCTAGCACCTATGATAATGTTATCACTGGCTAGCTACCTAGCACATAATGCTGCCAATTAGCGATTTTGGAGAACTGTACTTCAACACATCCTAATTCAAATAATTAAAAATGGCAACATTAACTTTAATAGTAACATCAACATTGTTATGGTGTTTTTTTTGTTTTGTTTGTTTTTTGGTATTTATTTTTCAGAGGGCAATCTAATGTTAACAAAAGTTGTTGCAACAATAACTTTAGGCTAATACAGATTATGAATGCATGCTCAGCACAGTTTCTTTGGAAAATTTAAATTCAGGTTATAATTCATGTGGGCTATATTTTTTTTTTTTATTGTTCATGCAGAAAACTTCATATGATATTACTTTTTTGTTTGCATGAAGCTAAGAACAAAAATGTTTTTCTTCAATGTTTCAACTAAATGAATCAATAAATGACAATTCAGGAATAATCCTCAATTTTTTCTCACTAGGGCATTCTGCAATGAATTAGTAAATTAGTAACTTAAGGCAAAGAAACATGGCAAGAACTAGAAAAGCTAAGTTGGATTCATCCAGGTATAGGAGTGTTTTTAATTCAGGTGACACAATTTCAATAATCTAAAGAATAACACTTCCACTGGTGTTTGCACCCAACAGTTGCCATAATAAAGGCTCTTATTATAAAAGCAAATAGACAGTGTTCCTGAGCCCTGGGGAACAGGTCAGTCAAATGAAAAAATACTTTTTAAATTCCATTACATACTACAACCCTAAGATATAGACCATCTGCATATAATGAAGCACTGTGTGGCCTAAAGCCACAAGATGTCTAGAGTACTTTTTAATGAATTCTAGGGCTACTTCAGGTAAATATCCACATTACTTAATATTCTGCATTTCTGCTAACACATCCTATTATACTGTGATTAAGCTGGCCTAAGCTCTTTCAGACAGAAAATGGCACTTTATCAATACATTTTTTTTCAATCCATTCACTTTGGCTATGGGTAAACTACTTGCATTGCATTCCAACCTTAAACATCAAACTGAAGAAAACTGCTGACATTATCTCCTTCTTGCCTAACATGTTTGAGAGAGAGAGAGAGAGAGAGAGAGAGAGAGAGAGAGAGAGAAAGCAAGAGAGAGAAAGAAAAAGGTCTAAATTTTATGCACAATCCTCTTCAGGTGATTTGCATAAGGAAACAGCCATGAACAAATACAAATATGAAAAAAAATGATGAATGCGGAAATGTTCTTGTAAAAATTCGTACACGCAGTTTACAATCAAATGTGACTGTACATGCTTCGTGAATGAGGCCCAAATATTCCCCCATGCAACCTCTACCTCCTGATTGCGATCACTGTTTATGCAAAAATGATCACATATTTCTTGGGGGGGGCACAGCATTCTGAGTGGGTGGGCTTGGCCCCCTTAGGTCCATCCATAGCAATGGGTCCATGTAAACAAATACCATCCAGACACACAAACGTGCAGTATATCCTGTATACACAACATGGAACCCAAACCATGTCACCAAGCCAACTGTTATTCACATGCTTAAGGTACATATCTTTAACATTTTCAAGAATTCTGCAGGGCAGAGATGAGAAATAAATTTCTTGCACAGCCATATGTCATGTGGCTGCCAGCCATATGGACCATCATGCTTAAATTTGCATATAAAAATGATTTTCTATCAACAGGCTATTCATTTGAAGGTTACATACGTATGTAATGATTCATATCTTTCAGCCAAACGAATGTACATTTACTATATGCAGTATTGAATAATATATGACCTGTCCAACAACCAATTTAGACTCTCATATCAAGGAAGTAGTACATACTGAATCTCTCTGCAAGACTCACGTTAAGGACAGAAAAATCAGTAGCAGAGCAGGAGACATAGCAATAAGAGCCTTTTCATGTAAAGACATGGGATGGTGGCCAAATAGGTACAGTATGTGGAAAGTTTCAGAAGTCTTGGTAATTCTTTGGACTAAAAGTTGTACTATGCATGCAAATCAGTATGTAAATTAGACAGCACTACATACATGCTTATTGTCATATGTCTTCAACTCTGAATGTTCAGTCTTGGAATTCCAGTGCAATCCAGAAAATTGGTCCACCACTCACTGGAAAAATCCCACAATGCTGCTGCATAATTCCTACAATATAAGCCATCTTTTCTGAGTATGGCAAAGTGAGGGAACTCTTATCTTGTTGATGAAAGGAATGGTGCCGAAACTTCACAATCGCCTAAGTTTTCCCACAACAGAAAAAAAAAAAAAAAAATTCCAACAGCCTGAATGCTAGCTAGCAAATGAGATGGTTCATAAGGGAAAAATTTGGTACACAGGAACCGGTCCATCATCCTGTGACAAAAAACGTTCATGGCAGTAAGTCAGTGGCGGAATCACACGTGTCCCACAGCAATCTACACACACCGACACAAACATGAGTGTTAGTATTACAAAAAAAAGCCTAAAACTGTACACACAGTTAGCCTTCAGCCGCGAAGAAACAAGCTCAGTGCGCAACTCACCGTCGCTTCAAAAAGCCTAGAGCACCGAGGCATTGAGACGGCACTAATCGTGCCGCTGCTTTTAAAACCAAAGCCCCGAGCGAATGCAGGCAAAGCAGGCGAACGCTAATTTTGTGTAATTTCTCTGGTTTTTAATACACATGCGATGGGCTGCTGCACAGTCTAGATTGTGAAGAAAATGGATGCGGCTTCTATGTCAAAGCTCAATGATAATGGAGTAGCAGAGATGCAATATGGAGCGCATTCATGGATGAAATGTATGGCTGTGATGAATGGCAGCCCTGCCAAAGGGGCAGTTCTGGATGAGTCAATTGATATGAGTCACATGAAATGCCTCATTACTTATGTGAGATATAGGCAGCGAAAAAAATGGAGACGCAACAGATGCAGAGATTGATTAATCAGTCATCAAACATGAACTCAACAGACCACCTCTGAGATTCCCTGCGCTGGCACGGGTGTCTGTCGTCCTGAGCAGAACCAGATAGCGACCGCTCTGTGCGATCACACATACGGACGCACGGGCTCGTCGCCACGTCAGCTGCGATAATTAATTTTAAATGAGCGCATTAAAAAAAAAAAAAACAAAGAAATTTAACGGCGTTAAAGTCTCCTTATCTATCAACGGCATAGATACGAAGAAAGAAATCGGCATTCATCTTTGAATCCGAGAGCTTAGTAATGAGCATTCATAACTAATACAATCACGGTGAGTAATTGCCCTATGTCGCATTGTGGATTAATGGGCATGCTTGCGTGTAATTTTGATTAATCACAGTTCGGAACAAAGTTATTTTAAGCCCCCCCTAAATAACCAGCATTGATTGAATGGCTTTTCTCCCCTGAATGGGCCTGTTACCTGCTGAAAAAGTAGCCATTAGTGCTGCTGCTTTCCTGTGGTCGGAGTGGGACTGATTCTCTATTAGAGTATCCATCATTTTACCTATTCATTGATCTTGTCTGTCCCGTCCTATTTTTTGTTTCTGTCAGTTTGCCTTTTTAACATTGACTGTTTAAACTTCTTTGACTGTTGTGCTATTTCAAATGAAGACAGGCTGAATTAAAGGATTGCACATCCTGGGAAATCATGCATCAATAAATTACCTGAAGCAGATGATAAACAAAACCAATTATTGTTTATTAAACTATTATTTTGCAACCTTGTGGTCCAAAAACTGCTTTATGGAAATGTTGCAATGCTATGGCAACCTGCTTCTGTTGTTGCCATGCAATACCAACTTATGGATAGCTAAATTATGTTCCACATCTATAATTTATGCTCAAAGACAGTGATGTCATGAATAAGGGGAGGAGCAGGAGGTTACAGAGAACTAAGGGAAACATGACAGCCACACCTACACCAAAAAATGATTACTCAAAAAAGTCCTTCATAAATAATGGAAACAAGAATTGCAGACAGACATGCCAAAGAGATGTCCATGAATAAAATATATCTGTTTCTGGAACATAGGTTCCCAACTTAAGGAATTCCCTTGCAGGCTGTTTGGGGAGTTCTCCCCAAAATACATTTACGCCTCAAGGTAAAAATTTGTCACAATGTTGGTACAGTAAGCCTTCAAAGCGCACAGCCAACCAGTAAATGCAATGCATGTACTGTATAATGAAACAAGAAAAGTTTGCAGCAATCAGGTTTGACTATTTCTGTAGCTTATAAAAATAATAAATGATAAAACAAATTCATCATTTATATCCCTTCAGTTGTTGACATCAGTTGTTGCAATAAAGCAGCAGCATTCAAACTCGGTCCTGGGGACCCTCTGTGTATGCTGGTTTTCATTTCAACCACAATTGCTATCCCAGAATTTCAACAAGCTGTAAAAAATTGTTTTTTAAAATTAGATACTTATCATGTTCAGAGGGATTATTTACCCTCTTAAGCCACATTACGTCTGAAATAGCTATGCACGCCATGAATAATAAAACTCCCATATTTATATAGTGTGTATTGTGCTATATTGCAAAAAACTGCATAAAAGGAGTGTGGCAGTGCTTGGATTGTGGGAGAGGTTCAGGGCATTTGGAGGACCAGGCCTACTGGTTTAGTAGGCACATGCACCTGGAGTGCATTACTAATTAGTCCAGGTATTTAAAGTGTGCTATCCTGCCCAGTAGGGGTCTGTGACTGGGGGATTCCCAACCCAAGAGAGAGAGAGAGGAAGTGACCAGCAAGGGAAAAAACTGAAAAGCTGTTTCGTAATTTTTGTCTATGCTATTTTAGTTTGTTGTGCTGGTTTATTATTTTTTACCTGGATCCCGTGAGGGTGATAGGCAAAGCTGTTCTATTTATTTTTGAAATTACCGCGTTCTCTCTCTCTCTCTGGTATAAAATAAATACCGGAATATTCCAAAATTCTCGCATCTCTTTGTGTCCAACTCTTCTGTCCACCAAACGGGTGTGTCACGGCGATGCATCAAGGCGTATACAAAATTATTTAACTGATCAAGAGGTGAAATAGGTTCATATTTGGTGAAGGTGTGGACACATGGCCACTAATTTTGAAAGAAAAACTAATTATAAAAAAACTATGGTTTACTTAAACACAAGTGTTCGACAACATAATTAGGAGCCTACTGATTCCCCTCAGTGCTGAATTGGCTCAGGATTTAAACCTTTTTTTCCCCTTAAAGAACAACTGAAATTTCATTGAAAAAAATTTAATTCAGATTTATGGAAAAAAGTACAATATTTATGTTTATGAAAAAGTCTAATAATGTAATAAGACCTGCACCGGTACAGAACTGAAACCCAATTTATTGGTACAGTTTGCTCAGTATGAATACCTCAGACATCTACTGGATTGTACTAATATAAATGAGGTGTGAGATAATAAACTTCAGTGCGACTTTAATGGAGTAGCATTTACTAATCTGGGAATTCATCATACTGGTGCATCCAATTCTGTGGCTGCCAGCTTGATTCAGTAGCACAGGGTATCTACTGGAATATACTGCGCTGATATTTTTACACAGGTTTGTTCAGGTATATACTTATACCCATTAGATTCTAATATGACATAATATTACTGTTTATTTTTAAACCCATCAGCTAATACAGCAAATAAAAATGATAAAAACTTGAAAAATATGAAATATGAAAAATATGAAAAATACAATCATGTACAAATTGTCTTGAATTTTTACCCAGTTATAAAATAAGCTCTTGAAAAAGTGTCAAGAAAATTTGGTATTAGACCATTCTGTAATGCCATCACGGCATAAACAGCATCCTACACAGCTAGTACAGGAAACAGGAAGCTCCTTTTATGGTCGGTACTAAACAGAGAGGCAAGCCCCGCTCAAAAGGGCCCCTCGGTGAAGAGTAGCAGCGGCTCCATCAGCTGAAAGCAACCACAGGCCTACCTTGGGGGGTCTATGTGGGGCCTGTGCATTACAGACTTTAGGGCGAGGGCGTCCGGCCGGATGGTTTTTTGGGGCGAGGTTTTGGGGCTGGTGTCCGACTCGCCGCTCTCGTCGTCCCCCATGGCCTTGACGTAGCTGCTGCTGCGCATCCTCCTGCAGGGGATCTCCTCGTCCCTGTCGATCCCCGGGTATCCCCCCCACTCGTCTTGAGGCACCTGCGCCGCAAAGAGCAGAGAGCCGTCAGTCTGACCCCCAAGTCTGCGCAGACGGTGGAACTGCAGGCTGCCCGTGCAGACGCCACTGGGCAAACATGTACATTGCACTGTATATTTTTGCTGATGGAAAAAAATATTTCATGCAACTTAAGACACAATATTTTACCAGAAGATTTAATTAATATATAACACAACCAAGTCAGCATTTCAAAAAATGAGACAAAGTTTACGAGCATGTCCTCTTTGCAGTGCTTAACTCACTGCACAGCTTGGTTTCCCAGAACCAGTTTTATATTTCCTGCACTGGTTAGCTGGTAACAGTAGCACTGTCTGCACTAGCAGTTGTCTTTCCTTGTATCACCACTGGTGCAGAACTGATCCTGCAGACACAACAGCCATTTGGATTGGCATCAATTGGCCCTCGTATACACGTTGCAGTTGACTGTGTAGACAAATAGTAATTTCTACTGCATTTGCTGAAATGCAATATAAATTGCAAATCGATTACACGGTTGTAAACAAAATTGGTTAATACAGAATAATACACTATAAAAGGGAGTTATTTTAACAGTAATAACATAGGTTACTTCATTCCCCAGTGTCATAGGGGGTGTATAATTTTATTCCGGAAAACTGTAGTGTAAGGGTCTAGATTAATACTTCCAATATTAAAAACCCCACATACTTAAACACTCCATGGTTGAAACAGTTTTTTGAAATCCCTGAAGTGGCGCTAACTAGGCTAGGCTGCAACCAATTTAGGCGGTTTGAAATTTAAAGTGATTCAAAGCACCCTCTTCAGTTGACAGAAAACTCTCAGTTGGATTTTGAAACACCAAGGCCCTGTCATAGCAGGACATATAGCAATGTGTACCTGGCTAATAAACAGTTTTTATTGAGTAATGATTTCTTTTTCTATTGCCTCATTGGGTACTTTTAAATTGGCATATTGCAGCCTGCTCAGCATGTAATTTTATTATTTGGCAATTTTATTCTTTAAGGCACATCAGAAAACTGATCCTCAACCCTCCATAACCGAGTGTGAGAACAACCAATTGAGCAGTCCTGTCATTGAAAGATCAATTATTTAATAATAACATGACACTACACAATTTTGAAGGAAGGTTGCATGTGAAAAAGTGTTAAAATATTGATGTGTGTGAACAAATCTAGCGCTGTGCGTAATGTAATAGTTACACTTTCATTCATATTTTTCATAAGAAATACACCAAATCTGATCCCCCAATAGCGGATCATATAGAAATTAAACCACCTATAGTATGTGGGATACACAGATAAACTTGAATCACATAGGCCTACTGTTTCAAAACCATTTAAATTTAAGGGTTCATTTTAATTTAAGAGTTAACAAAACATAATATAATATAATGACGAGAACAGACCATTCAGCCCAACAATGCTTGTCATTTTCCTAACTAAGTTGTACCTAGTGCTCTGATTACCTACAGGCTAGAGAGTATCGAACAACGTATCAAGCTTGGTCCTGAAAACTCCCACTACTACGTGACCTGGCAGGCTGTTCCACACATTGTCTACTTTCTGCATGAAAATAATGCTTCCTAAAGTTTATGCGGAATTTACCTTTTGCTAAGTTACTTTAATGTCCCCTCGTTCTACTAACAGAACTCAACCTGAAGAATCTCTTGTTGTTCACTTTGTTAATCTATCTTATGAATTTAAAAACCTCAATCAAATCACCACTAAGTCTCCTTTTCCTAAGCTTTAAGAAATCAAGCATCTGAAGTCTTTCCTCATAGCTTTTACCTTTCCATACCAGTAATCTATTTGGTCACCCTTCTTAGAACCTTTTCCAGAGCCTATATATCTTTCTTGTAGTACAGTCCCCAGAACTGCACACATTACTCCAAGTGTGGTCTACCAAATGTATAAGACAACTTATACTTTGGATTTATACTCAATACTTTCAGCTATATATCCCAGCATCCTGTTAGCCTTTTTTACTGCTACAGTACGGTGCCTAGAACCTGAAAGGCTTTAATCAGCCATTACTCCCAAGCCTTTTCAAACTGAGAACATTCCAATTTCATGAATCTCCTCATGTTTTTATTTACTACACATAGAACTTCACATTTAGCTATGTTGAATTTAGTTTGCCAGGCTTCTGCCCCACTCAGACTACTATAGGAGATTCCAAACTATTAGCGAAGCCTCCCAGTTTTGTATCATCTAGAAATTTAACTAATGTACTTTCAATGTCCCTGCCAAGGTCATTGATATAAATGAGGAAGAGCACTGGTCTCAGCTCTGATCCTTGTGGGACTCCACTTCCCACAATACCCTGCTCAGATAAGATTCCGCCTACTACTCTTTGTGTTCTACCAGTACCCACCCTGAAAATACATCCTACTGTCTCCATTTTACTAATAAGTCTCTCATGTGGTACCTTATCAAATGCTTTTTGTAAAACTAAGAATACAACATGATGAGCCCGGTTACAGTCAAAACACTTGGTAGCTTCTTCAAAGAACACTAAAAGGTTTGTCAGGCATGACCTTCCCTTGCAAAAACCATCCCTGGCTATCCCTTAGGATGTTGTTATTTTCAAGAAACAATTTTAACTTGCCTCTAATGATAGATTCCGGTATTTTACATGTGATGCAAGTAAAACTGACAGGCCTGTAGTTTCCTGGATGAGTACAGTCCGTTTTATTTTATATTGGTATTATATTACCTTGCTTCCAGTCCAATTTCTCCAATTTGTAGACTGTCTAAAAATACCTGCCAGTGTTTTAACGATGATCTCACCTAACTCATTATGTATCCTTGGGCATATGCCATCAGGGATTGCTGCCTTATTTGTCTTTAGTTCATTTAATTTATCCATGACTTCTTTATCCACTATATCAATATCTGCTAAGACATTCTCAGTAATGCCTTCCAGTCTATTAGTAACCTCCTCTCAAGTAAAACAGCAATATCCTTATTGTTATAACGCAGTTAATTTTACAGTTGCAAAATAACATTCATAAGAATCCTCAAGCTGTTTAAACAAAAGTTTTGAACAGTTTAGTTTAAGACAGACCACTTGTTACATAGTGATGTATACTGGGACATATGTGTAATGTGAGTTTCTACTAGCAGATTTAGCTTTGGCTCCATAACCGCTGTCTGTTTTTGTGGCATTTGAGGTCGAAAATAGTATTTAAATCATTTTAAATCATGCTGACACAATTTTTGCATTTAAACTGCACTTTTGTATCTCAGGGGCTTGTACACCAAAATAGTGTTTCAACAGTGTGAGATTAAACCAGACTAGACCTGTTGACTGATCTTGACTGGTACTTAGGCACAATGCTTGGCGATGATGTGTTCATGTACACTGCAGGTAGAATGAACAGACAAACATAAGCTTACTATTTGCATATTAAAAACAAGGTAGAGCTTAGCAACTCCTGAGAACATACAGCAAAACCAAAGCAAAATTAATTTCTGTCACTATATATCCAATGTCCATTGGCATACATGAATAAATAAAATTAGTTTGTTAATGGCTAAATCAATGCACTCAATTCAACAAATTACTGAGCCATTTAATGCTTTCAGATAGAGCAAGGTTTTGCAGTTAAAAATGCAATTAATCCATATAACATATATAAAAGTAAACGGCACATTTCTATAATGATGACTGCAAATGTAATACTGTATATTGCAAAATCAATGACTGTAAATGCTACAGAAAATCACAACACGTATCATGTTCTGTCACAGATTATTTAGTAAACCCATAGCACATTTCCAGTTTTTTTAAGCTTATTGGTTTTCTTTGCAGCTGCATCAGCAAAAAAATCAGCAACAATTATTACAAGAACTAATGAAATGTGATAAAATTGATATTTTTCAAGGCATAGCATTGTCCACATTATGTCAACTGCAGCAAAAGACTAAATAATTATTGCGGCAAAATATAAAGCGCATCGAATATATCCTGAATGGAAATGTCCCGACATCACACTGGAAGCATTTTACTATCGTGCAGTAAACCTTATGCCTTACGTGGCCTTAAAATTAGCAGGATTTGACACTGCTCTCAGCGCTCAGAGTACGTACAGCAAGAACACGTGTCGAAGTGCCTGAACTGTACATCACATTGTGCACTCCATACATTAAATATACCAATAGAAAAGACCCCTGGTGCCTTCAAAATTAATTGTAAAAATTTTACCAAGGTGTCTACCACCACCGTTTGTTTATTTGCAAGCACATCAGGGCCCAATTACCCGCATTATGATGATAGCTGAAATCAGACCACGGAGATGATTTCTCGAGCAGAGCCGCTGGAACAGAACGATCCACCTCCCCACCAACCACCTCGCCCCTGCGCTCCCTCATCTGCCTCCAGACAGGCTAATTAGGCATTTTCCCCCCGAATCGCACAGAGCCACGGGAGTCTTCATTCACCGCCACATTCCTGCGTCCTCGCTCTTTCTCCAGCTTCCTCCCTTTGTCTCAGAGTTGACAATATTAATCTGTTCTCCGCACAGTGAAAAAGTAACGCTCATTATCAGCCAGACACTCTCGGCCAATTAGGACAACTGACTTTGCCCTTTCTAAAACTGTAATCAGGAACATTAATTGCAAACATTTACTGTTTTTTTTTTTTGTTTGTTTGTTTGTTTGTTTGTTTATTTTAGTTAGATTTTTTAAAAATTGTTTTTGCACGTTTCTGTGTTTGTGCAAGAATGTGTGTCTGAACATATGCATATAAGAATGCATGTGTCTCACAGACTTTAAAAATATTTAAAAATCTATTTCCATCGCTTGACATCTTACATAGGGACAACGACACACTTTAAATTTTGTTTGAAAAAAAAAGAGATCGACTGATTGAGGGTCCCTTGGTCATGGTGGGTGTGTGCTAAATTGTGTGTAGCAACTCATCACTGTGAAACAATCAAGCTTTACTGGAAGGCTAATAATGGCAACTTTAAAGGAGAGAACCTCAAGCTAGACAAAATATCCAAACGTAATTTGAATCAAAGCTATCGCATCAAAAAATACACATTGCTAGCTATACACAACAATATAAGTAATGATGCATGTGTACTAAAAGAAACACCTTAACATAGGCAAATGTGTACATATTCCGCAAAGCTGTACCACCACAAATTATTCTGAAAGTGAAGAAACCAATTAATCTATGTGCTTGACAACACACCATTTTCCGAATCCATACAAAGTATTAAAATGATGTAGGCTATTTGTTGGCTATTCAGGGGAGCAGGACTGGTATGTTATCATTAAACAATTAATATGCATAAACAAATGAATATAAAAACAAATGCATAAAATTATCCACGAGACGATTTGTCCTAAATCCCAGGAGATCTACCAAGCATGCCCAGGGGTATTCATACCCCAGTTTGGGAACAAGGGTGATAAAAAATGTACTCCTCTTCATTCCTCAGTGATATAGTACAGTGCCTAGTGCCTATTCAATTTAAACATATTGGCCTGTATTCAATCAACATTTGTCCTCTTTTGACTTATAACTACATGTGCTAGATATTTTCCTTAAAACCACAGTTTGGCAATACCTAAACATATTTTTCCAGAATATATTAGTGTTTGTTAAGAAAAAAATCGACACATACATTTATTGGTGAGTTAAAGATAAGGACAACTGTTGATTGAATCCAGGTTCTTCTATTGAAAATGAGACACTAAACGTACCCCTATGAAAGTAAATACAATTGCAGTGAATATTTTCCAAAATACTTCCATTTTTAATCAAAATATTTTTATCTTACTAAATTACAAATTATATTTTATTAGTTAGTAATTTATTTTTTGTTTGTTTTTCTTCATTTCATAATGACATAATTACATTTACAGCAATAGAAAATGCAGGACTACGGAATTTATTTCTACAACATTGTGATTAGATAGTTTTTAAGAGGAAAACGCTTCTCTACATGCAGACTCCTAAACTCTCTCAAGTAAAAGCATCTCCTCATTTCTTCTCTCTGAATTCTTTTTATTTTTACACCTCATCTTGTACATCTTAAGGGGATGTAGGCAACCTTGTAGGTTGTAGCCATAGAAACCAAAGAGGAACAAGACATACTAACAACTCATAAGCATGTACAGTAACACCAAAGATTAGAGCAGAGATTTAAGAGAAAAAACATTTAAAAATATTGAAACATTTTTTTCTAACGTGTTCTCCTAACCGTAATAACATTGCATTTACAGGTCAAACTCATATGGCCTGTAACTAAATCAGTGGCTGTAGGGTTTAGGGTACTTTAATGGTATGTTCAGGTTCAGATTATGGCAACAACACCAGCAACACAAAGTAACCCATAGGATATAAAAAATGACCTTTGCGCTTCACATTACAGTGTCTTCACACAGGTGTTAGGGCCTCGGTTGCAGTGTGTTAGATACTATGAATAAGATTTGAATATTATTTCCTCCTCTGTATAGTGCTTTCAGCACACTATTATCTACAGTTCAAATGTCACACCATTGGCTGTTGCTAGGACGCCCCATGTGGCCTGCTCTTCTGAATCACTGCTAACCCAATTCTTCAATGTGACCACTACGAGGCGTCACGCATATGTCATCTGTCTGTCATCTGCTGCGAAGATGTGAAAGTGTCAGGGGCTCCTGGATAAGACACTTGAATTTCGTGAAGCGACGCTCGCCACAAATCCAGTTCGCGCCCGTTTTGACGTGCCCGTGACGTGACCCCTCTCCGGACGTCGCGCAAAGTGATTGTAGGGTCTCTCTGGGAGGGAGTGCTTCGGTCTGGGTGATGGGGGGGGGGAGGGTTTCTCCTTGTTTAATGTGAACCCCTCACACCGAATGTCAAACACCTGCAGTTTCCCCGTTGCCTCTGTCAGCTGCTCTGTCATCTGGCGAAACAACTGAGGAGCTCAGCTGGTGGAACACAGAGTAAGAGGGAGCAGCATTTGGCAGAGCGGGGGGAAAGACACTGCACTAATGGGACAGGACTGAAGTTCAGAGGGCGCAGAATTGCAAGTTTGATTCCCGGGTGGGACATGGCCACTGCACCCTTGAGCAAGGTACTGAACCTGCATTGCTTCAGTATATACTGTATACCCAGATTCAGTATATATACATATATAGTTTATATATGTAGAAATGAATGCAATGTAAATACTATGTATAAGTTGTGCAAGTCGCTAATAAGAGTGCTAAATGCTAAATGCCTGTAATGTTATGTAAGGGACATGCTCCAGTCATGTTTTGTGCATACTGTTATGTTAGAAGCCTGTCTGAAACCTAAAGGGTAGCAACTAAATATTTTAAGAAATTGTAATTTATTTCTGTAATAAAATTTACCACCAGCTTGCTCATTACCATCATTAGTTTGCTATTCATTTACGGACAGATTTGGATTAATCATTGACCTTGTCACTTTCAAGACGAGCAGGTGGTAAGGAGGAAACGCAAAGCCATGGACAGTGACATACAAAAACTGAGGCCAAACTTTGAATGGAAATTTAGTTAATTTTTTGTGCTGACAAAACCATAAATGTTTTTGTTACAAACATCAAAGATATATCTGCTTTCTCTTTTGCAACAGAACACAGTGAATTAATTTAACATCGAAGGTCATGCTTACCTGTTATTATGCGCTCATTCTACATCTGGACTTTTTAGCTAATTTACATTTTAATTATTATCTTGTAAAGCACATTAGGTAGTTTACAGGAAGATCACCATAAAAATTAATTGTTTTATATAATCCTCAATAGCTGGGTATAGCCTATATGTTACAGTTCAGAACCGCTACAGTAGCTTATTTGAGTCTGCTGATGAGTCAGTCTGTTTGCAGCTGCAAGCCATTTTCCATACTACGCCCCATTTTAATCCACTGATTATCATTCCTCTGCTTTAGTGAGCAATAATAAAACTGCTTTTTCATGTTCATCTCATTATATTTACAGTAGTAAATAAGACTTTCAAATATTTTTTCTGCATTTTAACGCCTCACTTTTTCTGAATGGGCACAGGTACTAAATATATAGAGTGCAATGTGGTTTTGTCACACAACATGATGCAACAAAAAAATAAAAAATAAAGTTTAGGATTATCATTCATTGCTTTCACAATTTAAAATGTTTTGATTTTTTTTTTAATGGCTCATGAGCATCTAAATTTGTTAATGATGTAAAATGGCAACCGTCCAAAGTTTTCATTCCAGGTAAGGGAGTCTGCTGAGTGAATATGACAGAAAATGTAGTGTTACTGTGAGGACACAGCTGCCAAACTCCCACACACAAGACACTGGAATCAAAATGAGACCTACTGCAGCTGGTGCGGACCTATGCTATTCTACTGAGCCTCTCTAAAGGGTCTGGCCATAACATCACAGGAGGAGTTCCTTTCCAGGACTACAGGCGATTATGTAAATTTCATCCATCCCACCTCTATTGCTCCTAGGCCACTATGTTATTATGGATTGCTTAATGTCATTTGAAGGGGTTTATGGTTTTCTGCCAAGTTTTTCTACATGTGAAGAGTCTTGAGACAGTGGACAGACTGGACACTGAACATGTTGTCTCCAGCACCAGTTTGGCCAGTCAGAGGACTGAGTGAGGCCAAAACTGAGATGAGCAGATTGGGAGCCAGCTTTTCCAGAATGTTCCAAAAAATTAACAAACATGACATGCAAGTACATCTCAGGCATGGTCAGCAGTCGTGCAAACATTCACCAATCAAGTCAGAATTGGAGGTGAAAAGGCAGTGCCCCAAGGTAGTGAAGGAGATACCGTACTGAGGTTCTGCCCTTCAGTGTTATCTTAGAGAGACCATGGCCTGTATTCAATCAACATGTGTCCTTTGACTTACTGTACAAGTAAAATTAAACATTATAATTCGTCTTCGCAAACTCAGTTTGAAGAGAATGCATTGGCCATGCTGTGCTTGTGAAGGGAAAAAAAGCATTGCTTATAATTGTTAGTCAAAGTTAAGGACAAATGTTTATTGGATCGCAGTGTATGATGCGCTTTAGTCATTAAACTTCACGGCTCAGAAGGAAAAGGCCATTAACCTTGGTGCCCCAGTCAAACTGCAAATGTAAAGGCCATTGAGGACCACAGGACTATTGCTAACAATAATTACCATTATAAATTATCATTTATAATTGCCGTTCTCTGATTAGCGAAGCTTCCTCAGCTATGAGCAACAGACAGTGGAGTGATGTCCTCTCAGCCGGCACTTCTCTCGTCCCACCCTCTCCTCCATCTCATTCCCTCGGTGCCCCAAACCTTCGCTTATAGATTCCTCCCACGTCCCCCCAGCAGTGCGAGAGTGATTTATTTTCTGGACTGGGGATGTATAACCCGAAGCCGCATAGTCTGTCCGCAATAGCGAAGCAGGTGGTGAAAGATGGAACCGCTGCACCCCCCCAACATCTCCAGTGAGTTCAGCGAGTGTCTGTTTCACCGGAGGAGAGGCTCTTCCCGTCACACTTGAGCCGACATAAGCCTCATACCGAAAGAGGGGAAGGACAGGAGGAACTCTCATCTAGCCTGCTGCCTGCTAGGAGAAAGGAACTCACATTATCGTCAACTGCATTATCCTAAACATAATTCCCTAAGCATATTATTATCAAGAAGCATTACCCATGACTGTGCTCAGTGTGTATCACCCAGACATAAACAAGACCTAGCCTTTACGAATCCTTTGTAATTGAAATGAAAGCAGCTTTCAATAATAATGTAGATTCAATTACAGTCATTTGTATTTTGTAACATCTTAGTCATAATAGTTATGCGCCGTGTAAATTTGTGTGTGCACGTGTTGAGGGAACTGTTTAAAAAGGCAAATGTATGAGAAGATGAAAGGTTATAGGTTAAATTGTGTATATGTCTGGCTCTTACACTTAGGTGAAAATACTGGTGTCGGAAATGTATTTGGATTCACATGAGTCACAAACAATCTGTTTGCTACTTTAGATGTAAGTAATGTAGTTTCTGCGGTGAGAGAAAAGTTGCCATCATGCAAATAACTTTTTTTTTGCCTGGAAAAACGGGGCTGCCAAAAATAAGAATGACCAAATGTTCAGTTGAAAAACTAGCAATGTTCCAACACAAAATACCATTTTAAAAAAATGGCACATCAGTACAAGGGAAAGGAATGATAAAGGGACTGACAATAGAATTACTCTCACCTAAAATGCACCTGAACAAAATCTCTTTGCAAATCCAAATGCTGAGGAGGAGACTAGCAATGGTATTAGCCTCAGGATCAGTATTCTGAGCGCAAATGGATAAGAATTCCAATGCGCATTCAAATGCTGAGGGTGTATGTGAAAGCTGCCTTAGCTTCTACCTCTACTGAACCAAATCCAAGTTTCTTCTCCTTTCATCAGATAGACAAAAAATACGGGCCCACGCAATCTCACAATTCAATGTTTCAGAATATATGATATACATATATATACTCTACAATATACATTGTAAGTGCAATATACACTGCATTAATCAAAGGCTACAACAAAGGCAGCTGAAACACCATGTTTATGACCTCTTACACTGTTTTTTTTATTTTTAGCCTGTTGTATTTTAATATTTTAATGCGAAGGTCACACTTGCATTGTACAGGCTCTTTATGCGTGCTACAACACTGCAGTCTTCCGTTGCTCCTCACCCATGCATTGGCTGGGTGCAGCCCATTTTGCACCACTGAATAATTGCTTTTTGGTTCTGTGGATTCTGGGACAGCAGGGGGCGGATAGGGAAACACTCAACACACAGCGGCGTCTGAGCTACTTGAGGAAAATGAGCCGTTTACTTACCGAGGCACCATTCACAGAATATTCTAGCATGCATTTTTGAAAAGCCGGAGAACTGGATGAATTAAGGGACATTTTACAGTGAGGAGATTTGCAGGTTTTAAAGAGCACCCCCGTGGTTAGATCACTGGAGGGCTGTGTGTTTATTCTAAAACAACAACAACAACAAAAAAAAACCATCCAAATCACACCGGAGCAAAGCTTTATGGACAGGTATACCAACAACTTAATATGTTGCCATCTTTTATATTCGCATATTATGAGTTATTCCCAAGTAACACTATATGACCAAAAGTATCTGGACACCACCTTTAGATAATTAAATAAAATACATTATTTTTTAACATTTTACCACAGAAGGTCCTTAATTAGGGTAATGGAGTCTCCACATTGGAATTGCTTCAGTTCTGGTTCTATTGGTTCTGGCAGAAGACATCTCCAGATATACAACATCCAAACATGGCCGCAGCCAGTGCTTGACAGACAGTTGGTGAGAAGAAATCCATCCCCCCTCCTTACTACAGCTTGAATTATTTCACTGTAAGCATTTGTGTACCTGCTATCTTCTGTAGATATACACACATGTACTTCAAACATTGTCCCTCCAGATATACAGTATAAAGATAAGCCCTGATTCATTCCAACCTGCTCAGTCAATATTGTAATTATTTGCCTTGTCAGGCTATATTGTGGTCCCTATTAGCAAAAATATACACATATGCCGATCCTTGCTTTCTACTTTTTTCTGTTCCAATAATACTCTTGCCAGAATAAATTAAACAAAGTTTCATGTTCTGCGAAAACTGAAATAATCAATCTTAAGACAAGCATTCAGATTTCATTTATGCATTATGCTACATCTGTGGTCAGTTGATGCAATATCGCAGGGAAACATTTCTGGATTTTATCAAGCAACATTATGGTCCCTCCTCGTCAAAGACCACCAATAAGGTCCTTGTCACACACCTTCCTGCAACAGCACTGATATACCCAGAATTATAGCCCACAATGCACTCTGAGGATAGGGTAAACAGCAGGTGTTGGGACTGAAGCAATGTTGACAAGGATCACTGCATTTCCAAATCAAGAAGAATCACATGTGACAAAGCATGCTGATGTCATAATTTACATGTGTGTTCTCTCGGTGCATTTCTGACACCGCACGACCTTCGGCTGACCTCGGATAAATGCCTTTCTCGAGTGCATTTCCATGGTGCAAACACATACAAAAAAAATTCACCAGGCGGGTTTTGCGCCTTGACAGCTTATTTATTAAAATTACCCTGGCAAGCGAGTCATCCAGATGTCCAAGCATGCCCCCCGGACAGGCCGCCTCACTGTGGCAGGGCCATTATCCTAATCAGCCTCCATAACGCTAAGTGTCAAACACAGATACAATGAGAGCCTTTTTCCCCAGCACACAAGGCAAGGGGGCACTTAGCGTAGCATTGCTGGTGTCATTGTGCACATACAGTACACAGACTCTGTCTTCTCGCATGTCATCCCTCACACTACAAACGACAGTAACGCAGAACTGGTACAGCAATGGACCTTGCTAATTTCAGCTAAACATGCTAGCCCGCCTATTAACTCTGTCTAAACAGATTTGTGATGCCGTGGCACGCGAAAACATTCCAAATTAAAGCAAAGTGTTGAGAATTTAATTTAATGTCCACAGTTTCTCTTCCCTCTCGGAAGAAGGGTGACATTTCGCGCCCAGAGGGGTTGGTGTTCGGGCAAGGTACCATGACGGGCTTCTTTGGCTTCGTCGCTCGCTCAGTTTAACACTTTGCTCTGCCTTCGGCGTCACCTTTGGCAGCGCAATCAAGGCTCCAATTGCCAAGCTGCGGGAGCCGTGGGAACTAATTGGGAGTCATTAGCATAACGACTTCCCCAGGAAGCCGAGAGCAGGGGCTGGGGAGGCTGCCGATTCCCAGAATTCCCCGCTTCCTTCTACGGAAATGGCCAACCCCTCTCTGTCCCTAACCACGTTTGCCAAATTGATCATCGTCGATTGGTGTGCCTCCCCCATGCCCGTCCTTGGCCATTTCCCAGTGCTCATCTTCAATCTCTTTTTTAAACCACCTCTCTCAGTCCCACTTGTATTGTTTTATTTTTTCTCTGGTAGCTGTTCAAAGAAGTATGGCGTTGAATGCATATTTTTAATTTTAAAATGTAGTTTTAACTAACTTCATTAGGTGGGCATAAAAACATTCCCTCGGCCATAGTCAGAGAGGGGCAGTATATATTGAAGAGGTATGCCATCACTTTAAAAATTAAAGAACGCAACTGGTATTTAAAGGTTGCCTAAATTAATTAAATTCTAAATGTAGTTCACCATATTTCTAATAGGCCTAATAAATGCCTTAGCCAGCCCCTGTCTGTGTTTAATTGACTGTGACAAAGACTGAGTGATCACTACCTATGGATATAAAATGTTCTCCCGCTTTGTAATTATACAACTTTTGTAGGATGGCTGAGAACATCCACAGGGTCTGCTGGCTTTCATTGTTACTCAGCACATGAGTAGCACAGCAATTGATCAGTCGAAGCAGTTGATTACACAGTTAATTCAGGTCTTCTGGTTTCTTGGGACTGAGTCAGTCACTGATCTTAAGGAAAAAACAAAAACCAGCAGACTCTCCTGTAGCTCTCCTGGACCAAGACTAAGAGTATCACTGCAGAAAAAAAAATCTACGTAAAAGCAGGTTTTTGTTTTAGCACAGCAAAATGACACCTGATTCTACTTAAGGTTTTGATTGAAGACCATGATTAGTTAATTAGGTGAATCGTGAATTTATTGTGTTGTTTAACTTTTTTTGTGCATGTTAAATGTTATATAACTGCTCTCCTTTTTTATTTGAGCATTTACCACTACTTCTAACAAAACATAACATCATCCTGTACAACATATAAAAACACTGTAGCATGTCCACGGCAGTAAGTAATCAAACTGAATCTAATACGTGAGTGTCGCTTGTACAGTAAACATCGCTGTCAATCATCGTCCGTGCTTAATTAGTGGCAATTACTTTATCATCTTAGATTACCGAGGTGCCGCAAATGGGATAATTGCTTAAGAAGGGGCTTGAAAAGAGGCCATCAGGACCTCTAGCTGACGGAGCACTGAAGTACTGCACCAGGCGAGAAAACAAGGCGAGGCAAGCGGGTGACTGTAATACAGTAATAACACTCCAAACAGCAGCGGTCATCAAAATGTTTTCCTGACTTCCCTGGCTGTGAACCACGGTCGGCCAGTCATCGCAGAGTCATCTCTGATGTGTTCAGGGAACAGCATGCATTATTCCCATCTGAAGGATCCAATCGAATCAAATCAAACAGTGTCACATAGCACATTTCACAAAGCATTCGTCACAATAAGCTTCAGATCACAGCCCTCCCTGAACTTCAGCGCACGCAAGCCTAGAGCAACAGCGGCAAGGAAGAACTCCATATCCAGAGCTGGTCACTCATATAAAGGACTAACTGGCATGAATGGGTTGAATAGGCGCTGCGACTTTCAATTCAGTTCAATGCTTCATCGCCACGTTAACTTCGTAGTTGCCAGGGATTTGTTTCAGTGTGCCTATGGAACGTGAATTATACGGAGACATCATAGTTTCATAAAACAAAACCCTCCGTTAGAACACGAGCACAGAATAAATGCATGCACTTATCATAAATAAACCCGCGCATGCACACCGAATGCAGAAAAGATCAATTAAAATTACTGGGCACACGTCAGTTGCATAAGTAGTAAAGTGCCAGGTACATTCAAGTATTAATCCTATTACACAGGCCCGTTTGGTAGAGTGCTGGTGAGTTCCTGTGAAGTACTGATATTATTGCACAGTCGTAAGTCATACAGTGCTGCTGTGGACCCGTGAGGTGTTTAAAAAATGGATAGCCTCAGGGTACGTGCTATTTCTAAAGTGTGAAGTTCTGGATTTTATGCTCCTAAGTCTTTTACCTGAGTGGAATGGATCAAAAAAGGGTGGAGGGGGGTGGGGTTGGCTGGGTCTGTGGGGTCATTTAAAATTTTCAGTCCTTTCTTCTGAATTGCGGGTCTGGTGGGGAGCTCAGTGCCAATGATCTTAAAAACTGTACATACAATCTTATCCAACTGTTTTTTTTTCACCCCATGAGCAGGAGTGTTGCTATAAAAGGCTGTTACAAGGTGAGAGTGGATTGCGTTACAGCTCTGTACAACTGAAGCCTCCCTTCTCTCCACCCCCTGAACTTCTGTGATGTGCTTTCTTAATGACGGTGACGCAGTCGTCCACCCAGTCATGAGAGGAGGAGATTGTTGTTCCCAGGAATTTAAAACTGTCTATGTGCTCCACCTCCTGACCACTAGTGATTAGAGACAGTAGCTCTCTTTCGCTCCTACGAAAGTCAACACAACAATATTAGCAGAATATTTTTGTGTGCGTACGTTGACATTTAGGGATTTCAAGGTAAGATTCATGTTCGTTTAAACAAGTACATCAAATGTTTTTCGTGGCCTCAATTTCAACAGGATTTGTAGATACCTCATGAGAATAAGTTGTGGTCATAATTCATTTTCTAAACATCCTTGTAATTATTGCCATTCATTGGTTAGGATATCCCTCTTTTAAACTTAAAAAAAAAAAAAACTTTTCATAGAGTTTGAAGAGGAAGCTTGATGAAGAAATAACGCAGCGGCATCCCTTAAGTATCTGAAAGAATGGACAGCTCAGCTTATCAATTTGGCTATAATGATGATAAACAGCAATTAAACAACATTAGCGTCACATCATTAATATTAGAAACTGAACGTTGCCTGATAACAGACAGCACATAATTCTTCGGGCAAATCTCAATGCCTTATTATTTTGTCAATATCTATCATATTTCTTCTTTGTCCCAGGTGCTTATGAGGACATTTGCACAATAAACATCCCTCCCTGCAAAATGTATCACCATCAGAGGACTGATAATACTGGCTAAAAATACCTTGGTGTCTGAAAGCACCATTTATTATTTTTGAGGTTGGCTCTTTTTTGAGTAGCTCAGTGAAGAGTCACCACTGGTGTCTCGGTTGATGAAAGGAATAGACTTAGATCATTTAAGGGCAACAAGGGCTATTCTAAAATAACCTCTGAAAAGTTGTTTGGTTAGACACGCCAAATAACTCTGATCGCAATTTACAACCATTTCTCCATTATTTTAATTTTTAAACCTGAAACACTTTTTCCAGAGAAATAGAAAATTTATATTTTATGCCCCGGTATGATATTAATTATTTACTTCATCCTATTTCTTTTTAAAGAGTTTTGTCACTCCAAAATTGGAAATGAACTCATTGAACTGTCTTAACAAAGTAAGTTGTTGTTGTTCTATTATGAATCATTGAAAGATAATTAAAGCATGTCGTCCTGTGGGCGAATTGCAAACTTACTATATTTGTAGCTGTATAATGATGGACTAGGTATAAAATGGGATGTAATTCCTACATGAATCACCTGACGTAGACGTAAATACTCTCAAATTAAAGTAGACATACTGCACTGCATTGAATGAACTGCATTAAATGACATTTCCTTCTAATTAACTGTAATGTTTGGAAAAACATGTAAAAAATCATTCGGATACTACTTTATCCTCTCAATAATCCTGATGGATTTACTTGAGCTAATTCAAATCAGCGCATAACGTAATTATATCTACGGTCTCCATACTTAACTGGCCTTCCTGAGAGAAAAAAAAAAAACATTACGCGGTGCTAGCCACATAAAAGCCAAGCATGCCGCAATTACTACAGACAAACAAAATGATTAACCGAGACAGGCAGATTACCCTGTTCTTTCCCGTTCTCGTAACGAGGAAGTGACGCCGCTACCGGGGAAAGGCCGCGGGCCCAAACGAAAAGAGTGAGAACGCGCGACGAAAGGATCGATTGATTAAAGACCGCGCCGGTCCTCCGAGGTACGCGGAGCGCACTCGCGCTGAGAGCCCTGAGCCGCGGCGGCAAACTGTGTCAGTAGGTAACACAGTCACGCGTGAGCTCACCGCCAGGCCTCACATTGTTTATGGCTGGTGACTTGCGAACGCGCTCAGCGCCAGATGTACAGTACACGCGCTCAGTCAGGCCATTTTCCTGATTGCAGTGCGGGGCTCAGCTGGGGGAACCGCTTGTCCGCATGACATAAAACGTTCATCATCCATCCAACGTACAGTTAAGACAGGCAGTTAAGCATTTATAGTATCTCATCGCACTTCCTGCATTGACTACATAGCATTCGGATTGACCACAGTTTCCGAGAGCTCCAGAGAGTTTTCGACAAAAAGAATTTCAGGTAAAGCTAACTTGTCGGCAAATACAAAGACCGGAGAATCAACATTGATCATAGGTGTGTGTGTGTGCGTGTTTGGGGTGGGGTGGGGTGGGGGTGCGGTATTGAATGGATTGATGTATCTCACAAAGAACGTCCACAGTCCCATTCAATAAAAGTTATTGTTTGCAACGTTTCTGGTTCAATAATGCTTAGACAGACCGCTGACAGATTTCCCCCGTCATTTTATCCGAGGTTTCAATGTGTCAGACATCTTGTGTGAGCTCTCATAAATAACAGTGTCAGGGAGAAGGAGAGAGAATGTCTCACATTTCAATGTTGGTATGTGAGAGTACGATGCAGAAATAAATCCTCCGCTATCAAAGTCAACTGAAAATGTAAATTCTACAGCACAATTGCATCAGTCAAGGATGCAGACTGCATTTCTTCAAATGCACACTGCCGCAGAAGTCCAAGATGAAATGATCCAAAACTGGAGCAGTCTCATTCGGTATTCAAGCCCAGAGAGAGAGACCAGAGAGAATCCACCGAGCGCCAGCGCTCATCACAAGAACAAAATGTCCAGTTATCTTGCAACAAAGGGGCACATATTCGAGAAAAAATGCAACCGAATGAAATAAACAGGGAAGCAACAGCCTTTACCAAATTTATCAAACCGCTTTGGAGGTAAATTCTTTCGGAGCATGTCAGAGATGTTCTGGACTCTGAAACGTCAGCTTTGGTTCAACGATTCTGTTAAAGGGAGTCTGCTGTGTCAAACTCAGCCAAACTTTATTTCGTTCAGAGGACATTACAGGACATTTTGGACATTACAGTCCATACGTATTAGAGCATGGCAAATAAATAATTTTTAAAGACAGCTCCAGCCTGCTTCCTCGCTCTGAGTCCAAGGGATCGCTCCAGCCCTGTCCCTCTCTCCGTGGTCATGGACTGCTTCAGCCCTGTTCCTCCCCTGCCCATGCATTGGCATAGGCTGGAGCTCCAGATATATCACCCAGCCCCTTGAAACTGCACTATACTGAACTATACAATTTGGTCTTCTATTATGCCTGTTAGCAATTACCTTAACTGTAACCTGCGTAACCTGTGTAATTTGCTAATAGATCCCTTATAGCATTTCTGCTACATTCCATTCTACCACTACTTTATGGTAGGGCGGCCAGTGGAGGACTCTATCGTCTGGGTTCCTCCAAGAGTTTTTCCCATCGGGGAGTTTTTTCTTGCCATCATTTGAGGTTTTTCTCCCCCAAATAGCAAGCAGAAACCTCTTCTGCTTGCCATTTGGGGGTTCAGGCCTGGTGCTTGCTCTGTTTGCTGCTTTTGTTTCTTGCCTTGCTACTCTGCAAAGCGTCTTTGTGACAGTTCTCAGTAAAAAGCGCCATGCAAATCAAACTGAACTGAATTGAACTGAATCACAGCGGACTCACCTGCAGGTAATGACAAGGCCTCAGGGATGGCTTCAGGTCCTGGTGCATCATGGGTTTCTCCAGGTTGAGGGAGGACTTGCGGTAGGCCTCCTTGGCCTGGCTGACGGTGAGCGTGGACCAGGAGCTCCTCTTCATGAACTTGCCCTCGGGGGCCATGGCCAGGCCCTCGCAGGCCGAGCACTTGACGTCGTTGTTGCTCTTGGAGGTCTTGAGGGTGAGGTCGCCGAAGTGGTGGCCCTGCATGGACTCCGGGTAGCAGTGGCCGGCGTGGTCCGGGTGGTGGCGGCTCATGACGCTGGGCGTGCGGTAGGTGCTGTCGCTGTCCAGGTTGTCGTCGGAGCTCCACCAGCCGCCCACGCCCGAGCGGTGCTTGCGCTCCTTGCTCTTGCTCCGCTTGCTGCCGTGCTTGGAGTGGTGGCCGTGGCCGTGGTGGTGGTGGCCGCCGCCCCCGCCGCCGCCCTCCCCCTTGGTGCCGTTCATCTTGGACGAGCCCTCCAGCGAGTGGGACTTGGTGAAGAGCTTCTGCACGGAGTGGACGAGGTGGCGGATGCGGCCGGGGCTCTCGCTGCGCTGCTCAGCGGCGGCGGCGGCGGCGGTGGCCGAGGCGCGCTGGTACTGCAGTGTGTGGAAGCCGTCGCGGTGCAAGGGCAGCTGCTTCTCGAACTGCTCCAGCAGGTTGGCGGGGATGCGGTTGCTCTTGGAGCTGACGTGGTGCGAGGAGGCGGAGGTGGAGACGGCGGCGGCGGAGACGGAGACGGCGGCGGCGGCGGCGGCGCAGTCGTCGCGCGTGGCCGTGTCGTAGTACTGGGAGCTGTAGTGCATCCTGGGAAAGGTGCTGCTGGAGACGTGGTCGGCCCCGCCTCCGCCGCCGCCGCCGCCGCCGCTGCCGCCGGGCATGCCGACGGGCATCATCATGCAGTCGGAGTGGATGGAGCTGCGGGGCGAGTAGCGGTGGTGGTAGTCCATGGGGCAGCTCTCCGTCGGGCTGAGCAGGTAGGAGTGGCGGGTGTCATGGTGGATGTGGTGGTCGTGGGAGTGCTCGCACTCGGCCAGGCTGCAGGTGTGCCCCGCCGGGAGGTGGTGCTGTGCACGGCCGCCGGATAAGCCCTTCATGTTCCTGGGTGGAGGAGAGTGACTGTCTTCATCGAAGTGCGGAGACGGCGACCATGAATACAGCTGGTCTGTCAAAGACAGGCAAATGAAGAAGAAGCGAATTCAGAATCAGCAGCTCATAATCCAGTGTTGTACAAATTCTATACATTTAATATGTTCTATAAATAAATATAAAGAAACTGTCATTTCTCACTGACCATACGGTACATGTTTATAGTGACAATCAACATTGGCTAATATAGTGGTCATAGTGAGATTTTCAGTTTTGTGGAACTAACTTTCCACGTTTCAGTGCCATAGTGATTAATAAGGCCTGGTGGGTTTCAGGTAAATGTTTCTCATGAGACATAACTTTCGCAAATATGCAAAATACATGCTCAAACCACATTATCATAGGTGGCTTTTCTTTAATCCACACTGAAATGGAAGTGTATTCCCACCTATATGACCCCCCCCGAAACATGTTCAGCAAATTCACGGATAATACAACGGAAGTCAGCTTTCCTGTCAGACTCAATCAAACAATGGCAGCACAAAAACCACAGAGGGGAAGAAATGTGAGTACCTTACTGTAAATTACCCTGTCACATCTGAGAGGGTGATGTTTTGACGATGGGAATCAACATCACATTGTATTTGCCATAGAAAAAATTAAAAATAAAAACAGAATGCTTAAAGGCCAGCTACGTCCAGGCATATGGCAGCTGGATAAGAAGCGCAAGGAGGATACTAAATAGAATAATTGCAGGATCTGAGTCATTCGAATAGCCATTCAGTAAATGAATAGTGCCTCCAAGCTTCAATGAAAACATGATTAAACATGGGACGTCAAGCAACAATTATTTTGTTACTTTCTTTTCTAGCTAGCTCTGACGAAGGTCTTCGTCCGAAAGCCCAGCTTCTTGATAAATGTTTGTGAAATTAGCAATGGAGAAAATGTGCAAATGTCCTTCTTTTTGTCCTTATTCTTTTGCATCCAGCAGTTTTTTCTGAATTTCCATTTATTCACTTGGAAAATAAACCATTTGATAGACTGCAGTGACCCTCAAAATTATGATTCGCCATCTGTGAATACTGTGGGGATATACGTAAAATTTATCAGAAGTGGATCACACGTGGTATGGCCCCATGGGGTGTCAAGGTAGCACTAGCGACTACAAAAGCTCCCATCGATACTAAAGTATTGAAACACTCCTACACTGTCTGGTTCTCACAGGTGAGTGGTTATTAAACACTGTGCTGACATCCAGGCAGGTCCCCAACGCCTTACAGTTACCAGCCACGGAATTGCTGTCGCCGTGTATTTTCTTCTCGCTGTTCAGAAGAGACCCCACGTCTCACGCTCTGTAAGAGCACGGACACAGGGAGGTCCCATCCTTCTGCATCGCCTCACTGTAACCTGACCTCTTCCAGACAGTTTCACACATCCCTGCCTCCACCCAATCTGTAAGACCGGACTGTCGCAGGTTCGCTTGTCTCTGGCTGTCTTAGGGCGGGTCTAATTTATACGACTTTCTCACAGGATAAGACGTCGGGAGTTCGGATGCCCTCTCACACCTCAAGATGTTCAAACTGTGACAACCGATTGGACGATAGCATACACTATACGAGCTCCTGGCAAGATCAGATCACGTTACAGCTGGCAAAGCACAGCAAAACGTCATACATGGAGCCACCTCCTCAATCCAACGGGAATTGAAACGCAGAATTGGCTCGCATGACCTCTCACACCTGGCGAATTCAAGCCGACTGCGCTGGATTTTTTTAAACATGGCAAAAAAAGATCGGGAGCCCATAAGACAAATCAAATTGGTTCGAAATGGTATCTCATGCCTTGCGAGTTGCGGTGTGAAGACCAAACATTTTTTCGAACAATGTAGTTCCGATCTGAAAAGAGCAATCGGGAGCCCGCAACTCGTATAGTGTATGCATGCCCTTAGTGATGCTATTCCTCTCTGGGATGAGGTGGGGTTCGGGGATGGGGGGTTACGTTTCTTCACATGTGCAGGCCCCATAAATTCTGGGAGCTCAAACACAGAATAGGTACTAAGGCTGTCAAAACTGCCATGAAATTGAGTTGGAATATTAGCTTTTGTAATTCGTTAGAGTTTGAATATATTCAAATATAATTTGCCTATAATTCACAAAAATAAGCTGCTTATTGTCGGGCGCAATAAGCACGTGGCGCTCCCTCTAAACTGGCCTACGCGTTATTTTCCACGAGCGGGCAGTAGAATAGAGGACATCGTGAACTTTCATATTAGGTTACTACATCTAGGGCTTCATTTATAAAACATATTTTAGATCAACTTTGTGGCGCGTATATAAAAAATCAAATCACGTCAAAGTAATTATTTATAAAATTTCAACATGACTCGATTTGACCGTGGAAACGGTTGTGGCTCTACGTCAGGTCTTAATTTCGCGTATGCACTCAGGTTCATTTTATAAACGAGCCCCCTGCAGTCTCTATAGCCTAATACGCAAATGCATAAAGCACTTTCTCGTGGATGTAATTTGCCACAACTCGGCATTTATTAATCACAATAATAGGGAAATTATTATTTATAGGAAATCCCTGTTTATTTCGTAACACAAAAACTATTCAAACGGCTAATACCTGTAGCCTAAAACAACATAAATTACTTACTCGGTTTAGTCTAACTTCTTTCATCATCCAATTTTATCAAAATCTTCAGAACAGAAAGGAAACATAGCCTGCCATGGGTACATTATTTAGCCTAAATTGTTAGCTGATCAGACCTGTTGAACGAAGTGAAAAAAAGAGACTGGCTCGCGAGGCTAGCTGACCAGTAACGTTAGGTGTCCATGGAGCTGAAAGTATCACCGGAGGTTATTGGTAAGGAAAACCAGACGATCCACCTGCTCTGGATCCAGGGCAAAACGTTTTTTGTTGACAGAGGTAGTAACGTTAGCACAGGAAATGAACTTTGCGCGCATGAACATGAATCGCCGCATGAAATTAAAGCCTGTATATTCATGTTAATTACAAAACGCGGGATCCAAAACTAATATTCGAATGTTAAAATTTAGGTTCGAACTCAAAAAAAAAAAGATTTTCGAATAGTTTTCGAACTTCAAATATTTTTTGACAGCCCTAATAGGTACATGTATGCTTGGCTTGTGCAATTGACGGCAGCTAAATTCACAGAGGAAGATGTAGACTAAAGTGGGGAATGTTCTGGAAAATGATACCATATCCAGAGCACCGCTGCAATGCGCGCTGTCTAAGTCAGGGGGCCGCTGTGGTACCGGCTGTCACAGTACCTCTAACGCTGCAGAAAATGCTCGTAAAACAAAGATCATTAGCGCCAAATTCAAGGCCTTCGAGAACGCCAGAGCCAGTTGTGAGAACTTCTTTGGTTCAACCACTAGGGCTCATTAATCATGTAGTGTCTCATTTCCTCCACACCTATGTCCTTCTGTTTTCTTCAGCCAAAAGCAGAAAAACACGGCCCAGAAAAAGCAGTGAGCGATTCTTTAAAGGTATTTTTATGCAAACGCGCGGCCTGCTTTCATGTCGACGGAGCGAGTCTGACACAGGGTGAGGAGAGGGGTTGCGCCTGTCAGTTAGCGACTGACACAGCCTCGGATCAACAGGACCTCTCATTTTGCCTTGCCACTTCACACCAACACTCTCCCAGAGATCTTAATGTGGACTGAAATGAAAATCTATATCGGATCTAGCCTCAGAACCAGACCTCCTCACCCGCCCCCACCACCACCACCCCCCCCCCACCCCCACCCCCACAACAGTCAAATTTCCAAGTGCAAGGACACGTAGCTTCACCCTCGATGTGTAATATGACAAGGCCCTGATGATCATTGCAGTTGAATCCTTAAATACTTCAGAATGAAAGTATGACTT
This sequence comes from Anguilla anguilla, assembly GCF_013347855.1. Taxonomy (NCBI): domain Eukaryota; kingdom Metazoa; phylum Chordata; class Actinopteri; order Anguilliformes; family Anguillidae; genus Anguilla; species Anguilla anguilla. Next base: position 45,916,274 of record NC_049206.1, on the reverse strand, counting down.
AGTACCATAACAGGGACAGCCATTATGTGTCTGCTTCCCCTGAAAGTCTGCACGCTATAGAAAGGAGTCACAGTCAGAACGCACAAAATGACAAAAGGTGACTCAGGAGCGTGACAGATTCAGCCATTTCCTCAAATTGCTCTATTCAAATGGCAATTGGGCTACACTCCAGCAATTTCATTCAGGAAATATACGATATTATCTTTAATATACAAAGCCTGTGATCGCATACACAATAACAAAAAAATAATACAATACATTTTAAAACCTAATCTTGGCATTTGGAAAGTATTGAAAATTCCATCAAAGGCAATTTCAAAAAATTTAGGGCAAAAAAAGATCACCCACAGCATACAAATGCCCATTTTAAGCCGAGGAGCCGTGAGATGAAGGCTTCGGTCTCCTGAGAGAAACAAAACGCCTTCCCATGAGTGACACAGTCTTTTGAATGGACAGAAAATGCATAGGAATAGAACTGATCCCACTCAAATTCCACACTGGAACAGATAACGGGACAGAGGCACACGTCTTCCGTTTCCGTGCCATAAATACCAAACAAAATGTCCTTCTTACACTATAAATAATTTGTTAAAAGCAAGTACGAGCTCTAGCCACAGGAAAACCCCCCTCATGAATATTTCAGAACTTATGTAATGCTCAAGGACTGTGATCCCTAGCAATGTATCAAAAGAGACAGAAATAAAATGTGCGGTTGTCATGGTAACAAAGGAGGAAATCGCAGAGCTGCATAATAGGATTTTTCAGGGATGTTCGCGTTCCTGTTTAAAAACACATCTAATTTGACATTTGTTCATATGAGAATTTTTTGTTTAAACCATAGATATTTTCATATATTCAAAGACTACAATTTTTCACTTTCAACAGCATTTCTAAATGAACGGACCTCACAAAAATAATGTAAAATAATCGATGACGCGTCGAACAGTAGCTTGCATGCATGCAGTCCTATGTTGAATCCAAATGTATCAATGTTATATCATTGCAATCAATGTAAAATGTGTTACAATTACAGTTCTGTAATTGTGCCTGTTTTTTTCCAAGTATAATATTTAATGCTCATCACATGCTGTATATCACTAAACTGATCAGCAATTCTATTGTCAAGAACCCTGGGGTATTGATTTGCAAAAAAACACAGGGAATATTTGATTCCTACCTAGTAGCTGTCCTTGGTAATAGAATGGTTAAAAGACCACTCCCCGTAAATGCTGAAAATAGTGTACAAACACAAGTAATTTACATATTTGTTATTACTCTTCAACAATACCAATTTACACTGTAAAGATATACCGAGGATGAACCGTTTCCACTAGACTGTCCAATATTATATATAGTGCCTCATATAGTTCACTGGCTACAGCAATGACTTCAATTTAATTTAAAGACCAATGCTATCTGTGATGTCTGTAATTATTTTGTTTTCCACATCATCCAAATTATTAGGATAACTACAGGAATTATATGGAAAATTAGTTCACTTTATTAAACTGATGCCAAAGAGGGTTTGCGAGAATAAAACTGCATATGGAATAACTCGCTCATTCGCACCAACACACACCTACCTTATCTGTGAGAGAGAACGTGTTTGTTGGAATTGGTTAGAATTGCAGATGAGGGAATCCCTCTATTACACGCAACTGTGTGCGTGTGCAACTGTCGTATATGTGGGCATGGGTATACAGTATGTGTGTTTTTGTGCGAATTTTGTGTGTGCTCACGTGTGTGCGTTTGTGTGTTCGTGTGTGTGCCTTAGTGTGTGCGTTCATGTGTGCATTAGTGTGTATCTGTGTGTGTGTGTGCGTTAGCATGTGCGCTCATGTTTTCATTAGTGTGTGTGTGTGTGTGTGTGTCTGTGTGTTTGTATTTGTGTGTGTAATGAGAGGGATTTGATTACCTTATAGTACTCCGCTTGCTCCCACTCAGTGGAGTGGTTCAGCAGAGCTGTAAATTAGCCGAGAGATTGACTGGCCACAGGACATTCCAATATGCAGAAAGAGTGACAGCGTAATCCATATTTCTATTTACAAGGCAGAAAAATTGAAAGGCAGGTGGCGTTCAGGGCCATGCTGGTCGACCGCCAGCCTTGGCAAACATTTAGTCAGTTTCTCAAGAGTGCTACGATAATCAACACCTTATTCTCTCCATCTTCACTCTCTACCTCTCTAATTTTCCTTTTCCATCATGCCCTACTTCACCATTCGCACTCTCCTCTCACTGTGTACATCTCTATCGCACCCACTCTTATTCTCTCCATCCACTCCACACCCCCCCCCCCCCACCCCCACCCCCCACCCCCATGTACCACTCACTCGCTTGTTTTTCACAAACAGCTACACATGAGGCAATGCAGCACCGCGGACAAGAAGAGCTTTGTGGTTTCCAAGGCAACAGAATGTGCCAGAGGCGAGCAGGAGTCACAGATACATGAGGAAGCGCTTCCACATCATTCGACGAAAAGGCCAGAACAGAGGGAGAGAGGGAACGGGATCGGCAAGCAACAGTGAACTCAAGACGGCCCTTCCTCCCCTCGAGTATAAGGCTTCAGAGCTCTGCCAAGGGGTCATCCAGTTGACATCCATGCAACCCAAGCATGGAGAGGCCCCGCCTCCCACTTCCTGTGACTCAACAGCACCCTGATCACAATTCACATGCGATGTCCAATCATCCATTTCAAATGCTAACGGCGTTAAACCGCATTGACTAAAGCAGATCGCAAACAGGAATGTAAGCCTTCAACAGCAGCTCGCAAATGTCTCCGTGTTGTTTACTGCACAGGGATCCCGAAGCTTCTGATGCATGCCATGAATTTCCAGATTCTCCAGTGGATGGGATTCATGCTGCTTTATAGTGTCGCCTTTTCTTAATAATACTTAAGCTACATATTTGGTATCAAAATCTATTAGCGTTCCCACACTGTAACGTAGCGTTTCTTTTTTTCCTGTTCAAACACAAGTCAATTAAAATCCTAATTACACCATTATGAAACCGATCTGCGATTTTACAGTGAGGAGCCCTGGGGTATTGATTGCCTTAAATCATGAGACGTTTTGAGCGCTCCCTAATAATTGTCCTCGAGACAAGATATTTAAAAAGCCATTCACGGTAAACGCTGGAAATAGTGTGGAAAAACAAATAATCTAGCCATTATATATATATATATATATGTACACACATATACACATCATGAACAAGGATGGAGAGGGAAGAGGCAGAACCCATTCCACTCACCTCACCAAAGAAAGACACATCTGTAGCCATGGCTCGCTTACAGTTCAATGGCTATGACTTGTATTTAATTATAGAACCTGTTCAATCCCTTTGCGTGAAGCAAATTGATTAGATTTTCAGCTTCGGCACATGGCAAAAAAAGAACATGGCTATTACGAAGTGACATTGCTCTGCTCGAATTAACAATGAATACATGAATCTGTTTCACTGGATGGTCAATTTAATGCCATCTAATACCTAATTAAGTTTCACTTGTCATAGTTTCTACCAGCTGGATTTGAACAATGAGATAGACATTTAATTAGGGCAAGGCCGGGGCGGAAATCTAAGATTTCAAAGGAGCAGGGTTGCCAAGCCACATAGATAGCCTCCAGAAATTCTATTCACTCATACAGTATATCCAACACCCTTACTGTGACTGGTGGAAACGAAACAAGTCACTAGCTCTTGAGCTCAGCAGGAGAATAGCATGGTATGCATACAAAATAGAAAACGGCACATTTTTAAAATATATTTATCACCTATTTAACCAGGAAGCCCCAACTCTACTGCGAGGAACCATGTGGTATCTCATAGTCTAAAATCAGAGGGCCAATATGGCTCGATCCTTCCACCTTCAGTGGAAACTATAACCATCTACATTTTAAAGACAGACCAAAAGGACTACAGTAACATTACCTCTAACACTCAATATCTGTATAATAATAATAATAACAATAATAATAATAATAATAATAATAATAATAATAATAACTAACACAAATAGCTAAGGAAGAACCTTCACAGATTGGAATCTGTTTCTCTGTTCATCATTGTACTACTCTAGACAAGCTGGTTTCCAATTTCCATATATTTGTGAGGGCAAACAAAATGTCCAGATAAGTGAACAGGTTTTCTTCTCACTGCCAACCGACACACACTCTCTCCACCTCCGGGGCTGTGAAGCTGGAAGGTTTTCATCATGCACGACGGGGGAAAAATCTCCCTGTCACTCTGGAAGCGCAGCAGTCTTCTTCACGCAAGCACTGATCTACAATGTGTGCTTTATAAATGTGGACAATCCACGCACAGAGTATGGTGAGCTCTGACTCACTAAAATTGAAGTGGAGGCTTGTATTGCATTTTGAGCCTTTAAAAGAGGCTACTGAACATTCCCGTTTGTTATTAGCAGTAGAGAGTATGGGATTGTGGCGTCTGAATAGACTTCCAAGGACAGAATCTTTTCGTAATCATTAAGCATTGATTTAAAAATTACCATTTAAAAACATAATGCAAGAGCAACTACAGTATGATTTAGCTCAACATTCTATTTATTATAGTCAACTTCAGGCACTCCAAAAGGCTTGGGCTAAACCTGACAGTACTCTTAAGCTAAATACCATATGAACGATAGTAAGTTGACAGTGGGGCATTACTTTTCAAAACAGTCATACCGGCGCACTACAGTTTTTAGTGAATACACAGCAAAACGCAGTTATTCAACATGCGCAGCACTGCCAACGTTTACATCAGCTGTATGCATTTGTCACGTGATAAACAGCAACACAAGGACAAAGAGTTCAAAATTACTGGCTATACTAGGCCACTTGAACCCAGGCCAGTAACATCTCTCAATTGTGATCCCACCACCCTGCTCTGAGTTCCTCAAACAGCATCTCTTCTAAATCACTGCCAAAGGATAGCAGGTGGGCATCTGTGAGTTTATCATCCTGCACAGACGCACAAAAAAAATGTTTTAGGCAAGTTCATCACAATTTTGTATTTAGACCTTTTGTCCAAGCATCCCACACAGATGGTGTCCGGCATTAATCATTTTATATATATTTTTTTTGCATTTCACAACCATGTAATTTTATTTTTTCATAAGATAAGCACTGCTGCTGCAATATACATAACTGATTGGTCATACATTTTCACCACTCAAACAGTTAAATATTGTAACATATTAACTGAAAACTTAATGCAGCTATTCGGTAGATTTTGGACATAAAAATATACAAAGCTAAAAAGAACAAGCCTATAGCTATAATATGTCGTCAACATCATGCAAAAACCTTCTCCATTTTTGGCCATTGAAGAATTTTCTTTTTTGAGTATATCAATTTCCACCCCAATTTTGAATGGCGAATCATCTGCAACTGCAGCCACGTACATGCGCAAGATTCGGGAGGGTGTAGACATCCATGGTTCCCCTATGAAACATATGGTGTTGCCAGCTGCTTCTTTTCACAAAGACTACCACTATGCTTGCATAGAGCATAGTGAGAGGAAGATTTTTCCTATGGAGCTTTAACTACAATATGCAGGCACCCTATCGGCCAGCAGGGGTCACTACATAGCACTGGATATGGAACCCTATCCGAATTAACCCCCATTTTATCACCAATTGCACATTGTCCAATGGAACCTACAGCCACAGCCAGCAGTGGCACGGTCCAAATTCAATCACAGTGAGGTGCTTTAACCAAATGAGCCATCCAGTGGCCCTAATTTTGGTTTTTAAGTTCTCATATGAGTTTAAGCACTTTCATTACTTGACAACAAATAGTTGCTTTAAAACTCCAAGTGATAAAACCATAATTCTCATTAATAGATGGAAAATAGAATCAATTTTTTTATAAAAATACAAATATGCAGGAACACACTAGTTGTTCTTCTCACTAGTTAATTCATTTTTCTAAATTGTTCACAAAATATGTTCTAAAACACTAATGAAGTGGTCCTATGTTTGTCTGCAAGAATTACAAAGCTGAAATAAGCAAGGAAATAAATTGTAATTTCAGCCTGTTTATACTATCAGATGCACCTGTAACTCAATAATGAATAACTCGCAGCTTACAACTGAGGCATCATGAGTGGAAGATTCAAAAGAAAACAGAAGCATTTTCTGTACAAATTGGTGCAGCTGCTGTTCCAATGAATTTGATCTTCCGAAGGCTAAATCTATGTAACTGTCAAATGCAAATATTTCAGTTCATGAGTATTTTCATAAGAGAACGGTGCTATTTAGAAGTTCTCAAGCAATGAGTGAATAAAAATTTACTGAATATACTACATACTGTAGTTGCATAAATGAAAGACAATTAAATCTGAATCCAATGTTTCATTTTGTGATTAAAAAGTCAACTGGCTAATTGGCAATTTTGATGAAAATATATTTGAGTATACTGATATAGTCTCAGCCTGCACTCATGGATAGACCAAAATACCACAGGGAGTTTTTTTCATTTAACCTTTATTTAACCAGGTAGGTCAACTGAGAACTCAATTCTGTTTTGAAGTGATGACCTGTGGGAGTAAGAGTGGATAGGAATACAAGTGTGTGTTGCATTGTCTATCAAAGCATCTGTGGATGATTAGGCGGCCAGAAGTAGAAAGTCAGAATTTGACCAGGACACCCCTACATTTTCAAGAAGTGTCACGGGATTTTTAATGACCCCAGTGAGTTTGGGGCTCCATTTAACATTTTTCCAAAGCACTTCATCTTCTATGGCACAGTGCCCCCATAATTGCACTGTGGATTGGGTTTCCATTTGCTCCAGAGGGAAGAGTAACACCTACTGGCACTAATGCACAATTGAACACAAATACCGTATTATTTTACGACAAATAGTAATTGAAAAAGTAATTTATCTCAAGGGATGGAGGGTTTCATTCAGCAGTGTATCATATCACAAAAGACTCCAGTTAATGGGGTATTCGCAGTCAGTCTGTACCAGTATGTATGTATGTGTATGAGGTGGAGTCTTCCAATGACATGATTACACAGTTCATTTGGTCCAATGAAGAGTGAGACAGTCATAGCTGGTAGCACCACTTCTAAGGACCTGTATGTTAGGTTGCATTTTCCTGCATCAATAAGGGCTGTTGAAGCAATGGGATGGGATTAATATCAAAACAGGTGTATCAAACAGAGGGAAAAGTAAAAAGGAGGCAGACTTTTTACTGAGTATCAAATTAACATAGTTGGATGTCGGGTGTTTGTCGTGCAGGGTGTTGTGTCTAAATTACCTGAAAATGAATGACTTCCAGGAAGCATAATCTCTCTCAAATTATTTTACCAAGGGAGTCTGGGAGTCTTGTAGTGCCTTAGGAAACTAGACCCACTAGGAAAGGAGGACTCGTGAGCGATAGACACTGCATACCATATAATCAGTACAACTTTGTTAACAAATCAAATTAATATGTCCTCAGAAAATTTCTAGGCGAAACGATACTGGAGCTGTCCCCGCCCGTGCGAGTGGAAATGTGTTGGACGAACGGCTATTAAAAGCACACGCTCACACGCACCGCGCCACTGCCCCGACCGCCACCCTGACAGAGTTCCAGCCCGCCCAGCCTCTGCTTCCTTGAAGCCGGTTGCGTAACTTGGCAATCGGCGAGAAATCTTCCTCCCCCACCCCTGCTACGCTACCGAACGCTGGAGGGGGAGAGAATGGGCGGCGGAGCGGCCTCGCCGCGCGTGAATCACGTCGTTAAAAATAAAACGGGAGGCTTTAATTGATCGCCGCCCCTCACCGTGGCGACGGCTCGGAGAACCAGGTGAGGGGAACCGTCTCCCGTTTCTCCGTTCTTTATCTGTGGGTTTTTTTTTTTAACGCCGCCTTGCTGAATGGTAAGGTTGAGCGTGGCACCGACTGCACCCGCTATACTCAGACATCCCTTGTGCGGAAGGAAAGGCTGCTGCATGTGGGTGGTTCTCATTCAAATATCTGCACACTGTTCGGGCCACGCTGGCTGTAGAAATGACTTACTAAACCCATTAATCATGCTCATTTTCCTGTTTGAAACCACGATTTTGTACTTTCAATTGGTACTTACTAAGGAGCTTCGACTGAATATTGTGAAGTCCTTATAAAGGCGCTGATTGGAACTACTACGCATAATGTAATTACAGCCAATGTAACTGAATCTGACAATAGGCAGGGGGATTGCTTCCTTTTCAGTCACACGACTCGAGAAAGAAGAAGCCAAGGAAAATACATTGGGATACTTAACTGAAATATGTGTCAGAGAGATCTGAGGAGATCTGAGAGATCTTTGAAAAAGCATTACGTCTCTGCACTCAGTAAAAAATAAAGTCAGATTATTTCCAACCATAAAGGCACATTGGCAGCGTATCCACATTAAATTTGATTTCCAATCAAACAGAATACAGATCCCCCAACGTGCATACACACACACACACACTGACAGCCAAACATGCTAGCACACACACACACACATATGCATGGATGCACGCACACATGCACACGCACACACACACACACACACACACACACACATACACACGCACACGCACACACACACACACTGACAGCCAAACATGCTAGCACACACGCACACACACTGACAGCCAAACATGCTAGCACACACACACACATGCATGCATGCACACACACACACACATGCACACGCACACACACTCACGCACATGCACACGCACACACACACGCACGCGCGCACACACGCATAGACTCGCACACACAAACAGCATGTACCAGGAACCCAAGAGGGATTCAGAGAGTCTGCCCAGCATGGCTCCTTTTTGCAGTGCTGAGATTTTTTTTCTCTCCCTTTTTCTTCTTTTTTTTTTTTTTTTTTTGAAGAACATGTTATGTAACCAGAATCCAGGCAAAATACCCTCTGACTGATCCAGATACAATGGAAGAGAGAAATGCTCCACGCCAGAATTTGCATTCACCTTGGATGTGGTCTCCCACTCACTCCCACACTCGCACCGCCACCGTCCACAGACGCTGGCTCCCGCTACGATGAGACAACCGCCACTGTCTGCGCTCTCTCCCTCAGAAGATAATCCTAATAAGGGAGGAGCCGCGGTCGCTCTCCGCTAATGCGCCGTGTTCTGACACGACGACCCGGCCACTGCCACAACAGCTCAGCGCAAAATTAAGGGGCACATGAAAGCCACTGGTGGGGGCAGTGCCTGAAATTAGCCGCAGACACAAAACCAATCAAACAAACTAAAACGTTCTGGATTGGGATGAGATGAAATGAGATTAGGTGATTCTATATGGGCTTTTTGCTTTGATTTCATTCAAAGATGTGTGTAATTATAAGCAACTGCTTCTGTGGTAAATGGCTGGTGATTAGTGACTGAGAGTATAATATCATGAAATGTGTCCATGGCATTTTTTCTACATGGGAGTTACTGATCTTCACAGCAACCTCTTCTAGTACAAAAAAAAAAAGTTAAATAAAAGTCTTTAATCTGTCTGGGTTTTTTTCAAGTGGATTTAGCGACATCAGTGGTCACTGTCTGCTCACAACATTGCATTTCCAAAGCCCAAAGAAATGCTAGATGGCAGTTTGATCCTTGAATGACCCTGCTTGTTTTATGGGACAATCAATTCTGAATCTAGTAAGTGGTCTTGTCAATTAGAAAGGATTCCATTCAGCACAAACGTTTTGCAACAAGTTTGATGCAGCTTCTTGAAATCCCCCCCCCCCTCCCCCCTCCGACCGGCCATGGAATATTAAGGGATGTACTGTATGATGGTGGTCTGGAGATTCAGCCCTTCCACAGTAGGACCGAAGAACATAACCTACCCACTTAACCTGTCCACTGTGCTGCACTGCACGATAAGGACCCCGTGGCACATTTTGCCATGTGCACAGAACAGTCTATCAAACTGCAATGAGCAGTGGGCCCGTACTGCTGCCCCTGTTAACCTCAGGCGGTAAATCACACTCGGGCCTCTTTAGGAGAGCGTTAGCCAGAGCCTCGCACTGGGCTCAGTCTGTGTGGGACCTGCTGCCAAAACATAAGTCAGCATGACCAGTGACACCTAGGCTACCAGTGATGTCAGCCTATGTGCTCATTTTTAGGCCCCATTTGGAAATGAGATGTTTCAAAAACTTACATAACATAACATAGCATAATGATGAGAAGAGGCCATTCAGCCCAACAATACTCGCCATTTTCCTGACTACATTGTACCAAGTGCTTTGATTACCTATAGACTAGATCTAACACCGTATGGTAAGTGGTAAATGGACTGCATTTATATAGCGCTTTTATCCAACGTGCTTTACAATTGATGCCTCTCATTCACCCATTCACACACACACTCACACACCAATGGTGAAAGGCTGCCATGCAAGGTACCAATCAGCTCATTGGGAGCAATTAGGGGTTAGGTGTCTTGCTCAGGAACACTTCAACACGCCCAGGGCGGGGGATCGAACCAGCAACCCTCCGACTGCCAGACAACCGCTCTTACCGCCTGAGCTATGTTGCCCCGTATCAAGCCTGGTCTTGAAATCCTCTACTTCCTCTAGTTTTTGCCTCTACTAAGGGACCTGGCAGGCTATTCCACACATTGTCTACTCTCTGTGAAATTCTTCCTAATGTCTCCACAGAATTTAGCTTTTGCTCATTTCCATTTATGTCTTCATAACTCAATACTTCCTGATGGTGGCTACGAGAAAGATTCATTACACCAGTCATAATGCATACATAAGGCCTCTGTGAGCAGTCACGAAGGCTCAAAAGCCTTGACACAAAACAATGTCTCGTATGCCCGCTTATGGCTTGCATGTGACAGCAGACATTATGTTCTATTATCAGCACTGCCTGCCATTTTGCCACAATAAATCCCTGTCAGTTGTCACAAAGCTGTTAGTTCCCTGCTCATATCAAGCATTGTGAATTTGTATGTGCTTCATTCTTGCTTCAGAACTTATGTAACATTTCATATAGGAATCCCTCCATATTTCTAAACAACACCTACAAACTGGAGTGCGTCTAAATAGCAAGGCTTCCCTAGACTTTGTATTCCAACACACAAAACCAAGGAATACCCAGTAATTTAATATATAAAGGTGGAATTTCCTTTGATTTGACAAAACAATAATTAATTGTCCAGAGGGTGATAAAAAAGCATAATGAATAATCATATAAATTATGAAACAAATGCAAAGAACATAAATATTCTTAAAACTTAAATATACTATAAATATAACGTGACTCATTAGCATGACATTTTATGTGACCAATCTTGAGGTCATCTGTTTATAAGGTACTGCAAATGAATTACTGTCCCGAACAATCGAACCATATAACCTACGATATTAAACAGCTGGCCAAATGGACTCCCTGTGAGCACTTCTAAGGATAGCTGTTCTCCCCCGGTGAGAACGTCGAGCACCCAACTGTCTTCCGTCCCAAAACAGATTCTGCACGTGGGAGGTACCTGCTATTTGTGTCCCAGGTACCGAAGACTACATGTCTATGGGATTTGCCACTGAATGCAGTCATGTCACAGCATGGGGTTTCTCTGAAGGATAAGCCGTGTAACATTGTGACGTATTTGGGCGAAACCTTTTGTAAGTGTGCCATTTCTTATTCGAGGGGGGAAAGCGTCGCATGTGAAGCAGTCCTCCTAAGTACTCCGCAGTCGGAGAGACAGAAGGATGCAGGGACTAAAGTGTTTCTGAGTGAAATGCGCCGTGGAGCCTGCGTGAGCCGTTGCATCTATCTCCGAGCCCCTCGGGTTCATTCCGCTGATGCTGCGAACCCTAAGCGGCGCAAACTGGGTACGACACAGTGAACCAGCCAACCTCACTGAAATCGAAAATAAGACCTTCCTCGTAATGAGTTTTCACATCAGCGGTGCCCACCCCCTACCCTTAATAATCAGATGGGGGGTAGGGAAAAAAGGAATCAGAGATACCCTCTGGCACCACAGACATCAGTTGAAGAACGCCACTTCATTTAAACCCGATGGGTTTCCACGCAGAACGCTGAAAAGAATTCCTGTGATCCTGAAGCTTTCAGGCAAAAGCAGAGGGCCATGGCGCATATTAATGGAGTGATGATGTCAGTTCTAGAACAAGAACTAAAAAAAAAGGTGTGGGTGGCTAAGGTTTGGAGAGCTCACCAACATGCCTCACCCTGAATCAGAACACAGTCTGAATGTGTCAGTGCATCGCCATGGAAACCGCTCTATGGAGAGATGCCTGGATGTTCAAAGTTGCGTAGATTGAAAAATACATTTTTATAGAGCCAACTGGAACTGTAGCAAAGTTCCTTTTCTGCAAACGACACTCAATCAGATTTTTTGAGGCTCTCAGAAATTATTTAGAAGAACTTTTTATCTGTTTGTTGTTTAGCATCATGCCTCATTAACGTTTATTCGCTGTGTCACTCTTTAAGAAATCAAATGACTCCTGGAGGAAGGCTATTTGCAACGCAGAAATGAATCAAACCCTCTTGCAGCCTGGTTACTGTCACCATAATAAGCCTGCGTTTGCACACGCATGTGCATGTGCATCCCCTCATACACTAAGCGAGAAGGAAACACAGTACCACAGTAGAAAAAAAAACACATAATTACCTGAAGTGTATCCCTTGACAACCCAGCACATCGACGTGAGAGCATGCACGGCGCCTGGTGATTGCCTTTACTGTTTTCACTGTATTGACTACAGCAATAGATCCTTCACATTAGCGGAGTTCAAAAAAAGACAGGATTTTTGTGGGGTTGTCAGTTGCATTGCATTGTGGCTCCAGTAGTGTTTCGACAAAGGAGGGTGTATGAGCTCACGGGCACGTTGCCCAGTAAATGCGTTCCGACATTCCAAAGAATCTAGAACCTTCCTTGCGGGAGGCTCTGAATCCACACCAGCTCCTTAACACACATAACATGTACAATCACGTACATGCACGATGACGGGGAAGACAGTGACGGAGGAGGTCTAGCTCGCCCCTTCAACCTTGCAGGGGTGATACACAGAGAATAGCAACTGGCTCAAGTCACCTATCGGTTACGCATATAAAGTTTGAAGCACACGAATAAATTCGAGCAGCCGGCGTGTTATCTTGGGAAAGCAAGACGTAATGTTCAAAATATCTCCGTACGCGGAGGCCACCACAATGGCCGCCGTGCGTCTCGGCAAGCGCCCTTCCCGTGGACTGCCACAGAGCGGCCTCGGGCGGGACTATTTTTCCCCGCCGCTCCAGCCTCACCCAACACAAAGCGTCTGCGTTCCGTAGTGCGGTCCCGACAGAGCACGCGCCACCGCCAGGAGGAGGCGCTCCGCCCTAGCCGGGAGCGGCGTTCGTGTCCTCCTGCGCCTCTTCACCAGTTTGAACGTGTGGGTACCAGGCCCACGCAGGAAACAGGAACAGCCTAAATGCCAGACTAACCGAATGTCAGACTGCAGTTATTCATTAATTGGCCAGAAACCCATAACGCATTCGCCGAGGAACACAGGAGAACGATGATGAGCACAAGCTGGCATGCGCGGAGACTGCTCTGTGCCAGGGGCCGCTCCCCCACCGTCGAAAACTTTCATAAAGCGCCGCAACTGTCAGAGGCGAGTCCCAGTGGCAGAGTAAGCAGGGACCGTGTGCGGTCTGAGTTTGGCCGGGGGAGTCTGTTCTTCCCCGCTGCCAGTGCGTCTTTAACATGCATTCAGACAGCTGCTACACCCCAGAGGAACCAGCGGTGGAGCCCCTCCTCCTCCCTGACCCTGACCGCGCTCTCCATACATACGGAGACGGGGTACCATTTACTTAGCCGAAGAGGCTCTTAGCCCTGAGTCCACCAGCAGCGTCCCCAAAACTGTCTATGGAAGGGAATGAGGGAGAGAGAGAGAGAGAGACCATCTCAAACATACATTACAGCCACTGCAAGTCACTGTAGTTGCTGTGGTTGGGCAAAAAACAAGTAACAAATGCAGAGTCATCTGCCATGTTTTCAAAATGTCCAAAATCCTCAAAGAATATTTGAAAATATTGAAAATGTTCATATTGCGAAGAGTCATATTTTACTGGACAGGACGTTGCAATATCAAACAGCCCACGACAAGCCCTACGTTAAGGTTGCTAGGCGATTCGGAGTTCCCATAGAAACAACATGCAGCTGCATATCTCTGCAGTGCAATTAAATGTATGGGATGTATGGGTATGATAAAAATCATTCCATGCACTTAAAATGTCACTCCACCATCTCAGTTTGCATAAAAGGCAGCACATTAAGATTTTAATATTAAATCATTTTGAAATAAAAAAGAGAACCAATTGAAACCAGCAGCGATTTGGTCACAGTACATGTTTTTGAACAGGGTGTGAATTTGAAGTGTCTGATCGAGGCAATGTCTTTCATCATGTGGTACTGTGCCATCAACGTTCCGGGAACAGCCATGTTTGGATTAGGCATGTAGGCACACCGGCTTGCCTAAAAAAATGTTTATTTTTATTTTATTCTACACGAACCACAGGACTACAGGAATAAAAGGTTAATTTATTTATGCGATTGGAAGAGATTCCATTCTGTGACAAACGACATGCTGTGAGGACAATGCCAGAAAAAAAAGATAAAGGCCAGGAAAGAATTGACAACTTAACTTTTACATTTGATAAATTTCAGGTGTTATCATTTTCTTCGCAGGCAGTTTGGCAAATTAAGTGAACATCAAAACTAATATGCCTGTGCTTGTGTGTACAAAAAGCAAACACGTGTTTTTGTGTATTTAATTGTGAGTCACATTTAAAGGTCCCAAAAACTGGATTCAAATTGTGGTTATATTCCTCAGAAGCGACATTTGATTGTCTTCTTAATACTTCTTTAAAGTTTCTAACCAAATTATAACCAATAAATTGTAATAAACACTATTTCATTATCAGGAACTGTTCAACAGATACTGTGAGTGGGCGTGTACTGTATCCTGCGCTCATTAATATTCATATCCGTAAGACACATCACATGAAAACCATTCCTCGTCACTGGGTTACAGCTGGTTGTTCCGTACAGTTACAATAGACTATCAGACAAGACAAAAAAAAGCAACACAAACTAGGCTTTACCATAAAATAGTCAAACCAGCAGATCGTTCAATGGGGAATAATGTAACACTGAGCTACTGTACGCTGACTCAACAGTCTCAAACCCTGGACATCACATTACATCCGAACAAATAAGTGCTTTTTGCACATATCTAAGCTTTAAAGCTATTTAATAATCACTAGCTAACGGTAAGCCTACTTTCCAGACCATCACGCGTCTTTTCTATGACAACCGGGAGTGTCGCTAGCAGCAACAGTTTGGAGGGAGGAGAAGGGAGGGAAGGGACTGCACCAGCGGTAGCTTTTAAGCAAAACCACGTTGTTTTTGTAGATAGTCGGTGATGTCCTCCTCCTGAAAATGGGCACAATAAATATTAGCGGTTGGGGTTATTGCAATATCGCAATGCCCGCTGGCCTCCAGAAATGATGCAAGAACATCATTTACATATTCCAACTAAAAAGAATGTAACCAGTTTAAGTGTATTAGTGACGTACACAGCTTTCAGTGACGTACAATGCACCCACTGAAAACCTGGTGTTTAGCCAATGGGGGAAAGTGAGTAAGTCTCAGAGCAGGCTTTTCAACATTTTATTTTATTTTCTTTTTTTCAAGAATCCTTTTAAAATATTTCTGGGCCGTTTGTGAATGCAAAAAAAGGCATTAAAACAACACACGAGCAAAGAATTCACATAGTTCAGTTTCCAGGACCTTTAAGGACAAGTGTTTACTGAGCCCCAGCCAATGCCTCTTGTTTCAGCCTTTAAATAGAGTTCAGAAGGGAGCTGAGCGGAGCCACACGCTGGGCGCTGAAAGGATAAACAGAATCCGAAATGTCCTGACTGAAAAAACGGGGCGCTCCGTAATCCGAAAGGACGACAACATCCTCAAGAAAATGTCCGGGACAGTCCCGAGAACTGCACGCCGTGTCGTTTACCGCGAGCTGGGTCCCCTCGCTCCCCCTCCGGGAAATCATCGGGTTCAGAGGACGAAGCAGTCAGCCAATCGCATCACGCGCCGTCCCCCTCAAACCGCCTCCCAACAGGGTGTCCGTCCCCGCCTTCGGTCCCCATGCCAATATCATATCAGCCTTTTGCGTCATGGCTTGACTGCAATGTAAACACTCTGCCGAGGACATTCGTACCAACACGTGTCGCCGTATATTTTAATACCAAGTGCCTTCGTCAATGTTGTCAGGATTTTCCCCCAACTGCGACTGTGAACATGATGCCATTTGCAATGCGAGAAAGGTTATTTTAATTTAATTATTTCATGTCATACACACATAGCTGCCTGGAATGTGAGGAGTAAGAGGACATGATGATGCTAGGGAATGAGCATTTGTATCATGCAGATCTTGCATTCATGGAGGGAACAAGCTGGATGCAAGACACTCAGCTAGTCTGCGAAGCTAAAATGCAAAAATGAAGAAACCGTCTTCAACGGGTAGCTGATACGCTCGGACATTTCGACCATGAGCCCTGTGGGCAGGTTAAGTAGCCGCACGTACCGATTCAATTCTGGGGCACTCGAAAGATGCGTGCATTCACGGGCCAGGTCGAAGCTCAGTGAAAATAAAAACAGTGTTTGATGCCTCAGTACTCCCTAGTACTCAGCTTTCAGGCAGGCGGTGGCCTAGCACAGGTTTCATCTGAGCCTCACTTTGATTTTGGGGGGGGGGGGGGACGCGTTTAGATGCCCCCGGTCCCGTCCCTCTGGTAGAGCGACCATCTTTCATTTCAGTCGGCTCGTCCGAAATTAAAAGGGAGCAGAGGGTTTGGCAGCGCGCTCCTATCAAAGGAGCCAGAGAGACAAGTGAAGGATGCAAAATGCCAGGCCGGGGACTAAATTAAATGTCTTCGGGCGTGTTTGCACAACCTCTCCGGAGCGTTCATGTTAATGGTAACATTTGCATGTGGACGGGTCATTTCTCAAGCGACGAGCTCAGCTGCCGGCTAACCCTTTGTGCCTGCAGTCCGGGGAGATTCTGAGCTGGATCGGTCGAGGGGAGCGACGGGTTCTGGCAATATGCCACGGAGCACTTTGCCAAAGCAGTGTAATCAACTCTGCGATAAGCAAATGTAAAGAGCGCATAAACATTGGTTGTCTGGAATGGATAAAAATGCTCTTTCCGT
Source organism: Anguilla anguilla (assembly GCF_013347855.1). Lineage (NCBI taxonomy): Eukaryota > Metazoa > Chordata > Actinopteri > Anguilliformes > Anguillidae > Anguilla > Anguilla anguilla. The sequence goes on along the minus strand of NC_049206.1, from coordinate 45,899,080 downwards.
TCAAAGTAGAAAAAAAAACCTTTTGCAGTTTGTTGGGAAGCATCTAATTTGTGTTTTGCACTGTAAATTGTACTGTATATTAAAATGATCAAAGCATTCTCTGCGTATGTCTATGAAAAAAGTGTGTATAAAGTGTGTATAAATTTTTATTAATGACAAGAACACAATGGCAGAACAGCCCCTCGAAAATGCAAAATGGCTATTTCATCTTGATCAGTCAGGGTAATACAAACCATACAAACCATGTAAAGTTCAGCACAATAAGATGTCAAATGTATATTTGCAAACTGAAATTAGCCTGTTTTTTTTTTGTCACTATGGCCCTTCCATTTTTGTAATGTTTTGCATTTGCATTTGTTTTATTCAAGCTTGATCATTTAAAACCATTTTCGGTAATCCTGCTGAAACTTTTTTGCAGATTCATAGCTGCTCTGGCATTGCTCCACACTGGGGATTTGAGAAGTGCGCAGCACTTGTCAATTAGTGTCCTGTCATGTACTTCTGCATCTATATCTATTTCACCAGTGTGCATAATATTCCGGAATTTAAATATGCAGTTTATAGTCTGTGCATGTGTCTGTGTGCACATACATACATACATACATATACATATTGATCTTTCTATCCATGCATCCATCTGCATATACTGTATATATATGTAGAGAGAGAGAGAGAGAGAGAGAGAGCCAGAGGCAGAGAGATAGACAGACAGAGACAGAGGGATGTTTTCAAGTGCATAATTATGGTCCAATAAAATTCAACAGACTGACATTTCAGAAATCGATTGGACTTGTTCTTCAACCAGCCCCAGTGACTCAAAAATGCAGACGAACCTGGACTACAATTAGATCTGGTAATCAAGCCAGGTGCAAATCAAGCGAACAGAAAGAGAATATGTTTTTTTAAAAGCTGCAGTATGGCAAGTACGCATCGCTTTTTCGTTAGTTTTTTTCATCGTCATCTCCCGTCACATCGGGGCGACATAGCTCAGGAGGTAAGACCGATTGTCTGGCAGTCGGAGGGTTGCCGGTTCAAACCCTGCCCTGGGCGTGTCGAAGTGTCCTTGAGCAAGACACCTAACCCCTAACTGCTCTGGCGAATGAGAGGCATCAATTGTAAAGCGCTTTGGATAAAAGCGCTATATAAATGCAGTCCATTTACCATATAAATGCAGTCCATTTACATCGCATTTTGACTGATGAAACCCTAGAAGTACAGTAGAACGCAGAGCTCTGCGAGAGAGGAAAGTCCATCAAATGCAACATAATGACAGAGTGATGCGTCGGTGTTACAGTTCCCGCTCTTTGGCTCATCTTTCACAGGTGCGAACGTGTGTGGCCACGCGTCCTGTGTCTCACATCCGCGCAGTTCTGCCCCCGAAAGCCATCTGTCTTTGGGCGTCGCGCTCTGAAATTGGACTCAGCGCTCGTCCGGCCGTCCGGTGTCGCCGCCGCCCCCGCCGCCGCCGACGAGCTCCACGGCGCCGTGACACGGCAACCAGAGACGGCTTCGGCTTCTCGCGCATATCACTCCGTCTCTGGTCCGGTCTGCAGCCTTATCTCTAATCTGCCAGGCTCCCGTCAATCAACGTCTGCAACAGGACATGAGAGGCCGGGCCTGCTTGCTAATGACCCCATTGTTACAGATCAGGAGGAAAAAAAAGCAGAGGCAAGGCACGCTTTTCCCAGGGGAACAAGAAGTGTTCCGATCGAACCGTGCGCTTACAAACTTCAGAACTGCGGATCACAACTGCAGTCCAAACTCCGCTTTGCCTCATCATTATGCCCTTGCTTTTCTTTTGCGTTTAACCAAATGGCCTTCGCTTAAAAGGCGAACTGTGAGTTATCTCATTCGAAGACGCAGTATAGGGAATTGTTTTATTTTTAAAAAGTCAAAATCGAATCAAAAGCAATTCTTTTATGTAGCAAGCAATGGCAAGTACTGCAGGAATAGAACCAAAACTGGGACTATAATAGAACTGTGCCTAGAGTCCATCCTAGCTGTGCACTTAAAATACTCACTTAATTTCATTTCGCAAAGTACGCTGGAATTAGATCTGAGAAGCTGCGATCTGAGCCTCACAGTCATAACCCCAAGCACTTTTTCATTAACCAGACCTAAACTACAAACTGACAGCGAAACAATGTGACTGGCCAGACCGTGAAGCCAGGCAAGCCTGTAAACTGATTACTGAAATACAAAAAAAATCCATGCTGTCAAATTCAATATGTACAGTTTCTAGCCATAGAGGAAATGTGCATTAGGCATTATTCTATTACTGTGTGACAGCTTACACTGTACACTGCCCCTACTTTAAATGAAATAAATATGGTATTGCAGGCTATTAAACCATACAAGCAGAAGGCACAGCCCAGAGACAGACAGCTGATGTTGAGGATGTAGGTTCAGTGTCGCACAGGTCACAGCATAATGGTGCGCTGATAGAAGAGAGACCAGGAAACTGTCAGCCCAAAATTTAAGGGAGACCAAGGTGGTTGGCTGTTGCCGTGGCAACCTTGTCTCAGGACACGGTGTGAACAGTGAGAACGAGTCAAAAAAAGTAATAATGGGAGACAGAGAGTAAAAGAAGCATTTGGAGGACCCAGATTTACAAAGGGCCTTCATCTTATTTGCAATGCTTCATTGTGTGCGCATCCATGTGTGTGTTTGTGTTTAGCTAAGCTGAAATGGGTTTCATGAAATTATGTTTCAAACGGTGTCAAAAAAATGAGGCCTAACGCCTCCAGTCAGTCAATCATACTTCATTTAGTGCTGTAAAGCTTATTTTACACGCTAATGAATGAAACACAGTCCAGATATAAGACGTGAAATGTTAAACTGTAAGTCTAAACACTTTACTGCATAGTTCAAAACACCCCCTCTATATATAATTCCAAAAATAATAAATGTGCTAATTATCAGTGATTGCACCGGTGGTTTTACACACATTTTAATTTATAACAAAAATAATTTCTTCTCATTTTTTTGTCATTGAATACATCAGTCCGTGCCTGTTTTCAATGACCTTGAACGCCATAGCATTTCAAAGCCATTCAGGATGTACCACAGGAACTTCCACCAGTCATTGGCTCATTAAAACATTAGCAAATGTTCCAAATTTTAGAATTAAGTACTGATTGAGAGCATTGCAAGCAGCAATGTTGATTTATTGTCACTGATTTGCATTATCGATCTAATTGAAGTCCTCACCTCCAGGTTTCCATGACCTTGAGCTTTGTAACATTTTAAAGCCCTTTAGAAGACTGCAGAGGATCCCCTGCCAACCATTGGCTCATTAAAACACTGAAAGTAACTAGCTGAATTCAAAATCAAGTCTTAAATGAGAGAACCGATAAGATGATTTATTTGTTCTGGTTTGAACTTTTCAGCCAGTGAGTTCTTTTCTGTTTCTTCTTTGACTAACAAAAGGACAAGTCTATGATACAAGGAGCTCCTCGGGTTGGTTGCTCCGAATTCATTATGAGCAATTCATCCATGGGACCTGCCTCTTCCTGACGCGATTGCCAACCTTTCAGCAAAAGCGATTATAAAAGCCATATGCTAATTTCAGACAGGTTGACAGCCCTATCTGTCCATCAGAATGTTACTGGTGCAGAACACCCATCTAGTACGCCGTCACACAAACAGAGAGCCGGGCGATTGATTTTTGCATGTACATTGTGACCACCGCGGTTTCTACAGGTACCAGAACGGGAGCGAGCGGGTCAAACGAATGAGCAGGTTAGCGAAATGGTCTCAGCTGACGAAACGGACAGGACAGGGGGGAAGGAACCCTCCTTCCATCTCGTCCTGTCCATTTCGTCAGCCGAGACCTCCAGAAGCACAAAAGCAGTGCTGACAATCAGGGCTCCCTCACCAGCTCAGCTCCAACTGCAAAGCCAGAAAGCAGGGTCATGTACATCCACAGAGCCGGGCACTATTCACGAAGAAAGAAAGAGAACCCATCTACAATTTCTGTTCGGCTAAATGATGTGAGAATAGCTGCACAGGCAAGATTATTAATCTGTTACAGCAGTTATGAAAAAAAATGTCCTCTATTATGCACAGACAGATACAGGACACTGTGTACCTTTTTTGTGTTTTCAATGGGCTCCTCATTATGGCACAGCCAAGCACTTTACATGTTGCTCACTGACTAGAACTACGTACTGTGTACAATGTACAACTAAGGTAAACTTCATTTTTCATTTAAGCGGTTCCAGTGAAACAAAGTAAGTAGCTTGCTAGGCATTGAGCTGTGCATAATTTTAGTTTCTTTAAAAGGTAAAAAGCTTATGTACCTGCTTGTTGTCAATAGTAATTCTATAACGCTGCATAAGAGAGCTACAGGTGCCTGTTGTTTTACTAAACAATTAAATGTTTTATTAATGGTACATTTACTATTAAACATACACTATTAACTATTAAAGGTAATTAACTAAAGGTAAAGTAACTGCCATTAGTTTTATGCAACACTGATCTATTATTCCAGGTGATCTTATATATCCTCTAAAGTTCATGCTTAAACATGAGGGGATTTGTAACTTATTTATGGAAAATTGTGCAGGTGAAATTGTAGATTTTCCAGCTAAATAATGCTACATCATCACAGAAAGGATATGATAATGAAAAAGTATCCCTGTTTGACAAATAACACCACTGCTAAAACTACAGGATTAGGGTGTCATTAAACTGCGACAAACATAGATTATAAGAGAAAACAACGTATGTAGACAAGATCTATGTAAGATAATATTGATAAATGCAGGCAAGTATTAAATTGGATATACACAGTAACATTAAACCAAATTATGACATATTTTCCAATATACACAGTATACTCGCATGAACTGGAAAAAACAAATGTGGCAATTCTTATTATGTTTTGAACCCAAAGGTAAAACTGCAGTGTCCCTCCCTGTATCTAATTCCTTAACTGCCACCCCATACTGTTGTACAATTAAAATAAAGTATGAGGGAAAGGTTTGCCTCAGCATTCTTTGTTGTTACTCTTCCTCTTGACTCACTTCCCCTCTCCTTCCTTCTTTCATCCTCCCTCAGAGACAGATTATTCTGACCTATTCTGTTGGACGGCAAGCAGCTCTCCCTCTTCTTTCTCCATCTCCCCCACAGTCTCTCACTCAATAAGAAAGACCTTTCTTCTGCGGACAAGGCTCCAAGCACAGTCAGTCCCTCACATTCCATTAATGGTGCTATACTACGAGCTGAAGGGACAAACAAGAACCCCAAGAGACGAATTCTGGGCCAGTAAACCCCCCACGAAAAGCAAACAATGCCTCTAGGTGAGAATGAAAGTGTGCCAACACTTCCACATTCCACATGGTTCAAAAGCTAATCCTTCACACTAGCACGTGTATCCTCAACATCCATCCATACATTTGTGTTGTTTCAGTGCTTATGCAAACCCTGTTTAACTCTACCTGATCCCCGAAGGCCTTTCCAAAGCCAAAGTGCCCAGTGCTCTTGCACTGAAGTCTGTGGTTATGTAAGGTCATTATCTTCAGTGCACCATAGGTATATGAGAATACTGTATACACAGTGAAGAATCTTAAACAGGGATGGTTTTGGGCTTCCAATGAGCCTCACAGCTTGTACAAGACAATGATAACACTTCAATTTTGAGTGCATACATTGACATTGCCCAAAAAATATTTGTCCATTTAAAACTATATAGTTCCTGCACATATATGAAATGCATGTTGTTTTAATGGGCCAAAATATTAGGTCGTACATGCAGGTGGTAACAGGCTGCAACAATTGTGAAGGTAATCATTCAAGCAGTGGTGGCCACAGTCATAACTGGCCCACGAAGGGCAATCATTTCAGCCTCTCTTTTCAGCAGCATCATATTTCAGACAGAAATAATATAGACCTCAAGGGTGGAGAACCCAACCACAATGGGATCCATAATCACCAAGGGTTTAGTCTTGACAACTCAAACACTACGGCCTATTATAAAACACAAGCAAATGTAGGGGGTGTCAAACTATCATTATTTCTTTTCACTTTTCATATAAGTTCTCATGTTCAGCAGCTCAAGTGCTTCGGATACAATAAAAACAGGATGAGAAAGTAGTAAATGGATAACAATTTATGACAAGAATAGCATCCATCCAGGGAGATTTTATCCTTAACATGGTATCTTCATGGAAGCAGAGTGCATTCAAATAAATGGAACAAAACACGTATGTGTGAAGAAAATTGCATGCATTCATGTAGCCACTGTAGTAAGACACACTTTAGCAACAGTATATACAATTCCTCATAATCTCCACTCTCTGCATAACCAGACTCGTTATCATTGAGCTTTCCTTGTTGTGAAACCATAAGTTGTCATAGAAAGCTTGGTGTAAATGTTTGACCGATGTGCCACTGGGCAAAAAATGAAAAAAGAATTGGCCACTTTTGATGTCCCTCAGGTGTTCATATAAAAAGCTAACTTTTGTTTGGAAACTTTTGGTTTGGGGATGGGAGGATGGGAGACCCTACAGTACTTTACAAGTGTCTGGGTAACTGCAATACTCCTCTGCATAATCCCCTGTTAAATGCAGAATCCGGAGTGCACTGCAATTCAACTATAACTACATGCCATAACTATAAACAGTGTTGTCCATTTTACAATACTGCAAATATTAGCAAAAAAAGCGACAAAATCCAGTACTGTTGAAAACAGCAGATATGACTAAATGTGCTCATCAACCAGTTGCTTAAAGAACTTAACTTTCATAGCATAATGTCTGCATACCATAATGCCTGCAGATCCTTCTGGGCAAAATGTCTGCTCTAATGCACTCTGCACTTTCAGTCATGCTAATAGATTTCATTCAGCCAAACGAGATTCATAAAACATGGATATGATCTGAACTGTTTTTTTCATGTTATTTTTTGTGAACAAATAAAACAAAATGCTCAGCAGTTATTCAGATAAATACAATTATCTGCCTAGATTATTTTCCTTCTTTGCTGTTCTATCCTCCTCAACAATTTTCAAAACAAGTCCAACAGACTGTACTTTGAAGAGGATATTGACAAATCCTAAAGTGTTACTATGGAAAATGAACCATTGCAAATATATATATATATATATATATATATATATATATATATATATATATATATATATTTTAGTAAAAAAGTATTTTTAAGTTAAATTAAATGTGTCCCTGTTATCAAATCAGCAGCAGAATTATATGATTGTGCAACGGAAACACCAATTAGTTAGAATGTCAATTAAATGGAGCACTTAATACACAGAGAATGACAGTCATGTAGACCTTTCAATCAAGCAAGCATCAGGGATGATGGCGGTTAAAACAGCGGAGCCCTTTTCAAAGGTTTCACCCATAAGCTTGTTTGTACTGCATGGAAACCTTGCATATTGATTTTACTACAGTGACTGTGATTCATCTTTATAGCCAGGGACCTCTGTATGCCATTTGCATAAATAATGACAACGAATTCTCCCGTCAAAGTTACACACCTGCCAGAACCGTTCTGAATAACAACTGGTGAGGGAGACGGTTCGAAAGAGGCACCAAATCATAAAGCATTAGGAGCTGGGGAGAACTACTGTACGTTCAAAACGGTTTGAAAGCATTCTCCTCCCCTCATATGATAGTGCGGTTCATCGCCTCAGAAATGCATTATCACTGTAAGTAACATACCGTATATTGTTGGCTGGACCGCAACAGCAGGGCCAGCCCTACAAACGCGAATGTCTGTGACTGACTGAGTGAGTGACTGAGTGAGTGATGAAGTTACACCATTGGTCGGCCGAGTTATGAAGTCACACCATTGGTCGGCCGGATCACGTGTGTTAGGTCCAGCCATATACTAGGTTTTAACCTGGTCTTGTTTACCTGGATTATTTAACTTCAGGGTAAATACCAAAATGACTCCAAGGGCTACCCTTCCAGCTGGCGCATGACATGTTGCGAGCTGTAGCACTAGCAAATTGGTATTTTCATCATGGATTTTTATGTGCCTGTGCCCTTTGGTAATTTCCTGAATCGCCATGCACCAAAATGAGAGGAGAGTAGCTATGGGGGGTGTGTCAGTCAAGATTGAGCAGTGGCCCACAATTCAGGTGCAGCTCATTGCAATTTTCCGGTCCGTCTGGTCTGTGATCTGCACCCTCCCCAGATAGCAAGGGACTCCAGGTAGGATTCATGCCAATTCTGGGCCAGCAGTGCTGACTTTGTGCCAGAATTGGCCAATCTGGCCCAAAGTCACTTGCTATCTAGGAGGCCACCGGCCTGCTCAGACCAGGTCTGTGGTGTATGTTGCAGCCCAGTGTAGAGAGGATTGCTAATTTCAGGGCTTTCCCATGCAATGCACACATGATCACAGACTATTCAAAAGCCAGTCAACGATATTCATGGACCATATGCGACCCAATTAGACTTTGATATAAATCCCACAAGCAGGAAAAATTCATACTTTGCATTTATTGTTCATTGTCTCTTATTTTTTCGACCATAAATGCAACTTGAACTTGAACAGTCTTTTAATTTTAATTACGATACTGTAGGCAAAATGAATGTGTGCTACATGATGTACCAAGAACAACATTCACGTGAATATTTCCAAAAAAAAGTCTTCTTCATAAAAGGCTTAACAATTGACTAATTAGGCTGGTTACACATACATATTCTCCAATATCAGGCCAAACACAAAAGTGGCTATGATTAAGTGATTTGATGCTCCTGTGAATTAAGGAGGCTATTTGCGGAGACGATTCGAGGAAGGGACTGGGGGGGAGGAGTACATGTGATAATGCAAAAAATAGAAAAATAAATATTCACTGAATGTTGCAGAGGAATCCAAATGTAGATACTGCAAAAATAACAACATAATTAACAGGGTGATAAAAAGGTATACAGTGGTATCTGTTTGCAGAAGATGTTTCCAAAGGTTTTAGAATAATGAGCAACTGATTAACTTGGTAAAGGGGAAAACGCAATTAATTATTTTTTATAGCTACGGCTATATATTCACTTTCAGTGTTGTACTCAAAAAAAATGGGGGAAGGATATTGAGGTATTTATATGCTGCAAACAAATTAAAATGTGAAAAGCAGAAATCTGCTAATCGGTGTTGCTGGAGTGCAAATATACAGTTTAATGAGGAACCTGTTGAGCCCCAAAAAAGCCAGGAGACAAAACATTTCAAGAATGAGTGGATTTATGGTTTAAGTTCCCTTCAGCCTCAAATCCAATGTGAGTAGAGGTTTAAATTTAATTCTTGTTCAAGGACGCTCACTGGAGCAGTTTCACAGTGTGTTACACGGCTATGGAAATAACTGGTTACGGAAACAACTTATTATAAATTCAGTGGGATTGACTGGTCTGCAGGATTAACAATGACAGGATCAAGAGACGATCGTCATTGGAAACAGGCCTCACATTCCATAATGCAAATCGGCACAGGCGGCGGATTTGGCCGCAGAGAAACGTGGTTCGAGGTTCTCGAGCGAGACCAGCCAGAACGGCTCGTAACAGCCTGTAGGGGCACAGTGCCGGTTCACTGGGGTTTCAGGAGGAAAAACGTCCCATAGCAACAGTGGAAAGGGAAACATGCACCACTTGATTGCAAATTGAAACAAAATGCCATGCATGCAAGAACAACAGGGCCCAAAGCAAGATGTTAAGGAATAAGAAAAATTTGGTGAGGTAAAACAGCAATATTAACTCACGAAACTTGACTGTACAGGCCAATGTCCGTGCTTGTTAGTTGTGACTAAAATAGTGACTAAAATAGACTAAAATTTCGCTGATCTCACAGAAGTGACAATAGTATGCACTGATCTTCCATGATAATAAACAAATCAATATCAGTATCAAATCAAATCAATTTTATTTGTATAGTGCTTTTTACGCAAAACCGTCACAAAGATGGCAGAAAATAGCAAAAATAGAGCTAGAACCGAGGAAAAAACAGGCCTGAAACCCCAAATAGCAAGCGAATGAGGTAAAAAATATATATTTTAAAACAGTGGGGAGAAAAACACTCAGACAGAGGCGAGAAATAAACTCCCCAGTGGGAAGAAATCTTGGGAGGAGCCCCACTATATTGGTGGAGCCCATCCTCCACTGGTCAGCCTGTGTAAACTAGCAGTCGAAAGGATGTTACAGAAATATAATAAGATATCAAGCACAACAAATAAAATGGGTAGAGTAGGTTACAGTCAAGGTAATAAACTAACTGGAGTAGTAGAAGTCCAAATTGTATTGTTCAGTATAGTGGAGTTTAAAGGGGCAGGGTGATACAACTGGAGCTCCAGGCTGTGTCAAGGCATAGGTATGAAGCAGGGAAGGAACAGGGCTGCAGTGGTCTACAACCAAGGAGTGAGGGACAGGGTTGGAGCGATCCTGTGAACCCAGGGCGAGGAAACAGGCTGGAGCGGTCCGAGGATGTTCGTTTGTTCATGTTGAAATGTTCAGTTGGACACTTCGCAAATATAATGGTCCTGCTAGGTAATTCACCTAAAGATGTGGTTACCAGATATAGTGAAATAAATACATTAAATGTAAACAGTAGGGACACTTCAGTGCTGGGTGGCTCATCTTAAGTTACTGATCTAGGATATGGATGGGTCCCACTATCTGGTACCAAACCTGGGCCAGAATATATAGAGTGGTGTAAATGGTACAATTCAGAAGTGCCACAAAAACAGAAGTATCTGAGGACACACCCAGCCGCAGTGGAAAGGCTAGCCTAACATTACTCAACAACACATTCCTTCCACTAAGTTACATGTCAGTCCTGTTAAAGCCTTTGTTCCGGGAGCAAGGGAAAATACATCTACTCCCTTCAAAGTGATTTTGCATTAAAATGATGTAATTTAACAGATCTTTATTTTTGCTAAACGAATAGCCTTTCATGGGAACTGGTGTTGGGTTCTTTGTTTTGGCACATGATGTACATCCAATGACATAGCAGGCATCTGTCCCTTCCCAGTGGTATTAAAAGGCAAACTCAAAATCCAGGATGTGGTGGAAGGAGAGGGCATGACGCAGTTCTTTGATGGCTGCTGCTTTCATCTACTTTATTTCATTTACTTCTTATGCTTCTTATTCTATCAGGTCATTTTTAGGAAAGTAATCTTTTGTATATTTGGTAAATTTTTATGCATTTATTTCTGGGTTGCAGACAGTTAAATCACAAAACAGGAATTGTGTTCAAATGAGCTGACAAAAAGGATGATTATGCAAGACAGATCACTGGCCTTGTTTCTGAGCCTGAAGACCAAACACACACGCATGCACACATGCACACCCACACACACACACACACACACACGCACGCATGCACGCACGCACACGCCCATACGCGCACGCACGCACACACACGCACGCACACACACACACACACACACACAAACACAGGTACAAAATACTATGTTATGCTCACCCTGAAGCCTAGCATTAAGGAAGGGTTAAGGGTCTCAACACCTTATGCTATCAAATAGCTTAACAGGTGTATATGAATCTGAATTCCTTTTCACGAATGCACGTACAGCTTTTTTTTTTTCCTGAAGTTGCCAATAATATTCTAAAGATTTTGTCATTATTCACTCATTGTTAATTCATAAACATTCAGTGTTACTACAGAAAAAAGTGATCATCAAAACAGAAACAAGTCATGGTTTCCAATGAAAAAAAAAAAAAATAGAAATACACATCTTGCTCTGTAACTGTATGTTGTGTCCATCTAAAATAAGGTCCAAACGAGGTCCAAACAAGCAGCATAATGCATTGAAAACAAGGTTCATTTCTCAAGGGCAACAGAACACAATTTTCATGCATTTTTTTACCACATTGACAAATGCATTTATGAAATAGTTTAGGTTGGTAGCGATCTGACAGAGATGCCTGCTTCTGCAGCACCACCAGTTCAAGGCACAGCTAGACCCAGCACAAGCACTTAGAACATGCAGTTATATATAACGGCTAATCATTTAGAACACAGGTGTCAGAATGCAGTTTTGTAGGGCTGCAGTGTCTGCTGGTGTGTGGTGTTTCAGGCCCTGTGATCAATGTAAATCATTGATTGGCTTAGAATCCACACACCTTGTTCTCAAGGCCCTAATCGGACTGAAAGGATTAATTGAGTGAAAGGCAATCACAAAACTTCCAGACACTGTGGCCCTCCAGGACTCGATTTTGACACCACTGATTTTGAACATCTAGGCTACCGTTAGAGTTGTTTATAAAAATATCTTTAAAAAGAAATGATCGCTTATTATCGCAGTGAACATTTTTGTGGTGAAAAGTCAGTGTAACACCATCTTGGTGTTCAGCTAAAAACCCGGCTACATTTGGTTGAAGAGTGAAAGTTTTCTAGCCAACTAGGATGTAGCCAGGCTATACCCGGGAAAACCCTGAGCTATATAGGGGTCAACCTAGTCCATTTATGTCAAAACGTTTCTCAGCCTGGATTACCACCCCTCTGTATGTCTAGAGTCAAACTTTTGCTCACTAGGTTCCTTCATGACCAGTGACAGGTCAATGTTAAATCACAAGTTTGGTGCTTTGAAAGCACAAGATTTGCAACAGCAATATACCTTAGGCCAGAAAACTAGCATTTTCTCTTTTACAGAACTTCTGAAGTAAACCGCGCCTACATATTTTCTATCCAAATACAGATATAGATTATTGTGTTGGTAAAACAGATGCATACTGCTGTTTAATGTATTAAGCAGAATTGGCGTGTAGTCTATCACAGAATTACCTTGTTTGATGATACCAATAGTATATTGCTTAGCATTTAGAAAAGATTCAGGGGGGAAAGACTAAGTTGAACTACTGTTAAATTCATATATCATAAGTAGCTCATATAGAATTGTAGGCCAGGCATGTGAAGAGTGGTTATGAAACTGGGCTTGTTACCAGAAAGCTACAGGTTCTATTCCCAGGTGGGCTATTGTACACTTGACCAAAGAACTTAACCTGAATTGCTTCAGCAATATGGTAATGAAAAGTGTGGACATGATTCATGAGCAGTACCCATAGCCACTTTGGAGTGTTGGAGAAATAACTCTGTACACTAGACTGTTTATTAAAAAACAGAAACCTGCTTTAAATTATTTTAAAAATGTATTCTTGGATATGTAGCAATTTTGTAAGAGCCTGTTAGAGGGTGTTCTACTAATATTATTCATCAACATGATAAAAACAATAAACAGTTTCAGCTATAAAAAGGAAAATCAGTCACATCTTAGCGTCAAGGTCGGTCCGCTCAATAAGATTAAAATTTACCAGTTTAATGACTTCCCTAAAGACCAATTTCCGGCAGTAAACACCAAAATAGTCACATAAAATATTTTAATAAATTACTTTGCAGTCTTGTGCCTAAATCAGAACACAGGCTTTTACATTACATTTTTTGAAGTCCCAAATCAATATTTAGTCATCATCTTCATGCCTCTCCACAGAAATGGCACAGCATGATTGAGACATTTTTTATGCCCACAAAAGGACATCTAATCTGTGCCTGTCTCACACCGTATGCATGGTGCCCTTGACATCAGGAGTGGACCAGACAGAGCTGCCATATATTAACTTGAGTCAACTGTAAAGAAAACTGTGCTTTTTCTCATTTCAAATCAGAATAACATATAAAGAGAACAGGTTGTTTTTCCTATTCAGAGAAATTGATGGACCCCTTGCCTACCCTTCCTCTCAGTCAATACCAAAAAGAGTGTCTGCATGTGCCTGGCCTGACATGTCTCCACAAAGGATGTTAATAGCTTGGCCGCTGCTGAGGTATCACAGTAAGGGTATCTATTCACACGATCAGGGCTAGCAGGGTATTCACTGGGAAACCTTTACAGAGATCATTAACACATTACTCAGTGAATGACTGTGGACATTAGAACATTTGCACAGTGGTATGGTTTTCTACTCCTGTTACTATAGAAGGAATGTCTAAATCCTGCAATGTGTCCACTCTGAAAGACGGATTGACGTTAAGTTTGCATTACTGAGAAGGACAACGGGATGTGATGCTGTATGGGAAATTCTGAAAAGCAATGTAAATTTTTTGAGTTTAACATTTCATTTTTAATATGTGAACTGGCAGTTTCAATTATTTACTACGACTCCATTCCACCGTCATCTGTGCCACCATTGTGAAAGATAAGCCTTGGGCCACTGAAGGATTTACATTAAATGCTAGAGCAGAAACGCTCCCCAAAAATATTCACCTAGGCATAGCAGTGTTGATGAAGATGAATAATTTATTCAGGATGTAAACACCCACGGAGGGAGATGAGAGAACTTAGCTCGCGCCGAAGCTTCATGGTGTCTTTTCTTGTACGTGGGTTCCCTTCTTGTTAATACTGTAACTGGTTGCCAGGCAACTCACAGGATCTAGCATTTCAGTGGAAGACACCAAGAGCAAAAATCTCCCGTGCTCGCCATTATTAACAGCACCCACTGACAGAAATGATGTTCTTACGGAGCAGCTACTGTCATCGCTGGGAGTAAAACCTTCACAAATAATAGAGATTAGAAGGCTTGTTTCCCGTTTTTCGTCTAATTAAATAAAGCGTAGTGCAGTTTTCAGAGCCGAACATGGTATGCGGCATCTTATTTCCAACCAATGAACAATTTCACCTCAACCAAAGCCTGCCTGAGGTTGGTCGATTAAAAGGCTGATGAAGGCACTTCAATCAGATCCCAGACAACATAAGAGAAGATTACTTTTTTTTTTTTTTTAAAGAAGAGCGGACAGCTCACCTCCTTTCATTTTGTATTATTTATTTTTTTTATTCAAACGAGGAAAAAGCGGAACAGGTAACAGACAGAGAAGGGATCACAGCTATGAAGGTTCCACACAAGGCGGGAGTCATATATAATGCGAGAGTCAACTGCATGGGAAGTCAGAAAACCTAAAGAATTTAATATTTTACTTGCACTGAAGCCAAGACCTCCAATTGACTTGCTCAATCATACCACTGGACATCTGCTCAAAATAATAATATATATATATTTTTATTTCTGTAATTTCCTTGCAGACAATGGCATGATTCCCAAGTATCTCAATCTGTAAAGTGTGATTCCCAAGTAGCTCAATCTGTTAAGAAACCGATCTCCAATCTTAGCCTGAGCCCAGAAGAAAAGACATTGCTAGTTTTAGCCTGGGTTATAACATTTGGTTTGATCCTACCAAGGGCATAGGCAGGACTTAAAACAGCCAGTGCCCCTAGACACATTGCGCACAGGCACCTGTATAATTTGTAGTGCAGATCACCAGTTCTAGAAGTATTCTCAACTAATCAATAATACTGTACTACCTGTTGTAGTATATTGTGTGCCACATGTATTGTATGTTTGAGCTCTACTGAATGTCCCCCTGTGACAGAGCATGTGGCATGCAGGGATATATATATATATTGGCAAATCCCCAAAAATGGACAATAAATTCAAAAAAATGTTATCTCTGCTTATGTTAAAATGTAATAATTTCTTACAGAAGCTGTAGAAACGCTAGAATATAAGGTAGCTGTGCCATTCATGTGAATGCAAGCAGAACATAATATATTGGGTTGGATAGATATATACACACAGCTCTCCTGGGGATCACATAATGCTGCATGGTAACACTGTCCATCATTGGCAGTGATTTTCAGATGAATGTGGGAGTCAGGGAGTGGGAAGAGGGGATGGGGAAGGAGAGTAAAAGAGAGAAAGCAGCAAGAGAAAGGGGGAGAGACAGAAGAAGAGAAACAAGGAAGGAGGACATGGGGATGGAAAGTAGGATAGAAAAACGAGAGAGAGAAAGAGAGGGAGAGAGGATGGGAGGGGGAAGTTGTGAAGGAGTGCAGGGAGGAGGACTGCATTACTAATGGCCTGCTTCATGGTCGAGTGGCCTCCCATCCCAGTGGAACATCTATCACCGCTCTCTCATACCCCCCGCCCACCCCCCCCCCCGCCCCCCCGGAGAGAGAGGCAGTATCGATAAGCGCCCCAGTCCCAGGCCAAAGCCCCCGTCCCCTTCTCGATCCGCACCGCCCGGCTACCCCGGGCCTCTCCCTGCTTTTACGAGTCCATTCCTCAAGCGTGGCAGGAAGTGTAATCACAGCTTAGCTTCTCCATTACACCCAGCCGGGTGACCCCCGACCCCGAAACCACATGGGAGGCGGCAGGGCGTTCAGTACAAACGTTCCTCACCGCGAGCGTACCGCGCCGGCTACGGACGCTGAATCGAACAGGCGATTCCATTTCATCCCGGTGTCGTCAAACGTGTAATCGATTGTGATGTGGAGCAGACTAACCGACTCCGCTATCTACAACCTGCGTCTCTATAAACCTCACTTTGCAAGCACTTCTGTTGGTTTAAATGGGGCTAGCAATAGAGCACTATTTATTGATTCAGGGAAAAATGTAACACGTTGTACACATAATGTATTACGTTGGTCCCCCAGCAAATATATATGATACTCAAATTTCTGATATGTTAGCACACGATTGTAACAATGTCAAAGGAACATTTCAATTATGTAATGTGACAGCTATAAGTCACACTGCTGGAGGCAAATGTGTACTGTTATTAAGTGGCAAACGTAGCCTTACATCACAACAAATATGTTCATTTAATTTATATTATGAAAACAGAAATGACAATACTGTGGCATATAGAGCTGCAAGGTCATGAATCCATGACTAAAACACGCAAAATGCGTTGATTTGTTTCAACCTCCTCCCCTGCTTTCATTATCTGCCAAATAAACTCCACAGCTGCTGCCTTTCTGCACTCAGTAAGAATCTAAGCAGAAAAGAGAAAGGTCTGACAAATACTACTGGGAGTTCGGCAGCAAAAACTCCATAAATGGCTGTGTGTGTGTGTGTATGTGTGTGTGCATGTGTGTGGACTTCATACCAAAAATGAGGCACTGCTCTGGCCTCCACCTATCTAGTGTTCACTAGGCTCTCAGTCCATGGGCTGCTCTTTAGGACTAAACACTGAAAATGAGCATCACTCTACAGTTCCCTCCAGGTGAATGGACCTGTGATAAAGCTCCATTCATCTCATCACCCAGGAGCCTCCAGGGCTCTCGGGCACGCTCAGTCTCCGTTTCTCAACACCCGTCATTTTTTATTTTTTAAACGTCCTCTACATTGACAGCCACTATCTCCAAAGCAGCCTTTGGCGACAGCTGGTCCTATCAGCCGACAGGCCAGGTACCGGAGAGCTGGTGTTGAAAGAGCTGCCGGTGCCCAGGGTTGGGGGGGTTGGGGCGGTGGGGGGGTGGGGATGACGATGTTTTGGAACACCACTCGAGTTTGCATGCTCCTTACGCCAGCAAAAGGTTCTATTTTAGGTGTCCTAGCCACCTCCGCAGACAAAGAAAAAGGAAGCTGGGAATGCACAGATGTGACAGATTTCACAGTAATGAAGTGAAAGATTTTGAGGTAAAGTACACTCATATTTTAGGGTTTACAATTGCCCCTTATGGTTTCCTCGCCGTGTGATTTCAGGACCACTTGTGGTCTACAGATGTGCAGTCGGGGATCGGCCAATACCAATTACCTCCAGACCATCTACTGGTGGCAGCTGGTCCTTTTGGCCATGCGGCAAACTGATTCCGTGAAAGCATTCTGGGTTCCTCATCGCAGAATTAGTTAATGTTCCATAAACACAGCACAAACAAGCAGTGGTTGGAGACTTCTTGGCCCCAATTCTAGGCCTCGGTCGCCAACTGCTGAATGTGTGACCGCAGGGTCCGGTGGTCATCTGTCTGCTGATGTCACTGGTGTCAGAGTTAAAGTTTCTATGGTTACATGAAATGGTTGCGGGCCCTGTACATGGCTGCTTATTTCAGCTTCTGTCAGCCATTGTGTGCCATTTCAAAATGCAAATGAAATAATTAAGGGTTGAAGCATATTCAGATGCAACAATGGCAACAGTAGCAAAGCCAGCATTGTGTGATAAAGCATAGTTTATTATGGGATTTGGGACCACAAATATTACATTTGAAGCACAGCAATTCATTAGGAGAGCTTTCATACAGGGGATGATTGCTCATTTTAAAAACCTGTTTCAGAATTGTTTCACAAGGTGATAAGACATTACCACAGGGCTCTCAACTGATTGGAGAACGTGAAACCTAATGAATGGGCCATTTAAGAAAACTCCTGCACACAGCCACTGACAGTTTGGTAACAGTGACAGTCAAGAACAGTACAGCTGAGTATGAACGGATAGCAGGAGGACCAGACTTCCATTCACTTCAAGAGTAAAGACGTGCATCAAACCGCGGTCGACAGGAAATAAAATTAAATATATAAAAGCGTAACACACTGGACACCGCTTAATTTCTAAGCACTTACCCAGGGAGACTTACAAAGCTTCTGCTTTCACACATTATCCATTTATACAGCTGGATGCTTTACCGAAGCAATTCAGGTTAAGTACCTCACCCAAGAGAAGCAGCAGCAGTTCAGCTCAGTAACCGCAGCTTGATGCTGCTGCCCACAACG
Source organism: Anguilla anguilla (assembly GCF_013347855.1). Taxonomy (NCBI): domain Eukaryota; kingdom Metazoa; phylum Chordata; class Actinopteri; order Anguilliformes; family Anguillidae; genus Anguilla; species Anguilla anguilla. Next base: position 45,880,574 of record NC_049206.1, on the reverse strand, counting down.
CCCACTCAGCTCCAGGAACCAATGAAAACGAACACGGGGAACGGGGAAGGGAATAAAGGACACACCCATAATGGACGCGTATTCCCTTTATAGCACCACCCACCCAAGAAGAAGGCATTAATAATAATGAGTGCTTCGTGGCGGGCACAAGACACTACAACCAGTTCAGGACATTCCCTTTCCTATGCCCTCACCTTTGGTAACTGTCTCTAAGCAACCATAAATAAAAGTAACAACACCATGAGACTATCATTTCTCCAAACTGCACCTATGTCTTAACAACCTTCAGATAGCTGATTAAATGTACAGGGGCCTAAATTGGAATTCAGATAAATTAGTTATTAATGAAGACAGAGAAGGAGTGAGGGACCGAATTGCGACAGAAACGTTAAAGTTTTATAATCGTACTAAACCTGCCTGTTGGCCGGTGCCTAAATCGGCAACACATCCTGTAAGGCAAATGTCTAATCGATATTGCGTGCTACCTATGGAGGCAAAACCTGCGTTTCCTAGTCGGGCACTTGCTGCCATGTTTCTCGAATGCACCGAAGAATTGCGAACAATCACTGACCCTGCTCTGTGCCACAGCGAGGGCCTTTAAGTCAGGTGTGAACGATACCACAGTTATTCACACTACTTTCTCACTGCAGAAGTGGGCACTTCAACTATGCTTCACAGTTGTTCAGCTGCCCTCTGTACACACTGTCTACAGTAAGTAAGTTTGGCATTACTAGGATTGTAAGCAGGCCACACACCGAGGTAAATGATGATGAAATAAACCCCACACTTATACAGCACCTTTTAGCCACTTTTCAGGATTTCCTACAGAATAACCACCAAGACAATATATTTTCATTCATTACTTTCCCAAAATAGCACATACAGTACACTAAACACAAGTACTAGCTGTACATCACCATCCCATTCAATTTGAATGTAAACTTCATATACTTTAAGGACCAACCACCCAGAGAAAAAATATTTATTTTAAAAATACAATATCTGTGTATGCAGAACTTGCATAATAACAACAGACACTCTAATATATATTTACCTAACTCTTCTACATCTAGATATCAGTAAAGGCCCAGCCTATTTCATAGAGCAACTGGGACTGCTGTTATTGCTTCTAATATCCTACCTACCTGCAGAACCGTATCACTGATGCAAGGCAAAGTAAATACTGTACAGCAGGCCTACATCTACTGGTGGTATGCAAAGTGCAAGTGCTTTCTATGTTCATTCACAGACATACCATATAAGATATATGATGAGTTAAGATTTGTTGAAAGAGTCCAAGTAAATGGTTCACATATGAAAAACATTAGCACCCACACTAGCCCCATAATAGCACATTAGCTATGTATTCACACTAAGATCACACACACAATGGAAGAAAGTCCACAACATACTGAGAATACGAAATGTAGGGCCAGGTCACATTAATTAATTTAAGAAACATGGGATTGTGTTGCTTTGGAATGGTGCACTTTTTAGTGTTTGGAATCATTTTGACATAGAATATTTGGTAGGAATACCAATTTTTGTAAGTATACGCAGATGTACAGTATATAGAGTAACCTGTATGGTGTGTACACATAATATTTTTTACCTTGAAAATATTATTTTACATTTTTATTTTTATATACTGCGGTAGCACTTAACATCTCCAGAATGACAGCTTTGAATATTAACATACGATATTCAACAAGTAATCAAAATGCCAAAAACACACTTGGTTGAGACCACTGTCGGCATGGTTAGGCCCCTAACCTTGGCAAAACAAAATGTCCACTGGCTCGTATTAAATTTTTTTTTAAAGCAACAGGAATTTTTCAAAGAAGGTTTCAAAGATAAAGCATATCCTACTGGCATGTCAGACATGAATCCTGAGGAGAAGTGTTCTGTCACAGCCTGAAAGATAAGCTATTAACACAAAACCATAACCTTTAAAGCCTCAGACATATGAAGTAAATCTGAGAAAAGGCGAAGCATTTAATTTTCAGGTCGTGGATGTACTATTTCAGCCGTAAATATTTGAAGTGGGTTTTTTTTTCCCCCTCAAAATCATCCCTTTAAATATTAATGCAGAGTATGATCTTCGTGTTTGATCTTCAGCAAAATTTTCTTCTTCTGTTATTTTTTTCCAGTTATGACACAACCAGACGTCTGAGCAGCACATCACTGCTAAAGACTGTAGCGATGACCTCGTGTCCGAAGAGTACTTGCTAATGAGAAATTATTACTGCCCATATGGAGTTCTCATTCCAAACTTTGTTTAACTGATATAATGAAGAATGAGAATATTATGGACAAGACCTGTCAAAGTACAGGGAGCCAGTGTAACACCACGGTATAGTAACATCCCTGTGTAGCATCGTAAGGATCTTAGTGCGTTGTCTGTTGTGAAAACCAAGGCAGCAGGGCTGTCTTGTGTGTTCTCTCAATGTTCCCCATGCTAGATATGGAATACAGTACGAAAAAGCCAGAAGATGTGGTTTCTTTATGGACATGAACTGGAATTTGTCCCTTCCTCTCTCAGTGTCCCTATAATGCATCAAGTCAGATTGTATTCACACACTTCTGATAAAATCATTGATTCATTGCCTCTGTATATTTGGGAAACCTGTAATAAAAACAGAATGAAATGACCAAATCTCACATTTCCTGAACATATTTGGTTAAAATTAAGCTTACCAGCATTGATGCTTACTTCAATTTTGGATTAAAAAAAACAGACAGGGATCTGCTACTTTCCATTGAGAAAACAGGTATTGACTCAGGCACCAGGATCAAGATTAAACCAGATTATACCAGAGCAGCATTCCAATAATAAAGGTGTTTGTAAATCCTCCCCAATCACACGTGAGGTTATTTCATGATGATTAAGTAAACAGTCACTGATAGGCAGAGGAGATTTAGATAGCGTACCATGGATCATGGATCTGTTGTGCAGTCAATGCAGTAACTCAGGTAGAAACAGATCAACAGTAGCCATTTCTTCCAGCATAAGTATGACATCCTAACCAATGATAAAAATGGCTAAAATTCGTAATACCACAAAACACAGAATAAACCGAAATAATAATTTGGTTGTTTACATGAATGTCTACTGAGCTAGAACAACTATGGGTCAAGTAATGTTTTGTTCCCTCTATAAATGCTTCTGTGGCAGACAGCACACACATCTAATATGCCTCAATGTAGTACTCCAAGGAAAACACTGGTACAAATGTTTGCTCTCTGACAGAGTGATTCAGATCTTGAAGCAAGACGATCTATTTTAATAGTAAAATGTCAGCCCTGGATTTAATTAAGTGAATTACACCCGAGCCCATGCAATACATGAATAAAATCCATACTGCTTGCACCGCTAAATACAATTCAAATCCACATTTTAATGAGCTTGAGATGCAGATTCACTCACGCGAAACGCCGAAATGATTAAACTCAATTAACGCCACACGTCTTAGACATATCTGTACATATTATCAAATAGTTTTTGCCACGGTGTATCTGAAAACACTTAGGGTTCAACAAGCGTTACTCGGTTTTTCTTCAAATTGCAATACACAACAAATGTGTACTCGACCTTAGCAGGTGAAAAATTCTTGTTTGGTATTTGAACTATTCCAGAGGTTGTTTGCGAGTTGAGCGGTTGAAAGCTTTGACTTGTGTGGTGAAACTTGTCTCATGCTTTTTCTGAGGCGAGTGGGGCTTTGTAAAGTGCAGTACTGAACTTGAGGCGTAACAAACAGAGTGAATCGTTTTATCAATTAGACTGACTTTGACTGAGGGAAGGTATTTGCATTCCACATAAAAGGGCTCTGACTCAATGGCTTGTCCCCCCACCATTTAACAGAAAATTAGCCAAGATTGTGCCACCCATAGTATGTCCATAGGTGCAATGTTCTTGACCCTCATTTTCACTCAAATAGCGATGACCACAACTCGAAAAGGTAAGTCCAGTCCCGGCTAAGGTCTGCGAGTCAAAAGGTGTTTCCCCTTGGCCATTTTTCATTTCGTATCAACTTGAAGTGTTTTCAGTGAGGTCATTTTTCAGTGGTTACATAAAGCCTATCATTTAAAATCACTGCCCTGTGGCTTAAGTGTTCTCCAAGGCCTTATGCCACGCACAATACATTTCCCAGAACAGTATCTTAATAACCTCAACTAATGCATCGACGAAACAGAGCTCTGAAGCGCATTCGTAATTGTGATTCACTAATTTATTCTCTTCAACGTCCCTGTGAAATTCTGGCCTCTATGGGCAAACAGTGAATCTGTCACAAAAAGGTATGTGTCATCTGTCCACTGCAGTCCTATTTATAGTCACATTTTAGGGTTGGATCTGCTTAAACATAATACAGACCGATCAACACAGGCAGCAAAGGAATGCCGAAATCGTAGGAAACATACAGTCTCCTGAGCTTGCCATAACGATTGAAATGGAAGATACGTCTCGTAAATGTGAATCGGAACGATGCGGAGGACCACAGATCCTAACTGAGGACAAACATGCTTCCCGCCCACTCCAGTGTGCACAGGCACAAGTGCGCACTCGCACACACGTATGCACACACATGGTTACACAACCCCACGCGCCCACACATGTCAATACTGTGACCTGGCGTGCATCCCAAGAAGCACCAGCATTCAGAGAAATGCTTGTGTGTGTTCGTGTGCGTGCGTTTGTGCTTGTGTGTATCCGTGTGTGTGCGTGCGCGAGTACGCCTGTGTGCAAGAAACAGTACAGCTCCCGTGCATCTCCATGGCAACAGGATGGAGCATGGCTCAGTGTAGCCTGCAATGCATACTGTCAGAGAATGTAAGAATGCAAACCTCATTAAGAGACCAAAAGAAACAGAACCAGAGGGTGGATTTTTTTAACAGGGAAAAACCAATTAATTATTCACTCCCTTGATCTCTTAGAGTAGATGTATTTAAAGATGAACGGCCCACTTGATTGTATACCTGAGGATTCTCCCAGTTGTGCAAGCCCGCCCCTTCCCCCCAAGCCCTCCCAATCCAGACCCAAAAATCTCAACCAGCTAAAGATAATAAATAAAGGTAATAGATTTCAGTTTCACAAAGTTTACCATTATCATAGTGATGACCATAATTTCTCATGACGGATAAGTCAACGTGAGGTCCACGTAATACACTGAGCTGTACATGTAAATCTGCACTAGTTAAAAAATGAATAAATAATAATAATAATAATAATAATAATAATAATAATAATAATAATAATACGTTTGTGATGTTTAAACCTTTTTTTTTAAACATCCAAAAACTGATTGTGTTTCAGTTGAGCATTAAGCAGAACTCATTTCCATGTGTTGACCTTACGCCATACCCTGCCACTGCCAAGTCAGTAAGATGTAGTTTCATTCACAAGGTGAAGATTTCTCAGAATTTCATATCATCATATAAAGAATAAAAGTCAAATATGTCACAATAATTCCATGCCAGAAATATCACAATCCCAAATGAGGGTTTGTGTTATTTTAAAGGCAATTTTGAAAAGCCCTCAGGCGATATATGCCAAGGTATGTATTTAATAATGGAATAATCTGATCACTACTTTTTCATTCAACAATGTATGTTCTGTCAAATTTCATGACAGGCCTGGCTGTCAGTTCCTACAAAGGTAACCACAAGGACCCATTAGCTTGTCTTGTCTTAATCACAAAATAAATATTTTGTAGTGAATACAGTGGAAATATGATCCATTAGGACTGGTTAATTTGGCTTCTTTAGTGATTAACCCACGTCAGGGCTGCCCAACTCTGTTCCTAGAGATCTACTGTCCTATAGGTTGTCACTCCAATCCTAATTAAGTACAACTCATTCAACAGCTAGCGATCTCATTGAGCTGCTAATTAGTAGAATTAGGTGCGCCAAATTAGGGTTTGAATGAAAACCTACAGGACGGTACATCTCCAGGAACGGAGTTGGGCAGCACTGACTCATGTCAAACATCAGCACCTGTGAGCGAGCTAGTGCAAGTATTAAAACTATGCAAGGCTCACAGTTCAGCTCGTCACAAGACGCGGGCACTTCGTGAAAAAGCGCTGCGAAAGATGTTCACCAGCTGTCCACCAATTATCATATTTGATGACAACATTAGAACCAGTCACACAGTAGATTCAACAACAAAGACTCCAGCAGAAACAATTCATTCTCCCTATGGACAAAAAAAAAATACAAAAATCAATGCAGGCTGATATCCCTCTTCTCGCCGAAAGTGACTAATGTCTTGCACATAAAGAGCGATGGCAATTTATCCAATGAGGGATCCAAAGGATGATTGCGTCACTACACTGCTGTTTACAGAAATATAAAATCATACTTCTGGTAGCTCAACAAGCTAAAAGAATAAATGGTGCAACTGGAACATTCATTAGCGACCCAGAATTATTCATCTGAGACCTCACATCTCACAATTTATGCTATATATTCCTTAAGGAATTGTGACATTTAAATTAATTAAGTTTACTGGACAGGTTTATTCCGCTATGACTTTGTGTTGTAGGCTGAATATATGATTGCTAATTGTTAATTTAATTAATTGGTGTTCTCTTAGGAATAGTCCTTTTTCTTAAGTAATGTTATAATCCCATTCATCATCAGGAAGAAGTATGCAATAGTTATTCGGAAACTTGTGTCCTAGAGCTTCAACTGTACTCTCGTCTGAGGTAATTAACATGAACTGCTTCGGTAAATAACCATCTGTACAAATGGATAAAAAGGTACGAATGTATTTACAGCAAGCGATCGCACATAAGGACATCTGCTTTTCCGTGCACTTGTTTGCAGTTCACATTTTAGCCATTTTATTGCCACCTTCCATAATTGTTACATGCCCTATTATAATTATCTTTGCTCTAGTAGCGTTCAAATGAGCAGACGAAACCTCGGATTCAAGAAACAGTCAAATAACATGGACGCATGAGCACAGGGATACTGAAGAACGCTCCTGCATCGCAACACAACCCGTGTGCAGGTTTTCACGAGCCTCTCCGTGCCCTGAGCCGTGCGGTTCACGGCCTCAGCAAGAAGGCCGGCCGAGGAGAAGCCGGCCGCTCGATCGGCCCGAGCCGCGTTCTCGAGCCCCGAACCTCACCGCAGTCGGCCCCCGAACGCTGACGGCAGGGCGGCGGGGTTTTCGGCTCGAAGTTGAAGAGCGCAGCCGCCCCCGGCGCCGACCGACGCCATCGGGGAGGGATCGGCCCACAGACGCGCGAAGAGGAGGCCCGAGACGCCCCTAGGCAGGACTCTTTTACGACGGCTTGATGAGAATGCGGTCGCAGCAGCGTGAAGTCGATGAAGACGCAGTAAAGACAGGAAGTCACATCCATATTTCCACCACCCCCCACCACCACCACTGTAGCAGGCCTGGCTTCCCATCATAATAAAAAGAAATAAAGGCCCCGTTTCTGAGTCTATTTTTGCAGAGTACTCGCAGTCAGAGGTACTAGCCTTGGGTGTTAGACTGGTTTGTTTTTTTGGACACATTTTGCCCCGGGGACTGTCTGCCACTACAGTTTTTTTTTTTTTTTCGTGTGTCTGTGTCAATGTGTGTGAATGTGCACAGTGTGCATGCTTGTGTGTCGACATGTGGCTGAGTATATTTAATGTGATATTTACCAGAGTGATGCAGGCATAAACACCAAAAAGGCACTCCCTTAATATCCCTTCCTCATGCTCAGTATACCAGGGAAATCAACATGCTCACACACAGTCCCTCCCCCATTCAGCTCACTCATTCACACACATAGTCCCTCCCTCATCAGCTCACTCATTCACTCACACAGTCCCTCCCCCATCAGCTCACTATTTCACACACATAGTCCCTCCCCCATCAGCTCACTCATTCACACATAGTCCCTCCCCCATTCAGCTCACTCATTCACTCACACAGTCCCTCCCCCATCAGCTCACTCATTCACACACATTCCCTCCCCCATTCAGCTCACTCATTCACTCACACAGTCCCTCCCCCCTCAGCTCACTCATTCACACATAGTCCCTCCCCCATTCAGCTCACTCATTCACTCACATAGTCCCTCTCCCATCAGCTCACTCATTCACACATAGTCCCTCCCCCCTCAGCTCACTCATTCACACACACAGTCCCTCCCCCCTCAGCTCACTCATTCACACATAGTCCCTCCCCCATTCAGCTCACTCATTCACTCACATAGTCCCTCTCCCATCAGCTCACTCATTCACACACATAGTCCCTCTCCCATCAGCTCACTCATTCACACACAGCCCCTCCCCCATTCAGCTCACTCATTCACACACATAGTCCCTCCCCCATCAGCTCACTCATTCACACACAGTCCCTCCCCCATTCAGCTCACTCATTCACTCACACAGTCCCTCCCCCATTCAGCTCACTCATCCGCACACAGTCCCTCCCCCATTCAGCTCACTCATTCACACACATAGTCCCTCCCCCATTCAGCTCACTCATTCACACACATAGTCCCTCCCCCCTCAGCTCACTCATTCACACATAGTCACTCCCCCATTCAGCTCACTCATTCACTCACATAGTCCCTCCCCCATCAGCTCACTCATTCACACACATAGTCCCTTACCTATTCAGCTCACTCATTCACACACATAGTCCCTCACCCATCAGCTCCCTCATTCATTCACATAGTCCCTCCCCAATCAGCTCACTCATTCACACACATAGTCCCTTACCCACCAGCTCACTCATTCACACACAGCCCCTCCCCCATTCAGCTCACTCATCCACACACATAGTCCCTCCCCCATTCAGCTCACTCATTCACACACAGTCCCTCCCCCATTCAGCTCACTCATTCACACAGTCCCCCCCCCATTGGCTTACTCATTCGTACACATAGTCCCTTACCCATCAGCTCACTCATTCACTCACATAGTCCCTACCCATCATTTCACTCATTTACATATTTACACACATAGTCCATCCCCGATCAGTTCACTCATTCACACGCATAGTCCATCCCCGATTAGCTCACTCATTCACTCACATAGTCCAACCCCCATCAGCTGACTCATTCACTCATAGTCCCTCCCCCATCAGCTCACTTATTCACTCATATTCCCTCCCCCATCAGCTCACTTATTCACTCATATTCCCTCCCCCATTAGCTCACTCATTCACACACATAGTCCCTCCCCCATCAGCTCATTCACTCCAGCACACATACACATATAGGCTCAGACTCATTGTGTCACACAATCCTTTCCATTAAAATGCTTCCTAAACATGATCAAAATTGCAAGGAGATCAACAGGTCACAGTACTCAAATAACCCTGCACCAAACAGCAACCTCTCCTGTCACATTAAAAGCGTGCTTTATTGGTAACAGTGTACCGGTCTTGTAGCTGCTATATGTCCCTCAAAAATCTGTCAGCAATACAGGCCTTCCCTGCATGAACAACTAAAAGCTGTGCAATTTGATATTTGTTAGGTAGCACATAGAGGGTTGAAATGCCACACAGCCAGGACATCATGTACTAAGTAAAATGCTCAGCGTTACATCGACTCTTACTGAGTACATACGGTCCCTACTGGACTCATATGTACTCTGTCAGAGCTGAGTTAACACTGGACATTTTACTGTGAAAGAATTCACCAGTATGCGTTAGATTCATGAACGTGCGGATGCTACACACCGGTACGCATAGGCAGACGCAGGCTCGGTACCAAACGATACCAAGCACGCTCAGAAGCAGCCAGTCTCCTGTCAGACGCAGCGCGCGCGAGCGAGCGAGCGAGAGGCTGGTGAGGACAAGCAACGGCCATGTCAGATAAACCCAGCCCATCCGAGCACACGGAGCCCAGCCATGACTCCGGCGCGTTTTTTGTCAGCGGCACACATTTTCACATCTGCCGACCGGTACCGTACAGTTATCTGGGGAAGGTTTCGGCTGAGGAACTGAATCACAGCCCCCCATCACCCCCCACCCCCCCCCCCCCCCTCAAGAGACCCGAAAGCGGAATCCTGAGAGCCGTGCGCGCGAACACATGTGGCAGGCACGCGTACCGATAACGGCGAGACGAACGCACGCGAGGCGGCGCTCCGAACTGTTTGTCGGCGCACCGCACAACATTCTCAACGAAATCGTCTTAATTTAAGGCCGTGGGTGGTGGTTGTGGTGGCGGTGGTAGTGGTGGTGGGGGGGGGAGCTAACGGTGGAGAGGGCAATAAATCTCCGTCAAGTCAACGGCGGCCCAGGACAGAGGGCACGCGTCCCACATGACGGAGTGATCTGAGGGGAAGGGGCTCTCGCCCGCCGACGCGTGCAGCCGCCGCCGCCACGAACCGCCGCGCGGGGAGACCACTTCAGCCGACACGGGCACACATGTGCGCACACAGGCGCGCTCACTCGCTCTCACGTACGCTCGCACGCGCGCGTTTCACCCGTCCTCGCGGGGGGACACCGGAGCGCGGCGTCCGGCGCCGGCGGCTCGGCGGCGCGCGGCGTTGCCCTTCCGTCGGCCGCCGAACCAGAAAATCTCATTTCGCCCGCTTTGATCTACGAGCCCCTTCGGCGGGATTATTGCTAGGCAACATTCGCTCGCGCTAACCGCTTAATTCGTTTAATTGCACAGATCGAACTCAAGATGTGTTTGGTTGGAGGGAAGGATGGGGGTGGGGGGTGGGGGGTTGGGGGGGCGCGTTACATGCAATGGCTGGAATAGGTACAGATGTTGGTATCATCAGTGAAATCCGTCTCTTCCCTCACACACACACACACACACACAGCCCTCGGTGCCCGGAGTCATTACTGCCAACTTCCCTCTCTGGGTTTTGCGGATACCTGTAATTATTAGAGATGGCTCACCGCTTCTAATTCGAATGCGAGCCACCATTGCATCGCCAGCCAGAGGTGCTGCATTGGACTTAGTTTACCATACCACGGCTCAGTTCTGTTCTCATCTGTTACAGACCGCTGTGTTAAATAGCAGGTGCTCGGTCTCTTGGATGTAATCGCTGCTGCTTCAAACATGCACCTGTCTCCTTCACCGTTCTGTCAGGAGTTCCACATGACAAGGTGACAGAAGGGAAATAAAAAAAAACAGCTGTTCAATTGACAGACCTGAGGAAAGGTAAGATGCCATAAATCACCATATTCTTACCTTGCAGGGTGTCTATACACGGGAGACATCTGAACACATAGGCTTCTTCTTCACTCGACGGCAGAAAAGCAGGAAATAATCATGAGGAGGACAGACAGAGCAGGCAATGGGTTTTTTTTCTATGAATCTAAAATGGAAAGATAGGTCTTTCTTCCTTTTTTCCTTTTCCTTTCTTTCTTTTTTTTTTATCCAAATACCCTGTGAGGAAATGGAAGTGAAAAACAGGCTGCTCTGCTCCGTTCACCAGGGCTGCTCTCCAGCTCCGTGTATAAACCTCCACTGCAGCAGTGAGGGGGACTGAGGCTCGCACTCAACCCGGCATCAAGCAAAACACGGAGCTGGAGTCCGTGCGGTCCAGGATCCTCCGGCTGCCTTCGCTCTGCGCGCCTCCCTCTCCCGCTGTCTCTCTCTCTCTCCCTCTCTCTCTGTATCTCTTCTCTCTTTCCCTATCAATCTCTCCCTCTTTTTCTCACAGTCTCCCCCGCTCTCTCCGTCGGTCCCTCGCGCAGCTCTTCATTCCTATTTAGTTCATTCACCCGTCCTTTCGGAGGTTCGTCTTGCCACCATCAGGTTTGAGAGGAGTGAGGGGTGGGGGGGGGGGGGGGCGGTTGAGGGGGGGGGGGGGGAGATCTCTTAAATCTGCGTGAATCTCTGATGATGATGTCACTGCCTCGGCTGACCGAACATGGGCAACTTCCTCCGCCGCGCGCGAGCGGCGACGCCGTCGACGACGGCAGACACGTCCCTCCTCTTCGCCGGGGTTTCACGGGTCTGGTGGACGGGGGGAAGGCGATTCTATCGCACGGCGCAGGTATCAACCTGTGGCTGCACACTCGCTAGCCAGCTAACAGCACCGCCGCGCAAGCTAAGAGGTCGAGGCGGACGAGGGTGGAAGCTCTCTCTCTCTCTCTCTCTCTCTCTCAAACACATGTGAGTACTGTACAAACAGCTGGCTCAAGTGGACTGGAATGAAAAAGAGGAAGGCTCGTTTTCACGTTGCATTGTCAGACCGTCGAGCTGTGCCCGCCAAAACACCCAAGAATTATGATGAAAAACCACTGTTGTCACCAGACGCAAAGCCAAATGGTATATGGTGAAATGTACAGAACTGATATTTAGTCAATCTAAATATATATTTTTCTCTGTTTTCTGTGCTTGCGTCCTGTTCTTATGTTGCCATTTTCTAGGAAAAACGCATTAATGTATAGTGGTGGGTGACCAGAATAATAGGAAAACTAAGTGTCGTCAAGTCTGAGCTTTAAGTGCTAAAATAGGCTCCTCAGGTTAGTAAGTGAACTTTGTAACAATGTATGAAGTGACAGTTACCATGAGTAACATACTCACTCGACGACATACCTGCCAATCAAAATACAATGCCAGGCCTAATGTAGAGGGCAGTCCTCTTGACATGCTAATGCCTGTGGAGGAAGGGAATTTATATCATCTAACTGTATTAAACATTCAGTGCTTCAGGTGTAATGAATATTAAAAATGACTTCCCTTTGTAGGGCATAATCTTCCATCTTTAAAATGAGCAAACTCTGAACATAAGCTTTATTCTTCGCTTTCGTGCACGTTGTCTGAAATCTCACGCATTAGGCCCTCAATCATTGGTCCAACATGAAGCCACCACTATCGCATAAAAGAGCCTGTGTGCTTAAAATACAGTACATTCATCAGCCAATGGCTCCCGCTGAGCCTTTTACTTCAAAGTCATACTCAAAGTTCAACACAAAGCCCTATTCACCCAGGCCAAACATGATTTATGTTCCTCAGAAATACCTTCCCTTAACCAAAGACACCGGATCAATACGCTAGTCTCAAGACGCCAATGGCCCCAACATCTACAACGTGTTTCATGTGATGCCTAGAAGGTATTCAATATGGTCGAATTGAATCGTAGCCCCCCCCCCCCACCCCCGCCCACATTTACGGTTAACATTCATCAACTGAAAGTGGAAGGAGGCCAACAGCTGCCCAGAACGGCTCAATCTGCTTATAATCAGAGCATGGGCCATTGTGAAAGCTGATCATTTGTTTTAGTGTCTTTATAGCCCATAGCGAATTCTCTCCGTGATGCTCGCAGTTTGCTCGGCGTGATAATCCGTTTCTTTATTAAACATGTTTTCCTTTTTACTCGGTGAACGTACACTTGTGCTTGTTACAAGTCACCGACATTCACCTCATATGCGCGAGAACTATATTAAGAAACTCACAGGTCAAGATTAACATAAGCCAGACATCATCGCATCTCTATTCAGACCACAGACCTGTCTCGCACGTATTAATGAACCCCGGGCTGCGCGTGATGTAGGCTAGATGCCATTTTACAAGCACGTTGTTTGCTCCTACAGCTACACAAGACATTAGTGTTCAAGGCAACCATGGCCAATATTGCTCATATCTAATTCCTTTGTCCTTAGACCATACATATCTAAAGGTGCACGTGTCTCTGAAATATCAAGCAGAAATGACTTCTGCTACAGTAATTTATCATGAAAAACAGAAGAACCATCCTTTAAATTCTGACGCTGGATATTGGTGGCACTAATGATACAAACGCGATTTAAAATATGAACATAACGGTCCTTTCCATTTCATCTTCTCATGATAGGAAATTAAACACTGTATCTCCATGCCATCGCCAGAGGTACCTCATCCAAGTCTTAATACCGTACAGATATAAAAAAGTACACTGGTTAAAGTGTCACAGATTATCACCCATATTCTTTGTAAAAGGTATATATCAGGCCATAAGAACCACTTTTGGGGTGGCTGAAATTCAGTTTTATAACAGGCCTGCATCTTCACTGGTGCTGCTCACAGACCATAAAATCACTCTATCAACACTAAAGGGCTCTCATATTTTAATTCATCCTTCAAATGCTTAAGGTATTTTAATGTATCTAGTTGTCATTCCAAAACTACTGCCATGGTTGAGCTATGAACTTTAATTATTCTGCATTGAATAACACATGAATAGCACTACATCCAAAATGATCATTCATTGAGATCATGGTATTTTGTAGAAAGAATCTACAGCTACCATTTAAATTGGCCAAACACCTTTTGATCCTCACCCCTTTTGGCACAGTGAAAACAATAAAAACAATTATGTGTTTCCAGAAATCATCAGATTGCCAAAACACATGTAAAATGTCTGACCAGTAGGTCTATACATCCCATATACAACACATGGGAGGCAATCTGAAATTCCCGCTCTACTAAGTGCGTTATGCTGCCTATTACATTACATTACATTACATTATTGACTTAGCAAGCACTCTAATCCAGGACATCCATGGAAGCAATAAAGGTGAAGTACATTGCGCACGGGGGACATCACGACTTCCCTAACAGCACTGGGTCCGATAACAGCCTTCGTGAAGTAGTGAAAATCACCACTACTATCACTGTTATTGCACATCACAACCATTTCACCAGGGGATAACAGTAGGCAGTCAGTTAATGTTCATGTGCAATGCAGGTGCACGGAATGCCATACAACAGGAGCTCATAACTATTTGTGCAATAAACCACTGCTCAATACACAATCGCAGAACCAGTCAATAGCTACAGGCTAGACATATTTATTCAGCAGCGCAGGAAACTACACAGACACACTCCGACTTGACACAAAAGGTGAATGTCAGCAAATGAGCGACCAACTGCACCCCTAGTTAAAGAACAGTCAGCGCCCCTTCAGAAAGGGTAAATTCAACCCTGTGAGGGCCAGCAATTCACACCATTGTATTTTGCCATTATTTTTAAATATATATATATATAAGATGAGATAAATGTTGGCAAGGATATTTGGGCTACTTTTACGAGTTTTCTCAGTCAACTTGCTTAATTATATTAAAATGAGGCTGGAAAAGTTTCTTAAGTGCTCAAAAATCTAAAAAATCTTTTTCTGTTGAAAAAGTCTGTTCTCAATATAATTTATTTTTTCCATGTAAAAAAAAGAAGATATATTCAAAAAGCATTAAACAAAATAAGGAATTGTATAATATATTTCAAATTGACATAAAACTACATGTAAATATTGGCTGCTGGATGGCTCATTCGGTTAAGGCACCAAACTCTGCATGGATCAGCCCCCCCATGGTCTCGGATTAAATCCAGACCGTGTCAGTGCCAACTGTAACCTGTAGCTCCATTTTGGGCAAAGTGCAAATGCCGATTGTGTCACCTTGGGTATGGGAGTGTTCAGTAGGTTAGGGGTCCGCATTTCATCTCTATCTATCGGCCCCTGCTGGTCAATCAGGCACCCGTGGACTGCATGTTGAAGCTGCATATACTGTAAAAGGTCTTCCGCCAACTCCACTCTATGCAAGCTTAGCTGCGGTGTGCAATGTGGAAAGAAGCAGCGGGTAAAACCGTCTGTTTTGGAGGAGAACCGTGGATGCCTACGCTCTCCTGACTCGGCAGTTGGATTCGCACATGAATATGGCTGCGTGGTTATAGATAACTGGACGTTCCAAATTATGGTGGGAACTGGATATGTACAGCCCCAAATTGGACGATAATTTTAAAAAAAAATTTAAATAAAAAAACAAAACACAAATATTTATTACTGTATATTTGCTGTATATTCTATACATTTTGGAATGTTTCATATTAAGTATTTGTTTTGTTGGATAGTCCATTTTTGAAATTGTGTTTAGCAAAGTCCGAATGAGGACAGTTAAGTGCTTTATATCATCTTAAGTTTCCAGCATAGAAATGTTAGGGCTGTGAAGTAGGCCTAAGCAGTTTGACTCATCACTTGTTTATCGTCCAATGAATAAACATGTTAGCAGTGAAAATCCGCATTTGAACTTTTTTTTATTCTGCTAACCCGAGAGTTAGTGAGTCATTGTCTAAATACAGAGCATATTTGTGATATCATAAATATGATGTGTTTATGGGATTCAAATCTGTGCCCAGAAAACGAAGTGTCTATCTGTACCAAAACAAATTAAGAAAAGAAGTGCAGTCACAGATAAAAACATACAGCAAGCAGGATGAGACTTATTCAAAACCTGTCACATTCAGAGTCCAGACATTTCATGGTTGATACCAATGGACATCTTGTATAGCAATGTGCAAAGCCTTCACATTATATATTTACAGTAAGAGCTATTAGCATCACAGTAAAATAACAGCTCATATCCTCAGGCTTAGTTTTGATTAGAATCACTACATGTGATGTTTGGAAACGTTGGCCAATCACCAGTATTCTATCTGCAACTTCCTTTCCCAGATCATTATCTTACTTAACTGTCTATGAACATTACATGGACATAGTCTAAAAAGCAAGAACTTTAACTGAAATTTATGGAAACCATTGTGTTCTCTGGACATTAGGGCATTTTGGATACAAGGCACCAAAGGCTTTAAAACCCTTAACTTATGTTCAGAATTTGTATGTGATACTATCTTCCAAATCATTCTGATAGCATAAAACTTTTACTCTATGGGGTTTTTTTTCATTCTATTCATTCTTTGTGTCGCCAATTTAACTCGATGCAGAAAGTGCTGTACAGATTTCATTTTCATCTGGAGACACAGCAAAAGTAAAAAACAAATACATAATAAAGTGCCGTAACTCGTAAAATGTGAACTCTGAGTGGGCAGAAAATGTTAAAAAGCAATTACAATACAATTTAATAAACTGTACAAACAATCCTCAAAAGTGAAACACCCCCATCCGGCAAACACATGGACAAAGCTGACCACCATAAATAAATTCTCAACTAGTGGGTAACACTGGCTCAGAGCACAGAACTAATGGCCTGACCCAAGTCAACTACTGTACCCAATGTCTACTGAGCCATTAGCATCGCAGTGTAAATGCAAAACCTCTGCCATCTTTGTAGTACTCCACACCCACAGAAAGCAAGATCACCCAGCACATTTAACAGAATCTTGCAATGAGAGCCTCTTATACCCAGCATGCTTCAGGAACCCTTTGGTTGCTCCGTACATGTTTGTTCATTTTTGACAAGCAGTCAAAAAAGCATGCACAAACAATGAGGAAAAACATCACCAGGAAATGGGTTACTATTCAGGTCGTTACAGTTGCAGCTGCAGACGCACTGCCATCCATTAAATGGTTTACTTTCAAAAAAGTCTGACAAAAAATGTTACAGACAGTAAAATGATGCGGGGAATGTGCAATTAGCACAGGACTACCCCAATCATTCACTTCTGCATCTTTATTTTCTGTCTGCAGCATATACTGTCAGATATTTTTTGCACAGCAAAATATCTAATGGATGACAGTACTCCCGTAACTGTAACCCATTTCCTGGTAATGTTTATTCACTGCCTGTTGCTCTCAGCCCAAGGGAATCCGGCACAGCCAATGCCAATTTTTCCCACATAGACCTTGTCTAAAACACCCAAGTTGTGAGTCGCTCTAAAGTATAAATACAGGGAAACTTAAAGAATAAACTAAGAATATCTGGATTCTAAAAAATCTGCTGAACTATGTTTCATTTCAAGTCTATTGTAATGGGTCTTTAGCAAAAATGTATGTTTCAAAAAAAAACATAAATTTACTAGATGATAACCTATATTGCACACATGAGCCTTCACATCAAGAAGTGCTACAACAAACAAGGACAGAGCAGGGTTATCCTAAGCCAAATGCTAAAGATGAACTAAACCCATTAAAGTTAAGTTCATTGAGTTCAAACCTGCAACTCTCACCATCTAGTCACACCATATGGAGACCTCCTTTATCAACATGATTTTACAGACAGTTTGTCTATGGCTCAGCAACAAGGATAAGAAAAAGCTTAGAGCAACGAAGTTGCAGTATCATTTCCTTGTAACAATATCCATTTTATGATGCTTGACAGTGATAGCTTGTGTTCACTGACTTAGACATTCATCAAAAACAATGAAAAAGAAAATCTTGCTTGAAGCTGTCACCTCAATTGCCCACTATAAGATGTTAATTATGAGCTGAATCCTTTCAAGAACTGCCAGGGAGATGCATTAAAAATGATTGATGTCAGAATTCCCAAGACATATTCCTTTATTTCTACTTAGAAATAAAACAGTGCAACTTTTTGCTTTAACAAACTAGCTTTCTAGGATAGCTGTTCTTCGCAAAAAAAGCAATATTTTTACTCATTTTTTATGTTAACATGGTGTTTTTATTATTTTGTATATGACAGGTATTTGCCCAGCAATTTGTCCAGAAAAAATCAGCACATAAACATGCTATAAGGACACAAGCGTAAAGCAGACTGTTAGATGTGCAACTGGCAGCAGTCATTGGTCTTTCAGAGGGAACAGGTTCCAGCAATTTAAAGATTCCATGTCAGCAGTTATTTTGCCATTGATCATTGCCAATGGACAATCTCCATCAATATTCTACTGTGCCAATGGGCTGCATTCCAGCAGTAGGTACATCTCTCTGAATCAACATTGTGAACTGCACAGACCGGGGTTCTTGGCACAAGGTCCACACCTCCAGCTTTCATCCATACAGAGACCATAAGTTTGAGAGGAGCTGGAAAAGAATCACACAGGTGAGGTAATATTAAACCTTTACAAGTTTAGCACCTGTGTCACTGGGGTTGCACTGGACTCAGAGAATAAAGACACAGCTCAAACATGTTCTGCAAGGTGTAAAGAAGAGGTGAGGAGAGGGAGAGAGGAAGAGGGGATTAAGGAGAGATCTAGAACTGCTGAAGAATACACCATCAACTTGCACTGGCAGAATACAGCTTGCACTGGCTAGGGATAGAATCTTGTATAAAGGCAGCTCCTGGTTCCAATATACCATTATCAGGCTTACACAACTAAGAAAAACTCAACAAGTAATGCAACTCCCGACAGATTTGGCTTCTTCCTCTCTTTTTATATCTAACTTGTGAACATTTGACCCCTTACTCAACTTATTTCTGGTACAAAGTACGGCAACACTGAGATCATAGCCTGCTGGGAATGAAATTCTGTTTAATCTCTTGGTTTTCTACACTAAGCTGAATACATATGAAGTGATAATGATCAGGAATATTTACCGAATCCTCCCCCACCCCATGTCCATCACACCAACCACGCAGAGAATAAATGAATGCACAGGCCTCTAGAGTCTTCGAGATGAAGTAAGCAAACCATGCAATTAATTAAATGCACAAATTAGCATCGTCAAACAAGATCACCCCTGACCGCGACCAAGCAATTTCAAATGGCCATCCAGTTGCTTGGTTATGGGGTTTGAGCCTTTCTGCAGTATTGTGGCGAGTTTCAGTCACCCCCCATCACCATTCCAAAGCCGTCGCCACAAGGTCAGATCAGCTTCCCCGAGGAACCAAACCACAGCACGTACAGGAAGTCCTGAGAATGTCACTTCCTATAACAAGATCCTCCAGCAGGCTCACAGCCTACCAATGTTGTTGCCATGACATTGAGGCAAGGTGATAATGTAAAAATCCCAAGCACACAGCAGTAAGAGGGCTGGTTGGGGGGGTGGGGGTCTATATCAGATAATATCAAAACGACCAATTTCAAAAAGAATCAATATAAAACAAAAGGTGTTGACAGCTGCATCCTAAGGTACATGCTGGTGGAAGGTACTTGTTAAACTGTAAAACTGTGGAATACTGTCTGACAATTTACACTCAGTGGTCACTTTATTAGGTACACCCACCAAATAGCAGGTAGGACACCCCTTTTTCTTCCAGAACAGCCTGAATTCTATGTGCGTGTGTGTGTGTGTGTGTGTGTATGTGTTTTCAATTTTTGCACATTTGCAGATGTGATTGATCATACTCACCACTTTAACTTCCCAACTCAACTGACTGACTTACCTCCCTAAACGTGCACTGCAAGTCAGGGTACCAATACAGATGTTCTAATGCTAAGATGTCATTATGTCCTATCATTTCTATCCAGTGTTACGACAGTAGCTGCATCCCCAAAGCTAGCTGCATCCTTCTGTTTCCAGTTCCGCTGCCATTGTGATGCAACAACCCCTTATTGGATACAGTGCTATCACTTGTGTGAATGTGCTTATTCACGCAGGGCCTGCATAGGACATTTTTGCCCATTATTAGCGCACTAGCTAAAGAAGTTATTATAGCATGTTAGCTAACTTATCTAAATCATAATTGCAACGTACATAGTTATCACTAGCTAGCTGGTCACCAAGCTAGATAGCACTATTTAGAAGGAAAATATTATAATTGACATACTGGTAACTTTACATACATAAGCAAACCGTACACAATGCATTCAAAGAGTCAACATTAGCCTTGCTAAATAACATCAAGACATTTACGCAATATGAATATAACTGAAATTAACCAAATTCATCTCGCAAGCTACCTACAGTATATTTGGGTAGCTAACTAGCTAATGGCTATCGAAATCACAACTGCTAGGTACTTAGCTAAAGTTAGCTATCTGGTGTAATTCACACCTGCTAGCTAGGTAGACAGCCTTGTTAGCTACCTTTATAGCTACATCTACAAGGCTACTAAGTTAACTAATGTACCAGTAACTTGTTAAGCCAGTCAGTAATACGTTTGGTTGAACAACCAAACCTCTTCGCTATGTTTGCATGCTTTATAAAGTAAGTTGCAGCCACACGATTTGCTGTTTTGAGTACATGAACAGGTGTACCTAATACAGTGACCACTAATTGTTTGACTATATTGTTAACCCTGACTTCAGTATCGAACTGAAAGCTCTGCATTGAAAAGTACTGCAGCCCTAGTGTTCGGCTGCATGACCTTAGGCCAATTGCCAAAGGTCATGCAGTTACTGCATAAGAAACTTTGGTATAAAATTAGAGCAGACAATGGTGTATACCATACTCCCTCACAGCTGAATCCATCATTATTTCATTATTTCCAATGCACAGCAAAAAGTATACTATTGAGAGGGTGAGTCTTCCAGAACCATGTCCATACAGACCATTCCATCACTCACATCCAATCATATTGGCCTCAACACCCAAAGGAGTAGATCTCTTGTTTTATCACCTATCAAACTTCTCATTTGGTCCAACTTCAAATATTTCCTATTTCTTTCAGAAGGGGTTGTTCTTTTAGAGAGAAGAAAAAACATGGGAGCAAAAACAGCACATTTCGGGGCTCATTTGCACATGATTGGTATTCCTCTAGTACAGCCTGCACTGCAGAGATGCAAGTGCATGCACTCTTGACTGAACATTGAGGTGGGGTGGTGAGGGGGTGGGGTGCTGGCACTCAAAAGCATCCCAGAAACCCCAGAGCCACTTCTGAAAATCCATGCAACTAAACTGCAAACTAAGTAATAAAAAAACTCTGCTTTGGAAAGGATTTAATTGCAAGTCTATCCATTTTTATTTTATTTTATGAAAATCTATTGGGAATTGATTAAAACAGAATCCATAGAAAAACATTCATCTTCTTGATATATACTGTACTTTAATCATGTAAGTAATCATGTTCAGATTTGAGAAATGGACTCTGAATAACTCAGAATCCAGATGAGGGGCCATTTTGATTTGCTGCATTATGTTTAATGTTTAATTGTCCCATGGAGAACTCTGGTTCTCAAGGTCTCAAAAGTTTCAGTAGAACACACACACACACACACACACACACAGAGCTGCAGCTGAGTATTCCAACAGCGAAAAAGTGCTGTTCAAGTCAACAACAGCAGAGCTCAGGTCCAAATGTGAGGCATTAGCCTGAGCTAGAGTTTCAAGTCATAAATCATAAAAGCTATATTAGAGAGGTCAGAGTCAAAGTCTCCAGTGCTTAGTAAATACCAGTCAAATTTCATGAAGTATCAACAAAGATGAATTGATATAGCCCTGTGGTATTCAAACTTGGTCCTGGGGACCCTCTGTTTATGCTAGTTTTCATTCCAACCACAATTGCAACCCCAGAATTTTAACAAGCTATTCATTTTTCTTAATCAGACATGCAAGTTTGCCTACTTGGGGGGCATTCACAGGGCACTGCTGCAAAAGAGCATTCATGCTCAGTCAACCTACCCTGTATAAATAAAGGTCAATAATTAAATAAATAAATAAATAGGTTCTTTTCATATTTAGAGGGATTATTTACCCTCTTAAGTCACACTGTCTCAGTAATAACTATGCACGCCATGAAAAATAAAAGCCCCATGCTGACATTATGCTTGTTGTGCTATATTGCAAACAACTGCATAAAAAGAGGTTACAAAATTATCTACCTGATCAAGTTAAAGTCTGAAGTGACTCAATAGGCTCCTGACCACTAAAACTAACCATTTGGTAGATAATGAAGAATTCAAAAACAGAGCAAATGATAACGAGCCAAACGTGCATGGTGTTAATTAGTTTAAGGGGAAAAAAAGATTTAGGCTACTTACATGTGTTCAATGACCCAATTAGAGTCTCAGTCCTGAATTTGATCAGTTTAAAATTTGTCACCTCTTTCTATGCAGTTGTTTGCAATATAGCACCATGTGAACATTGGACTTTTATCTTAATAGCATGTACAGCTATTTCTGACATAATGTGGCTTAAGAGGGTAAATAATCCCTCCAAACATGAAAAGCTAATTATGAAAAATTAACAGCTTGTTAAAATTCTGAGATTGCAAGTGAAGTTGGAACGAAAACCAGCATACGCAGAAGATCCCCAAGACCGAATTTGAATACCACTGTGCTAGTCTTACTCATCTTTTTCAACATTTTAAAGGCAACTCCCTTGGATTTGAAGAGTCAAAATTCAAGCCACACACCTTCACACAGCATCACGGAAGCCACACGAGTCAGAGCGGCATACGGATTCTGAGCTTATCGCAGTTGCCATGGTGCGAAGCAGCTTGATGAACAAGTATCATTACAAGGGCCATTACCTCAATCCCTCGGCGATGCAATGAGCTGTGCAGTAGGTATATTTTAAAGGGCCACTATTGTGATTTTCTTATTCTTAAAATCTCATCAGACACCATGACATTAATATATGTATTGTTTTCACAACTTAACCATTAGCATGGTAAAGAACCATGATTTTGACAAGCAACAGACTGAAAAATTATCACTTGCTAGTAAAAATACCAGTACGTGACCAAGTGCGTGGCTATTGTTTCCAAACATAATTACACAGAAATGTCAAGATCATAGTTTTTTTGTCTCTTTCAGAATACATCAGGGGTCTGCAAACCTGGCCCTCAAGAGCCACAGGGTCTTTTGGTTTTTTGACCATTTATAGCAGTCAATAACTGAACTCACCTTGCTTGGTTTATTTGGATGAACTAGTTGCTAAATGCATTTTCTCGTTTCTTGATATATTTGGCACCGAGCATGAGGCTAGTTGCTGATTTTAAGGTGCAAACGAATACTACCAGGCCTGAATTTGCCCAGGACCAGGGTTGCAGACCCCTGATATAGACAAAAACCCTGCTTCTGAGTCTACAGAAAAACAGTCCTGATCTCAAGGGAGCCAACTTGTGGGATAAGAGAAAGGTCAATCAATCACTGCTCATTGGATGCCAACTGGTATAGTCACTACCTCCCTTCTAAAAAATGTCTGTATGTATTGAGTTAGCACATAGCCAGAACACCCTGATGGCAGCGTGAACTCACTTGCATACACTTGTCACTATGCACAGTACACCTAGCTGCTGTTGTACCCCTGAATAGACAATGGTTTAAAGAACAAGAAATAGCCATCGATAACTGTTGAACATGAGACTAAACATTTGCCAACATTTTCCAATTTTTGACACCAAACTTTCTCCCTGATTTTTTGGTTTTAACTTACAGGTAGTTACCAACAAACACAAGCAGTACCCCGAAACTGAAAAAGAAGACAGTCGCCAGAGGTGGTGTCTGAGAAGAGAAAAACTTTTGACAGATTAGAGAGGTTATGTCCTCTCACTATCCAAGACCATGTAGTGTGCAGATTAATCATCACTTGTGTGAGAATGATCAGTTGACTTCCATAAGTAGGGATGCAACTAAAACCATCATGCCCAAGGTAAACACCCAACAGTGTGCAGGGTCATATTGACCCATTTCATTGTTAAACTGTGATCTGAAGATATTGATGCCAATTTCAGACATTCTGTGAATGAAACTATATTTCCAATCATATATCCAGAACACACAGGAAATATTACAGGCTGCTACTCTGGGGACAATAGACTACAAGAGCAGTGTTTCTCCCTTTAAAAGCACAAAAGACATTCAAAATGGTTTCTAACTCTAGTCTCCACCAGCCTCTGTTAGAATGATACAGCGCCTTCCATATATATTGGGACAGTCAAGTCAAAATGCATTTTAATACTAATTTAATTTGAGATGTAAAAATGAATGAGGATAATCACATTGAATGGGCAAGATGGCTCGTAATAAGAGCATAACATTTTATGCTGTATGTTGTGGAAATATTAAGTCAGTGAGAAAATTTGAGTTAAAAACCCAAATTGTTTGCATCTGATACTGAACTTCTGTTTGAAACAGGCCGAATTTAATCCCAGAGGAGCATTTCATTAGTGTCACACGGTCTTGTTATTTGCCCCTTATTTGAATAAGGTGAGCTTTAATTAAACCATCACAGTGCAACCCAGGATTTCCACTCCCTGCTTACAAGGAAGAAGCACTGCTTGACAATTATATTTTCTCCAGAGACTTGTTTTTTTTCTGTAGCACAAATAAATATACAAACAGGTGATCAAAACTGACATAATTAAAAGCATGTTCATTTTACTCCATTTGAAACCTTTAAAATCACATTAGCATTACACTCCTAACAATACAAATGAACGTGCAGGAAGGGCCCAGAAGACCCAAAAAACACACAGACTGTTGCTGAGGCAGGGATGGGTACTGCCTGCCACTACGAGCCATATGCCCACCCCTTTTACATTACAATTATTTAAATTCTCAGTTCAATCAATTTAAGAATCTGGCTAAAAGTGATGAATAAATACCCTTTGGGACTTACAATGTACTCTGCGAAGCAGAAAGTCAAAAAGAGGACAGCTAACTACCAAATAATACACAATATAACTACACCTGGTGACTAAAAAGGCATAACATTTTCAGAGTCCTTTGAGGGAAAAGAAGTATAACAGAGAGGACGTTAATGAACAAGTGCTATGTACAGTGCCCTATAAACTAACACCCTGAGTAACTGACTAACACCCTTCATAAAAATCAGGCAATGAAGGCTGTACAAAATGAAATTTCTTATTTTAGCTCTATACTATAGGCATTTTTATTTGAGATCAAAAGATGAATATGAGACAAAAGTACAGACTATTAGCTTTTATTTTCATGGTATTTATTTCATGGTATCTTGCATGTATGGTTTACCAATTTACAGAAACAGCTGTTTATGTGTTGAGTCCCCCATCTCCAGCTGTGCAAATTAAGTTAATGGCTGAACTTAAGTAAATCAAAGCAATGCAGTGTAATATTGGGCTGCATAGCCCTCAAATGCAGTAACTGCATCAAGTCTATGACCCACTGACATCACCAAATGTTTGGTATCTTCACAGCAGCCATTTCCACTTCATAACAATAATAATAATAATGCTTTGCATTTATATAGCAATTTTCTCACGATCAAAGCCCTTTACAGAAATGAGGGGGAAACTTGTCTCAACCGCAACCAATGTGCAGCACCCACCTGGGTGATGCACAGCAGCCATTTTACGCCAGAACGCTCTCCACACATTAGCTGATGTGGATTTAATTTAATTCTAGCCAATTAAACTGGGGGATGATTAGGTGACAGGTTCAGAGACACAGGTTGTGAATTTAGCCAGGACACCTGGGAACCCCCAACAGTTGATCTTTATTTTGGGAAGTCTTCAGCCTCCTCTTTTGCTCAGTTGGATTAAATCAGGTGACAGTCTTGACCAATCCAAACCTTTCCCATTGATGACTGTGTAGGCAGTGTGTCTGGTATCATTGTCTTGCTGCAGGATGAAGCGCAAGTCAATGAGGTTGGTGGACTTTCTTTGCACACAGCCAGACAAAACCTGTCGGTATATTTCCAAATTAATGCTACTGCTGCCATTCTCTATTACATCATCAATAAAGATGAGAGCCAGTTCCATAATCAGCCGTACATGCCAAAACCATGACTCTACCTCCTCCATATTTCACAGATGAGGGAGAGTGCTTTGGATCATGAGCTATTCCGTTCTTGCTCCACACTTTCAGCTTTCCATTGCTTTGATAAAGGTTAGTTTCGGTCTCATTTGTCCATAATCCAGAACCTTCTGGCTCATCTCTGTATTTTTGGTCAATTTCAATCTGGACTTTTGATTCTTGCTGCTGATGAGAGGTTTGCATCTTGAATTCTCACAGCCTCTAGAATTCTGCTCTCAAAGGCTTCTGCATACGGTGGCTTGCAAAATGTACACCAATGCCCTCTGGAGACTGCTGGTGATGTCACTGAACACTGTTTTAGTGATTTTTTTTCACAGCTCTTAAGATTAGTCTCTCATCAACTGCAGCTGTCTTCCTTTAGCACTACTTTACACCAGGCTGCTTCCCCACTATAGCCGGGTTCTTCCTGAGATTTACTTCTCACTATCGTTTAAGGGTTTTTCTCCCCACTGTGAGTATTTTTTTATTTTTTCATTTTTAACCTCATGTGCTTGCTTTTTAGGGGTTCAGGCCTGGTTTTTGCTCTTCTGCTCTGTTTCTTGCCCCGTTTCTGGTATTCTGTAAAGCATCTTTATAACAGTTCTCGGTAAAAGGCACTATACAAATAAAAGTATAATTTTTGTAATAAAAAGTTGTAATAAAAGTTGTAATTTTTACAACTTATTCTGCAATGCCTAAGTCTAAACAGAAGGCTCGGCATTTGAAGGCTTTCTGAGGATGATAGTGAAAACAGCTTTGACTCCACAACAGAAGGCATGTTCAGTGAAGGACCATTTTATATCGATGAGCATCCAAATACATTCTCAAAATGATTATTTTTTTATTTGGCATGCTTATAAATAAGAAGTAGGCCTGATTTTGAATAATAAATGTGGCATGTGAAATTGTGGGATGTGTTTGGCATGTTGATGGGGTGTGGAGTATTTGGTGAAAACTTCAACCATTGGACCTCAATCAATGGATTAGTAAACTACATTTGCTAATGTAGCTAAGATCTACAATCTTTCAGACCTGCTGCTGCCAGAGGTGGCAATGGGGAAGCAAGGAGAGGGACAGGGAGAGGGAGGGTGATACGCAAGGGGAAAGGGAAATGTCAGTCTACTTCTTCCATGGGTACATAGTACACAATATATAGTATTTTGCACCTCTAATAGACCTATAATATCATTTGGTTAACAAGTGTCCTTTTAGAGTCTCCAAATGGCCTTTTTGGAAACCCGCCTAGACATAATACCAGCTTAGAAAAACAATGAACAATACACATCATTGGTGGTATTGCCATCCAATTTGAACCAGAATTTGTCCAACATTGTGGCTGTGACTCCATTGTGTTTCTAAACTGACCAGGCACAGCCACAAGCATCTGTATCCACTCAAAAATAATTTTTTTTATGTGAGAAAATAAACTCCAATTTCCACTGTGGCTTCCTGTTTCATTGGGGTATAAAATGAGGTAACATACATCATAATGAGGCCATTCATCACCATGGGGAAAGGCAAAAGAAAACACAAGGGGTTGGTGACCTCTCCAAGTCAGGAATTGGTTAAAAAAAATTTTTTAAAGATACCACTTTCCACTATTAGGTCAATAATTAAGAAATATAAAACCACTGGAACACTGGTAAACCTGGTAAAGGCCACAAAAAACCTGGTAGAAAACACAAATATATCTTGCCCCCACGCACAGAGGCAGATGTTTTGGAAGAACTAATGAAAGAGCCAAATTTGGAGATTTACCAAACTTGGTTACACCTTTACCATATGACAACAGAATTTTTGGAGGGGTTGCCACAAAAAACTTTTCTCTTCTTCTGAGAGAAATCAATAAAAATAAACATTTAGATTGCAAAATGGCACTGGATGCAGATGTAACCATTTATCTTTTTTGGAAGGAAGAT
Source organism: Anguilla anguilla (assembly GCF_013347855.1). Classification (NCBI taxonomy): domain Eukaryota; kingdom Metazoa; phylum Chordata; class Actinopteri; order Anguilliformes; family Anguillidae; genus Anguilla; species Anguilla anguilla. The sequence goes on along the minus strand of NC_049206.1, from coordinate 45,852,418 downwards.
GCTTCTGTTGAAAAGTGTAAGGTCGTAATTGTATGAGACTGATTCATTATGAATGGGTAGCATAGTTAGAAACCCCATGTGAGGCTATGTAAATTTATATTTATGTCACCTGACTTCCTTCGTGCCTACGTGTGAGGATTGTTAAAACTGACATGTTTTAATTATCCACCTGCACTATTCTATAATTAGAGGTTTTTCCCCTACAAGAGCATCATTCCTATGGTCAAATATGGCAATAAACCTTTTATGTTAGGCGGTTGTTTTGATCTACTGGTTATGGGGTTCTTGTTAAGGTCAAAGAAATTATGATCTCCAGTAAGTACTGTGACATTTCGGCCAAAAAGCTTGTTCCCTCTGCCAGAAACTCAAACCTAGCCACAAATGGATATTTGCGTCACATGCTCTTATCCACAGCAAGTCCTCCATAAACACTATGATCCCAAGCATAGCTCAAAATTTATAAATAAATTGATAACTAACCACAAAGGAATTGTTTTGGAATGACCAGCTCAATCATCAGTTGAAAATGTGTTTCAAATGAAAATGTGTCCCCAAGCACGGATTGAAGGATCTGAAAGATCTTGAAAGATTCTGTATAGTGGAACAGTCAAAGAGCCCACTCAATATGTAGCCTACACCAATCTCATAAAATATGTATAAAAGACAACTCTAATGTTATCATTGGAAAGGGAGGGTGGACAAAGTACTGAAAACTGTGTGAATATTCATGACAGATTTTTTTTGGAAATAAATCTATAATTAGAAGTGTTTTATTTCATTCCACTGAATTATTATTAAAGTAGAAGATTTTGTTAGAATTTCAGTACTGCTCTTTCTTTATTTACCTTTATCAAGGGTGTGAGGGACTCCTGAGGCAATGATAGCTGAGGTAGTATTTTTGATAGAAGTTTTTGAGATCAATAAAGCCATCCTTAAATAACTTAATGGAAACATTGCATTTATCACATCTGCAACTATTAATGCTTTGTGCAAATATATTAACCATAAAAGTGGCGATTGTCCCTTCAGATCAAGAAAAAAGGAAAAAGAACTATTCCCCAGTACAGGAATTGGGTTATTGTGCTGTAAGAGGGACTGCTTCTCAGGTGAGACATGAAATCAAGGTGTGACTGTAGTCATTGACTGCCCCAGAGCACTTAAAAGTTAAATGACAAAAACTGACAAACAATATATATATATATAAGCATTTACCCACCCTGCATCAATAAGAAAAGCACCTTTGGCAGAAGTTAAACCTTAATTTTGAATTTTTTTGCAGACCTTACATTTGCCTTTATTCTTGATATCAACTACGACACTGTTAAACAGTCTCATTTCATATGAATTTCACTTGTTTCTGTACTTTTGTTACCTTAAAAATACAATTTTATTTTTGACTGAAAACATTTTTACTTGGGGTTTCAAACTGGATTTACCACAATTAATCACAGAAAATCCTGGGATTAACTAGTTGATCTTTTTTCATCTGACAGCGTTATAGTAAACACACATCGCACAAAATGCTTGCTAATATATAAAAACTGCCCTATACTGTATATTAAATAATGTGAAAAAACATTTTTCTCAGCATAAACCTAACATATCTTAATCCATTACTTAAATATGTTGGTGAATTTGTGAGCAGCTCAAACAGGAAAGGTTAATCACAAGGGAGGGCTGGTCGTACAATAAAAGGTTCAAGCCTCAGTCTCGAATATGTCATCTGCAAACTATGACCAGGAGTCCACAGGGGTGGAAAGAAATTGGCCTTATCCCACCAGGGGTCTATATTGACTAGTATTTCATCAATAAGACATAATGCTTGTCCTCCACTCACACACAACAGAGGCACCAGCCCATTCTATTATTGCACAGATGTCCTCTTCACTAGAGGTCTGCTTCTTCAACACAGTTTCAGAAGGTAATTCCAGGTGTTTTACAAAAATGCTGGGGCAATTCACTTCAGTTTTTTTTGCTTATTATTATGGCAAGAGCTACAGATAAGTTTTTGGTTAATTGCATGAGTTTCATTTAAAAATACTGAATAGTACAATCTCTCCCTGCAAAAAAACTACGGTCAAACTGCTTGAAATGCATAACGTCATGCAGGAACATATCGCCACCTCATGGTGTAATTCAGAACTTCAGGCAGAGCAATGATATTAAATGCAAAATGTGTGGAACATCATTTAAATTTTTATATTATTATCATCATCATTATTCTTATTATTATTTTAATAACAATGTGCTTAACAGGCTGCCTTGGTTGTTATTATTTTAATAAAAATGTGCTTGGCAGGGTCCCTTGGTTTTTATTATTTCAATAACAATGTGCCTAGCAGGCCTCCTTGGTTTTTATTATTTCAATAACAATGTGCTTAGAAGGCCCCCTTGGTTTTAACATCAAATGCATCACTCATTTGTATTATGCACGGATATAAGAAATGTGTAGCTTTGCTCAAAGTTTCAACAGCAGTGTCCCAGGAGGAAACACACCTTATTGTCACAAAGTCCAGACCCTAACCACTACACCACTTTACTGCTCATTCACAGCTGATACAGACAGGGATCAGATTCCCATCTGCTAATGAATATACATTCCCACTCAAGGCCATTCACCAACCCACCTGCACACATTGCGTGTGGTGGCCCGTAAAACAATCGTACTGTGCAAGATCTGGAGTTAAAGAAGGCCAGATCAAATTTTAAAATGTTAGAACAATTTAGTTTTTTACCCTTAGAAAATGAATCATTCTTCCTTTATTGACAAGAAACGTTGACACTTCAGATATATCAACAAGGTGCAGAAATGATCCTTAGCAAATGAGACAGAAGAGAATCTTGAGGTGTGAAGCAGGAGCATTATGCCCAGCACCACCATTTTTCACACCTGGACTGCATCCTCATAGCTGCATGAAACCTCACAAAATGACAATATTCTCTAGCTCCCGGGAAAGACCTCTTAGAGCTTCAAAAGCACGCCAGCCCAACACAGGGGCGGCATCCCACGGAGACAGAGCAGATTCGCAGCCCACCTCAGAAAGAGACTGCCCTCGCGCATCCACTCTTACACTGTACAGCGGGAGCACTTAAAGCTGCGCAACGTGCTAACCTGACACCTACTCTTAAATCACTGAGTTACAGGACTATGACTTAAGATCGTAAAATGGTATACTTTTTAAAAAATGACAGGAACAAAGAAATACATCATGTAAATCTCAGAATTACAGTGATTCCGATTTAATCTGCTTCACTCGCTACAAAAAAAAAACCGAAAGCAGGCTTTTGCAAATGTGGGTTCCCTGCCATGAAGGACCGATACAGATGGCAAGCGACTCCGGGCAAGATCTGCGCCGATTCCAGCCCAAAGTCAGCCGGAATCGGCACAGATCCGGCCCGGAATCGCTTTCTATCTGGGACTGAAAGAACTGCACTGTACAGCACATTTAATCAGACATGCATAAGAGATAACCTTGGAGGAGACATCTGCAACATGGTATTTTTCCTCAGAACTAGCACATGAACTGTTCAAACATAAGAACATCAATCCTCTACTTGGACCAGGATTCAAATACTTCAGATTTTTTTTAAAAGCCCACCACAGTCATATCAAGTGTGAAAGATCACAGGACCTTGCATGAAATTAATGATATTTAATTTATATTATTCATTCTGCTGACATACAAGTGAATGCATCTCTCAGCAGGAATATCTGAATAGAAATATCTAGATTTTAATGTAAAGCTTGTGATCAAGGGGAGCAGTTACATTCAATCAGGCCTGCTAAGACATCAGAATCCACATATGACAAAATCATGCAAATGAAAAAGCACAGACTTCTGATCAGATTTGGTCAGAGAAATTTGACATTTCCATGTTTAGTCTTCCACATCTAATTGTGTTCTTTTTAGCTCAATTTAAACATAATGTCTTTAATTATGGCACTTGATTTTAATACCATTCTCAGAAAGATTATTAGATTTTAAAAGAATTATTAAATTAAAAAATTGAAAATGAGAAATACAATGGTGCATGTAATTTACATATAAAATTTCCTCTTGCTCACTGGGCACACAATATGAAAATTTTTGATGACTAAGTGCCAGACCAGATCTCGAAACCTACTGGGCTGGTATCGGGTGGGATTAACTGCCATTCATTTTATTCTCCTTTTTTTGATTCAGCTTCCTGATTCATTTGTCAGAAGCTTGCCTATTACCTGTGTTTGTGTCAGGTAAGATGCAGCAGTACGTCTGCAGTATCCTTGGCAACACCTGAGGGGAAGAGAGAGACAGCGTTATGAAGTGCAGTGGTACTCCACTGCAAGACCTGAATCAGTGGGCAGAGGAGGGGGAATCAGCATGGCGCCATTGTGTCAAGGAATGGCCAAGCTAGCTGTCACATACTCATTCAGGCACAATGCAATAGCATGCGCAGGAAAAACAAATCCAGAATTTAATCCCGAATATTGCCTTAAATTGTGGTTATGTCCCCATTACCATTCAGTCAGTTTGAAGACAGGAGAAGAATTTGAATTTTTAAGAAAACGGGGACAAGTGTAAAGAGGAACAATAATTAATAGAGGCCTTCATAGCTAATAAGGTGCATAACAAACAAACAGGCCTACAATCTCCATTGGCAAAAATCTGAAAAATGCTCAATTTTCAGAAGCATATGCTCTTACTTTCCTAATATATATTGCACCATTATGCCCGAAGAAACTACAAGACCTGCTCTCCTTCTGTGTTCTTGCTAACATTATCTAGTTAGCATGGCAAGTAGCTAATGTTGCAGTCGCCATCTCAATAATGAATAAAAATTTAAGCAAACATTTGAGTGCTGAATCCAAATAACAACAGATTCATTTGCTAGTTAAATCTGGCTAGCTGCTTACGAAAGACACAAAGAGTAATATATACAAAAACCACTAGTAAACTAGTAAAAACACTAGTAAATACAAAAAACAAACACTAAATACTGTAAAACCTATTTAAAAAACTAACAATATGCAAACAAACTACAACAAACTGATAAAAACTACTATTTTATGGTAGGACATGAAGTTCGTAGAGCAGATTTGTCGCACAACATTGTGAAGGTGGTCAATAGTAATATAACAGCGCATGTCTGTACTTTCCCTCAATAAGAGTTTCTAAAAAATAAATTTTGTGATCATTTTTTTTGTGACTGTGATTGTTGTGCAACAAAGAAATGCATATATTTAACAGCATTCATTTGTACCCTTTCAAGCTTCTAGAAAGGGACATATGTCACACATCAGTGCATGGGGTGTTCATTTGAGCTCAGAGCATCACCAGTAAACCATTCATTACCATCCTTTCATATAATTGAAGTGAGTGCACAATAGAGGAGTCTAGAACAAAGGAACTCCACAGCTCTGTTGACCTCATTTCCTGTGTGGATACCAATTTGATTTTTTGTCTCCTCTCTTCGCCAGCTTAGATCTCACCAAATGCAGCTTATTTCCTGTTTTGCTGTAAAAACGAATTTCCAGAAAGTTCTCTAAATGTCCTGAATTTGTGAATGTGTTCTAGGACACAACAAGGGCACATTTGGACAAACTACTAAAATAAGTATTTCCCCCTTTAAAGGCAGAAGTACTATGTTTTATATATATATTTTAGAATATATTATTTTACACTTTGTATTATGAATTTAGTCTTTTGTGTCACACATAGCGTGCATTGATCAACTTGATTGGACTTTTTTTTGCTGACATTAGAGGTAGAAACTAGATGTAAAGCAGCCCAACCAGCCTTTAACTCACTGTAATGTGTCCCAGGCCATAGTAAAATATTTACTGTATATTCCTCTGATATATTCAAAGCAATAGTACATTTTCTGCATACACACAACAGCCTACACATGCCCATTTCCAACCCATAGACAATTTGCATATATGTAAACCAGCAATCAAAGTCCATTATGCAAATTTGCCAAAGTGCAATCAACAGAACATAGCGCTGTATACATACAGAAGTGAACACACCGGAAATGGCTTAATACATCATAAAATTATCTTTTCTGCTGCAAAATATATACACAAAATCATTTTGGAGTTTTTGTTTTTAAAATATGAAACATTACTTTTGTATATCTGCACTCACTCAAAATCCCCATAATGCCAAAACTACGCAAAATGTCAGGTAAAAAAAATGCATTTTCTCAGATTATTATGTTAAATGGAACATGCACCACTGTTATTTGAATATTTGAATAATTTAGGCAAGGAAGACCACTCTGATGAGAAAGTATGATTTAGAGCTGAAACAGATTGCATACTTGAATAATATACAGTGAGCTCCATAATGTTTGGTAAGGTTATTTTATACACTTTGGCTTTGTTGTGTAGAAATGAGAGCACTTTTAAACAACCCCCCACACACACACACACATTTCAGAGCACCATAATGTTTGTGATATGTTGATGTTATGTAAATGAAATCAGTCATGTTTAGTAATTTGCCATTTATCTTTTGAATGCAATGACTGCTTGAAGTCTGTGACCCATAGACATCTTCAGCTCCGGCTTGGTTTCAAGAGCTAGTTGCCTTTTTCTATGCAGCATATGAAACACACCTTCAATTGAATTCAGATAAAGTGAATGACTTGGCCAGTGAAGAATTTTCCAGTTTTTGGCTTTGGAAAATCTCCTTTGTTGCTTTAGCAGTGTGTTTGGGATCATTGTGTCGCAGAAGGATGAAACGCCATCCAATGAGTTTTGAGGCACTTACTTGAATTTGAGCAGATAAGATGCTTCTGTACATTTCAGAAATAATTCTACTGCTGCTATCAGCAGTTACATCATCAATGAAAACAAGTGAGCCAGTACCTGTGGTAGCCATACATGCCCAAACTATAGCACCCTATGACAATGTTTCACAAATTGGGGACACGCTTCGGATTTTGGGCAGTTTCTTTTGGCCTCCACACTTTGCTCTTGACATCATTTCTGATAAAAGTTCATCTTGGTCTCATATGTCCACAAGACACTTTTTTCAGAACTCTGCAGGCTTTTTAAGGTACTTCTTAGCAAACTGTAACCTGGTCATCTTGCTTTTGTAACAAACTAGTGGTTTGCATCTCGCTGAGTAGCCTCTGTAGTTGTTTGTGAAGTCTTCTGCAGAGAGTAGTCACTGACACACCCACTACCTGTCTCCTGCAGACTGTTTCTGATCTGTTGGATAGGTGTTTGGGGGTCTTTCTTCATTATGATTAGAATTATTTGGTCATCAACTGTCGAGTTCTTCCTTGGCTTACCAAGCCCTTTGTGATTACTGAGCTCACCAGCGCTCTGTTTTTCTCTTAACAATTGTCCAAACTGTTGATTTTGACAACCATAAGATTTGATGTACGTCTCTGATTGTTTTTTTCATATTTCTCAGCCTCATACAGGCTTCTATGACTTTTATTGGTACAACTCCGGTCCTCATGTGGACAAACTCCAATAACAGATGCCAAAGGCAGTCAAAAGCCTAGAATCAAGACTAGGTACTGAAAGCTCTCTTATACCTGCACAAAGGATAGCAACTGAACACACCTAACTGATCAGAAACACCTATGAAGCCATTTCTCCCAAACAGTATAGTGCCCTGAAATAGGGTGCTATGTATAAAATGTGCAGTCATTTCTAAAATTCTAAAATACAGAGCCAAAGCAATAAAATCTATATCTTTGTCCCAAGCATTATGGAGCTCCCTGTAGATATGCATTCACCACAGTTGTTTAATGCAGTCTGATTAAGCAATCACCAAAGACCATCCAGGGGTTGTTTCACAAAGCAGGATTACTGAGTTAGCTGGATAACTGCACTGAGGAAAGCCCAGAACCCTCCCAAAACTGTAACATAGACAGAAGTAAAAAAAAAAAAAAAATGTTTTAATTTAAAACATCTATTCCGGGCATAAACATCAAATAATCTGTAGTACAGTGAATATCATTCACTGGACATTTCCTTTTGTCCAAGTGTATAGCATTATCTTTAGTAAATTAAAGATAATAAATGATCCTACTAAAATTATATTAAAACAATTTAATCGTTATAAAGATCAATTAATGAATCACTCCAAATGCCTCACAAGCTTTGAGCTACGAGTGTACTAAAGGCTAGTGGAATACTAAATTCGGAAAATGCGTGCATTTTCTTCATCTTTCGAAATATGTGAATATATTCATTTTATTGTCAACAAGCCGATGTAGCACTGAGGGCATCACACCAAAGTGGTTTCCAGGTGAGCAACTGCCCAGGACTTTATGTTCTAGATCTCCATTTGAAAAGTTTTTTGTTTATTTTACAGGGTTGTGTTTGTGTTTTTTGTATTTGCTCCCACGACAAAACGAAAAAGAAAGGTCTTTCACTCTATTTTGTACCGGGACAATATGTGTAGAAACATTACACTGTGACAAAGAACGTCAAATAAGAAGACCAGAAGCGTAAAAATTCGCTTCCGCTGCATCGGGTAGCCTAAAATATCGCTGGTGGACATAGCCCCCAAATACACGCTATATAAAGTATAGAGAAGTATAGAGCGAATGATTCCTTGTTTCTTTTATATTGTCCGCTAAGTTGTCGTTTTTACGTTGTGACAGTGCAAAAATAGCTTGTCCGGGTTATGTCTCTTGCTAGTAAGTTAGACCACATACTTCAGAAACAGCAGAATGCAAATACCAAGGCTGTAAGAACTTGCAATGTCCTGTTTAATGCACGAAAACGTTTACAATATGGTAGGACCGGTAACTTAAATTGATACAGTTAAAAATTCGCGCTAAGAAAAATAAGCTTTAAGAGGAATTGTAAATATAAACAAAAGGCAAACTTTAGCCCTAATCATTTCTTGGCTCAGTAAAATGTAAATAATTTCATACTAACGCACATTCCCACGCCAAACTCTAGTAGCTAAGCTTGACCACTTCTTTCTGGCATGGTGCCACAACCTAACACGAGTTTTCAAGGTGGTGACAGCGCACCCCCAAGACTGGCAGGTTAGTGCATTTCCAACAGTTCTGCAAGAATGCAAAAAAATGTAAATATTTTGAATACATATTTTTCTTTCACGTACTCGGTTCAGTAAAACTGGAATTCAGTTGTCTTTCTTCTAGACTAGAATGTACACCTTTAAAACCGCAATTCGCAATAATTCAGCATGAATGAACTGGCATAAAACAGAATGTGCACGACCGAACCCACCCACGAGAGTTTTTCTTCCAGGTAAGAATTTAATGCACAAAGGGTTCTAAAATAATGAATTAATCACGGTGATATGCTTTTGAAAAGTACCTTAATCAGCGCTGACATTCTAGGCAATTCCCTCATTCCGTTACATGTTGAGGTTACCAGCGGCGTTATGGGATAGCGTCATGCTTAAATTTGTTTCCACAGGTACCGTTGCTGAAACGCCGCCAGATATCGTCGCGAGTTCCACGCGGGGCTTCTCGCAACTGCCTAGTTTGCGCATGTCAAGAAAGAAAGAGTCTTAGAACTGAGCAAGTGCCTGCCATTTTGATAAGGTCTAACTGCTCCGTGATTTTTTTCCCACGTTCAGAGTTGAAATCCCCATCGCTGTGACGAAAGTGACTGATTAAATGATATTGTATTGGCTGCACAAACTTGCTGATATGATCAACCAAGTTGGCATGTAGACCTCGAAACCGGTTAGTTTTTGTCATAGTTTTTATGAAGTGTTTTCAAAAGCTGCGAATAATTTTTAAGTTTTAAGTCCTTCTGTTTAGCATAAACGTTTTTTTTTTGTTTTTCTGAAAATTTTAGGAGATGTTCATATCAATACATTTTTAATTGTAATTTCCATCAATTCTGTATGTCTTCTCGTACTATACAGTATATTTCCATCTAGCACAATGCAACATGGATGGACAGCCTCTATATTATGAATGCACCCTGTGTTCACGGTCAAAATGACACATTTTCACGGGATCCCTTGTGATACAGCCTTATCATTGAATTTTAAACCTAAAATGAATATGTTTCATGTTGAAACAACTTATCCCTGATCAATAAATTGGTGAACAACTGTTTTACACAAGTCTTCAGTCTGTACCACTCATTTTTACTATAGAACACACATTACAATTCTTTTTTTTTATTATTATTATTTATTTTATTTTATTTAGTTATGTCGTTTTGCTGCAATTAGATTCACAGTGCTTAACTTTGAGTTTGACTGATTTCATAACTGCAGTGTTAAAAAAAACCCTGATGGTGTACTGCTTTTTCTAATTGCAGGGTCACACCAGGAAAAGTCAAATGTTTGGGGGCTTCACTGCTGTTAAACTCAGAAAGGGGACAACACAAAGGTTAAGGCAGGGGTGTCAAACTCCAGTTCTGGATTGCTGCATTGTCAGTATTTATTTCATTTTATTTTATTTTATTTTGTGGTTTGTGGTTTGTGGTTTTCTTTATAGGCTTAGGAAACATGGTGTTTGGGCTCTTGAGCCAATCAGTGACTTAAATTAAGCACATACTGTACTATGTGCTGAAACACCAAAAAACAGCAGCCGCTGGAGCCCTCCAAGACTGGAGTCTACTGCCCACTGCCTTAAGATCATTGAACACTCAATTCATAATGTATATTAGGGCATGGTGCCTTCAGTTTTTCAACTGCTGTCTTATTATGCAGGAGTTCAACTGGCCAAAGCAATATCCAGGTGTCTATGCAGCATTTGAGAGATGTTAGCCTTTTTCTCAGACAGTAAGCCCTAGGTTTACCTTCTGGTGAAATTAATTTGAAAACGGAATAGAGCTGCCAAGGGATTTTCTGCATCATTTTCATTAGTGGGGGGAGGGGTTAGAGTACACAGTAAATGTCTCCTCCTTCTTGAAAGTTAACCCCTTGAGTCGTTCTGGCCCATATTTGGCCCAGAGTTTATTTGCATTCATTCCATTTTTTACGGTGAAATTATTTATAAATCTAGACACATGAAACACCATTTGAAAGTCACGGTTCTACCTCTATAAACTATTTTATGATGCCAATGTTTTAGCGACTATTTAGCGACTTGTAACATTTGGGTTGGCAGAACAAGCTTGGGGGGTCCTCACCTTCTTTGCGCTTTGAAAATCCACAGATGACACAAATCACAATAAAGTTGGTATGGTTGACACAGCAAGAATATTGCAAACAAAATCCATAGTCATTTTTAGTCCCAAAAATGTGCTAACTCAGAGAAACCTCAATGGAATGTCCATTGTATAGTAACTTTCATTCTCCAGAGGAAGTATTATTGTTGTCCATTTCAGCATTGCATACACACCAAAAGTATTATGCACAAAATAATGTAGTAACCTCCTGTTTGAAGTACCTGATTCTGTGGAACAAAACAAGCCTGCCTTTAAGCTTCTCTGACCAGTACTGGCCAAGCAGTCCCTCATTATATTCAATGGAGCCTGCAATGACACAATATGAACAGTATAACTTCTGCCCAGTACACTGACAGCTAGTGGCAAGCTATTATGGTGACAACTGAGAAGCATTTTAGATACGAAATGACATTTCTAATGGTGTATCAGTTGTCAGGCTTGCATGAAAGGACATGCATTGTTTCTCCTGCATAAACAAACCATAACATTTTCAGTGCACATGCTGAAAACGTTATGTATGAGTCTCAGCGTTCTTGAGACTTCATGTCTACAAAGGTTGTTTTATTATTTTGTAATCCCTACGTCTAAACAGAAGACTCAGCATTTGGAGGTCTTGGAAGAAATCTGAGTGAATATTTCTGAGGAGGGCAGTGAAAACAGTTTTGACTCCACAGCAGAGGGCATGTTCAAATAAAGAAAACAGCTTTGACTCGACAGCAGGGGCATGCTCATTGAAGGACTTTATCCAATTTTATATAGGTGAGCATTTAAAACATTTTCAAAATATTTTTATCGTTATTCAGTTTGCTTACAAATAAGGAGTAGATGAGAGAAAAGGGTAGGGGGAGAGTGACAGGCAGTGGGAAAGCAAGCTACTTTTAAGCATACTTATTTGACGAGTATACTATATAGAATTTTACACCTCTAAATACCCATAATATCATTTGGTTATCAAGTGTCCTTTTGGAGTCTCCAAATGGTCTTTTTGGAAACCTGCCTAGATATAGCTCAAAACAATGCAGAATGCAAATTTGTGGTGGTATTGTCACCAAATTTGAACCAGGATTTGTCCAGAATTTTGGCTGTGGCTGCATTGTGTCTCTAAGCCCACCAGGCACAGCCACAATCATCTATCTACTAAAAAAAAGAAAGAAAAACTTGAGAAATAAAACTTTCACTATGCCTGAGCTTCTGTTACTGTTTCAGTAATATATAGAGCAATTCTGACTCTTGGTAAACTCCCAAGGATTACGTTTCAGATGAGACCAGGATTATGCCTGTAGTCAAAAGTCAAAGAGTTCAAGAATATTAACTATTTATTTTTGGTATGTCATTTTCAGGCTTGTGTTAGAAAAGAGGGTGCTACAGATGGGGTTAATCCATATTTACTGTCCATGAAACTACTAGCTGTGCTCCTGCTAAAAAAAAATCACAGTTGTTTTATTCCACTCTAGAACAAGATTTGATTTGATTTAATTAGATTTACCAAATGTGGCCTTTGGTTTGCAGTTCCCTAGCCAGACATGGCCAATGCAATTGACCAGAAAATCCAATCATATTTTGTGAAAGATGAAGTGAGGTATTTGGATATAAAAGGAGTATCTCTCACACACAACAGTCAATCCATAGATCCTGGCAAGCAAATTACCATGGGAAACTTTGGCTCACTGGTTACCTTTGTATTCAATATACAGCTGCAGTTTTTCCATCAATGCTTGATAGGAATGGGTGTTGATGAAGTACACAGTGTTACACATAATATCTGGAGTTTCCTGAAACTTTCTGTTTTAGTGATAAATGTTAATTTTAAAGGTGCAATTTTACCAAACGTCCTATCTAATATAATCAGTCATATTATCTTTTTAAAATTCCAGCTCTTTTCTTGTAGAGATGTACCTATACTCAAGACACATTGTGGTTAGATTCCTGTGTAAACAAGGCTATTTATTAGCAATTCAGTACTAGGACACTGGAATATGTACTAGTACTGAATTTACTTCCCATAATCATGATTTGTTAAATTAAAATAACAGGGTTCTTTCCTGCAATATGGGAGGGCTCATCCCTAAACACAGTGTTTTTGTGTATTGGTATTATATCTGCAATAAATATTTTTTGCAAAGTCTGGCCTCGTCTCTGATGATTTAAACCCTGGAGGTGTCTTAAGAGACATTTTAATCTTCCACCATATTCGGGACAGGTGCTATTGTAAGTCAGCAGTTAATTTTGTCTGAATGTACCTCAACCACAGAGATAAACATATTGCTGAACCATGCATGCCAAAGCATCTGGCAACCCTTGAAATTCCTACCCTTTGAATCGAAATGGCTCTATATTTTTGGCAGCTACTGTATGAAATTTTATATAATCACATTAGTGCAAGTTTTGCCCTTCATTTTTTAAGAAAGGGGCAGAGGTTTTAAGAAATCTCCACTTGTGCATCCACATTTGCACATCTGCAGTCCATTTTGCCATATACAACAAGATGTATTGCAATTATGCACGTGAGATTTTTAGCTTTAATTGATAGTTAGAAAACATGAAACTAATATATTTTAATAATTGATCTGTAGATACGACTCGATATTTCTGTATTTACAATGGGCTGCTGTATATGTATGTGGAAATACAGAGAATACAGTTTTTTTTTAGATCATTTAAATTTTGTTGCCATAGCAACAAGCCATGGACACTAGCAAAATGTCCCTCTGAAAGCTTATGTAGCTGTAGCATTTGATAATGTGCACAATTCAGCTGTTGCTTCAGATACCCTGAGCTCTTTGTATCTCTGGTCAGAGTGTCCATTAGCACAAGACATATGTCGACAGCTGTCATTAGTCTGAGAAGTGCACTGTAGGTCACCTTTTGCATATAATTTTAATAAAAACTGCTGATTTGTTTTAACAAGATATAGCTTGAGGGACGCAGGACTATCAGTAGTAACAATGCCGCCACACCTGATGACTATTCAATCAATTGTAAAATGTTTATGAAGCCAACAGAATAAATGGCACAGAACAGTTTCACTGTTGAGTGCTGGAGTCATTAGAATGCATGAATGAAACATCTGCATCTCCAAGGTTATCAGAGGGCATGACTCATTAAGCGTGCTAGAGAAAGAGAATAATGTCACACCTTGTCTTTCTACAGGAAGCTATTTCATGGATTTTAACCAATGTTAACCAATAAATTGTAGCTGTTCTGCATCGATAATAATAATAATAATAATAATAATAATAATAATAATAATTTGTGGGTTTTCAAATGCAGTGTTTAGTAATGTTTAGTGACTTAGTGTTATGGGTTAGTTTTCCCAGATCTTTGGGATCGCCATTGATTTTGAAAGGCATTGATGAGGCAGACCAGACTAAGCCACAAGGGTACTCATACACTCATTGTTGAACAATCTCTCCTTAGCTATTCATTGCCAACCTGCTGCATCCTGCAAATTGCTTCAAGTAATTTATTGGCTTAATATAATTTCTTGACTGACAGCACAGTCTAATAGACATTACGTGCCATTTGAATTGTCTTGTGGGCTTCTTCTATCTTATTAAAATAAGTAAATAATGAAATATTGTGACGCATCTTTCGGCTTTCCCCATGGTCCCATTTCCAAAGGATAGCCATCCATATGGTGCTTGTTTTCCCTGCCGAACCGAGCTGTTTGTTTCAAAGAGCTTCGCTTCGCCAATTCTTCAGGGAAGGAGCATGTGTAAATGCGGAACAGAGCATTGTGTGCTTTGTATAACTTTGAAAAGAGCTCATTGCTGCACTTATAAAGATTTCTTAGTAAAGATGTAGTCTCAAGGGAATCAACTCCTGAAGTAGCTGCACACATTTCATATACTGGATAAACTTTGCCGATGGGTTTTGGCAAGGTTGTTTTTGTTCTAGCGACAACATCCTTTCTTTGGAAAGGGTGTGGACTGGAGAGTTGATGGGAGTAGGAATGGTTAGTCATCACTGGTTCTTTATTCCTTTGAGATGGACATGTGTCCAGAACCAAAGATATGCTGCACCTTAACAGGCATTGTGGGAAAAGTCCACCAAATGAAACTCCTTGTGTGGAATGAAGGATCAAACAAGGCCAGGTCAAAACCTAGTATATGGCTGGACCGAACCGGCCGACCAATGGTGTAACTTCATCAGTCAGTCACTCAGTCACAGACATGTGCGGTGTAACTTCATCACTCTCTCAGTCAATCAGTCACAGACATTCGCGTTTATAGGGCTGGTCCCGCTGTTGCGGTCCAACCAAAAAGAAACACATACCGCTTATTCACACAAACAGACATGCTAATTTACCTGACTGTATAGACCATCTTTGCTCACCGAGGGACTGGTGTTGGAAATTAGCTTTGGCTAGAAACATGTGCACACTACACCGGACAGTGCATTTGCAATTGTCCATGTTTTCAGTGCTTGTCAAATCAACGTTATAAATCAATCAATAAATAAACATATATACACATTGATATGATACACACAAATGCATACATTCACAAACCTGATCATTTCCGTGCACATGGACACAGAAACGCATACATTACAGGCATACAAAGGCACGCACATTAATACAGGCAGCCATTTTGCACTGGGCACTATAAGATTATTATGGATCGTGCTTAAATAGCACTTTTCACCTCATGAGCTCAAAGTGCTTCACAGTGAAGGGGGGAAACTCACCTCAACCTCACCTGGGTGATGCTTGGCAGCCATTTTGTGCCGGAACACTCACTGCATGTCACTAACGACCGACGGACCACAGCCCACGCAAACATCCATCTTCCCTCCATTAGCAGTAGCAGAGGGCCTAATTCTCATTTAGGTAGGGGGGAGGGAGAAAGACAAAGAGGGCAGTGGGCACAGTGATCATTTCAAGGTATGAATGAGTGCTCACAGTATACAGGCCACAAGTAGAATGAAAGCTCGCAAGCACCCACACAGATGTGGCTGCAAACAGTATGTTAACAAGCTTGTTATCTCCAGCACTCTCTCTGAGCAGGGCCCAGGGTCACACAGGGAAAACACCGGAAAGAAACACAACCTACGCAGTCTTGTCATGCATTCCTCAAACTTTCCGGCAGCTTGATAGACTTTTACAGAGTGTGGTGTCCTAACTGGAGCTGACGACATGCATCGTGTTGTGGGGAAGCAACTGTCCATTGCCAGGCACTTGCACAAACTGTGCTGTGAAACGGACACTTGGCAGCAAATGTAACTTTTTCCACACAGTGGCTGATACCTGTGATGTTGACAGTAAGCTGCTGTGACAATCTTTGCAGACATTACTCTCCCAATAAAGCAATGTTCCTGTAGTTATACTCAAATCACACAAGAACAAGTACTGTGTGCTATTAATGGCAGAGATAGCAGTTAACCTCTATTACCTAGTTCATCGGTGTATATTGTCCTTTCTCAAACACCCATCTGACCATTATACCTGCTAAACCCAGGTGCTATGATGTAAAGCATTAATCCCTACAGTAAGTACCCATGCTCAATGGGCATTCACATGGTATGGCATTCATTCACAAACTCCTCTCACCCTGCACCAAGGAAATGTCCCATTAGAACAATACATTGTCTCTATAAGATTCCATTACAACTTGGAATGGGAGTCTGACAATTGGATTTGTTCAGCAGAACAGTTTATATATATACAGAGGTAGAGCATACATTTTATATGATATCTCTTCATAAGTTAACGTGACTGAGCTTCCTGGTCAGGGATTCAAGATGATGTATGTTACAGGACTCTTTAATGTACAGTACCAGGTATCACATTTAAATAAGCTATTAGCGTTTTAGACTTTCACACATAAAGGATCATATACACTGTACTGTAGAAAACACACATGTAATCCATTAAGTGAGAGGGGACATTACATTTTATTTCTATTTTATATAAATATTGTATATATATTTTTATCATCTCTAGCCTTTCATCATCTGCTATTTCAAACAAATAGACCTGAACAAGATGAATAGTTTCTAACACAATTAGATTTTTGAATGATAGCTCACTTTATCAATATGCAGTATTTATTGAGAGTTGATTCTGTCAGAGAGGTAAATTTGCATTTGGCCTTTTCTGTGCTGTCCAGGTTCCAGGTCCCAGTTGCTGATGTTTTTCCACTGCTGAGACTGGCACACAGCTCTGGCCCAAACAGTGAGCAGGAAGGCTCACAAACGATGCTAGTATGATCAGCGTTGTCTTGGAGACAGGCTTGGATGTCACCATGGCCACCAGTTACAGGGTCCCACTGCAGCAACAACTGATTCCTGTCAGATCTCTTTTTCCTGATTTCTCCCCCCACCACCACAACCACCACACACACACACACACACACACACACAGAAACATAATGCATTCATAACCCTGGCTTCACAGACATTCAATTCAGGCACACAAAGTAGAACAACAAAGCAATGTGTGTTGCCCCAAAGCTCTGACCCTGGATCTGCTCTTGCTTTTTTCACATAATGGCTTGAACTATGATTGGAGTTGGGTTAGCAACAGGAGTATTACCTACCCTGAGGCAGCAATGGACTATACAGGGCTTCACTACAGGAGGAAACCAATTTGGGGACAATGAGAAGCTGGGGGTAGCAGTCAATCTCTCAGCACAGACTGAAAGAGAAACTGAGGTACGCTATGGTCCATCTAACTTGAGTTCCAGTTTCATGTGGAAGTGAAAATATTAAGCTGATGCCAAATTATGTAGCTGATTTTGAAACTAAATCGCAAATAGAATTAAAAATTATTTGTACATTGAGGGATAGTTTTAATGACGGAATTCATAAGTATATGTATTTTGTTTTCCAAGTCTAAAACTATTTTTTGATCAATAGCTTAAAAAAAAGTGAAAAATCTGAGTTTTTCCTTAACACAGGTCAATTACACATGAACTACTCTGCTTAATATTAAAATACATTTTAATATTTTTATTAAAATCCTGTCAAATGTTTTAAAACGGAGTAAGAATGGTCGTGTAAGACTAAAAATCATATTTATATGAATTAATTTTATTTATTTATTTATTTATTTTGCTCCCTTGGTAAGCACATGCCAGCCATCAGTCTATATTCATATATTTACATAGTTCTGATTTTGCAGTCACACAGTGCTTTTAATGCATCTTTTGTATAATCATAATCAGCATTAGTCCCATCGATATATTTGGTATATTAATATCTCATAAAAAACACGTTTTCAACGTACAAAAATGCCAAGTTACTAAAAAGTATTGATATCAAAATGACGCCAAGTTACGATACTACAAACAATATAGGCTATCTTGCCTCACCGAAATGACATAAGATGTATCTCAAAGCAATGCTACCCAATATTTCCTCAGTTCTTTCAAGTCACTTGGCCCTGTGTGTATAAGCATGCACTACATGAACAGGCCAAATATATGTGTGGATGGCTCTCTCACAGTCAAGATTGATTGAATAGGTGTGTGTATGTCCAATTTGTATTGGTATGTAGGCCTATGTATTTCGCTGCCCAGGCTTTCTGTTGCGTGAATGATAGTATGTTTCTTGGTACAAGTGTGTTCGTGAATGTGAATGTAAGATGCTGCCAGGGAAATGTCCCCATGCGGATAAAGAAGTTCTCTATGTATGTATGTACAATATGTGTTTTACATGCAGTATTTATTGTACGTAGCAAATATACAATAACTTGCACATGTACTCAAATTCAGTTCAGAAGCAAGTATAAACATGTTTTCTGGAGAAATGTGCTTCCTGTCGTTGCTCAGCAGCAGTTCTGTACATTAATTAATTTATACATTAATTTCAATGTACAATGTTCAATGTGTTCCATGAGGCAATTCGAAATATTTGTCTCTTTGATCTGACAGAAAGTTTGCATGACATTGTGAAATGGTAAGATTAGAAAACACAGGGCCAAGTGACTTGAAAGAACTGAGGAAATATTGGGTAGCATTGCTTTGAGATACATCTTATGTCATTTCGGTGAGGCAAGATAGCCTATATTGTTTGTAGTATCGTAACTTGGCGTCATTTTGATATCAATACTTTTTAGTAACTTGGCATTTTTGTACGTTGAAAACGTGTTTTTTATGAGATATCAGTTCTTTTTGCAAAGCGTTTTATTATGAGAGTGAGAAATGCGACCCTGCAAGAAAACGGTTGTGGATTATGGCTATCATTGTGTGAATCTGTACAGTCTGATGAGCGTGTACCGTTCAGCAGTTTCGGTTTGCTATATATGTAAAACAGTGGCTGTGAGATAGGATGCAGTGGCGTAAGCGTAAACGCATCAGAAACGCAGATGGAATATGGTATGTACTCACGGATTTGACGTCCATCCAACGAGCCTTGACTGACAAAATAATCAACACGCCCGTAGAATTATAACTCCCTAGGTCGCCACTTGTGTTGCCTTCTGTCCTGCTCCGTTGCCTGTTATTTCGTGGAGATGCACTATTAGTGTTTGTAAGGTTTATCCTTCTGTCCTGCTCCATTGTCTGTTATTTCGTGGAGATGCACTTTTAGTGTTTGTAAGGTTTATAAGGCATTTTGATAGGCTAATCTGCAGGTAGGAATCCTCTTCGCCGTTTTGCTAAACTAGAACCGGAAAACATGATAGCGGAGAATAGGAGCAGACGCATATGTCCCAGCAGGCTTTGCATATGAGAGAATAACAACAGTGCGACAGAAATTAAAATGAAATTACGAAATTCCATAGTTGAAACAATATGTTTTTAGCAGAATGGGCATGTAGGTGAAGGTTGACATGATCACGGAGTATAGTGCGAAGTAAATGGAGTGACCATGAGCGAGCTTATATTCCTTATCAAATGGTATATATAACAGTCGGTATTGGACATTGGTTGTTGAAGTGGAGGGTCAAATAACATTGCACACATTATTTACCTGTAATGTAATCTATTGCACGAATGTGTTTTTCTCATGTTCAGTGCTAGTAGTTATACTTATGAGTGAATCATGATTTTAAATGTAATGTTTTAATGCGGAGTTGCAGAACGTACATACGTAGTAATTGTGTGTAGCCTATGTGGCTAGATAGAGAACAGGGCGAGGTAACATGAATGTAGAAACGTGGCGTTTGCTGATATTAAGGTTTCGTACGGTAGCCAAGTGAAGAAATATAGTTAGTAGAAATGGCACAGTGGTGAACCGGTGTAACTTTTAAATAAAAGGAATACATTTGCGTCATGAAATGCATATGGGTGGCCGTGAGTGAGTGAGGTTTACCAGTCTGTGACTTCGTTAGCTAATGCCATAGCTATGCAATGCGTGAAATATCATTAGCGAACCTGCCGGTAGTTTTAAAGAAGAACACAAGCCAGTAAGCACAGAAGAGCTTCCGTTGAATCCATATGGCTTAGCAATATTGTAGCCGGTTAATAACTGAACGTACAGACGGTAAGTCATAATGCATATATCTTAGCAATATTGTAGCCGGTTAATAACTGAACGGTGAACGGCGGGTAGATATGGTGCAAAAGCAATAATTAAGAAGTAGTAGACAATTATTAGTGAGGGTCGAAGCAAGTTAAAGAAACGGGTTCCAAGCTGGGCTTGAACATACGACCCAGTGTTCCCAAGCCTGTAACCTTACCCACTAGGCCACAGACGGATTAGCTATTCAACCTGCGGAGTTGCGGAATGTACATAAGTACTAATTTTTTGTAGCGTATGTGGGTAGATAGAGAACAGGGCGAGGTAACAGGAATGTAGAAACGTGGCGTTTGCTGATATTAAGGTTTTGTACGGTAGCCAAGTGAAGAAATATAGTTAGTAGAAATGGCACAGTGGTGAACTGGTGTAACTTTTAAATAAAAGGAATACATTTGCGTCATGAAATGCACATGGGTGGCCGTGAGTGAGTGAGGTTTACCAGTGTGTGACTTCGTTAGCTAATGCCATAGCTATGCAATGCGTGAAATATCATTAGCGAACCTGCCGGTGGTTTTAAAGAAGAACACAAGCCAGTAAGCACAGAAGAGCTTCCGTTGAATCCATATGGCTTAGCAATATTGTAGCCGGTTAATAACTGAACGTACAGACGGTAAGTCATAATGCATATATCTTAGCAATATTGTAGCCGGTTAATAACTGAACGGTCAACGGCGGGTAGAAATGGTGCAAAAGCAGTAATTAAGAAGTAGTAGACAATTATTAGTGAGGATCGAAGCAGGTTAAAGAAACGTGTTTCAAGCTGGCCTTGAACATACGACCCAGTGTTCCCAAGCCTGTAACCTTACCCACTAGGCCACGGATGGATTAGCTGTTCAAATTGCGGAGTTGCAGAATGTACATAAGTAGTAATTGTTTGTAGCGTATGTGGCTAGATAGAGAACAGAGCGAGGTAACATGAATTTAGAAATAGAAACGTGGCGTTTGCTGATATGAAAGTTTTGTACGGTAGCCAAGTGAAGAAATATAGTTAATAGAAATGGCACAGTGGTGAACTGGTGTAGCTTTTTAATGAAAGGAATACATTTGCCGTGACTTCGTTAGCTAATGCCATAGCTATGCAATGCGTGAAATATCATTAGCAAACCTGCCGGTGGTTTTAAAGAACACAGGCCAGTAAGCACAGAAGAGCTCCCGTTGAATCCATGTGGCTTAGCAATATTGTAGCCGGTTAATAACTGAACGGTGAACGGCGGGTAAATATGGTGCAAAAGCAATAATTGATAAGTAGGCTAGTAGACAATTATTAGTGAGGGTTGAAGCAGGTTAAAGAAACGTGTTCTAAGCTGGGCTTGAACCTACGACCCCATGTTCCCAAGACTGTAACCTTACCCACTAGGCCACAGGCGGACTAGCTGTTTGAACAGGAAATGTTTCAGAATAAAAATGTATGGGTATTTTTCGTGTGTATGTGCGTTTTTGATTGGGTCGTGTAGGGCAGATTTGGCTGGTGTTAGTGAAATGTCCAATGGGGAGACATGTTGTTAGTGGGATAGGCGGCAGGAAAAATAAGAATGAGAAGAAGAAGAAGAAGAAGAAGAAGAAGAAGAAGAAGAAGAAGGAGAAAACGCAAAATCCCCTTAGTTTGGGGCTTTATTGTGTGGACATGTGAAGTTGTTTATGAATTCTGTCTGTTGAAATGGGGTCAGAATGTACAGAATTTAATGTTTTTAAGGGCTGAGTGTCTGTGGCTGTTGTGGTTATTTCTGTGGGGAACCCTGAAAAGTGCCAAACTCTCGGTGCTGTATAGGTATGGGGGCATGCCCCCGCCAAGGCGTAACTTGGCGGGATGGCATACCTGCCATCCCAATACTTTGATCACAACTGTTATTTATAATGTGTGCATTATGTGGGCGCTTTATATGATACATTAAATGTGCATGTCATAATTCCAGGGAGTACTGTATCCCTTCCCATTCCATGAAACAACATATATTTTTACATTCCTGTTTTTGAAATGCAAAGTGTACCCCATTTGTACCTGATGTGCTGGGTTCACAGGATAGTCATTATTTCCTGAATTCAGGCTGTTCTTCTCGTACTTGCCAAAAGGAATGTTTTAAACAAAACAGCCCTTTAACATTAGAAATTGCCTTCAGTGGCTGCAGCCTTGAAAAATGGAAAATGCGAATCTTGTAATTTGCACTGTTTATTCTGTCAGCCTGCAGGTTGCCAAGGCTACCATCCGCTTATAGTTTCAAGGCAAGCTTTTTTTTCCCCTCAAGGAAAGCGTCAAACGTCTGTCTCCAGATTGTCAGCCGGTGTGGTGAGCAGTGTTTATTTTCTGACCAACACATTGATGACATAAGTCCCACTCGACAAAGACATACTGTACCTGGGCGAAACGTGTGTGTTGTGTATCTAATGCCCCACTCTTGGGGGCCGTAGATAGTGAGTGGGATGTCTTTTATATGCAAATCCAAGGGAAACACTGGACTTTTACCCTTGAGTGAGCTGCTTTGACTGTAGTGTTATAATATTTATTGGCTTTCTGCTGTTGTTTGTTCAATGAAACATTCTGTTTGCTGATTATTGCGTTTATCAGCTACTGCATGGGCACGGGTCGCTGTGGATCCCAGCTAACACAAAACACAATGTTGCTGCAATGTAGTGGCACTGACAAAACATTCCAATAACATTGTGAGAACATTTTGTATTAGCTGGGATAGAAATATAGAAAATATAAACAGTGAATCTTAACATTAACTGAGCAAGAGTGAGTGAAGAAAAGTTCTCATTTAGCTATGTATGTCACACCTATGACCCTCCATTTTGAGGTTGGTGATTGTAGGGAGGCATGGGTTGATTACTGTGTAATGCAGACACAATGCATTGCATCCTCAGGCCTTCAGCTTCCATGCAAGTTTAAGTTATCACCTCCCCCCCCCTTATCACATGTGATGGCTTACATAACTGAAGAGATACTGTATATCCACTCCCCAAGTACGCTCATGGACCAGTCTGGCCAAGGACAGCTCACACTCCTCCATTCACACATTCTGTGTGCTGGGCAGCTTCACTGTAGAGCCAGTGGATTTCTTGACTGACACAAGGTAACCATGGAGACTACAAAGGTGCTAGTACAGGTTCCAAGAATGACACCTGGATACTTCAGATACCTGCAGGTATGGGCAGTCTCTTTCCTTTTAACAAGGGCACAGCACTGTGTATGGCCTCTAGCATTTTATAAGGTTGTTGAAATTGTTGTTAAAGGCAGTCGCTATTATGAATGATTCTACCCGGTAGCAGCATACAGAAAATAGATGTTACAGTGGTATGCCTGAGATCTTTAACTCTGTTTTTGCTACACGACAAGTATAATCTGCATTATTAAATAAAATCTGCATTATTTACTTGTAAAGACTTAGATAAACTTTGAAAATGATGAAAATCATAAAAGGGACTGATGTCACAAAATAGTAACAACCACTCCACAGAACTAGATGAAGTCTGTTGAAATATGCTGCACTCCAGCTTTGCCGTGCTGTACGATATATACTGCTGTTTGACACCTATATTGGTCCATCAGTTTTTGAAATTGTGAACCAGAGGCAACCGCAGTTATTGAACTGCATATCAATATATCACATCACATCACATCCTTAATATTATAAAATTACATGGATTATCAGTTTGAAAGATGAAGTGAACAAAAGATAGAGATCCTAATGTACGCTGTGCGTGTGCGTCTGTTCATGAGTTCGCTTGCCTGTTTTGTCTCCTCTAGGGGTACACTGTGAGGATTATGCCAGAAACCAGGGGTGCGCCTTGACGCCCGTGGCGTAATGGAGATTGGCAGGTTGGGGTACGGCTTGCCACAGCTCACACTGCTACCACAAATCCTCTCCACTCACCGCTGGTGCTGAGGACACAAGCAGACGGGCAGACAGATATGACATGCAGGCTCATAGCCACAGGAATGTGTCTTTTTTTCAGCTGTCACTGACCGGCCGACGGAGTAGCCTTTGCCTAAAAAACCGATGCAGTTCCCTCATGCGAATGAGAGAATGCTGACCCCCACAGGCTCAAATTCCACCCTTGAAAAGTTGGGCTGCCCACTGATTGGTAGTCTTTTTTATACATGCATAAAGCGTTGATTGTTAATGTGCTGTTGATGGTGGTGGTGGGGTGGGGGGTGTCGGTGGGTGGTAGTGTTAAAAGTACGACCTGATCTGGGTCTTGGTATGTCTTGTACCTTTAAGCTGACTCTCTTTCCGTGTGCGACTGTGTGCCTTTCAAAGCACCTCAAATCGTGTCCCAATAATCCCTGCCTTTGGCACACAGCATCGTAAGCCCCATCGCTGCTGGCGCGGAGCCCGGCTATAACTGCTGGGGCAGCAGCTCTTCCGCGTCTAACTCGGTGGATGTAAATGGATAAGAAGCCAAAGCCATTCGCTGCTGTATGGCTCTGTATGTGTTGTCTGCGAGACGCAGGGATGTGATTTCATTCAGAGATCCCTAAGAGAAGAGGTGGCACATCCTGGTGCTACTAGACCTCAGTTCGGCTGGGTTTTTTTTTAGCAGCCTTTGCATGACAGTCTCTGCACCAGGAGGACAAGTTAAATTTGTCCAGTTAAGACCGTGATCGTTCGAATCCAGTGTGTGGGAGGCCTGCTGGAAAGCAGTCCCTCGGGACCACAAGCCCCTGTTTTAGATAGTCAGAGACATTGATTCCTGTTACCGCTGATGAGGCTCTCCCGCCTGATTTGGCCTACTCTCTCACTTCCCTTCTGCTTCAAGTTGCTGCCATTCTTTTCCCCTCATCTGCCCAGGGATATTATTTTCAGGCAAACTTAAATTAAAGGTAAAACTGCACAAGGAGTTAAAGTGAAAATTTGAGAAGTACTGATTTTTCAGATACTACATTTGCATTTCCATTAGCAGAGGGATCCATAGCCACACTTTGACGGCTACTGTTTACCACTTTAATAAACATGTATTAATAGAGAGAACAGAACTGATACTATTATCAGAGGTGTGGTTGATTCAATTTCTATTCAGTCAGTTAAAAAAAATGAATTGAGGTTCAATTCATGAACTAAAAAATCTGTTTTTTTTTTTTTTGTTTTATTTACGACCACTTTAAATTCATGAACTGAATTTCAGCTAATTTAATAGCTGAAATTAAACTGACCCCAAACCTGACTGTAATAATCACCGTATGAGACGCATGGAAGCCAGGGAGGAATAAGCTGGGTGAAAGCTGGATGGATGTGTGTATGTAGCAGAAGCTGGTATTTCGGATTGGCCAAAGGCATCTGATTAAATTCTCAGTTACTCTGTGTATTATAAAACTTTGAGGGAAATGTGTTCATTTGTGAAACCGTATTATGCGTAAATGCATACATGACTGATATGGCCACCTCATGTATGCACATGACAATACATTTAAAGTATTTTAAATAAATAATATCAATCAACAAAAATTCAATAGTAGATATTTACAATAGTTTATTGTATGTTCATTATCAACATTACAATGTTCCCTTGTAGTAAAAGAAATATAGGGTTTTATAATCAAGAAAGTTCCAGGTACTGTACATCTTTTACTAGAAGGATTTAGGTTTATTAGGTTGTTGGCTGTAGATACGATCGTAGATATAATTGTTTTATGACAGGTGGTAATCAAAAGATAAGTGCCTACAATGAGTCTCTATAAGTTCTCAAAATTGTCTCGTATATTTCAGCAACACTGACAAGATTGTAACCGTGTTTGAATGTGTAATATTTCTGACATTATAATGTTGCTTTGTTTATGAAAGCCCAGGAGGAACTGAGCACTGACAGGATGTGAGTTGGTGTCTGGGGATTTACATAATCCCAGGTTTTGATCCATTCCGGATAGAGAGAGAGGTCCACAGGAGACGCCAATGCTATTGAACAGGACCCAGCAATCGGGAAATTAAAAGCGAAACATGGTAGTGCTGGCAGGTCATCAAACAGAACATAGGGCCTAATCCACTTAATTGGCTTGACTTCCTATGGACCCAACTTTTTATTTAAAGGATGGTTGTGAATGCATTTGTTCACCCTTAACTGTTAACCTTGTATCAATATCACCGTTCAGTACAGACCATAGAGGAGAGCTAAATTATATACTATTACCCCAAAGCTCTCAGCCACTTGATTGCACCTTTGGGGCTCTTGAATACCATACAGCAATAAAAAAAAGTTTGCAAAGCAGCTGTGCTCGGTGAAAACAAGGGGAACATTATGATATATCAATCATTATTATTTATCAATTTGGCAGACAACATTTTGAAACACAATTAACACTACTATATATATATATATATATATATATATATATATATATATATATTATAATAAATACTCTAAGGACATGACGAAGCAATACTCTAAAAAAAAAACAGACTGCACGGTAACTAAAGCAATGTCAAAATTCACAACGTGAGATACGGTTCGACCTTGCCATCTAGTGGAAGAGAACACATTGCACTCGTTTAGTCTTACATGAGTGACCCCTCGGCTGTGGTTGGTAAACCCAGGTGATAACAGAAATGATATTGGATCTTGCTTTAATCCAGTCGTTTTTTATTTTTACTATATATATATACACATATATATATATATATATATATATATATATATATAGCTCCAGTCCGAATAATTGGAAGTTGTGGTTTCAGGATGTGTCGACAAATAGAAAATATCCTTTTCAAATGCTTCTATGAATTATCCCATATAGCAGCTTCGTGGAATACGGTAAATCAGTAGGCTACAGTACAAGGCAAAACACCACCTTCCGGCATTTGGATTGACTTCAATACATTTGTTACCAAGGAGAAATTAATAAATGAAAATGTATTCATTAATCCAGTTTTATTTTCGTTTTTGTCCTCCGTATTCCATTAGAAGGTACAAAGCACGCCCGTATCCGACTCAGCACACTGGCCTACTGTTGAGTATACAAGTGCATAGAAGTTGTATACAACTGGAATACTCAACAGTAAGCGTGTGCGTTGATTCGGACACGGCACGGCCTACCAACAATTGTAATACCAAATATAATTGCCAGAGGTCGCCACTGCACTAACACACAAAAATTCACTATTAAAACGTTGATTATGACATTGGTGTTGCGTTCATCCTATCCGCCTATGATAGCAATACAGTATTTACGAAAAATCGAAAGGCTAACCCTTTATAGAGATTGTAGATCTGTTTTGTTTTTGTCCAGGACTTGCCTTAACAAAAAAACAAAAAAAAGAACGAATGAAATTTGATATCCTTATCTGGTTTTGGGTAAAATGTATGACTCATGCTGGAAACTGCAGCAAAGACTAGTTGGATCATATGTTAGCCTCAGCTGGATTGTGTTAACTCAGGATCGAAGTAGCCAGCACCCCAGTCTTGGCTACAAACTTCCCAGTCCAGTAGGAGCGTGGGCAATAATCCAATTCATTGTGCAATTAGCTCAAATTAAACAAACATGTCGTTGTCAACCTATTAGTGGGTGCTGTTACTGGCAAGAAACGAAGATACCTATTATCCACGATTCAGTTAAATGCTCGGTTTCCCATGCACCTTTGGCCAATTATTCGTGGATTGCTGTGATTTGCATCTCAATTCCATCATTGTGCAGCCTAAACACCGCCAGCAATTAAAACGACTAGAGAATTTATGATGTTCTCAAGCGTTCCAATCTGTGTTATTCTAGATCGTGGACCTAATGATACTCCCTCCAGTTATTTTACCTGAAATGCCCCCTCGATTTTGGCAGGTATGTACTGCAACATCATTTGCCACGCAATGCGTTTAACTTTACAACGATTCTCTTACGCTACATGTAATCAACGTGACATCACTCTGCCACCAACTCACGCGTATGTGGAGCTGACAGCTGACATTTCTGCTGTATGCACAAGTACGCGGAGAGTTAAAAGCTCATTGAATGCTTTTCTTCCACGTCCATGTGGCAGCTGACTTACGCAGTTTCTAATCTTCATGAATATTAAACCAGCCATTCGCATGTAACCAACATCATAAACAATCATGACAAATGCTACCACGAAAAGTGATTCTATTAATAAACACGATTTGTTTTTGAAATATTTCCCTTAACTCATGATTTTGAACAGGACAGATAGTCTGGTGGTAGTCTTGTCAATAAGCACCTCACTGCCGCATTGAGAGCGCAGAGGAGCTGGAGCCTTGGTCGGGACCAGTTTGGCTACTGTTCGCTTCCTTCGTCCCTGGCCCAGTTGAGCTTGAAACACACGCCTCGAATTGAAGAGACGACCTCCTCCATAACCGAAAAGATAACAGCAAGTGGGTGAAAAGATTGTTTGTATTCCATGTCGTGCTGTAAAGGATTGCCGAAGCCAGACTTTTAGCTGGAATCGACGCATCCCAATAAGAGACGCACGGGAAGGAGGTTTAAGCAATCACCCACAAAAGGTTCGTCGAGGTAGCTAGTCTGTGTATTTGGTTTGCCAGCTTGGCAAGTGTTACGATATGCGGTCTCTTAACTTGTCATGTTGTGAACATGTCTTATCTAATTAGCGTGGTATATAATTGCACTTCTACATGACTTCCCCTACAGAATGGGTTGCGTTGATTCAGAATAATTACAAGCACGTACCACTTGAGCTCTGATGTAAGAGGTTTTCTAAAACTCAGAAAGTCTTCTCAAATGCAGCAGCGAATTAATGATGAAAATGTATTCGTGTTGTGCAAGCTTATTTGATAAATGAATGCGAAAATAATCATTTGATCTGCCGCTCTCCTAGCGTGTAATAACACGTACAGCGTAATAATGTGACGAGAGTAATTAGGAAGCCTCTACATTTGACTCAGCAGATTTAGTGGCTATTAGTTTCGCACATAGTGACAAGCCATTTATGACCGAATATGGTCCCCGATGCTTGACTATGGTTGCGTAGTAATGTATATTTTTCCCAGGTATTAGCCTGTCCAGGGGGAAAACTCACGTTACTAGCTATCAGACAAGTCAGCCTAATTCCAAAACCCCAGAACGAAAGCGTAATGTGTGTGCCAGTTGAACCAAAAACAAGAGACTCCACGGCTAAATATTAGTCAATCCTCGATCAGTTCGCTCGGGAAAAGAAATGAATGAAAAAAATTAAACGACGAAACTGCTGGCCATTCACTACTGAAACTAAAACACTACTGAATTCCAGTTGGTTTAGGCCACAAGTTATTCCAGAAGTTAGTGCGAAATAATTGACTATATTCAGCCACTTTGCCTTAAAAAGTCAAAACTGGCGCTACGTAGCCAGTTAACCAACATTTAAAACCTTATGCCAGGAGAGATCCGGAATTCAGTATAAATTTAAATTTGCGTAATGTAAGTTGTTAGTGTTTTAATACAGCCTGTGAATTATCATGGATTTATATTTAAATATTTTGACCACCTGACAGGTGCACAAATCAACTCAATTAGTAATTTTAATCCATTAATCGGTCATAAACCATTAGGGCAAGATAGAACCTGCTTTAACAAACCGTGCTTACTTTCGGAACTGGTTTCTCTTGTCTAACCTGGCTCCATTTAATTTAATTACGCTACTGTTCTTGTTCGTTTTTGGAACGTCCAATACCTTGAAGATGGCAGCTGGATTTTGCTGGCACAACTTCGGCACTCTTGAGCTGATGGGTTTAAACGCTCTCATTACACCTTAAACTGCTAATACAAGCACGGCTTGTATTTGAGTGATTTAACTTTGGAGGAAGTACCCAGAGATGGTGCCAGATTGGGCAACTTTTTCATGTTATTGTGCAGGGAAAATGGCTTTGGGTGGGTTCACCGTTTTCAAATCTGGCACTGGACTGCTCTGCCTTTAAGTGAGGATCAAGTGTGAACTTATACCGCAAATTCCAGTTCAATGCGCTTATCCTGCTGCCCGCTCTTCTGTTATGTCAGACAGCAAAACCGACATTGGGTAAATCCAGCCACTGTTAAAAGAACAGCCTGCCGTCTTGCTACTCCAGGAATTCAGACGCGGCCAAAACTCCACAGGATACGCTCTTGCGCTTTGTCATATGAGAGTTTGCTAGAAATTATTCAATGGAAGTATTTTAACTATGGAAATCTGTGGTAATGACCAAGGTTCACTCTCACAGTGACGTGTTCCATCATTTTCGGTTTAGGACAGATGTCCCTCTCCTTCTATTGGGCCTTGACTTTTAGGTCTTTGCCCTTCAAAGATGGAAAAAGATAAAAGTATTGATTATGATGATGCATTTTGTCCATAAAGAACTATTTTGTCCTCTAAGCCAAAATCAATGAGAATATACTTCAAAATGACAGGATGTAGTGCCTTATAGGGTACAGAATTACAAAGACCTTAAGAATAAAGTCATCCATAATGAAATTAATGTAGTGCATGGGAGCCATTCGCTCATTACAAGACCACCAAGTAGTTTTTTTAGTATGGCACCTCCTTGTGGTTGACACATGTTGGGTCACTCAATAATGACAGGACTGTACTTTTGCATCAACAGGAGTAATCAGTCGTAGGTAAGACTGTGGGAGGACCCACTGGTGGAGAGTGTGGCAGGGGAAGCAAGAGTGAAGGAAACTGGGATACAGAGGCGACCAGAAGTTCAAATCCCAGTGTATTATGGGTAATCTCACCAGCAAGGATGGCCATGGGCCTACAGGTAATTTACTATATAACCTTAATACACACACAAAGACAAAATGACCTATCTCTGTGGTTACAGGCCATCTCCAGCTTTGTTTTGTCTGTTCTTTATATAATAATAATAATAATAATAATAATAATAATAATAAAAATTAATAATGTCAAAATTATTATGCTTTTCATTGTGAGGACAATCTCATTGTGCTACATAAATGTATTAAAGGATTTTTTAAAAAGTTGATAGGAAAGAAAAAGACAATAAAAGGATAAAAATGATTTAAAAACAAAGCAGCAATTAAACTGGAGCAATAAAATACATTGGCAGTTTTAATAAAACGCATTCCTAAAAAGATGCGTTTTAATTTGTCTTTATTGAACTTCAACTGGGGACAAAGACGTCCACAAACTCATCCACATAGAGCACACACACCCTTACTGATGCTCTGTGACATATTTTAGCCTTTAGTCATTGCGGAGGGAAGGCGATGATGCAGGCGGGGCTGGGCACTGTGTTCGCAGCAGTCTGCAGACACACGCTTCGCGTCCTCTTGCAATTCATCAGCCCCCGCTCGCCCCAGATGGTGAGTCAGCAGAATTCTGCAGTTCAGAACAAGGACAGAATATGAAATACGAAGAGCAGGAAAACCTTGAGGTGTGCGTGTGCGTGTGTCTGTGTGTGTCTGTGTGTGTGCGTGTGTGTTTGTGTGTGTACGTGCATGAAGACAAATATAACTAGCATACAAATGAACTCATGTAAATTTGAGGTCATTAAAATGCAGCTGGAGTGATGAGACTGAGCCTTTCATTTATCTTGATTCTGTGACGCTAACAGAATGAAGCCCATTAAAAAATTAAATCATTTTTTTAATACAAGGAATAACCAAGCAAGACAGACTGCTGCGTGACTGTGTCAAGTACACAATGAGTTGGCGTGCAGTGCACACCTGTCACAAGCAATTTTTGTATTTTTTTGGTATTATGATCTATGACTACTCTGCACAATGAATTGCCTGTCAGGAACAATGAATGTTTAATGATTCGTTACTGATTGTTTCCTTCCACCCCTTCAGCTCATCTCTCCACAGGATCACATTTGGATTTGTTCCACACACCACCTACTTCCCCCCTAGACCCAGGCTTACCTGGGACAGTGTTGGCCCAGGCTGCTGTTCCAGATGCACAGGCCAGGTCAGTGTCTGAGGGTGCAGGGGAGTCGGCCTCCCTGGAGGGCTCTCGTCCAGAGTCCCTGTTTAACAAAACCTCAGAGTGGGCCGCAATCGGACCTGAAGGCCTCACGTCACCCAGCCAGACAGGAAGTGATGTGGACAGCGGGCAGAGCATGGGCGGCACCCCCCTGACCCCCATGCAGTGCCTCACCCCTAGCTGGCAGGAGAAGGACAGCGGTCTGGAACAGTCCCTGGCGGGCGGGGCGGGGGATGTGACCGCGCTGTCCCCGCTTGAGCTGCAGGAGCAGTACGGGGTTTCCCCGGGGTCAAGTCCTGACCACGAGGAACCAGCATGCTCATCAGGTACGATGTGTCACCATGTCCAGCAGCAGTATGTGGGTGGTTAGATAGACACTGGTGTACCTCCAGTCCAGTCCAATCATGGCTATTGTTCTGGTCAGGATATATGATCTTTGAAAGCCTGACTGAAAAAACATAATCACTGACTGGTTCACCAGGGTGATACAATAGCTGTGGGTAGAGGCAATGTAAACTCCAAAATATGCTCCATTGGTTGGCTAAGCTATATTTTGCCATGTAGAAGTTATGTAGAAGAGATGGGGTGGACATTCTGGAGAACACATTGCTGTAGGACACCATTGCTTGATCATTTCAAGTGAAATCTGTCTATCTGTGTGGATGTCAGCTCTACTCGAGCAGCTGCTGGTAGAGAGGGCGGAGCTGGTGGAGGAGGGGAGGAGCTTGAAGGACATTCTGCAGGTGAGCTGGAGGCCTGTTCCCACCCTTGTCCCCTTATGTCAGACCAGGGATATGTAAAGGTCCTGATAGGCCAGATTAGCCTGATGCTTCATTCCTACGAATTAAGTAGTACAAGATACAAAAAGCGTTGAGTACATTTCCATCAATTCAAATGTACGTTTTGACTAACCATTTACTTTGGGTGATTATTTTTGCATATTCAAAATAACAACACACTGAAAGCACAATGGGAGGCACATGCATTTGGAAACACTTCTTATGAACTGGGAAGTTTAGAGCTGATTTTTGATTTCCAAAGAACTTGTAATTTAAAGCGAGTACTGACCAGGAAATGGAGGACCCCAGGGCCCATTCCCTGAGGTAATGGTCAGAATTCTGTATGATATCACACAAGGAGACAGCACAAGCCACCCTGTCATCTTTGACCAAAAAGCCGTAAACACCACCGCAAGGACTGCTGGGAGGTAATAACGGGCTGCTTCCTGAAGCCATTTGTAAAGGAATCTCGAAGGGAGCATAAACAGATTATCATGATTAAGTTCTTTATTCGTCTCATAGCCAAGACCTCGTTCTGCTTTTAAGCTGTGGTGGGAGATCGCTGATACTGGCTGTAGTCACGCAGGGCCACGATCCAGATTTTAAAAAAAAATTAAAAAAAAACTTTGAATGCCTGATTTTCTAAGATCTTACGGGATGGTATTTGCTTGGCTGGTATGCTGAATCCTCTGTGGTTCACTGACCCTCTGTGGGGTGGGACGGCCCGTCTTTCTGAACTTTGAACGTGGAGCGGTTTGTGTAAGGGAGGTACGTAAGGCTTTGGAGGTCAGACACATGTTTGCCTTTTAGGTAACACCACTGGGTGAAGGAAACATCTGTGGGACTATCATTCTGTCAAATGGATCAGAAATGACCGGGCATTTTCAAGATGGAAGTTTTCTATCTTCTGACACCTGGGGTTGTGCCTTTAGCCACTGCATGTTGAAGCATGGTGTGGCATTCCATTGGCAGCATGTTATACAGATTTGCGTTTTAGCTATCAGTAGACACCATCTGTAAATATCGCTGAACAGCCTTCATGAGTACCAGTATGGTGTGCTTTGTTCCAGGTGCAAAGCATTGTACACAAATCTTGACATGAGTGCCATAAATTCCACTGTGCCAATGTGGCTTACATTCCTGAGGTGCGGTTGCGAAGGACCCCACCTGAATAACCTTTGGCACCAAACACACACCCTTGGTACAGGGTACAAGACCGTTGCCTTTCACTGTTTTTTTTTTTTTCACTGTGCCACTGTTCTTGTTGGGACTTGCAACTTGTGTGATTGAAACCTGTGAGGTCACGGTAGAGCTCTTATTTGCAGGAGGGAACAGCAGTTCTTCTGTACAGCCACACAATAAGAGAGCAGTTATTGATTGCCTGTTGAGAAATGTTAAGGTAAGCGAGTTTCTGCCAAATGAGAAACAAGTTGTTTACTCTCTCCCTCGCCCCCTCGGTCGCATAGCTGAGATTGCACAGCAAAACCAAGGCACTACCTAACTTTGTCCTGTGTTTATGTGAGAATTCAGTCTCTTGTAGACTAGAATTAGGTATGTAGGTTCTGCTTTATGCAGAGGTGGAAAGTCCAGGGGTCAGAAAGAAAGTCCTGCCATGCGTTTCTTCCACCCATGGACCAGAGGATTTCACGTATTAGTTTTACCTCTTGGCTGAAGAATTGTGCTAGCAAATCCAGGTGACTGGAACAAGATACTTTTACTTTCTGAACCTGGATTTTCCACCTCTGGTTTTACGTACTTTGAGTAATTCCATGTCTTTCCTCGCTGGCAGACAGAGCGGAGTGAATGGCTGCAGTTCCAGGCAGACCTCCAGGTGGCAGTAGCAGTTGCGGACCGGCTGCGTCTGGAAGCAGAGGAGGAGCTGGGCAAGCTCAGAGAGACCCAGCAGGACACAGAACGGCAGCTGGCTGCCGCACTCCGCAAGCAGCAGGAGACAGACGGAGAGCTGGAGTCCCTGAGGGCCCAGCACAAAGAGGCCTGCCAGAAACTGTCTGCCCTGGCCCTCAGCCACAAGCAGGCCAGGGAGGAGCTGGACACCCTTAGGGCCGAGCACAGAGAGACCTGCCAAAAATTGTCCGCTCTGACTCTGACCCACCAGCAGGCCGCGGAGGAGCTCGGATCACTGAGGGACAGAGAGGGGTCACGGGCGGGGAAGGAGCAGGACTCAGAGACGCAGACTGGGTGTGAGGTCAAAACGTGTGTCTCAGAGGACATCCAGAAAGGGGAGGAGCCACAGCATGGGGGAAAGGCGGTGGTGGAGAGGTACCTGCGGAGTGTGGCAGCTGAGGAGAAGAAGAAAGAAGAGTCATATTCTGGGAGGGATCCCCGGAGAATAGTAATGCTATGTGAGAGGTCCAGGTAAAGCTGGACTTCAGCTGCCCTAATGTTCATAGACCTCACCACTGCTGGAATCATAGCAGCAGTCTGGGGAAGGAGGTGGGGGGGGGGGGGGAGAGTGAGGGGTGTTCTGCACAGGTTTTGCAATGATGCAGTTTTGTGAATAACAATAGTTCTGTGAATGAAAGGAGGGACTCCAGAGTGAGAGCTTGCAGTGCAGTGTTATGAAAGCACGCTTTAGCTGAAAGAAAAAGTATACACAGAAGGAAGTGATGTAGAACACAATTATATATTTAATGTTCAGTAAAAGCTGAGTTCAACCTTCATGATCCCAACCACCAGACAAGCCTGTATGATTATTAATATGCTTACTCTCCTGTAAAGGTTGATGGAAAACATTGAATTTTCACCGAGATGATTCTTTAGGAACAAGTGTAGTTTTTCAGCAGCATCTGCTTTCATTTGAACATCCTTATTCCTGTTGTACACTAGCTTTGATATCCTCTTTTTAAAGTACTTCTAGTCCCCTAATATACGTCAGCTGCCCCATGCACTTTATTATAACTGGTAGAGAATCTTCCACATGGGATTCCAGTTGATGGAAGTTACCAGCAAAAAGTACCAGTATTCTGGTAGCACTAGATCACAAGAATACATGGTGTGAGGAAGCAGGGATTTCAGCATGCATTTTATTATTATTAAAAAAAAAAAATTTTGTAATTTTAAACTACCACAGAAATGCCACAATTGTGGTTAGGCAACAAAAGGTGGCATAATTTGGTTTGGTTCTGTGTTATTAATTGTTCCTGTTCAAAGTGAATGGAGCCCCTCGATACTCAAAAGTACAGCTTGGTCTGTTGTTTTTCAGAAGTCTCTCTAGAATCCCCCTGCCCTCTGAATCCCCATCTGCACCGAATGGTAGCTCGCAGCCTATGACAACCACAACAGGACCCCTCAGCAAGGTTAGAGCACATCCTGTCCTGTGAGGGGTGTTTTGACTATAGAGGGGTCCATTTTACAATAATTATTGTGGAGGGCAGCTGCTTAAGATTTATAGCTGACAAATAAGATTTCTCTGGATGCTAAATATACCACATATATTCTAATTGATGGTAATATTGGTGGTACTCATTATCTCCAGTCCTTGAGGTTGGCTGACAAATATCATAATGTGTCAAGTTATTCTCGTAATTAATTTGGAGCTCTGTTGATACCATTGAGGTCCATCTTACTGATGTCTAATTCAAATGTATGGCTATGAAAGTTTATGTTGTGAAATATACTTGTTGTTCCACTTTCTTTTGTTGTTGTCTTTCTTTGCAGGACCAAGACCCAGCAAGAGGGAGGAGGGTGGACCGACTCCTGCGAAGACAAGACAGCTGGTCCAGCTCCTATTCAAGTGTGTGTGTGTGTGTGTGTGTTTATATGCATGTGCGTGGGAGAGAAGGTCCATGTATATTTAATTTAACATTTGATTTAATTTTATTTAATTTATTTAATTTAGCCATAATGTCATAGCTTACCCTCAAATCCAAAATTCACCAAAATCACATCAAATTACTCTTCCCTGCTCTGAATTAAAATGATTTATGGCTGAGATAATATGTTTGGTTATCTGGTTGGTTTGATTGGTCTTGTTGATTTGATTTTGGCTTGTGTTGCATCTTACCAACTGATTTGTTGTGTCTGACAGGTCAACCGGAGGATCACATCGCTGACCCATCATCAGTGATCAACAGTGTTATCAGGCGAGTCCCCAGAACAATTATATCAAATGGTCGTTCTATACAGCTCAGATTAGAAAATAATTTTTTTTTTAAAGCAGGGCATGGGCCTAGTCTATCTCTGAACTTCATCTTCCATACCCAAACCAAGTCTCAAGAATATATTGATATTGAGTGCAATGTAACACCCCTTTTCTTATGGGTGATTGATGAATACATATTTGTGATGATTCAGGTAACCTGAAATGTTATGCTTTCACACGATTGCCTATCAGGTCTCAGGTATTTTGACTGTAGTGGAACCAATCTTTACAACAATTACTGTGGAGGGCAGCTGCTTCAGATTTATAGTTGAATAATATTTGTCCTGATGCTAAACATGCAACACAGTTTATAATTGGATGGTAATGAACACCAAGCTCCATAATGTTTGGGGCAAAGATATTTCTCATTTGGCTCTGTACTCCACTATTATAGGTTTAGAGGCACAACTCTAATATAGACATTACTGTGTCATTACTGTGACATTACATATAATACTCTGCATGAGTATTATATCTCAGAGTGGTTAGAAATCTTTGACACTTCAGAATTGTGCAAGTAGTCTTAGCAGACAGGTCCCATGATCTGCTATTGGATTCCAACAGGTATTGATTCACCAATCAATACCTGACAATCATCTACTTGATGTGCTACTGGCCTGTTGTCTAAAAGCCTTTTTACAATATTCAGCATATAGGATTTCAGTTCAGATATTTCAGCCCATTTCCACAATTTGCTGACTGAGTTGATCTTGTATTTGTTAAAACGCTTTGTAACATAAGCCAGATGGGATTTTTTCACAAATTAAAGTGAACACCAGCCTTCATGAGATATACTGTAGGCTTTATTTGCCAGGGCCTAATTCTGACAATATAAATCCAGTGAATGATGGTTCTGAATCAAGTAATCTGCAGAAGCAAATGACCTCCATACAGCAGGAATTTGACATTTTTGTTTTCTAGAGTGAGGCCTGAAGCTGTCGGTTGTTCCAAAAACACTGATAACTATTGAACCGTGTGAAGGAGGGCTGTTTTGGAACCAAGCTAATCTGGTTCATACTGCATCTCACCCAGTATTACTACTTACACAGAGTTATCGGTGACTATTAGGGTCTTTCTCCTCTTCATGTCCCCAGACCTCAGGATAGTTTCAGCATGCTTCTGCGTCGTCACGGAGGCTCAAAGCGGAATTCCCTGCTGCGCTGGTGTCAGAGCCGCACCCAGGGCTACGAGGTGAGGGAGAATCTGCAACCCTCATCGCGCTCATCATCTGCAGGCCTAACGTGGTCACAGTATGGTCACAGAAGATGGAGAGTACCACGTAGTCAAAGGATAGTTTGCTTCTTGTAGCTGTTGCCAACAATCTGCTTTATATTGTTAGGTTCCTAAGTGCTTAGCGCCACTGAGTAATGGCTCTGTTTCTTGTGTCCTCTGTGTAGAACATTGATATCACCAACTTCAGCAGCAGCTGGGTGGATGGGCTAGCCTTCTGTGCAGTGTACCACACCTATCTTCCGATGCATATCCCCTATAGCACGCTGAGCCAGGACAGCAAGGTAGGGACTCCATGCATAAGCACATACCCATATACACAAGCAGAACAGCAGCCTGATCCCAAACAGATACATGGATGTGTGTGTATACGAGTGCCATACATGACGTGTTAGTTCTACAGGTATTCTCTTGGCACTGATACAAGCAGACATTTTCATGGGCATCACACCTCTTTATACGTTCTGTATTCATGGACACAAAAATGGCATGGAGAAAATCTTGAATGATGGTTTGCTGGGTCCCTGTATTGTATGTGGATATTTGTAATCCTGATCTTTTGCTGATGCTTTGTGTAGAAAGAGAACCTAGGGTTGGCCTTCCAAACTGGGGAGAGTGTGGGAATCACATCCATGCTGGTGAGTCACTGGGCTATGTCATCGCATACCTTTTGCAGGGATCGTAAGTTGTGGTTTGTGAACTGGACTTGTTTCAAGGATTATTTAGCCTGGTAAAAAAAAGTTGTATCCTTCATGTCAGTCGCTTCTATAAAACAAAAGTGGTATGCATTGTGTTAAAAAGGTCAGGTAACGGTATCTAGTTAGTAAGCAGACTTAAAGGTGGCAAAGTGTAGGTATAATTTGCTTGTCTGTTATTTTGTCATATGTGCTAAGCCAGTGTACATGTTTTGTGGTTTTAATTGTTTTCTCCTGCCTATTTTATAGACAGTTGAGGAGATGCTTAGAACAGAAGGTCCAGACTGGCAGAGGGTTCTGGGATATGTGGAGAGCATCTACCGCCATTTTGAGATGTGACTTCGCCCCTCTGTGTCTCAGAATGCCGCACCTGTCGAGGTCTCTACGGTGTACTCCGTGCAGATTTGCTGTATGAATCGGTGCAGAGGCAATGGCGCCCATTCGTCAGTGGGGGAGCACTTTTAGAATTTTTGTCAAGCTCAGGAGCACTACAGTATCCAAAATGAGTCCCACACTGCAGACTGCTGGCCTCTGGAAGCAGGTGCATTCCTTTTTGTACTGTTACTATTTCATTAGCATTAGGATCTGTCCTCTGGTTTAAAAAAAAAAAAAGTTCACATGAACTGTGATTTTATCAGTTTCTCTATATGAAGTCTCACCATGTTCAGCGAAGATTCCTTTTGACATTTGTCATCTGTGACTGGTTAATGTCCAGTATGAAATGCAGAGCAAGTAAAAGCTCGACTTGCGTGCTCCCAATTTTCTCTGCGATAACAGTATCAAGGAAGTGAACACAAGATGATTTGTAAGCAACTAATTTTTAAAGCAATGGAAATGTTACATTGAAAGGCTGACACTTTTGGATGGGTAGCATTGGCAGATGTTAAGTCATTAACATCTGAGCCAGTTATCAGCCTCCACATGGCTTGGATTTCTTTCACTTTGAAGGGTGTCTTTTCCTTTTTTTACTTTGTTAATGCTATGCACCTACTTGCACTTTGAAATATTAAATGGAGACTGGCCCAAAGTCTGCGAGCATGTTGCTCCAGCTCTCCGGTTACTGGTTGAAAATTAAGCGACTGAATGCCAAAATGTGAAAACTTTTACTTTAAAATGCTTATATAGCAATAAGTCTTCCTATGTTCTGAACACAACAAGCACAAACTAAAACAGTGGAAATGACACCCAATGACTAGGTTGTGGGTAAGGGAACTGTCCTATGCAGGTATTGGGTGTCAAACTTTTGGATGCTTTTCAGAATCTTTTACATGTATGCAGATGTTCGTTCTACCCTGCCTGTCAGTGGCTGCATTCATCCCATATGCCTAGTGTATACCTACCTACCTAAACAGTCTTATATTTTCTATTTAGATACTTCATGAGGTTAGCATTTTTTATGTGAAATTTAGTAAATATGTTCATCCTGTCAGGTTTAATTATCAAGAATCTGAGCAGTGGGATTTCCAGTCTGTTTGTGCATTGAAGGACTGATGTGTGGATACCCCACGCCAGACGTGTGCGTGTGCAAGGCAATAGTTTTACCAAAGGACTCTGATTGTGGTGTGCAAGGCTGCCATGGGAACCCTTGGAAAGAGCCTCGCAATTCAATGTGAAAAGAAATGTCTACTGTATATAGTAATATGTAATCCTCTGCCATAGCCTTATTATAATAATAAAGTATATCAATCTGATTGGAGCCAAAGTATCCTTGAGGGGTGGAACATAATATACATGCAGTAGTTTGTATTAAAATGAAAAGTGTGTCGTCATACATACTGCCTAGAAAAAAGTATTTTGCTCATCATTCCATTTTTATGCATTGAAGTTTCTTCCACTTGTTAATGGGTAATTTGGCTGTACAATGACTGGGCACAATAAGTACATTCATTATTGCATTGTCTGTAAGCTCCATGTACACCCATATGAATTTATAACCCAGAAAGACATAAGCCAAAACCACTCCAAACATACTCCTAAACCCCTACACCAGCAGTTACATCAGAACGAAAACCATTCACTCAAGTGTTGAATATGGAGCGAACATTTCTTTACTAAAAATAATTTTAAAGGAGTGTTCCACATAATTTTTAAAAGCTTTGTAATGCCCTTTGCCCCCTCCTACCTTGCCATTTTCTCCTAGTGCTGTAGTGACAGATAGCATTTATCTTTCCTATTTGTCCATGCCCACAAACATTCCTATGCGGCTACACATAAGCATGAACATCTGCTGTTGCAGCATTATTCTTCCAGTCTATTCTTTTTTATAGCCATGCATGTTAGATATAAATCATATACCAACTATATTCATGAGACAAAAAGGGCCACTTATCTGTTTATATTGTAGTGTTTATTTGGTAATGGAAATTTTAAAGAACTGATGTTAACTTAAGCTGTGCACATAAATATATTTTAAAAAACATGAACACGTGGAATAACCTGTTTTCTAACAGTACAAGAACCTGGATATTTCTTCATCTTAATATACACTTAAAATGGGAATGGGAAGAGGAAGAAATGAATAGAAGGAAAGTACATTTGTGAAAGATGTTTAACAATGGAATAAATTGGCAAGCAATGCTATTGGAATTGGTTGTGAGGTACTGATCCCATTTACCCCGGGAATATACAGTGGGAATGTGGAGAACATTCTTCTCAAAGTTCCTCTTCCTGCCTCGAAAGCAGAAACCAGGGTCTAGCGTTGAAACATTTCAACACTTCCATCTAAAGTATATTACAGAATGTGTAACAGACTATTTTCAGTGCTGAATGTTTGATCACATGCATCTCATCTTGGATGTCAGTCTCAAAACATAATACCTCCCTGACAATTTTGTCTCAGGTAATCTCTTTGATTTTCTTCTGGTAGGTTTTTTTTTTGTACATGGTTGCTTAGAAATGAGCTCTTTGACGTACTTCACCTAATATTTACACTGATAACAAAAGTAAAGTTTGGCAGGTGTGTCTATGAGCTTGTGATCCCGCCCCCTATGGGTGGAGTTGACATGGGGGGCAGTAGGAGGGACTTGAGTTTGGCAGACATGGCAGCAATCTCTGGATCCTGGGTTTCATACATCTTAACCAGTCGTGCAAATTTTAAGACACCTAAAAATAAATAAAAAACAACAGTATGAAAATAAAGAATACAACAAACTAGTATACTATTAACAATTGAATTTCTGATATCAACAATTTGCATTCTAACTAGTTTGCATTCGAATTTGCAATATCCTCTATAAATGAATTAAAGCTAAAACGGCTTGCCATATCACCCCACCTCCTTCCGTTCTCACATCAAAGCTTAATTACTTGTGTAAGCTGTGGCCCTCACCTTCTCCCTCATTGTTGAAGCCATATGCCTTCACAACTTCCTGTTGGATCTGGGTGGCGACAGGAAGCACCAGCTGCAGCATCTTGCCCATATCATTGCATGCGCTCTCCCTCGCCTCGTCCATCCGCGCTGCATTCTCCGGAACGGAGAAGGCCTGAATCACCTCACTCAGCACCACTTAAAATAATAAAAATGAAAGAATAAGGTGAACATATTACGCAGCTTTCCAATATACTACAGTGCATTGCAAGATAATGATAAAGCGATACAGTAAAGGATAACATAACACTGATCGTCAAACCGTCTTAATAGTATACACACATCATCATCACAGCAATACTGTCATATGAGCACGACTCAATTCATTACCACAAAACACTCATACCTGTGTCCATTTCAAAATGGCACAGCATGCTTGCACTCACCTCTTGCCTGTTCGACCGTCAGGACGGGTTGCTGCGCTGGGGCTGACGCCATGACGCTATTTGAGTGGCTTAGGGACAAACAACCACAGATGCTAGGAGCGTCACTTTAAAACTGCAATTTTAAATATAAATAAATAGCCGATATCTGTGTTAATTTCAGTGAACTGGCCGTACGGCTAGTATATTCCAGCCTTCAATGGTCTTCCTAACCAACTGGGTCCTAAGAAGAATCTTACTATAAAGTAACAAACTAAACGCTGAGTAGTTAGTCTACGCCAATGTCACCAATTACATTTTACTTGAATCATTCAAATAAATTAATGTAGGCTAGCTAGAATCGCCAATGATAATCAATACCATAGCTAGCTAGGGTGCTAGAACCCTGAAAATATTTAGCCAGGTTGCTTGCTAACGGGCTTGTTTTGATCTCTAGCTTTCTAGTTAACAGTTGAAGAGAAACCTTCAATCATTTCGCTAAACAGAAGTCAGTTTGACTGTAAAACAATGACAATCGATGAAAAGCTGCTAGCTTAGTTACATACATTGGGATGGCAGGTATGCCATCCCGCCAAGTTACGCCTTGGCGGGGGCATGCCCCCATACCTATACAGCACCGAGAGTTTGGCACTTTTCAGGGTTCCCCACAGAAATAACCACAACAGCCACAGACACTCAGCCCTTAAAAACATTAAATTCTGTACATTCTGACCCCATTTCAACAGACAGAATTCATAAACAACTTCACATGTCCACACAATAAAGCCCCAAACTAAGGGGATTTTGCGTTTTCTCCTTCTTCTTCTTCTTCTTCTTCTTCTTCTTCTTCTTCTTCTTCTCATTCTTATTTTTCCTGCCGCCTATCCCACTAACAACATGTCTCCCCATTGGACATTTCACTAACACCAGCCAAATCTGCCC
The DNA here is from genome assembly GCF_013347855.1 of Anguilla anguilla. Taxonomy (NCBI): domain Eukaryota; kingdom Metazoa; phylum Chordata; class Actinopteri; order Anguilliformes; family Anguillidae; genus Anguilla; species Anguilla anguilla. The sequence goes on along the minus strand of NC_049206.1, from coordinate 45,808,451 downwards.
TACACGACCCAATCAAAAACGCACATACACACGAAAAATACCCATACATTTTTATTCTGAAACATTTCCTGTTCAAACAGCTAGTCCGCCTGTGGCCTAGTGGGTAAGGTTACAGTCTTGGGAACATGGGGTCGTAGGTTCAAGCCCAGCTTAGAACACGTTTCTTTAACCTGCTTCAACCCTCACTAATAATTGTCTACTAGCCTACTTATCAATTATTGCTTTTGCACCATATTTACCCGCCGTTCACCGTTCAGTTATTAACCGGCTACAATATTGCTAAGCCACATGGATTCAACGGGAGCTCTTCTGTGCTTACTGGCCTGTGTTCTTTAAAACCACCGGCAGGTTTGCTAATGATATTTCACGCATTGCATAGCTATGGCATTAGCTAACGAAGTCACGGCAAATGTATTCCTTTCATTAAAAAGCTACACCAGTTCACCACTGTGCCATTTCTATTAACTATATTTCTTCACTTGGCTACCGTACAAAACTTTCATATCAGCAAACGCCACGTTTCTATTTCTAAATTCATGTTACCTCGCTCTGTTCTCTATCTAGCCACATACGCTACAAACAATTACTACTTATGTACATTCTGCAACTCCGCAATTTGAACAGCTAATCCATCCGTGGCCTAGTGGGTAAGGTTACAGGCTTGGGAACACTGGGTCGTATGTTCAAGGCCAGCTTGAAACACGTTTCTTTAACCTGCTTCGATCCTCACTAATAATTGTCTACTACTTCTTAATTACTGCTTTTGCACCATTTCTACCCGCCGTTGACCGTTCAGTTATTAACCGGCTACAATATTGCTAAGATATATGCATTATGACTTACCGTCTGTACGTTCAGTTATTAACCGGCTACAATATTGCTAAGCCATATGGATTCAACGGAAGCTCTTCTGTGCTTACTGGCTTGTGTTCTTCTTTAAAACCACCGGCAGGTTCGCTAATGATATTTCACGCATTGCATAGCTATGGCATTAGCTAACGAAGTCACACACTGGTAAACCTCACTCACTCACGGCCACCCATGTGCATTTCATGACGCAAATGTATTCCTTTTATTTAAAAGTTACACCAGTTCACCACTGTGCCATTTCTACTAACTATATTTCTTCACTTGGCTACCGTACAAAACCTTAATATCAGCAAACGCCACGTTTCTACATTCCTGTTACCTCGCCCTGTTCTCTATCTACCCACATACGCTACAAAAAATTAGTACTTATGTACATTCCGCAACTCCGCAGGTTGAATAGCTAATCCGTCTGTGGCCTAGTGGGTAAGGTTACAGGCTTGGGAACACTGGGTCGTATGTTCAAGCCCAGCTTGGAACCCGTTTCTTTAACTTGCTTCGACCCTCACTAATAATTGTCTACTACTTCTTAATTATTGCTTTTGCACCATATCTACCCGCCGTTCACCGTTCAGTTATTAACCGGCTACAATATTGCTAAGATATATGCATTATGACTTACCGTCTGTACGTTCAGTTATTAACCGGCTACAATATTGCTAAGCCATATGGATTCAACGGAAGCTCTTCTGTGCTTACTGGCTTGTGTTCTTCTTTAAAACTACCGGCAGGTTCGCTAATGATATTTCACGCATTGCATAGCTATGGCATTAGCTAACGAAGTCACAGACTGGTAAACCTCACTCACTCACGGCCACCCATATGCATTTCATGACGCAAATGTATTCCTTTTATTTAAAAGTTACACCGGTTCACCACTGTGCCATTTCTACTAACTATATTTCTTCACTTGGCTACCGTACGAAACCTTAATATCAGCAAACGCCACGTTTCTACATTCATGTTACCTCGCCCTGTTCTCTATCTAGCCACATAGGCTACACACAATTACTACGTATGTACGTTCTGCAACTCCGCATTAAAACATTACATTTAAAATCATGATTCACTCATAAGTATAACTACTAGCACTGAACATGAGAAAAACACATTCGTGCAATAGATTACATTACAGGTAAATAATGTGTGCAATGTTATTTGACCCTCCACTTCAACAACCAATGTCCAATACCGACTGTTATATATACCATTTGATAAGGAATATAAGCTCGCTCATGGTCACTCCATTTACTTCGCACTATACTCCGTGATCATGTCAACCTTCACCTACATGCCCATTCTGCTAAAAACATATTGTTTCAACTATGGAATTTCGTAATTTCATTTTAATTTCTGTCGCACTGTTGTTATTCTCTCATATGCAAAGCCTGCTGGGACATATGCGTCTGCTCCTATTCTCCGCTATCATGTTTTCCGGTTCTAGTTTAGCAAAACGGCGAAGAGGATTCCTACCTGCAGATTAGCCTATCAAAATGCCTTATAAACCTTACAAACACTAAAAGTGCATCTCCACGAAATAACAGACAATGGAGCAGGACAGAAGGATAAACCTTACAAACACTAATAGTGCATCTCCACGAAATAACAGGCAACGGAGCAGGACAGAAGGCAACACAAGTGGCGACCTAGGGAGTTATAATTCTACGGGCGTGTTGATTATTTTGTCAGTCAAGGCTCGTTGGATGGACGTCAAATCCGTGAGTACATACCATATTCCATCTGCGTTTCTGATGCGTTTACGCTTACGCCACTGCATCCTATCTCACAGCCACTGTTTTACATATATAGCAAACCGAAACTGCTGAACGGTACACGCTCATCAGACTGTACAGATTCACACAATGATAGCCATAATCCACAACCGTTTTCTTGCAGGGTCGCATTTCTCACTCTCATAATAAAACGCTTTGCAAAAAGAACTGATATCTCATAAAAAACACGTTTTCAACGTACAAAAATGCCAAGTTACTAAAAAGTATTGATATCAAAATGACGCCAAGTTACGATACTACAAACAATATAGGCTATCTTGCCTCACCGAAATGACATAAGATGTATCTCAAAGCAATGCTACCCAATATTTCCTCAGTTCTTTCAAGTCACTTGGCCCTGTGTTTTCTAATCTTACCATTTCACAATGTCATGCAAACTTTCTGTCAGATCAAAGAGACAAATATTTCGAATTGCCTCATGGAACACATTGAACATTGTACATTGAAATTAATGTATAAATTAATTAATGTACAGAACTGCTGCTGAGCAACGACAGGAAGCACATTTCTCCAGAAAACATGTTTATACTTGCTTCTGAACTGAATTTGAGTACATGTGCAAGTTATTGTATATTTGCTACGTACAATAAATACTGCATGTAAAACACATATTGTACATACATACATAGAGAACTTCTTTATCCGCATGGGGACATTTCCCTGGCAGCATCTTACATTCACATTCACGAACACACTTGTACCAAGAAACATACTATCATTCACGCAACAGAAAGCCTGGGCAGCGAAATACATAGGCCTACATACCAATACAAATTGGACATACACACACCTATTCAATCAATCTTGACTGTGAGAGAGCCATCCACACATATATTTGGCCTGTTCATGTAGTGCATGCTTATACACACAGGGCCAAGTGACTTGAAAGAACTGAGGAAATATTGGGTAGCATTGCTTTGAGATACATCTTATGTCATTTCGGTGAGGCAAGATAGCCTATATTGTTTGTAGTATCGTAACTTGGCGTCATTTTGATATCAATACTTTTTAGTAACTTGGCATTTTTGTACGTTGAAAACGTGTTTTTTATGAGATGTAATATACCAAGATGATATGCCCTAGGCATTTTTCTTTGAAACAACAATACACAGTAGCTAGCTTTACCTTGCGCCTTCTTTGAACAGCAGGAACTACCAATTCTGACTTGTCTGTCAGATTGTCCAGGCTGCCAGGCACTTCAGCCACACGTGTAGCTGTCAACCTCTCCACCAGCCAATATTATGATCAAAATATCCACATTAACACGAGTGCTTTCAATTCGCAAATCGCCCCACACTCTCATTAGCCGAAAAGCGGGTTGTTCTTTTCGTGTTTTTCCTTTACGAAGACCCGTAGTTGTCCGTCCTCTCAACCACTCCGAAGGAAACAAAAAGTATCGTAGCTGTGGGTGGGTGAAAAGAACCTGATATAGAAATTGTTTACAGATAAAATAGCAATCGCGGGGTAGTTCTTACATGTAGAAGGAGTTATTTTATGAGAAAAGCGCTAGGTAACGTCCTAACTATAACGTTAGTGAATTCGAGATTAAAGTGATTCGAAAGTGTTCTGCAGTGTATGCTTATGTTACTTTAATTTAGATGTTTAATGAACCTATTTTCCCAATCTCCCCCAGTGAAGTCCCACCAATATAATCTGAGGTACAGCCAAAATGCTCTTTTTGAGGGTCCCTTTTTACCCTGGTACAGGTTGTGGTCTTGGTATTGAAATTGTCTATCCTGGAGATAATAAAGACACCCATTATCATGAGGATTAAATTCTGCCATTATCAAACCAACCATACAGTTTATAAATGCCCGACGGATGAACCACCTCACCTCCAAAATTCCCACGACCTGTTTTCCTGCTTCAACAGGTGCCACATTCCCCAAATAAAGAAGCAGAGTACCAAGTTCAGCTTTAATCCTCATTCTTTTTGCGCATTTGAATACAAGTGAATCTGCTAAAGGCTTCCATGTAGAGGTAAACAGGCACAGCTATTACAGTACTATGTATAAATAAGTAAAATAAGGTATTCATTTATTTGTATAATACATTGTTTGTCTTCATGGAGAGTGAAAGACAGAGGCCAAATACCTTCCTTACACAGTTATAAACTACAGCTAGCAATTTATGAAATAGAGACAGAGAATCCAGGAGACTAACAACAGCGCACACCCTTAAAAGATCTCCTGTGCCTTGCATGGCCTTAGCAGCAGAAGAATGCATTGGCATGAATGTGTTCTGGTTTAGAAGCTGCTATATACAGCAGGCTGAAAGTGCAAAGCCAGTACACAGCCAAACAAATATAATCCTACTTAAGACCAAAACTCTCCGGTCTAATGTCTTCCCCTTGTCCCAGTCCCACTCTTTGTCCTTTCTAAATCCTCCACCCATCTCTCCACCCCTATCCCATCCATCACTCTCTTTTTCTCTGTTCTGTTTCTCAGGCCTCTCCTTCCAGCAGGTCCACAGCCTCCAGCAGGTGCAGGGCCATGTTGTACTGGGCGTGGCTCTCGGGCAACACCTCCACCGTGCGGCTCACCAGCCGACTGGTGAAGGCCAGGGGGACGGAGGCACAACGCAAGCTGCTGGGGTCCTGGGGGGAGGTGCAGAGAGCGAGAGAGTCAGCTTTACTATAGTACCACAAGAACACGCACACAGTAACCAGAAATACAGGATCTTTTATCTAGTGGAACTAGGTGCGACCAGTCAGGTTCTAGCACTGTAAGTTCGTCTGAGGTCACTTGAAATGCCTCGCTGTTAGCACAGAGCTGTCATCCACATAAACCAAACACAGTTTTAGTAGTTGCAGTAACAGCAGCAACACTGGCTGCTGCAGCAGTCACAGTAATAGTGGAGACAGCAGTACGAGCAGCAGCAGTAGTAGTGGTGCTAGTAATAATTGTAGCAAAAGTAGCAGTAGTGTGGTGTAGTGTAACGGTGGCAGTCCCAGCATTCTCACCATGGCTTTGAGCCAGGTGCAGAGCATCGGTGGCAGGCGGGCCAGAAGCTCCATGCCGGGCTTGGTCTGAGTGTGCAGCAGGGAATAGGACAACCTCTGACCCGTCAGAACCAACAACTGAGAGCCCAGAACCTCCTTGTCTTCCACCCCCAGCATCACCTGAGATAGAGAGAGAGTGTGAGTTTAACTGAGGTGTGAGTGTCTGAGACTATGTTGGAGTTGAGTGGATGAACTGATGCGAGCGTGACAGTAAGGAAATCAGTGCAGTACCTCTTCGGCCCGCGGGTCCAGGCCTTGGCTGTAGAGTTCGCACACGAGGTGCCTCCGCAGAATGTCGGGGTTCACCTGCAGCAGGGGCCCCAGGTCGAGGCACAACGAGGGCCAGGAGTCATCGACGGGCCCCAGCTCGGAGGAGGACGAATCTGCTGCCTCTCCTTGAGTCTGAACCCAGCCTGTCAGCACCTTCAGCAGGAGCTGAAGAAAGCAAAAGAAGCAAGATAGAGACAGAATGGTACGGGGAGAGAAAACAAGCAGGAATGAGAGAGAGAGAGAGAGAGAGAGAGAGAGAGAGAGAGAGAGAACATGCAAAAGAGACAGGCAGGGCAAGAGTTGGAAAGATAGACAGAGAGCAAGGGACATGGAAGACAGAATGAAAGATGGATAGAAGAGTACAGAAGGGAGAGACAGTGAATAGGGAGGGAAGAAGGGAATACGGAGAGAGAAAAGAAAGGTATAGGGGGCAAATGCATAATATTATATTTCATATTAGTCTGAGTTGTACCAAATAAAAATAAAAAAACATACATATAACTCCAGAGCTGTGCCCGCAGTGCCCTGTCCAGAGTCCAGAGGGCGCTCTCACCTCCTGTCTCAGGGACACTAAACTGGGGTCCAGATCCCCACTGGGCAGGAGCTGGATGGACGTCAGGTCTCTGAAGAAAGCGTTCTTCCCCTGGCGAGAAAAGGCGTGGGAGAGGGTGAGAAGGGCAGAGGGAGGAGGGACGGAGGGACGGAGGGAGGAGAGCGTGACTGACTGAGCTGGGTTCGAGACGCGGACGCTCGGGCTCCCCACCTTGCTGTCGAACAGGCTGAGCGGCTTCACCCCCCTCAGCCGGAACGTCATGGACGCGTGCAGGACGGAGGCCAGCAGGCAGTGGTGCTGCACCAGGGGGTAGTGCACGCCCTTCTGCTCCAGGGCCAGCTCGGCGATGGAGGCGGGGCCTTCCGCGCCCCCCCACACCTCCTCCACGCACAGCTCCGGGGGGGGCACCTCGTCCGTGCCGGCGTCAGCCTGGAGGGAGGGGGGCAGCAGTCCGCGGGTCAGGGTGCATGCTCGCATGGTTATCGCCACAGTTTGATAGTGTGTGTGTTTGCAAGGTTACCCCTGCAGTTTGTGAGGGTGGATGTTTGTATGGTTATTGCCGCTGTTTGGTAGCGAGTTTTTGTATGATTACTGCTCCAGTTCGTAAGGGTGTGCCTTTGCGTGGGTACCGTTGCAGTTTTGCTAGAGTATATGTTTCTATGGTTACTGCTGCAGACTGCTAGTGTGTGTATTTGTATGGTTGCCACTGCAGTTTGTTAGGGTGTGTGTTTGTATGGTTACTGCTGCACTGTACACGTTAGGGTGGTGTGTTTTTTGTGGTTAATGTAGCAGCATGTGACCGGGTGTGTGTTTGTATGGGTACTCATGACAAGAGCAGAGTAGCTTTATTCACCTCCATCACAGTTTGCAGAAGCTGGCAACAGGAGCCCAGGAAGGATGTCATGGCATTTTCTCCCATCCCCAAGTCCTGCAGAAACACACAGTTACACAGTCTAACACAGACACACACACACACACACACACACACAGGCACACAGTCACACACACACACACACACACACACATTTACTCACCCGTCGACACAGCCTGTCCTTTGGCGCTTTCCCCACCTGTAGAGGAAGCACAGGTGAGATGTCAGTGAGCACACAGGTGAGGCAGACAAGGAAGCAGCCAGCCTCCCCCAACACCAGCCCCTCTCCCTCACCTTCTCCACGAGGAACGCGGCGGCGGAGAAGCGCTTCACGATGAACGTGTTCCACATCATCACCGCGATGCCTGAACGAATCACAGGGCACAGTTACTTCAACCGACCAATCAGCAGCAAGGGCTTGCAGCTTCCATGCGGTCATGTGATGTGTTTTTGTCAATCACACGGAAGCTGCGAAGCCTTGCTGCTGATTGGCTGTCTTATTAATACCCAATAGATAAACAGTGGGGAGGTTTTTCCACAGAAGCATTTTACACGACCTCTGAAGTCTGGATGTTTACTACCACATCAGGTACAATTAAAGAAAAAAAAAAACGAAAACAAAGGTAATACTCCACTCTGTGGCGATGACTGTTATTTCATTCAAGAATGATAATCGCGGTATATGCCCAGCCCAACCCTGCAGTCACAACGGCAGAGTTCACTGACCCCTGTGCCAGTATCCTCAGCTCGCAACTTGAATTGAAATAACCGACTTCGGTCAACATAAGAGAGCAGAGATTGACCGCTGCCATTTGAGAGTAAGGAGTGACTGACCATGGTCAACAAGGAAAGAGGGCTAAAACTGACCTAGCTGGATGTGTGGGCTGGTAACCAGCTTCAGGTGCTCCACTGCCCAGGTCAAGTATCGACCCTCCTGCAGGCACAGACACACGGAATGAGAGGTGGACCAAGAGACACTCCGTGCCACATGTACCCGTCTTCTCACCTCACTGCATAAAATTTAGCATGAAGTCTTTTGACAGGCCATTAATATACAAAGTAACTGAAACATGCAGTAGAAAGGGTCTACAGTCAACAGTGTAAAGGTGGAAAACCTCGACTCATTAATGTCAGTAATTTCCACAAAATAAATTAAAGTACTGGAGCAACAACCTCACGTGGACAAAGTTGCCAGACAGGAATTAAGTAACTTGTTTCACTCCAAATTCAGCTCATAAATGTAGTGTCAGGGATGCAGTTCCTCATATGTTGGAACAAAGGCAAATATTTCAGGGACCAACATTCCAAACATTGCCAGATGTTTTTGATGTCAACTCCCCCCCCCCCCCCAAAAAAAATTTACTCTTTGAGCTCCTCTGGGGTTCTTTTAGAATTAATAAACGTCAGGGGGAAGAAAAAGAAGCAAATATCAGCTGTAGAAAAAGTGGGAAGGAAAGTGCCGGAACTGTCACGTACCTCGGGGTCTTTGTTCCACTGCACCACGTACTCCCAGCAGCAGTGAGAGAACAGCAGGTCGGGAGAGAGGGATTCTGGGAAGCGCTGCCGCACAGAGACCAGCAGCTCTGGAAAAAAAGCACGCAGTACAAAAACAGGTAAGCTACGCCGCGAACACACGCGCGCTCAAACACACAAGCGAGTAGGCGTGCGCGTGAACGCGAGCGCGCACGGACCTGCCGCCCTCTTTGAGTCGCTGTCCTCCTCGGCCTTTTCCTCGGCGGGCTGTTCCGCTGGTCGCTCCTCCGCCCCCTGCTCTTCTGGCTGTTCCTGCTTCTCCTGCTGCGTTCCCCTCCGCTGAAGGACTTCCTTCAGTAACTCGGGCGCAAAGTCCTGCCTGAACACCCACTTTGCCACGCTGTCAGCCACCCCACCTGAAAGGAGGAGAAGGGGCAGGGGGTTATTTCTCACCACAATGATGAGGTAAACTGCAGCAAACATGCGGTTGATTTGCAGCTACTGCAGAGGCCTACTTCAGAGGATGTGAATGTTCAGCACTTGTGGTCAAGAGGGACCAGGATGTGGCATGTTCTCGTGGTGGGACTTGGGGATTTAAGACGCGTTTATCGGTGGCTCTGTACCTCTGCCGCTCTCCAGCAGGGTCCTGACGGAGCAACGCGTGAGGGCGCCCCCTGGTGTCCCCCGCGGGCAGGGCAGGCAGAGCAGCGTTTGCAGGGCCAGCAGGTCCTCCAGCTGCCTCACGCACACCAGCCACTGCTCCAGCTCCAGAGACACGGCCTCCCACTCCGACTGGAACTGAGAGAGAGAGAGAGAGAGAGAGAATGAGAGAAAATGAGAGAGCGAGAGAGAATGGGGGAGAGAGACAGAGAGAGAATGAGAGAGAAAGAGAGAATGAGGGCGAGACAGAATGGGGGCGAGAGAGAAAGAGAAAGAGAGAACGAGAGAAAGTGAGAGCGAGAGAGAGAGAGAGAATCAGCACATGCCCAAGTGTACACACTGTTCTGTGCTCAGGTACAGCAGGGGTCCCACACTCTAGTCCTGGGGGGGGGGGGGCTCTACAGTGCCTGCAGGTTTTTGTGGTTTCTCTTTGATTGCCACCTAATTTCGACCTTTGAAACAACGTCTGCAGATTCTCCATCCCGTCAATGAATTAAGCACTTAAATTAAGCACTTCAGTGCTGAAACACCAGAAACCAGCAGACGCTGCGGCCCTCCAAACCGTCAGTCTCTTGAGATCCCTAATGCACAGTTTAGATATGCGCTGTGTTATAGAGCTAGCCGTGTATTTTATAGTGTACCTTGCTTTCAGCCAGAGTGGTAATGGAGTTCTTAGCAGACCTGTGAGCCACCAGCGCAGCCAGCAGGGCGGCGCCGGCGTTCTCCGACTCTAAACACGCAGTTCGAACCTGCTGCCACCAGGGGGAGATGCACTGCATGTCCCAGGACTCGTCCACAGCTCCTGCAGAGAGGGGAGGGGAATGGCAGTGATTGAGATGTGCTGGGCATGCACACACACACACACAGTCCTAAAGAGACAGACTGTGAAAACAAAAAATACACACATAGTAGATAGCTGTACACAGAGGTGAGGGGTACCTGGCATGTTGCTCAGTGCAGTCAGTAGGGAATGCAAGTGAGTTACAGTCTCTGGCCTCTTCAGTAGCTCCCTCTCTCTGTGCAGCCACACACTCAACAAGAGAGACTGACACACAGACACAGGGACAAACACAGGAGAGAAATAAGCTTCAGCACAATGCACTATACAACAATAAAAAACAACAATTACTTTGAGCAAAATGTATTCATTTCACGTTGACAATATCTCCACTGAGGCGGAAGTTTCCAGATGCTCCCTCAGTTGATTGGCGGGCTCTCTCACCAGTAGCTGCTGGGGGCCGACGCCGGCGTCCTGTAGCGTGTCACACACCTTCTGTACGGGGCTCTCCCCACACAGGCAGCCCCAGAAGAAAAAGCTTCCTGTGGGAGGTAAAAGTGCACGAGGTCCAGTAACACACTCAGCTGGTCAGGAAACTACAGCCTGAGAGCAGGACTAAGCCCACTGTGGAGTATGGAAAGGTATTCCTGCCAAACAACAAAGTCTGATATAGTTCTATACTGTCTTCTCCATTAATTGCAGTCTTTATATTCTTTATATTTATATTCTACTATATATACTGCATCACAGATGTGATCAGGACATTACAATATTCTCCTTGTTTCCAAACAGAAAAGACAGTTCAGTTACAAAATAATAAATAGCAATTCAATATGGTGCAGTACTACGTTGGAAAAGAAGGAATTTAAACCGAAGGTGTTGTTAAATCAAACTTAATGAGTTCAGGCCTGTTTGGGGATTTTGAGGACGGTGCCTGTCTTACCCAGCCGGGTCCAGTCTGAGTCCTGACCCCTGACTACTCTCAAAGCCCCCCCGGACTCGCACTCCAGCTGACACAGGAAGTTGCGCGCGGGAATTATGCCCCCGGGGTCCTGGGCGAAGGAGACGGAGGGGCGGGACATCAGCTTGGAGTAGCGCTCCAGCATTGGCCGGACGCGGGCCACTTCCTGGTCGATTCGTTCGTTGATGCTGCTGGGCGGAGCCTGAAGGAAAAATGACTCATCACTGTGGATGCCGCAGTTGTGTTTCACACCACTGGTTGACCACAAATTTTCTGTTTCACAGTTTATGAGTGTGTATCTGTGTAAAATCGAACTTTTGATATTTTTTCATGAATTATTGACCGCCTTTGATTTTAATTCCAAGCAGAAATACAATATTGTCATTCCAAAAATTTATTAGCATAAAATGGCAACTGGTCAAAATACTAAAAATACACAGTATACATTGAATAATGCAAACTAAACAAGTGTATACTGATGAATACATAGTGAAAATAACATTAAGAAGGCTTCAACAATCAATACTTGGAGTAACCCCAATTCTTCTTAAATTATGGGGTGGTCCCTCAATTTTGCTCTCATGCCAAGTGGACGTAAGGCTGGTTACATCAGTGTTCAGGAAGTCATGGACACTGAATGAGTGTGGCACAAGCACAGTGTAACTGCACACTGACACTGTAACAACAGCACCGTTTCTCAAGGAACAATCTCCATTAGTCTGTTGTACTCACGGTGTTAAAGAGCTATACTAACACCATCAGTGTGTTCTTGTATCACAGTGTTAGAGAGCCATATTAACAGCATCAATGTGTTGCTGTATTCACCGTGTTAGAGAGCTATACTAGCAAGAGCTGTGCTAACCGTGCCAGTGTGCCCTACTCACCATGTCTGTGTCAGTGCTGGCAGACTGAAGGGCCTGCAAGTCAGCGTAGAGCTGCAGCAGTTTCAGCTGAGAGGAACAGAGCTGCAAGAGGCTCTCTTCTACCGCCTCAGGATCTGCGACACAAACACACACACACACACACACACACACACACACACACACACACACACACCCAGGGCACGCACACACACACAGGCACCCGCGCACATACAGGCACACACACACATCCAGGGCACACACACACGCACACACACACACACACACACACACACACAGGTGTACACATACAAACAGGCACACACACACCGACACACACGAACATTATACTTGCTTACTCCAAACCTTCAACCGATGGCATCAACAGGTTGAATAATAACTATAGCATATAACTATATCAGACCAGAAAACATTAACAGGTAGATCACGTTCCGGTACCTTGTCCCTTCATGCTATCCAGTAATGCACGAGTGATGTTGGTCAGGCACGAGACCGGAGCATTCTTATTGGACAGCAGCGACTCCAGAGCCTGTCAGTGAGCACACAGAACCAATGGGCATGGCTATTTAAGAATTACAATACATGTACAACCAAACCCTCACTGCTTTAGACAGTAGTTGTTATGAAGTTACCAAGAAAAACATGGGTTTTACAGGAAAAATCACAAGATCAAAATCTTTGGAGATTTAATACGTCATTGCATTACAGCAAAGTCCCATCCTCACATCTGGGAATGAAACCCTTATCGTCTTATCGTACGGTCTAATACATCTGCAGCTCCAAATGTCTACAGCAAGCTGTGCAGCGAAACAGTCTTACACCAACTGTATTATTTATCTGGGGAATGGGATCCGATCTCTCAAAAACACGCGAAAGGTTGCAGATACAAGCTCTCCTTAGCGCATTAAGAGTTCCAGTTATGAACAGGAGTGACGCCTGGGGAACAGACAACAGCTGTTAGGAGGCTCGGCGTTCTACCGCCGATATTACCGCGGTCGTTTCGAGCAGGAAGCTCCGACAGACACTTCATTAACAAGACAAGCGGGCTCGGAGCCGGGGGCCTCATTAATGATAAATGACGCGCGGATTTACGAGCGCCGGAAGCCGGTAAAGCTCACGACGAAGCAAACGAGAAAGCCGGCAACAGCTGGCGTCTCTTCAACCGCACGCTCAAAAAAGAAGAGAAATTTGAGACTATGCGGCATTAAAAACTCGCACTGCAAATCAGGAAGCGAACGACACGTTTCGCTGTCGTTCCGTCAGGTTGTACTTTACTCTCCAGTAAAATGTACGAAGCAAGTCTGAGCGCAAATGCTGTAAGATGGTTGAATATAGGAAAAACGTTGCAGATTTGTCTAACCTGATTTCCTTTAAGTGGGCAATGCATAAAAGATGCCTATGCGTGAAGTTAAGAGGGACATCTTTCCAAATGAACTGTTTCAACAGTCTACACTTTTGAACATTGATATTCAGTGTACCTTTTGGAGTCGAAATTTTCTTCTGTCTACATGTTTCAACAACAGTTGAATAAACAGACCAGAATACTTACAACAAATAACGAACCTACACATTTAAATGAATCAGATTTAGAAAGATTTAATGTCCACAGTGTTTCTCACAGAACGAACAGTAGACCCTCATTTTTCACCTGCTTCTTAATAGCGGGGTGCTTGATGTCCAGGAGGATACTGTGGGCTTCACTCTCCAGGATGTCTGTGGGAAAGGGGTGAGAGCTTTTATTTCATGGTATTTACACACATACACGTTTTACCATTTTACAGAAACAGCTTGCTTTTGTGCTGATAACAAAAATAACACATTTTACTCTACCGCTACAAACACTTTGGAGGGCACTGCATATATACTCTATTACAGGACTGCCCAACCCTGTTCCTGGAGATCTACCTTCCTGCAGGTTTTCACTCCAACCCTAACAAAGCCCACCTCATTCAACAGCTACAGATCTCAATTACTTGCTAATCAGTAGAACCAGGTGTGCTATATTAGGGTTGGAATGAAAACCTGAAGGATGACAGATCTCTCATCATCACCCCTCTGTGTGGCAGCCTCCCTCCACCCCTCCACACCCCCCCCCCCCCCTCTCAGGCAGCCACTCACCCGGCTCCAGCTCTTGGCTCCTCAGCAGGGCGTTCATCCTCTTCAGCAGGTGCATGTCTTTGGCTCGTTCGCTCTTCTTGTCACTGATGCACGAAAAGACAGGCTTACGGACCAGAAAGGTGTGTGTTTGTGTGTGTGTGCGTGTGCGTGTGCTTGTGTGTGTATGTGTGTGAGTGTGTGTGTGTGTGTGTGTACCTTAAGGCCAGGTGAAAGGGGACAGTGATAGTCCGCAGCACTCCAGTGGTGGGGTCCAGCAGACACACCTGCTGAGTGTGGAGCTGCCAGCCCTGACTGGTCACACTGTTCACCCCCATCAGCCTGTAGCCAGGGTACAGCAAGCTGAGAGAGAGATGGAGGGAGGGAGGGAGAGAGAGAGTAAGAGAGACAAAGAAAGTGAGTGAAATGTAGGAGGACGAGAGAGACAGACATGACATTACACAAACTAACATTTACAAATACCACCTACACACACACAAATCTGTATTCTGTTCATATGTTTATTTGTTTGTTGTACTCATGCTTTGGAAATATGTATCTATATACGTCATGCTTATAAAGCTCATTTGGATTTGATAAAGAAAGAGAAAGAGAGGGAGGGAGGGAGGGAGGAGAGACGGAAGGAGAGAGAGGGGGGAGTTAGAGACGACAGAGAGACAGAGAGTGTGAGAGAGAAAGAGAGGGAGGAAGGGGGAGAGGGGGAGAGGGAGGAAGGGGGGAGTGGGAGGGGGAGAGAGGGGGGGAGGGAAGGAGTTAGAGAGTGACGGAGAGAGAGAGAGAGAGAGAGAGAGAGAGAGATGTAATGACTATTATCTGGGTACAGCTGTATGTAGAGCTGAGGGGTATGTACAGAGGACAGCTGCAGCAGCACCCCAGCTCTGTGAAAGTGTGTGAACCGCACGTGCTCGTACCGGCAGTGCTTCCCCACGGTGAAGGCCCCCACGCGCGGCCCCTGCTGGGTCCCCCACACCTCCAGGATGCCCCGGCGCGGGGCGTAGATCACCAGGAACTGGGCGTGGCGGCGCGGGAAGGTGGGGGAGGAGACGTTCTCCCCCTCCCCCCGCCCCTCGCACACCTGCACCCAGCCTAACTGAGCGTCTCGGTAGCCTGGGAGACGGAGCGAAGGAGACAGAGGGAGAAAGAAAGGGAAAGGGGGCAAATTGAGGGATGAGAGCAGATTGGTGTGACGAGAGAAAGAGGAAGAGGTGATGAGAACAATGGAACAAAATATTAAGAAAAAAAAACAGGATCAATTATAAGATCATTTATATAAATAAAAAAACGAAATTAAAAAGGCAATCAGTAATATTTGGGGTTTCCATTATAGGAATTGAATACTTCCTACCTTTTTTCACACTACAGTGTAAATTTATTTTAATAAGCTACTTATTTCAGAGATGCAAACACACATAGGGTGAAAGGGTTACCACAATCAGGTGGACACAGGGCTGTCAACACACAGCCCTGTGTCCACCTGATTGTGGTAACCCTTTCAATTCCTAACGTTCTTTTCTAAAAGTCGTTTGTGAAATTCAATTAGTGGATGCTTAATTGTGAAAATGGAATGCTGGTGAGACTAAATATTATTTAACCAACGAACTCTATTTACTGTATGTGACCAGAATTCCCCTCTCATTTATGTCCATTCTCTCTCTCTCTCTCTCTCTCTCTCTCTCTCTCTCTCTCTCTCTCTCTCTCTCTCTCTCTCTCTCTCTCTCTCTCTCTCTCTCTCTCTCTCTCTCTCTCTCTCTCTCTCTCTCTCTCTCTCTCTCTCTCTCTCTCTCTCTCTCTCTCTCTCTCTCTCTCTCTCTCTCTCTCTCTCTCTCTCTCTCTCTCTCTCCCTCCCTCCCTCCCTCCCTCCCTCCCTCCCTCCCTCCCTCCCTCCCTCTCACACCTTTCCACATTCGTATGGCGATGCCTCGTGCCAGGTCCAGCAGGGTGACCCTCCCAAAGTCGTCCGTCACAGCAGCCATCGTGTAGCAGGGAGACAGACAGATGGATTCGCCATGGCGCCGTGAGTCTGGGAGGCCGAATCTGAGCAATGGGAGGAGGGGGGGCACGGGGGTCGGGGTTACCATGGTGACTATTCAATAAGCAAGTGCAGTGATGCTAGTATGTGTCACAAAATAGAGTCCCCTAGAACAGTGTTTCTCTTATTGCTCTGTATTGCAATAAGCTACCAATTGTCCTTGCTTTTTTTTTTTTACAACTATTGAAGGACAATTTACTCAATTAAAGTCACATTATCCCAGAAATATCTATGTATGCCCTCAAATATAAATGTTCCTTATTCACATCTGAGGAATTTCGGTCAGACCAACTTATGTTTTCATTTACAGTGTGGTATGTACTAAACACCAAATAATTCCAAAGGAAACAGGCTTAGTTTTAATTGATTCAAGTACAAACTGACAAGTGAAATCAGTCGGGAGAGTTTGGGAAAACCTCAAACCATCTGTATAAAATTATTGGAGTTTACTGACAGCAAATGGCAACAAGCCAAACCTGCATTGTGCTACACGTGTAATACGTTTAACCACACAATTCTGGTCAAACTTAACACATTTTCAACAACCTTAATTGATCAGGTGATTGGCTTTGGTAAAAGCCAGCATACACAGTGGGTCCCCAGGACCAGGGTTGAGAAGCAGTTCCCTATAAGACAGATGCAGTAATGCAGGAAGACAGGGGGGCGGGGCTACCTGACTGCCAGGGGCGTGGCCGGCTCCACCTTCGGCTTCTGTTTCTGCACAGGCTCCTCCTCGTGTTTATTCTTCCAGCCCAGCCACCCACTGAGATAAAGAGCACGTTTTAATGCACTGATATAAAAGTCACGTTCTGTTTGTCCTAAGGTAACCACTTCACCTTGCCGAAAAGCCAGCGCAAATGTATTCATTTTAAACCGGGACTTTGATTTAAATGTCAACCAAAAGTCACCACCTGGACACATGCATATATTTTGCAGACACACACTCTCGTGCTTGCGCGCGTGCACACACCCACACACACACACACACACACACACACAGACCTGGCTGCGCTGAAGAGAGCAGACGTGAGCTTGCTGGCCACAGCGAGCGCTACGTGCGACAGGAGAGGCTGAGTGCTGCCCTGGAGACGGGAAGAGAAAGAGAGACCCCATCTCACAACGTGCTTCTCACTCCATTCCGGCTCTGCGTATACACATCTACACAGCAGGAATACTGACACACCCGCCCCCTCGGGAAACATACTGGAGCAACATCGCTCCAACTCAAATTCAAATGACCTGAAATAATAGCCAACTTTGAACAAACTCAGTCCTTGCACAGATAGCTCAGAGGTGTGTCAATAAGCACTATTTCGTGTAACTGAAATAATATGGTATTGTTCCTATTTTCGTTTGTTGTTTCAATTGATTGATTAGTACTAGGTGAGAGTACTCTAAGAACCCTTTGGGCTTTCTTTCTCACTTGCACAATCAGTATGCAGTTGCTGTTGTGTCTCTCTGTGTGTTCTTTCCTTGTGTGAAAATGTTTGAAAAATGAAACAAACATTTTTTTTTTAAAAATAAGAATGTATATTTTTCAGGCGGACTGACCTCTACAGCGTAGTAGAATCCAGTGAAGGGGCCTCCCCCTACAGTAATATACTGGCACATGGCGGGGGGGCTGCCCTTTACTGAAGCATGGAAGCCCCCCAGGATGGAGGCGTTCTTCATCTGGTCGAACACGCACAGGGTCATGATGCCTGAGAGGGAGGGGGCACAGATCATTTAACGTGAAGTGAATAAACACCAATCACCTTATCCGCTCCAGGTGCTCCGCCCCTCCCCTGCTACCCCATCCAATCGGCTCTCCGTGCCCCTCGCTGTCTCTCACCAACGCTGCTGTGGTCAACAATGGTGTCCATGTCCTGGAGGCCCCACTTCTTATAGGCCAAAGGGGGGGGCTGCACTGAGTCACTGCCTGCTGCTGCCGCTGCAGACACAAGCGGGAGGGAGAGAGAGAGAGAAAGTGTGAATCCAGAGTGGAAGAGAAGGAAAGAGGAACGTGAGCACTTAAGCCACACACACACACACATGCACACACTCAAACAGAAAGACACACACATACACACTCACACAGGGACACACACGCATGCACACACACAAAAAAACACATACATACACTCAAACAGAAATACCCACTCACACAGGAACACACACGCATGCACACACATGCACTCACACAGAAACGCACATACACACACACACATACAGAAACACACACACACTCAAACAGAAACACGCACACACCCCACACACACACACACACACAAGCATGCACGCACCTCGTGCCACTTGGTTCCTACACGCTCGCAGGGACTGGAAGAGGCTGAATCCATCAATGGTCACCAGAGCTGCAGGGTACAGGATACTCAGCTCCTCATGCTGCCAGAGAAAAAGCCGCTCCATCAATACAACCTCATTCATTATTACACTGTATAATACACAATGAATAAACAGGGTTAAATCAACACAAGTTAATGACTCATATTCAGAGTGGTGTGTGTAGCATGTAGCATGTAGAACAAGCAGTGCACGGCAGCAGTGTGTAGTGTGCATTGCGTAGTGCTGGGTGCGCTACGCACCTGTTCCGTGACTCCAGGGTGGCGTGGGATCTCGTAGGTCCTGCACTTGAGCCGCAAAACAGGATCTTCATGTAGGAGCTGAGCCAGGAGCAACACCCCACTCTGCCAACGCAACACAACCACCGCACATTATAACAACCAAACACCACATATTACTGGACACAATCACTACACATTATAACATACAATCACCACTTATTACTGCCCATAATTACTGAACATTATAACACACAATCACCACACATTACCACACACAAACACCACAGATTACTGCACAAAAAACATGAGCACCCCACTCTGCTAATGCAACACAATCACCACACACTACAACACACAAAACACCAGCATGCCACTCTGCTAACACAACGCAATCGCCACACATTACCACACATAATCCCTGCACATTACAACACAAATAACACTAGCAACCCACTGTGCCAGCACAATACAAACACCACACATTACAACACACAAACACTGCATAATTGAAACCAACAAGAATACAAGCATCCCACTCTGCTAACGCACCACAATCACCGCACATTACAACACAGAAAAACCCCACACTGCAGTGATTACACAAAATGGCCCCTCACCTCTGTGTAGAATCGCACGTATCCCGAGGTGAACCCGACGACTATGCAGGTCCAGTCCGGCCGACCAGTCGAGCTCCTGTACACACGGACGCACACAGACACAATTTCTCAGCTCGACCGGTTACCATCCAAGAATGAAAAACATGCTTACTGCAAATAATTACAGCATAAGCAACTCTATCACAGTGAGGGTGTATGGAGAAAATTCTCACCTCTTCTGACTGGCTAGCGGGATACAGATCACGCTGGTCACACACTCGCTAGAACACGGCCAAGACACACACAGACAGAAAGTCAGGTACGCAGGAATAGATATGCTGTCACCTTTAGTCAACGAAATGCTTCTTGCTATCCCCTGCTTTCTCCTCTTGCTTCTCTGTAGAGAACATTGCGCGTGTGCTGTGTGGCATTGTTTTTGTCCTAAAGCCCAGGTCATAAACATACTCTCCTTACTTCCTTTTTCTCTAACCCTCTCCCCACATTCATAGTTGTCTCATATTCCCCCCTTTCCTTATGGGTCCCCTAATGCAATACTGACACTCCTCTCTCCTCCCCTCTCTCCTCCAGCTGTCTTACCCCTCCTCAGTACTCAGAGGCCCGCTCCAGGACACTGCCAGGGTCATCTCCTCCTGCCCCGCCTCGTCTGTCCGCCATTTCGCTGCAAATTCCAAGACACAAGGCCGACTGTTAATGTGGATGCAGAGCGGACAAACAAAACTGACCACACTTATTAAGAGCCATACAGTATGAGAGCTACTATGTTTGTGAGTGCGCCTGTGCATGCTGTACATTTGTATGCACAAGTGTGTGTGTGTGCGTGTGTGTGTGGTGAGTGTATGTGCATGTATGTGCACGTGTGTGTGTGCGGTGTGTGTATGTGCATGTATGTGCACGTGTGTATGTGCGGTGTCTGCATGTGTGTGTTTTTTATCATGTATGCATGCTTGCATGAAAAAAAGTGCGAGTGCTTTTGCAAGTGTTCCTGCACATGGGTGTGCGTGCACCTGACTGAGTGCATTCAAGCGTGTGTGTGTGAGAGAGACCCACCGGACATAAACACAGCCTTGTGCTCTCGGGCGATGACCAGCAGATCTGAGCAAGGAGACAGAGACACTGCACAGTCCTGCAGCCAGGGGGCGCTCTGAGAGGAAGGCACACTGTCCTCTTCTTCCTGAGTATGCGTCACATGGTGTTTTAGAGTTCAATCACAGTGACTTATTCTCCAGTATTTATGCTCAAGCAGACTGGTTAAGAAACAGGACAAAAGTGGGTGCAACAGCTGACCTTGCCACCATCCTGTGTTTCAGGGCTTTCCCAAGACCCCCAGTCCGCTTCCTCCCAGTTTACCTCTTCATCTAAATGACAAAAATGAGAGAGAGAGAGAGAGAGAGAGAGAGAGAGCACAAAGATGGGCAGAAGGTGATGAATACAGGAGTCATATGAACAGAGCTCTGTGCAATCTGTAAAAGCCACAGGTGATTTGGACAGATAAGACGAATCACTGAGCAGAATCTATCCACAGGTCTCCTTAAAACCCCAAGGAAGCTCCTCCAGACAAAAAGAGAAAGCAGAATCCCACGGCCAACTGACATCTCCCTCAAAAACACTTCTCCTTTCAAAATTCTATCTCCATTAAGAATGCAAAACAGTACCAGAAATTAAACAATGCTGGGGGACCACGCCCTAGAAGTGGCCCTAATCCTAATAATCTTTATCGATAGGTGATGGAATAGACTACCACCCATACATTGAATTAAGAGATCCACACCTGTGTGCAAAATCATAATAAAGACACTGCCGCACTGGGAGGCTAATTCATACAGAGATAGCAAAGGGTGAACTGGAGTAAAAGTTCATTCATCGATCGTTATCAAACCCGCTTATTCCTGATCAGGGTCACGACCTCAAGGGCAGGAGCATATTCCAGCATTAATTGGACAAGAGCCAGGAATAGACCCTGGACATGTCGTCAATCCACCAAAGGGCACGCACGCCATTCGCTCACACACCAGAGATAGGGGAATGGAGAGAGTGAGGAGATGGAGCAACCATAAAAACAATAAAAACAAAAGAAATCAATAAATTATTGAACGAAGGGGGCAAATGCAAAGGAGAGATGGATGTCATAATGCCAGAGTGGACTGCAGACAGAGAGGACAGACCAATCAAGGTGTGCAGGTGCACGCGTGTATCTAAGCTGCAGCTGATGCCCTTTCCTTTGATGACTCATAGGACAACCGCCCACCACCCCCACCCCCCAGTACCGGTGCTGCAGCGCTCATCTCAACCAGCCTTCAGAATTCGCGCGACTCCGCCACGGAAGCCTGTTCATTGCAGATACCTGCACATTAGATGTAACACGCCCATTGCACTATTTCCTGAATCGGTAAGGATATGTCCAAACAATTAAATTATACACTATGTGTTCATCTTACATTCGTCCCCTATGTGACAAAAATGCGCTCTACTAAATGTTGCAACTGTACCCTACTATAGCTGTTGTGAATTATTTCGGCAGGGAGCGTGTCAGCTGGCTGTATTAAGCTAGTTTACAGTATTTGCGTGCCAGCGAGCGGTCACTTGACACAGTAGCTACGCACTAAAGTGTCATAATCACAAGACACCAATGAGCAAAACAACGCACCATGATTTGTGGGAACAGCTAACTAATAATGTTCCCTGACACTGCAAAAAAACAGCTTCTTCAATATCTATGATCACCATACACAGAGGAATACAAAGGAAAACTAACTCACTGTCACTGCGTTAGCAAACCAACCTAATATGACGTTAAATTGGCCACATGCGTTGAAATTATGTCCTAATGTTGTGGCATGTCCCGTTACAATTGGCGTGCTAACTGACATTAAAATAGGTAAAAAGAAAACAATATTAAAACTTAATCTGCAGAATCAGACAACGCATTCCGAGCTCGGTAGGTACTCTAACGTTAAGTAACGAACTCTGCTCCGGCCGATCGGCATTACCTGGCTTGTTCCTGATGTTATTATCTGATGCAGTGGTTCGTAGGTGTGGGAACAAGAACTCCCGGACTGTCCTGAGCTCCTGAGCCCGACAGAACTCCAGCAGACAGCAGGACATGTCGAGCCCGAAGCGAGTCAAACCTGACAGCGAGCTATCGACTTGGGGTTTAGCTGCTCACGTTAAACTGGAAACCTCTGGTTGCAGGCTTATGGCAGAATGCGTAAATGTTATTTATTTGTATTTGTGACATAAAGCGAGGTGAGTATAGTTAAAATATTGGTCGGTTGTTTTTCAGCAAGCAGTTGGTTGTTAGCAAGCTACTCAGATGTTGCTGGGTTTTTTCGCAGTTTGATTATGCATTTTACAGTGATGACGTCCCATCGTGAGTCGCGAGAAAAGACAAACACAGGCCGTATGCCTGAGCGCTTGGGCTGTTGCCCTTGTGTATGTCGCCCTCAATAGATCCGGATGAACTCAGCAGCAAGCGCTTTTTAAGCCTTCCTTTTGTTTGATGGTTAGAACAGAAAAATTTATTATATTCGTTTTTTATCATCCTACTGTCTTCATATACTCAAATCAAACTCACAACTCTCGTTATAATACAAACATAATGCACGAGATATATTTTGATGCAGTACATGTTTTTTCTCATAAGTCATTCTCCATTCAAGAATGGATTTACGCTTCACGACTTGAATATTTAATACTACGAAATACTTGTAAATTGTATAATTTCCACGTTTCATATACTGAAGTGCAGAAACTCGAACGCGATCATTTCAATCTGCCGATAGGTGGAGCTGCATGTTTATCTTAAGCGAGTTAGAAAGTCGCCCTCTGCTCCTGTAAGTTACATCCGCCCCGCAGGAACTGCCACGCCACAATTCCTGTTGACTGCTCTGCAAGTCAAGTTCTGATAAGATGGAACAGAAGTTGGCCGAGTTCAGGGCTCGGAAGAGAGCCATGGATGCTAAGGACTGCGAAGCGACTGGAAATCCGTCAAAAGCACAACCAGAATTGAGTCCTAAGTCGCACGGCCATGTACCCCCAACGAACAAAATGGACAAACTGGATGGACCAATGAAAACTGAGAGCTCTCCGGTGATCGAAACAACGAAAAGTCATCGGGTGAGATCCGAGGAATGCGAATGTCACTCTCCTAGCTGTGTTGTTATCTCTACGTAAGAGAATTGTAACTGCTGCCCATGAAACATACTATCCATTACTCTTGCATTTAAGCAAGCTAAGTCGACACGAGTGTCAGTATCGTCGTATTAAGTAATCGTTTTAAGCACTTTGTACTTTTTATGTAGGCTAATGTATACCGATTAGTTGGAAAGGTACGCAAGTCTAAAATGTGCATCTCGAGATGTTCGCTGGCAAGATAAGTGACACCAAATTCAACTAATATGTATCTAACCCAGTTCAACCTCCCTTTGTTCTGTAGGTCATTCCGTCATGTATTATGGACAGTGCTGTGGGTCGCTGGCTGGGAAAGACGAACGTCACCCTGCTTAAGGTGTTGCTGTGGCTGGTTCTGCTCGGTCTGTTCACTGAACTGGGCTTTGGGCTACCCTTTTTCCTCATTTCCCTTTTCTACTGGCTCTACGAGGGTCTGCGAAAGCCCGCAGAAAGACAGCCCGGCGAGCTCAGCGCCTACTCCGTCTTTAACCCAGACTGCCAGCCTCTCCTCGGGACGCTCACGGCAGAGCAGCTGGAGGGAGAGATGGGCTATAGGCCGCTGGTTAACAGATAGCCCAATGAAAACCAGAGCCTTGGACTATAGGACAGGAGAAAAAGGACGTCATTCTGAAAATGGAGTCACTCTGCTTTACCATGCTCACGCCAAGAGATGGCGTGATGTTGTATGGACTGCCTATTAACTGTTCCTGGTTTGATCAAGCTGCCTAAACTGGGCTTTGATTGATGCGTCAGGAGACCCAATACTGCATCGCTATTCTTTGGTGGTTGTTAAAACTGATACAGAAATCTTCTAAGACAGGCTATGTCCTCCATATTTAATATATTTTGGAACTTTGCCGATGGCATCATCTTCAAGTGAAAGATGATGTTGGTGCAAATTGAAATGAAGTAGGTTGCATGTCAAAATCCATGTTTCTGTGATGCCATAGTTTGTTTTGTGCTGATGGGAATGGGATTAAGCTGTAGGAAGGCCACACAGGAGCACCTGTAGAATTCTCAGAGGGCTGCACCTGCACAGCAGACTGTAAATGGATGATAAAACAGACTTCCATCAAGATGTAATTAAATGCTCTCCAGAACTGTGAATATGTGTTGTGTTAATCTTGAAAGGAACAAACCATATTCTGTACAGCCCAGCCAGCACCAGAGATTAATAAAGTGCAAATGCATGTGGGCTGCTATCTGAGCTATCGGACAGTAGGGTAGTGTGTTGTCATGAGTGGGTCTTGCTCAGAAAAATCTCATTGATTTAGGTCATTTTAAGTTGCTATGGCCGCTTGTGCATGGGACAAATGTAGACTTTGGGGCCTGTACAGTTTATGGTGAACGATGAACGGTGTATGATAGGAATGGGGTGAATTCTGAATCTGGGATAAACTTTGAAGCTTTACTAGTATTATTTATTCATTAGAATTAACAACTGTAATGCACTTATGAAAGAAAACATTAATAAGTAAGTCAACACGTTGGATATGTTTTGTAAATGTTCAATAAACTTAAACAGATCTTTTTGAACCTCAAGGAGCTGCGGGCATAGTCTTCGTGTTTTCGTTCTCGTGCAGCTGATTCCAAAATGAAGGAAAACCAGTTAAAAGAGTGAACAAATAATTTGTGGAGACACACTATATAAAAACCAGTTTCTGGTGAAATAAGGAAGGTTATGTAAAATTTGTTCCAGGGGTAAAAAATGAGTCCTGCTGTCAGTGTCGCAGGGGATGCTGGAGCCTATCCCAGCATGCATTGGGCGAGAGGCACGAATACACTCTGGACAGGCTGCTGTCTGTCGCAGGGCACATGGCATTCACTAACCATTCACTCACACACTCATACCCATGGGCAATTTAGAGTCTCCAGTTAGCCTACCTGCATGTCATTGGACTGTGGGAAGAAACCAGAGTACTTGGAGGAAGTATCTGGATACAGTCCGTTATATTTACATTTAGGTGTTTAGCACTGTTAACAGAGGGACTTGCATACAGAATTAGGTGGTCTCGCATAGCCAGACCTACTGTATCTCCACACTTAATTTCAGCGCTGTGCCAGCGCTGGAGAAAGGTCTGGCTCAACCCATTATCATTCCGGTATAGGGGGAAAAAAGGCTCTGGCTTGTTTGTATTTCTTTAAACCAATCACAATCGTCTGGGGCAGCGCTAAACCAAGTATGCAGCGACGGTGCCCTTGCAAAAACAGTAACACGCTGATAGCGGAAGGGGAGGAGAATTCTGACTGAAATAGTTGGCCAATGGCAGGTATACTGTATACCCACAGTCTATATCCTGTGAGTCAGACTAAGAATTAGGTAACAGACAGTGCCGATACCATGTAATCAGGGACGCAACCAATAGTAGTAATCAGTACATAATCTTACAACATGAAGTTATATGCCACTTAAGCTACAAGTGAAAAAGAATAGTATTATTAGGAAGCAAATGAGTTGAGGTATATAGCTGTAGATTTACCAAGAAGAGTACATTCATTCTCAGATGAACAAAAACCATTACAAATACAGATGTTTGTGTGCAGTACAGGAACATAGGAGATGTCATGAATTATTTATTTCCTCTATATACAAATATTTTTCATGATATTTTATAGCCTTCTGCTATAAAGCAGATAGTCCCAAAATAATCTTTTGGCCAGTCCTGTCATTCATTGTATTCCTTATGTAAAAAGCTACGGAATGGGTCTACCTAGAAACAGTCAACAGAAGATATCCATTTGTAGCTATCCTAACGAGATTATTCACTTTTGATTCCTTTGAAATAAATCTTGTCAGCAGGTTTTAAGCAGTTAAATACAGGATGTGGCAGTAGTACAAATGACCGATGCTGTACTACAGACAAAAGGAGTCTTTCGGGAACAGCATAAGGGACTTTGTATAAATAATCATGCTCTATACAGTTTGCTTTGTTATTTGATGTAATGATAACAGACCTATTCGACCTTTACACCCTGTTGGCAGCTGGATTATACATTATTTGAATCATTTTGCAAGCCTTCCAGAAGAAGCAGGGAATATTGCTGTGTTCAAGACCAGGGTTAACACAGTGTTGGACAGCAGGTAAAATGACAAACAGTGTGGGCTTAATGCCCTGTTCTTGTCATAAAACATTTGTATGGTCTTATTTAATAGCATCAGATTAATTTGAATCTGCCGATAGGTGGAGCTGCATGTTTATCTGAAGCGAGTTAGAAAGTCGCCCTCTGCTCCTGTAAGTTACATCCGCCCCGCAGGAACTGCCACGCCACAATTCCTGTTGACTGCTCTGCAAGTCAAGTTGTGATGGAACAGAAGTTGGCGGAGTTCAGGGCTCGTAAGATAGCCATGGATGCTAAGGGCTGCGAAGCGAATGGAAAACAGTCAAAAGCACAACCAGAATTGAGTCCCAAGTCGCATGGCCATGTACCCCCCAACGAACAAAATGGACAAACTGGATGGACCAATGAAAACTGAGAGCTCTCCGGTGATCGAAACAACGAAAAGTCATCGGGTGAGATCCGAGGAATGCGAATGTCACTCTCCAAGCTGTGTTGTTATCTCTACGTAAGAGAATTGTAACTGCTGCCCATGAAACATACTGTCCATTACTCTTGCATTTAAGCAAGCTAAGTCGACACGAGTGTCAGTATCGTCGTATTAAGTAATCGTTTTAAGCACTTTGTACTTTTTATGTAGGCTAATGTATACCGATTAGTTGGAAAGGTACGCAAGTCTAAAATGTGCATCTCGAGATGTTCGCTGGCAAGTGACACTAAATTCAACTAATATGTATCTAACCCAGTTCAACCTCCCTTTGTTCTGTAGGTCATTCCGTCATGTATTATGGACAGTGCTGTGGGCCGCTGGCTGGGAAAGACGAACCTCACCCTGCTTAAGGTGTTGCTGTGGCTGGTTCTGCTCGGTCTGTTCACTGAACTGGGCTTTGGGCTACCGTTTTTCCTCATTTCCCTTTTCTACTGGCTCTACGAGGGTCTGCGAAAGCCCGCAGAAAGACAGCCCGGCGAGCTCAGCGCCTACTCCGTCTTTAACCCAGACTGCCAGCCTCTCCTCGGGACGCTCACGGCAGAGCAGCTGGACGTAGAGATGGGCTATTATAGCCTATTATAGGCTATAATAGGCCGCTGGTTAACAGTTAGCCCAATGAAAACCAGAGCCTTGGACTATAGGACAGGAGAAAAAGGACGTCATTCTGAAAATGGAGTCACTCTGCTTTACCATGCTCACGCCAAGAGATGGCGTGATGTTGTATGGACTGCCTATTAACTGTTCCTGGTTTGATCAAGCCGCCTAAACTGGGCTTTGGTTGATGCGTCAGGAGACCCAATACTGCATCGCTATTCTTTGCTGGGAGTTAAAACTGATACAGAAATCTTCTAAGACAGACTATGTCCTCCATATTTAATATATTTTGGAACTTTGCTGATGGCATCATCTTCAAGTCAAAGATGATATTGGTGCACATTGAAATAAAGTAGGCTGCATGTCAAAATCCATGTTTCTGTGATGCCATAGTTTGTTTTGTGCAGATGGGAATGGGATTAAGCTGTAGGAAGGCCACACAGGAGCACTTGTAGAATTCTCAGAGGGCTGCACCTGCACAGCAGACTGTAAATGGATGATGAAACAGACTTCCATCAAGATGTAATGAAATGCTCTCCAGAACTGTGAATATGTGTTGTGTTAATCTTGAAAGGAACAACCCATATTCTGTACAGCCCAGCCAGCACCAGAGATTAATAAAGTGCAAATGCATGTGGGCTATCTGAGCTATCGAACAGTAGGGTAGTGTGTTGTCATGGGTGGGTCTTGCTCAGAAAAATCTCCTTGATTTAGGTCATTTTAAGTTGCTATGGCCACTTGTGCGTGGGACAAATGTAGACTTTGGGGCCTGTACAGTTTATGGTGAACGATGAACGGTGTATGATAGGAATGGGGTGAATTCTGAATCTGGGATAAACTTTGAAGCTTTACTAGTATTATGTATTCATTAGAATTGACAACTGTAATGCACTTATGAAAGAAAACATTAATAAATAAGTCAACACGTTGGATATGTTTTGTAAATGTTCAGTAAACTTAAAGAGATCTTTTTGAACCTCAAGGAGCTGCAGGCATAGTCTTTGTGTTTTTGTGCAGCTATGGTAAATGGACTGCATTTATATAGCACTTTTATCCAAAGCACTTTACAATTGATGCCTCTCATTCGCCAGAGCAGTTAGGGGTTAGGTGTCTTGCTCAAGGACACTTCGACACGCCCAGGGCGGGGTTTGAACCGGCAACCCTCCAACTGCCAGACAATCGGTCTTACCTCCTGAGCTATGTCGCCATGTCAGCAGCTGATTCCAAAATGAAGGAAAACCAGTTAAAAGAGTGAACACATAATTTGTGGAGACACACACTATATAAAAACCAGTTTCTGGTGAAATAAGGAAGGTTATGTAAAATTTGTTCCAGGGGTAGAAAATGAGTCCTGCTGTCAGTGTCGCAGGGGGGGCTGGAGCCTATTCCGGCATGCATTGGGCGAGAGGCGCGAATACACTCTGGACAGGCTGCTGTCTATCGCAGGGCACATAGCATTCACTAACCATTCACTCACACACTCATACCCATGGGCAATTTAGAGTCTCCAGTTAGCCTACCTGCATGTCATTGAACTGCTGATGCTGTACTACAGACAAAAGGAGTATTTCGGTAACAGCATAAGGGACTTTGTATAAATAATCATGCTCTATACAGTTTGCTTTGTTATTTGATGTAATGATAACAGGCCTATTCGGCCTTTACACCCTGTTGGCAGCTGGATTATACATTATTTGAATCATTTTGCAAGCCTTCCAGAAGAAGCAGGGAATATTGCTGTGTTCAAGACCAGGGTTAACACAGTGTTGGACAGTAGGTAAAATGACAAACAATGTGGACTTAATGCCCTGTTCTTGTCATAAAACATTTGTATGGTCTTATTTAATAGCATCGGGTGTCCTTACCTTTGAGTGTTGTTAATCCTCCCCCACCCCCCAAGATGAAATAGCAGTCAAGCTACCCGTTTCTGGCTGAGATTTCACATTCTTTTTTCCTGTTCTTTACCACATATTGTCACATATATGGAAATCGGTGTCTCAACTCTTCAGTGGCAAGCACAGTATGTTCCTTAATTGTGATTAGATTGTTGATACGGCCACATTGTACCAGATAACTGACTTTAGTGAGATAGAGCAAGCTAGTTATAGTATCTCCCACAAAATTGTTGGTATGTTAATTATTTTGTAATAGACTAGGACGCGCTGAGAAGAAGGGGAACACAGCGTTACAACATGAACATAAGTGGTTCCTTGGTAAAGGGAAGTGATCCACTGATCTGGCAACACAGAACTGTCTCTGGGAGTAAAATGTGCGTCCCGTCAATACTCGAAAAACGTATCCTCCATTCCTCCACTACCGCCTCCTCTTCTGGGAGTTCTTGTACGGTTATACCTGCAGAGTGTTTCAGTGCCTGGGTGTTCTTCACTGAACTGTCAGTGGGGTTCTTGTAGCTTCAGTTCATTTCTGGGAGCCAATGGCAGGGAGGGAGGCGCTTGTATCGCTAAGGAGCGCTCTCTACCGATTCCGGCGATTTTGTGGATCTACCGCTGAGAAGTTCCGCCTGTTTTATTGTTTCCTGATTTAAACAGACCGATACTTCGAACAAGAACATCTAACCACAAATCGCGTAATCTAGCCTAATGCTGTTTATGTAGCCAGGCATCTGTGTTCTGTTCAGTGGTACGCCCGTGAGTCTCACATGCTATCATTATTAATCTGATTTAAATCAAATTACTATTAGTTTTATATCACTCAGTTTACTCGCTGTAGCTGCTAATCAGGTAGCATGTTCGCTGACGTCGCCGTTAATTTAGCTGGCATTGTGCGAATTGGCCAGATAGCGTGTGGGGGTAATATTAAAATCCCCTGATTTCAGTTGCTTAGAGTGAATCGCTACTAAATACAGCTGCTACTAAGCGAAACGGGTCGGTTATGATCTTGCCTTTTTTTTTTAGTTTGAGCATTGTAGTTGTGCATTCGTACCGACAGATTGTAATGATTGCATCTAAATTTGCAAGTATTTCCATCATAAATGGTATTGTGCCATGTCACGCACGTGACTAAGGTTCACCTTTACCCACCCCACGCACCCGCACGTTGGGAGTGGAAAATTGGATAATGGTTCAATTTGAATGTGTTGAATTCTACCTTTATCATCACCTGATTCTTGTATCACCTGACAAATTATAATCTGAAGAAGTACTTTTTAGGTTACTGTTCTTATTGATCAGCCAGACTTTTGATAGCTAGTGCTAATGGCATTAATCTTATAGGCTAAACATTTTTCTATTTCAGTTGGAATAATATGCTGAGCTTGTGTCAAAGTCCTGCTTCTTAGAGATCTGTGTAGTCAAAATCAAACGAATAGATGTAAATTATTCCATGCAGACTTCCAGGTCTAAATCTTTATATGGTGCCATAAAATGTCACGCACATGACCAAGGTTTCCCCCCCCTCATGTTTGGTTTGAGCAATTGGTGGTTAGGAAATTGGAGGATGATGAAATTTGTGTGAAGACACTGTGTGAAGACATTGGTTTATTTGTGGTGGGTTCGTGCTATGTTGTCATTTCTCTTCTCCAGTGTCAAGGTACAGCATTTATCGCGCAGACTGAACGTGCTTCTGTTTATGTGGGAAACATCTTTGAGGCTGAGCTCTGGTGATAAGCTTGTTTTGTTCAAATCCAGTTTCTCAGTCCCTGCCCTTTGTGTTTGTGTCTCCAGTGGTTCAGCAATGGCAGGCAGCCCAGCTCTGGTGATGCGTCTGGTGGCTTCGGCCTTCAGTGTGGCGGAACGGGCCGGGTGCATCGCAAGAAAAGTGTTGCACAGCGGGGAACTGGGCATCGTGGAGAAGGTAAGAGGGTAGAGGAGGTGGAGAGGGGGAGCACGGGGCCCAGCGAAGACAGGGAGTTCCGAGTAGTTATCATTTGGAGGAGTTAGCTTATTGTTCGTTCTCCTGTCAGCTGTGAACTGTCTCTGTGATGCCGCGTGCTGGTTTCGTTCCTTCTCTGTGATGTCAGTGCCAGCAATGGTCTTCGCTGATTCTCGGTGTGTCAGTAGTTTTTGCAGTGATGATTATAAAACTTGAATATATCTGTTCTATGACTGCTCTTATTCCATCAAACTTTGGACAGATGTGAAGGAATATATTTTGTGTAAAATGATGCAACATCTAATAGAGTCTCTTAAATGTTTAAAGAATAAAAAATAAAAAAAATAATGTAAAATTGCAGTTATAATGCTGCACTGTCATGTTTTTGTATGTATGAGTTGACAGTTGTACTGGATATCTGATTGGTTGTGTATGTTTGTATATGTGTGTTTGTTCAAAAAAATAATTAAAATTCTTGGTGTGTTCATGTGCTCAGACAGGAGCCAATGACTTACAGACGATGGCCGACCGGCTGGCCCAGAAGAGCATCTGTACCTCTCTGTCGCGAAACTTCCCCAAGATTACCATCATTGGAGAGGAGGTGAGCACGAGCCTCTGGCCTCAAAGGGCTCCAGGATAACATTTTTTCCCAGGAGCACATGTGCTCCTAAGTTAGTTACATTTAGTGCACTCATGCATCCTCAATTAGTACACATGCTTCTAAATAATATTTACAGTTAGCACAGATCAATTTTCAGGAACCAAATGCTCCTAAAATGGTAGAGCCCTGCCACACCTGGCTGAGGTTTATAGGGCCCAAAGTGGGCCAAGGTTTGTGTGACTCCTCATTATGCCTGTTTAATTATGGGTGTGTCCGTCTACCCTTTGGACTGGAGTCACTCTTCCTCCCCCAAACTCTGTTTTAAACCCTGCAAATCACAGGACCTGCCGCAGGAGGCTATCGAAGAGGACCTCATTGAGAACGGGCAATCTGAAGAGATCCTGCAGAAGCCATGTCCGGCAGAATACAGGAACCTTAGAGAGGAAGAGGTGCTTGCGGTCGTGTGGGTGGTAGCAAATGGAAATAGTGTTTCACGAATTTCTCTTTTCTGTGGAATCAAAACTACCACAGAAAAGAGACTCTGCTGTTATGTAATATGCACACACTGCGTGAAAAAGTACACACTCCACATATGCTGCTTTAGAAAGAAAAGCAGATGTTATGAGTAGATATTCAGTATAGACTGTAAAGTGTAACACAATGCAATGCGTGCTTTATAATACTGACACTCTCCCTCAGATTGTAGTGTGGGTCGATCCTCTGGATGGCACTAAAGAGTATACTGAAGGTGAGCCAATTTTCCCTTTAAAGGTTGAAATAATCCAGTCATTGCTAACATGGTTACTCAATGAAGCTGACAGATTCTATTTGGGGCACAGTTCCTGTTTGTTTTTTTCTAACGAGACTCGTTGGCTGTATTTATTTATTTTTCATCATGCCTTGAATGTTGTCCAGTGTCCCCCATTCCTCCTATTCATTTCATTCAGTCTGGTTCTATCCCATTGCTAAATGTTTCCGTTTTGTCTCATGTACCTTTCTTTTTACTGCTCCTTACCTGAGTTCTTCTACAATACCCCCCCCCCCCCCCCCCCAAGCCCATCACCAAAAGACGGTGCATCTTTCCTACCTGTGCATTGCTTCATTTCAGAAGCCATTTTAAATGTGTGTACCACTCTGCTCCTGACCTGCTGTTGGTCTGTGCGGCCCTGGCCCAGCGCTAACGTGCCTGCACAGACCAACTGGTGATCTCTGAGCACAGTGAGAGTGCACAGGCGATCTGGGGAGGCGGAATGGCAGGATATTGGGCCACAGTGGAGAGAAAACTGGTGTAAACAGTAGATAAATTGTGAAGGAGGTGAGGGTTCTGTGGTGAACAGGGAGAGAAGGAAGTGGACAGAGGCACAGAAGACAGAGACACAGAAGAAAGGGGGGGGCATGGACACAGAGGATTGGACAGAAATACAGGGGGCAGGGAGAGGAATGGCCGAAGCGATAGGCTAGGGCAGGAGTGGGATAAATGTCCTAGAAAGAATACACAGAGGCATAAGGAACAGGATGTGTAGGAGAGAGGAATGGCTTTCCTAAAAGGTCACAATTCTGTCAGAGAACACACATCAGAGAACTAAGAGATGTACTTGAAATTGTATACTTCAAATACAAGAGGCTGAACAAAAAGAAGTAACAGACTTCATTTTAAATGGGCATTAAAGCTTTCTAACAAATGGGCTTTCTCCTCTTGGAGGAGCAGTGCTGCATGCTTAATTATTTAGCCAGTACGATTGCACATGTTTATAATTGTTGTAGCCTACTATGTAGTGCACGCATTGTGTTTCTTGGCTAAAGATTCTGGTGCCAAGAAGTGCTGCAAAGGCACTAACAGTGTGAGAGGAGTTATTGTCAAATATGCAACAGACGTTTTATGAAAGTAACGCATTGACACCGCATATGGCAAGTAGTGTCCCTGTAGATTTAAATTAAAACTTATCTAAGCTGCAACAGACTTATTTAAAGTACTTGGAATTAATCCAGTTAACAAATTGGTATGTTAAAATCCTTCAACAAAATGGATGACAGCTTGGTTACTTAAACGCTTTATAAATGGTGACACAAAGGAGGGTGCTCCACCACTTATCCTTCCAAGACATAAGGTTCCAGTGTGTGGGTGTAGCCCAAGGTTGAGTACTGAAGCTTTGTTTTCCTTTTCATACTATTGTAATGTATTTTGTGTGTTGATGTTGTATAAGATCACCAATTTCCTTGCTAGTTATTAGCTTGTTGTAGAGCCAGCTATCATGCAGCGATTGTGGTATATAGTGTGAGGTGTCTCGTGTGCAGCAAAGCAGCAGCCATTTGTTGTGTGTGACCCAAGGGCTCCTGGATCATGTGACCGTACTGATTGGGATTGCATACAAAGGGACGGCCATTGCTGGGGTCATCAACCAGCCCTTCTTCAACTACCAGGTAGTGAACCTCGGCAAAAGAAATGTCAGTAAATGCAGTAACAGTACTTTTGATTCAGACTTGAGTAAAACATATAACGTGGACATAGGCTGATTATAATAATACATTAAACATGGAAATACATTTTTATTTATTGTATTGTCCTAAATAATCACAATTTAGCATCTATTTTACACACTAGAGTCCACACAGTACTACAGGAGAGACCTAGCACCAGTTGGTAGATGGGCATATCTCTCACTGACTATGGCTGGCTACCTAAGGACACCCAGGGTGTCACTGGAAGGGCTTAATCTGGTAACCCAAGGAATCCTGGCTGATCTAAACCACTATACCCTCAGTAGAAAAAGCCTAATTATGTCCTGTCACTGTGGATTTCTAGTCCAGCTAAATATATGACCCAAACTGAACTAATGGTGAATTTCCCATTTGATTGACACATACTCATTGCTCCATCTTAAGGTGATTGTTGCTGTTCTACATTCAGTAAAAATGTCCCTCAAGGCTAAGTAAGCATTCAGCATAATTGGTATTCTTCGCTCCAGTGTGTTCACTGCAGTACACACTGAGGACAAATCCTAATGAATCATTTTCCAGCTCAGTAAAATTTGGTCATCGGTCTCTTTGGCCAGGCAGGGCCAGGTGCGACCTTGGGGAGGACGCTGTGGGGGGTTCTGGGATTGGGAGCGTTCGGCTTCCAGCTGCAGGAGGTCCCAGAGGGACGCCGCATCGTCACAACCACCCGTTCCCATAGCAACAAGCTGGTGACAGACTGCGTGGAGGCCATGGAGCCTCATGAAGTTATCAGAGTGGGCGGGGCTGGAAATAAGGTCAGTAGGCAGAGTGTGGGAGAGAAGAACACTGCCTCTTGGAGGAGGTGTTAACTTCAGCTAACAGATATTTTGGGATTCATAGAAATGTGTTGATCTCGCCCAGGACTTGGAAAGAATTAGATTACTTCAATTGTTTTTACTCATCTGAAAAGGCATTAAATTATTGTGGGTTTTACCCTCCTACCAAGGCTCAAACAAGTTGGTAATATGTTTCTCAGACTGCTGCCTAACTAAAGTATGGAGTGGAGTTTAGAGATAATATCTGGTAATCCAAGATATTATCTAGCTAGCCTAAGAGCCTAATGTGCACTTAAGCTTGTCTGTGGTGAGCATTCTGGCACAAAATGGAGGAAGATGAGTTTCCCCCTTCACTCTGTAAATCGCATTACAGTACCATAATGAAAAACACTATATAAATGTAATCCATTATTTATCCATTTTAAGTGATCTTGTCATCTTTCAAGGCAAATGCTTGAAGGCAGTTATCGTCTTTCTCTCCGTAGATCATCCAGTTGGTGGAGGGCAAGGCCTCTGCCTATGTCTTTGCCAGCCCGGGCTGCAAGAAGTGGGACACGTGTGCCCCTGAAGCTATTCTCCACGCCGTGGGGGGTAAGAATCCGTCTCTACCTGCAGTTCACTCAGGCCGAATTTACTCCTTACATCTGCTTTAGTTGACCACTCTACACCTTTTTGCTCTATGATATATGGTTTTTTTCTTCGCCATTATCGCGTCAGATCTGGTATAAATGACACCTTGTAACGGTTAATCTAATCAAAACGGTTAATATAATAACTCTGTCCTTTATAATGCAATAACTGCTGGTTAATGGAATAAAAATTGTGAACGGTTAACGTATTTATTGCATTAACCGTAGTTACACCCTTGTTCAGAGTATGATTTTACCACCTGTTATGTGTGTGTGATACCTGATCCCAAAGCTGTGCAAGTGTGAAGTCAATAAAATCAGTTCTATCATGTTCTATCATATATGTATCCCTTGCATTTAAAAATGCAAGGGATACATATATTTTGATGCTACATACCATTGTAATATTGAGCAGCGGTGTCCAATTTAGGTTTCATCTGGGCCAACAATGAATGTTCAAAAATTTAATCGAAAAAAAATTGACCGCCGTCTAGGATTAATTTCACACCGAACGTGCGAGAGCCACACGTCACGACGCCGCCTCCTTCTCTCCGCAGGCAAGCTGACGGACATCCACGGGAAGACGTACCGCTACGACGCGGACGTCAAGCACATGAACTCGGCGGGGGTGCTGGCCACGCTGCGCAACCACGAGTACTATGCCGGCAGAGTCCCCGAGTCCGTGCGGAAGGCACTGGGGGCCTCCTTGTAAAACCTGCGGCTAGGCTAACGTGCTAAAAATCATAGCCTCGGCAATGATGGAAGCGTATCAATACCCCGGTATTGCTACTTTGCTAAATTGCACACATCACTGCTTGTATACCGATATTTTGTTAACACTGATGTTATTTCTTTGTTATAGCAATTGATTTAAAAAAAAACATGTATGAATAAAGGACCAGATTTATATTCATTTGCATTTCTTTCGTTATGATCATTGTGCTGCAGGGGAACAGAGTAAAATCATGGCTTTGGGAAATCGAGCCCAGTGAAGCCCATCTTGTGAATGAAAGACACACAGGAGGCTGGCTCAACGACACTCTGTTCCATTTATTCACTTCAAAGAGTCTGAAACAAACTTGTACAAATTTCAAAACTGCTGTTTTTTTTAAATACTTTTAGTTTTCCTGACATTAGGAAATAAAAGAAATTAACAAGCAAACAACAAAACTCAAATCAAAAACATTCTTTAAAAAAAAAAAAAAAGACATTGTGAATTCTTACTTGCACATATTCTTGTTATGTGTGTATGCGTACACTATTCTGAAGCACACGGCACAGGCAGTCAGTTCTGACTGGCAAATTTGGTGTGGTTCAACAGCGGTGAAGAATCCCTCATTTTCAAGCCAGGTCAGGCTGTGAGGACAACCGTGGAAACTTGCACATGAAAACATCTCTGCCCCCCCCAACACCCCCATTCATTTATGCAGTATTACCACCAGGTGGCACCACAAACAACTTAAAGCACTCCGAGCTAGACGACACCCCTCTTCCTCTGATATATACACACACACACACGGCTAACCTTGACCTCTAGTCGCTGCACCGTCGCTGTATGAGGAAGCACTGGGCCGGACGATTGTGCCGGTCACGGTGGGGTAATCTCAGCCAATCGTCCTCATTCGCCTTTGACCTTTTAAACGGTTCCGACGAAGCCCATTGGCCCCCCCCCCACACCCAGCATCGGCGTAAATTCACAGACACCGAAAAAGCAGAGTTCCCTCAGCGTAGGCCGCAAGGTTCCAGAGGGACTCTCGCAAATGCTTCCCTTCAACTGATACGACCTTTACAGCGGCAGCTGGCTGAGACAGGGGCCTCCAAAGGACCCGTCTTCACGGGCGTCTGTCGTGGACGCCTTAAGCGATGCGGGGCGAAGCCCCACAAACGGTAACGATCGCGCTGTTACACAGAGCCCTTTTGTGTGTGAACACGCTCCACCTATTGCACTGGGTACTAAAACTGTGTACGTCCCTTTCAAAAAACAACCGCCATTCAACTGCAGTCGTAATGATTACAATTACTGCAGTATTATGCAATATATTTTGGACATATTTTTTTTAAATTTGCGATATTACTACAGTTATAATGCAGTTGCCCTAATTCTTGTGCAGTTTCCATGAAGTAGAGCTCTTTTATACTGCATTTTAACTGCAATTTACTTCAGTTACACTACAGCATAACTTCACAGTACCTGCAGTATTTTTCTGTAAGGAGTATCTGTATATAAATGTGCACATATGGGCGCTATCATCTTTTTCATGGTTCTACAAACAATAAGTTCAATAGGGTTTCTCCATTTGGAAATTTGCTTTAGTCCAGTTGAGTGCAATTACATTCCCCCAGTCAAATCCACTGACAGCGCAGAGCAGGCTAAAAGTGTCACTCACTCTAAACGTCGCAACCGAGTCCCAACACGACCAGGCGCATCACGCGCTGCCCTCACGCAGTCATCTGTGTCATATCGCCGCACTTCAAAATACCAGAATCTGAGCAAAACACACACGGGCCAGGAAAACCGACCAACTAATAATATTAATATTGAAAATACCAACAAGCAAAAAAAGAAAAAAAAAGAAAAACCGAAAGAAAGAAAAAAAAAAAAGATATTGGTCACGGCAAAATTTATATGTACACGTGTATAAGAAAGTTGTCAGTGTGGAAGAGGGGGTGCCGGGGGGCCCCCTACAGGCGGAAGAGAAGGGTAGTTAGAGGGGTACAATAGGGGGGGGGGGGGGGGGGGGGGAGGGGGGTCGCGGGGTTCGGGGGAGGGCCGGCAGGACACACCAGCCGCTCACCTCTTCTTGGGGGCTTGGGCAGTGCGGGGCGGGGTGACTGGACGTCCCGAATTCACCCCCCCATACTGGTACTTGGCTTTCTTCTCTGACGGTTTCAAGATCTAACAGAGGCAGACAGCGAAATATTTTCACAGTCTGAATATGCGCATGTGTGTGTGTGTGTGTGTGTATACATTTACACTAAAGATGCTTTAGCAGGAGGTTTATTCTGCAAGACTGCCACTAGCACGGCTTCTCTGATGAAGGCAATGTGCCAAAACATTTGAAGCTTTTAGCCTCTTAACAACATTGCATGCAGATCTTCAGAACATAGTTTCCACTAGTGCGTGGTGAAAACCGTGTGCGTATATACATTTATGCATGTCTGAGTTTATGTGTCTTCTAATTAATAATTCCATATGCGTGTGCGTGCGTGCGTGTGCGCGTGTTCTTACCTGGAAGGAGCACATCAAGGACTCGTCCACGCTCATCATGCCCCCAGCGTTGTCGAACTCTCCGCAGTAGTTGGGAGCAGAGAAGAGCGTCACCAGCTGTCGCTTGGCAAAAAACTCGTACCCATCTTCCACCACCTGTTCAGGAAATACAGCGTTAATGCTGCAGGCTACACAGGACTGAGCACCACTACACACACAATACATACAAACTAGTATCATTATATACAATACAACTAAGCTCCATTATACATAATATACACAACTAAACAACAGTACACACACCTAATAGCATTTAACACACGACAAGACCATCAATCAACAAAAATAAATGTATAAGATTTGGCTCAATATTCCACGGAATTAAATTCACCAGCATAGAAGGTACTGTTTTTGTTAACCTAGAGACCGTTTCCATCTTTACCATAAATGATTACGATCACAGCGGCCATTGAAATGGCACGTTTAAGGCCCGTTTAAAACAGATTCACATTCTGTGTAAACACGCATTAATAACCCATTAATTTAGATGGATCACCATTGAGGGAGAGTACAGTATTTTGGTGAGGGGCCCCTGGATTTGGAACCTATGTCTGGAACCTATAATATTCCAGCCGCACCCCGCAGCCCGAGCTCAGTACCTGATGCGCTCTGCAGATGAGGTCCAGGTCGTGGCGGTTTAGGAACTTGCTGACCACGTCGGCCCCGAAAGTGAAGGACACGCCCCGGTCGTTCTCCCCCCAGCCCTGGACGTCCTTATCTGGGTCTGACCACAGCAGGTCGCACAGCAGGCCTGCCAGAGACAGACCGTCACCGTCTGCACACGTGCGCACGCCCCACACGCTCACGCACACTCAAGACACACGCACGACCGTGCACGCTGTGGACTGGAACAAACCTGCAGAGGTGCGCGGGCATGCACATGCACAAACGCGCACACGTCAAGGACTTATAATTACCTTCAAAGGCATATATGCACACGTGCACACGCACATGTAGACACATGCACGCACACACAGGCATGCACATGCAAGCACACGTATGCGCACACACACACACACACACCCTCACACACACACACACACACACACACACACACACACACACACACACACACACACACACACACACACACACACACACCTGTATCAGGGACGTCGGTGGGCCGCATGATGCGGCGGATTTGCTCCATAGACTGCAGATCAGGAGACAGACCTAGAAGGACAGAGAGGCTGTATCTTACTAACCACGTTCTAATGACTGTTTTTTTAACAAGAAATTATTCATCATTAGAGGGGGGTTAATATTACATTACTCATTGCATAATTCCATTGGCTTGCTGTACACGTGATTGCAGAGGCAGAGAGGAGGGAGAGCGAGTGTAAATCACGCGTTTGTGTAACGCGGGGACGTGAACTCTACTGTCACATTATCAGGAGGTTGTGACTGTGCGAGAAATGGGCAGAACCCAAGCCCATCCCCAAGTGGTGGCTCTCTCTATTCACACGCTTTCAAACTGCGCGACAGCTGCTCCACTCTACTCCACCCACCTATCCCCACGTGTATACACACACACACACACACACACACACACACACACACCTCCATGGCAGCAGAAGATCTTCTCGTCGATGATGGCGGCGATGGGCAGGCAGTTGAAGCAGTCCGTGAAGGTCTTCCACAGCTTGATGTTGAACCGGCGCTTGCCTGAGAGGGAGAAACGGAGGGACGAAAAGAGGAAGAGTCAGGCGAGGCAGACGTCCTCTAGACATTACGCCATCAGCTCCCATTCCCACCAACCAATCCACTCCAAGGAGGCGACATAGCTCAGGAGGTAAGAGCGGTTGTCTGGCAGTCGGAGGGTTGCCGGTTCGATCCCCGTCCTGGGCGTGTCGAAGTGTCCCTGAGCAAGACACCTAAACCCCTAACTGCTCTGGTGAATGAGAGGCATCAATTGTAAAGCGCTTTGGATAAAAGCGCTATATAAAT
Organism: Anguilla anguilla; assembly: GCF_013347855.1. NCBI lineage: Eukaryota > Metazoa > Chordata > Actinopteri > Anguilliformes > Anguillidae > Anguilla > Anguilla anguilla. The sequence goes on along the minus strand of NC_049206.1, from coordinate 45,767,165 downwards.
GCAGTCCATTTACCATTTACCAATCCCCACTTAACACAAGCATAATGGGCGGAAGGTCCGGCTGTGCTTCAGGGTCCGATCGCTACGTGAGGTCAATGGAACGTTACCAATTAGACTTGCGAATCACGACCTGTGGATAAAGCTCTACCACTTCTTTGGTTGTTGATGTTTGTGTGTGCACATTACACTTGTCTTCTCATAGATCTGGTCTGCTTTTGTGTGTGTGTATTTGTGTACGTCTCACAGTAGTGGTTGATGCAGTCTGCATGTGCGTGTGCGTGTGTGTGAGAGCGTGTATTTGTGTATGTCTCACAGTAACAGCTGATGCAGTCTGTGTGCGTGTGTGCGTGTGTGCGAGAGCGTGTATTTGTGTA